>NC_142415.1:13888750-15205000 GCF_059516105.1 Syngnathus floridae
AACAACCGGCCCATTTATTAGTGGTCATGGAACATTTTTCAACTGCGAAACAATTTGGGGCCTCGACTGTTTCACAATACTTCATTGCTTTTTACTATATGCTAAGGTATTTACAATATGTATTCACTGACTGCAATCAATACAATAGGAGTCTGTGTTGAGATATAAACAACTTAAAACTCACTTATGAAGTCATCTCTTTGCCATCATGACAAGGGTTTTAATGCCATGCATCAACATTGAGACCGAGCCGATCCCAGGGCATGGCAGACCCTTCCCCTGTAATTACCCTCCCCTCGCATTGTTCTGGAAGACTTGAGGTGAACCTCCTCCTGCTCCTCCCGCACACTTTGGGGCATTATCATAAATACAGCACATTAACACTTGTTCCTGCCTTGTCAGGATATAAATTAAGTCTGCAGGTGTCCCAGCGAGGTTTACCCCAGATGCTAATTAAAGCATGATAATTAGGTTTGTTAAATTCGGTCCTTTCAGCCCCAGTGCCCCCTTCGGAATACAACAATCGCAGATTGCAGACAAGAGAAGGGCTTAGAGGAGGCTTCTCTCGCTAACACTTAAGCAGCGACCGTCGGGTGCCTGATAAAGTAATTCCACAGTACTGGAGGGAATATTTGCGCTTGTAATTATGATTTTACGTGTGACAATTCTCATTCTTTTGACTGGGGCTCATTTAGTGAAAAGGAAGAAACAACATTTTGATGAGCTTCTTCCTCATCATCAGAGAGCGGACTATTCATTTACACCAGAGAAATACCCCCAGCCCCCCTTTCTTCTCCTCTCCCCATGTCTCTATGACCTTGGCGTCTGGCATGCCTTATCAAGCAAGAGACAAGAACAAAGAACGAGGAGAATAACAGAAGGTTATGGCAGCTCTTTAAAGCATTTCACAGGCTCAAGCATGAGTTCTGTCTTCTTATAAGAGTGAATACAAAGTCAGTGTATCCAGTGATGCTGAGCTCATTAGGTGATGCCAAGATGTAGGCTGAGGATTGTGCACCTTTATAGAGAGGTCACTAAAGGACACAGATCTGAATATCATTAATCACTACCGAGCTCCCTCAGAAGGTCTCCGCACTTTAATGTAGCGCTCCACTTCAGCCGGGGGGAGTGTGCTCATTTTCATATGAGACGGGACCGCTCGCAGCAGAAGGGGGGCGAATGAAAACGGTGTTTTTGAAGGGAGTGGCTGATGCTTTTCTTATGTCATCCAGCCATTCATTTTCGATCCCACTTAACCTGTTCAGGGTCAAAGAAGGGGCTTGGGCGTGTCCCAGATGACTCGAAGTAAAAACTACACCCCGTCAGTGACAGTCAGATTTTTTTCAAGTGAGCATTAAGAGGGAATCCAAAAGCAAGGCAGCTGCACGGAAAGTCAGCTATGAACCAGTGGCCTGGTTTTAATAGATCTTGTAAAAATTCCAACACATCCAATCGAGAACCGGTTCAGACCTAGTGGGGGGTCACGGGGGCACTGGCACCCTTTCAAATATGCTTGGACCTCCCCAGGTGCCAGGCCTTTTAAGTGACTTTTGGGTGTTAACTTGATTTTTGCATGATTTATTCCCCCCTATATTTCCACCTGTTCCCCACAGGGAATGCATAGTGAATGTTTATCAACATTTTCTGAAGATTTTTGCGGGTTTTGGGGAAAAAAAACAACCGAGGAGAATAAAGAAATGAATAGGAGGGAGTACGGAGACAGTCTTAACTGCTAAAGAGTCAGCTGGCCTAGTAGTCAAGCACTTCATCATCCTCTCCCATGTGACTGCAACTTGTGGACCCTTCAGCAGAGTGAAAAAAGAGAGCGAAACCTAGACAGAGATGAAGTGAGAAAGAATTTTTTAAAAAAGTCATAATGGGACTGATCCCTTTTGTCAGTGTAGTCCAGATGTCAGTCTGCGTGCAGGCCTCCCAGTCTCTGGCCTCTGGGACCAGCCTAGCCTGGTGAAGACTACTGACAGCACGGAGAGAACAGCTGTGCACAGGTCCTCTGCTCTCCTGCTCACAGCTCGAATTTGGGACAAACACGTACCGCTCTTTGTTTACACATTGCTTTTGTGTGTGTGCTGCTCTTGTTTACAAGCCTTTTGTTGTCACTTTTTTTGTATGCCATTGTTCTGCAGTATCATCAGTTTTTGAAGTTTTAGTGTCGAGCAGCTGATGGCTCTCCAGAGGTGTCACGGATGTACGCCACAATGAGCATTTTTTTTTAGAGAAACTTCCATTTTAGGTCTCCTGTTGAGCAGCAGCGCACCTGATGTCTAGGGCAATATCACATTGGATTACATAGGACCACATATGAGATGATGATGGGTCACTGAGTTGCTTGAGCTTCTTTGTCAGCACTTTACTGGGTCTTCAAAAATTCGGAGAATAATGTTCAAAGGCAAAACTATACAACATTTTCACAATGTCTTCCCACACCTGCATATAAATATAAACTTTTGTGCTTTCCCACTTTCATGGAGTGTTAATTTTGAAGGTGAGAGATTATCAGTATCAATTTAATTCAAAAAAATCCAAATTGTTAAATCTTCTGACCAATATCCTTGAGTGGATTGTGTTCAATCTCATGAATTTGAGCTGTATTTGTGGATTTGTAATGAATGATAGATCTTTTGTGACAACAGACTCATGAATGGCTATCTATTATGAATGTCTGAGTGACTGAAGCGGGTGAAATTGAACAAGGCCAAGTAGAGGGTCGCTCATCCCCACGAACCAGAAACATGATTGCATCAATAATGTTACACAAGGAACACTGACAGAATACATTTGTGAAGATGACTGGTGCCCCCGTGACCCGATTTCGGATAAGCGGCAGAGTATGGATGGGTTGACAGTGATAATTCCTTTGATTGATGAAATAATTCATGTAAAATAAAATTTGAGAAAATGACTGCTGTTCCCAAATTGTGTAATACTGACACAAAACAATTCTACTGGCATGCTGTTCCTGCATCCACCCCTCCACTCCAGCGGGTAGGGTACCTTCGGCAGGTTTCACGTTTTCAGTTCCCGTAGACTTTTGAAAAGTTGCTCAGACATGAGTGAAGGCCTCACTCATGTCTTCTCTCTCTCTCTCTCTCTCTCTCTCTCTCTCTCTCTCTCTCTCTCTCTCTCTCTCTCTCTCTCTCTCTCTCTCTCTCTCTCTCACACACATTCTCTTTCTCGTGTCCACTGTCCTTTTCAGCGGCTGATTTATGGCCCATACAAGTGTTGCGATTCCAGAGGAAGTCATAAATAGAACAAAACCGAGGAAGACAGGAGGGAAGAGGAAACAGACTGAAAGGCTGCTGGGGAAATGCAGAGTGAGAGAGTGAGAGTGCTTTTGACTGATTATTTAAAAGTCTTTTTTTTTTCTACGGAGGGAGGGCCTTCTCCTGCACTTCTAGTGTACTTGCTTCCCCCTTTATCTTCTTTCCTGTCAGCTGACCTTTGAACTGCTGATAGTGGGTATGCCTCCCTGTGGTTTGTTCTCCTAATTGGAGTCAGTGTGCAGATGCTCCTGCAGCTTGAGGGTCCATACATTGTGTACACACTTTCGTTGTTGTGTGAGCACCAACACAGTGATGAACTAAAGAAGGTCAGTTGAAGTGAAAGAAAAGACAAAGGCAAATAGAGAATAATAATCAACACAATGATGAGGCAGCTTTTGCTTTATTGTACCTTAGGTTCTACACTTGTGTTGGACAATTCCAGAAATCTTCAGTTAGAAGCTTTCTGTGGGAATTAATGGAAATTACTACTTGCATTAAATCTGGGTGTTTTAGCCGAGATTATGCTACATACATTTTGGTGACTCTACTGCAGTTTTCATACATTATGCAAACCCTAATGTAACGGTCTCACTCCCACAATAAATGTCTTTTTTTTTCTTTCTCGAAGGAAAAAATTGAAACCTGAGATGGATAGGAGTGCCATCTAAACTATGACATTACTTTACGATGCCATACGGTATTTTTATTGCACAATATAGCAGGAAGCAAGTTCAAAATGAACAGTTGCGTGTTGCATTGCAGTTATTACGTGAACCGGTCAAAAATGTCCAATATGGTGGCGTACTGTGTATATTATTAATCAGCTTTTAATTTAAATTATTTTGTCCACTTATTATTGAGATAGCCATTTTTTTTTTGTGTGGCGCACATGTATTCCTTACCGGCTTCCAATTAGTATAGTTTTTATGTTGTATGATGGTCATCACATTTTTCACAAGCCTTACTTTTACAGAAATATTTTTTTCCTGGGGTTAAATTTCTCTGACTTCAGAGGCATCCAACTTAAGGTTGCAATGAATTATTGCAGCAGAGCAGGAGAATGCAGCTCTTGTCCAAGGTCAACATTCTAATCCTAATTTGGATAAACTCAAAATTCTCCACATACATTCATACCCATGCCTGGAAATGCCTGAAATCTTTCAACGGAATTTATGTCTTTCTGTGTGAAATTAATAAAAATGATTTATCATGTTGAAAGATAGTGGAAAAAAACTGGAAAATAACTGGATCTGCACCAAAATAAAATGAGTTCTTGTGTAACTCCTCCACAAAATGGTGGAATGCTTTTAAGTAGTTTTTGCGTAATCTTTCCCACTAGCAGTCTTTAGGGAATACACATATTTTTATCGAACAAAAAATGGCGCCCATTGCCTATTGTTGTTACAATTGAGTTGCTTAGAGGAGTAAAAAAATAAAATAAAATAATGCACGATATACAAATTCTTTTGTTTATTATCACTGTTTTGGTGTGTGGGTGTGTGTGTTTTTAGTGCACAGACGGTCCATCCATCACGTCCTCTTTACAGTGTTTCCATGAGTCATTTGCATGTCATTACAGCTTTGTTTTATAAGTGAGTGGCTATTAAGGAAGCTGCTCCATAAAATGCTTGTTAAAATGGAGGAAGGCAGCAATACGGATCTTAAAAATCCAAGAGCACCTAGCGTGGTGATGAAAAAGTATGTGTAACCCAGATGTCTTTCCTCTGGGATTCACACACATCTGTTGAGTTTTTAATAGCGGCAAAATTCATGCAGTCGCATCCCTCCCTTCCTCTGCGCTCCCTCTGTTCTTTAGAACATCACACATCTGGAAGTGACTGGGGAGCCCTGGTGTTGTCCCCATCTGTGTGGGACGCAAATCATTCTAGCCATGTGAAAACACATATGCACAGTGTTCCTTCCTGACTGTTGTGTGTCAATACAACATGTAACCGTGCATGTACCGAACCCCAGCTAAGTACTATTGTTTGATGATAACGTGATTGCTTTTTTTAATTTTTTTTTTTTTATTGGAACCACTTGGATGAGAATGACTTGCGTGTGTGACCTGATTCCACCAGTTTAGAATGAGATGTGTTTGGGCGTTGTATGCAGAAACACGTCCTGAGATTTGTAGCATGTAACTCACATCTGGATCTGCTTACAATGTCAAGTTCGTGACAGCCAGGCACGTGGCAACAACGTAAAACCTGCGGAGAAAATGTCTTTGTAACTCAGTCGTGAAAGAAACGTTAGTCTGGAAAGTCATTTTGACAAGCGTATAATTCTATACCAAGTGTAAACATGAAGGAGAGTTTGAGCATGGTTCAACCATGGTATGATTGCTACGAACAACAAACGCTCTAGTGCTAATGCAAAAATGTTTAATAATACCTGATGACAGTAAATATATTCTCACCATAGATTTAATTAGTTTAGGTTGAGTGATATTTCACAATGATGCTTTACCAGGGCCGCAGGTAGGATTTTGGAACTGGGGGGGGACAGGGAGAGATTTAATGATCAGTTAAAAAAAAATCTATATTCTGGTTCTACTCAAAAACGTTACACCTTTAGACAGACATTTAAGAATGGAACGGTGCAACCAACTGTTCAATTTTTGCATTTAATGTAAAGTATCTGACATTTACAAAGAGTTTATTTTTGCCGGGTTGGTCCAGATAACTTTTACTCTTCCCACCCCTTAATTCGTGTCTTGTCAAACATTAAGTGGGTGCACTGTGGTTGGAAACAACTGGTTCTCATTTGGAGCACAATGACTGTTCTGTTTTCAAGGGATATCTTTTGTGAGACTGCATTCCTTTCCATTTTTACATACAATAAATTGAATTACAGCTTTTAGGCTTTTGTTTCCCCACATCTTTTTTATTTAAAAAAAATAAAGAAAATCAATGTCCATTTATTTTATCATGCAGGTACTACTACACACTCTTCATGTCTACTTTGGCCTGTATCCACTCACAACTGTTCTCCACTAGCACTTTCTGCTTCTACATGACCTCCCACAAAGTCCTCTTCTTGCCTCCTCACTGTCCAGTCTCTCCAAACACTGTTTCTCACAGCTATTTCTTTCCCTCCCCCTCTAGTCCGCTTGCTCTCATGGACATGACAGTGCGGGGGGATAAGGGAAGAGTAATTATGGTTCAGTGAGACTGCCAGGTGTGATAAATGACTAATAAGGGGAGCAGAGCCCTGGGTCCTCTAAGGAGGACTATTACAGTCTTATCAGCACAAGGCTGCAGCTCACAGCCTGGCCCGGGACAGAGGCCCTTGTTGCTGTGCTCGTTCCCCTCCTAACCCTTTCACCTCACCCAGCATCGCCGCAGCCCACCCCAGAGACGAGCTCTACCTTTTAACATCTTAGCGGCTGGCTCTGAAAATGCTTCTTAAATTGGACGTTAATGTGTTGGCACCGTGGGTTTTAAATTCATGACATTTAAAATAACTACTGGGGTATTTGTACCGCTGTTGGACATACAGTACATCCAATAACATTTACATTTCCTGGCAAGGTCAGCAAAAATTTGCAATGAAATGTAAAGCACATTGTTCGAATATACTGGTTGACCTTTGGTTTATTTATATTTCAAACAGCTTTTTTCCCCATAGGAAATAATGTAAATTGAGGGTGTGGGGTTAAATTGCCTTTATTGTGTATGTTTTATGCACAGGCAATGCTTGAAGTCATTTCACCTTTGAGGGATGCAATTTGGCTACTTTGTAGCAGCACAGGCCACATGTGTGTGCTGAACCAGTGAGTGCATGTCTGCCAAAGTCAACTCTGCACCATGTTTCTTTACTGCGGGGAGATTGCTGAGACGCCACATAGGGGTTCGATATGTCAAAGCAGGCGGTAGCCTTATTATTATTGTCACTGTATGACTGTTGTAGATATATTGTTCTGGATTGCTGCGTAAACCACTTTAGTTTTTGAATCTCTGCTGGTCTCACAATCTCAAAAATATTATTCAGCCAAAAAAGGGGAAACAAAAACAAATGTACTGTGCAGTCTCATTTTTTACAAATATTTTTTTCAATTAACACGCCTTATGGGGCACATATGTATTTATTTTTAGACTATGTAGGGATGAATCTTTTTCTCCTGAAAAGTGCAGTGTAATGAAGCATTATAGTCATATTTTTATCAGCCTTTTAAAAGCTTCAATTACTTGAATCTATATAAGTAGAATCAAATTACTTTTACTCACAAATGACCAACTGTATATTTTCCTCTGGCTAGTTATTGTGCATATCTTGCAATTATTATATATGGATTTTAGGGTATAGCTTAGCTGTTATTGCTTTAAAGGGGGTTTATCTCACCATGTAGAGTAGCATTTAAGCAGATGATATGCATCTAAAGATTGGAGTTAGTACATCCTTGTGAGTTACATTTTAATATCATTTTATGGAATAGCAGCAGAAAAAAAATGTCCTGTCAAAGTCCCCATTGCAAGATGTTTATAAAGTGACTGCTGCTCAGGACACACAATGCGTTCATTCTTAAACAGCTGAATGATATCACGTCTGGTCCAAATTGCCTCGCAGAGAGTTTTATCTGATGGTGGGATGAGTTTTCTTAATGCACGGCAGCATAAAGCGGTGTGGCAACATAGAAATCCAACTGTCGGTGCATCATTGTCATTTCATTTCAGCTTTTATTTGATTTTAGTTAAAAAAATGGAACTCAAATTATGATTCAGTCAAAGTTGTACTGTTAAAGATCAAGTCAGATCCCATTCGCTGAACTATCCTAAAGTATTTCCGGCACTGAAGGGCCATGTTAACCGCAACGGTCAGACTGGATCCAAAGTATGTCGTATCTTCAGATGAATAAAGACAATGTTCCGCTTTTGAACCTCCTCAATGACCAAAAGGGAGGGTGAGCAAGTGCTTTGGTTGACGACACAACTACATTACCAGACAGGAAAAGTGACTGAATAAAAAATGAAAGCTGAGAACCACTTTGACCAAATTTTACTGAGTCCATCAAGCTGATTCATCCACCATCTGGTTGCCCACTTTTTTAGAGGTTTTTTTTTTTTTTTTTTTTTACTTCATTGCTTTTTTCTGCAATTTCCATAAGGAAAACACTAATCTGTCCAACTTCCAACTTTAAGGACGTCTTATAGATCTGTTGTATTTTCAAGTAGCAATCTTTCCTGTCATGTTTTGTGCAGATTTTCACCCTTGTTTCCCTTGGAAATTGTAAGCATTGGAATATCTGGTTGAACTATACTTGAACAAAAAACACTGACCAAAGGTGAAAGTTCAGGAGTTTGATCGCGTGCCTGTACATTTGATTAATTTATCCAGGATATCCACTACAATAGTAGTCTGGCTGTAAGGGCAATTTGGTGCTTACAGTATATGAGCTCGTTCCTAGAGTCTTATCTGGACCGATTGGACTGACTGAAAAAATGAACCACAAATGTGTTAAACATGCATGCCGTCCTTTAAACTATACTCTCTCCCCCCATCTAAAACTCAGGGCTAATTCATAGCCCCGTTGATTACCCAGGGGAATTCTTTTATCTCCCCCATTTCATTCCTGAAGCGCTCTGTGGACGTTTTAATGGCTGCACTTTCATCGTCTGTCAGATATTTAAATGGGGAAGTGCACGCGTGTGGTAAGGAGCGAGGCAGCGGAGGAGCCCTCTCAGATTCACCATGTCAATCTTTAATGCCGAGAGATATGGACGAGAGCTGACCTCTCACTCTGTCATGCTGCCTCTCCCTCGCATAAATTGACCCCCTGATAATCATTTCCTGCTCCTATATTCCATAACGAGTGTTCCAGAGTACTTGGCAGTCACATGACCCGAAGAGAGCACTTAGGGTTGAGAGAATGCCCCTTTCTCAGTGGCTTGCCAATAGTGCCTTTCTCTGACATATGGAATACAGTTGGACGGTCATGAGAAGTGAATATCACTTTTACGAACGTTACAGATTGACATGTCATAGAAAGGGAAGTCGTTGGTCTAATGGTACCACAAGAACAAGCCATTTGCCGTCATTGATATCTGTTGCTAGCTTGTCTAGAGTAATGGGTGGCTGTAAATATTTCATTCTTGGTCACACTATGAACATTTTCCTGCTGTTTGTACATTAGAACAGCCATCTTCAAATGTTTGGCTGCCACAAGGCTAGTCAACTTGCGGTCCATAATGATTTTACCCATCAAGCACTGCCACTTTTCTTGTTTAGCATCATTTCAATGACAACCAATTTTTCCGTCCTTCTTCCCAGGCCGCACTTCAGATAGCATGTGGATAGGGTGTCCCACCTGGTCCACAGCAGTGGTTGTTCACATGTGTGCAGATGCTTTAATGGTGGACAAGGCCAAAAGAAGCACTTGCAAGATTACACTTGTTCCTACCCTGACACAAGATATTCAATTTCACTCTTGGTAGATTCAAGATGTGGTCAAATGAAATGATTTGTTTATAACTGTACAAGACACTTTTGTGTCTATGTAAGATAACCATTACTGCTTAGTTTGAGATGCAAACTCTCTTGAATTCTTTAATGATAGCTGGTCCGCCAATGAACATGTAATCCCTTTGGGGAACCTATAATCTTTTCATATTAAAATGGTAAAATGTGGGTATTGATCTAATTGCACATAGATTGCTCTCGAGGGCCCTCAAATTAAATGCATTCTGCAGGCAGCACCCAGCTGATGCTGTCATTATGTATGAGCATCGGTGAAAGAGCCCATAAACATCATTTTATTTGGAACTATGCTTTGTATTTGTCAAAGATAAAGTAATATATTGGATCCACTGAGGTTCTTTACTGTCTTATACTGTACCATACAGTTCACACAGGTGAGTGAATGAGCCTATTCTTTCGGGGATTTCATATAGTAGTACAGAGTTCATTTATTAGTATATTAATTTGCAAATACGATGGATGTACAATAATAAACTATACACAAAGCTATTTGTTGATGGTGGCTATGCTCTGTTTTTTTTTCAGTGCAAACTTATAGTTTTGAATCTACAACTTGTTGCCTGGATTTGTCACATTTTTGCACTTTTTGTACGTTGGCAATATTTAAGCACTTCTTCCTTTTGGGCTGCTCCATGAAAGTTTGGAAAATTGTTTTCACCACACCAGAATAAGGGCATCTGGGTGAGTAGCCATGCTTCATCACCAATGAAGAGCTTATTGCGGGAGTTGATGGCTTAACCAAATAACCATAGATATTCATAAAGTTATCGGAAAAAGAAAGTGGGCAGCATATGTAATGGAAGGGATGGGATGGTGCAAACAAATGTGCGATACAGTTGCTTGGTGAGATGGCGTTAGAGACAGGCAGTGTTCTAATGACTTCACAGCCCATTAGCCACTTAGTCTGATGCGTCACACTCCATTATGCTGCTAGAGCAGCAGTGCATGAACGCGTGAAACCGTACGTACGCTCAGCCAGACCTGTCCACCCGCTCCGAACGCTCGCTCACTTGCAGCAATTAGTCTGTGTACACGTTTGTGTTTCACTGTTTCTCGCCTGTGTACATAACGTCCACAAAGCTGGCCAGCTTCTAAAAACTACAATAGGCACGATCTTCTATCCAAGGAGACATATGTACACTCCCACGATGTGGCATTTTAGTACATGCTTGCCATGGCTACCTAACAGCTCTTGCAGCAAATGCTGAGGATAGGCCAAAGCGTGGTTTTCTTTGTCAGGGAAGCTCACGGGCATGCTCCAGAGGACTTCCCTTAATCGCCCTTAAACATCCAAACACAGACATATAAGGAGATTGAAAAGAAAGGACCCCCCCCCCCCTCCCCCCACACACACATACACACACAGACACCACACTCAATGCCGTTCCCTGCATGGGCAGCCCCAGTTGGCAGAGCGTGAAGTGTTCCTCTCCAGGACCAAGGCCCCCTAACTCAAATCCCTGGCTTGACGCCACACCGCTCTCCATTGCAAACACTGGGCCCATTTATTCCAGTCCTCCCCCTTTCAATTGCACATCTCCCCTGAGGGGGGAAGTCACAAAATAGATCTGTAGCAAGTGTATGTGCCAAAAAGATTGGTTGATGACTTTATTCTGCTTGGTTTGGGCATAAAGAAAAGAAGTCCCAAAAAGATTTCTCATCTTGTGCCAGACACACTTTTATGTCTAAACTGGAAGATAATGTAGGAGATGTTATGCAATCTACCTCTGACTTATGCCTCTGACATTGTTTAACTGATAGATTATCTTTTTAGTTCTTCTTTCTTAATTTTTATGTCCAATCCTATGAATGTACTATAATTATAAAAGACACACAAAGAGTAGAAAATCACTCTCTGTGATGTCGATTTCCCACATGAAATAAAGGTAATAATAATAAAGAATAAAATAACCAGTTCAACATCCTAATTTTTTTTTCATGTTTTGTATATATTTTGTTTATATTTTTACTGGCCATAACATGCTGCACAATTAATGTAACTGCTCTTAATTTCAAAAGACCCTATTTGAATGTCTTAACTTCAAACAAATCAAGTAAATGATGTCACAATGTACCTAACCCAAGAATCAACCCTCGTTATGGCGTTTTTCATCAGTGGATTTTTTCTCCTGTCACCCAAATGTTTGCTTTGTGTCGACAACAGGGAGTGACCTTCAAAAGCAGATAATGTAATCATGCTTGGGGAGTTGCCGCTGTCAAGCAGGCCTCCTCCCAGTGTTGAACGCACACTGCGCGATCATGTCAAACATCACGCACCTCAACACCTGTCTGGTTACCTCATCCCACCTAACAGGACACCAACATTATTGCAATTTGCAAGGGGGAAGAAAAATCCACCCATAACCCGCATAGCACATAGATGCCGCATTTGAATCTTAGCATGCCGTAGATTATACCTCGCGGTAATTGCGTAGTTAATTTACCAGAATTGAAGTTTAATTAAAGCGTCTTTATCAGCAAGGGGTTCACATGGGAGGCTACATTAGTAACATTTGGCAGTTCAAGTATCAATCAGATGTGGTTGACTGGCAGCCGTGACAAAGGGCACAGCTTGTAGTCGAGTGTTTGCGTCTATGAATCCATGATGCGTCTCCCGTCAGCATATACGAAATGTAAGACTTGAGTTTGAAGATGTGAAAGGAAGGCTGATGATGTTCAACGGTCAAATATTTTCATTATCCCGCTTTTTGGACAGAGGCATGACTGAGATCATAATTATGTTTTGACACATGGCGTTAGTCCCTAGAGCACTCCGAATTGAACTCAAAGTGGGAATTGTCACAGCAATGGAGCTTGCTACTCTTAATTGGAGGGGAGGGCCAGGAGGCCCGCCCATTAACCAGCGGTGGCAGTTTTAATGAGGTTATGTTTGTGCAGGAAGTCAAAGTTGTGACAGGAGGAAGCAGTCATTGGCCTGTTAAAGAGAGCAGATGACATCTCAAAGCCTGCTGCGCTTGCCGGCGAGAGGGGGACCTCCCTGCTCCACTTTCTACAGGTGGAAGCAGGCAATTAAAACGTGACTGAGTAACTAAAAACACCCAGGGCAACGCAAAATAAACACCACCCACTCAAGGAAAAGCTGCCGATAGAATAATAATTGCTAAATGAAATGCATCTTAACCCCTTGGCATCACTTCAACAAAAGCAATGATTACTCCTAGCTGAATGGTAATTAACAGAGGTTGAGAGAGAGCTCTTTATGCGAGTCCGTCTTTGCATGCACATGTCTTCGGTGGACTTTTTCTGCAGTCCTGAGTGGGAACAAAGGTGTTGAAAGGGAAAGTACAGACTTCTTTAGTCTAAACACTGGCCCCAATGTTGTCCAGGTGCACCCTGTTGAGGACGACTGCTGCTGTCATGAGTTTTGTGGCTGTTGGTTCTCTGCCTCTACAAACAGCCAGTGCACAAACCTCCAGCCGCAGCACCAGCCTCAAAGTGAGATTCCTTCAAGTCCTCCCCTCTCCGAAAAACTCAGTAAATGTGTTCTATTCCTTTCTCTCAGGAATAACCAAAACTATAATATTGGGTTGACATTTCAATTCAAACAGAAATGTATTTGGAAAGAGGACAAGTTTATTTTCCTAAGTAGCTTTTGAACAGGTTTGAATTTCATCTATGCTTTTTAAGCACACAGGCGGCCAAACCAGTCATTTGCCTTCTGTGCGTTTCAGCAGACTTCAGTTTGAGTCCAACTTTAGATCAACCTGAGGTTAGGATGGGGGAAATTTGACTCTCTATATGTTAAAAAGACAAATGTGATGGCATAAGTGTGTGTGTTTGTGTGTATGTATGTGTGTGTGTATGTGTGTGTGCGTGCACGTGCATGCGTGTGTGTGTCAGATGAACATAACATTTTTATCTTTGGCCCGTGCCACGCTGGTCCATATAGTTTTGTTTAAATTAAGTTATGCTTCAGTTATGGTAGTGCACTGCATTATATACAGTATCCAGTGGAATTCAGTTTGACCTCAGAGTTTGCATTTAGAATCAAATGTTGTACTGTAGAAAGTAATGAAATAAAAATATTTAGTTCTAGAGTCAAACTGGAGTCCAAATAAAACCTTTGTTTGCACTCACAAACCCTATTAATGGTAGTGGATGTGGTAAATTGTGCAGACTTCTTTGGCAAATATGTTGCGCACACCCTCAGCTTATGCCAGCTTCTCTTTGGCTTACGTGTCGCCACCTCTCTCATATCACAAACTTAATAGAGGCTCTTTGTCCTCCGTAACAATACGTGGCTTCACACAATTAGAGAGGACTCCTTCCTGCCATGGCACAGATAAGCATCAGCTGCTGGCTGTATAGATTGGAACGGGCCCTCGAAGGTTGTCTGGAGGTCTTTCTGTGTTTAGCTCTGCTTTCAAACAAACACCACGGGGCTCGCTTGGAAACCGGTGTGCTCGGATCTGTTGTGACCTTGTGTGACGTGGGGTCACCAGGCGGAAAGCGACAAGGTGATCTGAAGTAGGTTGTCAGGTCAGCTCACATGGACATGAAAATAAGGAAACAAGCAAACAAACAAATACACTCCATTTGATTTGTACACAATAATACAGATATTTTGTTTCAAAGAGTCATTGACATTTCATTTCTAATGATCCCTGTGATTCCATGAGTGGGACGTGTGGAAATGCGTTGTACAACACAGACTTTGCGGCTCTACACTCATCACTTCTGGTTAAACCAAGAATCCTTAATGTGCCAAGGTCCCCTCAGCCCAGCTTTTCTAACATTAATAATGCAGAACATTTTCCTAATGAAGGAACATATTTTTTCTTTTCCATTTCTCTTTCAACATGTTGGATCACTGTGTTAATCAAGGCTTTTACTTCCACCCCCCTCTAATGGCATATGCAATGGAGAGAAAAGGTCACGGTGGTAATAGACTGATCTGTAGTCCTCGGGGAGATTTCCTCTCTCCATCCTTCCCTTTCTTTTCAACGCCCCTCTTCTTCTGACATATCCCAGTCAGACGGTCTTCATCCTCTTCTGCCTCCCGCTGTGCTCTGCCCACCGTGCCAGGATTTCAATCACTGGGCTAAATGAAATTATTAAGAGGTGTAAAAGTTATTAATGATTAAATTAACTAAATGATCCTCCAAGTGATAGCTCAGATGAATGACATGCCATCCTCTAATGCAATTTGTCTCTACAACAGGTGAAGGTCAGGAGGATGGGAGGGCTTTTCCTTCATCGCCTCATCAAATTCTGTCTGTGCGGGTCACCTCTCTGTTTTTTCTATGAGTGACTAGAATGGCACGAGGTCAAACTAACTAAACAATCCTTATGTGGCTGGTCATGCATATTTACATACAGTGTAGTACTTAAAAACGTATAGGACCACCGGTCAGAAGACTTATTGAGCATCAAGAAGTGTTCTAACGCAGACTCTTTCAATCCAGTAATTATTTTCGTTTTTGGAACAGGATTGGACAGATCACTTTTCTCTCACTATTCCGTCAATGTGAATGTACGTCTGCTTTCGTTATTTTTCAACAGCCTTTTTTGAATTTGGTGTTTGACGCCAAAGCTCAAAGAAAAATCAAAACACTTTTGATGCTTGATAAATGTTGCTTTCAAATGCAAGGAAGAGCCAGTGTGATATTCTCTTGAACTTGTTCATTCAATTTAGAGTACAAGTGTTTTTACTCTCTAATCATTTGTACATGGTATTAATACAAATATGATTATATAATTAGTTTGTGATCAATACGGCATTGATTACTGCACAAACAAGGGATTAGAACTTTGCCTGCCCTCCAGACAGTTCAGCATTCATGAGCTGGACATGTTCGACAAGCGAGCCAAATGACCTGAGCAACCTTGACCAAGTTTACATCGATATGTGATTGTCAAGAACTAAAAGGCTGTGGGAAAATAAAGAGCTCGAGGAAATAAAACTCAGAAAAATTGGGAGATTTTTTTCATTGAGACTGTGTAAAACATCATTGGCATACAAATTTGTGAGTAAACTCTTTCTTCGCCAGTAGTGCTACTACGATATGAACCACACTGGTAGTTCCTCACATTTCCTCTCATTTTCCCGGATGTGAGTGAGGAGCCCTAGAGAGTGATTGTTATATCCATGAACAGTGACTCCTTCATGCTCCGCTGACTCTCGATTGCCAAGTAAAGAACTCTGGAGAGACATCAGCGATCAGAGTCGATGTTTGCACAAGAGGGACTCAGTGTCGTGTCTTGTGAAACAAAAAAGAACAAATATGAACATCTGTATACTTCACGCTATAAAGTAAACACAGGGCATACAAATTATTTAAAATACATTTTTTAAATATTTGTAGCAATTAATCACTGAGATGATGCAAATATTGACGTATACTGTTAGCTATACAAGAATCTGTACATAAGTACTATGCATATATTTTGTTCGTTTTTTTTCTCATGAATGAGTGAAAAGCAACCACAAACATGCAAGCATATTGCCAGATTTAACACAATAGACAGCCATAAAACCGTCGCCTATTACAATTGCATGTTTTTCCTTGTTCTGCCTTTGTTTTGCGAGGGCTCATTTGCGATTGTATTCATCTCGCTAAAGGATGCAAATACCTTGAGTCATTTACAATCATCTGCATTAACAAAAGTGAGTTTTACCATCACAATAAGCAACGTACAATAGCATATATTTTCCTTGTTCATTTTTGTGCAGCAAATGAATAGATTGCACATGCTTCGGATATTCGGAGAAAAATGTGCCACATGCATCACCATCCCCCTTTGCTCTTTATGTAATAGATAATGAGAGCACGATGATAAATTTCACAATAAACTAATCTTTTCAATGCCGATCCTTTTTTTTTTCCCACTATTGTAATGATCACAATTGTGGGATATTATTTCTCATTCAGGGCACAACAATGTTTTAAACATGGACAAAGACACTCAGATTACTTAGGCATTGAGGAGCATCTGTCCTTTACATGAAATTTCTGGTGGAAAAAAAAATCTCGGAGTCTGAGCCGTTCTTAGTCTCACAAGACAGCAGACACAGAACACGTCTGTGTCTGCTGTCTTGTGAGACTAAGAACGGCTCAGACTACAAGATTTTTTTTCCACAAGAAATTTCATGTAAAGGACAGTTCTGCAACAAAAGGAGGTTGTATGGCATAATGGGCTAAATATTTGGGGGGGATGAAGAGGGTGATGGATAATTATGATAAAATTTACAAACAAGGTATTGTCAGAGTATACAACTGGAACATTGGATAGTTAGAATGAACAATTGTGCAGGTGTTTGGATACTTATTTGGGGTGATGTTCTTGTACTAATGTCTTCCCTGACGTAAGTTCAACTCCGATATTTATGTTCCTCTAAGTAGTACTTTGTAAACTCTTGCATGCAAATGTAAATTATGTTAATAGCTTGAGCATATGCAATGGATACATATCCTGTTGTCCTCCTTGTATGTTATTTTTTTTATTATTTCCTGTGTCCATGATTGTTGTTAAAAGTATGCACATATCTCATTTGGACTTATATAGATGGTCTATCTTAGCAACATGATCTCTTAATATAAATCAATAATCAGTAATTAGTGAAATGAGGCTACATTAAAATCTTGCTAGCAGTTTTAGACTCTCCCTTCAAGGAATTAATTGTATACTCCTTATGAGTACAAATATAAGAATTAGCTTATAAAGTTCAGATTCACTTATTAATCATTCTTCCACCATGAATATTGGACTTCTTTTGCACTCTCTTTAATGAGCGAAAAAAAAACGGACATCTTAAAATGATCTCCTCTACCTCTCTCTTGCTCTGACTTGCTTTAATAAATTACTGTCTAATAAGAACTTTTATGATCCCAGCATATGTTGCCTTTTATAGGTGAAAATAATTGTGTTCTTAGATCCCCTACCTATTCTCAGCATGCCAATGAGACTAGCCGAGCTTACAAAATGGCATAGTTTCACAGTGTCTGCTCAAGTACTTCTCATTTGCTTCGTTACGCCTCCTGCTCTCTTTCTGTGCTTCATGATACACCTTCATAAGCACCATCCCCCGTTCGCTACTCTCCACTCCACTCTTGCCTGGAGAGGCCTGCACTTGCATGCCAAGAGGCACCCTTAAACCGACAGCAGCACCCCCCACCATCATATGCACACGCACACACACACACACACACACACACACATGCACTGTCTTGTTTTGAGCTCCCATTGAACTGTGACACACACCACTTGACAGGTGACACAGTACACTTGATGCTATCGGGTCCGGCCCAGAGATTTATCCTCTTGAGTGATGAGAGACTGTCACTGCATTGTTTATCTCCGCTACCGGATGAAAGTGAGGAAAACGACATAGTGAGAGGGATGGTTCTTTTGTTGCTTTTAGAGGCAAGATAGAGATCAAAAGCCTAAATTGAACTAAATGAACAAGGGGGATATTTGGCCACAATTTAACATCTTATCCAATGAGAAAATTCTCTCCTTTTAAATATAGCACAAAAGGTATGTCCTTTGTTGTTTCAATTAGAACTCTAATATAAAAAAAAAATCAAGGAATTAGAGGTGAACTTGAGAGTAGTTAAAAGAAAGGGTGTTTGAATTCTAAGTATGCTTAGGAAAGGTGGCTGAACTTTAAAAAGGAAGTAAATGCAAACAATTTCCTTGCAATAATATTTTGTATGTGCCTCCATGGTATTCTGATTAATGTTGTGTTTGTGGAATAAGAAGAAAGGAGGCTTTGAATCTCTCTTCTTCCATCAGCTTCAAACAACAAGGCATATGGAGGGGTAGTTGTTCTGTTTTTATTATTGCCAATATTTTGTGTGATATTTTCAGTTAAATTGTATTGTTTTTTTTTTATGTTTTTGTAAACCCCCCCCCTTTTTTTTACAGCAAAAGCTATCGTAAAAGTGCCAGATAAATAAAGATGTAATGTATTGTTATTGGTTCCTCTTAAATCCACATTTATCATAGGTTACCCTGCCATAACGCTTTACGGCAGCAATATTTAAAGCCACTCATGAAGTTTAAAGAAAAAAGAAAACTCAAGTGACATTTGTGCAATCTGAAATGATAAAGCAGAACAACAAGTCTTATTGTTACAATTATTTATTAAAGTTAAAATATCTTTAGCACTGGTTAAAAATTAGACACTTCCTTCTACCATGAGCGCCTTGGGATTTAATGTTTTTACATGGTTGAAAATAAACACTCTTTGAAATCAGACATTTTCACTCAACATCCCTCATTGCAATCATAATAAAATGTCACATCCAAATTACTAGGGCGGAGGCAAATTTGACAGATATAAGAAGGTTTTTGAGTAGAAAGTGAAATCATCAACTTTCTTGAATTTTTGTTGAATCGCCTTTACCTGAGGCTTAATTTTTTGTCGTACTGTATTGCATTTCCCCCCCAGAATTTGCTTTTTCAAAAATAGCAGCACACTTAACAGCTGGTGATCATTTTTGCCTGACCAAAGTATTCAGCTTTTTTTTTTTCTCACTAAATTGTATTCCATGGCATTTTATCATTTGTAAGACTCTCAGCAGCCACAATTAAACATCAATTGTAAGCATTTGGAGACCAATATGTTTCCCCCCTACACACAAATTTTCAAACAAAAAATGATAAATGGTCCTTTCTTGCCTCAGTCCTACCTTTACGAAACATACAAACATGGATTAATAATACAAGCAGAGGACTGTAAATGTCAGACCGATGCATCAGTAAGAAAACATTAACACTAAATACATATCTTCTTATTTGAATTATTTACAAACTGTATGCTTTTTTCACACTTTATTCTTTTTTTCCTTCCATGCCATATGAGAATTCTGGATTACAAAAGTACCTGAACAAATTGCTTGTATATTAGCATGCATAGGTATTTGATATTTACACCCTATTTACATATGTGAACTATGATGAGAGGGATCTGCTTCTCGTTCACCTTACTATGTGTCAGGTATGGAGATGGAAAACAAATGTGGGTTGTAGCGTACAGCGTACAGTACATGCACATTCATTAAAATAGAATGCTCTGATCATTTTTTAATCCTCTATTGTTACAAAGGAATACCTTAATTCTGTTACAGGCGATGGATTTGACCAATGCCACAACATTACATAACACAGACGCTTTTTTTTTTATTTTATTTGTCTCTATTACACGCCAGTCTCTGTGCACAGGGTAGTTGGAAAAGTTAATTTATGATGTTAACTGTGCCGTGAAGGGAAAAGCAAATAGGAAAGAGCATGCACAGCACCAGGGAAGGACATTAAGCTGAGGCCATATCTTTCTCCCTCTGTCTGTCCAGTAAAAACATCGTGTAAGAAGAGACATCACCATCCATCATCGCGGACAAACTGAGAGGGTCTTTCAGCGGTGATCCAACCATTGGCAGGTACACGCCTCTGACACTGTATTTGTTTTTGTCTATGGGAAATGCTATATAAGAAAAAAGGCATCTTTTGGAAAGCGTTCTTTACAAAAGCAATGAAGGAGAAAGGTTGGTCATTTAATTAACAAAAGGAGAAAACTATCATACAGTGTTATATCGATATGTACATTTAAGCATAGGTTACCGTCTTGATAAGAAAAGGAAGACATGGATATACTGTAGTGACAGTGTTTATGATTCATGGCTAGGTAACCGCCTCATGGGTTATTGCAGTCACAAAAGATATTGCTCATTAAGTAAAAAAAACACATCCGCATTATTTTCTCCGGTCTCCCCACAAGTCCATTGTCTGCACTCAGCCTCTCGTATTGGCAGTACCGCGTCCTCACCGGGGGTCCATAAACACTCGATTTCACATAACCGCCTTTGATAAAGGAGTCAAGTGACTCCAGGAGCATGTTAATGTGCTTTCCCATGAAGCTTATCTCAGACTGGGGTCACGGAGGCCAAGTGGCAAGGGGCTGATCGCCATTGCAATAAGACCCTGGAAGCTGTTAGTGCAGCTTATGACTCCTCTGACGATAACGGAGCCAGCCCAGGGTCTACTTTTTTGAATAATCAAAGTCTTCATTCAAGCCCGTGTGGGAAATAATATCCACCTTTACAACAGTATAGGGCGTACTCAAATTAACCTCTGCTAACCGGGACGGGGGCCCATTGCGATGTGATATGAGAAGACGTAATTGTCGACCAGCAGCAGTTTTTACGCGAAATACAGTTCGCAATCTCAGTGACCCTCTTCGTGTTTAAATGAAAACGGAAAAAACAAACACACGAGAATGTTAAAAAATAGTCCTTAATCTACGATGAAACGTAACACGTACAGCCCCACCCATCCACATTTATGCAAATAGTTTCAGTCATTTTTGCATAATTTTGCTCGCCAACTGTCAATAACTGTGATGTTGCAACAAACTCTCTGGTTGTGAGAATGTACTGTCTATTTCTTTATGCAATCCAAAACATTTTTTGTCAGATCCATTGATGATGTTGCCATTAAACGGACTATTTTGTTAGCATACGCTTATTGCCTGCTGACCTATACCACTACACTTTTCTGTTGTATCGGCGAGGATGAAAGGGATGTGCAACTGTCTCGAAAGCTCCAAACATTTCACTACTCTTAAACTGAAGGATTACGCTTTGTTCACAGCAGGGAGAATAGCATGCATCCTACGCTATCCTCTTAAGCCACTTGACTCTACATTGTGAACCCTGATGTCCAGCCAGCAGTTCAAATGGCCTCAATCTGAATAGCAGCAAAGCATCTTTGCATGGCCTTAAATAAGCCTGTCTCAGCTACCAGGAAGTCCATTTGATGTTTTTTAAATACATTAGCTTCGTCAATTGTGCTTTAAAGCATGCAAATAGCATAGTAAATCAAACCTGTCAGAAGGCAGACTGTATGGCTAAACATTGCAGGGTGGAACACCACCTGTCTACACCTTCTGGCCATTTATTTCAACAGCAGGATTGTACATATTCATAAATCCCTCTCGTTCCTGCTTTGAACACAGTCAGTATGTTTTTGCCTTGATCCTTTACGATTCCTTTAGAGGGGTTCACAAACAAAGAAGTTTAAAGCATCTGTTTTCCCCCATTACCTAATCAGACGCTCAAGATTTGGTTTAAAGCATTTATCAATGGCAGGTCCGCCCAGAGCTTCTTTTTTTCAGTTAATCCGATTCTCTCTATTCCTCTGTAAATCTTCTTGGTTGATCACATCATAGTGAATGGCTTGATGGCTAACTGTTCATATGTGCTGGCCAGAATGAGGAGGGAGGATGGGCTTTAAAGACTCATATTTATCCCTGTCATTACATTTTGACGCAAGGAGGGCTGCTCAGTCACGGCTACTTACTGGCTGCAGGAATACACCTCTTCTACTGCCTCTGTCTGTTTAAATCATGACATCATGACAAAGGAATATTTCGATAAGCAATGCAACAGACAGTGAATTGTATTTCAACAGCTTTATACCGTCTGAAGAGTACAGTTTTTATGCCAAAAGGTTGGGATTAAGAGCAGAGCAATTGCCGTCTCTATAATCCTTTCACCTTTGACCCTGTTCCCACAAGCATGTCTGGTTTGAGGTCACTGTTAATCGTGACGCCCCAGCAAAGCATCTGATGTGAAGTTGTTTTTACAATTATTCTCAATTGTTAGTCTAAAGATTTCTTGCGGTTTTTGATTTTCACACTGAATGAATAATAGTTGTTCTTTTACTTATGCTCTACCTTAAAAATAGTTTTTAATGATTGTCCTCCCATGAATCGGCTTCAGTGGTCCATGGAGGCAGAGATTACATTGATGGGGTGTTTAGTCAGATAGACACAGACTTTTCAACTAGTTGAAAGAATGGCTAAGGTGGTAATCAATCCAATGAAGGCCATGTAAGTTAATTAGCTGAAAGTGCACTGTTGTACACAATATCCTACATCCTGACTGACACTTATTTACTCCAAGCACGGAAAAGTGCAGATACAACATTTATGAGTAGGCTAAACTCATCTCCAGTAAATATGATTACACTTGGGTTGGGCTGATGGGAGGATAAATCGATAAGTTGATTTTCTGATAGTTGAGGCTTATGTAAATTGTGTCAGAAATTAGAGAGTTGGAATTGTAAACAATGGGTGAAACGTCTTATGAAGAGCTGGATGAAGAAGCTGAGAGGAGAAACATAGCCTTGTGTGGGACTCTACAATACATCCATAGAATTTGCTATCGTTTACATTGCAACGGCCAGGCCTCCCACCCACATATCCATCATGGTAATATACCTACAACATGGCCAACTGGGTAATATATCTTTGACCTGTGATTACGGTAACAGCTTATTGTTTGCACACTGAACAATCCCATTACGTTGACGATCTGTTTACATATTGTCTTGCTCTTTAGATTAGTCTGTGTGGGAGCATGTGTCTGACAGCAACAATTACGAATTTTGCTTTATTTGTGTGCGTGTTCCAATTCTTTATATTGCCTGCTCTCCTCCTTTGCCTTACCTTGACCCTGGGGAGGGTCAAGGTAAGGAAATTCTGCCCAACGGTCATGTCAGGGACCCTCCGCTGTATTACTTTAAAGAGTGAACGGACCAAAATTGTAACTGTGCCGAAAGTTGGATGCCATTAACTTTCAGAACTCTACTTTGGTTTTGGACTTCTCTGGCAGCTTGTCGACTCGCTGAGATGTACAAATCCCTTTGACGTTGGATGAATGGACAGCTGCTGGCAGGATGCCCTGTACCACTTTGTACGCTGCCATTTAATTGGCGCGCCCCACTTTGCCTGCCTTCTTCTCTTCCCCCACCTACGCTCATTGTGGCCAGGTTCTGTGGGACATCAAAAGTGAGGTTACATGTCCCTTAAAAAAGTTTAAGACCTAGCAACTCTGCTGCTTCGCATTTGGCCGAGTTGCAACCTTTACTATTGGAATAGGTAAGCTAAAACTACATGAGTCGTGTTACTTGTGAGGAGAAGTGATGAGGCTTATGTAGTGATCAAGTTCCAACTCAACATGCAGCTTCTCTGGCTATACATTGTGGGAATACTGTACATATATACAGCGGTATATTTGAGCAGTACTTTTGTGATTTGGTTGTGAACCTTTTAGCATGTGCTAGCTTATTTCACTGAGCGTCAGAATAATTTTATTTCCTCAAACAAAGTGTCCGCCTGTTGCATCCAACATTGAGCAAAGGTTCTCCATGTGTCATGCAGCAGAAAAGCAGATTGATGTTGTCGGAAATAAGTGACAGAAGCCTCTGTGCAGATCACTCACTGAGAGGTAGGGGGTGTTAAACGGTGGACGTGCGGTGTTCGGTTCCCTGTAGTCCATGTAAAGGTTGTCTTTCGTTTCCGCTGCGTTTGTCTGTCCACCAATTTGGCATCTTATCTGTCAGTCCATTTGGTTATCACAATGGTCCACTAAAGACAGAGGTGTCCTCGTTTACATTGCAACGATGAGGTGTTCTTTGCCCCGTTTATTAGGTCAGGATGAGAGCACCCACCGCCGTGCAAAGAAAGAAGTTGCCACTCAATGAGAAGGTGGGCAGAACATACACAACAAACAATTGAATTACATGAATGAGGGAGACATCTGAATAATACCAGTATGAAGACTATATCTACGATCTTAATGCAGCCTAGCAAAACACATCATTGTGTTTTAGAGTGTTCATATTGGAAAAAAAGTTTTGTTGGAAACTGTTTCTAAAATATCCACATATGGATGTTAAGATCTACAATATAGTACTGAACAGCTGCAGGGATACACACTCTGTAGTGTATATTGTTCCATGCTTTTATCTTCGTCCACCTTTATTTACATGTACTCAAGCGAATACTGGAGGGGGAAGACCAAGCCAGTGATAATCGTGAGCAACTTTTGCTTTTTTTACACTCCCAATAAGCTGATGAGAATATGATACTGGAAACGATAATTACATGGTGTCTGGAACAAGGCTAGTGGCTTCATGTGGAAAATGGTGAGCCATGAGGTCTATACACAGTCGTGAAGGTTTATGGCATGGTGAGAACGACTTGGTATGTGGCCCGCATTAGGAGTGTGGGGACGGTTTTATTATGATCTATTTACAGAAGCATGCATTAGTGAAGTTCCTGCTGAAGGGAAAGTAGTCCTCCCGGTGTCACTGTCTCTTGAGTTTAGTCTTTTTCTCTTTTTTTTTCCCCTTTTTGTGTTATGTAGAAAAAAAAAACTGAAGATAAAATATCAGGGAACAGTCAGAAGTAGCAATTTTGAGGGAGATTTGTTTTCCGTCACTTTGGTGAAGACATTTTTGAATGTTGTGCTTTGTTGGTGTCTTCGTGCGATCAGCCATCCGCTCTGATGTCCTAACTGCTCAGTTGTGGAGTTGTCTGCGAAAATAAAGAGGGGAGGGATTGAACACAGGAAAAAAAGTGTAGTTATTCAAGAGTGATTCAGACAACCACATTCTCACACATGCGTGTAGTGCTTCCATACAACGGCTATAATGTCGAGCATGAGAAACCGTGGAGCACATTACGAGCTGTATGGTACTTTTGTCTCAGTGTGCAGAGTTTATGGTGACACACAGTGAGTCACGGTCACATTATATAAGGGGTGGGAGGGCTCTGCTGTCACTGATGCCAGTGTAAAAACAAAGGCAGAGTGACCACCCTGTGAGTGTGCACGGTGAGCCCACTTGGCAGAGATTCAGAGTGACACTGTCGTCTGCATAGCGGCTGACTCTTCAATCAGCTTCAATTAAGGCCAAAGGTAGACAAGCGACTTTAATGTTGGTGCTACTCCAATGTTTCCGTGTATCACGGCATTTTTTTTGTAACTTGGTCAGAAGCAGTATGTGCATGTTTAGGTAATATTCATTGTTTATTTGCAACACACCAGTTATCTTGTAGCATTTAGCTTGATATGAATCCTTGGTGTTCATATTCAGATGATCTTTCCATCTTGGTGGAGGTTTACACTGTGTTAAGGGACATTCTAGTTGCTGTTGTGTCATAGAAGCAATCATATCAATTGCCTCTCTGCATGTGATAACACCACTTAAAACACAAATTGCTACAAGCACTACATCACTGCATTGTCCACCTTTTGCACAGCGGAGAGCCAAGCGAGCCAATAACCTCACCGCAGAGATCACAGCCATTGCCCCGGGCATGCTACATCCACTCTGAGAGAAACAGCAGCAGTCAGGACTCGGCAGCTCTTCAAGAGTCAATGCGGTCCCAGGGTGTGTGATAACAGAGTATGTGATGGGAATGCAGGGCCATTTGGACCTGCAAAGCCAGGTGTTAGCACTTCAGCTCACCGCCTCATCAATAATTGACAGAGGCAAACCAATCAGGACAATTTGCTCCCCACAGCGAAGTGCTAGAGCAGCCTAACACTGGTGAATCATTAATGAGACAATTAGCAGAAATGGTTAGACAGTTCACCCTCACCGGCAACGCGCTTGTGACGCAACTGCGACAAGTCTCCTCGTATTGGCGCTGCAGTTGATGGAGTCATGCGCGGGCCAACGCAAGCTGAAGCAAAGCACGAGAGACAAGATTGCTTCAAGACTGAACCAAGCCAGCTCAGAGTGCAGCCTAACTTGTGGTGGTGCCAGTTCTCCATCTGTTGACCACAGCTCAGAGCGCCAATAATGGGAACAAACCCAATTGGCTATTACCATGGGAGATTGACCTTTATTGGCGGTTGTTACCATTGCACAGACCAACAGATGCCGTCTCCTGGGTGATTCAAGTGTGGGAGAGCCTTTATGGACATGGATAAAATCGACCTCAGTGACATCACTCAAATATGGTGGGTGGGGGCGGGACAACAACTACAATAACAGCAGACATGGCGTTTGCCTTTGAAGAGCTGAGATCCCGGATTGTTGTTTGAGTGGAAAATCAAAGCCCCACGAGAACTTCTCACAAACATTGATCGGCCGTATTGGAACCATTTTATAGTTTATCAATGCTTCTCCGCCTGCTTTCTCAGCCATGGGTCTAGTACAGGCTCAATAAAACCAGGAACCTTGATCTCAGGTACAAATCTTAAAAATGCAAATTGCTGCAAAGGCATTAACAAAATCACAGACTCCTGCTTAGTTTTAAAGTCCCTGTAAAGAAAAAAACAAAGGCTTCTAAATTTAACACACCGCATAGAAGAGTGTTGTGCCCGGTGGTTGGTGGGTGATCAGTCCCGGTTATACTATATTGTATTATATATATATTATTTTAATAGTTAGGTGAAGTTGGTTGTTGAATCATGCCTTCCCACAATATGACGAGACAACTTGCCTGCAACAGTAGTGGAACTGTTGAGTCACGCTTCATAAGTGTGCTGTCCAAAGAAGACTAACATTAAATAAGCTCTGATTCTACCAAGACCTCCAATGGGTCACAGCCACAATGTATATCTGCTTAATGCAAGAGTTCAGAAAGAGATTATCCTCAGTTAATGAATAAAAACTCCACTTTTCTGTTGTCTTTGCATTTCACAAATGACTTTGAAAACCTGCTGCACATCGTTGATAAGAAGTTAGGTCAGGCTGTATTGCTGATATTGACACTTGTCTTTTTTAATGGTTGCTATCCACTTTAATAGCCCTCGCCGGATGCCGTTGGGGAAAACAGGAAATTTGGAGGATGGCTTGAGAGAGTCATAACCCTGGCACCTTTGTGTTTTGAGATTAACATGTAATTAAGATAGTAAATCCATATTTATTAAACAGTTGTATAAAACAAATTACACCCAAAGTATGTCATAATGCGTTGCGGTAACCACCCACTGAAGTATTCCGCTCCGCTAGCTTCCTTTTATTTTTTTAGCAATATCTACTTTTTTTTAACACCATCTGTCTACCACACACCCCAACTTTAAACCAAAAATCTCTTCCTTGTTCAAAATAGTAAAATATCACTGACGTTGAAATCATCAGCATTAAAACATTCCACGATGCTTGAGAGTGTATGCTTAATAACTGATTAGTCCACATAATGTACAAACTTTTGTATTCTTGAGAGATTGCAATCATTACATCAGAAGATCAGCTCCGTTTTACAGGCCACTGGGTCAAGCGGGTTGTGACTCAGTGCAGCGCTGTGGAAAGAAGTCATCATTTAACACTCGTCGTTCATCTATGAGTAAAAAGCACTGTGGTGGAAACTCTAATCAGATAGACTACACGCACATCGTGAAATATATCACTTGTAGATCATAAAAAGTGTACATTATGATGGACTGCTGAGGAAATTCCCTATCAAGTTGAGGGGTTTTACTAGTTACAGTATATGTTAGAGAGTGAGATTGTGGAGCGATGCAGTATGGAGGCACCATGCACATTGTGTGTTACCAGATTGTCTCACAAAGCAAGCAGCATTTTTCTCATTCACTGTCTCATAACTCTGACCTTGAGTATGTTCTAATAGGAACAGCAAAGTATATAAGAAAAAAAGTAGGATGGATTGCAAATGATAACTCAGCTGTCTATTTTGAAAAGTTACATTTTCAAAATTTTTACAAATTATTGTACATTAAGATATATTTCATAGTGGTAATACCACTTAAACACCTCTAGATTTTTAAAGCATGCACAGTTTGGTAGATATTGTTTAAAACATTGTGTCTGTCAGGGAGAAAAATGACAAACGTGACTGAAAGTGGAGAGGTGACATTTTAAGCAGGCATTAAAGAAGGATCATCTGTCACCTTTAAACAAGAACAGGTTGAGCGAGACGGACAGAGACGAGGTGTTCAAAGACAAACTGAAAAGATGAAACTTGGGCTGAAACGAGCGTGTCTGTGATATACTGCATCCCGTGAAGCATTGTGACTGCTCAGAGCCTGCGGCCGGACACAATCAAGTATTGAGAAAATCTCCTTATGTGATGCACTGAACAGTACACGCGATTGTTCCACTGCAGCAATTCAAGCAGAAACAAGATGGAATTTGTGCTGAATTTTACACTCAAATAAGCACATTTCATTTAGTTCATTCATTCACTGATTGGCATGTTCCATCCACCTTCGGAGGTTGTGCCACCCGTTATAAACAAGTGGCGGTCACAGGCCACTGCTAACCTCTACGGCGAGTGTTGTCACGTGCGGGGTATATGCTGCTGCCTGTCCTCTCGTCTTCCAGGGTCCCCTAATGTTCGCCTCTGGAGATCAATACCCATCAACCTGCTAAAACAAATACATTTATCAAGCCTGATAGGTGTGCGCTACACCTCGTTGCTACAGCGTGTTACATCTGATTGCAGGTGCAGATACTGAAGAGCATCCAGCAGCTGGAGATGCTCCTGCCAGACTGTGCTCGAGCGTTTCTGTTAAACTGGTCACATAACACGCCGCTTTGTTTTTGAGCAAGATGATGACAGGCATTATAGCTCCGGCTGGCAAAAAAAAAAAGCTGTTTTTTTTCACTGTTTTCTCAATCAAGTAAGCTCTGTGGCATTTAAAATTTCATCAGAGGGAAATGTTCCTTATGTCCACCCTCTGCTGCAGATAAAGAACAGGCGTTTGAGTAATTATGGTGCATTATCGCCAAGGAACATTTCATTGCCGCGTTTTAAACTGTGTAGTGAGCGGTGACAAACGAACGACCATTTTAATTCCTATCAGGAGGGAAAACACATTGCTGGAGCCAATGAAGTCAACGCTCACATTCTGCCTCTGACTGAGACCATCTGGACCAAATAAAGTTTTTCCCCTTTGAATCAACATCTGTTGGAAATTACACAGCAACACTTAATCTCTATATAGTCCTTTTATTTTTGCACTTGCTCTCAAATCAACTGTGTTTGTCGTGCAGTTTAATTATTCTGCAAGAAAATAGCGGTATTCAGTAGTGCGTAGCCCTCTCCGATGAAAAGAGAAAATTAACATCAAATAGTGCACTTTAATTGATGATATAAATCCACCTTGAATTTTGAATAATTTCAAAACCTTTTCCATCATTAATGTCACACTAAAACCTGTACAATTGAAATGGGAAAAAAATCTGTCACATTAATGGTGGAAAAAGTTTTTAAATATCTTATCTTGATCTATTTTTTATATTGCAAAAACCCTACCATTTCAACAGGGGTTTGCAGACTTTTTATACCTTCTGTACTAAAATAAGTATGAAATCTGAAATTAGTCTGCTCATACATGCCAATTATTTCAATAATGAAATAATTGCATGGACAATTACTAATTGTTTTTGTTGGTGACAATTTGGACTCTGGAACAAATCATTCCAAATATAATGACTTTCAATGGCAAATTTTATTTGGAAAGTAGAGCTGCCTCAATGTCAACTGGATAACGTTCAACATTAGAGGTTCCACTGTTAACTTTGATCAAGATTTAAGTAAATCAATCTTAACAATATCTCCCACAAAAAATATAACAGATTTTCCTTGTCCCTTAAAACACCCTCTTCTGAAGTTTCACTATTGGGCAGCTTTTATCTAGTCGTGCTATTAAACAAATTATGCTAAAAACTTTCTGATAGTGAGAGCAATTCCAACACGAGTATTCCCTCCTCCTTCTCATCCTCTCTCTCTTTTTCTGCCTCTCTCGCTGGCATGATCGACGGCTTGACCGTGTCTGTCAATCTGTCAGCAGCTGACAGTTTTACAACATATGCACTATACTGATGGTACTATCACTCAGTAACGATTGAGCTCTGCACTGAGATCTAAATACAACAGAGTGAAAGAGATGTAAAGGACTGAATAAACGAGAAAGAAAAATAGTTTGTGTTAACAAAAACGCAGATAGTCAGAACTGAAAAAGTCATGAAGTGCAACTTGGTTTCACATGTGAATGTATCACGTCAGTTTTTGAACATTGCTAACATTTCCACGTGTGGAGGTGGAATCATTGGTCTTGTGTCTTTCCACTGGCCAGTGAATAATTTGTTCCATTGCAGTGGGGACACTTAATATAATCGCGGACTGCAATTACAGGAGGAACAGAAATATTTGACTAGATCCAACCAAATGGAGCAAAAGATCTTGTCACAGCTTGTTAATTTATTGTGCTGTTTTCTGCAGTTTTGCTGTTATTTATTACAAGGGGAAAAATACAGTGGAAGGAATATTTAATTATTGACTGGACACTTTTTTTTTTCCACCTGCAAGTTTGGGCATGCACCAATTCTGATGTCACAGGTTTTCTGTGTACTTTTTGGAATTACTGTTAAGTGATATATATGAATCACAATTCCCCCCCCCCCCCCCCCTTTAATTTTATGTAACATGGCCTGAATGTTTTCAAGGCAATTTTAACTCAGGTTAGTGACTGGTTAAATAAATAAATAAATAAATAAATAAATAAATAAATAAATAAATAAATAAATAAATAAATAAATAAATAAATAAATAAAGTTTCCCAGCGCCCTTGAAAGCAGGAGGCAAAAGCTGTGCCCAGGAAAGTGCAAAAGGAGCCAATGTGCTGCTCTGTTTGCCATGAACAGAAACAGAAGCATCCTGCCACCCCGCGCTGTCATATGGAAGGCAGGCTCCCGCAAACACATGCTTAATGACTCGATTTATTCACTCTGTCACCGTCGATTCATTTTTTTCTGCTCTCCTTTCGCCAACTGATTAACCCGGACACCCTTTCAAGCTCTCACTTTCTCTTCTCAACAATTTTTTCTGAGTCTGGAAAAGTTACCCTAATTGCAAATGATGGTCTTTATGATAAGGACATCATTTTATTTTGTTTTCCCATGCTATTCACGATACACTGTTGAATGCATCGATCATACGGTTGCACATGAAGCTTTCTCAACGCTATATTCTTAAATCTATGCTGACAGGTGATGACATGATGGAGACAGGTCTGTGCAATTGATCGTGCCGACTCGCTTTTACTTCCCTATCTCTTCTTCTGCTCTTTGTCCAATCACTCTGCCTTATACATTTTGCTCCCCCATCTCTTTCTCCACCCGTCGCTGCAATGTGTTGAGCACAAGATGTCAGATTATTTCCCAGCAGACACTGCGCAGTGTGACAGAAGACTGGAGCATTATATCACTAGATGACACCTCGTCTGCCTCTAAAACCCCCTGCCTCGCCCCACCACCGCTACCATCGCCCGGCAGACAACATCAAATATCGCCGGGCCTTTTTGATCACTTAAAAGGCTCGTATTAGGAGAAGAGCCGTGCTTAAACAAAAGCAAACAGAGTGTTTCATCTGTCATGTTTGTCAGTGCGCCATATGTGCTGTATAAGAGTTTTCTGTCAGAAAGGGCCTAAACCACATGATGTCACGTGTGCGATTCCAAATGCTCTTGATCAGAACTGGCAGTTAGTGCTGTATTAACATTTCCAGTCTAACAAATAAAAGGTGCTTTTTTTTTTATTATTATTTTTTTAATGATTTTATGTTCACCAGTTCCTCAGTCCAATCCAGTATAGAGTTCAACGGCTCATTTTATTGCGTCCACGTGCACTGTCCCCCCAGACCAATGTCTTCGTTTTCTAAGTGTACATGTCTCACATACCACAAAATACAATATTGAGTCTGCACCGGGGATTTATACTGCAGCCTCCCGCAGGATTTATGGCATATTAAGAAAGAAAGAAAAGGCGGAGAGTGAGAGTAAGACAAACAAATAATGCTTGGCAAAGTGATTAGCTCAATAAAAAGAAATTATGCATTAGTAGCCGGGCAATTATTATTGTGTTTCTCATCACATAATGACTTGGAACAATGCCGTTAATGGTATTATTGGCTCACCCCCAGAAGAGGGTGTTCATAAGCTTGATGACGCTTTGTTTTTTATTTAATTCATAAATCATTTCAATGCATAGTTATTTTGATCTATGTGTTGTAACAACACAATAAGTTTCTTGTTGTTTTTATTTTCTGATTGATTGCTGTAATCACAAACATATTTGATGTATGTGAATGAGAGCGGGTGGTTGGATTTAATCCTTTATGATTGTCCTTGCTTGGACAACCTTGATTTTTTTCCTTCCAAATGTGCTCTTCCATCAGATATTTTTTTTCGTAATTTGTGACTTATTTTAAATCAGTTGATCAGGTTATGATCCACTTTTATTTGTGTACTGCTTTACTATCGCCTCAAAACAACAATGAATTCATATAAATGTCAAAAGAAAAAAAAACTTTTACCTTAGTCAAAAACAGTAGAGTGGAATCAGAACAGTACATAAACAAATAAACATATTTTTTGCTCGGCTATTTATGTGAATAAATAATACAATTTATTAGTCCCTGTGGTGTTTCTTAAGTGACCACAGTTTAGACACATGCATGGTTATGTTTCAAAAGTAGCCTATGGTGAATCCAATTATAATCAGGCGCTTTATTCACATGCTGGATCAATGCTCACATTGTGGAACATAACAGGAGTGATCGCGGTTGACATGTCGAGTTCATACCCGTAAAGGCTACAGCCGCCGTTTTACCAGCTTCTTAGAAAGCCGTAGAATTAAAAAGTTAGATCGAGTTTGTTTTGGACGTCCCCACCGACCTCCCGTAATGTTTCTTCCTCTTCCTCCAATGCCTCTTTCTCCTCCTCCTCTCTCTGACGGCTCAATAACAGGTGCCATGCTAAGAGAGCTGTTACAGCCGTCCCTGAGTGGTTGTGTCAGCACCAATGTTGGACTTGAGCTTTCCAACCTGCTAACCATGCAGGAAAAAGGAAAGGGAGAAGGAGGGGGAAAAAGTCTCCCTGGTCCCCAAATGATGCCCGCTGGGAGCCATCGTGTGCTAAATTTCGACGGGTGGTTCTCCGCTGTTTTCTGTCTTTTGGCTTCCGGACTCTGATTAACAGACAGAGCCATATTGGGCCTTTCTGCATGGCAGAACCCCAGCAGCTGCGTTCAGCAGAAAAAAAATGGCAGCACATAATAAAGAAACCTAAATATCCCAACTCAAAGCTTAGAGAGTTTTTCCTGCAGCCAAACTGCACAAACCTTTGTGTTTCAACACCATTATTTCCAAAATTGTTCTAGATGATTGATCGCTTCAAAAGCAACTTAACTTGAAGAGCTGATCTAGCACAAGCTGATAGGCATATCGTCGACCCTTAACGCAAACAAAAAGATCCGTTGACGTGATTGCTTTTTTAACTCTCCTTCAAGCACACTCTGAGATTTGAGAGGTACGTCGCCAAATCTATGTAAATGAAGCTGCTTTGTGAAAAGACACATCAACGCGCACGAAGCCAGAAGCGGGAAATAATCACTGACGGATTGTGTGAAAACAAGAGCTACTAAGCACCTCTGAAACCAACAAAAAGGCTCTGCAGCTGCATGGAAAGTAATTCATGCAGGTGAATTTAGTTTTTTTTTTTGCTGATTAAATACGAAATACTTTGCTTTATCACAACTCCTTAAAATTTTAGCATTATGTGTGTGCATTACTCTTACAGTACAGAGAAGTCTTGAGCCACTATATTTGTTTTAACTGCATATATAACCTTTCCAGCATCCCATATGCATAGTGAATTGGCTCGTTTACTATCAAAATTATCAAAAATATGAACACTGAAACACAAGTATGATGCACCATAATTTGCACCACTTTGGGATCATTATGGATGTGCAATGAATGAATGAAGGCATAAATAAATAAATAAATAAATAAATAAATAAATAAATAAATAAATAATCTATAAGACTTATAAACCTGCATTACTGTACATGTCTTTTGTGCGTCTCTGTGTCTCAGCACCTTCTAGGAACCTTGTTTTTTTAGAAGGCAGGAAGGGGAGAGGATGTTGGCATATACGTAATCTAAATTTAGCGGCCATACCATCACGGGGGCGTTTCATTTTACAAGTACACAAAAAATGATAAATTTCAAAGGTGACCTGATGGCTTCACTTACAGCTGATTGATCGGCTTATGTTGGTGAGGGTGGCACAAAATGGACAGGGCAGACACAAAACACCTTTGAGATCTTTGGAAGGACGTATAGGCGCCGTCTGACCACAGCATCTGGGATTTATGGTACCTTGGACTGTCATGCCTGTACCTCCTTTATTTTGTTACTTATTTTTGAGAGAGAATGGATGTAAAATAATACTAAAACCAAGTGCTTGGAGTCGATTTGGAATTGACAACAAACTGAATCTGGAATACACACAAATAATCTTTTACATGCAACTAAATCATTCAACACAGTGGTTATTTTTATGGCTGTTGTGTATTATATTTGAGTGTTTGGGAACAAAGTAGGGATACATGAATCTCTTCTGAAAACGTAAATAACGCAGGCAATTCATCATAAGAACGCAAAGTAAATGTCAAGGGCACAGGAGTCCCCCCCCCTCTCATGTCGAGGTCACAGAAAACATAAACAGCAACACAAACATACACAACATTTGCATGCTGCAATGTGTCCTGTCGTGCTACAAATAAGTTAAGGCATTGACAAATCACTGAGACCTGGAAGTGGGGCCGAGGTGGGACTAATTGAAATGAACTTTAGTGAAGGCTGTGTGTGTCTGTGTGTTCGGTGGGGGGGACGGGGATTTGGGATGGGGGAGGGGGTACCTAATTAAACATGAAATTTCTATGTTGTGTTCGTGTTGACACCCCACAGCCTAAATTTAAGCTCATCTTGTTTAGCCAAATGTGGTGATGTAGGCAAAATGCTGATTTGCATGAACATGAAGAAGGAATAAGGTCACCGCGTCTCCTAAGTGGAAATTATTTTTTGCCTCTTCTCAAGTCACTTGCGAAACTTTTTGGGAAAATGAGCACAACGTCCGTTGTATACTATCACTGCTTGATTACAGAAACAATTACTGTATGGTAGCTTTTTATGTTTTCATGGGAGAGATATGATATATCTTACTGGCATACAAACAGCGAGACATGCGTGTATACACACAAGCAAGGGATCTATGGATGTCTAGTTTGGAAGAGAGGAAGTTTCCCAGTAAGAGCCCAATTCCTTTGTGGCTGTTTAGAGTGCTAAGTGTTCTCCCTGCGCCCGATCGGTTTGTTTAAGGTCCCCTGAGAAGACTCTCACATCCACTCGCTCTTTTGTTTTCCTCATGCTCACTCTGCCACGTGCAACTCTGTGGACATTTCAAATGCGGTATATTCATCTTGATGAAGAAATCACTCAAGATTCCCAAGCATGTGAACTTTCTATCATTGTTTTGTCTCAAACTAATCCATATTTGTATTTGTAGTCATTATGAATCTTTTCTATCATCGCCGTCATTATATTGCACTTTCCGACACTGTTATTTGGTGCTGAGCCAAACAATAAGTCAATTTGTCCATCTTTAGCTTTCAAAGAGACTGTTGTTGTAATGTGTGCTGAGAGTAATTGTGTTTGTGGCATTCTGTCTATATGGAATATATATTACCTCGTAAAACAATACATAATCAATCTTTTACCAAGTAAATTATGTTCTGTCTGTTTCTGAGTTATTAACGATCTGAAGGTGCTGCATTTTGTTTGCAGTATGTCATATAGGAACTTTATACAGTTATGGTCCTTGTCTGGCAGCTTCCTTGGTGATAACTGGTGGGCGGAGCTGTATAAATTTGATAATTGTCAGACAATAATGGTGACATATACCTTTCTATGCGTGTGAAAAGGCTCGTTCTTGAATTGTTATTGTTTCTAAGCAAGGTGTACCCCAAATAAGTTGCTCCTTGAATATCAGAACAAAACTTGTCCGTTCGCCGTCCTCCACTCAGGATGCAGGACTTGCGCGAAGGTTATCCAGCTGACTATGTGGCTAAAGGAACTAAGATGTTGTGCGATCATAGTCTTTGTCTTTGAAGGCTGCACGCTGTGTCCGTATCGCTGTTGCAGCGTAATTGATACAGTCTCATGCTGTTGAGCTTAAGGGAACCTCGCTGTGGCCTAACGCTCAGATCTCGCACAGCTGTAGGGCTCGGAGCTCTCGTAAAAATCACACAAGCGTGTGTAGACGCACGCACACACACACACACACACATCCAGCCGGCTTGTCAAGCCAAGGAGATCCAGAGTGGGGCTGGTTAGGCGGACACTAATGGAGATGAGCTGCCTGGTTAGCTCAATGGAAAATTGAGCAGAGTTGATGCTCATTTCATCCCAGCGGCAGTCCGCTCCCCTGGGAATACAACTGATTTTAAAGCTCTTGAAAGGCAGAGGAAAGTGGGAAAAATGCAGCGTGTGTGGAGACTAGATTGTGCACTACAGAGAAAGCTTTATCATGTAATGTTTTATACGAAACTGGATGTGATAGATGATTGTCTCATAAGAAACTTGCTCAAAGCACACATTTGTAAGGGCAAGCTGTGTTCAATCAGTGCTCCCTCACTGACAAGAAGCTCTTATCGTTCGCCTGCTTAGTAGCAAGTGCATTAAATCATGTCACTAGTGAAAAAATGTGTGCCACACCTGAGTGCATGTGTCCTGGCTAGCAGCATTGTAGAGTAGTAAAAACTACAGTGGTTCAGCGGCGAGCAAGAGGTGCTCCTCTACTTTTATCCCGCCGCCTGACATTCTGTGACATTTAAGAAGTCGTTAAAGGTGTCAGCATGTGGAGGAGAGTTCCTCGGGCAGAGAAAGACCCTCAGAGCAGTCACCAAATAAAACCTTTTTGGATGAACTGATTATGGTATCAGGGGAAAAAAAATCTATTACACCATTGTCATAGTCTATGTTTACTGTGTTTATACATCATGTTTGCTATTATGATTGCTAGGCGCTACTGGAGGTGTGAGGATTGCGAATCAGCCATGCGGCACACACAAAAACAAGGCTGTATTGTTATTAGTATGTGACCTACAGTCCATCTCTGGTCTGGGCTGGTCCACGGCGGCTCACCGTGGTCAGAATGGACTGTGACACAAAGATGGGTCTAGAAAAGATAAGAGTCTCTCTCCTTTTTTATGAGCCTCTTCCTTTGCACCAACAAACAGCTATTAAAGTGCGTCCAGATCTGGCTCCTGCTGATGCAGCTGACCGCTAATGTCCTGCTATTTGTCCATCTCTGGCCTCCGTCTTCATAAAGGGCCTTGCTGTAAAAAGCCCCGCTGACCTACATCGTTAGGGCCCGACCCTGTCTTTACTGCAGTAAATGTTTGTTTAGGGGAAGCCCCCCTGATCTGAAGTGGTGCTTAGCCTCTGGTGCAGAGTAGTGCTCAGGTTCAAAGCTCTTCCTCTACTGAGAGGCTGTCACCTCCGATGCCAAGAGGTGTCACAGAGGCAGAGCTTTATAAATCTGCTCAAGAAGTGGTACATCCCCTCTCACATGTGAACAACAAAATTGCTCCCCGCCATTCAAAAAAATATGATTTTTCAATGTACTCTAAAATATTTCTGGAATAATTTTTTTTCTGTAAAAGTATATGAAAGTATTGAGTATTTTGGAATATTTAATAGTAGGTCACTGATATAGGACCTGCGAGAGGGCCAATATATTTTATTTCAAGAAGCCGATGTCAAGACTTGATTAATTGAGTTGTCAGTGTTCAATCCCAAGTATGAGCATGTAATGTTAATGCATCAATGTGAAATAGACAAATCCAGCTATACTGTTTCCATTAACGGTGTCAGGATGTGTGTAAATTGTCACTCCGAGCTCATATTTACAATTAAAACAATGCTGTTCATTTAGAAATCCCATGTGAATATATGTATAAATCAGTCATCGCAACCTCTTGACACAATGCAATGTGTGCCCCTCCCTCCATTTGAATATGTCTAAGAGTGAAAGTCATCCAGGTCGCACTCAGACCTATATCCATCAACCTGACAGCTGAAGTTCCTTCCGTTCTACGCTCAGGGAGGCCCTGAAATTCCCACCATGCAAGCAGAGGTAATGGAGTCCCACATGTGTATGAGGGCACAGACGGGACAGTGAAGAGAGATGGTGACTGAGTGGCAATAGTCAACTCCAGCCGATTGACTCATGCCCCATGCACAGAGGTTCTTACCTCAAATCCTTGGTAATAGTCAGCTCTGGGTCAGATCTACCCCTCGCCACAACCCCTCTGGGTGCGGGCAGGTGGCTTTTTTGATAGATGTTAAAAAGCTTATGTCTTGAGGTTTGGGAGTTCTCTTTGGGACCACTTCTGCGCTGTCTTTTTGTGGTACCCCAGCTGCTATGAGAAATGCTCCTCCCAATCATTTGTGGCTTTAGAGGATGATAACCACTGGCCGGCATGCCTTGTGAATAGCTACAGATTAAACTACGCAAATAAATAATGTAAGAGAAATGGCAGCAGATGTGCTTCCAGAGTCTTCTGTATATTGTACACACATTTCAAAATATTAAAACAATCTAATACGGCAATGTCTTTTTCAATAAGTACTTGAGTATAGTGGATTAGAAAATAAAGGGCGGGCTGACACAGCTTCATAGTAGCTACTTACAGTGAGATCCATCAATTAATACTTCAATGAGGAGTTGTGGTTTAAGATGGTTTTGGGAGGTTCCCTGAGTGAACACTCTGAATCTCGTGTATTTTTTCCACAGCATAAATGTACAGTATTTAAAGGCCCGTTGGACCTGAACCTGTCTGAGCTAAAGCCCAAAATAAACACGCAGACATCTGGTCGCTGTAATCCTCTTACAACTGCCCACACACATTGTTAATGGTAAGTCGTCGGTGACTCTGACATTGTGTCATGGAAATTAACTTTAACTTATGTTCATTGACTACCCAAAAGCAGCTTAGATCAGCAAGGGTCAAGGAGCAGATGTATGTTTAAGCTTGGAGCAAGACTGGGAAAGACAGGTCAAGGGAGAATCACATCCATATGACCATGTGGTGCAAAACATTACTGCCTCAGATAAAATGTGAGACTATGTGGACACAGATAATCATTCAAATGCCCTGTAACGCACACAGTTGGCAGTTACCTGTCCAGGCTAGACTATATGACCGACCGTGTTGTCATCACTCACCCTTGGTTGCCTCAATTAGTTTGTAAATTATTCCATTGCCATAATTGTGCAAACCTCAAGGGTGCAATTTTAACTGTACCAAATGATCAACAAAGCTTTGTTTCTCCCTTGGCAGAGTGCTTAAGACTCGCCGTAAATACTTTTGAAAGAAACAGACTGGAATAATGGTGGGGACTGCGTGCTAAATGGCTTCCTGTTGTGCTAAGAGCACAAGCAAGTTCAAACAAACCTAATGTGAGAAGTGAACTTCAAAACATGGGGAAATAACACTTGACACAGGCACATTCTAGGTTGACAAGAACTCCCTCAAGAGAAATGCAAGGACTCCTTGGTATTGACTCGTGTTCTTTGCAGTGTTTTGTCCTCGAGAACTAAAGACATTGAGGAATTAAAAAAAAAAAAAACTTTGACGTAGGCAATGCACCACACGTCTGGTTAAAGGTGTTATGATCTCATTCAAATGAGATTCAAATGTTGAAATCTAAATAATTTAAATAATTTAAGTTAAAAAAAATCTAAATATTACAAGGAGCCATTCCACAAGGATCCATTCCACTTGCTATTATTCATCAAAATGCTGGCCACCACTTCTCTCCTCTCTGTGTGCACCTAAATAGTTAATGGACTGGACATTTACTCAGCTATCTAATGTTGAATGAGGCAAGCTTGTACCACTTTAAAAAGTTTCTGACATAGATTAGAAAGAGTAACTTTACAGTTTTGTAATATGCATGGTGTATTTAGGAACTTTATACCCTTCCCTGGCTTTGAAGTTCAAATAATACCACATTTATCTTTCTCCAAAATCCGCAGTTCCATTGATGCTAACCAGGCACTGATTATGAATACACACACTGTATATATATATATATATATATATATATATATATATATATATATTTTTTTTTTTCCTTTCAACTTATATACGTCTTCATATACACAAGAAAATGATGTTAATGGCAAACAGCTTTGTTCAGTCTGCAGAGCTAACCCCAAGGTTTTGCTTCTCAGTGTGATCATCATGCATGTTTAACTCTGGCTCCACACGGAGCGCTACAGTCAAACTGAACTTCAATGGACCATTGCGGAATTTTTTTTTTTAATTATATACAATAAGGGATATTTTGTTTGATGGAATAATAATGCATGCAAATTTGATGATTATTTTTTAGTTGACCCTTTTGTATTGACGCTAAATCCAGTTGTTTCTAAATATAATTTACAGTATATATAGTTTGAAGGAGATCATCTGAAAATACGCTGTTGTCAAAATGTAGCAAAAAAATAAATAAATAAATAAATAGACTACACATCTTCAAGCCAAGTTAAAAATATGTTTGGGAGTTTGATACTCCACCTTGCCTGATGTGTTCTGGTTTCGGGGAGATAACCTGTGTTAGGAAGTAGATCAGCGAAGCAGTGAAGCATACCACTCGACAGGTCCAAGATACCAGTTAGGAAGTGGAAATCTTAAACGCACATTGAGACTTGTGTAAGTGCAGCAGGACCTCTTTGAAGAAAACTATAAAATATTAAGGAGAAATGGAAACCTCACCTGACTCAGTGCCAAAAACCTCAAGCCACACACAGAGCTACTAAAAGAAACTCTTTCATTCTCTTTCCTCTCCTTCCCTCAGATTTTGTCTTATTGTTCTTTTTTTACCCAGAGAAGAGATTTCATGACTGTCGAGTATGCCACATTGAAATGAGTCCCTCATTAATGCTCGAATGGGTTACTCATTTCACTTTTAGCAAAAAAAACACGTCATAGTCCAATTTGAGTCACCAATGATTCATGCAAAGCCATAGTATGAAGAATAAGTGCAATTATTTTTTTTCACTTCCGTTAAGCCTGACATTCTCGACCGGTTTCTGTTGATCCACCTCCTTGCTGCATAACTCAAAATCAATACGCAAGTTCTACGGGGTCATCGGCTTGACAGGTGAAGCCTGTTCCACTTAGTTTCAACACTGACCAAATCCCTATTATTTAATTTAACTGTGAAACCAAAACAATGGGTGGGGTATGATAAATCAGTCAGTCAGACGTTTTCACGACACGAAAAGAGGTGTCAAGTCTCCAAGGTTCAAACAGTTCAAACTAAAGAAAGTATTTAAAGAATTTGAACTGAGGATGAATGGAATATTTCGTCAACATATATTTTTTATTTTAAAGATCATAAAAAAACATATGAACTTATCTCTCATGCCATCCAAGTTCAAATTAGCTCAGGTAGTTGCTTTGACAAGGTCACCATAGAAATCAGGGCTGTCAAATCCCTGTGATGACATGAGTCACTCCCTGGCTTCACCTGAGCAACGGGGTGTGGCCGGAATGAGCGCTGTGTGTAAATGATCCACCCTGAATCGATCCGGACTGTCAGCATAGACCAGACGTTCACCTCTGCCTGTTATCTGTAATGAAGCCTGCCTCGGTCACGGCAGCGACCGCAGCTTTCCCGAGCTCGTCATCTACAGTCACAACCCGCTGTTGCCGAGATGAATCAGCGTTGACGCCCAGCCAGGTTCTTCTCTAAAGTCAGGCGTAACTTTGGTGAAAATTAAGAGCAAAGGGATGTCAGTTGATTTATATTGTATTAATAGGTTAAATCTATGGTGACCTTATTTTTGGTGAAGCGGTGTGATAATTGGAAGTCTTGGACAGCATTGGGGATTACCTTGTTTATCCTTCTATAATCCCCATAAACATTAAGACACAGCGAGCTACATGCTGATTAGCTTCAGGCAAAAGCAGTCAATCAGAGAGTGATAAATAGCCCCCCAGCTTTCCATCCTCATGAATGAATACCAACCTTTTACCTTGAATTTTTCATTCCCACCTCTGGCACCTTGTGAAATACATCACGGCATCCTTTAATGAGCCGAATCACATGTGCGGCATTAACTCCAAATGCACCTTCAAAACGTTGCATTTTGGGATGAAGTTTGCAACTTTAAATTGAAGTGTGTTTCCTGTGAGAGTTGTTCAAATAAGCATCCGGCTCTTTCCGTAACTGCCAAGTTGACAATCACAAGTGTAAATATTTATCTCAGGCCTGGAGTTGGGATTGCTCCTTTGGCACACAGGAGCCCATTCTGCCATGTTGCATATTTGCCTATTCAGACAGGGGAATGGCCCAAATTCCTCAAGCAGAACACATTTAGGGAGGCCCGTTGTGAGGACTTCATGTTTGCAAATTACTTGCAACTAGGCACATAAAACCTGCTACATGCTCATGATAAAGTGACTTGTTGAAACCCAGACAAGCACCACTGCTCGGACTCCTCCTGCTTCTGGCAGGATGGAGAGACGAGCAAGAGAAGGAAGATGGAGGAGTGCAGGGGGGGGTTGAGGACTTGTGCATTTTCCACGTCCATGCGACGCCACGATAAGGAGACACTAGAGCTTGTTTACATGCAGCAATGGGAAAACAAATTGAAAATTCCTGCCGGGCCGCAGATGCATATCAAAGCAGGATTATTTTAGAAATAATCATCCATGCCACAAACTGTCACCCGCTAATCTCCACTTTGTTAGAATTCAAATTACTTTCCCATGTTTACATTGCCATTACTGCAAGGGCAGGGGCTAGACGCGCTATTGGGGCCTTATTTGCACAAGAGTAGCAATAAAATACTGATAAAAATAAACTTCCCATAAATATTCCAAAACATAAAGAATGCTAAGGTTCTGTTGGCCCAACAGGAATTCTGAATAGTGGTAGCTTTGGGAATAATAGAGACTGACAGGAGCTATTAAGGAAAGACGGCAAACACATTGCAGATTTGTGATGGAAGTGTTATCGACAGCAAAAGCACAAGTCAATCATTAAGTCATCAAAAGCCACGCTTGGAGCAAACTGTTCACTTTTTCTACATTACACCGCATGATTTCACTCAAGAATCCACGAATGTACTGAAGCTGACCGCTACAACGTGGAACTCAACCAGATCAAAACTTTTGAGTTTGAAACCCACACGTATCTCTGGATCAGGTTGCTGGCATTCATCACTTGCACTGTCGGCAGACATACTATCCTTTATCCAGCAGTGTCACTCACTGAAGAATGCTCCAAAACATAGGTGCATACTTAAGAAGCATGAAAGTTGTCCTTCATGAAACTTTGCCAGTGATACTGTCAGTGTGTAGATTTTTTCTCAAAATCTTTAGTCGCGGTCAGAGTCTATTTGTTTGTTAGGCTGTCCTTATAGTTCCCTGTAGAATAGATGATGAGTTTTGTGGTGAAAACCACACTGTGGACAGACACAGAGGAGACATGAAGACAGATACTCTCATGTTCATTCCAGCATTTGGTCATATCAAAATGCTTTCTTTTCGCAATTTTACTGAGGTTGTTTTCTTAATTGACAAAAAAACAACAAGCAAAACTGATGGGTGACCATACACCAATGGAAGAAGTTATTTGGGTCACATTGAGGGACCCTCCGTGTGATGCAAATAGCGTAGTCTGCATGGAAACAATGATGGTGTCTCCGGCTCTGCTGTGACTTTGCTCTTATGTTCCCCAGCCCTTGCCTGAGGCTGTAAATGGCTTTGCTCACTTGGGGAGGGTGGTGCGGGGCCCATGGTGGCTTGGGAGGGTGCAGACAGAGGTAGGTTAGATTAGCTTTGACAAGGTAAGGCTTTGAACAGGAGGAGGTTAGATGATTTATTCTCCAAACAACTCACCTTAATGAATTTAGCAGTGCTTCTGTTAATTCAGATGATTATGCTGCTTAGATGCTATGCTCTCCGTATCGTATCACATTCCCGTCTTTAACCTTTTGGACTCTTATAAAAACGTTTGACTTATGCTCACCCCATGGAGAAGTTATTACCACCCTGAATCATTTCTTTCCTCTTCTAGGTGTTATTATTTAGAATTTGGATTTTGTCTAACGGTCCAGCATCATACTGTATTTAAACCAAAAGGAGCTCACTCTGGCAGTGGCCGAGGTCACACAAACTAAACAGGAAGCTTTGTTTTACATGTGCGAGTCAGACAGATATGAGTCTCGAGAACTACAGCGGGGTTATGGTGAGATATAGATGCCATTGCAGGAAGGAGCGGAAATAGAAACCATCCTTTTTGCAATGCTGGGAAGGTGCAGCTCATATTATACAATCACTTTAAAAACAATTGGAAGACATACCCCAAATGCTCACTGTCAACTGAGTAATTCTTAAGCTAAAACAAATAAATGAGCATGTACTTCTCCTTAGTAGCTTAAGGCAGAGCACATTATTGAACATCTGTTGTAATGTGAAATACTTTGACAGAAGAGCGAAAATTCTGTGACAGATTTATTTTGGTCATAACTTTTCTTGGAGTTTTATTTTGCTGCTACTTTGTCTATGCAGACACTTTTCTTAAGGTGGGCCTAAGTGCACTTGGGTGCACTATTGTTTTCATGCCAACGTACTCTTTCTCCTAAATGTTGCATGACAGCGTTGGTGTGGATGCTTCTCATCTATCATTTCTTTATGGCTCTAAGACCTGCACATTCAGGGCAATTCAATACACCTTTGTTTACTGAATGCTTTAGGTGTAAAAAAAAATAATTATATATATATAAACGTCACCAAACAACTCTTACTAAAACCAGCTCAATGTATTGTAGTTCAATTCTATAATAAACACACTTAATTTGTTTTGTGAGTTACTTTTCAGTTTCCTTAAGGTTTTACTTTGCCACTGTGGTGACAGAAACTTAACGACCAAAAGTGTTATCTCCTTTCCTAGGTAAATGTTGCACAAGGTGTGACCAAACACGCTCAACACATTCTCGCACACACTCACTCATAACTGTGAACCTCAGTGTCACCACCTCAACCACATATTTGTGTTGGAAGTCCTTTTTTTGAATCGAAGCTTTGCAATTGCTTTTTCCTTATAGTACTTTTAACACAAATCTTTATGTAAAAGCCAGATTATTCTATTTATTAATTTATTTTGACTGAGCAATGGCGCAAATGTTGCAGCTGCAAAGAAGGTGTTGGTTTGCGATAACAAGGCGAAATAACAAATTGCTCACGCCTTCCTAGAAAACAGGGCCGTAGCGGTCACAGCCCCCATGCTGTGTTCTTGAGGGAGGCAGAGTGTGATGATGATGATGATGATGAAATACCGGATGAGTCACATTTTACTGTCAGATGTAGTAAAGGGAACACTTGTTCACACCTCGAAGAAATCAACGCGCTGTTTGAAGAGTGAGGCTTCTATAGACTCATGTCTCCTCCTTTGTGTTGCTTTGGGAGTTGATTTTTGTCATGAGAGCAAAGAAACGTATCATATTATTTCTATAGCCATGAGTTTCAGGACTTGACCATTTTGTTTAATATGTTGTATATCTTAACATTTTTTGTTGGATTCCATCATTGGTGGAGACTTGAGCAACAAATTCAATTAAGTAGGTTTTTATGATTGCTGAGGATTCTGAATTGGTTCTTGTGTTGAAAGTAACGCAAAGTTGAGTAATGGAGCTGTCGATTCAGTCTCAAATCATTTGGAAATTATTGTCATATAGGCTTCGTCCACACAGACTTCTCCTATAGCACAAGCTCATAAATCTCAAGAATAATTCGAAAAAATGAAAGTTAGTGATATGTAGTAAATTATAAGTCTCATTGTTGAATAGGCAGTTTTGTCAAATGCTGTCTTTACTTGAGTGTGTATGTTCATGAGTGTCTTGATGCATGAGTTTAACGGTGCCACCGTCACAAATAATGAACTCCAGGTCCCTGATATTTTTCAGCGCCTTCTCAGTAAAAAAAAATAATAACAGGTTTGCGATTGTTCCCATTGTGTCTAAACCTGTCTGTGCTGTTCACCTTGTCTCAGTCTTCTACACCTGGTCTCACTAACTCCTTCATATGAGGCGATACAATGTCTCTTAGTACAGATGATTTCACATCATATTCTGATTCCTAGAAAATGTATTTGACCTTTTCTTTGCATTCACCACAGGGAATATCCATGTCCTTTTGACTTGGAAAAAGCATTTGTATCTTTTAGGCCAAACAGTATCTGTCCAAACACTGATACAGTGAATCCGGAGTTTTCTTCTGCAACAACCTCACAGCTAAAACAAACACTGATTGACCCATCCATCTGTCAGTGACATGCCACAGGTACGTGCACAGCAGGAAGTAATCCGGTCTTCATATGGACTCAGTTTACTACTTCTATTTAGTTGTTTACATTTAAGTTCCTTTTTTTTTTGTTTTTGCACAAGGATATTTTGCCATGTCCTATTATTCATTACAAAAGTTCAATTTCATTATTTCTTTAGTAGTTGGATAACCTACTTTTTGTTGCATGGGAAGGCAACATCTTAGATAAGAATGAGGTCCGAACAAACAGGCATCCTGTCACTGTCCCACATGCTTTTCTAACCCCAACTCTGGGAGCAGCCGAGGGCCTGGAAGGCCATATCGTAATGGTCCCTTAGGGCACATAAAGCTGCCAGGCCCATGATGCAGGACACGCTTACTCCGCTGACCATGCCACCGGGGGCTTTTCCCCCACTCTCCTTTTGAGGCTTCTCGTGTGAAGTGAGGATGTAGAGGGTTTGATGCTTGTCTCATGCGGCTGTGCGTTAAGATAACACAAAAGGGTAATGCCCTACCTCCTTATTTTGGCAAGTGATTTACTGTAAGTTTTCGCTACGTATGGGAATGAATGTATGAACCGGAAAGAATGTGAGTAAACAGAACAATAAAATGTCACAATAGTGGGCAGAAAACAAAGAAAGTCTTTTGGTGGGGGGGGTTGATCAAAGACTTGCACCTATCATCATGTATGGAGATCTCAAACTTAACTTTAGAGAGGTGAGGGCATCATGGTGGCCAGTACACCATATCGTACCTCTAGAAGTGATGTGAGCACGTACATCAGGCCCAATTAATCAATGACTTCTCAATCTTAACCTGCATTTACATTGTTCACACTGGCCCCAAAAGATGTCCGTACTTGTCTCCCTTACACCTGCCTTTTTACACAAACTAAAATACCACACACAACTATGTTGGCTAATACTGTTATTGAATTAGTCTCTTTGCATGACACAGTTTTATATATGGACGTAAATAAAAGACAAGTGTTGGACAAACCACAAAGAACAGCAGGTCTTCTTTGAAAGAGTACATAAAAGGGGAGAAAAATCCATGTTGCAGCAGCTTTTGTGATCAATACAAACAAAGAAAATTGATCTAATGATCCTACAACATAAATCTGCAAAATATAGGCTTAAAATGTTATGCGAAAGAAGAGCGCGTAAGGTAAAAGTAAAATTACACACTGTAGCGTAAATCTTATAATTGTCACACACACACTACTAATTAGCAGCTAATTCAGAAATATCAACACTAAGACCTAAAAAAAAAATTCTGCAAATTCTATTTGCACACACACGCATGCACACACACGCACGCACACACACACACGCACGCACGCACGCACACATTCACACATTGTTTAGCTGACCCTAGACATTCGTTGTAGTAATGCAAACAAACATGTTTTTTTGCTTCGTTTGGCAATGGCTGGATTTTTTGTGAAATCTGCATATCAGCAATTTTTCAGGTGCCCTCTCCACCGCTCCATGCGGACAGAGAGGGCTCACTGAAGAAGGGATACAACAGTGCCCCTAGTGGACAAAGCCACCACATTTACCCTGAAAAAACTATAAAACAATGTTGACATTACTATGCCTCATTTTGATTTCAATTTAATTGTCTTTTCCTCCCCACCCATTTAAATCTGCTCATTCATTCCAATTAAATCAAAAGTCATAGATCCAGTGATTAGGAAAACTTACTGTATCAACCCTGCAAAGATTAAAGGGGGGAAAAGTAAGAGGTGCGCAGAACAGCTGGAAAACTGCTGTGCTTGTAGTTTATAAACACAAAGAGAAGCACCACACCATCCAATGGGCGCACCTTGAGCGGAAATTCCTAAATCTATTTTCAACTAACTTTTAAGTTTAAGAAAAACAAGGCAGGGGAGGTAAAAAAGAGCCTTGAATATGTATCCATATCATGGATACATGAAGGTGGAATATCACACAGACTGGCTAATGAGCATTAACATGAGAGCTAAGAAATGCTCAGGTGAAAAGACAGAAGGAACCTCCTGAGGATATTTTTCCCCAAATGTCTGCTTTTTTCTTGCTCTCCTTTATTTCCTCCCCAACAGACTATTAGCCAGTAGATATCTCCCACCTCTCCTCCTTTTCTTTCCGTCTGTGAGGTGCAATTAGTGCTCTCAATGAATATTGAAGGTATGGAGAAGAATGAGGCTTTTTAGCTGTTTCTCTTCCGCTAAGACCACGGCTTTGCTGAGGGATGGCTGAGGGCTTCGACTAAATCAGGACGCTGCGCTACAGCAACGCCACTTAGAGCCAAACAATCGCTGATCATTTATTTAAACAGACTTATTTATTCATCGCCGTTTGCTGTTGCTTGGAGCTGTGATTTTCTCACAAAGGATTATTCTCAAGTGATTTTGCTACCCTGAGGGGAAGAAAAAAAATGCTCTGAGCTCTTCAAATTAATACAAATCCTTAAGCTTCATTTGCCAATATAGATAATTTTATCAATTGGCCTCTTCCAGGTTGAAAAAAAAGAATCAATTTAGCGAAGACATTTTACTGCAAAATTACCCCATATTAAAATGGGCCTAAAGTAGTGCAATTTGGAATTTGACCAAATGGTTATGTAAAAATAGACAATGGCTCTTGTCTTTTGATAATATCAGTGGAGAATAAGGGAAAATGACCTGAATTAAAACGGAAACGTATTACAGTATAGTGGCCGTGTAAAGACAGAATAGGAACATGCGCCTCTGTGCTGTGTGCCAGGCACAATAATTCTACATCAATAATAAAAGAACTGAATAAACAGACAATTCAGCTGTGTTTTGTCCCTTCAAGTCATTGACCTCCAGAGATCCACTCTATCCCCTCCTAGATACATCACGCATAACTAAAGGGTATTTTAATTTCAATTTAATGTATGCAGCAATTACATTGTTTCAATCATCAACAACAATCACTCCACTTCCATCGTGCTTCATCAAATCACTTGTAGATTTGCAGCTGTGCATCGGGGGTCACCTAATTTTTTATTCATATTATAGTTAATTATATTTCATTCAATTTTTTGACTAGAGTTCCAGAAGTGAGTGGGGTTTTTCTCCAACTGTGTAAGGCCTTGTACGTAAGGGATGCACTGTATCTTAATTCTGCTCCATTTCTGAGCACAAGTTTGAACCACTGCACATAAATAAACAAGCATATACATAGTGGAACTCTAGTATTTCATATTTACACGCACACACAAATAATAATATATGACCCTTGATTCACACACAGCTTATGTTTCCTTCTATAAATACACAAACATTGCTCTGACATGTACAACCGTAACAGGACGCTGTACATCCAGCCTAGTATGCTGCTAAGCCTCAACTCGATAACAAGTAATGTTGAGCAAAAACAAAAACAACCCCAAAAATATCTCTGAACCTTTGAGGATCACTGCACAAATTTGTTGAAAATCTTATATCCTAACTTTGAGGTGGTTAGGTATATATAAAACTGCAGTACAGTAAATGTTACAAATAGTTTTGTGATTGGAAACAATTTGGATTTTTGAAACCAAAAAATCTGAAATAAAATAATCTTCCTAGAAAACATCTCTTAACTGCTCAACATTGTGACTCACACATTCTTGCACGTTTTAGTGTTGTAAGATTTTTAACCATAAGGCAGATCATGGTTTTTATTGTCGTGTTATGTAGCAATACTGGAACATACACGCACACACTTACACAGCGATAAAGGAAGGAAAGTATCGGTGTCTCCTACCACTTCCTTTCATACAGCCGAGCCGTGTGGTGAGAGTCGTAATGCAGAACATAAATGCACCTCACATCGACAGTGATGCAAATACAGGAATTGAACACATAGTCATTTCCAGGAAGCCATGTCTAACTGCTGTGAAACGGCCCACAGGCAGCAAGAGCAAAAGACTCTTATCGCTCCCATTTTTTGTAGATTCGATGTATTTCAATGAAGACTGAAAACACATGCAGCTGCAGGCAGCCTCTTATGGCCATGTGTAAATAACTGTTACAGTAGGACAAGGCACAATCAGGTCAACAAGGGAATTCAGTTAAGGAAAAAAAGAGAGCTCACTTGCAACCAGAGTAGAGCCTTGGCTACTGCGGGCGATAGCCAGACCACAGTGGGAGACAGGCTCCAGCCTCCGCTTTAAGCTCCATCAATGTTTAATGTAGTGGGGCAGCCAGGGGGCCAAGCCTGAGCTGTCATCCTCATAGAGGAGGTCAGCGGTGGAGTCGTCAGGTTGGAGTGTGAGCGCAGGTCTTGTTAAGGATTGGAAGCAGACACATGTGCAAACACATTGGAGGTCACAATCTTTTGTAGGGTTTGATACAGTTCAGGAGCTTGATCCTCTTTAACAACACTCAAGTAATCAGGCCAACACAATCTGTTACAAGATGGTGGTCGACCTCTGACTTGTCAAACCTTTTTCAAGTAAAGTTTAGATTATTAATGGTCATACAAGGTTAAACCCCGGCAATAGTAAAACATATAAACAATAAACCAGTCTTAAATGACAGATGTGATGTATAATGCAATTTGTGTAATGTGACTTACTCTATAGCTGGACGTTGAGAACTTCACTTTTTAACAAGTTTAATTTCACGGTAAGTGTAAAAGGAGTTGACGATGGAAAATTATCACGTAATCTAATCGTATAATTTAGAATGAAGGTCCCTTACTTCAAGTAACTTAGTGAATGATCCGATATGGGTCTGCGTGTCTGCACTAAGCAGAAGGAGAAAAGAGCAAGTTACAGATACCACCTAAGAAGCATTTCCACCTGCTTGCCCACAACACTGAAACATGATCAACAAACAAGAGTTTGCTTGCTGCCTCAAAGTCACCTTACTCCATTTCAAAAAGACAACCCTTTATGCAGAAATATAGCCATGGCCACTCTGACCTTTCCTTCAAGGCTCCTTAAACAACACATAAGGCAAAGTTAAGTAGTGATGCAGCACTGATCCTTGACCACAATCAACTGCGCTGACTCAAATGTTCATTCAGATTGTTCACAAATCACCCCGGCATCCTAAACTGTCAAGAAAATACAGCCCAGCCATGTGTCTTCTGTCAAAGCCAAGAGAGTGTTGATAAAGTTTATGGGGGAGCTCAAGCCTCATAAATTTGAGGCTGTTTGTGAAAGGACATCCTGCCATGATAAACACGCAACAGCAGCCTGCGGTCTGACAGACGTCTGCTTTGTGATCGGAGCAGGAAAAGTCTGCTCACTTCGGGTCCACTCTCATCACAGTGGGATACGCTTCACATTCTTCTATTCCACTGTTGGAAAAGACATAAACTAACAGGAAGAGTGGAGTATAGAAGAGTCAGCTGCACGCATATTATCTGAACAACCTGTGATTACCAGCAACGGTGGACCTTCACTGTCATTGTGGTCATCAGGTGGTAGAGGTGTGTATTTGAAGGCGGAGGGTCAATTTAACCACGCTTACATGGTGACCTTCATCTGCAGTACCAGTGTTGAACTGTACAGAAGAAAAAAGATACCCTGTGATAGTGGTAATATAGAAAAAAAAAGTAAAGCGTAACCTCCAAAGTTTAAAGCCATTGAGGTCATATAATTCGGACAACTTTGAACCACGGTAAAACATTTCAAAACCTGCACCAACTTCCCAGAACGAATTGTGTTCGATCTAACACAGTTTCTTTCTCAAGACGTGAACCATCTGAGCTCGGGTTGTGCGCCATTAAGGGGTGTCAGACCTAAAACATCTGCGGTTGGCAGAGGAGGTGGCAAGACTGAGAGGGAAAAGGAGAGGGAAAGTGCTGACTCTGACACCATCCCCATGTTGCTAACACAGGAACCAATTAGCTGGAAGCCCGCTTCCGTTGCCTTTGCTGTTACAGGACCTCATCTGGGAGTCCCCAGGCCTTGACTGCAACTTTGGTGGCACATATAGCAAAGATACTCTGCACATGTGCTATGAAATGCTAAATTGATTCATCAAATGATGCATTCTTAGATATCTTGATCAATATGACATTGATTGATATCAGTGTAATTGTAGACTTGAAGCAACTGAGCCTTTCAAAGTCAATTGCTTCAACCAGAAGACTGTGCAATCAATTAATGTTTGCCCTATCCAAATAAACAGGAATATAATTGTATCTTAATATATAAGTCAACGTCTGCCAAAAACGGTAAACTGGATTTTTCCAGGCACAAAAATGACAATGCGACAGTGCTTTTTTATGAGGCCTAAATGTTTTAACATGTCTCAAATCACATGTCTCAAATCACCACCTATACCCCCCCCCCCTACAAATGTTAACACACCTGTATATGCAGTACTTACATAAAGGTCCCTGCTCTCCCAGGATGCTCAAGTGTGCACTTACTCATGCATGCAAGCAGTCACAAATGTATGCACGCATACCTACACACACCCTTGCTGTCCTGCATAAAGAGGGCAATGGGTGACACAGTCTTTTTATGACATATATTGATCCTTAGGAGTGCAGTAAAAACTATCCTCAGACATACAACAGAAATAACTGTAACCATATAACAGCTTCCTGCCAGGGGAACAGATCCCACTGAGCGACCACGTGACTCGACTATTTCTGGACCCGCAGCACCATAGCCGGTTCAAGATACGTACCGGGTATATACATATACGGGATGAGAGAAAGGAGGTTTATCGAGCCGTACAGCCGTGGGCCTGATTTCAATTATCCAAAGCGTACTATGCAGTGAAATGTAAATGATGCATAAAATGGGCGCAAAGGTATTTGGGGAGAGGGGGGCTTTGGAAATATCTCAATCATCTCTTTTAAAGCAATGTTCCAGAGGATAAATGTTTCACTCTTGGTCCCCCTGGAGACTCTCCTCTGTCCTTTTCAAAGTTGATAGCTGAGCATAAAGTACAATTAGATCTTAATCAATCCCGTCAGTGTGTCGGGACATTGGAATAAGAAATGGAGTTGACAGCTTTTGGACTGAAGATTCAAACTTGAATGCATGCAAGAGTATCATCCATGAGAGCTGAGAGGCTTTTTGAGGTAACGCAGAGATGGCGCATTGAATAATAATCCCTAACATTGCTTAACAGCATACCATCGCAATTATAATTCCACCAAGCTGCTATTTTAATGGAGCTGATAGCAGAGCACATTTGGGTTGTGACCATCAAGCTCAGAGAGCAGCAGTAAAGCATCTCGCCTCATCTTTTAATACGAACACACCCGCCCATGGGCGCGAGTGATTTTGCTCTCCAAACAAGTGGCCGCCCAGCAATGACACCTGTGTTGCGCTTATTCAAGGCATATTATCAAAGCCTCACACTTGTCCACGTTGAAAAATGAGGGTTTCATGTACTTGTGTTCACTGAGAGGCTTTCAGTTTGATTGTTTATGAGCGCTTCTTCTCCCTCGCCATATGGTGCTGTTCACTTTTAATTATGATAATATCAACGTCTTTGTCTTGTATAGTCCATTTATGTAATAACATTTTTCTCAGTGCAACACTCAACTGCGCACACTCCCTCAAGCACACGCACTTAGTTGAAACATTTTATCAAACCCAATAGCTTTGGAAATTCACATTTGACATGTTGATTTTATTTTTTAGGTTATATATATATATATATATATATATATATATATATATATATATATATATATATATATATATATACACACACACACACACGCACACACGCACACGCACACATATATACATATATGAAGCAGTCAAAGAAATAGAATTAGACAGTGCACAAATGTGGTAAACTGGAAGTAAAAAGCAGGGTGAAATTGAAAATACATCAGTTCCTTGTTCTGCCTATTTCTGTACGCCAAGCCTTGTGCATCTGTATGTGAAATAGATTCCTTTGCCATTCACAGTCCTTCACGCTGTTTGCTAGCGACGTACCCAAATATAAGGATGAAGCACGGAAGAATTCATGCAGATTAGGTCGAGCGTGCAGGGGCTGCACCTCCTCCACCGGAGTTGTTTCACTGGAGGCAAGTATTTTAGTAGTTGGAAATGAAGGACTGCAGGCTAATTCTATTCTGCACTATCTGCAAAAAATAGTGTTAATTTCTGGAGGGGTTTCCTCTTTTCTCTCTTTTTGTTGTTTTTGAAAGATGGAAGCAAAGGCTGGGAGGCAAGATGAGGTGTTGGTTTGGGGTGGTGCTTTGGGCCTCTAGTAGTTGATTATCTGTTTAAATAAAGCCCTGAAAAGCTTTGTGATTGTTGAAGGAAAGCAAATATTCAATTGAAATTGAGGAAAAGTTGTATTTAAAGGGGTTAAAATGGAGACTGGGCCTTTAAAAGGAAAATGGGGTTTCACTTGAAAAGCACTTTATACTTTTGAGGTATCCAATCCAATTGAAGACTGGCTCATTTATTTATGGAAGAAGCACCAATGGCTCCAACAGTGAAGTATTGAAGTAATAAGTCCAAGGTTCTTTCCATATAAATAAGTAGACAAATATTTAGCATTCACATTTTTTTTAAAGAATAATAAATTAATAGGCAACAATTTGCCAGCTTGCAAAAGCACCACTTGTGTCTTAAACTTTGTCACAAATATCCATTTAAGGAGATCACTTCTTTTGGAAAAGTGTAATTCATGAACGGATTGTGTCTGGACAATAGATTTGGCCTTCATAGATTCAGCCATAATACCCTGTCCTCGCAAAACAAAAGGTGCTATTCTGCAAAAAATGCCAACTCATCAGAATATGTGCAACAAAAGGTATCAGCCGTGGCATGTCACTGACCTTAAAAGACCTAAAGGTCTCTTTGTTTCTTTTTATTGACTTTGCTTTTACAAAAAAAATAACATTTCTGGTTTATGATGACGACTAACAGTTGAAGCTCCTCAGTCACAATGTAACCTGTACAAAAATGCTCATCACTGTACCTGGTCAGTGTGACATTCCTGCCATCTGTCTCCCTGCGTGCATTACATTTATTTTTTAATTTTTTTGGCGAGGTACTGGTTTCTCGGAACAAGCTGTCAGAATCATATAAGGTACAGTAGTTCGAACTCAAAATAGAGTTTATGAAATATTTCAGCCGGAGCCAATTTCCCGTTAAGCGTCATTATAGTTTTTCTGCACATACTCATGTGCCTGCAAAGTGTCACAATTAATTGGAGTTCATTTCCAGGAGATCATTTCCGACTGTTAGGCAGCCTGTAAAAGCACATCACCACGCACATAATTACACAGGGAAGCAGAAGAAGCCTGCAACATTTATCTTCCAGCTCAAATATGAGAGGCTGCTGAGGAAGTGTTTGAAGCCATGTTTATGTCTTTATGCTTATATGAGCCTCCTCGTGCAGCCTCACTTAATTTCACCAAAATGTTTCGCAGGTTAATGAATTATCGACTCACACCAAAAATACCGACCAGTAAAGAAACAATAATTCAATTAGATCCAAATTAACTGTCCAATCAGCACGAGCCCTCCAGCTGTCCCGAGCAGCGAAAAGCAAAAATCAGTGTTGTGAGTAATTGAGCTCTCTGCTCAAGTGAACCTTTGCTTACCTTTTGCTTACTAGGCAGATGCTTTCGACACAAATAGTACGCTTCTTTTTAGCTGTCACGGATATAAAATCACCCTGGGCATGCATGATTTTTTTGATGCAGAGATATGTGGATGAGTAGTGGACACCAAGAGGCACTGCGGGGTGCTTGTCTTTCCAAAGAATGTTTGTGGAATAACAAAGTCGAACTGTGAGACGAGAGAAGATGCAGCAAAATAAATGATCCCTGGAAGTTTGCTATACGGATGATGTGCTGGAAAGTTAATAAATGGCATGATAGGTGAAAAATAGCAGCCATTTGTGTGAATGCGCGTACGTATGTATGCGCGCGTGACAGAAGGTTCCGGGGCTGCTGTGTGCAGTACCGGTTGGCAGGGTGACTGTCAGGATGGCCGTGTTTCCTGTGTCAGCTCTAAAATAGGTCCAAACACAGCAGAGATGCTCTGCGCACTCTGGCTATTTACAGCACACGCGGTGCGAGTTCGAGATGCTGCCAAGGTGTGTCATCTCAGAGAGGCCTTGTGATTGGTACGACTTGAAACATTTGGGAAAGGATTTGACAGATTGGATGTTTTTCAAGATATACTTTCTGACTGGCAATAGTATTATAGTATGGTAATAGTTCAATAGTATATGTATTTTCTGCCAATTAAAAATGTGTGGGCGTGCGTGCATGCGTGTGTGTGTGTAACCTTGACCACTCCGTATGTGAAAGGGTTGTCTATGGCAAAGATACCGTGTCCTTCTCGTGTCATGGCATAGGCCTTCTGTTTACTGGAAAGTTGCCCTCACTCTCTGGGCACCAGGATGAAGTATGAATTAGCAAACCTCACAATTGATGCAGTGTAACATGATCATCATTCTTTGAAAAAACTATTCTGATATTCTGGTTCATATTCTCAAAAGGCTGAAATTTTGTATTGATAGAAAAAAAAGTGGTTGCATAACTTTTCTGATTGACGTTTGTTCCTTGAAATGCAAGTGACCCAATTTATGAAGTTTTCAAAAGTCATCATTTGGCCAATTTTCTGCTTTGACTTATGAGGAAATTATTGACACACTACTGTTATGTAGTATGGTGGCAAAGGACTTCGCTTTCTCCGCAACACACAGCAGTTTTGCAAGTGAACAATTTAATTTGTTTATTGCCACTGCCAGTTTATTGTCAAAATAAACATGACTATAATTACACATATTGTATGTGTGTGTGTGCACACTTGCTCAGGTCGGTTACATCTAATGTTGGGCTTAAAGCTGCTTTGCTTTCATCTTATGTGTAATCTTTCCTCCTGGTGAGTGTAGGGAGAAGAAGGGGTGAAAAAAAAATCCATAGTCTTTTCATCCTCTTGTGGCCACTGTGCTTGTGAGACAGCAGCTGTGGGAACGGAGGAGGATCCAGGCAGCCCTGCCTCTGACCTCCCTCTACTCCGACACAAGGGTGGAGATAAACAGGGCCATGAGGATCGCTAACATCTTTCTCAAGCAGGCAAACAGAGTCACACACACACATACACACACGCATACACAAACTGCACAGACATCTCATTACAGCCATCGAAGGTGAGTGTTTGTAACTGCAGCGTGCCACTGGGAAGGAGGACTATTAAGGTTACTATCAAGAGACGTGGAAACAGAATAAGAGTTTGTATGCCTCTACTGTGTTCATCAAAACTTGGAATTGCATTAGTGTTTGATATCTTGATCACTCAAGGAATTGTCAAGCATTAGTAATTGGCACATTATGATAGCGTAGAGAACAAGTTATTTGTTAATTCCCTGGTTATCTTTTATGGAGGTTGTGTTGTGTAAATATTTGCTTCCACTTTTTTTTTTCCAATTTTTTTATGACATTCAAATGAAAAGTACAAAGCAAGTCTGTCCATTTTCGTGCATGCAATATCATCTCCAGCGTGACCATCATACACCCTCCCAACTTGTCCGCCTCCTCAGTAGACATTTTCTCTTCAGGCTGACACTGTCCAGACTGTACTGATAAAACCACAACGTGAACATTGACTGGCTGGTTAACCAGAAGTATGAGAGAAATTGAGCGATGCAAATATTTACTCCCCGCACTCCTCCGACTCAGCGCCAGGCTTAAAAGTTAACAAAAAGAGCAACTCGGCCTTGTAAATACAATTGTTCAGTTGACACTCGCACAGCCTCGCAGCAGACTCGCAGGCTCCGCTGCACTACAAGCTCGCCTCGACTCCCTTTTTTCGTTTTCTCATTCCCGTCAATCTCCTCCACTTTTCTCTCCTCACTGTTTCTTTTCTTTTCTTTCCACACTTCTCCCCCCTTTTTCCACGCCTCCTTCCTTTCCTCCGCTCTTCCCATTTTCTATTCTGTCCGTTCTGTCTTCCTTGTCAGCCTTTTCTCATCTAATATTTATGTTGTGTTCCCTTCTTCGAAAGAATTATCTGTTTATTATTATGATTGTTTCATCTTGCCCAGGGAATAATAAACCACAATGATATGTTTTAATATCTGTTCAAGTCTCTGTATATTAACTGAAAGCGCAACAGACCTGTTTATATTTTCCCTTTTCTAATATTTGAGGTTTTAGTACCTGGGCCAATTCGGCTTATTGAAATTCGCTTCAAGATTTTAATTAACTACCAACACAAAACGCAACATTCTTTCCATCTGGAAGAAAGATAATGCACTGTCTCTGACGGTGTTATTGTTTGTTTGTCACTGTATGACTAATCACTTATAATTGCCTGGGTGAAAATGGAGTTGAACATTTATTTTTGCATCATTATTTGGCTGCTCTTGCCATGTTACCCCCCCCCCCCCCCCCCTCATTTTCAACATCGTTGCATATATAAATTTAAAACATACCCATCTGAAGTGCTTCTATTCTTCATTTTGTTTCAGTCAAATTTTGTGGGTGGTTAAATTTATATATTTTTTTTTTCTCCCAAAAAATCTGAGCGATTATGCAGCTGCAAAATACTTTTTTTGGTGTTGGTTTTTTAGAAATAAAAATATTGAAGACTGTAGTGATTCAGGCGTGGATCTGAACTCTCGAAATGCAGGCTTAGCATCTGCAGAGGGTGACTGACTGCGAATGTTATGGCATGGCAGGATGAAGTGTGTTCATTTCCTTATTTATCGACTCGCTTGCTTTTCTCTGAGTGTTTGAAATTAATAACAGCCAGCAGAAATCAGACAGAGGGATGAAAATCAGCACTTTCCCTGCAGTGAAGCCATTCATCAAGCTAACGAGGGGGAGAATGGAAGTGGAGAAGGTGTGTGTGTATGTGATGGTGGTGGGGGGACGTGTGTAATGGGAGAGGGAGCATAGGCAAGCAGGTGCAATGTGGTGAGCACAGGGCAGAAGTGAACTTGATTTTGAGATGGAAGAAATAAGTAAGACAATTGTTAGGGAGGAAGAACAGGTCATGCTGAAAGAAGTGTTTGGACGGAATATGGTTGAGACATTTATATGAATGAATTTAGAAGACTGGTTGAGAGGCCTCTCAGTTCAACGTAGATTTCTCTAGTCAAATCTTTTATTAGATTATTTGATATTTTGCTAATTTATTTCCTAGTATGTGTGACTTTGTTGAACTGTCTTCAGTTTCTGCATTGCTTTGGTTCGTCATTCCTTTACAGTGGTTCCTTGCGATAATTTTCTAACCTGTTCCGTGACCACACCGTAAACACATCGTTGATTTGAAAGGATCTGCCATTTATACAGTGCTTCAAATTTTCACTTGCAAATTGAGGCCAAAAAAGCCAAACATTTATATTTCTGGGCCACTCATATTTCAAGTAGCTAATATTTTTATTGATTAAAGCATTTTCAATCGCTTCTTTTTTAAGTGCTATGAGTTCTTTGGAACCCCGATAGGAAGCAACTAAATCAGGGCTGTGCTGACAAAAACTGTCCCCAACTGCAGCATTTTACTCCTCGCCCCTTCACTGATGGGTGATGATGCCCTCTCCCCAAAGTACCAGGCTGCTCCGCCTACCTGACAGTCCACCAGAGACCCAACAGTATCTCAAACACAAAGTCGGCTGACTAAGCACTTACTGCCGAGCTTCCCTTGTCTGCGAGAAAGAGGCGCTCCTTGCTGAGAACAGGGAAATAATTAGCAGAGTGGAGCGCTGCCCGAGCAGGCTACACTAAATCTGGCACCACTTCACGTACAAACGGATCCCCGTGTACCCCTGGTTTGGCTCCTTCAAAGCTCAAACTGATACGTGTGCCTGATACGTGGTAATGACGCAAACTGCTCACTGTACACCGTTCTCTTTATTTTTAACTTTTGGACATCAGCCCTAAAAATAGTGAACTCCTTAGAAGTGTCCGGTTTCTCTCTTCCACCTGAGAAGGAGGTGGAATGGGGTAAGGAGGGATCGCGCCCAGTCGTGGAGTAATCATCCAGAAGGTTGTTTATGCATTTCTGCCTATGCCCTTTCTGTCTCTCTCGGGCCTCTGCACCTTCGTCTGTCTCATTAATTTTCCCCTCCACATGAGAGGTCAATCTGGATCGATGTCACCTGCCCTCCATTGCGGAGAGCAACATCCTGGGACCCAGAAATAGACCTTACTGTGATATGGGAGTCTGTCTGTAACTATATGCAGCTCTGAGCATGTGTGACTGACGTGAACCAACTGTTAAAATGGGCAAAACATTGGCATAAGGACACAAACGATAGGAAAGGGAAATAGGTTCATTTTGTGTAAATGTGACAGGTAAGAACCACATTTTTTGCAGCCAGGTCAATTTGAGTGAAACACAGGCAAGCCAGGGGTCGGCCAGTGCTCATCGATTAGTGGTCTGAGTGGTGTGCTTTTCCAGCCGATTGGACCTGTTTATTTGGCAGCAGAGGTCTAATTGGCTGGTCAGCTTCAATAAATGAGTTTGCGAGAAAGTGAAAATGGCAGCAAACAAGTTTTGGTTGGTGAAAAAGATTGATGGCTAATTTCCTTTTTTTTTTTTTTTTTGGCTCGTGTGATATTAGCTTATCTTGTAAGGATATGTTCGTTCTAAAGACGGAAAGGGAACTATCAATATATTTTGTGCCCAGCACAAGTCGAGCCTAAAGTGCATTCCAATTGTGTGCATGGGTGGAGTTTTCTTTCTTTTTGGTATTTTCATAGATAGGCACATTTAGGCACTGAAATCCGTGGAGAAAAGCAGCATGCGCCAAACATGTTTACGTAGATCTCCACTTGCACAGGATGTAAAGTGAAGTGGGCAGTTGGAGACTGCAACAACACCCCTCACCCTACACATTATATTATATTATATTATATTATATTATATTATATTATATTATATTATATTATATTATATTATATTATATTATATATTTATTTATTTTTATTTATTTATATTTTCAAGTGTGCTGGCGGTGCGGTTGGAAACAGAAACGTTCTGAAAGCTTTTGAAGCAAGTTAGAGTTTGTACTATACTATATGGTCTGATTAACTATTTGCACACAGAAAGTGGAGCATCTAAATGCTGCAATTCCCAGTTGATGTCAGGTGGCTTTTTTAGCGTGTTGAAGTGCAACACAGATGATGTGAGGTGAAGCAGCAATTGGACCCCTGCAGTTATTTTGTTGACGTCAGCTCGGCTTGAGTTAGCCCTTTATAGAATGCTTATGTGATCACACACCAGCCGGCTGGAATCTATATTTGCACACATTCATCTCACTTTTTTTCACACACTTATATACGTATATATATACACGCACACCTGGTGTTTTATCTGTGTCAGCATTTCCTGGGTCCTTAGCTCTCCTGGGACTCTGAACTCTAGCATTTCTTTGTCTGCTGTATCTACTTTCATATCGCATACTGGACAGTTGGTGGGGTTATTTAAGGTTATCATCTCAAAATCGAACTCACTCACAATCCTGCTTGGCTTAAGTCGAGTTGCAGTGATTTTGGTGACATCTACGGAGTCCTGGCCGGAGTCAGACACACTTTCCGCAGGCAAGGACACCGAGACCTGGCTCTCCATCTCCATCACTCAGCTTGTCCCCCTGGAGCTACGTGGTCAGACTGCTCAAAGGCTCTCCCCTCTCCTCATATACTGGGATTTGCATAAAGTAAAGACACACCTCTTGCATGGTTACCGCTAAGAACAGACCACACCGTACGCGGCCTCTCTTTGCTTCGCCGCATCGGCAGCGAACGTCGATACTGCCAGGGAGCGGAGATTTACGAGGCCGCCTGAGATAGACATCCTCATAGTTTTCCACTTTAATTTGTTTAACATCCGTTCCTTTGGCATTGTTTATCCCCGCCACTTCTCAGCCGCGAGCAGAGGGCACCTAACTCACAGTGGTGACGTGTGGAAGGGGGGGGCATCACTTAAAACATTTCATCTATACAAGATTTGTCCTTGTCTCTCCTGATGGCTTTTGTCCTATCTCCATTTTGAAGTAAAGTAGATCTGGAGAAAGGCCAGCTTCGAATCATACAACACATGGCCCACTTAGACACAATCAAGTAAATAACCCAACACATAAAAACTATAACACCAAATTGTAAAGCCAGAATCAACATTGAAATGCAAAGTTTCTTTCATCCTCCAAATGATATGATCAGGCACATCCTGAAGGTTTGATTTTAAGCAATCCTATTAATTTATTTTGGTATGAGGCTGTTATGTAAAAGCCATGTTGGTACTTCATTGCCTGAAACATGCAGTATGGGTGCTTGTGTATGAGTTTGCCAAACAGCAACTCCATGATTGTTCAATCAAGTTGTGGATGTGGTAAGGGGGTTGTTGGAGTTTGAGGACGTGTCCCCAACACATGCCACATATATACATAGATCCACATACTAAATTGACAAGTGTAATTTGGCGGCTTGGTGCTGAAATGCTGACTCGTCAAGTGAGAATCACAAGGACAATAAGCCAGCGGCAGCTTTGCACAAGCACGATTGTGTTCGCAGGGATGAATACCTCCAGCTTCCACTGCAGCTGGCAGGGAGTCTCCAAACGTATCGACTAACACCAGATAAGGTTGTTGAACTTGTTACTAGTTACTTTTTTGGAAGATGAGGAGCTAAAAGGTTGGCAACTCATGGCGTGTGCAGCGCACCCAATATGATCCCACGTGACTTTATTGGGGTAGAGCTCAGGATTGTGTGTAAGCCACTCTGCCCTTTCCATTCCCAAATTCTACCGGTAGTCTCTTATGAACTGGCTTTGAGTGTGCGAGCATTGTCATCTGAGTGTGCGCTTGACTAGTGTGCGCATACAAACTAAAGCAAACACGCTACAAAAGCCTAAAAATGAGAAGAAACCAACCAGCATCACCAAGTGCATTCATGCAAAATTGCATTCACTGTAAGTGAACAGTTTTCCAACATTTTGCACAGGAATGAATAATTTCAAAGTGAATTCAAATATTTCTAACCAAATTATGAAAAGAAAAACATGAACATAACTAATAATGATGATACACAATCAATTATCATATTTTATTTTAAATATTTTGGTTCCTAAAAATGTTATGTGTCTGCAAAATGTGTTGTCTACCCAGAGTGCATTCATGTGCATATTAAATTCAACATTTTCAATACACAGATTTTAAGACATTATGAGCATGGAAGGAATTTAAATAGGAAGAGACACTGTGGGCATTAGGCAAAAAATACTCTAGCAACAATTTATTACATGCAAGAGTTTAGCAATACCAAGCATGGCAAAGCTATCCAGGATTGTCAACTTATGTTGACTTTTTAAAGACTGTTTGTGTTACTCAAAAAGAACAAAAAAGCTGACTGAAAGATGGTATTCTCTTTTTTATTTTATTTTTTTTTACCTCAGGGACCCAAGGGCGCGGAGGAATGGGGCTTGAAATCACAGATGGAGGAATTTTCTGGATGACCTAGAGAGGCAGATAAGATTGGAAAAAAAACACAGAAGAGGATAAATGACTATCAAGGTAAATACACACTGTGCCATTTGCTCTCATTCCTCAGTTTCCTCCAGCATGTGTCATTCTCTGCCTGCCTGTCAAACACACACAAATAAACGCGTCGCACAATCACAAAGAAACAAATAGATCCACTCTGAGCAAGATTCTCTCTCGCCTTGTCTGTCTGGTTGAATACAGTACATGGATCACAGTAAGTGTTTGATGTAGAGGGAAATGTAAAAATTTGCATGCAAATAGACTTTACAGGCAAGAGCCTCATGCATCAAAACACTGTAACCACCAGAGACGAAATATCTAAGCGAGCAGTGTGTCGCTGTACAGGGTTGACTAAATAGTTTTTACCTGCTCAGCTCATTCAATTACTCTATTAATTGTTCAAAAAAGGGACTACATTCATCTCGCAGAGAGGAAGTGTGATTGACAATTCATGAGAGACACTTTTGTTTTCATGTAGTAGAGCAGGTGCGTGCAGCAGGTACTCAGCGGCTCAATAAATATTATGTGGAAATGTTAGCTTAGAGCGCGAAACTCTGTGCTGGGAGACCCAACAGGCCTGGTGGGGAAGAGAGACCACTCCAAACAGAAAAATACGGACTAATTATTTCAATTTTGTTTTGGGTTTAAAAAAATAGATATTCCCATAACATCTGAACATTCGTTATGCAACAAATATGGATTGTGTCTGATATTTTTTTTCCTACACATTTTTATCAAGTCACCATTTTGTGCAAAGGGGTTGCTGAGAGATGATGTTGCATTTATTTAAAAGTCACCGTCTCTTGGTCTGGGTCCATTTACAGACATATAAAATTACCACAGCACAGGTCCCGAGCACCTCATTACCAACATAACCTGCAGCCAGTCTTTCAAGGACAACTCTCTAATGACACCACACGTATCCGCTTAATGTCTATTTGAAGAACACAGTCACTTCCCTCTTCCAAAAAAAAAGGAGGAGGGATTTATAGAAATAGCAAAAGCATTCTCGGATTGAATAAGCACCTTAATGGCTCCCCGATGTCAGTTTAATTCTGAAGGAGTTTAGTGTTTCCACACTATCTCAGTCATATAGAATGACAGGGGACCGGATTTTCATTATCTTCCTCATCTGCTGAAAATCTGCAAATACCATCCTTAGATGTGAAAGCCATTTGAGACACTTTGAAAACTTCAAAATGGCATAAATAAAACAAGTATGCGTCATGTTACAATCTGTAGTCGAGTAATGTCGAAGAAAATGAATTAGAGTGGAATTTGGACAAAAATAATTATTTACGTTTAAAAAAAATTACACACCCTTTTTGAAATGCCAGATTTTTGTGATGCAACAGTAAGACCACGATAAATAATTTAAAAAAATGTTCCACCATTAATATGACCTACGACATGTAATATTTTATCAAATAAATAAATAAATAAATGAAATAGGGTTGTATTCAGAATTTACCCGTCACATTTAGACTCTTTAAATGTGAGTCAGAATACACAAAATGTTTTAGTAGTCTTTAATATCATTGTCCAATGGACATCAGGAGAAGTGTACAAACGAATTCCCAAGGCAATAAATATCACGGGAATACAGTGAAGATAATAATCAAGTGCATAAAATATGGTCCAAAACATTCCCAAAAACAAGACAATCCTCTGAAATGTATGAAAAGATGAGAAAGAAACTGGTCAGGGAATTTGCCAAGAGACCAACAGCAACATTGTAGGAGCTACAGATATTTCTGGCAATCGCTGGCCATTTAGGTTATGCGACAACAATCTCCTGTCTTTATACGTCCGGTCTATGACTGTAGGATGACAAGACGGAAGTTACATTTTCCATAAACACTCTTGTATTATCTCATTTGGCCAAACGTGTTATGGTCTGATGAATCCAAAGCTAAACCTTTTTTGTCATAATTTTGACCGATATATTTGGTACCTACTAGAACATCTTGACTTTATTTGGGGGTTTTCTGAGGCATTCTAAATAGTTATAGGTATATGCTGACTCCCATTTATGAGTTTGAATATGTCTGGTGAGTTTTAAATACACCCACAGTCCTCGTTCTAAGTGGGTGTGCTAACTTGTGTAACCATTTTCTCAGTCACTTATTTTTTTACTCCCGCTCTCAAAAATACAAATTTTTTAATTGAGTTGTGCATTTCATAGGTCCCATTAATAGTAGGAAAATAATAAATGATTAATCTTTGTCTATATTCTCATATCACAAAATGCTGGCATTTGAACAAGGGTGTGTATACTTTTCATATCCACTGCATATGCAAAGATGTCACTATTACTTCACAGAATTTGTCTAAGGCAAAACAGGAAATGGGTTTGAAAAAAAAGCGAATCATTTCAAACTGACCGAGTTGTGTTGTATGTCGGATGTGCTCGTCCATCCCATTCTGTGGGTTCTGGGCAGAGGAAATGAATGTGGGCTCCCCTGGGGTAGAGATTACTCTAATGACTTTGAAAGCAGCCTTGTGTGCTGTCCCTTTTGACCTCTACTCATCCTCGGCTCTTGAAGATGACAAGGTGATACCGTACAAGCACTCATACATGAGTCGACAAATGCTCACGTGTTCACACCTATAGTGTACATGCATGTTCATGCACATTTAACAAAAAAAAAAAAAAACATTGACACACATGAGCAACAAGACAATAGATTATTTTCTGCTACTCAAGTTTCTTCTGAGGCTTTTAAAGACTTTACATCCACACTTTGCCCTCGTGTTGACTCCAAACCACAATATCATGCCACAGATTTATCTCTGCATGAGCATGCACGGTGCTTTTGTAAACAAGATCATTCTCCAAACAGTGAAATGTCAGCGTGACATGAGGAATAACAGAAAGAATGTTTATTTGTGTGTTTTCAGTTCCCAAAATATGCAAGCATGTTGTTAGTTTAGCTCAACGTGTGCCAATAAGGAAACAATCAAAATGGGAAAAAAAAAAAAGTTGGAAGAGGACATCTTAACCAGAAACCCAAATGTAATTTTTTTACATCCCACTAAAAAAAAAACCAAAACGTGGCTGTAAAACAAATGAAAGAAAGCCCAACTATTTGAAAGATTCCCTTTGCATTTGCAAATATGCTCTCCGAATGGGAAGCAAGTATCAATCCATTCGAAATATAATCATTTCTTTAACGAAATATGAAAATCGCAGCCCTGCGTCTCTGATCAAATAGATGTAATTAGATTCAGTGAGGAAGAAGGAGAGCGGCTTGGCCGTGACTTGCCTAGCATGTGCACGCATGCAAAAACCCGACAGCGGCACAGCTGCACGGAGCTCCGCTCTCGATTTATCATCTCTACATCGCAGGAGCTAGTGGGCCACACGACTATTAATCATCAGCAAAACCATTTAATTCAGCACAAGCCCAACTATTGTCTCAGTCTCTCCCCTCTGTCGGCTGCGCAAAACAGCATACACCTCAGAGGAAATCACCGGAATAAAAGTGGACATGCATGCGTTGATTTGCAAAAATGACCCAAAGTCTTGTACATTACCATGAGTGATGTGATGATAAAATGTGGGTGCCTCATTTGCAGCTTTGGAATGGTGTCTTTAATGTAAGATGCAAAGTGGTCACAAAGTTTGCACAATTATGTTCAAGGCTCACTGTCTGTCAGTTTATCCTAATTGTCCTGAAACAATGGAAAAAAGCATGCCCATTATACTTTCTTTGACCCACAACTTGCAGAAGTTTAAAAAGAAGTTATTGCCAGGAAAAAAAGTTGAGCCACTTTTATACTTTCCTTTTTTTAAGAGAAATCTCCCAAAAGTGAGCAAATTACAGAGCTGTGTTTCTTCTGCCCACCGTTCTTGGCCCATTTGCAGCACTCTCTCACATGACATGACCATCCCGTCCCTGCACCCCCCACCCCATTGCACTCGGACTCTGCTCCGAGCCAACATTCAGGCCCTCTGACAAACAGGATGAAGTGGGGTGGAATTGAAAGATTCACAAATAACAGCGTCAGCACACACATATTGTCTAAATAATCTGACAACAGATCAAGCGACACGCAACATGACATGAGTGTGAATAAGCTCCATGCACATATCACGTTTGTCTAAAAAAAATAATACGTCCTCACATACATGCTTGCTTAGACATACACACTCATTGACAGGAACATGCAATTGAAAGAAAAAAAATATCAAAATATATAAAATACACTTATATGCAACTAAGTTTATTTTCTTAGTCGTGTTTTGATCCATAGACCAATTCCATTGCTGTGAATCTAATTCCAAATTGACTTGCACTGATAGAAAGTGTTTTTCAGCCTGGTTGGAGAATAGGAAACATCTGAATCAAACTGCCAACTGTATAAATGGACAACAATGGAGGCCACTGCGTGAATCAATCAATGCGGTATGTGGTTCTGTAGCATGTGTTGAAATGTTTACATGCAGGACATATCTGCTTCTAATCATTTCAACATGCACTGTGTTCCCATTCCTTTTTTTGTTTCATAATTTGGGGGTGTATACAAGCTGCTAAAATCAAATTATTTGGTGGTTGGGAAAACAATACATGAAGAAAATAATTGTGTTTTTGTGCTGTATTGTTTGTTTGTTCAGATCACAATGAAAATTCTGAGAGCCAGTTTAAAAAAAAAAAGTGAGAAACGTATTGAAGGCAATTATACATTTATTGCGTATCATTTAATTGTATGAAAAGACAAAACGAGCACATATGAACATCACATATGGTTAGTGAGTGAAATCATTTTGCACAGCAAAATATATATATTTAGATGTATGATGTAAGATTAATTCACATATTTTCATAAGGAGCTCCCTCTTGTTTTTTATACATGCAGGGTATCAATCCCTGACCATCTAACATTGTCCAAACATGATCAATTCTAAGAATTATTGCTTAGCAAAAATGGAGTCTGTTAAATTAACTTTTCTGAAGTATTGAAAGTATTGCATGTCACAAATATCTAAATGGGCCAAGTAACTGTGGAAAAGAGTTCTTAACTCCCTACATCATGATGACAGGCCAGAGTGTCCGGTGCACTGCACTAACAATACCTCTTTCACAAAAACTCCTCTAAAAGCATTACAAGCTCAAATGCTGAAGAATTTAGCTTTTTGAAAATAGTGGCAAAGGGAGTTCTTGCTCCAAATATACCGTACACTCCTACTCACCGCAGCCACTTGACACGAGCCAGTCACTTTAAACCAAGTCTGAATGTTTTTGCCTATGAGCTGTATCAGGTTTAAACGGTGGCACCTTTGTTTGTCTATTCAACTTGTAATAATAAAACTTTGTAATTATATTACACTTTCATCTTTTGTCGAATGCAGCGGAATAATATTTAAATAACATTTTTAAAAAAGCTTTCCTTCACCCCCCATGCAGGATCCCCGCTGATCCACTTCCGTCATAGTCATTGCACCCTAAAGACGTTGGGTGGTGGTGCACTTCAACACAGCTGAAACGCCATCGCACTGTACACAGGTGGGGAAGTCCTGTCACTTTTTTGTATAGCTGTCCCAAAAAAGTGAGGAGACGTAAATGAAAAAATGCCATGCTGTAGTCATCTCATAAAATAATAACAATTACAAAAAAAGACATAGCACAGAGAAATAAAAAGGAGATAACATACATGTCCAGCATGCAGAATTGTTCAATAACCCTGAACAAATGAAAACATAAATTCTCTTAAGAAGCAAATGCATGAAATGGCTGGCAATCCTCCAAGTTTGGCAAATAAAACAAAACAAATACATGAATGCACTTTAACAAGCATCTGCACACTGCTGTCAAACTTACAAAAAAAAAAAAGAAACGTCAAAGGGCAAGTTAAGTGCACGCGTGCACTCGCTAAACCAAGTTGGATCCAAATCAAACATTGCATGATCTAATGAGAGTTGAGAACTTGTGACAAATGAGACATTTATAATAGAAAAGATGAGAGTTCTGTGAACTCAAGCACATCGCTCCCTGTATAAACCAACAACTTGTTTAAAATGTGTAAGGTGGAGAAAAAAAAAAGACAAAATTGTTCTTATCGGGCATTTGCGCCAAAATGGGGAAAGGGGGAAAAAAGTTCAAACAGAAACTTTTAAAGCGGGGCTGAGTAACTCATTGATTCTTTTTTTCTCTCTTTTTTTGCGCGAATATATGGAAACTCACATGAAAAATTCCGGAGATGAAGGGTTGTTGTCGCTGCTCGAGCCACTTTCTCTGAAGCCGTTGCCGATGAGCTTCTCATACTTTTCTTTGTACGCGTCCCTCTCCCGGACCAGCCTGGAGATCTCCTGCTTGAGGTGCTCCACCTGCTGCACCAGTTGCGTCTTTTCGCCCTCCAGGACGTGCCGCTGCTGGACGCGCTTGAAGCGACACGATTGCGCGTAGCCTCGGTTCTTGAGGGTCCTCCTCTTCTGCTTGAGCCGGATCACTTCTTCCTTGCTGACCCCCCGCAGCTGCCGGTTGAGCTCCCGCACGGACATGGTGACCAGCTGCTCGTCTGAGAAGCGGTCGTCCAGGCGCATGTGCGGGTGGTGATTTGTCCCGGAGACGCCGTTGGACTGGACGCCCGGCGCCTGGTGGTGGTGGTGGTGACCGCCACCTCCGCCGCCCCCTCCTCCTCCCCCGGAGCCGTTGTGGTTGTTGTGGTGGTGATGGTGGTGGTGGTGGTGCTGAGCCCCGTTCTGTGCGGCGGCCGCAGCGATGACCGCCGAAACTACCGCCGCGGCTGAGCCCATCTCCTCCCCGGCCATGGCGCCTCCCGGGCCGGCTGCGCCTGCGAACTGCTGGCCTCTGGCGTAGCCATCGAACGACTGGAGCTGGTGGCTGCTGTTGATGAGCGCCTCGACCGCGTCCTCGGGGCTGAAGCCCAGCGCCTCTGGATTGAGTTGCTGTTGGTAACCGGACATCCAGTAGAAGTCCTCTATGTGTGTCTTCTGCTCGCTCCCCGAGCCCGGACTGGGCGCCGAGAAGCTCGGGGAGGGGGGCACAGAGCTACAGGGCGTGCTCATCGGCGTGGAAGACAAGGATCCCCCGGCGATGAGGCGGCTGCACTGGCTGATGGTGCGATCGGGCTCGACCGGCTCCTTTTTCACTTCAAACTTCATCAGATCGAAGTCATTAACATATTCCATGGCCAGGGGACTGGTGGGCAGGTCGGAGTTGCTCATTGCCAGCTCTGATGCCATCCTCTTGCTGCTGCTACTGCTGCTCACAGTCCTCCAGACGGGCTGAAGAGCAGCCGTCGCGCCGGGCTGGTTGGCGAGAACGTGAGCCACTTTGAGGGAGTTTGTCGAAAGCGTCACGAAGAAGAGTTTCTATGCGTCCTGGCTGGGACTACTTTGGCCGTCGCTCAGCGCAGGCTGTCGCGCACACACACCGGCCGGGTGTTGCGCACACGAGGAGCGGAGTCCCTTCTCGGCGCGCGCCTTGTATTTCAAACATTTAACAACTTTTCACGCGCCTTTTCTCACGGAGACATCGCGACCCGAAGCAGCCGGCTGCAAGCGAGCGGACGGGCGGGCGAGCGAGTGAAGGCTGGACACGGGAGCGATTTTTTGAAGCAGGCATCACACAGCAGTTGAGTTTAAGAGCTTTGGAGCGCACATGACGTCAGGCTGCAAGTGGGAAATTGTCTCGGACGACGAGCCAATGGGGTCGCACACTCCAATGGCTAATTAGCATATTAGTCGACTACAGAAACAAAACTTTTTTCCCCCTCCTCCCGTGTCAACTGTCAAAGGCCGTCAGCTGACACTCAGCTGGGAAGCAGAATGTCCCAACTCTTTTCTCTACTCTTGTTTGCATGAATGACAGTTGTTTCGGTGGAAGGTAGAGTAACATGCATGCCATTGATCCATTCCGATTTCTTAGTTTTATTTCTGAAACTATGGATCACTTTTAAAAAAAAAAACTTTCCTTTGGAATATATGGCAACTTTGTTAATTTTTGCACTTCTGCAATGTATGTATTCATGCATATATTTTACAAAGTTGGCACTGTTGACGTCTTTAAACATACAGATGCCTAACTTATGTTCTTCATGATGAAGAAAATGTTTGAAAAAGCAAAAACTGTAAATTCGACAGCACGCCGCGTGCGCTTGTGGACCAGTATAAAACTCAACACCGCCACCTTTTGGGCATACCAGGGATTGAAATGCTCTCTTCAAATTCCCTCACATAATTATCACAATAAAAAACGGTATAATAAAAATATTTGCATACCAATGTTTGTATTTCCTCAATGCAATAGCCATACCTAGTAATATATGATCAGTTTTGGGATTATCGGACAGTTTAAGTGAAGATGTTGTTGTGCATGAATGTGAACCCAGTGTTCCATCCAAACTGATATCATGTCCCATGGCTATAAAATGTCTTTATCTAAGTACTGGCTCGTCATGTTGCAGAGCGGTCATATAACCTGCTCACTTTCATTGCACTTTATCTCAGTTCAGAGGTCTCCTACTTTGACTTGACTTGTGTACAACACAGCTTTGCGACTTCTGTACAGTATCTAATCCTGGTCACCTTCTCACCCCTGTGTCTTTTGCCATAAAGTGATCATTATACACACGTGGAAAAAGTTGTTAATGAAAGAAAAACATTACAATGATCACTAAACTATCTTGAGACTGATGAAACCGGAATTTGTCTAAATGCCTACTTACAATCCTGCAGGGATAATATTCTTGGGACAATTGCTTTTTGTTTTCTTAATTCAACAAAAGGCTACCAATAATTATTCCCATTCCTCACGTAGAAGGAAAAGAACACTGCCCCTTCTGTGAAATGTGGAGGAGGGCTTTGTTATGTTTGTGGTCTGCTTTGGACACAGTGTGTCTTGAACCTGTGCTCAAGGCAAGGCATTCTGAAGTGAAACGTGTTGATCACGGGTCTTCCAACAGGATAAAGACACAAACGTGAGAATGGCTAAGAACAAAACCTTGGACTATTCCAATGAATGAAACGACATATGAAAAAAGCTGACATTTATTTTGGAGAAGCTGCCCATCACACCTGTGAAGGTTAAAGTACTCAATGAACAGTGTGCACTTGCGATAAAGTTCCTCCTCCAGAATGCTTATTCTCACGCAGCAACAGGAGCAAAAGGGATTGCATTCATGTGGAATTTAGTGCCGTTTGCACGAGTTCCCCATTGTGTGCGCCATAATGGCAAAAATGCAATAAACAGCGAGCACAAGGTGAATTCAGTAAGAATGCTGCAAGAGAGGGGAACGACTGACATAATGCTTTCAAATTGCTATTTCTTCACAGGAACAGTAGCATTATTTGTCAAACTCTCACGATTGTAGCCGCTTATATTTTAGCTTGTGTTTTATTGGCTTTTGTTTCAGTTAGCAAGCTAATGATACGTCACAGACAAGAAGTTGGTATATATTTAGATATCCATTCAGTGTTTAGTCCAATTAATACTACTTGGCCTTAAGATTTAAAAAAATAACGCAAATAATTGTCACTGTATGTACAACAAATGAATGTTGTAGTCACATCATGAACAATAGAAGAGAAAGAGATGTATTCCATTCATCCAGTAAACATATACACAATGCACAATACCCAGTAAGTTCATGATCAATACTAGTTCAATTTTAATGCATCATTTGCTATACTGCATATCTTTTCAACAGAGGTTATGTATCATCAGCAGTGTAATATTGGTCACGTTGAACAAAAAAAAACAAAAAACACCTGTGTTCTCTTTTTTTGTCATGTTCTAACACTTTCAGTTTTTATCCTCTTGATTTTCTCTCTTCTCTTTTTCATGACTATGACTATATGTAATACGTATGTAATGTCTTGAACATTGCATTTGAGTAGCAGGTCAACGCTGAGGTTAGTCAACAACGGGTGCAGACATAACTGGTGTTTGTGCGTTTGCTCGTCAATACGGCACTCGGAGTTTCGGATTAGAACACAATCTCCGATAGAAGCCTATTGTTTCTAGTTCCACTCGGTTGCCCTGTCATCTGTTTGGGCTTACCTGCGCAGCAGTGGCCCATTCCCTGGGGTACGACCACAGCGGAGCGAGACTAATACACAAACGAAGGGAGAGCTCATTAGTCATGACAGAAGAAAGTGGCGGACCTAAATTAGCTGCTTTTGTGTGGCTGAAGTTATTGATGATGCCGGGCGAGCGGAGATGTGCATGGAAAGGAGAGGGATGGTATCAAACCACCAAATTCATACAATGTGAAAGAAAAAGGAATCTACTGTAATATTATGCACAGTGTCTTGTATTTTTTTTTTTTTTGACATTTGTGATATTCAAGTCCTTCGGAAACCATAGCGACCACATTAAATGGGAGAATACTACTTAAGCACCATCGCATTTCTTCCCCTCCCATGGCCTCATTAATGTACTCTGTCTGTGTTTCCACTTCCATTCATCACTTACTCCAGAAAGGAAACATGGTAAATATTAAAACGTCTAAATTTGTTTTTAAAAAGCCAATAACCTCAAAATACAAACTAAAAGGAAGCCGGTATTAAAAAAACACATTTCCTTATTTTCTAATGTGCTATTTTCAAACATTTGCAACAATGTGAATTATGTAATATAGTATTGTTTTTGACCATTATGTGTGAATAATGTTTGCAGGCAATCTAAAAGTAACAATAACAGTGGAGACTGTCACCGTAATGTGAGTTTGAGGCCTGCACTCCTCCACAGTGTTCGATGATAGGCGTGAGTGAGTGGAGAGACCATAGGTCACCGAGTTGTTTGTTGTATGACTGGTAGCGTGTGTGTGTGCACATCCAGACAGCTATCTAATCAACTTCTTTGCATTCCATCACTTTTGCATTCAAGCCTCAACACGAGCCCATTAGTATCAGTTCCAAAGACTGTGAGCTGATAATACCAACGTAAATATCAGATCAAACGTCACACAACTTTGAAAAGAATACACAGGCTGTGTAGTTGTGTATATTTCAAGGAAGACACAACTTGCATTTCTCCCTGCACAAAGCGTTGCTCCCTGCCTGTACAATTCCATCAGCAGTGGAGTGAGAACAACAAAGCTGCAATATTAATTTTCACCCGGGCAACAGAATGTGGGCACAGTCATGTCATAATGACCCTGATCCATTAGTTCGAGGCGAGGTGAGGCTGCCGAGGGTGCAACAAAGGATAGCGCGGACAGAAAAGGCCACAGTTTAATGTTGCACATTTCTCCCCCTTTTCCCAACAGCCAAACATATATTAGGTTGCTAATTTATTTGGTTGAAGACAAATGTGAGCTGCCCAGTCCAGTCAAATGTTGAATAATCAAAGAAGTCAATACTGTGCAAATTAGACATAATTATATTCAAATAAATAATATGCATTGGTTTTACTGTGATGTGTAAGTTAATGTGTATGGAATGTAATTATTTATGAACTGTTGGATAGATATCCAAGGTTATCTGGTCCTACGTGCTTTCACATGACTTAGACTTTGCTACCAAGAAACCATTTGTGTGTGTGTGTGTGTGTGTGCGCGTGCGTGTGTGTGTGTTGTTTGCTATGTTTACCCACGTGTGACTCTAGGTGCTTCATATTTACGCATGTGTTGATGTTATAACAAACACATTGAGTGCTTGTCCCCTATATATGGCAAATCCAATAAAATTATTACTCAGTTGTAATGGGGGAAATAGAAATTGATTTAACTTCCACTGTAGTTGCAGGGTGTAACCAGCTGGAATATTTTTGTAAATAGAAAAGTTTAACAAGAAAATCACACTTTTGGGCACCACAATATCACAACCCAGATATACAGGAATGCACTTCATACTGACATAAGCCAATGCAAGCGCCCTGACAGATATTCAAATATTCAATGTACAGTTTCGATTAGGGGTTGAAGTAACTAGTCAACTTCACTTTTCTGCAATGCCTGTTATACCTTGAGGTAGATTAATGAATTAAATAACTATCCACTAGTGTTCCTACAAATACTCCTCCTCCTTCCCTTGGCTCCACCCTGTATACCATCCAATCACAAATTACAGACACTGTAATGGTCTCACAGAGAAACCAATCCCTTAAAATTCATCCAGCAATCCACACAAAAAAAAATGCAGGTTTGCTACAATACCATATTGCAAAGCATTCCCTCCTAATGTAATCTTTTAAAATAATTTACTATATCTATCGTGCTGACGTAAATGTTCATTCTGAGATGCACATGCGCATGCCCGTAGCCTAATGAGAGATTTTCTGACCTTTCTCTGTGTACCCTTAGAGAATATTGATGAATCCCCTTTTAAAAATAACTCTCGCCTTGTAGGGTCATTAAATGATTTACAGTTATTTCACAAGCGCATAATTATTGCATTTATTATGCTGGGAGTGTACAGGGTTAGGACCGGACCCAGTCATGCACAAAAGCGTGAATAAAAGTTGATTTTCCCAATCAGAGCACACTTTCTCATGGTCACAACCTAAAATGTTTAGTATATTATGCAGTTACTGTTGACTTAATAACAGAGGCCTTAACATTTAGGTCGAATTAACCCCCCCATAATATTTTGCAACTGTAAAAATGTTAGCCATTTCTAATTGCAGTTCTTGTAATGACATTTGAGACTTACGTTGTTATAGATTTTATAGTTTTATGACTTAAACCTTTGCCCTGATGAAACGTGAGCAGATAGATTTTGTCCCTTCTCAGAATCCTCACTCTTATCTTTGCCTAATCGCCTTTAATCTAAAGTAGTGATTTAAGTAATTACAACTAATGTCATATTTGGTCCAGTGGCATAAAGAGTAACAACCACGACGGAATAGCAGGGTTATGGAATTATCTTATTCAAAGACATCTGACCTGCAAATGTGCTGTCACTGGAATTAGCATAATAAAGGACTTTGTCTGTTTCACTCCTGCCTTCCGTATCTAGCTCTGTTAATGATGTCATCTCAATTGTTACATCGGCTATGCTGATGAAATGTCATCTGATTGCGAGTGCGGCCCTTTTAAACCTCCCCGTGGGTAAAACACCAAGCGCCACATTGTGCATTACAAACAGACTCAATTTACAAAGATGATTTTAATTAACTTGTTTGGAAAACATTTCATTACACTCTGAGCATAATTGAAGACATCTCTCAAGTGTTGAGTTAGTCTTAATGAAATACAAAGTGGTAGGGAGAGAATTCACCAACACACTCAACGACACCCCATCCCCACTGTCAACTTCACTCAGAAATCAAGTATGTGCCGCTTATCAGAAGCTAGCACTGTCAACTAATCATTGCATTCTTCCCAACTCAATTCAGCTCTGCTTACATTTTGGATTTAACATTAAACTGTTTCAGACGGTATCATGAGAACATCGCTTAAAGTGGGTGGTGACATCACAATTTAACACATTTAACTCATATATATTTTTTTAAAGTAGTTTTTTTTTTTAATAATAGTCTATTTTCAATCATTTCTATTTTGCATTATATATATTTTCTTAACGAGACAGTCAACACAAGTTCTTGAGGACCCAAATGCAGGGAAGCACAGCAGTGGGCTGTGGTTCAATCAAAACTATTTAATTCAATTGAATCAAAAAGGCAAACAAAAGACTCATAGACAATGGACATAAAAGACTGCAAAAAGTTCAAAATAAAGGGCTTCAAAAAGGAGAGTTCTTGATGTAGTTCAAACAAAAGCTAACAACAAAAAGGTTTCTTTTGGTTAGATGTGGCAAGAAGGCAAGCGAAGGCAAGGCAATGCATTGAGGACGATGAATGTTTCAATAATCACAGGGGGAACAAAATAGACAGAAATTCGAAAAAAAAAGGAACAAAATGGACTTGGGCGTGACTAGAGCAGGGGCAGCACAAAGCGCAATGCATGACAACATGTAGTACAGATAATAATGACCCGAGAACTAAATAAAAACAAATTGATGATTTAACATTGACACACCTGGACAAGACACAAGTGTCTGAGTGAGCTGATTGGAGGACACAAGGGGGTGGAGCTAACAAGGACAGGTAATAAGGGGGTGGGGCTAACAAGGACAGGTGGCAACAGTTACTTGATGAGACAGATGTTGAAGCAGAGGAACACAAGGAAAGCCTGGCAATGAACAAAAGCAACATAAATCAAAGTCTAAAATAACAAAACAGACAGTATAACTTTGTTTAGGGGCTGGAATGAACTAATCGGCTTGCCATTAATTTCAATTGGAAATATTACCTCGCTTTACAAACATTTCAGGTTGAAAAGGAGCCCAATGAACCAAAAAAGTTTGTAACTCTCCACTATAAGATTGCACCTGTTGAATAAGCAGGATCTCAAGAGACCTCACTATTTGTGTAAGTCAATTTCTTAGTCAATAATGTATCTGGTTAAGAAACTGATGGAATATGTGCATTGTGTCCTGAAAAAAATTCTAATTGCAATACAGTTGTTGACTTAAATATCTTTTTTCACAAAGATTTCATATTGGAAACGACCTCATCGATCCAAGTAAGATTGGAACTTTCCATGATAATTTTATACCAGTTGGATAAGCAGGATCTCCAGAGACCTCACGATTTGTGTAAGTCCATTTTTTTATTCAATAATTTGTCTGGTTAAGAAACTGTGATGGTAAATGTGCATTGTGTATTATAAGAAACTCAAATTGCATTAAAATTGTTTACTTAAATATCTTTAAAAAAAAACTTCCCAATATTCAAATGGCAATGCAGAGTTGTTAATTTTGCATAATTCAACCAATGCATTTAGTGGTGATGACATGAGCTGTCAATTGTAAAACTAGCTGGTTGAAGAAACAGTTACATGGCAAATATTCCTACTGATTCAGTAAAAAACACCTTTCTTTGGAAACTTGTTGTCACCACCCCTTCACACCTGCACCAGTAGTCATGGGAGTCTAGCATTCCCTCACCTTTGTACCGTAGCTGACAAAGTCGGGCTAGAGGGTAAACCCACGTCAGTCTATGAGTACAAGAGGCAGAAGTCGTTTCAATTCTTGGAAAACTATTGGCCTTGAGGCAGAAAAGGATCAAATTTAACTATTTTAGCTTGTTTGCTTGAGGCAAAAGTGTCAAAACAAAGTTATATTTCTTTTGAACTCTCCGAATGTTATATTCGCTTGGAGTATCAGGCGAGACTAGTGTCCCACAAACTTTGCCACATTCTATTCTGTGTTGGTAGCGGCTTCAATGTAAAGCAAACGGATGTTGTATGGTTGAATACTGTGACACCATTGGTTAAATCTAGAGTATACAAACCTACAGTTTGTATAGTGAGAGCATTTCCTGGCAGAACAATGAGACTCCAAACTTCTCTCACACAACTCGGGATACTATGTGTGCATGTGTGTGTGTTTTGTGTATATGTGTTGACAGATTCCTACAAAGTACGTATGTTTGAAGACCTATTAAGATTTTAGTAGTGATTGTGTCCAAATCTCAAAAACTGTTTAATAAGATGGTGTTATGATGAACTTTATAGTGATGTCATGTTTTTAATGTGGTTAGTTAGTGGGATGAAACATTGTACATTCATTGACTAATTTATTCATCTTCTGAATTGCTTGGCCTCATGAAGGTCACTAAATTATTAATAAAAATGCGTAAATTAGCAAATCTTGTACGCATGATAATTTTGCAAAACAAGATCTTGCCAAAGAACTAAATACCAAATGGATGTCACCTGGTAATAAGCCTTGAGAATCACATTGTCTCCACACATCACATGTTTTGCAATGAGTTTACAATTAAATTGCCTAATAAATGCTCATCATCCAAATTATGATCTGTGACTCCAGAGCTGTGGCATCAGAGTTCACATGGACAATGACACCCAGTAGTCGGAGCACATCCTTGGACCCGTTTCACATTCCAGCCAGCAATTACAACACTAGGCTGACCAATCCAGACCAATACACCTCCTCACCAAGACAAAAGACACCATTGTTTGCATACAAGAGAAACGCTCTACATTGTTGTTTTGCTCCAGTCTTGATAACAAACTTAACTGGATAATTAGAGCAATTGTCAGTCATTGCACACTCTCACGTTAATGTAAAAGGCAGTGACCATAGGTCAAGTAGTACGTTTGTTGTCTGGAACAAATAAGTGGTTGGTAATACAAGGTTACATTGTCTTTATCTTATTGGTCATATTTGTAAGACCCTCCCGTAAAGTGTGTGTATGTATGTATGTTTGTATCATTTCCCTTGTCACACGCTTGGCCACTGCCCACCTTTCATAACCTGATAACTTTCCAACAAAGCCCCATCATATCTGTTTCATCAAGTCCCATTTCAAAAGTAATAAGAGTCCAAGACTTGTAGTGTAACTGTATAACCTACATCCATTATTCACACTACATACAGTATGTGTTAATGGCCCGAGAAGGAATTTTGTGAGTGAAATGGGGTTTGTAATTTGGTGTGAAATGAAATATTCACTGTGTAATGGAAATGACATCAATCCTTCTAAAGTATCCTCACATATACGGTATTTACTCTTGGAAAATGCTCCATCCTGAAGACGATTTAAGTTTACTTGGTGTTCACTCATGCGGCCACAATAACATAGAAACTCACAGACTCTTAACTCTTTCACTGCCCATGATAAATAAAAAGGTCAGACAAAATAGTCACCAATGTTTGGGTCAATGTGAATGGCTGTTTGGAAAGTGGCCATAAATGTTAAAAATACAGTAAACCAGACATGTCCCACCTTTCCAGTTGCATGACATGGCATATTGGACTATACTGTTGGAAGATTCCACCCCACCCCCCTTTTGTGCGGCTATTTGAGCTGTCTGCGGCAAAGGTTGCTCACCACTGCTGGTGTTCAGCTACCATGTCTTGTGCAATTTTCCCTTCAAACAAAATTTGTCCGCCATCTGTCTACTGCTCCAACTCCATGCCGAAATGAAGCCAAGTAAAACAGAAGTAGTGCAAAGTTGGGTCATTTTGCGATCCAATTTTTGGGGTTCTATGCAAAACATTTAACCCAAATTGGGTTATTTTTGACCCAACTGTTTTAAGAGTGTGAGTATTGGTCAGCAGGGGACAGGTGAGGCCAAAGCACAACACGATAGAACCATCCCAGTTTAAGTGCGCCCTTAGTCTGAAGTTTAAAAGGGTCCATTATTGATATAAAAAACAAAAACATTTATGCAGGCCATACATTTTAGGTTGCTTAAATAGAGCCTTAAAAGTTGGATTTATTTGTGATATTATCTTAACCTACAAGAGCAATAAATACAAAAGACATGGGAGCTTTTACCACAATATGCATTTTATTCTCCAGTATACAACCTCATGTAAAATGTTGCAGCAAACGCTAGCAATAAAAATCAACGCGCACATTGTAGTTGTTGTGGTCAGAGAGAGACATAAGTAAAAAAGAAAGTTGTTTTGTTTTACGATTGTGATTAGCGGCGTTATTGTAGCCTGAATTCAAAGAGCAAACATGCAGCCTTTTTCTTTCAGCAGACTAACACATGTCCAGTTGACGCTATCCTATTGTCCCGTCTAGTGGGAGCTGTCAGTTGGTCTGTGGCTTTCCACTTTTGTTTGCTCAAGCAGAGGCCCATGTTTGGCTTTGTTTGTGCGGATGAAGTTTTTTTTTTCCCCCCAGAATTCTGAGCGGTTTTACAAAATAATTGTCCACCAATCAAAGGCTGTAACTTGTCAAGTGCCTGGATTCGCATGCGAGCAAACAAGCCGTGATACAGGATCAATCGCCTGACAAGAAAACACACAATGGAGTCTATCTGTCTGGATTGAACCATGATTGGTATTTTAATTTCAAAAGTCATATCAGTGAGGTATGGTGATATGTGAAAAAGCTAAGCAAAGAACCAAAGGTCAGTCATCTGCAAGTATATTGATTATTTGATTATCTTAGTGAATTGTTTTGTTTGAAAAAAAAGAAGTGAATTGTATAAACATTGTCACATTTGTTGTTTGTACATGAAAGAATTTGACCTGACATTGTTTGTTTAGTGAATGGCCCTCGTGACTTAAAGTACGTAAAAATAAAATCCTATACAGCTTCAGCTGTTTTGAAATGGGCTATATAAATAATGTTGTACTGTATAAAAATATAGATTGTGCTCTATAGAAAAAGGATGCTATTGACCTGACCCAAATATTTTAAAATAATCATTTTAGAGCTGTGACCGTTTGAAAGTATACTATTTTTGCTGATATCATTGTACCAGAATATAATACAGTCCCTTGCATGGTTAAAACCATGCCGAGTTACAGTTAAAGGTAGCACACTAATAATTTGTCTGATGGAGGAGTGTGGGCAGGAAAGGTACTTTAATGAGAGGTCAAAGGTCTCATTGGGTCAAGAACCTACATGTTAAACACGCTGCCCAGGGGGAAAAGGGGACATTATGGTGTTTGACAAGATCAACAAGAATGGCCTAATTAGAATAAAGCAAGCCACAATAGACCATGCAAGTAAATCTTGAGCAACGTGAATTTCTTCTGTGGCCCTACTTCTTTCACAATACTTCTTTCCGTATTTCAGTTTGTGCAGTTGTCTTACCAGCCAACAAGGATTTACCGTATGCAGCGTAATTTGGAGGAAACAGCCTCATCGGGGGAAAGACAATTAGTCCTTCAGCAAACCGCATGGATCAGTTGCTTTAATTAAACACCCTCCCCCTTCATTGCCTCTTCCCTGCAGCTCTTTGCCCTCTCGTTCATCTGTTTTTCCATCTCGTTTCTTTAACACTGTTGAGTGTGTTGTTGTTTTTTTTTGTTCGACGGACAGATGACACCCTAATAATTTGTCGTGAGGCTTGGTGAGCCTCTAACCAGTGGATTAGATGGATATCAGTCAGTGGGATAGTTTGTGGAGTTAGCGCTAACAGGATTTACCATCTACTGAGTATATCAAAGGCAGAGTCTTGTGCTAAGCACTAAGCACTTAACCAAATTAAAAAGTGACCCACAGGTGGGCTCGCTGCACTTTTTGTGCCGATGGGCCATGACGCTAATTGCTTTCTAACTCTGTTACCAGTGCCATCAAATTACACTTGTCAATTAGAGTGAAGAGGAGTGTATGGAGGCTTTGAGAGCTTATCCCGCTGCTGTGCGTTTTACTTTTGTCTTTATTGCACACTGGGCACTGAGTCAGAGACTTGCAAAAGCGTACGCTCTCCAAGGTTACCATTATCTTAAATTCCTTCCTTAATTCAGCATTATTAAATTAGGGCATGCGATCATTCGCATGATTCTATCAAATAGATTCTTATACAGGTCATCGTTAATGCGATAGTAGGTTGAGCTGCAAGTAGATGTAAAAAATTATTTAAATGTGTAAAATCTGTCTATGTACATAAAAAAAACATAAACCCTTGGCTAAAGTTTCATCCAAATAGAGAAAAGAAGCTGGAAAGAATAAGACTACCTTGTATGCACGTGTGTGTGTGCGTGCGCCTACGTGTGTGTGTGTTTTCATCAATGATATGCGTCTTGGGGTATTTGCAATAGATATGGACATATGATGCAGTGTGCTCATTTTATTGAAGCTGGTCCTTGTTACGTATACAAATAACGCCACAAAAAGCCAAAACATGCCACTTTGACTCAATCAATGTGCTCTGATTTTTGTCACCCAAAATGTTAAACTATTTCAGAACCTTGTTTAGAAGAGTGTCATGGCCCATGGCAGCCCAACACCCCTCCATGGTCCTTTACTGGAAGTGTAGGGCGTACCTTTCCAGCAAGAGTCACCACATAATGGGGGAATGAGAAAAAAGAATAAAACTGACAGACAACACAGCTGTAGAAGATGAGCAAAGCAAGTGGCACTGTCAGGGTAATAATTCACCTGTAAAACTATCGGACGCAGGTAGTAGCCACAAGAGGCAATGTGTTAGACGTTGAGTATATCATCGAAGGAGGAAAATAGCACATTGGCAACCATCAATCTTTGGTGGTGTTTTTGTTGGACAGAGAGGTGCCTCTTTCAATTTTTGCTTCAGGGGACTGCGCTCTTCTCTGTATTTTTAGGGAAAATCTTTAGTACTAAATTGCACTACAGTTAATATATCCTTGATAATTTATTAAGTTATAAGAGAAGATATTGCATGTATTGTCGTTGCATTTCACTAAATTGTATAGTGCGATGAAATGGAGTTGCTACTTGTACTCATATAAATGAGATTGTATGTAGTATCTATAATTAAAATGAAATGAGAAATTCAGTTACAGCTATTGTTTTAAAAGGGGGTTTGCAGTTGTAATAACATGATGGATGGACTTGTCATTACACTGTACTTATACTTTAACCGACTTGTCTCTTGCGAAGAGACCATCTAGCCCCTTTTGACTTGACAGGTCTAAGAACTTGAATTATGAGAGAAGGTACAAATTATGAGGATTCATGGTGATGTTTTTGCTCATGATACATTGTCACAGTAAAAGTACAGGTATGTACTGTCTGCACCTCATCTTGCAGAGGCATGTCTGGGGCTGCTCCAAAAATGAGACTTTGTCACTGTAACCCTTTGTGCTGTGGAGAGAAGAGTACAGTCAATAACATCTTATTGCATGTGATCAGGAGAGACTGAGAACATAGAAGTGTGCATTGAGTTATTCCTTCATTTTGAGCGCTTAAGATAAAAATTTGTATTGCAGAAATGTGTCAAGTTACGTTATAGACTAAAATGATTCATCCTAAACTGACTTTTCTCCAAATGGATTCCAGATCAAATGTTATTCCATGCCTGATAATCTTGCAATATCAATAAAGATTTTTTTTTGAATATAAGCAAGAAAGAAGATTGATTTTTGGACAGGGCTCTTGCCACATATTGCTGACAGACATGGAGTCATTTCCAATATTTCCACAAAATTCTTAAACAAGAAAAGTTCCACTTATAACAAAACAAATGAGTGCAAATAGATCATTGATGTGACTGCTGTAATTGTTTTGGCATGTGGAAGTTTTTTTTATGTAAATATTTATTTTACAGTCTGGGAATAATAAACGTTATAGAGTGACAACCCATAATTTGGACAGCAGACAAAATGCCATTTTTACAAGGATATGGAAACAGTCTTCCAAGCTTAAATACACAAAAAAAACCTGAAGTATCAATTATAAACATAAATCAATAGTTTGGTTTCACAACCACTACTTCAATTTAACAACACAATGTAAAAGCTACCAGACTTAAGACAATGACAGGCCAATTGACATTTGCAAAAGACACGTATAATTGTTATCCAGATATGAGTTAGCACCTTGTAGGCCTCCTGCTAGGTCGAGCATTATGTGTAACCACCCAGAGAGACGTGTGTCTAATTGAAGAAGACACAATGTTTGTCTTCACAATTTGGGCCCAAGCCAAATGCTTAGCATCAGGGGGCAGGGCCCCTCCAGGCCATGAAGGCTTGTAAGCCTACCTCCTCATGCTGGCTTGCGTCTTCGTTCACTTTTCAGCCTCCCCCTACCTCTTTCGTTTCTCCTTCTCCACATGAGGCCAATTTGTTGTGGCAGGCATGCGTCTCAAGGTCTAGATCTTGTTACACAAATTTGGCTTTGCTTGAGGATTTTGAACCCGGTCCAGACCTGATAGACGAGGCTGTTGGCGTCTGAGGAGTGCCAGACTGAGATGACATGATCTGGGCTGTTATGTTTGATGGGATTTAACAAGATACTGTACAGTGTACACTCAACCTAATTTGTGGTCTATAATGCAACAAATTACTCAGTAGAGAACACCAGATCCTGCTTTACGACACGTATATTAGAAAAACATTGATGGTTGTGCATACGATTCCAATTAACTTACAATCCAAATTCCTAGTGAGCCAAGCTGTCAGTACATCTTCCATTAATATTAGCTCTTTGTATGATAGTCTCATAGTGGTCTTAGCCACAGAGTCGGGCTAATCCCACCAAGACCACAGAAGTAGGATTAGCTAAGCGAATACTCATCCTTTCCTGGATGAAATCCTGTTGCCATCTCTGCAACGGGAAGTGGTGGCCAATGGTTTTTGTGCTTAGGAGGAAGAGGGGCTGTTGCGGTTTACACAGTTCAGTTTTTATCTCCCCTTCTGTTGTTTTAGGGATTGGTCGGCTGATGAGGCTGAGCTATAGGGTCAGAGTGATGAGCAGAGATGCCCGGCACTGATAACCATATCAAGTCTGAGGTCATTACAGATGGGATAACATTTCTGTCGTCATTCAGTAGCTGTTGCTACGTGCGGGCACTTCAAAATACACGCTCACTCTGGACGTTCACATTTTTGTGAAAGTATTACAGTCTCAATTCCTCTCCTACAGAGCAGTGGGCAGTAGGGCTGAGAACAGAGGGCAGAAAAAAAATCTCTTCAGAAAGTAAACAGTCACAGAATTGAAGAAACAAGGAAGAGGGGAGGCATCTGAAACACGTGGGAATGATGTGGATGTCACATTGGCTGGACAAAGGGCAACTGTGATGGCTACAAACTGAAATGGACCTTCCTTGTTTGAGAACACTTACAAGATTGACCCGACCCATTTTCTCACAGGCTTTAGGTAAAGCATTGTGAGGCCATTTCCATATGTACATGCTTAGTGGGAAGACAATGTTGAAAAATGCTTGTGTACTCCGTTATGAATTCTCAGTCATAAAAGTTTTTATTTGATCGATCGGTCTTTGTTGTGTCTCGCCCCCCCCCTTTTTTTTTTTCCACTGACTATACACATTTACCCAACATTATGCCCAACTCCATGTATTAAAGTACTGAAAGGCTCATGAAAATGTTACAAACTGTATTGTATGTGGTATGCTCTTAACAATTTTATCACAGTAGACTGTAATGCTATTAAAACACTGTCTGCCAAGCAGAGGATTTAAAGAGAGCTGTATATATCTGCCAAATTCTTATACATCTCCTTTTCCATTAACATGAGACCGAGAACAGCATGCGTCACAGACGGACATAAATCTCCCGTTTCTCTTCCCCCTCCCTGGCCCCCACACAGTAGCCTCTGAGGGCTGAAAATGCCCAGCAACTGAAGCCTTTACTTAACACCACACTATATGAAGACTTTATCCACAATCAACATGTTTGAATTTAGCCACGTTCAATTTAGCACACAAAATCACACACGGACAAATCTGTGGCTCGAGAGAACGTCATCCTTCTCCTCAAGGATCTATCACTAGACCAAGCAAAACAGTCATTAGCCACTCATCCCCCTGCAGAAGGGTTTCAAAAAAGCAGTGACGGATGACTTGATCGTTTCTCCTGTGGCATTCTGCCGTTCCATGAATCCTACTGCCTGTTGTTTAATACGCTCCATAGATGGCATAAGGAAAATCCCATTTAAGGGACTGTACTTTTAATAAAGCACGGAAGACTGACAAATGGACATTCAGGGCATGTTCAATGGGCATCTTGCTCTAAGTATCTGCATTTCCCCAAAACACTCACAGAATGAACATTTGGTAGTACCGTGCATGTTTGAGATTATGATTTTGAGTAAGGTATGCTTTCCATAAACCAATCAATGTGCGACTGTCTTGGTTAAGAGAAGGATTGGGCTGTATAGACTTTACGCCAGGTAATTGAACATGTCATTATGAGAAACATGGTCACAAAAACTTAAATTATTTTATAGAAACAGAAGGCCTATAAATGTAAAAAAAAAAAAAAAGGCATGCAATTCTGCTGCTTTATAGTGCAATATATGTATCCAACTTGAAAAGGAAAGATGTTTTTTTTCTTTGTATGTTCTCTGTCTTATATTGATGCATTGACTTACAAATCCAAACACACACATACTCAGTACTTGACCATTAAGTGTATTCTCATTAGTGGTAAATAGGTCTTGATTAGGGGTGAGTTCACACAATCCATCTGATGGCTATCTACGGGGCCTGGTGGTTGACGGAAGTGGGAGAGCACCAGCCCGTCAATTAGATAACATTTAGAGGAGGTTCTGCTGAGGGGGTCACATTTGGACACTTCTGCCTCCCATTGCAGATTTGTTCCCTCCCACAGGCACAGATTCTTCACTCACTAGCACCTACACTTCAACAATAATCTGTGCTGTGGCAGAAACCACTCATTGTATGCGGTCATTAGAAAATTTACACGACTCTGTAGATTTATGACAAAAGAATGTGACAGATTAGCAGCAGCAGCACAGTGTATGTTTCGCCACTGAATTTAACAAATAATAACGCTTAACACTGTAGGATCCTGACTGGATTGTCCCTGCAGTAACTTTGAGCTGTTTAATACTTTAAATATTTTTTATTTGAAAAAAATAATAATTTTGTTATCAAAACTGTGTACCAGATTTGAAAAAAACATTTGTCCAACTACCGTATTTTCCGGACTATAAACCGCAATTTTTGGCACAAGCTTTGAACCCTGCTGCTTATAGTCCAGTGCATTTTATCTATGGATGTTTAATGATTTTTATTATAGTGTATGATTTGTGCATATTCTCTTATATATGGAAATTAAACATTAAAACACCTGTGTCTTATAGTTCAGTGCGGCTCATACATGAACAAAATGGGATTTTCCCCTAATTTTAGCTGGTGCGGCATAAAGTTTGGTGCAGATTATAGTTCAGAGATTACGGTAATTTTTCGAAACCATTCCAACAGTCCCATTATCCAACTCTTTAGTAGTACGCTGCTCCATTTAAACCTCACTGACCTTAGGAAGTATTTGTACTCTTTGGAGGCTGATCAATTTCAAGCTTGTGATTCGGTCCATTTCCTACCGGGCCTCATCACATAAAAAATATTCAATATACTGCATATTATAAAACAATTGTCAAGACCTTTGGTGGTAAAAAGGACCACGGTCTTGGAAATACAGACGGTAAAATCAATTGTGCATAGAAGCCAGGTTCCAACTTATATGAGGTGTGAACGGAAACAGGACAGGCTCAGAGTAATGCAGTTAAAAAGCAGGAAAAACACTACAAGTTTGGAAAATGTGCAGCGGACTCCAGTTCAGCCCGACGTGACACCACACATCTTCTATATCTGGACTGTACTGTCTTGGGGAACAGCCAGTATCCATCATCAAACACTTAAATGTGGGTCTAAATTAAGAACCACCACACATATAGCAGCAACCAGACTAGTGGTTGTAAGTTTCTGCCAACTCTCATCTAAAAGGAATGGAATAGAATGGATGGAAGAGTTAAAATGAAGCAGAAAGGTATGAAGTCACAGAAGTCACACTCGGCCTGATGATTGAGGGGTACCGTTTAATTTCCAAAATGTTTGAAAATTCATTCATTGGTAAGACCAGCATCAGGGCAGATCCACTGCAGTGTGGCAACATGATGAATTATTGACTTTATGGAGAGCAAAGACAGAATATCACTGCAAAGATTAGGTCAAGAAACCTCCAAGCCACAATGTCTCTTGAGGAAAAGTCTCCTCTGAGTGCCCATTAACAGTCTTTTCCCATTTAAGCCACACGTTGTGCCATGCTTGGACAGCGTGGTAAGTGTGGCCGGGGCCTACGCCCGCCTTGAAATACTCAGGCTGAGTGCTTATCGTGGTAGGTCCAAGAACTGGGACATTAACTGGTCGCCAGTCAATTGCAGAAAGACAACCATGGCTACTCGCATTCAAACTGTCACTTAGTAGGAAATGAACCCACGCTGCCTGCTCGGGAGTCAGAGGAGTGAAACACAATACCATCGGTGACCTTTCTTAAATTTTCACTTATTACAACACTGTCCAACACACCGTGCACATTTCTGTTTGTACGATAAAGCACTTGTAAATTTATAGCGTCTATCAATTCTCCATGATAGATACCATCAAGAATTGCAAATGTTCCTCAAGTGGAGGACATGAGTAACCCCTTGTCATTTTATTAATGGGGAATACGCAGCGCTGGTTCTAAGAATAATCCGCGGAGACGACACCACAAGTGGAAACAGGAAAAGCCGCTGCAAATGCTCCAAACGCATGCATTCATTTATGCAGCCACTGTGTCATCACAAAGCCACAGATATGAAGGAAAATATGAAAATGTCCATCATTCTATTTACGAGGACAATCTTAAACCATTAGTTATGTTTCTTTCATGGCAAGGATGATATCATTTGTCATCATATATGCCGTAATATCTTTAAGTGCTGATTCTATAATATTTCTGCTATTTCCAATTTACTAATGTTAAAGTATTTTTAACACTGTCATTCAAAGTTCTTAGTAGACAAATACCCAAACCTTAGTTTGGCCTGTCTGTTTTTGTTTTTCCCTTAAAAATTCAACTGTTGTTATAAGATACACTTTCAGCATTTGTATTTATTTTTGAAAGCTCAAGTGCATTTTTGTTTGGCTGTTATATATGTGACGTGACACCGCACAATGTGATTTTTTGGGGGGTAGAATTGCAGAAAAAACGGTGGATGGCAGTCAAAAACTAGAAGAACCCCGCACACAGCACAGTTGGTTTCAATGGCAGGCTTTAAAATTTACTTTCATATGTATTTGGTCTGTTTCTTTTGTCCCTGAATATTTCACTCGAAATAGTTTTACTAAAATGGATGAATTTACTGTAAAAATATTTTTTCTGCATGGCAATGTTATATGTATGTGCTTGAGCCACTATGGTTTTTTTTAACGTAGTCATCGTACATCATTCGCTTATCACTACTCTAAATTGCATCTATTGAATGCTGAGATTGTGTTGATGAAAGTAAAACCCTGGCTAGATCTTAGTTGAGGTCATAATTACACTGTTTACATGGAGGACAATGCATTTGTGTAAAAGTTTATGATACACGCCGCTTGCTAGGCTTTGCTGCGTCTGTCGCATGTATGATGATAAATTCAGTGTAGGTGACACCCCGGTTACGGTAGGTGAGGATTGATGGTCTGCAAAGACTGGCAATCAATCACCATGGCATCGAGATTTGCCGAATGCGTTCCTGATCACAGCCCACAGTGGGGGCCACGTGGTAACGACCCCTCTCAGTGTGACACCACAGGAAATCGATAACATGCACTCAAGGTCAATGTACTGTTGGAAAACTACTTAAGGCCTGACGGATAGGAGGGCTTGTCTGCAGATGAGACAACCCACTGACAATGTCTCATACAGGGGAAGAAAAATAGAAAATCCCAAATAAACACTGTTTAACATGAAACGTACATATTGGTTACCAAATATGTGTGAAGTATGCCATTTATTTTTGACTTCTCTGTTAGGTGTGCTTGACTAAAAGCAAGAAGTAGTGTGAGAAGCCGGAGTACTTCAAGCCTCACAAAATCATCTGATCTTGCTGTATAGCTAGTTGCGTGGCATTCCTTTCTCCTCACGTTTAAATCTTTTTAGAATCCACATATACTTAAAGAAAATTTGATGAAAATATAGTTACTCATTATATCGACCATAAGCATCCATAAAGTTATTTTTACTCTAAAATAAGTAGACTATCAATACACTTTTGGATAATCTGGCCTTAAAATGCTGGCTCTTAAATTAGATATTACAGCTCGCTTTTGGAATGTTCCTTTTTGCTTTGGATGTTTCTTTCTCAAAGCAATTTCACACCAAATACACACTTGTTAAGATTTATAGAGTGTGTTCCTATTGAGGTTTGCACGGCCATAAAACATTCATGCAGGGTATTTGATAAATTAATAGTGAACTAATCTGTTTCTTGGTTGACCAATCTGAACACTATGCTTTTCCCGTCTTTTCGATCTCTCGCAATAAAAGCCTGTGTGAGTTTCTTTCAGCCCACTTATGTGTGTTACAACGATCTGTTATAGATACCATGAATTAACAGACTAAAATGTGGGTGAATTACTGTTTGTGTCTTGGGGTTGGCAGCTACCAAGAAGCCACAAACCCAGAAGTTGAGTTACTATCCGTTCTTTTTCCAACCCCCTCTTTAAGTTGCCCTCTTTTGCGTCACATTTGCATTAGATTTCCAGCCACTGGCATAAACACCACTCTATTACTGGATCTCTATGCGCGAGCATTGCCAACGAAAAACCTGTTCTTCCCATAGACCGGCCACATATATCCATCTGCACTTCCAGCATTCTGAATAATTTTTCCGAAAAACCGCATATCGGAACAATTACACGCATCTATTTCTTTATTATGACTCAACCTGATTGCCATATCAGTGCTTTACATATTTTACTAAAACTTCTATTTGGCCTGAAGTTAACACCACAAAAGAATAACTGTCAATGAATGTGAATTGCATAATTATTGCAAATCAAATGACAAGCACATACACCGGAAGGTTGAATGCAGTTTGTTCCAGCAAGCAAGTTTGATGGCAGTTTCCCTGTCAAACATCTTTTAACAACTCAATATACTAGAAATGTGCAATACCAAGAAAAAGTAAGTCTAAAACATAGGAAATAATGTGAACTATTATAATCTTAAAAGTCTTTCATAGAGTTCGTTTTAGGTAACATTTGTGCTGGAACCGCACAACCAGGCCATTACTTAGAAATACAAAATTTTCTGTCACATGTACAAGGGAAGTTGCTTTAAAATAATAAGAAGCAGATACGTTCATACAAAAATTATTCAACGGGTAATATAATTCAAGATTGCGTGCTCATCTTTAAACTGATTAGTGGAAATTGTCGGTAGCTCAGACATGTTTTCCAAATGATGTGTGCACCTGGCTTGGTCATGCGCGAGACAAGCCATGATGGGAAACAGGCAGAGCTCCAGAAGCTTTTTAGTAATTTACTCGTAAATAACAACGTGACTTAGTCTTCTTTGTATTTGCCTGTCAACTTTGGCGCCACATGTTCCCAAATCTTATGTCTGCTGTGAGACGTTTTCTTGGCACCTACGTGTAAATTATGCTTCTTCTTCATCCTCAGACATCTGTATTCTTCCACTTCCATTGCCGCTGCATGATAGAAATGTCATCAAGACATTCATTCACTGATAGTCAAATTCCATTGATCTTTAAACCATAATCATGTTTTATGTGACTCAGTCATGCTACAGGTTTTTGCTATTTAAGGAGGCCATGTTGCAACTTTTTTTTTTTCCCCAAACAAATACACAAGGGTCTCACACACAGGTGGTTGGTTGTCGACATTCGTTTTGCTTTTATCTGCATAATGGTTTATGTGGGTCAACAAATAGGTGATCTATTTTTCTTCATCTGTGTGCCTTATTCTTTATATACCTCAAATAATTAACGCATCTAGACAGCACCAGCGCATCTGTGCGAGCTACTCTTTTCCTGCTAACCTACTTATAGGTCCGATTTTTTTGTATAGCCAACTTTTTAAAAACATTCTAAAAACAGAAATGTTCTGCCTTCTACCACCCATCACTTTAAGTGACGCAAGTCTATTCTTTAATCAAACTATTTGCGGGGGTGTTGTAGAAATTTAGCACGGACTGAAGTCATGATGCTAGAAGAAGAAAGGGAAAGACCTCAAAGGACCAAACTACAGTGTGATCTGTGGGTTTGTGGGAACCTCTGGTCAGATGAAAATCTAAAGAGCTAGCATTATTCTGAGGGTGACTTGGCATGATCTACAGCAAAATAGAGCGACTGCCCTCAGGGCATTTTATCTGGATTACGGTGAAGAAACCAACGACCCTTCAATGGCAGAATAATGAATTTCATTTTGATGTACAGATGACAATTATTTGCCAATTGTTTTAATGGTGAAGTATGTCCTGAATACCTTTTCAAACCTGTCAGTCACACACTTTTCGGTATGAACTGTGTTAAGAGATCAGCTGCTCGCTGTGCCATGTTTTATAAGCCCTTTAGGGCACGGCAAACCATGTATTAGCCTCTGTCTGGGCCCAAGAAGTCAGTCGCCTGTTTGAACATGAAAAATTAGCCAGGCCCTCAGACACCAGTCATTATGTGGTTGCCACTCGGCTTTTCCGCTATAGCCTGGCCAAATGGGACATGGTGACAACCCAGGGAGCTAACCTTGGAGGCTGGCTATTCATGGTAGAACCTCCCTCAGGAATGGTAACAGCATATTGAGAAGCATGCAATTAATGGAAGAGTCGGAAGGGTGGTGAGCGCAAGATGACTGAGAGAGGAGTGTCATGGAGAAAGACATAAATACAGATAACTTCATTCAAGAGAAGTGGAAAATTAGGAGCGTAATTGACTTAAAAAACCTAAATGCTAAATTCCTAGTTCATTTTTACTGATTGCACATATGTACTTGGCAACAAGTTGTCATGTCTGTGGTATTTAGATGAGGGTTTTGCACTTTAGGTAGCGCCGATGGTTTTCGCCATAGACCATATTGTTTGATGTTTGGGCAGTGGAAGAGAAAGAAGTCAATTTACCGATAATTCAATAAACCTCATAAAAGTCACACAATTTCATTGTGTTTGATTTAGGTGATCCTGCATGCATGGAAAAAGGGATGTAGTATGTTTCCCTCCTGTGCAACATTGTGTTTCAAACTTGGCACACCAAACACCGCATGGATTTCATCATCTACAGAAAAACAAAGTTTGTCAATGAGGGAGGTTGTGTACGTTCATAAATTGTTATTGTGGCAGTAGCTTTCTGTTCTATACATTGGCCACAAATGCCACTTGGCAATTGTGAAAGAGGTTGTGCAAGAAGGCAGCAGTCTCAATTTTACCAACAAGTGTTAGGATAGCTACTTCACATTGTACATATTGAGAAACCTCTACAATGTTTATTTTAAGACAATAGAAAACGTGCCACATTCTTTGTGATGTATGCATTGTTTGCATGTGCATGTATGCAAGTTCAGCAACACCAGTCCCTTGACACACACACACACACACACACACACACACACACACACACACACACACACACACACACACACACACACACACACACACACACACAAAACATACACGTAAACCCACGACTTGTAATAACCCACTTTAACATACTTTTGCTCCAGTCTGATGGAATCGGTGCATACACTGAGGTTATCTAGGGGGAGCTGACCTGCTTTTAAATGTATAGTTCTCCGTAGAGTTCATTTTAAAATTTATGTCAGTGGAGACTTATGTGAGATTTAACTGCACTGCAAAGCACAATAAATACTTTTTAGAAGTTGAATATTTGTTACTCATATTGCAGTTAAAACATGCAAGGGCAAAGTGAAGACTTAGTCTAAAGAAGTGAAAATTGAAAAACCAACATAATTAAGCGGTTCGCCAATTTTTCTTTCCTGTCATGAGGCCATAGAGGTACCTCACTCCACTGAGTTGATACCAGACTCGGCCCACACATAGAACAACAAAACACACACAAAGTTGAATGAGTAAATTAAAAATAACTACGAGGCATTGACTGGAATAAGCATTTGCCTCCCTCGTAACTTATCAGATGTGTTAAAAACAGTTTAACAAGAATCAAGAGGGTTCATATTTGTAAAATGTAATGGTCAATACACTGTAAAGATTTCTGTCTCTAAATCTTGTCAAATCCCACCTACGCGCATTTACACACACATACCGCATGTGTCTTGAGGCATTGCGTGCTGCTTGTTGACCACAACACAGAAGCAACTACCTACCCCACAGTTTCACACATGAGGGCAAATTTTCTATCATTAACTCAAGCCTTTTAAAAATATTCTTTACAAGATCATGTGACCCCACTGCATGAAGGCGCTCTTTTGTGTCTTTGTGGACTAACAACGTCTTAAAATGGTTTATAGGAGACACTTAAGTATCGATAACTGATATCACCTGGATGGTGGGCTGAGTTGTTGGCAGATGATAGGAGCCCACCTTCTAGGCTGCATTTGCCGTGACTGGTGCTTGAGTAAGCACGTTTCTACAGTCTGAATATTATGCAACAAAATTAAACAAACGATAGATAGGTATTTAAGAAGAAAGTCAAAATGAGGATGTAAACAAATGATATTGTGCCCTTGAGGGTGTTGGCTGGTGTGTGCTTACCAAGATAAAATTGTGATTTTTTTTTTTTTTTAAACATTTAGAGATTTTTCAACATTCTTTCTATATTTTTACTGTGTTGACAATATTCAGGAAGGTTTCAGTGACAGTACAGTATATCATACTTATCTAAATTACAAGGATTGGGCTGGACTGAGTACCATGCATGTTCTGGTTTTCTTCTCTGACAGGTAAAGTAACCCGTTCATATGAGTAGTTGACTTCTTGCCATGCAAGGTCACTTACCTTGACTCTCTGCTGATTGTTGAAGCCCTGCGGTGGACTCCATCTCCGGACAATGTTATACTTTGGCATGACAAGCACACACAGCACTTCACTCTGAGCCCAACGGCACACAAACACAGGTCACTTTTCATTCAGTGTCACAAACATAAAGCCGTGATTGAATAATTCAAACATAACCGTGACAATAAGTAAAAACTGTTGAGTCAATATTTAGCACAAACTTTTCGCAGCGTTCATGAAAAAGTGGCGGCGGAAAAGCCACAATCCCGACGACTTCAGCAACATGTTGAGATGGGAAAACGGCTGCTTGTTGAACTATTTGAAACTGAAGAGAGCATGTACGGTGAAAAGATAAAAAGACTATGTTTACGCTCTTTGTAGATTCCAGGGAGATCTCTCATTTATCTCTCTCCTTAAACAGTGGTTCACCCTGCTGCTAAAAGCCAACCTCAGCACTTTCTCTCCCTCTCCTTAGCCTTTAATATTGATGATTCTCACAGGATAAAATAAGTTAAGTGGAGATATGGTAATCCCTCCTCTGCTTGCTGAACTCATTTGTTTACTCTGGGGTGACTCCGGTGATGTAGCTACGCCTTTCTCGTCGCATATAATTTCACGTTTAGCAAATGCTCCCCTTTAATGTGCCCACTATCAAGGTCATGAATAGCTAAATTTTCTTAGCTTCTAGAATTAATTATTCACCGATAAAAAGAAATGGAACACCTCACACCCTTCCAAACCCTTCCCCCCTCTCTGGAATGAGCCACACTTATGTCTTTGTCCAGAATATATTTGACCACTTACCCATGCAAAAGTATGGAATTAAATCTCCTTTAATTATTAATTTGGTTGTTTATTGTGACTATTTTATTACCATTTTATAAGCAGCACAGAAAGCCCACTAAACTAACAAGGCGTGGAAGTTGGAAGTCCAATCTTTTTTTCCAACCAGCTCTTGAATAAAAAGTCTGAGTGAAGAACAAACTAATTCAACAAAAGCGGAGTTAGGAAATGTCTTGGCGTGATTATGAAATAAGTGCAGAGTGGATTCATGTTTAACTTATATGAGCAACCATAGGAAAAGTTGCGTTCCTACCCAAGGTTAGAGCAGAGATAGAGCAGGACACCCCTGTGGATCCTCTCTGACCAAATATTGGAAATGGCCTGTGAATTCTCATTGTGCAGTCTGTTTGATAAAGGATTAATCTTCATACGGGAGTCTCTCTTTGAGTCATCACTGCATTTTACTGTTGTTAATTGCTTCCTCACACTTTATTTTACTGTTTTTGGCAGACGAGCTTTGGTTGATGTATAATGTTTTGTTGCACATAATATTCTGATTATAGCAGTCAAATTATTCCAAGTTTGAAAACAAACCATGTAGTCAAGAGATATTTAGCTATTAAGGTTCAAGGCTCAGTACCTCTTACCTACACTTCAGATTTGGTTGTATGGATCATACACACTTTTCCTGATAAGAGTGGGAAATTTTAAGACTTTAAGAAGGCAACACCGATTTTTCAAAGAATATACTTATTAGTGGATGAGCATGTTTTTTTCTTCAATTAATTTTTCTATTTTATTCCATTAATTTGAATGATAATTAATTTTGCTCTTTGCGGGCCAGCTTCGTCCTTATCCCCACAGATAGCGAGGCACCACTTTATACAAGAACAGATGATTTTCATTTCCTTTATTTCCTTTGGGAATTATTTGGAAATTTGAGAGCTCAGATTACGTTCCACAGGCGTTCTACTGTAAATTACATTTCACAACAAAAAGGAGAGGGCTAGAAGCTCTAAACTCCAATTTTACTCTATGGTTTCTTTAAACTCTGTGTTAAGAGTTGTCTACATTCTAGTTAGTGCAAATTTAATCAGCATCCATATCGATTCCCAGTAGTTAATGTATTTGCTCAAGCAAATGCACAAACAGTTCGGGACTCACAGATTGCATCTTGGTATGATTTATCTCAACAAGCATTCTCAATAAAGTCATCTTTTCTGCTTTGCTGTCAGTTTTGGGGGCTCCATTCTATTTGAACGAATCACCTGCAGACTTTAATTACCAAGTCTTTCCCCCAAGCCAGCTCAGCACTAACCAGCCTGCCTCTTGCAGGCTAAGAAAGTCAATCCCCATCTCAAATGCATGTTAGATTTAAGCAAGACTGATTACGACTGATGAAGGTGTTTGAGTGAAACGCTATAAATGATATGAAACTATTTGGAAAGTGGGAGCGAGGAAGTACGGATGATGGTTTAAAGAGATTGACTTGTGTTGGATTAAACTCTGGATGCTGAATCAGCTTGAACCAAGTTATTTTTTGGGTGGAGGCTGTGATATAACTGAGCTACGATACATTCGACATGTAACTAAAGCCTGCATATACTTATAGGCTGGTTTTATCATTTAAAACCTGTATCATTTTTCTCTGGAAATGCATGGTAGGCCGATTGAGTTCTCCAAATTGTCCGTAGGTGTGACTGTGAGTGTGAATGGTTGTTTGTCCAAAGACTGCCCAGGGTCCAGCACACCCACGACCATCGTGAGGATAAACAGTTCGGATGATAAATGAGTGAATGTTTGACAGGTCTGTACATGTGACATGTCTCATTCCAAATGGTGCTTTTGCAGTTTGAATGCGTACTGACAAGAGACAAGCAGAGCTGAGCAGGAGCTTCAATCGTGCAGTAGTAAAAGGGCTGAGTAAGAGGGGTATTTAAAAATTCTGTTTAATGATGAAGAATAATCATAAGAAAATCACTCTTGATGTATGTATGCTCCACTTCCCTCTGAAGAGCTTGGTGGAATTGTACTGCAACAGGAGCATTTGGAATGGCAGCATTACATAACAGCAAGCTCAAGTTCCTAAGCAGTTCCGATCTCTGGTTCTTATATTTGTCCGCCCGACCTGGGAGTGTCCATCAGAACTGCGGTTCTGGAGTGAAGAGGAACACCTCTGCTCCATAGGTCTGCGCTCACCGCAACGCCATTGCAGCTGTAAACTGTGCCCGTTGGCCATGCTTGATCTGAATAATAGGGAAGAAATTTATAGAGCCTATCTCACCAGTACCTATGTCATATGTTGTCTCACTTACTTTATGTGGTGTCTGTGGGGATACATCTCACTTTTAGGCTGTAAGTCCTGGGTCTTGAGGCCAACTCTATGGTGGGTAGCCGTAAGTCACGTCTGGGTTTAGCACATTGCTGAGGCTGGCTGAGGTTTGCTGCGGAACCACAGCTTAATTCAGCCGGCACAGTGAGGAGACGGCCCGTCTACAGCCCAGAGCCATGACCAAGCAGCGGCTTTACTGTGGGGCCGCACGCCAGAGGTATTATCCCCCTTCCCCTCTTTTGTGTCTTTGGTTCTAAACTCTTGTTTTTGAGTATTCATGTTCAGGAATGTCTATTTTTTTTTTAAATTCATAAACATCACAACTTGGTCCAATGTGCTTTGGCTCCCGCAAAAATAAACAAGGTCCTGCAAGAAATTGTCAAGAGAGATAAATGTGTGTGGTATGTTTTACTCAAGTGCTTTACTATGCTTGAAATGATAATCCTTGCTCAATTAGAGTCGAGGCACAGTGTCGGAGAGTTTAGGGTTTAAGCATAATAATCTTTTTCATACCTTCTCCCATTTACTGGAGATATGTGGACGTGATAACGGCGAGTAAATATACCCAGGCAGCATGTTCCGCACACATGCACGTGCCCCTTTCAAATCATTCCCTGGTGCCACCGCAGCTACTTTACAAATAATAGCCCCCATGTGTGTTCCGGGCTCCAAGGCTGTGTGAGGCAGGGCGACTGGGCGCTGTGCCCAGACTGAGACCCTGTCAGAATCGCTATAAATTTCTCCTCGTTTTCAGCAGCTGTAATTTAACGGCCAGATGTGCAGGAGACTTTGTCAAATATACAGCTAACTACATTTTTTTTTTCCTCTTGATACTGTTTTACATGGAAACCAATTTGCCTTATTTGGGCTCAGCAAATTGTTTAGAATGGGCAGGCGGATGATGCCAAGAATACAGAGCATAATAGTGAACATCAGGTTTTTATCACTAGATTGCAAATACAACTTATATTAATGACAGCGTAATTTTACGTGTTTGATTAGAATTGTCAGGATTCACGTTGCTGGCATTTATGTGGGTGCCTTTAAAGTTGGGACTATGTGGCTGCATTGTGATGCTATTTCTAACCATAGATCTTGCATTAACACATGTAGTTTAGTTTCCTGTGCATTTCACAATGAATGTTGTCACCAATGATCCAACTTTTCGAGACCTAAAACAATCACAGTGGTAGACTAAACATTCTGCAGTCCAAGAGAAAATTATTTTAATTCAGAAGACCGCACTAATTGGAAATATAATAGAGGGTGAAGACATGCTGCTGGACTTAGTGGGAGGCCTGATGAATGTGTGCGGACTGGAAATGTAGAGGAGTCTCCTTGTGTATTGGCACAGACAGGCAGCATTGCGCTCGGGTCTTCTGTGAAAGGTCACTTTGTATCAGATGTGTTTGAACATTCTGCGGTATGCAGTTGACAAGTCGTGGTGTGAGTGCATTTAGGGCATGTCAAAATCTCATGTACCTCAATTTCTATTTAATTACATTTGTGTTAAAATGGAAGAATCAGCACATTAGAAAGTTAAAAGGTTGTTGAACAACCAGCATACGGTAAAACCTAAAAAAACCTCATTTTCAGGACAGTTAGTGTCAGATTTTTTCTGTCTCACATAAGTCAGAATCCTGTCACGCCCCTTTTCTTTTCTTCATTGGCCCTAATCCTCTTCCGTAAATATCCTCCACACATTAAAACAATTTTTTTTTCCATACAATAATGTTGTGCATGGAATATTAGACATTAATAAGGGTGTGTGTGTGTACGTGCGTGGGTGTGTGTGCGCGTGTGTGCGTGCATCCCACAAAAATGCTTGCTGTGTTGGCCATGGGCACACACAGTGGTTGGCCACACATAGAGTAGCAGTAGGAGGTGGACACCCCCTGTTTTACGACCCTTTGAGGAAGTCCAATCATTTTGGCCCTCCTCTTCATTCTCCTGCTTACGTACAAGCACTAATATTAGATCAGCCGCAGCCACCGCTCGATTCCACATAGAATAATTGCTCTCAGTTTTCTTACTCATAAAACTGTCCTTGTAATTGGACAAGAAATGTATCTTCTGAGACACTCGGGCCAAAGTGTTGGCGTCACTTTTAATTAGATGCATTGAACTTCCATGGAAGTGAATTCTGGCTCCTGCTAAGAGCTGTAATTGTACGAGTGATGTTCTGATTATTAATTGTGCTCCAGTGAACGAACGATACAACAAGACACACGACACCATCTTCACGGGCATTTTTTTCCCCCAACATTCTCGTTTGGTGGAGTTAATTCACTCAATATATGGATAATCATTTTTGCACGCTTGCAGGTGAGCTAATATGAAAACATAGTCTTAGATGCTCACCTGCTGTGTGGCTTACAAAGGCCATGGCTATATGAGCCCCGGTAAGAATTCCACACAGGATTCCGCTGTGCCATGGGGCTGCTCTAGCTGTATGCTGGGTGCTAGCGAGGGCTTTCACAGGCGGGACCCTACTGGTATAATCCCATAATCCCCCCGCACAGGGGTCCCACAACTGGGTTGGAAAGTAGGCTTGGATAGTGCGCTTTAATTAAGGTCTGAAAAGGGGGCAATAATGTTGTGGAACAGATGAATGAAACTCGTGTATGAGGTTTTTTAGCAGGAAATGTACTGGAGACCTTGTGTAGTGAATCTGGAAAAGAGGTTTTTGATTATTCTATACATCTGATAACCAAAGTCTTAACAAAATGTTGCAGATCTTAATTCAGAGGTCTGTACAAACTGTTGGTGTGATTTTTAATTTCTGTTATTGCGTCTAAACTCTTAATTCTAGTGTTTATTTTTATTAGGGTATAAAAAGATGGGGTTCCTATCACTTGAATTTAGTGAAAGCCATCTGGAAAAATTAATTCTAGTGAGAAAGAAACTCTACATTTGTAGATATGATCAATAAAATTAAAACATGCAATTATTATTTATTTAAATCATCTATCCAGTCATTTCCCTTTTCAATTTTATGTCATGCTACTTAAAAGTTTGTGAAGCCCTGAGGAGGACTTATCTACATTTTTAGTGCAATGTAGTGCCATCAAACTTGAACATTATGAAAGAATCACATTTTAATAGACGTGTGTGTTTCCCATCTGAGTAGTTTGGAACTTTGGAAAAAGTTCTTGAAGCAACAGGAAGCAACCAGTTTTCCCTGGCTGGGTTGTTAGTGCTCTAATCCAACTCTAGGGCAGCAGTGTAGCTTTAGCGACTCTCCATCAATCTTGCTTCTCCACCATTGTTTTGACTGTTTCATGTGCAAATGGGCTGTTGCAAAGTGTTTCACATATTCCATCTGCAGCATTCACTTGTGTGGTGCAATACAGATCATCATCGCGTTATTGTATCCTTCTGCAGATGGATTCTTAAGGAGCTCCTGCAGACTCACTGTTTGATATTCAAAGCCCAACGCCTCTATTTTTTACAAGCCGGGAGTTTGTTAGATTGACGAGCACAGAAGGCCAAAGGCCACAAGTTCATTCATACTCAAATACTTCCCTTATCAGAATATCATGCCGTAATCACATGACATATAGAGTTGACCTCGCCACAGGTTTTTTTTCAGACTGATAAAATCTAATTACATTTCAAAGGTTCCTAAAGCAGGCCCAACAAAAGGAGACACCCTTGTTACCATCGTGATAGTAAAACACGTGTTTCTGTCTTCCTTTATTGATGGTTTAAGTATTAGAGAGCCCTCTGTTGCAGTGATCTCATGCATTTATTGTAGCACAGCTTTAATACTATTTGCTTTTCATATACATCTTGAAAATCTGCACAATAGAGAGCTGACAGAAATGTTTATTTTACTATTAAAAAGCTTAAACAGGGGTAAAATGTCCTCCAGAAACAGAACATAAAATGCCGGGATAGGGTCCAGCACGCCCGTGACCCTTGTGAGAAGGATGGATGGACGGATAGGTGGGAGGATGGATAGGTGGAAGGACGGATGGACGGAATTGCAATTGGAAGGCTTTTTCACTCCTTAGGACTCTGAGATTATGCACAAGCATTTATATGAGCATCTGACATATTGTTTTAATGCATACTACTTCAAAATAACAGGGGGAGACCTTGAGAAAAAAAAGCACACTATTTTTCCCTTTTCTGCTTTAAATAGTGCCATTTGTAGGTTTTTAAACCCACAGTAACATGTGAACTCTGACATATTCTAATATGCATACAAACCTCATAATTCGTGGATTGGAGGCCAAAGTAATGAAAAATGCGAACATATAACTTCAGGTTTTCCAACTGAAAATCTGAAAAAAATGAAACCATTTTGACCCGCGACTCACTAAAGCTTCTCGTGGTTAAAAATGAAAGACCAATAGAAAAAAAAGAAACACCATTTGACTTTGCCAGGAACCCTTGTAATGAGGTGTACTGCTGCAGAGGCCTATTGTAATACAAAACTACAAGACTGCTTCTTCTAAAGTCTTTGCAAACCCACAGCTAAACGGATAATAGCTCAGCCTTAAACCGAAACATAGCTGAGCCACGGAATAAAAGATATTTAGTCCGATTGCTCCTCTGAATACAAAAACTAAGTCACATAGTTGTAAATTAAGAGACTGCTTAATTACACCGACTACGGGTGCAAACCGGTTAATAAGAGCAATTTGAAGAGTAGATGATTCCTCGATAAGCAGGCTGGATTACCTCCGTAAGCCCTTCTGTCACATATAGTGATGCCCCAAATCTCCCTTTGCTCTGAGCGTTCAAGCCGTCAAATGAAATGAAAGAGACCTTAATGAACACCTCGCTCCCACTCGTGGAGTCGCTGTTTAAGATGGGCCGCATCCCCTCGCGTTGGCTGCGTGCTAAAGCTGGGAGATCAGAGCCCGCCGAAGTGCAGGCGAGCATTGTTTCCCATATTCCTTTGGAGGAAAGGAAACTTGAACTCTTTTGGCGATTTTACATGCCTCTCATTGCACTTGCAAGATAAGTCGCATCAACGGCATCATATTCTGGATGTAAAATGGTCATTATGACTAATTTATTAGGGGTAATACAATTATATAGATATGTATTAAATTTAAGTCAAGTTTACTAAGAACTACAAAAATATAATAGTAGTGATATGTTAATATTCCAATTCCCAGTTGGAGTTATGTGCCCTGTTCTCTTATGCATTATCATAAATCATAGCAGGCCTATTTAGACATTCAATACCACACTGTCCCCCAGGACCATAATCTGTTTACAGGAGCACTGCAGCTTTGCATAGTACTCTCAAATCCATACCAAATGCATTTTTAATTGGTAAATAAATGCAAAACGCATGCTAACAGGCAATCGCAGCAATGCTCCTGAATACTTAAATATGGTTCCGAGCATGATGTTCGCATTATGGATTTTGCATCAGCGTGTGTTTCCAAGGTGATTTATAATCAGCCAAGCGTCCAGTCTCTGTTGTGGCATAATGGAAGGTCCCGAACTTAGCTCGTCCTGAACTTAGCTATGACTTCATCACATTTCAACATGAATATTGAAGATTCCACGGGAAGCCTTCACACAGAGAGAGGGCTTGGCTCTTTCCTATTTCCATCAGCGATCAACATAGGTCAGCACCATTCTTTATTACACCAGATGGCTAGAACAAAAAATATGGCTGGCAAGTTCAAATGCTATAACTAATCAGTCTATTTTGTATGTAAAAGGTATTACTGTCAATGGAAACTGGCATATTATTGGTGTTGCAGCGGAACCCCTGAGGTCAAAGAAGTGTACGAAATAAGTTGACACCTCGTCGATAAAGCTGAATCCAATACTATTAAATTTCACTAAAATATAATCTTAGTGATTTGTTTACATAATGTACCATAATACATTTAAAATGATAGACAAATATGGTGTTGCTATGACAAAACTGATTGTTTTAGTGAAAATTTTGAGATTTCTAACATTACTGTTGCATTTAAAGTCTCAATGAGTTAGTTAATTCTTTTTCACACGTTCATGCACATGCTGTGAAATGTGACTGCTGTTTATGAGTCACGCAGCGACCAAAGGCCAAGGCACACCACCATGTGCGGAAACACATGATTCTGTCAGTTAAGGGTGTCAAGAACATCTGTTTGATTGCACCACACTTGTTATCACAACCACTGCAAAGCTCTGAGGTGTTTGTCGGCAAAGGAAAACAAAGCAGACGTCACACCTGCAAAAGTTTTAGTTTGAAGGCATTAATCAAATGAAAATGCATTAGAAATGAGCAACTATTAAAATTAGCACCATTCAGCCATCTGGTCACAAAAATCTTTGCAGGGGGCAAGGATGCACCTGTCAATTGGGTCCAAACTTAGTGTTGTCTTGAGAGTTCAATTAGGTGGAAATGATGGCAGACATTTGTAGCACTCTCAGAATTTACGTTTACAAAAAAAATGAAAACATTTGCTAATTTGTATGTTATGTTCACTTTTCTTTCATAAATAAAAAAAATGGTTTGGTGCAAACAAAACACTTCTCATCCCCCCCCCCCCCAAAAAACACCACACTTACAGTCAACCATGGTGATGACATCGTCATGCTTTAGAACAGTTTTCTTCTTCAGTCACACCTGGAAGATTGGACAAGGTTGAACGAATTACGAACTGTTCAAAAATTCAATCAGCGCTGCCACAAAACATTTAGGCTTCTGCTAGAAAGTAAAAAAAAAAGTCGGCAAAAGCCTACTAGAACAGATTCGCTTTATTAGGGGCTATGATCTTTAAACGGTGGCAGGTGTACCATGATTCATTTGTAATGAGTATGTGATGTGATTGGTTAACACAGAACCCAGCCACTTCTCAGTTATAAGAGGCCATGGACACTCGTGCAAACACATTATTTCTGTTGTTTTTATACCCCCCTCGAAAAAACAATCTGTTGTTGACTGTAGGTCATACAATACATTTCTGAATGCACTCATTTGTTAAATTACAGTTTGTGTTGGCATAAATCTTTCCGATCCAGTAATAGAGAAGGCATGCATTTTCCAAAATATCGTTAAATGTGTTGCATCGGCCAATAATGAAAGGCGGCAATGGTTGTTTTGGTGCTCACCAAATTTTCCTCACAGCAGTAAATCAATACATGCAAAGATTTAAGATAGTGGTCTTATCATGTTTTATTGCATCCTTATCAAAATGCAAGCTTCTACAACCCCTTTCCCCCTATGGATGAGCGGACATCTCTAATGCTACTGAACCAAACACAAGGACATCCTGTGTTGGAGGCATCTTTATCAAAAGAAATTATCACAAGGCCATAATCCATTCGTTCATCAGTGGTCACAAACTTCTTCAAATATCCTCAACAAGAAGCTAGTCCAGATTAAAATGCATGCGGAATAAAACAACAAGAAAGCGTCAATGACACAAGTCCTAAGTCTTTGGTTTTCATTGTTGCTTTGTAAAACGCCAGGGTCACTCCTCGAGTGTGAAACATGACCGTACTTGATGACATTCTTATCTGCTGTTATCTCTGGCAGTGTAAAACTGGTGTCAAACATCAGGAGCAGGTAAATAATTTACGTCAAGGATATGACAGCATGGTTATAAATGCCCATACCAAAATGTGCTTTTATTATCTGTATTTTATTTTCTCTAAGAGAATGTCTTGGCCAACGACATGGCAATAATTGCAAATCTGACTCGTATATTTCCGCTTCCATTCCAATTTAAACACACTTTTATAATTCAATAAAGTTTTATTTTTCTCAGATTAATCTAAGCGTTCCGACACGACGCATCCTAATCTGGCCGCATAAAGCTATTGTTTCTCCTATATAATTATATGATTGATATAAGTTTTCCAACAACAAATAGCGAAGCCACGGTGTATTAGCAGGTGCTCTCTCTCACACGTCTAAAAGGGTGCAAGACCCAACAGCATATCACCACATCTGTCAATCAAACAACAGGGAAGGTGAAGGGTAAGGAGGAGACAGGCACGCTGGCTAATCATTTTGTAATCAGGCGTCAAAACAAAACAAAAAGTGTTTATCTGATCAGAACAGGCGGCTGCCAGAGCTGACATGGATGTTACTTTTCTCCTGTGTCATTGTGTCAGGCCTAATGGACAGTGGTGAGAAGGAGAGTTAATTACTTTTGACCACCTTCTCCCCTAATTTCCGATTTGTATGGAGTCCCTTTTCTCCTCTGACATCCGCCATGAATATCATACAATGTCATTTGTGCAGAGAAATATATGTCTTATTTTAACATTGCCTAAATATCAACAGTGAGATTATTTAACCTCTGATACTTTTCCTAAGTATAACGGATCTGTTTTGTATTTGTAAGAATTAAATGTAAGAAATCTTGGGAAGATATTTAGGGACTAATTTTTGGCTCCAAATTGAATTCTTCCAGTCGAGGTGACTAAGTAAGAGATTGGAAATGCATGACCACGCGCTCCCATTATTGTCGGTATCAAATTGCAAAACAATTTGGCATAGTTGAAACTACCTAGATTGAACCGATTTTTTTTTTTTTTCTCTCCTTAGGGTGATATTTAAACTCTCACTTTTATTTTCACATAAGGAATAATGGAACCATAACTAAACTATTCCAGAGTCAAATTATCCCCTTACACTGAAATAAAATAGGGAGTGATATTTAATCCTTGAAAAAAACAAGAAACATATTTTTCTTTTTTTTTTCTACAAAAAATGTAAATAAATAAATAAACTAGCAACATTTACTCAAAAACCATCATAAAAATTGCTTTGACTCCATATTTTGACTCCACGAATGTCTCCTAAATTATTTTACATGTTATCGTTCAGGTAGAAATCAACATACGTAATATGATACGTAATAATAATGAATTGGGCCTGTTAGACAGGGGCTTTTCTGGCGACTGATATATGTGGAAAGAGCAAAAATAAAATGGGACGTTTTAATTTAGGCCATCAATCTGACTGGGACCTGTGGACATGGGGGAAGAAGGTAATAATTCATTTTAAAAAGGGGCTCGGTTGGCTACAAGAGCCCTAAGGGGTGGTGATGGGTCTTCACCTTGTGATTGAGATCCTAAATGTGAAGCTGTTTTATGGGCCTCTTAATTTAGCTAGGCAGACTCTGCTATAGAAGACATGTCAGGGGGCTGACCTCCAAAGGCGACAATGATTGACCCTCTGTGCATGGGCATGTGGATTAATGGGTTCATGCGGAAACATTTGAGACAGTGGAAGATGATTTGGTAGTATGAGATCCATAGAGACGTGGTCTTGATAGTCTGTTGCAGTGCTCTAGCTGTGATTGGGTGAGACATCCAGATGACCTCGAGGTCATATACTCGATACGGTGTAAACAGTCAATCACGTTCCAAGCGTCTCTGTCCAGGATGTATAGTCAATCACTTTCCCAAAGACTTTGAAAAAGTGCACGTTTGTTGAAGGAACATGAATTTAACAGTACTACAATGCAGGTTCCCTCGGTGTGTCCACTAGGGCTTGATTATTTCAGCAACTCCAGTAAAATCAAAAGATTGATAAGCGTTTAAGCATGAGGCCAGTCAATCAGGAAGACAAATCCTCCGTGTCGCTTTAAGCTCCTGCGCTATTCTCTGAGAGACAGCCATTCTTCTTGCATGCCAACAAGCTTCCCAATTTGTCAGGCACACAATAGCGACCCATTTGCATTACTGTGTGAACAACAAATGTGATTGATCGAATTATTGATTATTGTTTGTTGAAGGTAAGGGATGTCTCTGGAGAGCAGTTGAACAATTAGATTTTACATACGTCTTCTGACCTTTCTAAAGGTACTGTACAAGTCAGGATGATGTATTATACTGAAAAGAAGTACTAGCAAACTGAAAGTGAAACAATTACACATGGAAAGCTCTTCAATCAATGGAACATTTCCTTATTTAATTGAATTGTTTTCATATCAATTTAGTAATTTCATAAGTGGTCAGTTCCCACTTTGGCTGTTATTTTGAATGATCAATTATTTATAAGTATTAGTGATTGCAAGTGTGTTAACTCTTGCACATTGTCACACTTTTTATTGACTCTGGTATTATGGGTTAGGGTTAGGGTCAATATTCAAATTCTGTGTTTGGTACCTTAATATATTTTTTCCCTTAAGTAGTGCTTTTGGAGACGCAAGAATTCCACCCAAAAAGCCTTATGTACCTGCTTTGCAATTTTATAAAAGTTTTAATACTGTATTTTTTCAAAGAACTATTGACCTTGTTCGTTTATCTTATCATGCAAGCAGTAAACTTTCAAGGAAACATTTGCATGATAAAATGATATTAACCACTACAATGATGGCAAGCTGCACATGGAGACTATAAAAAGTTAGGTACAAAAATATTACCACAACTTCTCTCATTGTCTTTAATTTCTAAGAGTACCTATAAATTGAAGCACTTTGATATGAATCATTGAGTCCAAAGCATTTGTGTGTGTTTGACTGCAGCTGAAGTAAGCGCAACACAGTCATTGGACATGCACATCTCATTGCAACTGTTGCGTATTATTAACGCACAAAACCAGGGCCAATGGATCATTAGTGCATCAATATGTAGTTTGCATAAAATTATATCCTTTAAATGGTCTGAGTTTGAGGTGACACAGGGTTGGCTCATCAATAATGTAAATGAGCCATTAAGGCCTTTAAGAGGCTGTCTGTGAGAATGACAGACCACCCAGTGTCAGTGAGTTAATATCCAATACAGCCATCACCACCACACCCCCAATGGCTACTGGCAGAAACATTGCTGTAATATTAATGTGGCCCATTTTAACATTTTAGCTCAACATATCTTTTTTTTTTTTTTTTTTTTTGCTATAGGCAATTTCCTGCTTTGTTTGCGATAAGCCAATTTTAGCATCTCCCATTCCTCGCTCTGGTGGTTGGGACAGTGTTCCAAGTAAAAGTGATTAGCAATGTTTTTAAATGCCACATACTCCTGAGGAGAATTCCCGATGATGCAGTTGTAGCTCATCTCTGAGCCTGCCCTTTGCTTCAATCCATAAGTGCTCCTGGCTAACACCTGCAACCTTGAGGTCCACCCGTGTTTTCCCTCTACTCTTGGGTCCGCCGATAGCAAGAAGTCTGACTAAATGGCAGTAAGAGGAAATGTTCAACATAGTTGTCTCATCTTTGTTTTATGTCGAGCGCTGGTTTATCGGACTTTCGATTGCTGTGGGATAAAAGATGCAAATTAACCACCTGAAGGTTGTTCTCACACTAGAAGTCAGTTTGCGTTCAGCACATGGCTTTTCTCATAATACAGTAGATGGCCACACACACACACACACACACACACACACATATATATATATGAGTAATCCATTGTGCAAATTACAACATGTCTGCGTAGGCATTGTATAAGTCTTGGTAAAAATGATTATTTGTATTACTTGGCCTTATCTTTGCCTGCCATACTTCCCAGATCTGTGCTCTTCCATCTTCCCTGAATGCCAGCACATAAGAAGGATGGCAGCTCACCAGTGTAAAGGTGACAGGCACATGATAATAGCCCAATTATCCCAAAATGCCAAATTTTACTCCAAAGGAAAAGGAGTGTGAGGTGATTAATGGTGAACACTTAAGGGGAAGAGTCAGACAACGCTGTTGGAGAGGAGAAAATATGTATCAGACTGCCGACGCTACAGATGCTTCCTCCCTCCTGACAAGTGCAATTCATTTGAGAAGCTATTAACATGCATAATTATGCTAATCAAGCAGTAATTAAGTGCCTATTCATTAGAGACCTTTTTTGTCTGTTAATTTCATCAAGCATCGCTGTTGGGGTTTGTTTTCCTGCATATTTCTTTATGCAATATTTGCCAGATAAGGCACTCGCGTATCACCAAACAGACCCTTTGCTTGATATTTTTGACGTTCACGCACACACACACAGACTCACGCACACACTTATTGTAAATAGCCCTCTATTGTATTGCCCCTGCACTTTATGTGCCATCAAACAAGGGTTGATAGCACAAAGGAAGAACTGCCCCTCTGAACACACAGTATACCAAGCCGTACTGCGCATATCACAGAAATTCTGAAGTTGAAATCCCTGGGGTTGTATGGTTCAGAGTTAGACCGTTTTGAAGAAATATGTACCTCTAAAGTCATTGTACTTTTGCATCCTCAACAATATCACTGCAAGATCACTTACAAAAGGGTTTTGCCTCCCAGAGGTCCAACCACTTTGTCTTTATAAGCCCGCAAGTAATTTATAACACAATTGTCGAAACTTGTGACACCGACAGGAGCCAAAATGAGAATTTTTTTTTTAACAATGGCTGCAATCCAACTTCTGGTGTCGCCTTCAGCATGATTTGTGAAGGTTCAGTGAGGGACTCACAGACTCAGAATCAGTAGGGGGTTAACATGGACTTATATGCATGTTTACATACTGGGATCTTTGCCCACAAAGATCTTCTACTTACACCACTTACCTCTGACTATTTGTTCATTTCCATAATAGTCTTATCTAAAGTAAAGGCCAAATAAAACATTTATATATAGTGGTAAGACCCAGTTGAAAAACAATTTATTGCTTACATTCAAGAGTCATCTGATCGGCAAGAGGCGAGGAGTAGGGGGCATTATCCTGAAGAAAGCAACAGACTTCCAAAAATACTTCAAGAGAATAGGAACCAGGGACCTGCTAAGAGAATTTCTCAGGCAAAAGAAGCCCAGTAAGGAGAAGGAGCCAGATGGGCTGTCAAGAAAAGACAAGCACATGCACCACACGTATTGCCGGAAAATTAAGGAGGTGGCTGACATTGAGAAAACCTACCAGTGGCAGAAAATAAATAAATAGAAAGGCAGTACAAAGATATTAATCATGGCAGCAACAGACATACCCAATAATGGCGGTTTGTCACGAAATGTCAGAATAAGTGTGCGCCGATTGGATTATCAATCGACATAAACCATCCCTCTCATTCTGAATTAATTCTTGATCAGAATATTGCGAATGAGGTGTGTAGATGAAGCATTTATATTCCAATCAGGTTTTTAATCTGAGTAGCCACTGACGGCTCTGACAAGGATTGAAGTGACATCTGAAAACTGTCAGCAAGATAAGTGAAAATTCTCCTAACTGGAAAAAAAAAACAGTTGTCAGAAGAAAATAACTTTAAAACCTAATATGGCCGCACATTTGGTCTATATCTTAATACACTTAGATTCTCTTAATTCACATAACTCCCTTGAAATATTTCCTGCATTTTTACAACTATGATCTGCACTCCCACTGTGTCTACTAAGGCTTTGCAGTGCATGTGAAATGTTATTTGCAATGGCATGCCTCTGTCCACTTTCAGAGAGTGGGACAGGTGCTCTCATTGGACATGAAAGCCTCTGGTGATGCATGTCAGTCTTGATCAACTGTGATGATGCCCCCAGGAAACCAAATCGCTTCCTTTCATTTGACATCGAAACTGTTTTGTGTTTCAGCACTTTTCTGATAGTTTTGGCGGCTGTGACAACCATTTGGACGGTTGAGACTTGACCCTTGCGTGTTTTATATCCCCCAAATGGCTTTGACGTTCTACCTTTGTATGTGTTTTCAGTTTTATCTGGAGTAGAGTTGAAACTTGAAATAATAAATACATTAACAAAACGGTCCAACTAATTCTCAATCATTGTAAGGTTTTGGGGCTCCTCAAATGTGTGAATTACTCAAAATGACAGCAGGGGCAAGGTTAAGGCTAAGATAATCTATTTCAATTACATTTATAGTGCCTTAATTATTGACTATCTATTGAAAATCTCCGTCTGATCCATATGCATCAAAACATTAAGAGTGGCCGGCCTGAAGTTCAACGGGGCAGAAAAAGGTCCACGCTGACGTCCGGCTGCTCGTTTTGACGGCACGTCAGAGTCGGCTGGCACACTGCTAGGCCTCATCAGGGTGATGGCCGTCATCGTTGTGGCGGGCCTGTCAGAACAAACTGGTGTGCTGCGGGAGAGATCCAGCTTTAGTGTCTGGGTGGGGAGTATGCAACACATGCACCGCCCTTCCATGGAATATGTTCCTCAAAGTAGCAAGCTGGTGGCAAATTAATGACAAGAACAAGCGGTGACATCATAGAAAAAGTATGATTAGACTCCACTTAAGACATCCGAGTAAGTCCATACAAGTTGCTGGTGGGGGCAAGGTTTGTCATATTCATAAGTGAAGCTACTTTTTATTCCCATCACCTTAGCACAAAAGTGATCCAGCGTGACTAAAGAATTGGCTCACCCATGACCAGGATTTTAATATTGATTTATTCCCATAGATTGACAGTCACAACAGAGGCTAATGTGTAATCATTAGCAAATGCTTTACAAAATATTTATGTATTGTAAACCGTGATGATTTACTCATCACTCCCCCCACTCACACTACCATTACCGAGTGCCATAGAAAACAATAAATGCCACAATCGCTTTCACTTAATTAAGACAATAGATATCATACTGCAAGGTAAAATGTCACTCATAGTGCTGTCTTGTGCGTGCAGCAATTTACTGCTAAGTGTTATGAGAGAGAGTGACACAAATAATAGCTGTTAAGCTGTCAGATAGCGGGGGCTGAGTCACATTAGTGAAATTAGCCGAGATACACATAAACAATGCCAGCATCTCCATACATCCATAGAGTACATAGGTGCAAGGGAGTGGATGCAGGAATAATATGAGACATTAGCAGTATAGATTTATTAGGATGTAAAAAGCAGGCCACCATTTGTGCAATTAAGTCTAATTTGAGGGCAAAAAATGGTACAAGTGAGTGAACACCCTCTCATGCTGACACATAATTGATGCCTTTATTCAAACTAAGACACACTAAACAAAAAAGTGTATAAATATACAGAGTAAACGTACCATGAGTGACACTGTGTTTCAATCTAAACAAAATTATCAAATTAGACGGCCTGTTCACTGCTTGGCTTTATGACGAGAAGTGGATTCACGGTCAACACTGACATCTGCTGACGGTAGAATGGACAGAAGTATTGTACTGACTGAAATCAAGATGACGTCAAACTTTTTCCACTTAACATAATTAAGTACTGAAGTACATAGCAATTAAAATAGCATGACAATGTCAAGAGTGGCACAGTGCAGGTTGCACGTCAGTTAATCTCTCCGAGTGTCGTCTGTAGCCCGATATTGGTCCCTAGAAATCTCAAATTGTCAAGAGTTGCACAGCAATTTTTTTGAATGTCTCATTTGTGTTATTTCTCATATAATGGGGCAATGCATATAGTGGGGCAATGCAAAAGCAAGCCAAAATAAGCATTCTTGAGTCAGCGTGTTTTTGCAATATGATATGTCACTCTGTCAATTTACAAACATGCATACACGCTCATGTTAGTCTAAGGAGGAAGAAAAATGCCCTGACTCTTCCCTGGAGACTTCATAGCTGTCTTTGGCAATGACTGACAAGGACTCTTAAACAGGTAGCGGCTGGGGGAGCAAGGCAGACGATGTCAGCGTGTCCGCTGCAATTCTGATTTGATGATTTATGACTCCTACTTCAATTATTACTACTACTAGATATGTTTTTCTTTGAAAATGTTGCACCTGGGGCAACAGCACATTTGAAGGACTAGTTTCTCATCCTGTTACTGTAATGGCCAGGTGTAAAATCCAACAATTTTAAAATTTTAAAATCCAATAAATTTTAAATAAGGCTCTTGAACAAAAATTAAATACATTTTTAAAAAAATCACTTTTGCTCCAATGCTGCCGTCTTGTGCAGTATTGACCTTCCACGGTTAATATATTGTAATCAACATTTACAGTCACAACTAATACTAATTAGAAGCAATAAAACAGAGCAATAATTTATTATTTACAACAGTACATGGATGAAAGTACACAAGGAGAAATAGCGGTTCTGAGGTAAATACTTTTTTCTTCTCAAAAGATTTTGGTAAGGCCTTTAAAGCGTTAGTTATATGGGAATTAAGGCAAAACGTCTTGGGTAGTAACAAGCCGGTGTTTGCATTTATGTCATTATGAAAAAGCCATGTTCACAAATGTCTGATGCAAAAGTGCTCCGTGAACTCATTTGTAGAATATGATTAAAGCACCATATCTAAAGATATACATCCAGACTTTCAAAAAGGTCTTGAAGCATATGGAATATTTGGAACAACCGTAAAAGGAATGCAGTTTTCACTTAACACATTCATTTCATAGATAATATAGTCATCGATTTTGTGATTAATAAATACATGATGATTGTCCAGCAATGCATTTTTGGGGATTTCTTGTGAAGCTGACCACTATGATTCTCTTAGCAATTGTTTGTGTTAGTCTGCCACAACTTGCCCTCGTCGTGATCAAGCTTCTTGGCCTGTCTGTCCAAGTTGGGGCTGATACCCTTGAGTGCTGTGGAGGGCGTCCTTGAAATCCCGTTCACAGTTAGCAATCCGCCCTCTACGGGGCAGATGTAGTCTGCAGATTCGTCGGGTTTCCTCTTCCTAAGGTGACTAAACTGGGTGAAGCCAAGTTTCTTGGGCTGTAATAAACACATTTTAGGTCGATTTGTTATAGAAGGGAATTCCTGATTTACAAAATAGTATGGTCACACTGTCAAGACAATTATGTAAAAATATATGATAAGACGCAAATAATGAAAACAGAATAGGTTTGATTACGGAATTGTTTCTTTTTACTTTGACCCTTACCTTCACTTTAGATGTAGTCGTGAGGGGCACATGGCCTGTGGCATTGCCGTACTCTCTCTTCTCCTGCGTGGCCTGAGTCCCCACCAGGGTGGAGAAGGCTGTGGCTAAATGGCGACGGAGCAATGTTTTCTGCGGGGGAATATTTAGGAGCAAGGCCAAAGTCTCTGCGCTGAAGCGAGGCTCCAGGATCTACAATAATGGATATTGTCAAGTGTGGTTTATTTCACTAAATTTGATCCTGCATGCCTGACATAAAATAAGAATTACTCACAATTAGTCCACCGTGGACACCACTGCCCCGTAGATTAGGTGCATACTCTGCAAGGTCAACTGCTCGAAGCCACTCCATCACCCGATGGTTTGACCACTGCACTACCTCAGAAGGGGAAGGTTGTTTCTGAAAGACAATAACAAGAGATACTTGAGGTTATGCACTCATTTTTCATCGTATGCAAGAAAAGCAAACTTAAAAAGCAAGTGGCAAGATTATACCTAAACGTGAAAAGAATATCTCCCCTCCAGCCTCCATTCTTTTTGAAAATTTTTCAGTCAGATATTCAAACATGTTTGTGGTGTCACCCTTGAGAATGGCCAGAGGTTAGCGGGCCTACTTTATAATTGCTGTCACATTTCATCCCAGAAGTAGAGGTCATGCTGGCTACCACAAAGCTCTTACTGTTGATATAGTATGTAAATGGATAGCCACAGTCAGAAGTAGCAAAAATAGAAATGTATTTGTCACCATCTTGTGGTCACATGCTGTCATGTCCACTGAGAAAGATGCAACACAAGTTATGAAACGTGGAGAAATCACTTAATACCTTGCATGGTTCTTTAAATTGAGATTCATACATGCAAATTTGACAACACATACTATAATAATAACACATTCCACAATTTGAGCATGCTTACATCTTCTCCAGGCCTGCGTCTGAGGCAGTGAGGGTTGAACTTGTTGGCATGGAGGACGTGGATGGCACATTTGATGCTGAGATGATGAAGTTGACTTGTCACCTTTAGGCTCAAGAGGTCATTCTAGGAAATTTGAAAAGGCATCGTGAGCTCGAATGTACAAATTGGGATTTGGACGTTCACCACAACTTACCACTGTGAGGTATTGTATCATGCGGCCGTCCACACGGGCTTCATGGAACTGGTCTTTATACTGAGGCAAGCCGATATCATCCAGCCATCCTATGAGAGTCAGGTGTAACATATCGGCAACATAAACATGTTTTTTTGCATTTTGAGTTTAGATAAGACTCTTACGGGTGACCCAGATATGATCCAGCTCCGATGACTTCTCTATCGTTTTATTGGTGAATGCCTTCAATGCCAATTGCAGTTTCTTCCTGTGCAGAGGGTGCCTCATTCCCATCTCCTGAGGTTACAAAGAACATTTCATTGTCATGTTTTTAGTGTTTGTATTCTTATTAATGTCGATTATTATATACATATATTATTATATGAATAATTGCAGTCTGCTCGAATTTTCCGAATACTGCAGTTTCCACAATCCACGTGTGTGTGTGTGCGTGCGTGCGTGCGTGCGTGCGTGTGCGTGCGCGTGTGCGTGGGTGCGGTGTTTGTTTGTTTTGGTGAAAGGTAACATCAGCCCAACCAACATGATTTTAGTTGAAACTACCTCCAAGTTTATTTTAGTTTTGAGGTTATGTACTTATTTTTCATTTTAGTTTTGTCATCTTAAGGCAATCATTTTAGTCATCAGTTTTTTGTTTTTTTTTTCTGTTCTAACCTTTTCAAGATCCTGAGGCGTGGCAGAAAGTAGCGTCTGGCCACATTCAACCCACTGCCTTGTGAGGTTGACATAGTGGCCCAGCCCATAGTCCTCCAACCATCCACACACCTGCTCCTTGCTCCACTGGCTGAACGGGAGATTCATGTTGCTGGCAGAGAAAAAGGAGCAAATGGGCACATTAGTATTTGAAATAAGTACTGTAGAGTACTTCATTTAAGAAAATATGACAATGTTTGGGCTTATTTCAAACAACAAAAAGTATTCACTCATGGCTCTTATGTTGCGGACACTTACCGTACAGAGGCAGGAGATTCCGGGGTACGGGTCAGTCTCGGTCCCGCTGTTGCTCGGAACCCGCCTCTTCTAAAAGGACCAGTATCTGGATCCTCTGCATTGGTTCCTCCAGAATTTGTTCTTCGAAGTCTAGGTAGTGAAGAGTGATCAAATGCTAGATTGGAGTGATATGAGCTGCTTTTACGTACTTGGTTGGATGATCCAACAAATGAATGAAATTACAATCTCACTTTGGCCTATTTAATTGACACACATTGAAAAAGTGTCCCTGTCTGATTTGAGCTGCTCGAATTATTATCACTTGATGAATAATTACTTTCCCGTATGTACGTATAATGCATTTGCCACACCCACTTTCCCCAAAGTCTCCTGAGGCTCCGGTTTGTCTTCATGTATTCCGGCGAGCCCACATTTCTCTGGCCTGATGGGCTGTTTGTCCCAGGGCTGTTCTTTGCTTTCTCAGACTTTGCTGAAAAAGAAGTTATAAAATATATCAGCATGAATCATGATTAATGCAATTTTGTAATAGTATACTGTATTGCAATTTCAGGACTAATAATGGCTACAGGTTTGTACTACATTAACTGTGCTATATTTAAAAAGCTCATGTCTTGAACCTGGAGAGGGGGGCAGCCTAAAGTGTGTTTTATTTCTGTAAGCAGGAATATCAATTGGGGTGAGTTATAATGGTCAGTGGTGGGTGGAGCTGGGCTATGTGCGGTCATCAGAAAAGAGGAAAGGGTGTATTAGCTTAGGGAGAAAAAAAAAAAGCATCCATCCCCTGATTCTTCCCAGTCTGAAATCCCTGCAATTACTGAAGATCAAATGTAGTAGTCCCTCTGGTTACAGGGGAGCGGGTTGCTCCGAATATAAGTTCTGTCTGGTAATATAATATTGTTAATATATTTACTTTGGCTGGAGTCTCCGTCTTCACTGTCATCTGGAGAGCGTTCACTTTGGAGATCAGTGCTGCTCTCTGTAGGGGACGAACGGACAGGCAGCATCGGACTCCTGGTGTCCCTCTGTTTCAAGTCCCCACCCCAGATACAAACAAATGGTTAACTGACACGACATATCTAATTGCATTAGATGTGCACATGCTATGCGGTCATAAGCAACAGACGTGAAATTCATCAGTCATATTTTTTTTAATTTATCATATGACTTCTAACCCCTGGCTAAATGGGAAACTAGTAATTAGCGTCAAGAAAATAAGATGATGTACTTGACCTTTTTTGTCAGTATTGAAATTATATCATACTGATTTGGGATCATATTTTGTGGTATACAGTGTGTCCAGTTACACTATTCCAAACACTTTTAGAACAATTACTCGCATTTATTTGCTGAGTACGGCAGGGCTCGATCCCTATCTGCTGCAAATAGCGCTGTTTGGAGTGGATATGGTTCGATGAAAGTATGTTCACTACTGTTACGGGAAGTGATAATGACACAAATAAAAAAACATGAGCGCCAAACCCCTGCTGCACAGCCTCCACTCTTTTGAGAATGCTTTCAACCAGATGTTGCAGTGTGTTTGTGGGAATTTCTGTCCACCCAGAACAACATTTTGGGCGGTCAAGGGTCACTGAGTCTGACTCCCACTCGTGAATATTTTGTTTGAGGACATCATCGTGAAATGATCGGAACAGCAGATGGTTGGGGACTCTGGGTGGGTCACTCAGGCACTTAGCCATTGAAAAGGAACAAACCAACTCCTTGAGTTTAAAGACACTCAGCCCAGTTGAGTATATTTGTGTATCCGGCATTGGACATTTAGGACCAGAAATAGAGTCATGCTGGAACACAAAAGGGCATAGTTTAAGCTGTTCCTGATTTACCCATCCGCCTCTGACAAATTAGGGTGGAAGGGTGAAATCATTGCTACTGTTTTGGACTCTATTCTCACTCAAACTGTTTCTCAAAATTGCCGTTATTCCCTTGCCGCCAGTCCAGGGTGTAAACCATGGAACCCGACTGATTAAGCCGGTCCTTGAGCACTGGCGGAGCTAGGATTTTTTCTTTGGGGGAACGTAGAGGGGGAAAGACATCTCAGGAGGCCCGGAAAACATTTTTGGGGGTTTTCACAAACACCCAAAAATTCTTAAGAAAACATTGATGAATCTTTGTTTTTTGTTCCCAATAGAGGAAGGGGGATACGTGGAAGAAAAATCGGAAAATACGCAAAACACGATTTTCTGTGGAAACAAATTCACTGAAAAAATCCGAAATAAATCTGTCAATTTTCTGGCCTGGCACATGGGGCGGGCATATTGTCCAAAGCTTGAGAAGTAAAAAAGCAATAGAAATACCTTTTGTGTCTGACCGGGTGATAAGTCCGCCATGCTACTTGCTGATGTTTGTGTCTCTGGCCTGGATAGACATCAGCAACATTATGAGCAGAAAAGTAACGATGCCACAGATTTACTATCATTGGCGTGATACGTGAAATACCTGCAATCACTGTCCTTCTGAGACAAAATTGATGTTTGATGAGAGGAGGCACTATTTGTGGAAACCTAAATCATGTAAAAAAAAAATAAACATTTGCATTCCAAGTATTTCCTCCTACAAGAAAAAAGATGAGGCAAGGTATTTTTTTTACCCACATCAGACTTGAGATCCTCAGACTTTGCACTGCTCGAATCAGCATTCTTCCTCAGACCTTGCTCTTCTTCCTCACTGCTACTGGAATTTGTCCTCCCGTTGGACAGTGAATGGCCAGCAGGTGGAGCTACAACAACAAAGTAAAATTTATTTGCTTTGTATTGAGCTTTCCGTATCTCCAATCATGGTTGATTAGAAAAATCATGGTCAACGAGGAGGAGGATGCTTGATTACCTTGCCTTGTGTTGTGTGTCAGATCTCTGAATTGCTTGCACTGGTTTAAGAGCAGAGTGAGCTCCTCAATGTGCCGGTCCTACAAAAATAGAAATGAAAGGGTGTTCAAGGTCAACTAAATCCATTAAGATTTTTATCCAAGCATACGAAACACACAGATGCTGCTTCCTGCTGCCCCTGACCACTAGGCCACACCATTTCAACATATGGTCGACATGAAAAGAGCATTTGGGGAGGGGACAAACATCGGACCGACTCGGTTGTGGTGAGCAGCTGCAGCGTGTGTGCCTTTTTTGAAGTGGTGCCCTAGCTTTGCTTCGTCGTGGCTCTCTTACTGCAGCTCTCTCCCAAATTAGGCTTGGCAGATCGAGGCCTACTTAAGTGTGGCTTTGACTGAGTTGGCCTTGGGGCGTGTACGCGTGTTCACCAGCCCTGCCACATGTAGACCCACGCCTGCAAGTCTTTAAAGTCTACGATTCCCCACGAAGAAGAACACAAGAGCAATGGTGTTCTATAATTGGATGGAGGGTGGTGTCTGTGTTCAAATTTTAGAATGTCTCGCGATGCCTTCCTGTTGATGAACTAGACTGTATGAGATTACCATATTTTGTTTAATTGAATGATTAACAAAGGGATATAGAAGGCAGAATTACCTTTTCATCATTGGCAGCTTCCAAGGATTTGATGTCGCTTCGAAGTCTTTGCAGCTCTTGGTCTATGATGAAGAGAAATGCATTTTACATCATCCAACTTAACATCATTTAAAGTGATGGTTTGGCAATAACGATTTTATGTTAATTCTTAGGCGATTTGAAACATTTAGCTCTTATCGCTCAGTGGCGGTATAGCAGGAAAGGGTGGTTGTTCTGCTCACCTCTCACAGTGCTCTCAGTGGCTCGTGGAGGTCTGGCTAAAAGCTGAGTGTGCAAGCTCTCAATCTCAGCATTCTTACCCAGGAGAAGCTGCTGAAGGCTGCTGATTTCCACCTAACAGACCGACAGTTTAGATTCTTAAGTTTACAAGACAAGACGTTCTGCAACCTAGTATGTGCCTACTTGTGTATGTTTCACACGCACAAGTCTTCCAGTAACACACTAATGAAATACACCAAACAGCCTGAGCTCAATAAGACTGTTGTTAAAAGCATTTAGAGCATTCAATTTTTAAGTTTAAGCCATTTAACACATGGTATGAATAGTGATAATGGTTTGAGAAAGAAAATCTGTACAAAGAGAGTGTGAAAAAAATGCAGCACTAAAGTAAAATGGAGCTGTTACGTATTGCGGGAAGTCATTAAATCTCTTTTTTCATGTTACACCATATTTAAAATAGTTTTTCAGAAAACATAATTAAATGTGCGCACATAAAATGAGTGACTCACTTAACTGCCTGGCCCAACTGATTGGTTCAATAGCATTGGGGAAAGTTGAGTGGCCATTTAGCAATAATTGGACACTGATACAGTACATGTGGTCTAGACCAGCGGTTCCCAAATGTTGTCACACTGGGACCCATGTTTTGTTTTTTGTTTTTAATTTATTGTCACTCAGTCGCAACACACTTCGTATTGATGTGAAGAAAATGTATTATTGTTCTGAAATGAAACCTGTGTGCATCATAATTTTAAACATAACACGATTTGCATGTATATAAATAAAGTAAAATTACATAGCACAATTGCACCGACAAACCAGTTTAAAATCGCTTGTGTTCAATCTATAAAGTCGATGAATATTATTTTATTTTATATATTTTACCTTGTTTGCTTTGAGTCTTTTCTCATACTCCAACTTCTCATCTTCCAAATGTTGCACTTTGTCTTTTAGAATCTTGAGCTCTCGCACCAAACCCTGCAACAAATTATAAAGCAAATTCATTCAAAAGCTGCTATCCACCACAACTCGCACCCAGTCACTACTTTTAAATCATATAAAAAAAAAACTTAATCTAATACTAAAACAAATAAACACAATCAAACCTGCTCTAAAAACTAATTAGAACTTACAACATTTCAAATCAAAACAAAGTAAAAGCTATAATGAAAACCAAATGCCAACCTATAAAAACCCTGGTCCTTTGATCTTTCATCTTAAAAGACATCACAGCAACACTCATAAAAAAAAGCAAATAAAAAGCAACATTGAGCCTTTTCCACTGCAACTCTTTACAAGAATGCTACAAAGCATGCCGGGAACCCATTTATTAGTAGTGAATGAGGCCCATAGAGTTTCTTGACTTATGACCCCTACTGCTGTTAGGGGTGTGTGTGTGTTTGTGTCATTCAGTCTGAACTCAGGGATAAACACATCAATGTGAGACAAAGCATGCCGTGCTCAACGTCACTAGTCATGCATCAGACTGTGCGTACGCTCTCGCCGTCGTTGTGTGGCAGCTGCTCTGCTTCTGAGCTACTCTCAGCAACCCCGTCTGCAGCCTCCTCCTCTAGTTTGGGCTTCACCTCTGCTGCCGTGTAACATGAGGGGTTGGCATCCTCGGGGGACAAGGAGTGGGTGGAGCATGGCGCTGGTGAGCCGTTGTCAGCTGGATTCTCAGAGGTTTTTTTCTCCTGGATCTTGCTATTGATCTCCTTCTGAAATCTACACATCTGCTCCTGCAGCTCACTAATGAAATTCACAACGCTCTGCCGGATGCAGTGTGGGAGAGAGAAAAATTGAAAGATCGTTTTAGAGGGGAGGAAAGTGAAAGAGATACATTTATCTGTATTTATGGTCATATCGCTGTTTGAATGACATTGTCACACGTGACACCAGGTCTGCTGGTAGACTTCAGTTATATGTAGAATATATATATATATATATATACTCTTGGTAACTACACTGTTGCATTTTTCCTTAAAACTACTACTCTCTTCAGCCTTGCTTTGTCATTTAGCCAAACTACACAGACTGGCTTTAATCCATTCACCAATGTCCATTTTGTTCTGATTTAGCGTACGTTATTTTGATTTCCTTTCATTATGTATATTAATTTGATAATTGCACAGCACAGTATGTTGCGGTTAGCATGTCTACGTTGCAGTCAAACTGCTTGGATTTGAGTCTTGGCTCAGGCCGTCTTGGATGAAGTTTGCGTGTTCTCTCCAGGATCTCGTGCCTGCTCCCACTTTGGAAAAACATCCATTTTAGTTTTTTTGTTTAAATTGTCAAAAGGTGTGAATACACTGTCATTGTTTTCAGTGTTTGTCTGTGTTTACCTTTCAATTTACTGGCAACCAGTCCAGGGTACAGTACAGCTTGGTAGGTGAGGTGCTTCACATAAACACACCAGACTTATCAAATTTTGTGATGAAGAGCTTGGACAGTGACACATCAACTGTACCACTTGCCCATGTGACAAAACATTCCATTCTGTTGTCATCACATTTTTTCCTCAATGGCATTGCCATCAATGGTACTCATTCATCTAAGGTGGCCCCCAAAAGCTAAAGACAAAGGAAAGCATGCTTGTACCTCCTTTTGTTGCTCACCGAGCTAAGCTATGGTAAATTATTATGACAAGATCGCCCCAATTTGGCTTGACATATTTTTACAAATTTAAAACAGTGGAAATTAATTAATCGACCAACGTATCAGCTTTCAAAGCCTCGTCACAAATAGCATGCAGTACTAATGCCACGGGGGTGAATAGTTTCTCCATGTTTTCAAAGAAATGGTGCCAGTGATTCGTCTGAGCTGGTTGTAAACAGCACCCAAGTTATGCTGGGACTGTCGACAGAGGAAGTCTCGCATGGGGTCCAGTGAAGAGAATATGACAGATGATCTGAAGCCCCTCCATGGCTAAATTTAACTCAGAGCTTGTTCAAAAGTAGAGTGGTGTGGAGGGACTTCAAGGTGTGTTTGTGTAGTAAAAAGCACATGGAAGTATTTAAAGAAAGGTTTTTTTTCCATCCCTCCTCTTGATTCCAAACATATGTTGCAAGGAAACATTCATACAATGAAAGTGCATTGACAAGAAGTGCGGTCCTCAGCTATCATCATCAACTACGCATTTTTTTTCTGCTTTAATGTCAAGCACACTTTTGTTCACATGCATTTGAACAAATTGGGCTCTCCCTCTTCAAGAGCTTCCTTTCTTCATAATGACATTGTGAATCTTTGCCAACACACAGAAACAAAATCTTCTGGGCTGTGAAGCCTCACACGTGTTCCTCCTTCCATCATGCCAGCTCTACTATGGCTGAACTCCTTTCACCTGAGGACACAAAGGCCCTTTGACTGGCCATGTTTTGACAGCATTGTTACAGCATTCTGTCTGCCTCTAATTGTACTTCTTCTCAGTTTCATAGCAAAAAGTTCATCCTCTGGTAATCCAACACAACAGTCTTAAGCAAATGTGCAATGAAAATGAGAACAAAAATGGAACGTCTAGGATCTTTGTATTCCTGCTACTAAGCATCAACTCATGCCAGACTTTTTGTGAATGTTCCTTCCCATCTGTCCAGAGAGTGTTTATGGACTTCCATAAAATCAGCAGCTGACTTCAAGTCCACAGTACGGTACAGGTTACCGTATGTTGCCTTGTCATTCTTGGCAGACTTCTGCTAAAATTTCCAAAGGTTCTCCAAACAGAAATGTCCCAGGAGATTTAACCTAAACTCGCTCTTCCTTGAAAATACGGCTCAATGAAAATAGGGTCTAAAGTTCTTATGTCTACAATTGTCTACAAATATAATGTCTACAATTAGGAAGTTCCCAAAACCCAATGACCTCCGTAAGATCCAAAACTAAGAAAAATTACAATCCCTCTCATCCTCACGAACATAGCTATCATTTTCAATAGATATGTTCTTTTTATGAATGGATGATTTTAAAAGCCTTACCTCTGCTTTATGTTGCCTCTCTTCTCCTGGGCTCTGTTTCTCCTCCATGTCTGTCAGCTTCAGCTTCAGGTAGGACACCTCCCCCTTAAGACTGAGCTTCTGCTTCTCCAAGGTTGTCCTATGCAGGAGCTCCTGTCACAGGGCAGAAAAAAAAAATGCTGCAAATACAAGCGCAGAATGGACACCGTGCTATGTGACACTCACTTAACAAAGGCGACATTAGGTATGAGGCACAGCAAGCTACGAGTTCTGTAATAACAGTCTCCGTGGACAAACCCACTGCTTTCAGGAGGCTATATATAAACAACGCATGACCACTATTTATAATGCCTATTTCGCAGCTCACTCAAAGTACACAGCAGGATTGGTGGCGAGAAAGCAGGGGGAGGGGGCACACACATTCAAAACATTCTGAAAAATAACAGAAAAATAACTTAAACTGGTAATTAGGCTGTCAGATTGAACGGCTGCCAATCAAAGCCCAAGCTGTGAGTGTCTCAACCTTGAGACCATGCAAGCAGATGGAGTGCTAATTTTATTCTTTCCAAGCAGGTGTTAAATCATTCAAAGCCAAAAAAATATGCATCTGAAGCCCACGTGGACAAGAATATATAAGAAACATTGACTTTGGAAACTATCCGCCTTTCCTTTTCAAGGGCATGTGGAAAATATTAGAGCTTTGTCACCAAGAAGAGATTTACGGCTCAGGTCCAAAGCCTCATAATGACCACGTCCCAGGCAAACCGGTCCTGGCTGCCCTTTGATACACTGCACAGCTCTGCACAGTGCATTTTATCATCAACAATGTGACTCGTTCCAGGGAATTGTATTATTCGCTAAGATCACAGGTTGGCAATGAGAAGGAGAGGTACAATCAAATTTGACACACAGTTACCTTATACTTTAACGCCTGCCTGGAGTGGAGCAAAGAGTGCTTCACGCATAGTTGCGAATAGTTCCCAGCCTCATGACGCTTTAAATGTCATATATCCTTTTCCATGCTTTCTTTAATGGAGTTAAATAAGTTGTACAGATGAAGAGCAAATAACTGCAAGTGGAAGATTCTTTCTCTTCAAGAAGTACAACTCCTACCCGGTGTCCCGCCCATTTCGCCACCTTTTTCAGCTTTTCCTCCCTTCTCAAGCCATTAGTCAGGCTTGGCGCTCCTTTCTATTTCACTCTTCTCTGTATTAGAGTGAGAGAGCATGCACAGACTAAGTTGTGGTTAAAGGTTAGGGGTGTGGCTATTACAACTCTAATCACCTGCCCAGACAGACCAGTTGAGCCCAGCATAAACCAGGCAGAGACTCCGTGACTGACACTGTCTCGGAATGAGTCTGGGCATCCTAAATATTTTGGTTTCCAAGGTAATCTGTAGCTCCATAGAGTGGAATTTTCAGTAGGAATGTCTTCCCAGGGAGAAAAATATATTAACAGAGACTGAATCTGCAGTAGGGATTTATTATGAATGACTCATTGGGGTCATCTTGAAGATCATTCATTAGTCAAAGAATGTCTATAGAATAGTTTCTGTTGTGGTAAAAGTCAAACCAAATGAGTGGAAGGAGAGATCAAGTGTACCTGCTGCAGCATCTCTTCTGTGGCGTTGAGTTTGAGCCGATGCTCTACCACCGAAGTCTGCAGATCACTGATTTTTACCTCCTGAGCTTCCACCTGGTCTGTCAGCACACCCACCTGCATGTGCATGAGCAAACAAAACACACTGTGGACACTGCAACAGGACATGTGTGTCATCTACTGTGTGTACACACAATGTTCATTTGCGCTGGAATGTCAACCTCTATATTTCATGTAATAACAGAGCAAGTTTGCAAGCGTTCAGTGACCTGAACATTGTTGGAATTGTTTTTAGCAAGTTGATTGTAAAACTGAAACGAGGCTGCAGCAGAGTTTGGAATGCTTGATGGCGACATTGTGTGACTATTAAATCGTGTTGTTTTGAATCATGCAAGCTAAAACTCATTCTGTAACGTTCGATTGGAGCTGATTTCCCAGAGGACTGTTGTATCTAAGAACTACATAAACAAACAGGGAAACTGTTCCCACACATCAACAGTACACTGCTTGCTTGCTAGCCTTAACCTGTCTGAGGTATGCACTTATTCAACTGTTCCTAAAACTTATAATCTTTGCACATCACTCTACTGTTGTGTTGTAATAGTGCTAAACCCACACTCTAGCGCTTTGTTCCCGGCCCTGGAAAGGAAACGCAGCAGTTATGCAACATTTACAGCCTGACTCAGTGGCCTACCTCTACCCTTTAACCTGCTTTGAGTCAACTCAATCTTACTACGACAGCAGGTCATTTGTTTAAATAAGATGCAATCTAAAAGTGAAACTGGAAAGAGTAGCAAGCATAAATGGAATCAACTCACCTGCAATATGAGAGATTCTTTGTCTCCTTCCAGACGTGATAAACGCTCCTGATAAGACTCACTGTTGTTTGATGACTGGAGGTTTACCTTCGGAACATACCGGTCAAATGTTATTGCATTGATGAAACAGAACAGTTACCCAACAGGTCAAATCTGGTTTTCTTCAAATGAAGCTGCAGCAACTTGCAGAAAATTGTACTTGGAGAGCTGTTCACTGCCTCCGCCTGTAAGAGGTTTACTGCCTCTAATCCTATTCAAATTGTTCAATATATTTTATTCCATCTGATTAGCGGGGACTTGGATGAAGCCTCAGGGCTTCCTGTGTATTTAGGGATATTTTTGAGCGATCAATGGCAAGGAATGGATGATTGCAGCCCAATGAGCTACATTTACTCAGAAATGTTCACAAAACCACACTTGTGGAAACATTATGTAGTTTAGCCTTGAGCCTTTGCCAGGAATCCCAAGTGGTTTGCAACAGTTTTGTTTGAAACCAAAATAAGGTCTTTAGCAAACTCTTATCCGAAAGGCATTACAACAAAATGTGTGTATTTTATCTTAACATGCATCATTTTAGTAGATATTTTGTGCAGTGTTGTGTAGCCAAAGGCTTTTTTATTCCCAAATGCAAACACGATGTTTATCTTGGTTGCTCGTTTTATTTTATCCTTCCTTACCTTCAAATCTGATCCACTCTTAAAACCACGTTTAGTAACTCAATTCCTAATGCTTTTAACCAGGAAAACTAGAGACACCTACACAGTCATACAATTACAAAAAATGGTCTTTAAAAAAAACGTATTCATGCAAATTCAAACTGCTTTGTGTGAGAAAACTGCTGCTAAAAGGTTAAGAAAACTGCAGCTGTTTGAATTCAAACCTCATCTCGAAGAAAACTCAAGTGACGTCATGCTGGATTTTATTTATTTATTTAATATTTATTTGTTTTTATTGTTTTATTTATTATTGTTTTTCTTCTTCCAGAAAGTCCCAATTTTATTTAGTAAAGCAAAATATTTCCGTTGCAAATATAAATAAGTGCTTATGTGAAAAGTTGTCTTCTATGCCTCCTACCGGCTCACTATAATTATAACAATGGATGTTGCCGGATGACTAATGATTCCCTAATGACATCATGATGGTTTCGTGTTGACTTGGTAACTTGAAAGTGTCAGGAAACGATTGAAACTCACATGCACATAGATTCATCTTTGTGTGTGTGGGGGGGTGTGTGTGTGTGAGAGAGAGAGAGAGCACAACAACAACAAAGGAGTCACGTAAGTGAGTTTGCAGGCAAGAGTAGCACAGAACGAGGACGTGCACGAGGAGAATAGCTCACCTTTCTAAGCCAAGCAAAGTGTTTGTAGAAGTCAATGTCATACTCCATTCTACACGCCCATTGTAGTAGCTTTGGCTCTCAATATTGGCTACTATTAAGGATTTCGTTTGCGGGCTGCGTAGAACCAGCAAGAAAAACAAAGTCCAGTGTCATAAGTGAGTCCCAGCGATAAATCCTCACATTGGTGAACTTGTATGCTCCCTCTTGCAGACCATCCACGGTGCTGACAGCACCGAGAGGCCCTTGGCGGTTTTTGAGTCTGGACAGAGATTTTTGAGCTGAGCCTGAATAACTCAAATGATGCCAATTGGCTCCACTCCCTTTTCTTTTCTTTTCCTACCTCTTTTCTACCTCCTCCTCCGAGTTATTTTTCTTCTCTCGCTTTCTCAAAACAACTCAAATTGCCTCTTTATGTACAATAACGCCGCTTTTAGTGCTCTCATCTTCTCCAGTCCTTCCTGTCGCTCTTCACTGTGTCACGCCGGCCGACGTACCTCCTGGTCTTAAACTAAAGGGGCTCGAGGGGGGGAGTTCTCTGCAGCACATGCTCCTCAGATGTGGTGTCGAGCGAAAGTTTATAAAGAAAGAGGAGGAGGAGGAAGGAGGAAGTTTTGCGAGTGTAGAGTTCATAGAAGTTCAAAGCAGAAAATATGGCTATAACTGGCAAGTGAGGCCACTTTTGGAGTCACGGCAATTGCTGCAGGAAATTAAGGAAAGAAAATGCAGGTATAAAGATGAAGGGAGAAAAATGGGCTCGCTTGTATTTGAACAGGAACTCTGGTTCTCATTAGGGCTATCATTCACCTAACTCCCTCAGGACACGCCGGTCCAGATGTTGAAGATGGGAAACTACATTTGTCTGCGGTGTTCATGGTTTTATTTGATAGATTTGCTTCTGTACTTGATGATTGAAGTGCATGTGTGTGTGTGTGAACTCACTTTGTCTCTATGTAGTCAAGTTAGTACAGTTTGTGCTACTACAATGTTCTTCATTGCTTCCTTCGACCTCCTGCAGTGCCCCCAAAATGTCGGTCATCTCAAGAAACTTTAAAAAGGATTTTATGTGTGGTGCAGGCCAAAGGTCTGAGTGTCTAATGACATCAGGGAACTTTAGAGAATTTTATCTTAAGTAAAGGAACATTGGGGGATGGGACAGAAGTGTAATTTGACCTTTTTCCCTGCATCAATTCCGAGTTTTTAAGTAGAGCATTATACACACTCAACACGTCATTAGGCTCAAACTAATGGGAGTTTTTTTCAATAAGTCTTTTCAAATGCTCAATTTGGACCAGCGCTGAAATAAAGGTTGACTCTGTTCATCATTTCAGTTGTAGCTTACATTAGTGAAGAACTGCACTGCATCATACTTAGAGCTGTTTCTAGAATGCTGATTAGATTTTGAATCTATACTATAGAATACTGTAATTGACGTGAAAATGTGCCATACATGTATTTTTACACCATTGCCATCATGTCCTAGGCTTGATTTGTTCAGCAAAATCTGTGTTCGTGCAATACTAATATATGTGTGCACAGTTGCATTGCATCATGCTGAGAAGTGATTACAATATTCAAGTTACAAAAAAAAAAAAAAAACTCCCAATATGATGCAATCTACTGTATTGTAGTTCTATATGGCATCTACACTAATAACAAAATCGTTTTCATGGTTTTATACGAAGAGTTAGCTTTTTTTGTACATGCATGCATATTTATTTGACTTTATTTGCGTTTGAGGGAAAGTTGCGGCCAGTGTTAAGAGCAGTTCCTGAGATTGCCTGTTGGGCGCAATATTGTACAAGAGCATGGCTTTAACTAGCTGGAAAATAAATGGTGTGCAGTGGAGTTCGTTTCCACCTCATGCACCCTCAAATTACAGGTTTAATTTGTGTGTCGCTATAATAACAACGTCTGAGCAAAAAGTGCTTTCACTGCTCTGATCCTTAAATTAAATCACACACAGAAAAGGAGATGAGACTTGCCATCAGGGACGGGCCTTTGTATCTTCAGTGATAACCTGTTATTAGGCATGTTAGGGTCTCCGCAGTTTGCAAATGGCTGGGCTGCTGCCTTATATTATTAGAAGCGTGTCTTCTGACCCTCTGCTAGGAGAGAATTTAAAATAACATCTTACAATCCCAAAAATCTATCACCTCTTTGAGAAAGTAGAGTAAGGGTGTCCCCTGTGCATGTTCATGGACATGTCCAGTCACAATATTAGGTACATCCCTACAATCTAATGAGATCAATACAAGTGAGAGCTAGATCAAGGATTTTACAATTCTAAAAATAATAATGCAATTGGTATTAGAGAAGTATTAATTGAACAATCTATTTACTTTGTATTAAAGCGGCTGTCCTTGAGATATAATGGGAAGTGGGGGTTTTTTGTTATTGTGAGAGAGCAGGCTTTGACTGTGGCATAGTGCAGGAAAGTACAACAAATACAATATTTACAACAAAAACCTCAACATAGAATTCATTTTTGTGTAATAATTATAAAAATTTGATCCAGCTTTTCTATTGTATCTCTCTAGCTTGAACATTAATTGTGAGCAAAATCACTGATATTTTTTTTCAAAGATGTTACCTTCTCAAAGTAAAATCAAATGGAGGTGTGGGACCGAAATTCTTACCTGAAATAATGTCATCCATTTGCTCTAACACAGCAACCAACATGCTGCATGCATTTGAAACCATAGCAACCAATAGTCAGTGAAAGTCGCAGGTCAGAGATGCTCATTTAGCAGCTCTAAGTGGTCACTTTAAGCTGGAGGAAGCGCTTCTCCTCAGACAACTTTACTCTGAGTTCTGAAAGCTGTCAAGGCATCTGACTAACTTGCCACTTGAAATAACACCCTGACTCTCACTTTGGCTTTAAACACTCCTGTCATTCTGCGGCCCAAACCTTAAACCCATTGTCGTTGCTCATATTCCAAATCCAAACCAATTGTCATACTTAGAATTGTTTGGCCGTGTATTTCCTTCAAGTTTAGAATTGTTTGTTTTTGTATGGTTTGTCTTGATTTATGTTGATGTGTGACTTTATTACATAAATGGCATACAAAGTACTTGGAAAATTGGCTTCACAGTTTCCACCATAACTTTTTATAACTCAGTTGTTGGAGATAAAAAAATATTTATTATTTTTTTTAGGGGAGGTTAATCTGCAATTCTGTTTTGTCTATTGTATTTTTTGTCTTTGCGATACATTTTTACATTCTTATGGATCGCATATGCAGAGGAGAAACAAACACTAAATAGCCATAATGTAATTTTGTGGTTATGGCGACACCGCAGAAAAATGCTCTGTGGAACATAAATCAGTCTTATATAATATTCAAACTGTAATAAAATCATGGATAGCATCATACGGTGACCGTGTGATGATATATGGCTGAGGGACCAAAGCATCTATTCTTCACATGAGCCTCTTGCATTTACACAAGATTTGCTTTACATATGTAATCACGCCACTCGTGTAATCTCTCACAGTACACATGCAAAATATGCTTATTAGACGATTTCCAGAAGTATTCAGACAGCACAGTGGTTAGACCAATTTAACAGTTACAGATGCCGAGCCTATGTCTATACAAAATGAGTATAACCCTTCAAGCACTTATCGCAATGAAACAATGTGAGTGGTGGTCGCTTTTGCATGCATCCTCACACGTGAAACACCTTGAAAACATCAAACAAATTGCCTATTAAAGTCCCCCCCAATGATTATCGTCACACACACACATCTAGGTGTGGTGAAATATTACAGAAGCATAAAACAATGGACTTCATTTAATTCTGCATAATACAATCATAGACGGTGATCCAATGGCTGACGTCATTGACTGCATTTCTTCTTCTTTAGAAGCACGTCATAGGAAAAAAACATGTTCTTTCGATTCAATTATTTTACTTTAACGTGATTGCTTCAGACTGGAGAAAGCTGCAGCACACGTTAGTGGTGCATATACAATGCATAAACCTCATCAACAATTACGTTTGCAGCGAAACATGTGAATAAAAACGGGAGAATCAGAAGACGATGAGAACTGCAACACAGACCACAGAAGGAAACGAGGCCATGAGAAGTGAACCGCATGTGGAATTATTTGATCTCCGCTTTCCATGAGGCACACATGTACATCTGACCACATCTGTAACGTCTTAACATTGACTACATCACGGGATGTAAATTTATCCTTGCAAAACATCTCTCCTCTTAAATTTTCGAGGGAAACATCTCAAAGACATTTTCTTTCAATTCTCTTTAGTTAACTACTAAATAATTATTTGTGAGGCACCAAAGAAGACCAGCAGCTTATGTAATAATAGTTTTCACATTTGAGAGGTTGTTCTGATTTCACTGCCACTGTTGTGTGTTTGACAGCATGAAATCTCAGACTGATAATTATAACACCAAGAAAGATGTTCTGTGAAGAATTACTCTCTCCTCTATTTACTCCACTTGTTAAAGCTGATGGTTGTCATGTACAGTACTTACTAATGAAACAGCCGACACATCTCTTGGTTGAAAATGAATAAAACTGTCCATACCAATTATTTACGCTAGGTTTTACACGTTCTTCTCTATGAAAACACAGGCAATGGGGCAATCAATAGCTGGATATTTGGAGAGGTCAAGGTCATGGTTATTAACAAAGCTTGCACGGCCAGATATGTCCACAGCATAAGGAGACCCTTGATTTTCATATGAGGGACATCCATTATTCATGTGGCAATCTGGAACACAAAAGCAGCTATTGAAAGATGCCTTCATGGAGATCTGACTCTGATAATTAAAACCAATGTGAGCCAAAAATAATCACAGCCCAGTGGTTGATTGAATTCAAATGTGTTCAATGGTCACACCATTTGGTACACTTGCACAATTTCTATGGGGGAACGATTTAAGTTGTTAAATTAGGATTTTAACGTAGTGTTCAGTATATTAAGACCATTTTCTGATTTTAATTGTTTATCCGGTAATTTGTAATTTTGGGATTGATGCTGAGTTACCAAAATCATCAGCAAAACCACACTACCTTGGCGATAACCCTCCCAGGTAGAATATAGGTCTTCTATAAATTGTTTGTTCATATAGTCTAAAAGTTGTTCACGTTTTCTTCGCATTATGACGAGTGACGTCAATACAGTGTTTATTTAACGTATTTTCCTGACTATAAACTGCTACTTTTTACACAAGCTTTGAGCCCTGCGGCTTATAGTCCAGTGCGTCTTATCTATGGATGTTTTCATAATTTTTATGATATTGAATAATTTGTGCATATTCTCATATATGGAAATTAAACATTAAAACACCTGTATCTTAAATTCCAATGCGGTTTCTATATGAACAAAAGAGAATTCCCCTTTAATTTTAGCTGGTGGGGTTTATATTCGGGTTCGTCTTACAGTCCAGAAATTTTGGTACTTGACCTTTTATCATACGGAATTAAATGTCATTTTATGACCCGATTTCAAACCCTCATTTATGGAACTAGGATTTTTTTTCCCTCTGGATGCCATGAGGGGCAAGGATATGTCAGGGGACCCCAAAACATTTATTTTACCCAAATGTGGAAAATGTGATGAGTGTCCCCCCCCGCCCCGGTTCCACCAGTGGTGTAATGTATGCCATCCGAGGATGTGTCTGTGAATAAAAAAAGAATCAAAGTCATTTGATTGCAATTACAATGCTTTATTGTAACTGCTCTCCGTTCAACAGGTAAAACAGAACAGCACTAGCCTAAAAATGACATCCATATAGGCACAGTAGAGAGACGTGGCAATCTCAAAACATTTTAGGCCAAGAAAAGAACAGGCCACATGACTAGGAACTGGAAGGAAAATAAAAATGCTTTGATGTCCCATCCAATGCAGTCATCCTTGAAGTGATTACAATGGGGGAAAAAAAATGCTATTCTGTTCAGACCAACAATGGGATCACCTTCAACCATTTCATGTTTGCATGCAGAAGAAAACCATTAACACAAGTCATTCATGAGGCAATGATTTTTTTTTTTTTTTAGTTGGACAACATCTTGACAGATTATGAATAACATATTTGATTGCGTCCATAGTGCCAGGGCTGAAATTCATCTGACGGCGCATTGCAAGTAGCAGTTATGAGTGTGTATTGTGTGATGTGTTTAGTTTTGAAATAAATCTTTGGAATTTCACACTCTACTTCGGCAAGCAGCTATCACCATCGAGAAAGTATACTTTGGAACAGTCACATATATAAAAACAACTTATTGTTGTTAATCACATATTTCAGTTGTACTATTAGTGCCACAATGAATGGTTATTTACAAATTGTTTCTTTTGAATTCCCAGCCAATGCTATACAGACTTCCTTAAACGATCGTCTTATTGAAGACGTAAGCTCGTAATATTGTCACGTTCTCCTCACAAAGTCCATTTTAAATAAAACTATTGAATTATTTCCTTTATATCTTTTTTTTTTTTTATGTGGGCCTTAGTCAGATTCTTAAATCTGCTATGATGGTAATATAAGCACGCGTGAGTTTTCAACGTGTCAAGGAATGAAAAAAACAAATGTATGGATGAAAAACAAATATGCTGGTGTATTGGATTGACAATGGCTATTTTTGATTTAATCATATTTATTGACAATATTTAAGTTTTTTCTTCACTGACAAACACTTTCTTGAGAAATCAACTTCCACTACGTTGTCAACAAACATACAAACAGACAAACAAACAAACAGACAAACAGACAAACAAACAGACAAACGAGGGGAGGTATCCCAACAAGCAAGACCTCATGCACCAAATGAGATAGGAAAATGGCAGTTTGACTGGTTGTAAAGAACATTGTGCAATTACAGACCCACCTCCTATTAGGACAAATAACAAGACAATGCAAAAACGGCAACTAGTGTAAACCCGGCAAGACAGACGTCAAGTGTCTTCGTATGCCTCATAGAACTCATAGAACATTATAAAACCGAAAACATCCATCAATGTGATCATTCAACATGCAACTGATCCAGTTGTGTGTCTCCATGCTGAAATTGGATGGCCGCACCATTCTTTTCTTGTGCGGTAATCCACAGAAGCACGAGGCTGAGCCGAGGGCCAGTCGAGATGTTATGTAAAATGTTATTCTGGGTTATGGGGAAATGGGGGCCTTCAGAGAATTACAGGATCCTCCCTGGCTACTACCTGTGGTACCCTGGTACTGCAAAAACAAACACAGTATGAAAACATTAAGTTTTGTGGTAATCACAGGCAAAGATAGTGACTCCCCAAAGATACCACTTGACACTGAAAAAAGCAGACCCTGAAGCGAAACTCCAAAAACCCAAACTGGGGAAAATGAGAGCAACATTTAACACAATGTTACAAGAAACGATATGAAATAAAGTAGTGTAGATGTCCATTAAACAAAATTTGGCCGCCAGGATTTATATTAGACCAGCAAACAATAGTTATAGCGAATCCATTTAATCAATGTTTGTTGGGCCTGAGAAGACAGCATTAGTCAATTTTTTGGGTTAAATACAGAGGACAAATTTCACCACACCCAGATGTGTGTGTGATGATCACTGGGACTTTAACTTTAAGAGTACACAATTATTATCATAGATTGAAAAACATGATTGTTGTTCTTCTAGACTAAATTAACTCAGTTGGCTCATCTTTTAGTGGGATTGAACAAGATCACAGAATGCACAGCAAGGCCACTGTTGAGGTCAACAAAATTCAAGTCAAAGGATCCTTACTGCAACCCGGTGGTTAGTTGCTGCATTACCACAAATCCACCCTCCATCTTTTTTGACGGGGAGGATGTTGAACTGTTGAGATTATATACTGTCGTTCAGATTTTTCTACTTTCAAACAAAGACTAACTATGAAAAAAAATGGACATCCTTTTTTTCTATTAACAGCCATATAACCTGACCAGAGAAAGTTGATTGTGTTTCCAGTGGAGCAGAATCCATCTCTCCTCGCCTGAGGCCAAAATCATGACAGGGCTTTGTCTTCCCTTTTCCTTCTCATTAGTTTCCCACTGCGCTATTTAAAATAAGAATGCTGATAACAATTTAAAATGACGTAACTGGTACAAGCCAGGAAGAAAGTAGGGAGCCTTTTGATAAGAACAAAACATGAGAAGTTATTAATGATGTTAGGAGCATGCATGCTCTCAACTCGTTTCACTGAGCTCACTTCATTTGCCTCAATTGCCTTTTTTGCCTTTCCCCTTCCCTGTTTTTTTTGTCACACCGTGTTTGGTTGTTTAGCACAAATTTTTGTTTGATGTTTTTGTTGCCTCTTTCAAGTTCAGCTATTTCAATTTCATTTTTTATCGAATGACTGGTAAGAGACAAAGATTGATCATAATATTGCATATTCCAATAACTATGTTGATGGATAAATAGTTTTGAAATCAAAGGTCAAGAATAATCGTTGCCCTCTTATTTAAGTGACTGTCAAAAGTGATTTGGTGGGTTTGGAGTTTGGTGTATGTGCATCTTCTTCACGATGATATGATGTGACATACCAACCATTATAATAGTCTTTGGTCCATAGTTTTAGCCCCTTTTCAGTTTAGTCAAAGTCTCTCTGAGCAATTTCTTGAATTGAAAGTTGTAGTTAAGAAATAAAATATTTGGGTCCACTTCCCACCATTCACAGTGACAATAGAATTTGGCCAGCAGTGTACCCTTTCTCATTAAAGGAGTTAATGAGGTGATGAATTCTCTAAATGCCCTCTCTTACCTCTGACAAAAGACTTCCTAGATTTTGTTGATAATTAATTCAAAGGCATGGGCTCTGGAATTAAAGCCAAGCCTGGCAGAGAGAGAAAGACAGCTTTTTCACTCGCTCCACTTCAAGCTGTCTCCCCGGAGCCAAAACACTTGAACCTGCTTTCCACGAGGTTACACTCCAAAATACGTCCACTGAGCCCAGGCGCCAATTTGTTTTACTTGGACATTTTCGGCACATTGCCAATAAGGACTCAGTGGCCACTTCATGAGGTGCACCAACAGAATAATGAATAAGGGGCAAAAATCTACCTTTCCAAAGACTAAAAGACTCTGTGTCCCATATTCATCCTCTAGTCTGCAATTCCCAGTCCTGTAGTAATGTATGCATTTGTTTATCATTAAAGCTAGACTTTGAAATGTAAATAGAAAGGCTAATTATAATTTGTACTCATGTTGGCATTGGTGTCTTGTTAAAGTCTCATGTGCGAATAGAAAAAGGCTCTCACTCAGTGACAGTACAATTATGACAAGCGTATGCAGTACAGAATTGTTAGATGAATACCTCCTTGACAGTGTCAATCGAAATTAAGCACTATTACACGCTTAGGTTTACATTTAATTGTTGCCACTCGACAAATGAAGAAATAAAGAAACACAAATGATCAAGGACCAGAATTGTTTTTTTTTGTAAATCTGACACAATAGTAGTCACTTACAATAGTGTTAAAGATTAATTAATGGTTGTCAACCAGTTTTGTGGTCCAACAGTATTATTCGAAAATACAAAACAGAGAAAATGAATGGCTGGATTGATCATTTAGTTGTACACGCCATTTCAGAATATTCAGTTGTTTTGTTGTTAGCCATTTTAGTCCGAGAGAGTGTTATGGGTCATTGTCCTACTGGATGACTAATGACCTGCAGTTGAGACCACACATTCTGACACTACAGCATATTTGTCTTTGACAGTCTGATCCCTATGGGCTGAGGATTTGTGATTTATGTTCTCCATAATGATGGGTTGCCATCCAAGTTTCTGTACAAATGTTGTCACCATTCCCACACTTTTGGGTCAATGGAATTGTTCACGTTCATTGTACCATCAATATTGAACTTGTGAATCCTCCTATTTACATAGACACACATAACAGACACATTTGAATAAAATCATCACCTCCACAAGAGGATGCCAGTGGGCGACAGGTTTTCGGGGGTACGTGAGCATTTCACTCCAGTGGTCCCGACCGAGGTTATCTGCATCGTTGCCAACCCGACACACACCGATGACCTCATTATGACCGACTCTGTCCGCACAGGAGGAAAGACAAGACACACTGTAAAGTGAACAACTTCAGTGAAATATACAATGTTGAAAGTGACTAACAAGAAAAGCAGGTCAACAAGTTCTGCAATAGCCAAAGTTTGCCGTCGTCCAAACAAGAGCAAGAATTGACATTTCTCACCGGTCATAATCCATCACGGCAATCAACAGGCTGATCTGCTCTATATTCTCAGGGGGAACATCGAAAACAATGGCCTCATTATAGACAGGATTCAAAGTGTTCCTCTTTGTGGAAGTTTTCCGCTTCTTCAATCTGCGACCGTCACACATGAGCGAAACCTTCACGTAGGGATCTGGAGCGATGGGGGTAAAAAAAATAAAATAAGCAGTCCATAATGAAACAGATTCAGCACCCTTAACAGATTTAGACTTCTAATTACCAGATGCACCGGTAATGTCCATGGCCTTCAGATTGCGAGCCTTTATCATTGTGATGGTTAGTCTTCCAGCAGTTGGCAAGTAACACAGAGAAAACATGAGATCACCCAAGTCCACGTTATCCTAAAAGATAACAAATCAGATTTAACTACTCATAGAATTAATATTACATGCAGGAAAATGAATGGTCATTACTTTTTCACTAGTCTTTTTATGGCATGGGCTTCAATGGCTAAGAATGTGCTTTAATTAAGTCATGCTCTTGTTTCTGCACAGATGGAGACTTAGTATGCTAGAATGGAGAAAGGCAGAAGCACACTTATCACTTGCTCTTAAAATAACTCTGAGAAGAGGTGAGAAGGAGAACAAAAATACGTCTAGAGAGAAAATCTTGTCTGATTTGGTTTGAACTGCTTCACATAATCATAGTTGTTGTATGTGATGAGCCATTTTTGAGGTGGGATTCCACCTGTGCAAGTGTGCTATTCAAGAAGCCATACAGACAAACAACACTTGGAGCTCAGGAAAGCATGGCCAGGTATTTGAGTCTCAGCCAAAGTATCACTGTGGTTAATCATGTGGGCACTCGGAGGAGGCAGGCAAAAAATCGAGTATCTTCTTTGTTAAGAAGCAAAAAGAATAGAAGGCACTTGCTCTTAAGAATATATAATAACCTTTCATTATTCACGACCCTTTGTTAAATACCTCCACAGAATGATCGCAGCACATTAAAAGCCTTGTTAATCGTTATTGTATGTAGAAAAATCTATATCAGCATCTTTCATTGTATTTAGTTCTCTCTTTTCCTCATCATTATGATCCTTCTTCATAGATGCCGCATTTGAGTGTCAGAGTTAACGAGGTCTATAATTAGAAGAAAGCCCTATAGATGCTGCAATGAATGAAAATGATACAGTTGGATACAAAAGTATATAAAACCTGCCCAAATTTTAAGTTTTATTTATTAAATGGGTGTCTGGGAATAATAGCCATCACCTTTACCCAAAATGTAGCAATAGAAGTATTAATAAGAAAAAATGTCATGTTCTGTGCAAAACAAAGCAGTTTGTTTTCATGGTACTTATATTTACTCTTATTTTCTTGCTGAGATGAGCACCTGAGTGCATTTATCATATGAATGAAACAGTGCTTCAGTGTGTGTATTCCCCAATGATGCTGCAATAACAGATTGTAAAATCTGGCAATGAAACACACAATATGGTCAGCGACTCGGCGTCACAGGAAATATTGATGCGGCGATTACCCTCTAATTTCTCTCAAAGCGAATACGCAAAATAATTCAATAGGTCCGAGCTTATATTATTGACATTTCAAATCACAATAGGTTAATAGAAATCAAATACGAGATGTGAGATTCCGCCGGGGATAAAACTCAGCTGCCACCGCAAAGTAATGTTAGAAAATTGAAGATGACAAATGTCACTGACACAGACACCCATCTGTGCTCGTTTAATTTCTCAACCTTACTGACGCTGCCTCTCTGTGCGTGAACATGAATGCATGCATTGTACGTTTGTGTACTGTCTGGATAAAGCACACTCAAAGTTGACAGTGTGCAGGTTATATATTTTGAGGCACTCGGCAAGAAACAGCATTTTTTTGGAGGCCAGCTGTAATGCGACTAGTAATGGCATTCAGATGAATAAGAGACCATAAAATCACCGGCTTCACTTGCAAAATGTAGAATCTGCATCAACAGCCCAATACAGTATGTAAGCAAATGCTTAAATATAATTGCCTTGAGGACACAGTCTGCTTTGGATACTTCACCGACCTTTTTTTACAAAATGACCAAAATCAGAAATGACCAAATTTACATTATTGATGAATCATTCCCATTTTGTCACAAGCTCGTGATTGCATTCCCAACTGCAGAAAAGAGGAGGGAGGAAAAAAATACTAGGCTCATTGCACCAACTGCTTACTGATTGTTCTGGCCCAATTAAGCAAGAGAAAATATTTGACTGGCTCTTCCGAACCAGCAACAGCTCCCTCTGTGAATACAAAATGCACCCACTGTCTTTTTGTGACATTCTATTCAGCCATTGCACTGTGGAGTGTGATTTCTTCAGCTAAAGGTTGTAATTTCAATAAATGTGAACTTGCAATTACACACAGCGGTTTTTACTTCTTTTTCTTCCAATGAGACAAAGCAACCACAAGAAGGTGTGTTTAAGAAATTGCTAATGAACTCTTAACAGAGCCCCCATTGCTTCCTCTGGTCTTTGTGCGATTGGTCTTGTTCCTCAGATATCTAATTGTTTGAAAAATCCAATTTACATATACACTAGTAGAAATGAGCTATTGAAAATATAATGCATAGAAAACAGACCGTAATTGATTAGATGTGTTTTTCATTTTTTATAATGTAGATATTATTACAAAAATCAAGATGCAGATTAAAAAATGACGTAAAAGGCCTTTAAATTTGCGATACTTGGGTTCACCTCCATTGTTTGATCAATTTCTACATCTCTGTGTCATTGGGGTTAAATTTTCCCCCCCATCCTTACAAGTTCAAACTTGAACTCTTAGACACAGAAATGACTTCAAATTGTAACTCTTGTCACAGTAATTTTTTAAATGAGATCATTTTCCATCACTGCATTTATTGTTGACTTTTCTGAGCAGCCTCAAGAGATATTAGGTATTTAAAAGATTTTGGCTGTAATGGTCATTCGTTTGAGATTTTCAGATCTCAATGAAAAGATAAATTGGTATTCTTAAAGCTGCCTCATTTTGAAAGGGTTTGATTACTCACCGTGGAGACGTATTTGATTTCCCGGCAGAGTTTTGTCTCCCGTGGGAAATCTGCCAGATCCAGGAAGTTGTCCACAACCACTTGGCCAATAATGTCATGCCGTGAAAATCGGTCGAAGTCATAGACGCTGAAGTGCAGCTTGCGTGTGGGAAGCTCTGAGTAGGCCACAGGAAACAAGAAGACCTCATCAAACACGGGGTTTAGCGTTTTACGGTGCACCTTGGTCTGATGCTTGGTCATCCGGTCAGGCAGCAGGTAGATCTTGACGTAAGGATCAGAGGTTCCAGAGAAATCCTTGGCTGGGAGGTCCTCTGCTTTGTGGATCTTAACAATCAACTGCTCCAGGTCACAGTCAAACTTGAGGATGAAGTGGAGACACCCACAACCCCTGCCTCTGTGACTTCCATCGTCTCCTTCTAGAGACCGTTGTTTGTAGAGCTCAGGTTTGAGGCGCCCAAGGCCCAGTCCCATCCCAGTGAGTGAGTCCTGCCTTTGAAACTGGGCCACGTTGAAGTCGGGATTCGACAGGTTCATATGTCGGCGTATTGAGCCTTGTCTGTGGACAAAGAATATCATCAGCATTATTGAGAACCAGTCACATAAGATATTAATTGCTTACAAACGAAAACTGCTAAAAATAACTGACCCAATTTCCGACATGGAGTACCCGGTGGGTGAGGGTTCCGTAGTTTGCCTCTGAATCCGAGGGTTAGTATGAACCCCGTTTTCTCGACTTTTTTCCTGGGCGTCTAGTGGAATGTCCGGAGATGTGTGACTGATCTTCATGGCTGCCTCCGGAGGACCCAGGGCGACAGGAGGTGGTGATACGGGAGTTACCGGAGCCTCCACAGATACAACTGACGCCATTGGTGTTGGCTCTTTGGCGATGGAGCACTGGGACGACTCACGGCGGGTGTGGGCCGGGGGGTCAACGGCCGTGTAAACCGGCTGCCTCTGAAGGGGCTGTGAGCGCAAAGGGCTCATGGCTGGGTTGAGGTGACCCCCGTGGGGCTCCTTGGTAGTGGGGGAGAGACCACGCTCTCTCCATGGTATCCAGCAGAGCTTCCAAGATACAAAAAGGGAGACTCCAAATAGAGCCAAGCCACAAGCTGTCACCACCAGTGACAGCAGACTCACCGACACATCTGCAGAAAACAAAGACCAGTGACAGAGGTTGGAACAAAAGGCAACCGCTTCTGTTTTCATGACACACTCTTGTAAATTGATTCTACAAGGTGGCAGTGACCCACTTGATCCAGTCGTGTTCTTTTTGGGTAGTATCCTCAGTGTTTGTATTTCTGACTTTCTTGTTTGTGAGTGAGACTGATATACAGTGTGTTACTTTTTTCATTGGCCTATGAAGTGTTTAGCATTGAGACTTGCGGGCACAGCCTTACCATATTATGCGAGAAGACGAATTCTGCTGATTATCGTTTGCGTTAGGTTGCTAATAATAGGTTTCAATTGATAACATTCACAATGTGATTTTCCCAGTGGGTAGCTCACCTTTTTATTTTCCAAATAAAAATGATCCTGCTGTTCAACAGGCACATCCATTCATAATTGTGGTGAATTTAAATCCTTAATAAGATTAATAAGGATTAGCTAGTCTCTCAATTATCCCCTGGAGTGTAAAATCCCTGCAAAATGAACTTCATATATTCTGTATTATATATTTTGCAAAACAAATGACAGCATGTATTGATACAAAAGTGAAAAGCTTGTACAAAAACACAAATAGTAGTAAAACTGTATGATTCATGTTGTGATACACTGTTTACTTAAAGTAAACCAGACACTTCAGAGAAATGCTTTTCCAACAGTGTTTTCTTCATGTTTATTTTGGATCGCATGAGATTGTATAATGGTGGATTTGTTTACGCCAAGACTGGGCGTGCTCATACCCATGCAGTGAGGTGAAGTGAAACCAAAGCCGGTCATCAAAGCCTTTATGAATCATTGCTTCTCGTGTGAGAGGACTAAAACAAGTCAAAGGAAACTGCCGGAACAAAATAGTTTGAAACACAGTCACACTATTCCAATATGTATAATTTCTTCATACGGATGATCATAATTTCAAATGAAAATCTCAGCTGCATCAAGACTCAAATGCTATAGTTTCTTCATGTGCATTAATCAATTTTTTGTGTATCATTTCAAGAATATTTCTAGTTAGTGTCTCTTTATAAAACAACATATAATTAAAGTTGCTCTCTCATTTAGCATTGGCTGTCAGACAAAATAAAACCAGGAGATTTAAATATATCACTTGTGAATGCCACCTTTAACACATCCACTACAGGTGGCAGTGTGATTTGGTATTCTTTATATCTTAAGTTTGAGTTCAAATTCATGATGGTGGTGTAAAAAGGCAAAATCACACAATATTTATGCTGCTACAGTAACAAACTGTATTGAATACGATTAATACTGTTTCCATGGTTGTACCATATCTTCTCCCTCTAGGACTCGCAAGCATTGCCATTTAATTATTCTTGTATGAAAAAAATAATGCTCTTAATATTGTTTTATTACAGTTTAATTTGCATATGCAGGACTCAACTGTTGCCCGGCAACAACTGTTGAGAAGCAGCAGGAAAATCATCTTGGGTATATGGGAAGATGGTTCCTATTTCTAGTGAGTGGGGAAAAACAGGGTGAAAATTGTTGCTCTTGTGTAGAATTGGCCACCGACAATATTGTCTCCCTTGCTTGACACGTGTTCCTGTACAGTGTCATAAAATCTGTCTGGTGTATCTTTCTGAGAATACCTATTATTGGCTCATTTCGCCTCGTTCTGTGGGAAGGCAGTGAGGCAGACTTGTTCTCCGTTTGTGTGTTGACTCTGCTGTGTGCAGTTGATTAATAAAGCTGGTACAATTTCTAGAGTTATAGTTGTGGAACAGATTTGTTTGGGATTTCCAGAAGTCTGCAGTTCACCAAATCCAACTGAACATTGAGATAAAATCCACTTTAGTTGGTAGGATAATGATGTATTCACCAACTTTTTCTACATTGCAAGTGTCAAATTAGCACCAACCTTTTGACCAATTATGCCAATATGCATAAACATCATTATAATAATGAGCAGTTATTCACTCGTTTTTCTATCATGAATACAAATGTCTGTTAGGACCAAACTATTTTCATGGACCGATGCCAAATTGTGAATCTTAGTGGAAATGCAGCTACTGCAGCTGTCTGAACACCTGCCTCATTTTTGTCCCTAATATTTATACAATGACCTCAAAGAGATTTAAGAAAATTAGGAAGCATAACACGCCCCTTCAAAAGTATTGAAACAGTGAAACCAATGGTTTTTGTTTTTGCTGTAGGAAGGGCAGCTTTATTTATATAACACAGTTCCTACACAAAATAACTCAATGTGCTTTGGACGTTAATGATAGGTATGGTGGGGGAGAATAGTTTTTAGTCTGAAATTTCAAAGCGTTTACATTTGGGGCTAACTTCACTTCTTTTTGTAACTTATTCCATTTGCGTGCAGCATAATTGCTAATTGCTGCTTCACCAAGTTTGCTTTGAATGACTCTGGGCTCCACAAATGGAACCAAGTTTATAGATCTCAGAGCCCTACTGGGTTTATAATCAATTTCTTTCATGGATTCTGAACCTAAACCATTTAGTGAGTTATAAATTGGTGGCAAAGTTTTAAAATGCCTTGGAAATTCTTATTTTTTGCCGTTTCCCAAATGATACAACAATAAACTCCCTCTGTTGTTGTGGAAGCTCTCTACAAAAATGCCCTGAAAAAGCGTCTTAGAATATTTGAACTTAATTTGAAATTAATCAGAGGGACTTTAAATTGTAGCACGTTTCGGCTAACTCGTATTTAACATGAGTTTGAATGTGATGATTTAATTTGAAGACAGACACATCCCAAAAAAAGAGTTCACACTTTTGCAAACATATCTCAGTTGATTTTTTACTTTTAGTTGAGATTTATAGGTTCTTGTTTTTTAAGACAGAAAAACCTGGCATCTGGACAGAAGTGTGTGGACATTTTATATTCACTGTATATATTATGCTTTGGAGAGCTTGACACCTCAAGCTATTTCTTTTCCTAGTTTGCCTCTCGCCATCCTTGTGTTGGTTCTTGCCTTTTGGCTGCATATTTTCTATTATAGTCCCACTGTTTGATTCTGCTCCAGCTCGATTGAACTTATATTGTAATATACTTTATATAACGTTAATGAATTTGTGTTTGTGGAAACGTACAAATAGAAATACTAGTTTTAAAATGTATTTGTTCAGATAAAGAATCTTCCCCTAATCGACCCAAAAATACAACATACAGTATTTGGTTGGATCATTAGCATGTAGTATATTGAATTAAAAGCATAACGTTGTGCTTCACCATGATAGCATCGGATGAGGTCATTTGAGCCACAGCGACTAGTGAGAACAAGACTTGTGTGTGGGCACTGTCAGAAGGCTTCACACACTAACTGACAGTCTTTCCTCTGTGCACTCAGAAATCCTGTAAATACCAAAAAGAGTATGTGAGGTTTAGAAGCAGAATGTAGACAAGTAGAGAGACCTGTCATGTGAAGACACCGTCATGTGGGCAGGCTGCCAGAGAACAGCATGAGAAAAATCTATCGGCATCTGGAAAGATTCAGAGACTGTATAACAACAAAGAGAGTGAAGCAATTTTAGAGCATGGGGCCTTCAAAGATGCAGCAGTGTAGGAGGCAACCTGGTGCTGAAAAAGCAATCTGAGAACGCCTCCCTCTTGAAATCTTATTTGTCTGAACATTCCCTTGGTGTGATATGTGTCCACGTTTGCCTCTATACAAAAACGGCAAGAGAATCACAGTGGGTCATAGTCGGTGGTGTGTATATGCAGTTTAGATTTTTCGCTCACCTGAGGTCACATGATCATATCACGACTATGAGTTGAGCACCATCAACTTTTTCTTGGGATCGACACTTTAAACCTTGTAAGGCTGCGAGGTGGGCGAGAAACACTAGTCAAATCTAACAAATGCATTTTAACAATCTATGAATAGTCACAACTGACTCATAAGCATTATTTAATCAAAAAAGAACTCCCAGCAGAAGGATGACAAATAGGTATTACCAAATTCCCAATGATTAATTCATCAATTAATATCCTTAGTATCGGGGAAATAATTTAGGTGTTGCCTTGGTCTGCAGCCATTTACCCGTGAAGGATTCAAAACTGTCCTTTTTCTTCAGAAACTGCATTTACCAAAATTGCACCATCCCTCTTAGTCATAATTGCCTCTTTATCACTTTAATCTGTCATCGCGGAAAGGTGCATGTGTTCTAGATTTGGCTCATGACTTCTTTTTGAGTGTGAAGAAGCAGAGAATGTCCAAGATTATAATGCATGTCTTGACAAATCAACAAATGGGCACTAAGAAAGCAAATGACCAGGAAACAGACTTGTTGAAAATGGGCACTTCCACTGCATGCTCACTGCCACCGTCTCCATTGCACGCACGCACGCGCACACGCTCACACAAGATCGAGTGCTCAAAACGTGCCATTTTTGCACGTGACGAAATGTGTAAGCCTACGTTGAGAAAATTCACGCCTCTTTTTTTTTCTCTTTGCAACACGTTTTAGCAAGTTCAGTGAAGTCCGGTGATAAATCCATTTCGATGACACAACACACACGCACACACACGACCAAGCACGCGCACAGATCTAAATCTAACTTTTATAAAACAAGTGTGGTTTTACTGCAAGCGGCAACACGCACGAAGGAAATTGCACGAGAGTCAGTCACCCTTATGTGTGTAGTTGTCAGTAATACGATATAATAAGATTATGACGATCCCATTAGAGTACAATGAAAATCCAAAGCAATACTGACAAATGACCCTAATGCATGTAATGTGCAACAGAATAGTAATTGCACTTCATATGACGAGAAAGTGCTGGCGAAAATGGCAAACGCAGGTTAAAAATATGCACAATTAAAGAAGTTGCATTTGACCTCCATTCATCTGATTGCGTTTAAATGGTAGTTGATCCTCACCTGAGTCCATGTAGCGTGGCCTGGCCAAATCGCGGAAATAGTAAATGAAATCCAGGCAGTTTTCGCTCTGCACTTCCCCTTTGGAACAAAGATCTGAAAGGAGTTCAAGTGCCTTTCGACAAATCTCGTCATCTTTGTCTCCAGGCATTTCCCAACAGCATCCTTAAATCATGGAGGCTCTCTCAGGCACCACCACCACAGCGGACCGCTCACCTCACACTCAGCTTTTCCACGCAGCCCAGTCGAGCACTCATCCGGCGGCACGCCTACCCACGCGATAGAGGATCACAAATGCAACCCCCACTCTAAAAACAAAAGTGAGCCAAAACGCTAGTGGCGTGTCCCATGTGTGCAATAAACGCATCTTGTGTGTGACATTTGCTCATTTTTGGCCGACACTCTTCGCCGAACACTGGAAAGCCACCGGTTGAATCGGCGCGTTCACACTGCGGCGTGGCGCGCTGTCCATGGTACTAAAACGTGCGCGCGCCTCGCGGACTACGGTGCACCAAGAAAACGTTCATATGGTCGGGAAAGTAGAGCACTGTGTCAACATGTTTCCCTCATGATATGACATAACACGTCATTGAGGATGATTTAGGATTTCTTGTGATACACGCCCCGTAGTCACTTAATTGGGTACATTTGTAAGCAAGTGTGCCTCTAAGTGTAGCCCATATGTATACCAATCCTTCCATCCATTTTCTGAATCACTTATCCTCATGAGGATCGCGGAATATATCCTCTGGTAGTGAACCGATATAATAATATAGTATCTGTCTCTGGGTCAGTGTACTGTATTGCAAAATGCAGCAGCCTTCAGTTACTTCAGTCCGTCACATTCCTAAATCATTTATTCTATTCAGGGTCACAGAGAGCCAGAGCCTATTCAAGCTTCCTTGATATGAAAGGCATACTGCAGTCTAAACCAGATTTGTAATAGTATTTTTTTTATTATGTTTCATTATAACCCTGACACAACCATGGTCTCACATTCCATCACGTTTGCCTAGTTTCCAACTTCTCAATTGGATCTCTGGCATGAATTTGCATTGAGAAGAATTCCCACACATAGCACAACAAGCCCCTTGCCCACTTGCTTTTATCTGTCACTCAGAGACAAACTGGATCAATACCTTGCAGATAACAATCCTCTTCCTGCTGCTTGTACAATGTGATGAGCAGCAACATTGCCATGCAAATACTTTATTTACGACTGTGCAACTTTCTATAGAACATATGGAAAAATAATTCATAAGTACCATGCTCCCTCCAAAAACCTCATTGTATGGAGGATGCCAGTGTCCCTAATGTTGTGGCTACTCTGTGGTCTGTCTTTTGACATGACAGAAATGGCACGCAATGCGATGCCTAATTTATTCTACACTGTGTGAATTATGAATTCAGTTATATTTAACTGAATAGGCTGAACGATGACAGCTTGCTTCACTGTCATAAAATGGAGCTCATGCAGAATAGGTGAGTGTGTTACCATCCCGTTTGTGTGAACACACAAAAATGGTTGAGAGGGGAACATGAAAATGACCATACAGGATGGACGGAGCCAAGAATGGACGACTCAACGGGCTTGACTTATTCATAGTGACTGTGAAGATAATTTTCAAATAAATGTTGGAGGGGTTTAACTGGAGCAATACAGATTTCTGATGGAGCTGCAGCTCCTCTTAGACCCAGTAGCATCGTCCCTGGGGCCAAGAGTCAAAACCCAATCGTCAGAGCAGCGAGGCAGATTTTCTCACCATTCTGGTAGTTTTCTCATGTAATATAGAAGTACAGTCAGTATACATCTTCCTGGGTCAGTTATATTGACAAGTAAATGTACATTGGTCTTTGCTGTGCTATGGACCATGCCTGTGTTCAAAACGATTTGATTGAGTGATTGTTGACAGTTATTCAGTCACTGCAAAAGAAAAGATCTGAGAGATTTTCTGGTAGAAAATCTGTATTAAGTAGCAGCCAAGATATTACTCTGATTTTCATCCTTATTCCACCCAGAAAGAAAAACAGCAGCCATCTCCCATCAACACTAAGCATGTTTAATGAGCTGTACCCTGCGTGCATTTTGTCTTGTTTCTCCTCTGTTGTAGAAATGGGCTGTCGAGCTTCTCCGCCTTGTAATCATGACAGCGCAGCCAATACCACAAAAAATACGACGTTCATCTTTGGCAATTATGAATATGGGAGGTTGATGAGAGTGTAATAGCGGTTATGATTAATGTGACGAATTCCTGTTCATCTCCCTAGATGTCTCATTTTCCTCATCCGCTCTCCAACTCGCAGTCTTGGTCATGAAGTAATGCAGCAAGCTCACCACACAGTGTTCAGTCGGTTCTAAAAGGCCACTGTGAAAGATGCCTGCAAACAGTCTTGGCACTGTGTGAGTTGCGCGGCTCTATAATCGTCTCTTTCCCAACTGGCTCTCAGTGTTCTACACAGGATTAGAAGAGTTTTATCGCAGTCTGTTTTATCTCTAACTGGAGGCAAGTTATCACTTTGTACAATTGGATGAAGCTCAATAGTTCATTTTGGTTTTGAGGGTCCATTCCTCCCTGGGTACTCTGGATTCTTAGTGCAGTCCAAAAACAGATTGCAAATTTATATTGCAATGTAAAATTTTGGTAGGAATATGAAAATCGAATATACTGTACATTATCAGGAGCTTCAGCTGTTAATAAGACCTCAGAGTTTTACGATGATTGAGTTATTCCGAGTAATTAAAATACCAAAGGCATGTTATAGTGTTACTGACCTGGATGGGAATGTTTCACTTAATGTGTCAGGTGATCTCTCCTGTATCTACCGTGCTTCTCGCCATCATTCAACTGAGACAGGCTCCAGCAACAGTGGAGAGTATAGAACATGAATGGATGGATGGAATTAGTATAAGCCATCAATCCACTTTAGAGGAAATCCATGGCAAGAGCAAGAGAAAATAGGGACTAGTGCTTGTAGACGTTCCTGCAAACCGTTTAAAGTGATTTCTTTCAAGCTGGATGGGGTTCTTATAGTATAGCTTGTCATGAGCTAATGAGTAATTCCCATTTTTTGGGCAAGTAGGGATGAAAGTTGTTGTTGAGCATGTCAGAGGCAGCAAGTTCATTCAGAACCAAGACACAGGAACAAAACAAAATGAGAGCAAACATAAATACACAAACACACGACGTGCAAATAAAATAATTGGATGACTTAACTGCAGTGTCAGCTAATAATCTGATTTTCTCGCTGCTCTTCCACATGCAAAATAGTTACATTTGATGTAATTTCTGATATATCTGATATATATATATTTTTTGAACATTTTCAAGATTTTATTTCATTGACAATACCTTTGTCATGTACTTGACATTTGGAGGCTACGAAATAATACAAAACAATAAGGTTGGACTGCTTTGGATGTTTTTAGGCCACAAAAAAGAAGCACTCTGACCTAATGGACAATCTGCTCTAACAGACAAGCCTTCAGTGAAATCAAGATTCCATTGTACTTATTTTCAATAAAGTGTGTCTTTTTAAAATTCAAACATTTTTCATACTTTCACTAGTTTCAAAATCAAATAATGGTATTTGTAAAACAGAGAGGAGGATGGGAGGATTTTTCCATTTTTTTTATTCCTTTATGTCTATTTTCTATGACACAAAGAAAGGCTTTGAGTTTGAGTGGCAGGTCTTATAAAACAAAGACAAAAACTAGTGTGTGTATGTGTGTGCGCGCGAGTGTGTGTCTGCATTTGGGCATAAGCAACAAAGGGTGTAAGGGAGAGCGGGAGGCTGCGGGAGTGATTATACAGAGTTTATCGAGAACCAGATAAGGCAGAGTATTGGTGTTGGGGGAAGGGCAAAGAAAGAAAACTTAGTTAGAGGGGAAAAAAAATACGCTTGGGAAAAATTGATTTTGAATAGCCAAGAGAGCTTTCTCAGTAAAGGATTTTGTGTGGTAGATCACCGCAACTATGTTCCCGGGAGGTGAAATTCAGCACAGGGAATGATATACCCCACTGATAAACGCTACATTTAAATAGCACTATCATCGTACCGATATGGATTTTTCTCTATAATTGATTGAGTGCGCATGGAGGTTCATGCTGATAAAAGCCCAATGAGGAAAGTTTCTGCCAGACCAAACCATTGCATGAAGAGAGCAGCTGCTAAAAATGCCATTACAAAGCAGTAAACAAGTATTTGAAGCTGCTGGAGCCTCAAGGGTCCTGCAGACATCAATGTTTAGGATCCTCCAGAGATGTATGGTTACACATAAACCTTCTTTTCGCTCACCTTTAAGAATTGCTCACAAGCAAAAACAGCTGCTGTCTGCCCAGAATGAAGACTCATTTTCATTTTTCTCAGTTTTGCTCACTGATGAGTGCCATGCAATCCTAGATGATCCACATGGATGGAGTGCAGGAGTGTCAAACATATAGTCGGCGGGCCAGAAAAGGTCTGTCTCGTCAGAGAGATCCAGTCCGGTTATAGTTCAGGGCAACTAATTGTGGACATTACATTTTCAGTTTGTCATCTTTTTTGAAAATAATAATCACATTATTATTATATCATCGAAAGGTTGTTAAATAACATCAAAATTATACACTAATGGATGATGACTTGAAAATGACATTCTAAATAATAAACACAAAAGTCAGAGAACATGATGTCCCCAAAACGTCATAAGCACCAGGAATTTTCTTGCATTGAAGCCAAGACAATACAGCAGCAAGAAACTGTTGAGCGGGAAAATAGCACGCCACTGGGATAATCAGCTGCTGAGAGAAAACCGGTGTGCCAAAGTGGACCCAGTGGACCGTTTGAGGGGGAAAAAAAAAACACTGTTGGGAAATAACACACAGTGGAAACAATTGGAGTGGCACTACAATGATTGACTTTATGTTGGACTGTACAGTACATGTAAACACAGTCACTGAATCATAAATATCTGCATGCTGCATGTGTCACAATCGAAGGCTCACTGTAGAGTGTCCATGTTCTCCAGGTTCTCCGGGTTCCTTCCACATCCCAAAAACATGAAACCCATTTAATGAAAGCCTTCACCTTGCCCAAAATTGTAAGTGTGAGTGTATGAATGTGAGCGTACGAGTCGCAAGGGGAAAACTTGAAAAGTCCACGCAAATCCAGGGTGTATGGTACAGTAAGGTTGGTTATCAGTTTCTAGGTGTGTTCTATCATTATGTTTCCATTTCAGAAGCAAAGTAAAATTACTTTAGGATTGAGGGAGACTGATCTGCCCACTCATCATCTTCGGCTGTGTGATTGACAGGCGGCAAGCTTCTCAAGGCATGAGATGTGTTGCTCTGCGAGACATTGTTGTGCCTCATGCAGGAGATTTCCAGAAAAAAGGTTAACACCTGCTAAAGCTGCTGGGGCCCAAGGGAGGATGCTCCTCATGAGGATTTAGGCAGGGACAAAGCAAGATAAACAGGAGGACAGGCAGATAATCACACATAGATTCAGGGTGGCTTTATTATTCATTTGTACCAAGCCTAGCTGCAAAATAGCCAAACAAACAAGCGCATCTATTTCAGGACCTCAGTCCTGCACAGAAGCTTGAGTGGACATGTTCATTTTCCCGTCTTGTTTGCTCATTTTGCAATCATTTTTAAAGCTTTGTTGTGAATAACCTGAGCATCCAGGTGACAAGAACAGCAATTCTTAAATCACAACATCCATTTGGAATTGTCCAAAAAAACAAGTGTAATTCATATAGTGACTACGCACAACACAAAATACTTAAATCTCAAATAATATTATCACATTTAAATGAATGGAAAGGCTATCAATCTGTTTCAGCTACACACAAAAACATTTGTTTTAATGAGGATAATAGCACTTTATAATTTTGTGCAGAATACAGAATACAGTTAAATACAATGTGAAGAAGTAAACAGTTTCAAATGATGAATCATTTCTTGTGACTGTTTGGCTGTTTTGAAGTTAAGTTGCGCCACCAACACCAACAGCGGTTGGAGTTCAGGTTTTTGCTCAGAAGGCAAAGCATAAAATGAGTCGAGTGACAGTTTGCTTCTTGAACAACCCTTGACTTCCATCATGCAATTCTCCAAATAGAAGGAAACAAAGGTGTCATCCATTTCTGCTTGAGACCATCTATTTGATAATTTTCCCAGAGCCGCAGTTCAGACGTTTGACAAGTTATTCAATGTCAATTCAACCTGAGCTGAATCCAAAACACATTAGTGGTAATGTGTGCTCATTTAAAAAACTGTCGCTCATACATTGAAAGGGAATTGTGCAAATGCAATATTTTTCTTGTCATTTGTGATCCGCACCGAACAAAGTGAAAGTGATTTCCTTTTATAAGGCTTCTATTGATTGAGTAATGAGTTATAACCCAAATGAGGCTCGTGGTCCGGTGTGTATTGTATTTTCCATCTTCTCTTTGGAGAGTCTCAGCTGGCTTGCTGCATATTAGAAAGAGAGACCTCTGTAAGTAGACTCTCGGGAACGGAGGTGTTTATACCTTCACATGAATGCAAGAAGTCATGTTTGCATTGACATGTGTGCTGCCTGTATTATAAATGTTTCTGGACTGTACTGGATGTACCAGAGGACACTAAGCAGCACCATCATATGTTTTGAAACATTGCTGCCATGTTCACAGTATTTGAACAGATGGAATCCGTCCTGGTGTGTGTATTGCATGTCCTTAGGGTTTGGAGTGGTGGCGGGGATCGGCAACATTGATATAGCTTTGTCAAGTTCCCTGTCGACAGTGGTGCAATAGGGGGTGCATGCCACTATATCCCAAACTAATGGATTTATAAATATTTTAGTTGGGCATCATCATGTTGATGTCATAGTATGATTTTGTGCTTGATTTTGACATACAATTTTAAGTGCATCACTCATAATAGTATGTTGTCCAATCTTACTTGTTCCTTCTCAATGTCTTGTGGCTCTGTGTGACTAATGACTCTCACCCCCACCTTTTAGGTGTCTGGTCTCTCCCAGCACCATTGCAACATTGCCTCTCACAGTTGAAAGCAACACACACATGCACAGCCCTGCATGGTGGGTTGCCACGGTAACAATGCAGCCAGTACCTCTAGCGCTCTTGTATTTGGTTATGGCTGTCCAGATCCCTTCTTAGGTGGAAGGAGTGATCACTGTTCCACTCACCAAATGTCTAATCTGGATTGGCACCGATGCAGAACACTTGGAAAATGGGCCCAACTTGAATACGCACGTAAAAGCTCTTTCTCATTCCGTTCTGCTCTTTATGTGCTAAAATGGGCTACTTGAAGAAGAGCACCATATTTCTGTCACACTGTAAAGCGATGAATGTGTCTTACATTCTCAGCCTGTACGGCATGATTACCTACACAGCCTCAAAAGCCAGAATGCTTCAGTTGATGCAACAGGAAGTGTGCATTTCTGAGGTGGACATCCTGGCCATTCTATCTGCTGGAACGGTTAATGCGATTTACTGCAGAAGCTAATTAAGGAGCTGTGTGTTTGCACAATTGTAAAACAATGATAACAGTGTTTTGTCGCAGGGGGCGGAGCAAATAACCACTAACTGTCATGATCATTTGGACACGTGTGTATGTGTGCAGCATCACATCAGAAACCATAGCCCTCAAGTGTAGTGTGTGTTATCCAGTGTTAAATAAAACATATATTATGCAAAGCAATATATCTGAGTGCTTACAGAGCTCTGAGACGGGGCTCTACACTGCCTCTAAATGGTCACATTTTGCCCCTAAAATATGAGACAGCGCAAGTAAATTTTTCATCCAATTGCCCAACTGAGACTGGTAAATATATTGCCTTTTTTTAATGGAAAAAAAAATGTTATGACAAATATCTGCTCCACACTTCACATCAAAAGGCATCGCAGAAACAGGCCTGACCACCAGACTGTCCATAAATGGTCACATTTAGCTCCTAAAATATGAGACAGTACGATAAAATGTACCCTTCACTTGCGCAGTGCATCTGGTAAATGTATCGATAAATTCATCTTTCGTACTGCTTATCCTCACGAGGGTCACAGGCACACTCGAGCCTATCCCAGCAGTGGTTGGGTGATAGGTGGGGGACACGTTGAACCGTTCGCCAGGTCAATCAGCTTTGAATGTGGGAGGGTATTGGAGTACACGGAGGAAACAAACGTAGACACAGGGAGAACATGCAAAGTCCACAGTATCGCTTCTGATAGGGCCACCACCTTATATGATGGCTGAAATGTCGAACCCTGCAAAACTGTAACAAACAAACTCCAAGAAAATGATCACTGCCTACCTTCCACCCAATAACATGTGGCAGAGGAGACAAATCCTGGACTGCCGCCATTCATTTGCAAAGCATATACTGTATATTAAGACAGACAAGCGTTCACTCGGCTGGGAACTGAGCACTGAACAGCCAATATTGCACTTATGTCTGGTGAACAAATTCAATTTGACTGTAAACTCCCTTGTCAATACCCACAAATATTTTCAAATTGCGAAATTTGCTGAAAATACTTGCACTGCTGGTCCAAACATTAACATTTTAGGTATTTAAACAGCATAACATAGTTTGGGTTTATGTTGTGTGAAAAGCTGCACAATAAACACCCCTCCATTTTCTTCCAGCACTTCTTAGATTTTAAGTTAGCGGCTACTACACTCCTTGTGAAAAATATTAGTCTGGAGCCCTGCTCTAAGATGACGATCCATGTCTAAATAATTCATCTTAACGACTCAAATGAAACATTTGTGCTCCAACGCCATCATCTGCGACTCCATTAAGCTCTGCTCATGCTTCATTCGCACTCAATATTTTGACAACATGGAACTCCAGATGGCTGAAGTCAGATGCCTAAAGTTACCAGAAGACAATAAAGTCCGTACATGAATTATCGAAACATTCCAATCTGTCTCTATTTTGCATTCAGCGTCTAGTGTAGCTATTGACATATAAAATGTGTTCGGTGAATCAGAGTTAGTATTCATGGGCCAGCTGCTTTATCGTAAATGCTTCGACATATGTGCCAACAGCCCACCTCATAGGCTTAACCATCACTATCAGTTTATAAGTCTAAAATACCTCAGAGGCATGCTGCCAAATAGTTAAGTCAATTCAGATGAAATTAACAACCTTTGAAGAAGTGGGAGTACTATAGTGTGATATTAAGAATACCCAAAGGATTAAAATGGAAATCCAGGGTGGGGATTGGTATTAAACAATGGCAGCATGGTGGAGAGCGGGAGCTGTTAGCTTTTTCATAAATAGGTCTTTCCTCCATTGAGCTCCATTCATTGATTTACTGATCATTTGTCTTTGCTCTTTGGACTAACGTTACACTGAGCAAGGGCCGGTGACACTTTTATTCCCCACCCTGCAAAAAATGATTTGAACACTATCAATCAGTAATGATTTCTGCAAGGGCAAAAAGGTGAGAGCCAGCAGATGGCCGAGAGGGGGCTGCTGGTTTTATATACAATTCATAGTTGGGGTGAAAGTTGACAAATGAATGTGCAACTATGAAACATATACCAATATATTTCAATATGCTTCAAATTTGATCAAAATTATTATGGCATCAACAGACTACACCTGGCTTTCTCAAACTTTTTACAAAACCTCAAAAAAATCCTTTACTCTCCACACTAATGACATACATTAAAATGAAAATTATATTCATAGAAAAACATTTTGCTCATTGTGAAAATCATGTAGGCGTTGATGATTTTGTTTCAGTCAATGTTTTAGTGTCCATCCATCCATTTTCTGTCCTAAATAGGATTACGGGTGAGCCAGAGCCTATCCCAGCTTCCTTTTAAGCGAAAGGCCAGGAAGACCCTGGACTGTTCCCCAGCCAATATCAGCAGTATAATAGTGCAGTGATAAAAAAAAAAAAACTCTGTTCCACTCTATTAGAATCATTCTCCTAAAACATAGATGTCATCAAACAAATTGACCTGATACGTAAATGAAACCCAATGTGCTCTGCTGTAATTGTGGTTAACAAGTAACAGGAGTACTCAGACAGAAATAAAAAAAACTATCATACTCGTGCCACAAGCTGCAGTTCCAGTTTATGGAGCGAGTGCAGTGTTCAGTGAGGCGCCATATCACCATCATCATTAATTTCACAGGAAATATCACAGGGACCTTTGGTGTAGGCGCAACAGATGGGTGTGTGATTTTCTGGTTATCTCTGCATCTTTCTCTGATTCATTGGGGTCCAAACCAATCTGGATGGAGAGGACTGGACAAAAGGAGAGAGAATATATTGGTCTTCCAAATGCAGCAATATAAAAAAAAAAAGCTAATACATGGTCAAATAATGTGCTTTAAGTGCATGTATTCAAATGTATTTGCTTCCATATAATTTAGCAGCTGGCTTCTGTGTTAAAACTGATCATCGTGATAATTTTGGTCGCTCTGGTGGTGATTTGAAATATTCATATACCTTTTCATCTCTGATTAATATATGCAATACTTGCATCTACTTTCTACAATCTGGCTCTGAAATAGAATCCGAGCATGTTGGCAATAACAAGTGACGCATTTGCCATATAAAAGAAATTCTAGAAAGTATAATGGTGACCAGAATGGATTATTTAACGTTCTATTGTTTTATGTGGAGAGATTTTTCTTCTTCAAATTGCTAACAAATTGGAGGTCAAATGGTTGGTTAAATCCTGAATTGAGTTCAGGAGCCATTCGATTCTTCTGTAAACACACTGAAAAGATGCGGTGGTAAAAATGCATGAAGCTAATTGTAGTTGTGTATTTTTTGGATGAAGTCATCAATGAGATTATTTTGAGTTTGGAGCTGCAGCTTCAAACAAAGGTGAAAGAGGAATTTCCAACCGCATGACTCCCTAAGACTAACCACACAAAAGGCTTTCCTTTTGTTTCAATTCCTCCAGCAGTGTGTGTTTTAGTAGCTCAATCACGGCTGTAATAATTCACCCTTGATGTTTCCAAATCCTGTGGAATGTGTAGGCTTCACATGTATGCTGGTGTTGGCATGGAAACAGGATTGGCATTGCGATGGATCGAAAATTTCACCCTGAATCCCCACATTGAAGAATGCATGACACCATCCCTGCCCCCCCAGCTATTACGCCGTGAAGAGGAGGGCGGAAGAAGGAAGTGGGGGGCGGGGGTCTTCAGGATTTCACACGTGGAAGAAACACGTTCACATTTTTAGGTGACAATAGTCCTTGGTCCTAGGCGGATGAGGTTACTGAATTGACTTTTATATTTCTGCAAGAAAATTATGAATGAACATGTTCAAATAGCCTTCACAGTTACTGATGAGGCAGTTGATTTGCATGATCTTTCCAGCCCAAAACAATCAATTGGTAAATAAAACATAATTAGCAATTACATGTACATTCCCTTATCATGGTACAGACTAATACTCTTGAAATAATAAACTATTTCTCAGTGACATCTTGTGGTTGAACAAGAGAAATACAGCAAAAGACTCATTATATATATTTAACTTCCAAACACTTACATACAGTTAGTATAAGACTTTTTTGTGAGTACGTTTGAAGCACATACAATTTTAAACATTCCGAATGAAACTACAGATCCATTTGACAAGTTGTCACATTTACTTTTATTGTAAAGGTAATGTTATTCCAAAATGATGTTAGAGGGAAAAAAAGAGAAAAAGGGGTGAGGAAAACATTTTAAAAACATCTACCCAACACTTTGGTGATAATCTTAAGACAATCTTAAAAAAAAAAAAAAAAAAAGGAAAAAAAATCTTTATTAATGTTAAATAATATCCATTCCAAATGTGGTGGATCTACTTTACAACACTTGAGTAAAAATTCCTAAAACACCCTAAAACAACAACAGAAGGCAGTGAAAAACATTGGGACAGCTTGGCACATGTGCTTTAAATTACTATTGTGCATTGCTAAGAATACCACAAGAAATCATAGTTATTTACTTATTAAATCAATTTGGAATATTTCCAAGACATCGTGTACCACAACACATTTACAGTAATTTTGCAACAGCACAGAAGAATCAGCCTTGTTATAAGTGGCTGATCTTCATGCTTATCTCCCGATGATAACTTGAAAACCAAAAATAAGACACTAATTGCTGCCTTCAAATTTCTGTTAGTCTTCAGTGGGACGATGGAATGAAAACAAAACCGATATGATTGCACTGCTAGAATTGTAACGCCTCAGGAAAATGTCCTGAGTGAACAGCAGAGGGCATGATTACACCTTCAAATTCCAACCCCTTTCATTCCCCCCAGTCAGAATCAGTAAAATGAACAGAATTTTACTTTTATTATAGTCGATGTGTAGTAAATGACAAAAGAGTGCCATCAGAGCCCTAAATAGAGTGCACTGGACCATTGTGTGACAACATACAATTCCTGGGTCTTGTTCCCACGTTATCCTTCCTAGCAGGGATGCACGTTGCAAGCTCGGATCTCCTTCCTGTCCTTGCAGCTGGACAATTGTGCAGTCTTGAACCTTTGCTTCACAGTCATGAGCCGTTCTTGAATTCCTCCACCGCACACTTTGGTACATTCCGTCCAATTTGACCACGGCCGCATTTTACATCCTTCACAATTGACAGAAAGAGGTTTGTTGAATAGATTTGATCTGTTTGTCTTTTAAAGATATGAATACAATAATACATCTATTGTTGGTAACACGATGATTGATTAAATGACAATGAAATAAAAAGAGGCCAACCTGGATGCTCAGCAGCGACCTCAGTTCTGCCCTGTTTGCTGCTCCTCCTTTTTTCTCGCTGCTCCCTGCGTCGTTTCTTCTCATCGCTGTTCCCTTGTCCTCCTCTGGTGCACTTCCTTATCTTACACTTCTTCCTCTGGATGCTTTCAGGACAGTGGTCACCTCCAAACTGAGGCTCCAACGTCACTGTGCGAGTCCTGATGGTGTGGCCTTTGCCGCAGGACTTATTGCACTCGGACCACTCGCTCCAGTCGGACATGACACAGTCTATGGCTGACAAGTGAACAAAAACATTTACAGATATTACAATGACCCCAGCTAATTCAAGCATCTGAAATGAAATACTTTTAAAACACAGCTAACAGCAAGGCTATCCCTGATAGTTCAGAAACCTGAAACTGTGACTGGCAGAAAAGTCTAGGCTTGATCCTGCTTGAAAAGAGCAATAATTTTGCTTTCAAGGTGTGGATAGAGGAATTCAGGATCAGCAGGAGCTGAATCGTGTCTTTGTTGGCTATGACAAGATACGTGAAGAGGAACTATGATACTGAATCTGGAGAAGTACGATTTCGCAATAGTACAGGACATATGAGAGAAGCAGATTATTGGTGAGGTGTGCTTTGATGTGGAAGTGACAGAGAAGTTTAAAATGGAGGTGGGACAGCATCAAGGATCAGCTCTGAACCCCTTTCTGTTCGCAATACTGATGGCTGGCAGATGAGATTAGACTGGAATCTGATGTTCGCAAGTAAAAGCAGTAAGAGCAGAACTTTAAATGTATTGTACATTTTTGCTCTTGAGTGCACTAAAGTTGGATGCCAAGTGAGTGTATAATGTGCTGACATGTCAAATATTGACAACTTACGACATTCCGGTAGCATGCACTTCTCCACCTGATCCAACTCTTCGGTGCAGTCTCCTAGCTCAACAGGCGATTTGAGCATCCGCTGGCGTGTTCGTAGGCCTTTCCCACACGTGACGCTGCAATCGCTCCAGTCAGACCATGTTGTCAGCATGCAGGGAATTGTATCTATACACGAGAAAACATATTTTATCTTTAAAAAAAGATATGGTGGGATGAAATCTAAACCAGCATGAAATATTATATATATACTACATATATAATCATATATGAAATATTAATATTGACTAATGAAATAAAAATATGTGAGGATGGATGCACATCTTTAATTATTATTAACTTATTAATAAAAAATTAAATAAGAAAAAGCCTTTGCCTCATTTTGGATAAACACTTCAGCTTGCTACGCTGCTAATGATGAACATTAAGTTGGTACTTTGAGAGCTAAGTGTAAATCATTTTGAGTACCACTGCCATATTCGTAATGCTTTGCTCATTTACTTACGACATTCTGGCATCATGCACTTCTCCACTTCAAGAACCTCAGCTCCACAAATGGAACCATCAGCAGGAGGCATCTTTACCATGCGCTCCCTTCTCTTCATACCCAGACCACAAGTGGCACTGCAGGCATCCCATTCCCCCCATTCCGTTACTAGGCAGCTGCTGGGAGCTGAAGAAAAGCCGAGAAAATTAGTTAAAAATGACAAGAAATTGTATGACGATAACAAAGGCAGGTTTTGATCTTACTGCATTGTTCGTTGACAACACAATCTTCAGTCTCCTCTGTGGTTAGATTGCAGACTGAGCCGTCATCTGGGAATTGCTTTACGTAACGTTCACGGGAACGTCTGCCCTGCCCACATGACACGCTACATGGAGACCAGGTGATCCATTCTGACATCATACAGGTGGATGCATCTAAACACGGAAAATGAAATTATACTTTGCAGTGAGGACAAACTTTGTGAAGAATTCACTTTGAAAAAGCACATTTAAAAGGCTCTTTAACTGAGGCAGCTATAAATTTAAAAGCTTACCATATGTATGTCTGACTTTATGTATAGCACCACACTAATAAATTATGGTTGTAACCCTTCACTTTATAAACTGTAAAAAGAAAGCAATAATCTATAGCGCTCAATAAAAATGAGTGAGACGTCTAAGTGGTTGTAAAGCAGCGAAGGCAGGTGTCATCCTTCAGACTGACTCTAGAATGATGACTTCATCATCTAAAGCTTTTTTTTTTTGTTCCTCTGTGACCTTGAATTGTCAAATACGTGCCCTCGTCACTGCATCCCGGGCCCATGCAAGGTTCAAAATCCTGTGTGTGTGGACAGGGAACGCTGAGATCCAGCTGGGCCTTGAGCATCCTCTGCCTCATCCGCTTGCCCTTTTCACATGTCGCTGAGCTGCAAGCTGACCATGGAGACCAGTTGGAGTAGATACAGGTCTCGGGGGTGTCGTCTGCTGGGTGTGAAATAATGATGGAGACATTGTAACCCCCAGTTACAAAAGCAATGCTTTTAGTGTAAACGAGAGATGGTTTGGATACAGACCTTCATCTTTCTCCTCTTGGGCGATATCCGCCACAATGTCATCCACGTTGTCTGGCACAATGTTGCATTGCTCGCCCTGTGGATTTAAACAGAACTCTTTTTATGAATTGTTTATTCTAACCTGGTCTATGATAAGAAGCAGGGCAGATAAAGCGAATAAAGCAGACTTGTTAGGAGGCAAGATGGACTAAGGTTAGTACATCAGAAATTGATCTAAAATCCCCAAACCTGCCTCTAGATGCCACTCAAGTGCTTTTATTCTTACATCCAATTCATCCGTTTTGTACATTATCCAGTTGAACTGGTCGCCAATCCCTCACAGAGCACATGTAGAGAGTGACAACCATTCACATTCACACCATTACTCAGTGGGAATTGAAAGCACACTCCTTGCACAGAAGGTGAGTCAGGCGAGTGAACCACCCAAATATCAGAGATTTAAGATTATTTCACCTCAGTGACTGGCTTTTACAAAGGTTGTGCCGGCTAGGCAATACCTGGCAGGTATTGATGTTTTGGTTTTATCTTACTGGTTTGTTTAGTACCACCAGAAGCCACAAAGCTTTTCTGGGGATTTGTTACTGCGGCAGCAGAATCACATTGATCTTTGTCTTTATTATAAGAAAATATAAATTTAAAGAAAAAATAACCCGCATTGTCCAGGACACCAAATCAAACTGACTTATCACACAGGCACCATGGTATATATTTTCCATTTGAAATTTCTTTCACCAATTTTTTTTCTTTTCAAGTGGTGCAATAGAGTGGCATAGCCCACCTTTACGAATGCCCAAGTTTAAATTTGTGTTTTTTTTTGTCCAGTGCAACACATAACACGTCCTCACAACTTTGATGTGCAAAATGTAAAATAAAGAGAAGCCAATTTAATTTTTATGTATTTTCTAATTTGTTTTTAGCCAGAGCGGGATGGTGCATTAGGTTTGGGTAATAAAATAAAACTGTGAGGTACATCTGAAATTCACCGCTTGCATCATGTTTGGCATCATACCGCTGTTTTGTTATGTTGAGTGCAGGCATGTCACTTGCATGCCAACCAACCTTTCTGGCAATACGTTCCACTATGACTCTGGCAACAGGACTGATAGCTCCTCCTTCAGGGTCATAGAAAGGGCTCTGAGGATGGTCCAGACTGGTCAGAGGACGGATTTTATCTTCAGGAACGGTTGGCTTGTTGGGAGACTGATGAAAAACATAACAAGGATTTCAAACATGGAATCAGAATTTGGTCTACACATATAAATAAATCTCTTAGTGTTGACATAGGGCACATAGTAAATGGCAGGACAGGAAGACGTCCTTGTCAGTTCTTTGATGGCAGATGATTAAACTTGATTTGTTGCAGATTGGCTGTGCATATATGGAGAAGTGAGGCAGGCAATGATAGTCAGATATAGGCTGGGAGAGGAAGACGAAATGTAACGACAAGGTCACAATGCTTCTAAGAGAGGGAGAGGAGGGTTATTGGGGGGGAAGAAGTGGAGAAGGCAAGTTTTTGTGACTTCTGTGCTTTGATAAGGTCTGAAATCGTGTGAAACAAGCGCACTCAATTGAAAGTAGAGGCCATAAAGGGCAAACACTAGTGTCCTATCTGTGGTAATAATATCTTTTATGGGTCAGATTTTTCAAAATGATAGGGTAGGGCATCTGGATCTTCAGCAAATTGAATGTTTTGTTCCTCTGTCCTTACTTTGCTGGTAATCTATATGCCATTCTACTGCTGATGGAAGTAAAATACAATTGTCCTAAAATTTGCTCTATTGAGCACACAGGTTTATAAGATGCACATATTATACACTGAAAATTACGAGAGAAGACAAAAACTATCATTGATTTGTTTTCTCCAAACTCCCGAGCAAAGGCGCCGTAACCTTTTTTTGGCGGCCAGGTCGATCACTTTCAACTTGAACGCTGCATTATGTCATGCTTTCGGCATAATGAGTGTGTGCCCTTGAGCACAGCAAATGAGAATACCGATCTGGATGCTTCAATGTGGGAGGATTTGATTTAAAAAGGTGAATAGTTAGCACTTCAATATTGAAAATCTATGAGCAGGAAATGCAGTTTGGGTGAGTTGAGTTGAAAAGAAGCTTGGAATAGACGAGAACTAACGTTGTGGGGATCGACAAAATCAGGAATTAAGCTGTTGTGAATAAAACTGCTCGAGCCATACCCCATTCCTTTTAAAGCACCACATGCATTCAGGTTAGTACATGCTTTGGGGGCAGGCTGAAGGTCACTAGTGAGCCTTCCAGCCTCACATGCCCTCTAATTTTAATGCACTACACTGCACTGTGGGCTACACAAATAACAGTGCAGTGACCCCAATTTCTAATCAGGTAACCCGGTGATCATACTAATAAGGTGGGAGATGGAAAGTCAAGTCACACGAGGGTAACTCCTTAGGCCAGGCTCATTCTCATTGGCTGGGTGTGACCCAAAACACAAAATCCAGAGCCGTTTTCTTCTCATTGTTGGTAGGTGGGAGCCGTTTGCTTTCTTGCCCTCCAATGACTGATACGCATGTGTGACGATGTTGTCACTTGTATATTTCAGAAAATACATGCCTTTGGGATTTAGTCACTTGGTGTGGGGCCACTCTCTAATTGCTATCGCAACCTTCATGATTATATTACCTTCTTGGACTGTCCTTTAATTTACGCTCAAATTGCATTGCATAGCCACCTCCACTTTGAACTGCCTGGCTCGTTACCCCTCTCGTGTCCTCTACTGTCCCGTCTTATTTGCTGCCCATTGCACCCTTTCCTCATAGTGTTGCCTACCCAGTCCACACAATATTGAAACTCCTGCATAACATCACAGCTGTTATATAACTTTAATGTTGAGCTATTGTTGCCTTTTGCTCTGTTCTATCGTTTTTCTCTGTTCTTGCCCTCTCAAACCTTATGTCCGACTGCCATTCCTGTAAATATCCATCACAATCCAAATCAGAGACGGGTATATCAAATTGTCTCGCTGCACAGTATCATAAATATCCTAAAGACGATTATACGTGTCTCACTGACCTCGTATGATACCCCACTGTCAGTGCCTGCATCCCAAGGGATGAGATCTTGGGCGACTCTTTGAACCCATCCACACTCTTTGGTGCACAAGTCCTCTGCAGATAGACCCACGTTCCAGTCGGGACTGGGCCCCAGCATAGTCAAGAAGGACATGAGGTGACGGGTACGGTCAACAGAGAACTCGGCGGATGGTGCAGCTCGCCTGGAAATGAAAATTAAAAATTAGGATTTGGGTATTCTAACCCCAGAAGGCAACTAAAGTCTACTACATCCACTGAGGTTATTTACCAGTCAAACTCCCAAACAGAAATTTTTCACATTTATGACTTTGAGTACTTTTCTCATCATGAGTCTGTTCTCCATATTTTTTTCTAGTTTATAAATCAAATCATTGTAGATGTTTACTCTGACATTCATCATATTTTGATATTCATCATCACAGTAGCAATGTGACACTCATTAAAACAACAAAAAAATGAATTTTACCCAATTTAAGTGGATACATTTATTTCATGCTCTTAAGTTGTTGGTTGAATTTTTAGAGATATTTATGTTGATTTAACTTTTAGAGACTTTTAGAGATTTTTTTTTTCTTAATCATTCCAAATGTGACTGAGCAAGATTTCAAGACTTGACTTACGACTTGCCTTAACCGAGAAATGATTGAATGAGTTGACTCCCTTTTTTCCCCCAATATAACTTGTAACTTGCTTGAGACTTGAAGGTTACAACTTGATATTTACTCCTACCTCTGTCAATCAGTAACTGGTGAGACAGAACACACCAGTAGCATTGTATTGTTGCGTGTCTGTACATCAAGACGGGAAAAATATCTGCTCGTCTCTTCATCTATGACTGGCAGCTCAACTACTTAAAAGGATGTACACATTAGACGTGAAACTCAGCCATTTCCCACCTTTCATTTTAGTATTAATAAATTTGACTTTAGTGCACTCAGTCTTCTCCTTGAGAACTCTTGTTAATGATGGCCCCAGAAGGCAAGGAACAGCCTTCATCCCCTGGGTACATGCAACCCGAGTCTACACTTTTCTCAGCAAGTACAGGAACTTTGACATTTATCTTCGACACCACCTGGGCTCCATAAGAAGTCACTGACAGCAAAGGAGAGACAGAGCCAGGCTGGTTGCACATGAGGAGGGCGTTAATCACCGCAGACTACCTCAGTAAACCACTTTTGTCATCCCAAAATTCATGGAATCCTTGCTGCGCCCTGCAGAGGTTATCAATTTGCACAAGTAAAAATTGAGGTGAAAATGTTTCTGCATTTTGTTGCTTGGAGGTGAAAGAGGGATGGTGCACTTTCCCGCAGGTTCATTTCAGCTTCCCCTGTGCTCCAAACTTGATTATTCAAGTAGCTCAATGTGAGACTAACAAAAAAGTTGTACATGGAAAGAAATTCAAATGTCACGATTTGAATAAAATTCTCATTGTATTTCAACACTGTCAGCAAACTGAAGTTCATTTCAATCTCTGCTGATTATTCAGCAGTCACTTTTTAGTACGCCATGGGTCATTTGGAGTGACCCTGCTTGAATTGCAAAGTTGGATTTTTCATCATAATCTCTGTCAACACTTTATCCTTCCAATCAAAGCACATCTACATCAGAGTGTATTGTTTCCTTGTGAATTTAATATTTCACAGCACCTAGCCATTAAAAATACATTAAAAAAAACAATGCATCAATATCACAAAGATAATATAATGTCATGGGGCTTTGCAAGTGTATCTCGCCGTTGTCTGAGTAAAAGACACGTTTTTCTTGTCTCAGTCCCTTGTCATGCTCACGCCCATTATTGTTTCTGGATGCAATTTCAGAATGCAACAATGTATTGTCTGTGTATACAGCAAGGAGTAAGCTAATTATTCCTGGTGGATATCTTGACTTCTATTCCTGGCTATGCAATACCCTTTGGAGATTAAAGTCATCGGCCTTTTTGCTCGGGTAGTAAACAACATTGCACAGGTTGTTACCATTGAAGTTCTTTGCACGCTGAGCCAACAAGCATCTTGTTTTTCTCATGAATAAGAGATTAAATAGCTTTAGGGGCTAATGAACCCTGGAAGAATGCGGTAGACGGCAGTTTCGGGGATGGGTTTGTACTGATCAGCAAGTACTGGGTCCAACTTGGAAGATGCTTAACTGGCCTCAAAAATATAGGTCGTACTGCATGATGTTCTTCGCTGTAGTGGTCCGACAATATTGTAGTATTCAAACCCAAACATAATAAAACTGTCTTATAAGAAGAACCAATGTTGTGATACAATATTGCAACAAAAGACTGTCAACAAAAGTACTTCCGCCAGTGAGGAACATTGAGACGTTGCGTGATATGCGCACATCTTGTGTGATCACAGATATAGTGATCATTTTTGGATTAAATTCTGCAAAGTAGGCACAAAAAACACGCGCCAAGTAGTAATCCTTTGGGGTATTAAAAAATTTGTTAAGGTCTCACTTAACTCCAGAAACTTACTTTTAAAAGCCAAGTATACTTCCGTGACTACTTAAACAAGATATGACAAACTCACTGAGTTTAGTCCAAATGAGTTCGGGAACGATTCAGAAGTAAACATATAGAAATTAAAAGATTTTAGTTCAATTCTATGCTTTCCTCTGTCCAGAGTCCTTGAAAGGGGCACTGCATCTATAGTTTTTTTTACCGCCTCAATAGTCTACTGTGTGAATGAGCCATTCTCTCTATAGCAACATCTTCCATCATCATTAGATGAATGAGGCAAGTGTAGTTTCGCTCTTTGACAACCTCAACAGTAGGAAGCCCTTTCAAAAGTGGACTGACCAATTACTTCTGCAGGGTGGCTAGTCTTAACAACTCTCTTTTCCGTTTGACTCACTATCTTTAGGCGAAAAGCTCAAGAGAGGTTGTTAGTTTCATGGCGCCACCACATCATAGCCCAGCCCTCTGGTAATAATATGACTCTTTCACGCTATTGTGGCTCACTGCAGCCTCTTGAGGGGCAAATAAGTACCTTGAGACAGCATGAACTGATCCGTCGTTTAGTGCAGAAGTGTAAATGACACAAGATACTTACACATTAAGAGGCTGCCAAGCAGGCCATTGCGCTTTCATCTTGATGACGGTCAGGACATCATCACCCTGAAAAAGAAAGGGAACACACTGTTGAACCAATCGCTTTCTCTGCTGAATGTTTAAATTGAATCAATGTGATGTATTAATAATACAAAACTATTACAGTCAGTTGTTGTGGACTAAAATTGAAATAAAACCCTAATGAAAAAAATATTACATCACCAGAATAGCTAATGCTCTGATTTATTGAATTCCATTGCAATAAATCTGACAGGTTGCAGCGAACATGGAAGACTAATCCTATTTCAAATTCAAGGGTTTTACTGAAGGCCCACTACTCCTGTGCGAAAAGTGAATTTAGTGAGACTAGAGGGAGGTGATGTCACCAAAGCTATGAATTGATGTTATGATTCTTTGCACCATCAGCAACAGGGTTTATCATTAGGATTCTAATGGTTGCTAACCATTTTGTGCTGACCGATTATTTGGGAAATTGTTTTTCATCTTTACATCCACTACTTGAGTGGATCATATTTTGCCTCACCAATTTTACAAGGTGCCTGCCCTTTTCCAAAGACTTTCTATTGGCTCGTTCTCAAGTGACTTCATCAGAAACTTTTATGAAATTGTTCGCATGCCGTGTCAGGTCAGCTTGTTCATTTCTCAGTTTGATTTAATTTCCCACCACAAGGTAAAAGTGTTACAGTGACTGTGAAACAATGATTTGGGCCACACCCAAATTTGTTTGTTGTGTTAATACTTAATTTTACGAACTACACCAAAGTAGTTTGATTAAAACTCGAACTTTGAATAGTTTAAAAAAAACTAAAGGAAGGTATCATGAAATAACTGTTTTGGGGGGATAAGATTAATTTAACAGTAGCAAAGATAATAATTGTGCTGCACAAGATAATATTTGAGTAAGAACCAGGTCGCACATAAAAACACTGAGTCGAAATGAGTGGACACATCAAAAGACTTGATGACAATGACACTCCTCGACTCGCCTGTTGCGCAAGCTGAAATGTCAAGAGGAGATTCAATCACTAAAAAGGGACAGATTTCATGTCATGTGCTTGCCTCACAAGATTTTGTTCAGGTCAACATGTGGCTTTTTACAAAAAAAATATTTTATGTTCACTAACAACATTTAACAAAACATCCATCACACAGCTCAATCATGAAGAAAATAGAAAAACCTCACTACTCGATTTTATGGACTCCCACAAGTATGTCCACAGTAATATAAATGACACAATTCGTGTGTGTGTGTGTGCGTGCGTGCATGTGTGTAATATATTATCATAAAGTGCTTCTACTACTTGACATAACTTTGACATGAAGTTTAATGACTTGTATCATGCAGATTTATGGATTTAATGACTGTCTCCATACAACACATCATTACCTCTCTTGCACAGACAGTAAAGCCTCTGATCACATTGCCCATTTAACAAGTATTACTGACTTTGTTGTTTTTACTAAAACTAATCCCAAGAAACTCATGGCAATTTAATTTAGTCTTTTATTCCATCAAGTAGTAAACATCTGGAATTAACAGAATCTCAATATTCCTATAGTTGATTTCCTTTGTAATGCTTGGGATTTTTAATTAAGAGTAAAAGTAATAATAAGAATAAAACGTTTTTTTCATCAAATGTGCTTTGATGACCCAACTGCAGGCAAGCCTTTACAACCAATTTAGGCTTGTATTATGTTTCAACATCATTAAAGCTGCTTGATAAAAAATATTTGAGCTCAAATAGCAGGCATAGACCAAAAGCATTACCTTTCAACATGAACACAACAGGGTTCTGCCCTGTGATGATAAATATAGCTGTGATATACATCTGTCATCATAGTTAAAGGCATGGTTAAGGTGATGCTGCCTTTGTGTATTTGAAGGCAGATGTGAAGCACACTGATGTGGCAAATTTCAAATGAATGAGGGTAAACACTTTTCCAAAGAGAGATCTTTATCTTAGGTTATCCCACGGAGGGCTTTTCAGATTTGTGATCCGAATGTGTCTACTGACCCTATAATGATGTAGCTACCAAAATATTTACTTTACTTCTGCTTGAACAGAAATAGATATTCACCATTTAGGCTCATTGGCGTCTAGATTTTTACTGTTTGTATTATTTAAATGTTTCTTCCCCTTCTTGTGTAAAAGACAAGATAGGACACAATTTTAATGATTATAAGTAAGCTGGCTGCACTGCTGACGGAGGCCTATAGTGATGTCCCCAGTGCTTCATGCTGTATGAGTTTAATTATCAGCGCTGCTTTTGTCAATTTAATATAGAGCCAAGTCAATATATCGCTTGGTTGCATTTTCTACGATAGAAGCTCTGTCTTTACAGCAAGTTTAGTGTAGAAGAATAGTTAAGGATAGTTTTTTAGCACTAAATTAAAATGCAATGTAATTTAAATGTTGATCATATTGCATAGATTAGACTTGTGAGAATGTGTATCTGGTCTTTTGTTTCCCGAACGCATCACAAAGCAAATAAATTTGATAAAATTACAATCCTTACTTTACCAAAGAAGCAAGTTTGGTGATGTTTGGAGGAAAGAGTACCTGAAGATCTGGATCTCAGATCCCCTGACTCCAAGAAACACATACTAACCATTATTTCTCTTCATTATTGCTTCGTTTACAAAAACAAAAATAAATAAATGAATAAAATCAATTATTTTATATTCGCTACTTTCATAGATCATTGTTAGACAAGCACATTTTGTATCTGCAGTGGGTATACACTCACATTAATTTGTGCAATACAACAAGTGCTTGTCAAAGTAATGCAAGAGCATTTGTCATTAGAACACCATGCATATTCAATAATTCATCTAAATATATAATCCGAAGCGTTATCCTAAATTGCGAGTTGCAAAGCTGCATATTTTAAGATAACCACGTTTCACAACATCTTAGCCAAACATTACATCATGGGCTGAAAAATGAAGCCACTTTATTTTTTACTCCAATCGAATGGAACCCGGAAACGCTGGTAATAAATCATAATTTTTTAGACATTAAACATCTGTAAAATAGTTTTTAGATGTTCTATTTTGCCATTTTACATTTCAAGGCCAAGTTAAAGCAGGGCTGACTTCATACACACACAGAAATAAAGGTGGTTGTTCAGTAATGCAACAAGGAGCCATTTTGAGTCTCACTCTTATTTTAAGTAAGCTACTTTAAAACAACTCAATGTAGTATTCTTAACAAGATCAAACTGAGAACCATTACTCTGAGCATCTGGCACGGCTGTGACAGCTTTTACATCTGGCTAATACATTTATGACTGACTGGAGTCCAGCTGAGACCTTAACAGAGTGGTTTTATGTGTGTGATTCAGCCAGGATCATTATCTGGATACTCGTCACTCGGAAGGCATACATTTATAAAAAGGGGTTTAGTGAAACACTGGCAAAAATATGAAGGTAAATGTAAGATAAAAACGACAGTGTGCAGGTGTTCTTTCATGCATAATGGACTCGGGAAAATAAATTAAAAAACTGTAATATAAATATGATTTTTGTTTTATGTTTGACGATAATCGCTGAATGTGCAAAGACTGAGGGGAAGTTAATACTCAAATGTGGTGATACAACAGAAAACATTTCTTTCACTATTTCCTTTTTCCTGATTTTTCCAGCATGTGTAACTCTTTTGGTCATCCAGCGCAATTGTTATGTAACTATGATTACTTGTCTCGTTACAATACGCAATTAGCTAGCTAACAGATGCATCTTCCCTGGGTGTCGCAATTTGCAGAAAAGCATAGCATTATTATTTAAGTTCAGAAGCGAGACAGCCTCACAAGGTTTGAAGCAGAAATATTTTCACACTCAATCATGGAGGGAAAGTTGCGTGCTATTTGATTGTTTAATTGGGCGGGGGTTCAACACGTCAACAGTCTTTGAGAGCAGTGAGAAGTTTCAAATTTGCAAGTTATATCTATATTTTTCGTTAAAGCAATGCCTGTGTAAATTTCCATGGGTGTGATTTGTGTTCACTGCACCTGAATCCTTTATTGACACAAAGGCAGATTACATGCATGCTTGTGCATTAATGGCCTTCGCGACGTGTTCCACACTGCAAGTCATTCTGAGCTTGCATGTGTGCGTGTGCGTCACTGATGCAAAGCACTTTATGCAGTCTCAGGCATCTCAGTGGATCAGAAAAAGTTAGAGGGCAAACAGACTCATCTCAAACATTTGAAGGATGATGTGAAGTTTTGAACTTTTGCATCTTTTCTTAGTCCACTAAATTTTAAAGTGACTATGTCAATAGTGTATAACATCATTTGTGAGTGACACAGTGGAACCAATATAGTCTTTTAATTTGGAATTTAACCAATCACACAAAATGTGGATGGATGTATATCGTGATATTAAGGTTTGGATTGAATCAATTGCCATTATCAACGCAGGATGGCCAAGCCATAGTGATAAAAACACCAAGCTATATTTGCACAAGACACAAATCACTAACAAGACAAGTGGTAAGCAGAGTCCGAATGAGAGCATGATTAGTTTTATTGACTAAATGTTGCAACTGCTAGGAAATATTGCCTTTGTTTACCAATGTGTGGTCAAGCCAGTCATGGGTTTTAATCAAACTGTTGTGACAAAAAGAAAATGGAAATTAGTTTATTCCACTACTACTGAAAGAGGGTGTCCATTGGGTAGACCTGCACAAAAAAATGTACCAACACCCTTTTAGCTAGATTTAGGGCAGCACTTTATGTGGAACAAAAGAAGAAGATGTGGCCTGCTGGATATTATGTGGTCATACAAAAGCAGCATTTGATGCTACAATCATAAAGCATTCTTATTGAAAGGGTGTCTGAAGGAAAAATACCCTGGTTCAACAGTGCTGCTTGCAATTTTTTTTTTTTTTTGATATCCTGAATGTATCACTGTTGTGCTTTTCATTGTTATTACAAAAAAGCTGGCTTAGCCAGTGAGTTTTGCGCTGTACATTTAAAAAAAAAAAAGAAAGAAAAAAAAAAAGGCGTTATGCTTATGCAAAGCATTTATCCTTTTTCAGCTTGATTGGAATCATGTGCAGGGCTAAAAACTGCTCACATCTGTTAGAGGAGACACAAAAAAAATCAGATTGCATGACTAATTTTCATCTAGTAGTCCTGACAAGTGCAGTGAACTTTAATTTGCAATGCTTGATTTAACAATTGTAATTCTCTCTTAGGCAAGCTACGACATTCAAACTGGCATCATCACAAAAACAGATTTGTGGCGTTAATATTGTTTAATAATGTCTGCTTATTACACTAACACGTAATAGCCTAAATTTACATTTGGGTGACAAAGAAGCCGTTCATCGATCAGAAATGAAAATCAAAACATTTCCCACCAAGAATTTAGCAGGAAATCAACAAAGCTTGTGTTAAAGCCACTCAAAGTGTAATTTCCAATATCATTAGACTAATGGCATAATTGGTCTTTTTAAAGCCACTCTTTCTAAATCAATAAAAAAAATTGCAGTGTTCCTGCTAAAAAATGTTTTTTTTTCTTCAAACATTCAAATATGCACTTATCAGACTCAACTGAGGAAGAAGATAACATGACATCAGCTATAAAAAGTTAACATCCACGACAGCAACTCCTTAGGCTGTTTTTTGAAGTTTGAACTTGTGCATAACTTTAAGTACTATAAGTTTTAAAGATCCCAAAACATGAAGCATTGTGAACTCATGAGAGATGTTGACCCTTTTCATATGTTGCTTGTTTTCCGGTGTGTAAAATTTAACGAATAATGTGTGCACCTCTTATCACCTAACAATGAGCACAGTGAATTTTCTATTTCAAAACCAAGGCTACCGCCTAAGAATGCAGCAATGTTTGTTTCCTCTTTGTGCCGGTTTGTCTGGGGCGTAAATAAGAGCTGTGATTTATCTTTGAATGGTGAATGGAATTTTATTGTTCAACCCGTGTTCATGGTTTGTCTTATTTCTACTTAACGGGCCACCCTTTCGACAAAATAAATCTACTGCAAGCGGTAATGGCACCTTTTGTAAGAGTGGGTGGGTGGATCGAATATGTTGCTTCTCTTAAGCAGTTTAATTTTGATTTAATCAGGACTTGCAGGATTCCTCAGATATATTTGCTCGCTTTAGAAAAGCACACTCTTAAACAGACAGGTTTGTGTTTCTATTATACAAAGATGATAAAGCTTCTCCAAATTCAACAAAATTGAGGAATGAGGTAACAGAATCACTGGATCATTATGCAAGACTGAGAAAGTACAATTCATCAGATACTCTCCTCCTGCTTGATTGGAAATGGATTTTGATCTGTAGCCTCTGCAAGGTCAGAACCTGTCACGAACAAGGCAGGACAACCAAATGGGAAAAGGAGACAAGGAGGGCCGTCGTGTTGGCAGACACAGCGTATCAGAGGGGTGCCAGGCGTGTGTGTGTCAAGGCAGACAAACAGTACTGATGAGTGCACGCCGTCTATATACATGCCCTAACCAGTGGGTAACACGAGACAGGTGGTGGCGATCAGCGCCGATTAGCGCAGAGGGCGCATCAACTGGGCAGCAGGGCCAGAGCGGACTGGAGATGTGACAGACAGAACCTTAACTCAATAGTCAGGGCTTTGCAAGTCTTTAACTATTAGTTACTTGAACACAAATGGTGTAACAGCACTGTTAGACAGATTTAAAGGCACATACTCTTCGTCTTCTAAGAAAAAGTACAAATATTACAGAAACTATGTTGGGTTGGCACTAAATCATGACTCGTAACTGTCAATATGTTTACATTTTATTTAATTAAACTATTACTCTATTTTTTAAAGGTAGTACATTGTAGTGCTATTTTTCAAGTGATGTAACAAAAAACTGTTTGAATCGGGTTTGGATTCAAAACAAAAGCAGATCTTTTACTTCATGTGTCAGTATACTTATCGAATCATACTTTATTTTAGAGATGCACACCCCTCCTTCTTTTCTTTGTTTTCTTTTCCTGGAACGGACTAACGGCATTTCCTTCCATTTTAATTAGGAGCAATGATTTGATACACAAGTGTTCAGAGTCACAAACATGTGAATTCCTATGCTTTCCATTCATTGCGACTTTCAGTGTGAAATGAGCACTGTGTAGAAGCAGTCAGAGAACATACATGTCAAACAGAAGCAGTTGGCCCTTTTGTTTTTTCACTTCTGCTGTGGACTACCACAGCACATCCACCAATAATCACCATGCTAAAATGATCATTAGTGCTAATTACCATGCAAAAATTCGTTCTGACGATTAATATTATTCGGAGAGCTTATTACCTTGGAGCACTGTGCTAAGCAAATAAGCCCCGAACTAATGGATTACTATTTTTAAAAAAAGACTTGACATCCTGTCTGCCTTGTGGTTGAACATATAAAAAGATGCTCAGTTGTCCCCAAAGGCAAGTAGTAAACAACTCCGCTGATTTGTGTGCATTTGGCAGGACAACGAAAAGCATTTGGCACAGCCCCTAGATAGCAGAGCACTTATCCAAACTGGTCAAATATCCCTACGGATAACACAATTATATGGAATTATTGGATGTTTCTGCCTATAAGCTAAGGTCCAGCTCGGGCTAAAGATGTCTTTTCTCTGGATAAGATGAAGCTCCTCTGATGTTGTGATCAAAGGTCTGTTCAAGCATCGCAGATCCGTCTGTCGCAGCACAGTCTCCTATTAATAGACAGCCAATTGGTGCAAAATTTTAAGGCGATGCAAGCTGGCTGTTATCAGTGCCTCGCGCAAAGGTTTGCACAGCCTTCAGGTGTTAATTAAATCTCCACTGACTTTCCCTCATGTTGCTCCACAGAACTGGCTGCAGTTGAATCGAGCAAAGCTCTCATCCAAGCGATTTTGCTCGAGAGAACGGTAGAACGTTTCCTGAGAGCAAAGGGAATCGGCGGGGCTTGAAGTAGGCCGGTTTGTAAGCGGCCTCTACGTTTCTGGAGAGTTGGGGATTGATTTTCTGAGCGTGGTCAACCTCAATGGTGATCGCTGAGCCTTGAAGTGCAGTCTGGATGTCTGTAGTCCTGCCTGGCATACATGCATGGAAGTTGACAACCTGAGGCTTTGAACACACGCACACATACACACACACGAACTGGCAGGCCCAGGGCAGTGAGGTATTATTACAGAAGACTTGAGCAAACGGCCTTTAATGACCCAGTTTAAACTGTCTGCCACTCTCTGTGCCTTTCCTCCAATTTTATAACTTCCTTTCTATCTTCCACAATCCTTGTTCCATGAGGAGATCGATGGTCAGTGACTATTTATGGGGCAGCAAAAAGCAATTCCTGCCAATTCAGACTGAACCTTACTATGTTATTCTATGTATGTATCACATACAGGATGCCCTTTGCGAAAAGCAATCTCCAGCACTATGCACCAGAATACATAATAGTTTAATTAGACTTAAGCTCACTTGAGACATAAACTCTGTGTTACCTTGAAGACAGAATATGCGTAACATAAACAGGAATACATTACTTTGCATAAACATATGCGCAACCACAGATATTCTCTCTGATACACTTAATGATATGCACGTCTACAGGATGTTTTGAATGAAAAATGAGCATTCGCGATAGCGTACATTCTTATCATATGTGCCAATTCTTTCAGTAATTTGATGGAATTTTTTTTAAATTGCAATGTGAGAAATGACCTAAATACCTAAAATACCTCTACAGTGTATCATCCAATGAGCATTTACTTCAAGGTTCTAAATCTTATTTCCCATAGTAAGTAATGGTAGGTGAATTAATTTGGTTCAGCTTTAAATGGTCAACCTTTGTCAACTAAGCATGTAATGTTAATGTTATCAGTAACATTTTACCATTCTCAACATATAGTCTTACACATATAAAACAACATTTCAGACTTATTTATATAGAATTAAAGACTTATTTGATATACCATGGCTGGACTGGATCATGTGGTGAAGGTGTACGTAATTTTGTGGTCAGTCAGCTCAAAATTGACAGCATAAAATCCCAGCACGTACTTTCAATTATGATTTCCAGCTCCATCCAAATTACAAAAAAACTCAATGAAGTGGTGTCATCGGGTGGAAGGAGACATGACCATGGTCTCATTTACATATAAGGACAAGATAACAAGCCCGGTCATTACCGGAAACAGATTTATCAGGTCTAGCTCATGAATAAAAGATCACAGAGATTTATAATGAAGGTTTATTGTGTTTAGTTGGCCTTGATCTTATAAAGATCTGACAAATATTCAGAACACATCCCCTCCATATTTAAGTAGCCCGTCCTGCAGAATCAGTGTGTCTAATCTGAGATCTCTATCTGCTTGTTCTCGGGTTGCTGCTGCAACAGCTTTCAAACCGACCGTTTTATTACACTGCAATTAGTGCTGAACACACCAAATGTATGCTAAGCAGTGAGCAGAGTTCCGAGCAGATGGGTTGGAAATGACATGCGGTAACCATTTCTTTCATCTCATTGCATTCATGTACAGCATATGCCTATGTCTCTTAAAATGTTGCCAACATTGCGGCAATAAAGTAGATCCTGCCACTGTCTTCCACCACAGGTTTGTTTTTATATTGAGTGGAGTTCATAAATGTATATATAAAATGCTATTAACATTTCAATATGAGTAAGGTTAGTTAAATGCACAATGTGTTTAGTTTGACAATAACTGGGTTTTTGATTGGTTAACACAAGGAACAGGGCTGACAAGAACAGGGAGAGGCAAAACCCAAACCCGCTCACACAAGACATGAGTATGGTACACCCGGACAGTAATACATAATATGAAACTAAATTAAATTCAATCAAAACAATGCAAAAGTCGACAGAAACAATGTTCATGACATAGTTGTATGTCCTTGTAAATTTTCTGGACCCTGGACTCACTTTAATATCGCTACCGCTGGGTGCCTGTGATGGAATAAGGGAATCATTTATTGTGCTCTATATAAAAATGAAAAAAACATTCACGTGTGAATGTTAACTGTGCCAACAATGCACATGTTGGCTCACTCATCCATTTCAAATTGTACTCGCCTCTGGCTACACTGCTCGATTTGAGTGATTATAATGACCGTCTTGGGATCCAAAGCATGCACGTAGGCTTTTGGAGCACTTTGTTATACCAAACAGGAATATCTGCAGGGCTCATGAAGCAAGTTAGCACAGGAGATTCCCATCTGAAATAAAATGATTCCATTTCTTTTTTGAACCATTGTGGAACTTCAGAGAGCCACCATTTGTCATTGACAATACAAGATTGCACTTTGACTACAAACGCAACTCAAATGTATATAATTTTTTATGCATAGAAATGGATATATTTTATGTATGTACCTGGCTACTATTTTATTATTAACGCACAGGGATATAACAGGATTTCACAACAATGCAAGTCAAGTTACTCACACTTCCCTTAGTTTAGTCTACTTAAAAGTGAGAAACGAAAAGTATCTGTATAATATCACCATTGTTTGTGCACATAGGAGCGATATAAGCTGCAAGGGATACACATTTTAGTGCTCTTGTGAAACTATACCATCAGTGCACCAGCACAAACAAAACATAAACATGATCTCACTGACAGTTAAGGGCCCAAAGGACGCTTTTTTATGTTATTTCTGGTTGATGAACTGCGAAATAATTCTTTACATCTTTGCTTGGTGGGAGTAAGGCTCAGAGGGTTGAAAGTCTAGCAAGATTCAGCTTCAAACATAATCTGGGATTCTTTTGATGTGGCAATGAGCAGGACTAAATTTTTTTTCCGACCAAAAACTGGTCTGCCCAACAACGTTTATGGAAGGATGTTTTAATAATAATAATAATAATAATAATAATAATAATAATTACATCATTGTAAGCACAAGCACCAAGCACAAGTATTTTTTGTTGGGACCGGCTGATACTCAAGGCGACGATGAAGACGACATCAAGAGAGGTGGCCTACATGCTGAAGCCTAGAGCTATGCAATCACCGCTGCCTAGCCTAGAGCCAGGATTAGCACCTAACATGAAATCAAGGAATGCTGTGCTTTGATTTTTACGGAAACCTAGATAAATACCAAAACGTCAGACTTGGGCATCCACCTTTTAATGCACTCCATCTACCACTTAGACTGTGCAATTATGTCAGCAAAAACTAATGTGGCCGAGTCTAATTCTTTGTCGACAACAGATGGTGTGCAGACATTCGAGTGATGGAAAAATACTACTCGACTGACATCTCTTGCTGATGCTAAAGTGCTGACCAATTTATTTACCAAGAGAGTTCAGTACTGTGTTCATGTCAGCTATTTATATACAAAATATAGCACTAGCTCGGCTGCATGGCGTCATTGATAAACGTCATGTTTACTGCAGCAGGAGATTTCAACCGCTGTAACCTCAGAGCTGCTCTCCCAAAATACCAGCACCACATGACGAGTCCAGCAAGGGGAACAAACGTACTCAGTGGACTGAATTTATAGCAACATGCAGGACACATATTAGGCCGCGCCTAGACTCCATTTTAGACAATCAGACGATATATCCATGCCCCCCACGTTAACAAAACTGTTACAGTTTGAAATGAGTTGTTTTCATTCACACTTGAATACTATGATGAAATTTAATTTAAAATGGTATTGTACTTAAAACATTGCATGTATTCTTTGAAAAAATATTAATTTTTTACTCCGGAATTATTTATGTTTCCATTAGTTCAAACAAATCAAGTTGTCAAGAGGCTTATTATGTTTGACTTGAGTCTAAAATGTGTACATTGTTTTCATTGAGCCATAACAATATACTCCCATGACACTACACGGTTTCAGTATTCCTTACTCCCCACAGAAAGTCACCAAATGATTTTGAAAAACAAACACAAAGTCCCTAATCGAAGTATTCAGTGACACAGATCTGCAATTTCTGTTGTTGTTCTGTAGTTTGTGTTTTGGCTCCCAGTCTCCTTTTGGTACTGGCCTAAATTGAGGAATCAATCTGTATTTTGCAATTACACCAGAAAAAAATTCCCATGCTGCGAGAGGAAATGGGAGATTTCATAGTCCACATGAGGTCTTGGCCCGGGTGTCTGGTCTCTGGAGAGAGTCTCATTAGACTTCTCATTACAGACCCAGTGAGCTCCTGTAATGACTGCTTGCATTTACAAATCGTCTCAGACATGAAAGGGAGTATGACAGCGACGGACCCAGGCAATCTCACCGCTGCCAAGTCTTCTGATTAGAGTATTTGAACAATAATGCATGCGTTTATGGAGTTTTGTAAGCTGGGAACAATTAAAAACATCACAACCCCTCCCCCATATGTAAATCAACTAGTAATGTGACTACATGCATTCTACCGTGAGGTATCCATTTGACATACATTACTGACTATGAGATGTATTAAATGAATTCAAATGTAGGTAGCCTCTCTGGTGGAAACCTGCCATGAATTCAATTGAAGTCACAATGGTCTGCCTGCTATGTTCAGTGGAAATCGCAGCACAGAGGCATGATTGCTCACTTGGATTGCAGAGAATGTGATGGGTAGGCTACCTTTAAGAGGGTGCTCGCATGCAATTTTATATGTATTACCAGGCCATCACATTATAGTAGTATATGTTTTAAATGATTGGACCAAGCTCATACGCTGGAAATAGAATTGTTGCACTTAGGGAAATTGTCTTTTGTAAAGTGAAATCTAAAAACAGGATACCATTCATGTATCTCATTTGTATTTTATTGTCGAAGACAGAGAAACATCAGTCTCGAATGTTATTAATCCTTGAAGGTGCTATACTACTGAGTGGCAAAAGAATTGCCAGTGTTTTCGAAGGCAGCCGATGTTGCGTTCAGGTCAGGGTTCGTTCAAGATGGCAAATGTTCGCAAAACGGTCGCCAGACATTCTACAACAGTTTTTGTGATTTTATTTAGTCCAACCGATGAACAAAATTAGATCAGAACCAACTTAATTAAAATATGAAATTATTGACACGAGTACGTCAATTACTGAAATAAAACAGTATTGAAAGCGTTTTTTTATGCAGTGGCTCCAAAGTTCTGAATAATAACACTCAATGCTAAAGTATCGAACCAATCAGGATTTTCACGGATCATCACCCTGCTGTCATACAACAGAGACATTTTCTCCTGAATATCCCAGCGACCAAACCACACAGCCAAAAAGGTCACATTTCTTTTTTATCAATTCAGTTTATTTTTGACGATCAAACTGGACAGATTATGTTAAATCCAAACCACCCAGTGAGCGCATTTATATCTAGCGCCTAATCACTCGCTTTACATGATTTGAAAGAAAAGTAAGAGCAGCCAGAAGTCAGCAAGGGCAGAGACCCCGTTGCTCACACTGTGCTCTCATTATCAGCTGTGACTTCAGGTCTTCAATATTAGCCAACAATAAGCACTCTGTGAGACCATCTGCTTTGCCAGCATCAGTTATTTTAGGACTGGGTGGGAGAGACAGCCGTGGAGAGCAGGGAAAGGAGAAGGAACATAACATGCTATATGCGGAGATAATAAAAACACAAGAAGGCAGAGAATACAATACTCGAAGATTGCTAAATGCATGTGGACCTCAACTATGAAAGTGGTCCTTGAGCCTCATTGAGGGGTAAAAACTGCCAGTCCTTGTAACGTCCGATGCAAAGATGTCTAGTCATGAACTTTATCATTGGCTGTCCAATTTGTAAACAGTTATGTTGAATCAACACTTTTGTAATATTCAAAAGACATTTCATCAAATGGATTCCCTCCGGGACCCACTGGAGTTGGTTAAGAATAGCAGAGCTACTTGAATGATCTAACTAGTCTGGACAACAGTGTCACACTAATCTAATACAGCAGGTTCAGGACAAAGAAAATCAATAGCTGCTCCTGCACCTACGTCGTGAAAAGTTCGTACATAAAGTATATATGAATACTGGGACACAAATTACTAATCAACAATTTCGGCCTTCGACAAGTTTTCCTAAAATTAAAATTCCTTTCAAGAAATTATGCAGAATTTTATGATATCAACATTATGTGAAAAGTTGCTTGTATTAATTTGGTGTGAGGAAACCTTACCTTTTGTCTGATCTCCTCTTCCATTTTGACAGGCGATCCAAGCTCAGCTACCTGTCTGACCCCATCACTGGCCAAGCCTCCATATTCCCACAGCACATAGTTCTTCGAGTGGGACGCGCCAATAATGGCTGACCAGTGATTGGCACGACCTGTTAAGAAGGCACCCACACACAAGGTAAGCCCTTAGCTATTCTCCATGTGTGTTGGAGCACAGCTCAAGAAATGAGATTTCTTTGGTTACCCATCTGCAAAGCAAAGTGATAGTAGTCGCCTTTTCCATATTTTTAAATAGCTCTGTAATTCCAATGAACCGCTTACGCGACATCAACATATAAATCAGTTGTATCTTCTTTCACCCGGGGTTGGTCTACTTTTGGCAGTGTAAGTAATGATCAAGCGTGGATTTATTAACTTAGTTGGCATGCAGTATTTCATCAACATGTGTTTTTTTCCCCGACATTCTTACACAATCTATTATGCAAAAATGTGCGTTGCATGTTCATTTTTCTGTGCAGCGTTTGGTCATGACATCACGGAGTCCTAATCATTAGCATCAATATTTGACCAGCCATTCTTTATAGGCATTGGTGTCTTACAAAAAGGTGTGGTGATGTATTACGATTAAAACATGGACTTTTCCTCAGGATTGGTAAAAACAAAGTTTCTGGATCAAACCACTTTTTGAATTCATGAAAAAAACATATTGATGTTTTTTTTTCATGAATTTGTTTCATGAAATATATTAAATACCATTTTCAGAAAGGTCGACATCAGTTCACGTGTATTTGTTAATCGAATGTTAAATTGCAAATACATGCCAGCTCGTTCTAATTATCATAAGTAAACACCCTCCCCGCACATAAAAGCACGTACCATGGTAGTGTGAGAAGAAAACACACAGAAGGGAAATTAGAGAAATTAAAATGCCTGAATGAAAAACTAGAGCAGAGTGGGGGAAAAAAAAAAAAAAATCTGTCTTTTTGAAGTGGCTGCACCGCTTCAGGCAAATGAAGCAGTAACTTTCTGTTGTGCCAATGCATCGGGCTCATGTCAATTTTCTGCCTGTTTACAATTTGCTCATCAAGACCTTTAAAATAAGTGTACACAATGAAACGGCTAATTGTATGTGAGAATGTGTTTCAGATGGTGAATTAAGGTTACCTTCGATCTGAGGGTTTATCTTACACCACTCTCAGCAGTATATTGATCTACTTGGTAGGAATGTTAACGAGAGAGAGAGAGAGAGAGAGGGAGAGAGAGAGAGAGAGAGAGAGAGAGAGAGAGAGAGAGAGAGGGGGGCACGGTAATCCCTGAATACATTCACATCCTGATCGAGAGGCACAAGGTTATGAACACACACATTTCACAAACTGGCAAGCCAGCAGTTTCCGAGCGGACTCACGATTAAGATGAAATGTATGACAAAACAAAGGCGACATGATAAAGAGCAGATTAGTGTTCGCTTACGTGGGTAGTCTTTGGGATGAATCTTCTCTGACCAGTTCCCATAGAAGGTGACTCTGTACTTGGCCGTTCCACAGGCACAGCAGTCAAGCAGGGGTTTATCCGTACCATCTCCATACAGAGATTCTGCATTTAAATGAGGGATTGGGGAAAACGTCAAGGAAGTGAAATTGACAGGCACTCAGTGAGACCATTATTCAGGAGATTGGAAATTTAAGTCCTGAAGGTGGGAAGCCAGAGGAAGGGGAAAGTTGGACATGAGAAAAGGAGCATGGTTGTTTTTGTCAGTGTGGCATCCAATGTCACATATCTCCAGGGGGTTAATCCCAATTACCGTCATTCACTCCAAACCCCAACAGCTGGGTGGAACATCATCAAAACCAAGAGTGAAGCAGTGTGAAATGTGGAGGCGAAGTGAATTCCCTAAAGGGATCCTGAGTATCCAGGAACTGGCAGGGAATCATACCTTTCTCACACATCTTCTTAGTAAGTGAGCCTTCATCCTGGAAATAGATGATCTTCTTCTGCACAATGCTTGCCCTGCACAAGCATAACAAGAGATGAGAGTAGTGAGAAGATTATTAGAAGCGATTCCATCTATACACCTGGTGTCTAAAATTAAATGATGAACTTTGAGCTGTTTAAGAGCCCACCATGACAAAATGTTTGTTCATATTTGCATTGACACACAAGCACATCAAAGTTTGTGCATGGTGCTCTCTGAGATGGAAGCTGAGGCCTTGTGCAAATTGAGCTGTCAAAGAGCCTTGTTCCTTTAACTGGTAGGATGTTGACATGTAAATCGGTCCCAAACAAACCTTTTCAGAGACCAAACAGATGAGGGCAGAATACAAGGCCCCTGCCATCTAACATTCTAACTCAAGCCCTTCAGGCAGTGATGGCTGCAAAGACGTTTCCATGGGGATGAACCCCAAACAATGTGGTGTGTGAATGTGAATGGAAGGGCTGGATGGTCCAGCTGGACTGGTCGCATACCAATTAAAGCAGAGTATCAAACTAAGTTTAGCTGCACACGGTGGAATGCATATACAATGCATGAAATTAGATGCATAAAAAGAATTGTATATTGCCAGATATTGCAATCCTCTCTTGATCTCTACGCTTGTTGTATGAGTCAATCCCTTATAGATACTGTTGATGAAATGTTAAGCTATTCATTTGGAACGTAAAAACCTCCTACATGATTTTTGTTGGATTCCAGTTATCTACATCAAGATGAGCAAAGCAATATTAGTGGACCTTGCTAATATTGACTTTGAAGTACTGCCATGAGTTATATATCTCTCCGTTAAGTCAAGACGATATTGGATTTGGTCTCAATAGGCGAGGAGCCATAACGTCCTTCGCTTACAGACTTGCTCACTGAAATTATGCATTTTTATTTTTTTAAGTATGTAATACATAATACTGTGTTTCTGCTTAGTAATTATACCACTAATAATGGCTTTTGAAAAGTAATTAATTGTGTTATTCTCTGAAGTGTAAAACATCTCTATTATTTTGACCAGCTGCGGAAGCATGAGATTGACATTCATAAATATGGCATAACATTACTGGCATTTACCGATACAACAATGCCAAAACAAATTGCAAAACACATTATAAATGACACATTTTGATAGACTATCTTTTTATTAAACTTTAATGTGTTTTCAAATTATACAGTAATAATGACTTTTTGTTTTCATAACAAAAGACTAACCCTTCTATTCCTAATTATAGGCTACTTTCATAACATGACTACCAGTCAAATCATTTTGTTTCCCGCTCGATATTGTTGTAGTTTTTCAAAACCAAACAAATTATTACATTTACTCGCCAGACCTTTTTTGCTGTAAAACGGATAGGTCAGAATGGTAATTTTTGCAACAGTTTGTATTGATTAACCTGGAAAGACACATGGAGTGACATCACAGCAAATACGTCACTGCTATAACAACTGACAATATCAACAGTCAGTGATGCATAATCACTGAGTGAAAATGTAGACAATGACAATGCAGTTAGAACGCAAAAAATGCAAACTAAAATTGCTGTCTTTCGAGTAGCACGCAATACAAAATTAATGAAAATGGCAGTCTCGTGTGCTGATGGCCTTCTTTTAATCTCATTAGTTATTCAAGTGTACTTAATATTACTGATGATTCATATGTGGAATCAAGTTATTTCTGTGCAAAAAAAAAAGACTTAATGCAAATATAAAGATTTAAGGAAAGTGATGCCACTGGCACTGCTCTAATTGTTCACACTTTAATTCAATCGTAGCCCAATTTCATATACTGTATCACATTGAGAGTTGCACACACTGCTGCCCCATCGCCTATTTTACTGGGCTGGCCAGACAATCAAGTGCAGTAATGCTTACTTAACATCCAATTTAAATTCTATCTCACTTCGCAAGGTCCACGCTGCAACCGATTCCAATCACCCCTAAAGTGCATTGATTTGAAAGAGTGCGTGCGTGCGCGCGTGCGTGCATGTGCGTGCGTGTGCATGTGTGTGCGTGCGTGCGTGCGTGCATGCATGTGTGCGTGCGAGCAAGCGAGCGAGAGAGAGAGAGAGAGAGGGAAGATTATTGTTTTCTTTCAAAAATGATTTCCTTTTAGAGCTCAGATGTGAAGAAAAATTTAATTCTCATTTTGCCCTACCACGGCTTCAACCAGAGATTAACTTAATTAATTTATTTCTTTTTGCCCCTCCTGCAGCTTGAAAAAAACTTTTAGATGATGCAGTGTGAAACGTGCACAAAAAGCATGTGATAACGGTGCTCGTTGTCCTATCGATATTTGAAAGAGGTAGAGTTTGACACTTCCATGTGGTAGGATGTTCACTGTCTCACTAATACCGCCTATCAGAGTGCAACACACGACCCCGCATATCTCACACCAGACGGAGATGAGGAATAAATTGCCTCCCACCTACAAATGGAGAGAAAATTGATGGCAGAAACTTCACAAGTCACTGCTGTACTCGCATATGACTTATTATGGCTTTAAGAACTAGAATGAATAAAACCTGCAGCTTCAGCTGTGGCAAAGTAGTTTCACTTTCGGCATTTACAGGTCACATTCAGTTTTATGATGAGGTGGATCCTGGTGAAATGCGTGGAGGGCAATTATTTACAGCTCAAATACATAGACACATAAAATAGAAGCCTTGGCTTTGTCATTGACAGTGAACAGATTGTCTTTTTGGTTAGTCGTCTTAACAGTGGTGCCGAGAGATACTAGTGAAACAACTTGTTCTGACTTGCTGGCAAGTATTTGGTAATGTTTCTTCTGGAATGTGTTAAATATGTACAGCAGACTCCAGGACTGTTTGCCTGCTGATGAAAAGTACACATTTTGGACAATCTTGCTGTGGTCAGTGAACACAATAGTTTCCCACTCAAACCAATCCACTTCTTCCTTATGTGCAGTCAACAAAACCCAGTTGCAAATTAGACATCGTATCAGCAGACACAACATTGGCGCATGGTACTATAACTGCATGCTAAATAGTTTAAAAGGTTATTTATTGCTCAGGACGTAGGACAAGAATAAGCATTGCCGTCTGACTCTATCATCATGAAGTAACCTTAAGCCCAACCAAACCACTGCGCTCAAGCTTTCCATTTGAAAGACAGAAACTGCCCACCAATTACGCTGCAGTAAACCACTCGGGAGGGGCAACATGTGACAGATATGCTTCTAATTTCAAATACGTATGTTGTTTTGATAATGACATCTTAGATTTAGACGGACAGATGTACAGCTCCGCTCAGAAATGAAATCGAAAGAAAACCAAGTATTGGACGGTTCTTACAGTAACGAGAGATAACCTGCGAGATTTGCAAGTGTTTGTATTGTTGTTGCCAATGTTTTTGTGTATTTGCATGATTAGGCAAGAATTTCATCACTGATTTTCAGGGAATGTTTTGGCAAGGTGGTATATGTGCATAACATAAAAATGTTGAAGCAGTCTTTGCAAGGAATACGTTTAGTTGCCTTGGAGAACAAAATGTGTACACACTGACGGCTTACCATCCTGCTGTGAATATTTTTTGACTGCATCTGTCTTTCCAACCACTGCCATTTTACAATAAGTGTGACAGTCTCTTCTCTATGAATGGCTCTCATACCCAAAAAGAAAAAGAAAATTGCACTTGATAGGACGTTACGTGTGTAGCACCTCTTCGATCAATATGACTTTATTAAAACTTTTGTTGTGATGCAGCCCAGAGGCACACAACAACCTTCATTTTGACATCTGCGGGTGAGGGAAGAAGCCGTGATAAATACCCTCTGCCAGCCTGTAATCATGATTTCCAGACGTATCTCTTTTGAACAATAAGCTTTTCACGCTCTCCCTCTTTCCTTCCCCAATGTCAAGGCTCTGCTATTTTGTCTTCATTTTAAGTATCTCCACTTTCAGTCTTCTAAGAGAACTATGGCAAGGCCCATAAAGATGAAATTAAAAGATTAATAGAAAAACAAATGGATTTTTTGTGACCACTTATGAGATGTGTTGAAGTAGCTCTCTGTAGTGTAATAGTTCACATGGCTAATTTTGGTGCATCTGATGCAGGATCCATTCCTACTAAATGGACTCTTAGCCACTTCCTTGTGATGGTCTGGTGACAAGTCCATGGTGTTGTTTGCCTTTTGCACTCTGTCAGCTCTGTGGTAATCTTAAAGGGATAAGGGGCAATGGAAACTGAACGGACAGATGGATGGATGTGTGTTGCAAGAACAATTTATTACGAAAGAGAAATCCCTGTCCCGCTGAGATAAGCGATGCATCTTATCATCCCTACTGTTCGTGACCAAATAAACAACAGGGATGAAAACAATGCAGGGAAAAGGTAAAGGAACAATTTTCCAATTCATTGATCAGAAAGAATATATTTTTCCAGCTCAGAGATATCCTTTAGCAAACGCCGCCTCAATATTTCCCCATGGTCGCGGATTAATAAAAGGATATCTGCCATGATCTGTCTTCAGTTGAACAAGAATAACATTGTTTCTGAGTGGGCCCGTAAGGCACACAACAGAGGCATTTATTGGTGTCAATCAAAGGTAAAAACCAATACAGGTTAATGAATAGCTCCAGAGGACAAGTGGGAAAGAAAATGACATTCTCCTTTTCACTCAGCTTAAATTGTGAAACGGAATTAATACCAGGTCTTCATATGTGCTCAGAGCTGTGCTCAATGCATCCGAGTTTCAATTTGAATGCTGCACAAGTTTGAACAACCAGAATATTCATATATAATAATTATACAATAATATTTTGTATTTGTTTTTTTTTTTAAATAAAAATAAACTGAGACTTGATATACATACTTGAGGTATACACAGCCAGAGCCACTAGGTGGCGCGGTCCAGAAAACCTGGATGCTCGTTCGTCGGCGAGGTGTCCCCTCTGTCACTGCAGGTGGGCAGTTGATCATATACTGTGTTTCCTCCTCATCAATTATCTGTAGAATCATAAGAAATGTAGTATATTAGATGGAAATAGTACTCAGACTTGCCCTTGAACACAATTGTTCCAACTACATTGTCATGTTCTTCAAAAGTCAAGCGTAAGGTAAAGCTTCCATGCTTGTGGCAATGGTTGTGTGTGGGAATAATGAAGATACAGAAATGTGATGCTTTACATTTTGACTGCCACGTTGTTCTACTTGGCTACACTCAATGGAAATTAATTCCTGAACCCAAATGGATGTTACTGGTGAAAAAAAATTGAATTGCAAAGAGCAATACTGCGGTCCATCAGATAATAAACTCCCACATTTTTAATCATCAATATTGACTCACTGTCATTAAAAAAAGCCCAGTCTGATGCATGCACATGAACTGTGCCGTGTATTCATGATTAATAACACGTAATATACGGGTAAAGGAATATTTAAAAAGTGTAAAGCCAATATCGACAATAGGTAAAACAGAACACATTTCTTTTAGAAGAGGCAGCATCAGGGCTCTAAAAGCAAGAACATCCCGCTGCCATGAAGCTGTCAGCAGGGAATTTTCACTTTGTCAGTTCACGGTATGAATGATTCCCCCTGGAAAATGGATGGAGTTTAGTGTGGACGTGCTTGCGTGCATGAGGGAGTGTGTGTCAGTGTTTGTGTACGTGCGCTCATAGGAAATACATATGCGAAGCGTGAGGACATACTCTTCAAACCACACTGGAGAGTATATTTTATGATGGTGAAAAGTGTGTTTGACTGTGTGTATGTGGACTGATCTGAGTGTCTGCCTCTGTATGCGAATATTGTAGACTTGCAAGGACATATTTTCGAAACCACACTGAGAAGCATATTTTGAGGCACGAAGAACATATCTGCAGGGCCTGATCCACTCAAGCAAATCCAGAATTGCCTCCAAGAATTGGCTGCAAAGTTCATTTTAGACATTCTAGAATTTGTTTATGCAAAGAGATGAATTTGGACCATTGGTTGGTCTACCCATTTCACTCATGTTTGTAATTGTGTGTGGATGATGATCAGATGATGATCATGACAATGAGGATGATGATGACATCCTTAAGAACACTGGATTGTGCACAGTGTTAAGAAAGCGAGAGGACATTTTTCAACAGTCCTCACCTTACTTGTGTGTGCGCATGTGCATGGGTGGCCTGTCAGATTAATCCCCCTCAACATATCCATGGTTTATTAACGGAATCCTCCTGTGACCTGATATCGAGTCAGGACACGTTAAAATCAGTGAAGCCTCATGGGTATCAATTAAACAAAGTCTCCACTAAAACAAACAACCAATTACCAAACAGAAGCTTTTGACGTGTGGTTTACGGACTCCTTCCTGTCAGATGTGACAAAAAAAGATAGTGGAACAATTCAATCATGGAAAAATTGGCACAGTTTGCATGTGGTAAATGTTTGGCTTTAAGAACATTAGTTAAGTACATTCTATTATCCTATTGTGTACATTATTCCAAGCTTCGCTAAAGCCTCATGAGTTTGCCTTGTCTCAAACCCCAATCTGCCCTTGCCTGCCCTCCGCCTGACAACCGCACCCCCACCAACATATTTCACGAGAAGTATTGTCCCGTGAGATACCGCCCACCGGTTTAACCACTCTAACATGCACATGCAGTGGCAGTTGAGGGTTGGATAAAAGTGTTTCTCATGAAGTCAGGAGCTGTCCTGAGACGATGACGCGATGGGGCGCGCTGAGATTTCCAATGAGCTGGGCGTCAAATAACATCTTGTGTCGAGGCTTTTGCTTATTCTCCCAGCCTGGACGCCTGCCCACCCATGTAAGAAAAGAAGAATGGAAGCATTAGATGAGTGTGCACTTGGGCAAGATGTGTGTGCAGTTTACAAAAGCTATATAACACAAAAGATTTAGTGAGATGGTGACAGTAGAGGAGTATACTGTACTGTATATTTTGGCAGCATTTTATTTTTTACCGCTTGGTCACATGACTTCAGGGATAAGACAGCAGTAAATCCTGTGTAGCATATCTCTGCATAATGGTGGATTACACCCGATGCTGATCATTTCCATGTGAGAGGGAGGGCTACGCCACTGTGGGAGTCGTCACAGCCAACAATTGTGCACTTGCCTCACTTTAGTGTCTCAGTAAGGAAAAGGCACATATGCAAAGTTGGAACTGCCCCCTCCCCAAAAGCTATGCTGCTTAGTGGGCTGATTTTTTTTAATCAAATCTAGCAAATTTTATACCAATGATTCAGAAGGTTTGATGCCCTTTGTTCACATCTTTATGTATAAAATGTGTTACATTAAACCAGCTAACGACCCTGCATCACCCGCAAAGACATGGTCTATTCAAACAAACGTAAGATTAAGATCGACTTTATGCCACCAAATTGTCACTCCACCATCTCCAAGACACTCCTTCTGTAGCATTGATCCACCCAGAATGGCAAAAACCTCTTTGACAAATTGACATGAGCAGTTGCAGCAAGCCTTGCGGTGATACGAAAATCCGAATCCACCGGCACATGCGCCAAGTCGCAGTTTCACCATCTCTGAAAATAGAGTGCAATGTTTTTGTACCCTTTGGCCCAACATATGTTCCTTTCTACCCATCAATGCGGAAACAACCTACAGTACAATGTTTTAGCATCCTCTAATATCAAGCGACTCCAGGCTGGGATGTAAAAGAAAAGAAAGAATCCCCGCAACGAGATGTGAGGAGTCTGCAGGGCAAAAATAGAATATTCTACTTTTTATGTCCTCAAAATTTAGTGGCTAAGTTCACAGCGAGTGCCACCGCAGAGTGGTGTAACTCTGGTCTATGCGGTTTGTGCACAGCAGATTGGGCTGTAGATTCAGTAAATAGAAAAAAAAAATCGGAATATGTTGCTAAATCTGTCCTCTCTAGCAAAAACAAGGATTTCATCCCAGCACACAAACATGTGGTTGTCTCTAATTATGTTTTTGACCAAAATTACAAAGACACTGCATAATAGGCTACTTTGATTTGATCTTAAAGCAGTCCCATGTGTTCAATCTTTTCTTCTCCTTGGACACACTTTGGGTTCCACACCTTTACAATCGAATGGGTTTCTTTAAACTCTGCCTCTACAAAGATCAGTTTTGATCGACAGACGTGGAGGGAGAATGATATTTTGCTTACCTCATTCACTATAGACAAGCAAAATATTAGACCCAACCCTAAGATTAATGAAGTGCAGTTTAACTACATCCGCAATACAAAACATTGTTAAAAAATAGCTTGCATAGCAGTGGTCAATCTAAACATTGAGCAGAAATTTTCATCTAGCCCTTGCCTTTCATTAATGTGCTCAAGTGTACCTAATGAAGCATACTGTTAGTGATATATGAATATCATTTTAAATGTCCGTGTTGAAATTAATAATGAAGACGATAAAGGTGACTCAGGCGTACGCCATGATGATCATTTCTCACACCATCAACCAGTATTCTCCTCTGCTGCTTGCACTGCATTTGAACCGCACAGATTTATTTGGACCCCTCACCATAGTCAGGTGTGTGTAACAGCACCCTGCTGTCTGTCATCTCAACACTTCCCTTCCTTCCTTCCTTCTTCCTCAGGCTAGATAAAATGCTAATTGGCAATCTACACTCCACCAGTTTCTTTGAGTGCAAAGTAAAACACACACAAGACTAGCTCCATATGTTGCTTATGTTCACAGAGCCATACATTAAATAAAAGAAATATATAGCAGAAGGGGACGTTCAGTGGAAAGATTCTGCTTGTTAGACGAGTTACATATGGTGATGTGACTATACTAATGAGAATTGTTCTGAATATTTTATCCTACCTGGAAATTTCCAATGTAGTCATTCTCCTTGTCTCCTGCTGCACCCTCCTTCAAGGCGATGAGGGTGAAACCTCTGAAGTAGGAGGGGTTGGTTGCAAACAGAGTCACTGGATGGAGGTGAATAGAATGAGAAAATATAGATAAAGTTTGAGCCAGATGCCACAGCCGTCAGAACATAATCTCCCTGCGCTGTGTTGACATTCCATTCTTTCCTTGCAAATAAGTTTCAGATTTCTAGATGTGCAAGATGTAATCATATTTATGAAACCAAAGTTTCGGTATATAATGTGAAATGTGCCATGACTATCAAAATAAACAGCAACACAATGGAACAAAAGAAGCAGCATGGCTCAACCCCATACGCTGTAAGCTTTGTTGAGCTTCAGTCGATATACTTAAAATTTCAAACATGAATGTGAAAACTACATTGAGAAAAACAGGGAGGAGTAGTGTGAGAACCGAAATGAACAAGAACATTGTCAAAGTCAAAAGTTCAAAACCTGTCACAAACTGTTCAAGATGCTCTGTTTAAAAAAAACCAAAATCATTACTACTGTCCGATGAAAACTATGAAAATACAAATTTTCTTTCCAGGTAAAATAGATAAATAAATAATTAGGAAATATGGGTATACATTATAACACTACCAATACGGAATTTAAAACCGCTAGAGAAAAAAGTCAGTTTGTTTCGAAGCACTCCTGAGGTGCCACACCTTTGGCCATTGTCACAATTTTGGGCCGCCTCTTCCCTCTTGTACGAATTATACAGAGGAAGGAAGGAAGGAAGGAAGGAAGGAAGGAAGGAAGGAAGGAAGGAAGGAAGGAAGGAAGGAAGGAAGGAAGGAAGGAAGGAAAATAAAGTTTTTCAAAGGTATCATGGTGACGAATTGAACCTTGATGTAGTCTTTTGCTCCTTGTATCTTTTATTATTTACTTATTTTGCTTTAATTTCATTTTCGTGACATAACATTTAAATTTGCTTTATTATTTAATCTTACAGGTAACAAAAACACAACCATAATACAAGCGTGCAAAACAGTACGTAGTGATATTAGAGGTGATGACCCACGCTAACCTCTGTAGGTGCTCCCTGGTTGGTAGCTCTCGGGGTCTCCCTCCACGCGAAGCCTAAACTCGCTGTTGGCGTCCCTCCTGGCGCTCTGAGCCCGCAAGATGCGGTGGCAATAGCCGTCCGATTTAGCGCCTGTGTCAGAGGGCTCCTCGGTGGACATGAACGCGTTGCACGCCGCTGTGGAGATCAGGCACAGCAGGAGCATGGCGCGTGAATGCAACCTGCGCGATACCATCCTAAAATCTTGGAGAACTTGCAGGAGTGGAAAAAAAACTTCCAACAAAGACCCGTTTCTGCACAAAAATGTAAGCAAAGTGATGTCTGCTAGGAGGATGAATCCATTCTGGCTTTTGGGAGAAGGCAAGGACCGGACGGGTGCGACGATGTGCACTCTCCGAAGGAGTCGCGCGCACTGGATGCGTCTGGCAAGAGTGGAAAGAGGATAGCAGGGGTCCGTGGAATGGCCGAGCGTGGAATGAATGTTGCGCGGCTGTCTCCACGACCACAGCTCGTCCTGTTGACCAACCAACCGGCAATGTCAAACATTCCTATATAGAAGGCAATGCGTTTGACATTTGTGTCAGTCTGCCACGGCCACACGCAAGTGGGGCGCACAAAGTAGCCATAATTCTTTCTTAAGAGTTGCAAGTAGCCAAATTAATTGTCATCTCTATAAAAGAAATTATCGATTGACACGCTATGTAAAACCTAATAAAAATTATAGAGAGAGAGAAATCTATCTATCTATCTATCTATCTATCTATCTATCATATATATACATATACATACATACATACATACATACATACATACATACATACATACATACATACATAGATAGATAGATAGATAGATAGATAGATAGATAGATAGATAGATAGATAGATAGATAGATAGATAGATAGATAGATAGATAGATAGATAGATAGATAGATAGATAGATAGATAGATAGATAGATAGATAGATAGATCTATCTTAGTCATAGTCATTCGCAATGATTTGTATAGCCATGAAAAACAGATTACACAAGGATGTGGCATACTGTGCAGAAGTAATCCCCTACGATTCATCGCTAGCTTTGGGAGGTGGACTACATGTTATCCTTGGTGACATTTTCTGCACCCCTGCAGTTTATTCCTGTCTTGAAGAGGGTCAGTGGCTGTGGAATAAGAATACAGCCAGTTCTTGGTGAGCTTTGATAAATAGAGAGCGTGCACACGCTTTTATTATACTGTTGAATTGATGGAGAGATGTTGGAAATGGGTCTTGGTAATAGAACACTATACCAGCAGGTGTCATGAAAGCATTTTGTCTTGTAGCCCACGCTGAGCTAATATTTTTCTACACCTTCAGGTTATTTCCTTGTGTTGTAGGAATATAAGTACAGTGTGTGGTCTTTGAATATAAATGAATATAGTACCGTACAGTATATTGTCTTTGAAAGCAATTCATTTTGTCGTACCAAAGGAGAAACTTTAGAATGTCAAATAACACGTGATTGTGTATTTTTTTTCTTGATTGAATAATATGATTGCCTAATATAGTGCCAATATGTAGCAAGAACTCATTTTCAGATTCATAAGAGGTTCCCAAGTCCAAAATATGCACATAAGTGCTTGAGTTCAAGCAGCTATGATCCGTCATAATGTCAAAAGCTAATTTTGAGTGGGCCACTTAGTCTTGAACAGCTCCAGGGGACCGCCTGAGATGTGGCCACGCTGTCAATGTAGTGTGTCGGAGCTGTCTTTATGCACTTTTGTGGACCACAGCAGAGCTGAAAATAGCCTTCACTTTTGGCTGACCTTTTTCTGGAAAAAAATAAGATGACACAAATGTGAAAAAGTTTGGGGCTGACTGTGTTGATTAAAAAAAAAAAAAAAGGAACAAAGTGAAAAAATCCTCATCAAATCATTAGAATTTACACATGAATTGAATGAAAAGCAAAATGTAAATTTTGACTAGGGTTGCAATGTCATAGACTAAGATACAATAGACTGTACATTCAAGGCTCAAAATAAGGTTCTCAAAGCAGTTTTTCTGTTTGATATGCATTTTGCACCTCATCAAAACACATTGAATAGCAAAAGTGAGAATCAACAAATGTGAAAAAGGTTGACCCCTTTACTAGCTTCAACTGTATTTGATAATCAAATTTTATATTTTTACAATCTTAAAATCTGAGTCATTTTGTTTTGACATTTCCTTAGAGTATGCAGAACAATTTGTAAGGACATAAATCCTGTAAACATTGTTTTAATGAATCACAGCATCAATCACAAATTTCTCTTGGCAACTTCAAAGAACTTTCTTTTTAAAACAAATGCTCATGAATAAAATTGCAATCCTTTGGGTCTCGACAGCAATTATTACTAGAAAACATAGTTTGTTTTTGAGAGAAATAGAGGTCAAAAGGAAAAATCAAATTGGGCCCAAATTTAATCACAGTAAAGCTGGAGAGAGCGCTGATTAAGCAAGCGAGCCACCTTGCTGCAGATTCATTAAGGCTGAATTAAACCTGTATAGGTACAGGATAAGCATTACAATAATAGGTGATCTAATATGACATTATTCACCGATGCCTTGAAAGCACACTGACAGTTATCCATTATTTATATCAGCCTGCCCAATACAGTACACCTCGTCCGGTCCAGCATGACAATGACGTATGCTAATCCATGATAACATAGCGCCATAAAGCCGCCATGGACAATTTTGTTGCGACTCAATCATTGCCTGAATGAATCCCCAGCAAATTATGAAATATTATGAAAAGAGCTGCTGTTGATCTTCATGACAAATAATGACCACTAGAGCAAGAAAATGACAACCATTATTAACAGAAGATCAACCTAGCCAAGAACTAACTTCAAATTTGATATAATGTTAAAAAGATATATGTATATGTGGAAACTCTTGTTCAAACATAGTTTTCCACAACACAATTGATTTTCTTTTCTTTTTTTATTTTGTTTCATAGTCAAACTAATTTAACTGTACAAGCTATGCTTTAGGTAACGCGTGCATTGTAAACATTGTGAAGCACTAAAATGGACGGCTGGAGTTCATCCTTGAGATAATAACGAGGTGAAATCTCGTGTTCTGTAAAGCATGATGGACCTGTGAACTTCAAGTTTTCTACTTTTGCGACATAATTTTCTGAAATTATTTTGGGTCTTTGAAGGAATGTTTTGTCACTCTTTAATTCTGTCACTTTTTTTTTAGCAGGGAGACATTTGAAAGACATTCAACGAAATCAATAAACTTGTTTGAATTCAGATCAATACTCCACAACAGCAATTTCAAGCACTGTTCACAAGGCACATTATTACATCGGTCTCTCGGGACTCTCTTGAAAAGTTGAAACACTTATGACACAAATAGGCCACATTATATTAAAACGGGTACTTAATGTACTCATCATCCTCAAAATGTTGATCTTTATTACATATGTCAGAAGCGTTTCAATTTTTGTGATTGAGGCCAAGGGTGACTTGATGTCTTTGTGAGAAGAAATAAAGCTAACATTCAGGACAGTATATCAATACAGTGGAATTTCGGTTTCAGGAAAGTGTTAGGTGATGAAAGAGTCTCTGCTTGGGGTTATAAGAAAAAGGCTGGCCATTTTGTACAGCTTAGAAACAGCGTGTAGAAAAGAAACAACAGGAAGCAGAGCCAAATGGCTGAAATTAAGCTCTTGTTTTTTTTTTTAAGAATGAGCAGCTTTGTTAGGATAAAAATTGAACTCATTGGAGGCCATCCTAAAATCTACAGTGCATGAAATATTGGACCTGTAATTTGAGAAAACACTGTTGCAGTAAAATCTCAGTGTGTTTAATTCAAGTATTCACCAATGCTTGTAAAACTGGATTTTATTTGTGCTATTTGTTATCTTGGACATTTATTTGGTGTTCCATTGCATACAGCTACTATTTATACATCAGAATCACATGAACTCTTAAGACCTTTGTACATAGTTTAATTAAGAAGATGAATATCCTGACATTTGTAACTTTAATCTTGACTTGATGCCATACCCAGCACTCTCCAAAACAAAGATTTAAATCAGTACTTTAAATAATACTTGAAAGTTGAAACTCTGCCATTATACTGTGCCCTTATATTCTGCAAATTGTGACCATGTTAGGTCATGCTTGTGAAGGCAGACATTTAGTTTTAATCCGTTCCGCATAGGTGGGACACCATGTCTGTATAAACGTGAAGGCCAAGACATCCCGCTGTGTGTTTGGTTTAAATGTCACATTAACATCCATGCTACCTTTTGCCATAAGTACTTTGACATTCTCTGACAGACCGATTCAAAAATCCTCTCAAAGTCTCTCAATGGAACGCATCAAATTGCAGCGAGAACTTACGGTGTTATTCCGGCGGTCAACGGTTCAAAGGTCTGATATATTCCACTTGTTCATGATGACTCAAGTTACGGGCTTTGGAGGAGGCTTTTAACCTTTTGTAGCTGACCTTTAGCAAGGGAACGCCACACATTAAATTCAGATGCTTTTGTGTGTGTACGTATTTTTTAAATATAAGGCCTGAGAGCAGAGGAGGTCCTGCATGTCGCATCTGATTGCAAGCGCCGCTGAAAACAATGTCAAAATAACTTAATGCAAAGCCCCCCACGCTCCACCAAGATTGTAAAATAAAATGAGTTTTTCCGCACACAACATCAAAAACAGAGAAAAAAGTTACATAAAAGGGACAACTTGCATAATAAGAAGCAGTTCTCTCTAAATTGCTGTGATGATGAGGTTGAATACAAATAGCATAGTTATTGGGAGGTGCTACGATATATGTTAAATTTAAATATTTGTATAAATGTAAAACACAAAACCTCAAAATCTTGCACACAATTATTGAGGGAAGCTCTCAACAAGTCGAAATGCCTGTCACATACATTTCATCAAAACACCTGAAAACTATTTGAATTTGTGGGGGGAAATAGAGTAATATGTCTGCTAGGTTTATGGTAATATTTATGTGTAAATTTAAGTGTAAATTTTCTGGGATGCAACATTGTTACATCTAAAATGCAGGTCTTAAGTACAAAAAAAAAAAATCGGCCAATATAAGATATGCACTGTCAAAAACATAAATTCAAAATGTGTGTTTACAACCACCTTCAGGCAAGGAATTTATTTCACTCCAATATGTAGTTCCTTTTACATAATGTTGGGGTAGCTCATACTGTCACAGATAATTCCAACATTAAACTATTCTCCCCTTTCTTATTTGTTGTGTTGAAAATCTTGCCTGGGGCATTTCGTGTGTCATGTACATGTCCGTTTAGTTTCTCCCAGTGGTGTGTTGAATGCCTGTTTGATTCATCATTTATGTCCTTAAAAAATCCCTGATAATTCTAACGATTTGTGGCAAACCAAAGTGCATAACAGAAAAGCACAGTAAACTTTCTTTGCATATGGTCGGTAAGACTTCGAAAGTCCTGGAGGCTTGAATACAAATTACACTCAATTTTTTGTGTCATTAGTTTGAACTGAACTGAGCATCCTGGCAAGGGAGACAGTTCACTTTGCAGAGTTGGGTCACTGTGTAGGCTGTGGACTAAAACATAGACACAATGATGCGAGATGGCAGCAATGTAGATTCCTTAGCTCTCCCCTGAGGGATTTTTTTCATACATAATATAACATTTTATCGCTGTGACCAAGTTCATAACGTTTTGATGATTTCTAAAACAAAAAAATATTTCGCACCTTAAATTTAAGTCAAAATTACGCAGTAGAAATAAGTGATCGATAGAAAAAAAGGGAATATCAATAAATATAACCTAATCCATCCAGAATCATTTAAAGCTTAAACAAGTTTTTGATACTTGTGTTCCACTTTATTCTGACAACAAATACAAAAGGTTTGTTATTTCCACCGCTAAAAGTGCGACAGGAGGGAGTTGTGCCAGATGCTAAACTGAAAATGTATGTGGGGTTGAGTGAACCCCCTGAGACTAGAGGTCTGTGGGGGAGCATTACTGATGGCATATAGCTGGAAACTTCCAGGGATCAGAAAAGGCTGCGGTACAATACAGGAGATATATTTCCCAAAACTTTGCCATCTATGCGTGCTTGAGCTTTTGTGTGTTGCTTAGAAACATACCAGCATCTATTTTAGCGCAGATGTTTGATGTGGATTTCGATTGCTGGCTGACTCCCACTGGTGCTCGCTACACTCGAGAGCATCGGGCACGACTGAGCGCATCAAACTTTGATGACAGTAAAGACTGATGCTTGTACATGTCTGACTCACAATGAAAACTTAACAAAAATAGCAGCCCAGGTGCTGTATTAACCCTAACAAGACTAGGTTGCTTTCATTAACTGCCATAATAAAACAATCCCTCGGAAAAAGACATTTTTAAAATCACGCCCCCCCCCTCCAAGAAATGGACCATAAATTAATAGTTTATAATATTGATATAAACCTGACAAACTTTGGTGATAATCTACCACAAAGTGTGTGGTTAATTTTGTCAACAATGAAACGAGCTATTAACTGTGGTATTAAACTACTTAATTGTGGAACGGTGTTTTTATCTCACCAATGTGAATGAATGTCCAGTGGAGCTGCAAAGAGCTTCATTAGTGCGGAGAAAAGACCCAAGTTCACAGATAAAAGGGCCGATAGAAAAGTCATCAGTTTCCTCACAGAACAATGCTTTCACGTCACACTACTTCAATCAGCTCGAAACAACTTCAATTTTGTTTCAGTAATTTTCTTCATTTACATCCTGGTGAGCTAGAAGAAACAATATTTGAGTCTTGCAGGCATCTGTGCAGTGGAACAGTGAGCAAGAAAAAATGTTAGAAGAAAAGAAAACATCTTGCAGTAAATATGTTTTTTGTTCACAATCTATCTTGCTCACAGTTCACACTAGTCCAGCCTCATGACAGCTATTAAAAAATTTATTATTGTCAGCTACTAACGAATGGGTATTACTTTCTTGAAGCATAATATGCTCGTCATCACTCTGTTATTCCTTCGGTTATGATAGCTGTCAGTTTGCAAGATGGTCACATCAGACAGTATTCACCATTATGCAGCTTTACAAATGTAATACAATAAAAATAGGCCCTAGGATACATCCTTGGGGTACTCCTGCCTTAAAATGATGGAGTGAAATAATTAGTAATACCTATGTGATTAGATCGACAGGCAAAGACATACGGGCAGATAAACAATCTCAATTATCTGATTCCAAGCACCATCTGTCCATTTCTACATTTTACACTCACTGGAGAAAGTACCAAAAGAACATTTTAATCTTTACACTTTCACAGTGTGAGGGCACAAAGCTTGATAAATCCCATGGAAAGTCGCTATTAATTACGTCAATTTTCCATGTCGCTCTCTCACTCATTGTCCTTCCAATAATGAAGCTCATCACATCAGTGCTGAGAAAATCACTCCCCATCAAACCGGAGCTACGGTCCTTTGATAACACCCAATGTCATTTTCTAGCCTAATGAGGTGCACTTATCTCCAAGTCATGCGATATTGAATCATGTTTTACAAGGTGACACGATGCAACACAAAATTGGGCTAACATATTCAAAATGGGTTGTATGGAAGGATATTAAATGTACCGTATCTAGAAAAGGGTATGACAAATTCATACTATCTTAGTCTAAAGTGTGGCTAGACCTATTTTTAAAAAGTACCTGGTCCCAATGTATGTGATAAACCATATTTATCTCATCGAGTGATCATTAAAAACGGAATATTTCTTTATTTGATACATTTAATAATTTTTGATAGTTCATAATTGTCCTCTGTGTATGTAATTACCTCATAATTTTTGTAGCCTGCAAACTTTTAAGAAAACAATCAAGAGAGAAAAGACAGCACTTATCCAAAGTTACTATGTCCCTGGGATCACCTTGGAGAATCCAAATGCCTGTTCTAGAACGTTAAACAGCAAGACTTCATTTGCAATAGTATTTTTTCTCCTCTCTTTCAATCTAGCATGTGGCAGCAACCGTGACGCCATGAAACAATCAATAGCCTCTTTGCTGTGGAGGTGAGTCCATTAATGAGATGCATGAGAAGGCTCGGTTTTCAGAACTTGACTTTGAAGATTTAGACACATTTTGTAATAAACACATAAATGGACGTTCTTCATTCAGCAATAAATAGTTAATAGGTGGCTTGATATGTATAGAAAAGAAACATAAATGCAGCTTGGACCAAATTGTCTTTTACAGAAATGGCAATACAGAATTCAAGAAAAGCATTCAGGGCAGCCTAAAAAACCTAAATGAGCACCCCATGGGTTCCGTGGGCATGCGTGGCATCCTAGCAAGACCTGGGCACTGGTCACCCCCGTGGGCAGGAAATGCACAATAACTAACGTCCAAGTGCTACAGTATTTTTCACGTGCATGTTTTCCAAGACACACCCCTGTAGGATTGAGGTTCTTGTTGAGGGGCCACTCTGTAATTGCTTAACACAGGCTTTGTGATTATATCTTCCAAGACTGACACTCAAATCCTTTACTGTTATTGGCATTGCACAGTCACTGCCACCACACACCGGTAGCACTCTCACTGCTCTTGCCCTGTGCTGCCTTGTTGTATTGACTTCTTGCCACATCTCTTGCTCATCATCTTGGCAGTTCTTGTATAGATAAAACAAAACTCCTTCGTCATGTTATTGTTGTCGTAGTTTATTGTTACGAGAGATTCAAGATCAAACTTTACTAAATTGATAAACAAGGCTACAGGAAAGAGAAAAAACTAAACTGATAAACATGGCTACAGGAAAAAAAAGTTGTTTAGAAAAGAGAATATTTTGTATTTCCACTTTTGAAAAGCAATCCAGAACAGACTGCATTGGACCTTGGAGCAGGAGGGTCCTTCAGTGCCACTTTTCTGCATGTCTTAGTCTGAATCATTCCCAAACGGATGGTGACATACAAAAAAAGACTTCTAATTCTTTATTGGTAGACTTGTGAAATAAACATAGCCATATTTCATAGCTCTACTACTGAGCATGCTGTTTGCATCCAAGTAATGAACGTCATCAAAAACACAAGCCATTAAAATAGTTGACCACCCATGAACAAAACATCAATGAATCAAAGGAATTAACATGAAAAGGTCATGCAAGATCTATTTTTGGATTACCTTCAGTGGTGGTACTCGAGTATGTTTGGAGTGCTAAGTGGTCATTATAGAGCCTGTTTGGAGGAAAATTGTAGTGGTCCTGCTGGGTTTGCTGGAGGCAGCGCTTTTTCAAACAACAGGGGGCTTGTGAGACAGTTCATACCCTAAAACATCTATCACTATTAAAAGAGAATCGTGACAGGAAAAAAGTTTCTTCGGTCCATCCGTATCTTTAAATACCCCCTTTGTGGATACTCTTGGGTTAACATTTATGAATGGATGGGAAACTATGCTCTGGGAATAAAATAAAGTAAAATAAAATAAATAATCGCTACTAAAATACCAATTTCAATTTTCCTTGTTATTGTATTATAGAACAAGTTGCTACAAAAACTTTTTTAGAGTAAAAATTATTTGTCCATGCTTTGGTGGAAAAAAGGGAGTCTGTTTTGTCTATTGGTCACCTGAATGTTGTGAGTCACTTAAATTTTGTGCAGAGGCTGAGATCAACCGAAGTCAAATTCGTTATTTGGCATGCACAAACTTGGCCAATAAAGCTGATTCTGATTCTGGTCATTCAAGATCAGTCAAAATGCTCTAAAGTGGCTTGCAAGCTGAGCTAATGTGAAAACCATCAGGCAGTGAATGATTTAATGACTGACTGAGCAATTACTATGCCTAACCCTGATTGACACCGTTTTTACACCATTTTAGTTTCCCCACACTAATAGATGAAGGATTGTAAACTTTTCAGAAGATTTCTGGGAATTAAAAATTACCCTCCCAAGACCCATCCTGAAGTTGCAGACCATGTCAAGGTGGATGCTGATAGATTCTTGCAACAAAGAAGACGACCTCATTCCCCCACCCACCTCTAAGATACTAAATTAGATTCATGAGAAAATGAGCAGAGAAGATGGAGTAATTTATTTTCCACCTGTTCCATACTAACTAGGCGAGGTAATGTATGCCTCAGGTTAATTTGTAGAGCGCTACAGGTAGTATGCCAATCAAGCAGTGACCTTGACTGCTGTTAGAATGGACCGGGAGGTTTGTTCAATCGCTTCCATATTAGAAAATACACCCTAAAAAAAAAAGAAAAAAAAAACTTCCTGGCTTGGTCCAATTTTCAACCCAGGGTTATAATATCAGGTTCCAAATTGCTGCAACACAATTAAAAATAGATGATTATGTTTCATCCCTCTCATAAGATATATGAAAGTATATAGAATCCCAACGGTGCAAAGTGAGTGATTATGCAATGCCTAAAAAAGACCACAGGTCAAAATGGTGCCTGTCCTTATATGCGGCCATAAATTCAAAACTGAGTTTGACTGATCATTGAAAAATCCATTTGGAAGGCTAAAATGATTTATGGAAATGTGGATGCAAAATAAAACTGGAAATTAAATCGAAAAAAAGTACAACTTTGCCTTTTAAATATTGTCCAACCAAACATCCCTGTTACCTCAAGTAAACCATCAGATGACCTTCTAATTGCCGACATGCCTCACAAGCAGATGCTTATCCAGGCTCTGAGTGGGACTTGAAAAATATTACATCGTCACTCGATATTGAGGTGCAGCACATAAAATGTCAGCATCCTGAGCTTTACAAGGACACGGCAGTGTCCTCCATTCTTTTGATAAAACTGTATACGGTGCAATCTCGAGCCATATCTGCATCGGCCTCGTCTTTGGACTATTCAGCACGGTTAGTTTGTTTGAGTGTTAGATATGGGCTTGTCAGCATACACCAGCAAGATGGGTGGTGTGATACAGCTGCAATTTCCAAGCTGCGGACTCTCTGGAAATTAGAACTCACCCCCTCCCCAATGGCAGGAGGCCACCTATTGTACGAATCATTGCTGTGAGTGGTGAGCTGCACGGAGAGGGAATGAATTTATTCAGATAGAAAGAAAAAAAAAAAGCGCACACATGGTGAGAAGCTGATGTTTTTTCAAAAGTCGAGAGAAATGGAAATTGATGCATTTATGTGAGATTAAGATGGTGGGCTCTTAAGATCCCATTTAGATAAAAGGAATATATAAAATAAAGAAGGGAAAGCAGCCGTGCGTGGAAACATTAGTTTGAGAGCTCGGGAAACGGATCATTTGCAAACATCCATATTAGCATTGGTCACTTGAATATCTGAAAACTGACAGCCAGGTTTCATTTGCAATTTGACACGTGGCCATGTTGGACAGGACGTTCTATACGTGTGCTCGTTTTGTAGTCTTGGCAATGTCCTTGGTCATTACCACTAGATGAAGTGAAAATGGAACATATAAAGGGGTGGCTCAAAAAGCATCTGATTTGTATGAAACAAAACCAACACAAAATCGCAAATGAATTCCTTTTGTAATATCAAATCATTTCAAAAGCAAAATGTGTGCTCCTGTCACAATTTAGACACGCGCGTTGCCAGCTGCCAGGGATAGGACAACTGGACTGCAAGTTCAATTATATGGTCTTTTTGAATTCACGAGTTAATTATGGGGCCTCGTGGACATAAGCAGACTCAAAATGGTACCAGAGCCAAGTTGAAATCAAGCAGGAGTGGTAATTTGCAAAACTGCATTTCCATAAAAGAATGAAGGGTTGTATTTTTTTTGTCTGCTTGTCACTGTAATTGTGCCCGTGTACATCATCGTTGGAGTCCTGCAACATAAAGTCAAAGCCCCTCGAGAGTGTTAAACTAGCGGGCCATTACAGACAAAAATATGTCTAATATAAAATCAAACAGAATAAGTTTAATGAACACAGGGGCCAGTGTGATATTACAGTATAGTATAATAAACTTTTTAAAAATAAATTCCAACAGAGGTCAAGTGAAAGCCAAAGCTGAAAGGCTAACTTGAGAGAACTGGGATCACGGGAAATATATCAGCTGTGGACATCGGGTCAAAGTTCATTAAATAACCTGCTCCTCTTGTGATGAAGCTTTGTTCCAGCTGAGGAATTTTTGTCTATTGCCGCACTAAGTCAATGTAGTGGAAGGAGTCAGAGGGCCAGAAGCACAAAGCCAAAGTCACCCTTGGCACAATAGACAGATTGAGTCATTTTGTGTATCAATGTCAACCCTTCCGAGGCTTATCTTGGCAGTAAACATTAGCTTTTTTTTTGTTTGTTTTAAACATAAAACAAGACATAACCAACTGTTATATTGTTTGACATGAGGAATGTCCAATGACAGTATGAACAATGATGTGTGATAATGGATGCATATCATCCAGAAAGGTATTCAACAGGATTGGACTTCAACAGAAACTCAATCCACAATACAGGCATGAACCAAGAATGCTTGATGACCGAAGTAACAATTCTAGACCGAGGCTTTTTCTACTGCCCAAAAAAGTGTAATGGTGCAGGCAAAGAGGATATTTTGTTGCATTTAATTGCAAAGTAAGGCAAAATGGAGCCAAAGCTTTTATTTTTCAGAAAAAAAAATCAATGTGCGTGCTTGCTGAATATTTGTAAAAGCCCATTCCTCTTTTATCATATAACACACAGTCACCCTTGATTACATTAGCATATAAAAAGGCACACCTTTGTGGCATCCGAACCTCTCAGAACCAAAATGCACATGGTGGCCCTTGTTCAGGAGGAAAACAAATATTAATTTAAATCAGACTACTGTCTCGTTTCGTTTGGAAATTAGGAGACAGGATTGGCTGCTAGGTGTAATTCTGATGTTTATGATGCAATTACCCAATCTGGGATTTTTTCGAAATTCTATTTGAACCCTTAGCACTCAGTAGCGAGAAAACAAATGGAAAACAGCAAATAATATCCTCTACCGTTTCTTCCATAAGTCTCCTCACTCATGGAAGTGGACTTCCCTAGTGTGATTTACGCTGCAGTGGCTGAGACCCATTAACGATGACATAACATACCCTCCATCCAAGAAGTGATTTACGTGTTCAATAAGCCCGGCTAGCTTTCATTTGCGTCTTGCTCTCATTTCACTCCCTTATTCCTGACAGCAGCAGTAAGAAAAGCCAAAGCGTGAAGAGTGGAATCTGTCCAGTGTGTTGCCAGTGGTGCTGCAGCACTGAATGAGCTTTAACAAATATACATAATTAAACTTTATTTCTTCAGAAGGTAATGTTATACCGTGATGCTTTGACTTATGAGGTTTAATTTGTTCTGTGATCATGCTCATAACTCAAAACACTCAACTGATTCACACCTTGAAAAAAAACGGAAAAACTGGGAAAATACGAAATCTTCAACTTCTAATTATATAATTTGAAATTATATATATAAATTGCGTTCAAATTCATGGGTGCCGAACTGCGAGTACGTATATGTGGTTCAACTGTAATTTCAAGTTTTAAGTTTTAATATCACCACTAGATGTCAAACATGTAGTCTTAGGTATTCTGTGTTGATGTTAAGTGGTTTCTTTTCCGCGTGGATGCTACATCCAAAAACAGCTTGTTCACCAAATGCAACTTTACAGAGAACAGCAAAGTGCGTAGGTAGAGTGAAAGCACCAAGAGATATCTTATTAAACGTACACTAAATGCCAATAAAACCTGATCTTACTGTAACCAGGTCAGTAAAGCGGAGTGATCATTTTTTTGAGGAGGAGGACAACTTTTGTGGACTGGAGAATTATATGATGCGCCAGCCAGTGTAGGCAGAGAAACGATCAATAAAATGATATGAAGAATCAGGCTAAAGCACATACACCCGGTGTTAGAACAAAACAAAAAAAAAAATCTAAAAGTCTGAACTGAAAGTCAGACTTGAGGAAAGTTTCATCTGTTGAATGTTCACATATTCATCATCTTACCATCTGTAGCTGAGGCACAACATCAGCCAATATATGTGAAATTATCTGTTTGGTGGTGTATTAATGAACCACCCACACATGTTTTTCACAAAGACTGTAAGATAAAAACCAATGGCACACCTGGTCATTACAGCTAGCAGAAATAAAAACAGAACAGATAGGAAGGTGGCCCAAGCTAAACCAATGCCCTCCAGCAGTATTGGACCGGTGAGACCAATTCCTTTTTATATTGTTGTTCTACATTGAGAACATTTGGGTTCGAGACAAGAGATTGCAGTTTTTATTTTCAGGTATTTCTACCTGGATCTGGTACAAACTTTATAAGCAAGTGTCATTGGTAAAGGAATGCGGTCTTGTTAGAGAAGCAAGGAAATGGATTAAAGTGATGGTGTGAGGGGGAATCTTTTGTTGTAGATCATTTGTTTGCTTATAACTGTCACTCTCGTGACCCTCAGGCACACCCAAATAAATGTATGAACGGCGCATATTATATACTGTATAGGCTACACAAAAAAACTGATGATTAACTAGTTTTGAAATCAGAGACTAGTAAAAACTGTTCACATTTTTAAAAAGATAACTTGTTATGAAAAAAACTAGTAACATCTCTATTTTTTCAAATTTAAGACAATTTGCGATTGTAGTAGTGACACAAAGTCGCACAATTTGTCTTCCGGGGCCGGATATAATTACACTGCCGGTCAAATTTGGCCCGCAGGCCAGAGTTTGATACCCATGGGTTAGTCTGGGAATTATCTTCGCCAGTTTTTAAAGCTCCCAAACTCACTGTTTTGGCAGTGTGCTTCAGGTCATTATCTTGCTGCATGATGAAGTGCACTCCCTAACAGTTTGATTGCATCTTTCTTAAAATTGGCAGACAGCGTCTTTGTAGACCCCAGAGTTTTTTTTGCTGCTGCTGCTATCATGAGGCTCATCAATGAAAATCCATCCCAGAAGAAGCCATGCAAGGACAAGCCCATGACCTCCACTGTTTCACAGATGAGCTTGTGGGCTTCAGTGTTTGGTATTACTAGCAGACCGTTTCTTTCCAAGGCTTTAACTTCACCATCACTTTAGTAAAGGTGAATCTTTTTCTCATCTTGAACACCTTCCACATCAAATTCATTCAACCATGCCTTAATGGCCTTTGCTTTAGTGCACTGGGGAAGATGAAACAGCCTTCCTCAAACTGTTCCGATAAAGTTGGATGCAGAGAGCTGTCCTAGCTTTCTTATTAAGAATTGAGATGCCATTCTAATCTTGTTCTTACTGAGTATATTAAAACTGAAACCTTTTTCAACCCATAGGGAAATGATGAAAAGAAACACCAGATCACTTGAGTGTTTAGTGAGTCCACCTCTGACACAGTTTAATACCAAGGATTCGTTTCATGAATTACATCAACACTCAGCCTTTAAAGCTTGACCTCAATCACAATACATTTACACAATGATGTGAAAATTTAAAACTGCTCTAGATGATCATAAAGACTAAAGTATATTTTTTATAATGAAGAGCCATCTGCAATCTATTGTTTTACCTTGACCTGTCCTTGCGCTCCGCATTGTGCTAAATCTTTAAAGCTCTACGCTGATGTCTGCTCGAATGTCTGTGATAATTACTTTAAGTGACTTATATTAAAGATAATTGGCCTTCAGAGCAAGACCATAGCCAATTACTGTGCGCTACCTGGGAGGTAAAAAGACACAATGGGAACAATGTCTGTGAGTTCAAGTTAGTCATCATAAAGAAAATGGATACAAGTGTCAAGTCATAACATCCCACTGGAATGTCATTAATAATAAAATACAGAGCATTAGCGGGTACGCAATCATCAATGTGTAAAAATTTAACAAAAGTAGGCTATGCTTTCGACTAACTAAAAGCAGGTTTAAGGTGGCGCAGGTGGTGTAATTCAATTTTGGTGGATTTAATGAAGGCAGCTTTTCTTGCATTTAAAGTTCACTTTCACCTAAAAATGCCATGAAAAGTCTTATTGTCTGTCCAGTGTTTCACTAGTTAGGTGCTATTTTTAACTGCAATTGAGGCGGGCTACAATGTATCATGAACATAAAAAAATCTAAAACCGGAAAAGAAGAAAAGTAATGTTTTGCCATTTAGTGAAAACGGGTTCAATTAGTTTCTTTCCTCATCAAGCATGTGCGAATTATTGGGGGGTGAAATATACGATGTTTATATTATGTTTTGGCATTTTTCACTGTCAGTTAACTTTGTACTGTCGCAATACTGCATGTTCTTAAATGGTCTAATTTCAAACGAACAATTTTTTTTCTGTGAGGACTGAGGATGCACATCATGCTGGTATTGGTTTGTAAGGTGCAATGCTGAATCCTGGTGGACAAATGCTATACTACACGTTCATTGCACACTGCTGATCTGCAAAATAAACATTGTTGCATGATACACATAGACAATGTTGAGAAAATAATACAATATGGCATCAGCATGAGTAAAATTTAATGCAGCATGACTATAAAAAATATGCATTGTACTTTTTCTGATGAGTCACGAATAAGATCCAATCTATGCCTACTGATTATGGGCGGGAGGCAGGGTCAAGGGCGCTGATGACATTTTGGAACTGGGGGGAAGGGAGGGGAGGGGATGGGGACCATCTTTTAAACATATATATAGTTTGAAACTCTCCTTCAAAACCCTCGCCCTACTTTAAAACCTTAACACAAGTTTTTTAACCCTAACACCAGTTTGAAACCCTAACCCTAATTTGAAACCCCACTTTGAAACCCTCACTCCAGTTTAAAATCCTCTTTTAAAACCCTAATCTTAGTGTGAAACCCTAACACTAGTTTGAAATTCTAGATTGAAACCCTAACCTTAGTGTGAAACCCTAATGCTATTTTGAAACCCTAATTTGAAACTCTAATCCAAGTTTGAAAACCTCCTTCGAAACCCTAACCCTATTTCGGAACCCAACAGGTCTCTTTTTTTACCCACATAAACTGTATTCTCTCCACAGGAGGGAGCAAACGCAATCTCAGTTTGACAAAAAGCAGATAAAGGCTGTGATGTATTTCATTTTGCCTCCACCATCATCCATCATCTGGAGGAACCTCCTTGACAGGAGCACGATAGAGAAACCTGTGGAAAGGAAATCACATCAGTATTGTTACAAATAGTGTTCTACAAATGTAATTTCTCTCAATAGAAGTCGGCATGCTTTCTCACCTGGCTGAGTGAAATCTGGTTATAAACTGTGGGAAATGACATTTTCAGGGGGAAAGCAGACACAGACAAAGCTGTTATACTGATAGTTAAAAAAAATGTATTAAGTTTAATCACATAGGCTATTAGTCCTTTCGTTGTTTGTCTCTCCCTCCACTCAATGAGCAGATTAAGTGGAAATTAGGAACTCGGTCATGGAAGACAAGGAGACACAATGTTTTCTGATTGTTTTAGCTCATGTTCATTTACATTTTTGTTCTGCCAAAGAGCACGTAAAACCCTTTAGCCATCTTATTGTTTTTCTGCCATGACTCTGCGTTCATGATGCACACAAATATCACATTGACTATATGTTGTAAAGTTCAAACCTTAAGTGCTGCTCTGGTTCTTATCAGTGGGAAGTTGAATTTGGGGAGCCGACCAATTTATTCATTATTTTCTTGAGCAGAATGTTTGACTACAAAACATTTCTTGAGTGAGAGAAAATGATATATTCAACTGTGAATCGGACATTTTAGGCAAATAGCTTTTCAAAAATTGCAGCTTTCTTCTAACCTCACTGGCAATATAGCCCTGCATGTTACAAGGAGACAATTTCTAGCACCTGGCTGTTTACACAGTGTCCCTGCTATAAACGTCCATGGACTTATTGGCATCCGCTCTCACTTTACAATCCCCAGACAGCAATTCTGCCCTAACAATTGAGTTTAGCATTATCCATGAAGGCTTTTTTCCCAAAATAAAATATGAGGGTCACTTCCACTCAGATGAATTGCTAACAGCGTGCAGTGAATTAACGCATTTTATTCCTCAGCAAAGGGTTTTATAGTGGTCCTAGCCTGATGATTAAAGACAAAAGCAAACATACTGGAATTGTTTAGTCTGATGAGGCAGCTGGTTATGATAGTGTGATGCTTAAAACGGGGGCGACGCTGACGTCACCAAATCTGTTTGATGCCAGCAAATGAGATAAAATATCTTCTTACATGCTTGTATATGCTGCGGTCAACACACAGGCTGTCAGGAATTGTTTGGTACGTTTGGTAAAAACAATGCTTGATATTCTCCTCCTAATACTGTAGTATGTTCGTACTATAGACATATCTACAATGATATGGGTGCAGTCAATTCGGACATCAATTGGAGGAGGTGTGGTTTTCCTCTCCGAAAGAAAACAACAATTGCGTAGCTGCTTTATGCTCGCAGCTGACTGGTGTAAGAAAATAAATCAATCAGTTAATGGATTAACAAGATCTGGTCATTTTACAGTACAAACATCAAAAATCAGTCTGAAAGAGTGCCACTTTCATGAGTCTGTTGTGGGCCAATGCAACATTAACAGGGGAGGGCAGGATCCATACTAGAAGTCAAACATTTCACTCTGCTTCTTTGCCAGCTTGGCCACCTCTTGTCGTATAGCATGTACAAGTGCAGAGGTGGAGAGGTTACTCAGGGGAACGTTGTCCGTGTCCATCCCCTGCTGTAAGCTTTTCTGGGATGCTGTGCTCTGGGTGGCAGGCTGTTGGTCCAGAGCCTGAGTGTACTGTAGGGGAAGTATGGATGAGCTCCCCTGTGGGTAGCGAGGGTGAGGAAAAGCCTCCACATAACCCGGCAAAGGAAGCTGGGGAAGAGAAAAAACAGAAATTGAGTATTGTTGATAATAAAAACCGAAGCCAAACTTAGTTTATTGTTGAGACACATAAAAGCTTATTACCTCAACCAAGCACAAAATGTTATCATTGCCATTCATTGCTTAGTCGGTTGTTTTGGCACTGACAAAAAATCATTTGTAAAAGCTCATTTTGGATGCAAGCAGTTTTCCCATTTCCAGATTAAGGTCGTAAGAGACATCAGGGTACTCGGAAATTGCTTTTTCTAATCATCATTTAATGACAAATTGCTTAATTTCTCCCTACAGTGATGCCTTGAGATACGGGTGACTCGACTTAATGGATTTTTCACAATATGAACCGTCGTTTGGCTGATTTTTGCCTTTGACTTGGGAGCAATAATATGAATTCATCATACAAGCACTGTCACAACTAGCTAATGTTTGACGGATATAATTAGTGAACAATTCATCCAAAAAGAGGCTTCAAGATGTTTATTGCCACTTTCAGTTAAGGTTACTGTCAAACTACACGTGAGACAAAGAGAATTACACTACTGTATTAAATTGTACATGGTGTCATAACTTAACCTTTCAGTCCATTTGGGTTTAATGTTAATACTAAATAGGATCTGTTTTGCAGAGCTTTAAACTTTTCAGCAATGAATTGAATACAAATGGAGCAGCAACACATGTAGACAGCCAATTTAAGAGTTTAAGATTTAAGTGTTTCGTTTTACTTTTATCATTTTGTGAAAAACTACTAACAGTACTCTATTGATGAGCTGAAAAGGGAGTTTAAACTTCTCAATTACATTATATCCATTTGTTTGTCTGTCTCATACTGCCCCCAGGTGGCATAGGTGGGCGCACAAGAAAGAGCAGTATGGCCATTTAAACAATGTGTGTCCTCACTAAGACACACATTGCAAATAAACTAATTCAATGAATTAAAATGTCATACAGAGTCTGTCCACTGATGTGATACATCTTCCGGTTCTGGAGGATAGGACATCCAAGAGGGACTATGGTAGGAGGTGGGTGAGGCGGAGACAAAATAGTCTGAGTAATCCGGCCTGCTGGCTGGGATGGAATAGACGGCTGTTATCGGGTTTCCTGAAGAAAGCGTAGGAGAGAGAAAGAATATGGAGAGTGGAGGGGAGCCGCATCGTTTAAAATGTCACTTTAGTTCACTTTCCACTCACCTGAGTAGTTGGATACAGGCTCCTCTAAAGTGATGGATGGAAGTGCTGCCCGAGAGCTTGGCCCATATGGGTTGTTTTCATGTGGAGTCTGCGTTTCGCTGACAGATGTCTGAGAGCTTCTTCCCTTGGGCCCCAGGTCAGAGATGGAACTGAGTTGGGATTGCAGACGTATACGAAGAATTATACTGAGCAATCACCACTAGAGGGCAGACGCACTCAGTGTGAGTGAGCGATTAGCTCATTAACATTCTCGCCATACCTCACTGCACTAGTTCAACATTAAAATGTATACAGGGCCTGAAATCACACTGGTCACAGTACATTACCTAGAGAATATCAAGTCTCTGCAAATGGATGTGAGGGGGAATTTACGCTGGTTATGCAGCAGACAGCATGTGTACGTTTGAGTGAAACCTAATGAGCATTACCGTCTTAAGGAGGTGCCAGGAGGTGGTCCAGTGCGAGGTGGTAAAGGAGGAGGAGAGCTAATTGCCATTTCAGGCAGCTGGGTGAAGTGAAAGGCCTGCAAGACATAATGAGAAACTCATATCAATATGATATATATATTTTTTGGGCAGCTAAGGGGTGACAAAACTGTTTATCCATTGCACAAAGGGTTATATTTGTTCACTATTTGTTAGCCCGTCTATGGCTTTGTGCTTTTTTTTTGTTAGCATGAATCTAGTCCAACTTTACCAAGGCAAAGCTATGTGTTTTCAACACGTGTAACTTTTGTTTAGTTTGACAGTAAATGTTAACTGGGCGTGGCAATAAACAAGTTCTTTTTTTGAAGAATTGTACTCTATCTGCCAAACTACTGGTGGTTGTTAAGCGAGTAGAGTTAACTGCCAATTTAGAGCGCTCATATCTCTTAGAGTCACTTGTATTTCAAGGTACCATGAGTTGAAAGAAAGAAAGTGCAATGCTTAGGCACATCTTACCCACTATGGAAATTAAGTAGTACAATGCAGACAAATGACATTAGGACCAAGGAACTCGTTGTTGACTTCCGGAAGGGTAACACAAAACACCTGCCGCTGATCATCGACGGTGCTGTGGTGGAGAGGGTGAGCTGCACCAAGTTCCTGGGGGTGCACATCAGTGAGGACCTCTCCTGGTCCGCAAACACTGGCAAAGAAAGCTCAGCGCCGCCTGTACTTCCTGCGGAAGCTCAGGCGTGCATGTGCTCCTCAGGCAGTCCTGTCTACATTCTACCGTGGCACCATTGAGAGCGTCCTCACCAGTTGCATCGCTGTCTGGGGTGGTAGTTGCACTGAACAGAACTTGAAGGCCCTGCAGCGCATAGTGAATATGGCTGGTAAGATTATTGGTGCTTCGCTCCCCTCCCTGAAGGACATTTACACAGGGCCGCGATTGCGGGTGATGTGAGTCACCCGGCTCACTCTTTGTTTGACCTTCTGCCCTCTGGGAGGAGGTACAGGAGCCTGCGCTCCCGCACCACCAGACTCGCCAACAGCTTCTTTTTCCAGGCTGTTAGGACCCTGAACTCACTACCCCCTTCTGCGTAGCGTGCGGCACTGTTGCGCTATTTTCTGGAATGTCTGCTATACGCTCACTTGCTCCTTTTTGCTCCTCTTATTTATTTATTTGTTGTGTTATTTATTCATTATTTATTCAGCACGCTGTTGTTTACTTGTTTACTTGATTGTCTATTGTGGGCCATGTCTTGTCACCGTGGGATAGCGGGGAACGAAATTTCGGTTTCTTTGTGTGTCTTTGGCATGTGGAGAAATTGACAATATAGCTGACTTTGACTTTTTTGACTTTGACTTTTTTGACTTTTTTGACTTTAAGATTATGATTAATTTTTTCATACACTGTGGGCCACTGAAAAACAAAGTGTGGGCCACAAACGGCTCCCAGGCCATACTTTGGATATCACGGCATAATATTATTTCATCGTACGTACTGGCTTGGGCAAACTGCACTGGTACACGTCTGCGCCGTAAGATGGACTCCACTGCAGTCCTCCACGACCACAGCTTATGGTGCCCGGGGCACTGGTTACCACATCTGTATAGGGAAGGGAAGCTGGAATGCCGCTGTATTGATCGGGAGGTGGGCGGTGGTGATGGGAGTGCCTCCCGGATGTTGAGTGCCCCCCCGAGGCCAGGCTGAATGCCTCCTCCAGGAGCAGGTGCATCTGCTGCCGCACTTCATCAATGGATGGCTGTGAGCTCAGGGTAGACGTCTGTGACTGGCCTTTCAGACTGCGGCCGTACACGAAGTCCCTCTGATCCGTTAAATGGTCGACGTTTGTTTCTTCAATCAACTCGGGCTCGGTCTGGAATAAACACGCAGTGTGACGACATGTGAAAATCAATCAAATTCAACTATTAATTTACTAAATCACTAGGTAAGGGTTACATGAATAAATACTTCATTGTACTATAGATTCAAGAACAACCCTCAGCTTTTCAATCTGGATCCAATGTTATTTTTCTCCTCAATATCAGTCATTGCCATTCGAAACCACTCCATAAGTTTGACAGTTGTCACGTTCAAAACCTTCAAAACCATCGCCCTGGCCTGACTATTTGGTGACAAATGAAAGCGAGTTGAGGCTGCCCTACATCTTGTGCAAATAAAATGTTGCCATGGGATACCCGCCGTAGTGCACCTCATAAATCAGTCCCCCCTGCAACATGAAGAGAGAGAAACATCTGCAGTAACGGGGCTTGCAGCCACAATGGCCACATTGTAATCAACAAGCCAGGAAATTTGGCGGGGGGAAGCGTTTGGGGGTGCAGGGCTGTGTAGGTTTAAAAAAAAAAAAAAAAAAGCATGTGAGCGATGACTTTGATACACAACAAAAGAAAACACAATTTGGAGGTCAGCATTTTTAAATGGTTTTTGGAGCTTTTCTTCTTTAATCCAAGTCTTATTTGTCATAGCTTTGCGGTATAATGCACAAAATCAGTGTGAATGGAAGACAGTAAAATGAATCATATACGTACACTTTGATATGAATAGCACTGTACCTCCATTTTGCTTTATCACACTATTAAGTAAGCTTATGTCATAACATATTTAGATTCCAAAGCTGAACAAAATGCAAAGGGGGTGGAAAGGTAGAGGGAAGCAATGGCATTTAAGTCACCGATATGACTGCTTATGATTTACAAAAGAACAGCTCACAGTAAAAACACCACGGGAAGAGTCTGCCCTATTACACGAGGGAGCTAGGAACCATAATTGAACCATAAAAGATGGCAGCACGGAGCAGTCAGACGGATATGCATTATATATCAAGACCTTATAAATGTTCATCTGGCATTATAAATGAATCAACTGTCTTCTAGCAGCTTGTAGGTGCACACAGTGACCACACCTGAGTACGGCGGAGTACTGAGTTCTAGCTTGTAGTGTTTAATAGGCCAAGAAGACACAGATTTAGCAGTAGCACCAACATGTCACATCTTAAAAGCTTTGGTTTTGGGTTTTTTCCCCATGCATGTGACTGGATTAAAAAAAAGGGTAACAATTCAAGCCTATTACAAAACAGTATGATAACAAATACAGTACTATAAGTAGTTTGCATGCTTCTTAAATTAATTGAAGAGTCTAAATTACTCATAGGAGTGAATGTGAGTGCTATTTTGTATGGCAATACAGCTGAAATGTCCATTTACAAGTATGCACATTTATTCTCTTAATTAAGACCCTTCGGTAGTAGAATGATCAGGTTGCACTAGTGGCATGATGCTGTCTTAAAAGTGACATTTTGTCCTCCATGATTTTATGACATTTGCGCACTACTTGAATGTCTAAAGAGAAGAAGAAGAAAAAAATAAATCACTAGTGTGGCAAAACTGTTCGCTTCTTGACAACAGCATGTCCTTAGTGTAAAATGTTTAAGAACCACTGAAGTAATAGAAGCCATCAAAGCATTATTTCATACTTATTACATACAATTTGCTATGACGTGGTATTTTTCTCTCTTTGTAACGGATTTATGTTCATTACGAGATGACATGACATTCAGAGGATGTAATGGATCCCTTATATGGTGTTAGAGTCGCTTTCGATTAGGTATGGGACTTACATCATAGCCGCTGTTCCGGATGCCTTTCCTGGGTCTTTCCCTCATCACGAGCAAATCCATCTCAGTTCCTCCGGGACTTGGACTGTTCAGACTCTGTCTGCTGCGATATGATGTCTTCCCTACCTGATTGTGCCTGTAGGATACATTGGAAAAATAAAGTGGATAATAGCTGCAGCAAAAAGATAATCCATGTATTTAGAGTTTTGGGGGATTATTACTACACACAGATTCTACAGTTTCTGTATTCAAAATTTGGGCAACACAGCCGTTAAACACAGCTTGAGTATATTTGGAACAGCCTAGCGGTGAAGCGGGCCCATTCAGAGCAAATCAATTAAAAGCCATTCATTTGTTTTAGTGTCCCTTGAGCGTGACAGGAGATTTTATGATGCTAGAAAACATAAATAGGATGGGGTAGAGTATGATTAAATTGCGGTTATGTGGATTTCACTGAAGGATTGCCCACATTAAAAATGATAGTAAAGTAGATTTAATACACTAGTTAATTAAAGTTTACTTTTTTGGGGGAGGGGGGGTCTGTGAGTGTGACACAGGATATCTGCTTCTTTGTTTCAAAATTTGCAAATTGCAAATTCATCCTTCTGTGCAAAATATCCATTCATGTTTGCGGTCTTTCTCACCTCACTTGTGACTTGACAAAGGTGGCATTTCGCTCCTCCTCAAGCTCCGCCTTCTTGTGGCCGTGCCGCTGTCTTTGCGAAAGGGCTTGGCTGCTGTAACTGCTGCCGTCCATGGGAGGAATGTCATAATAGCCCTTCTTCTTGGCCTTGATTCTCAGCTTATTCCTGTATTGTTCCATGTCCGACCGCTGCTTGAGGGCTAAATTCACCTATGAGCAGAATAAAACCGGACAAGTCAGATAAATTCATTTTCACTCAGTTCATGTCATATAGATGAGCACTCTGTGTAAAGAACTCCGTGTAGGCTTAAAATTTTGCACCAATTAAATCAATAACCGAAGTGGTTGTTGTTAAAATAATTGGACTGGACAGTTGTAATGTTTATCTGAACTTGCTAACAAGAATGTTCAAACAAACAGCAGATGACGATGGCACGTCAATATGTACATTCAAGTCAGGTGAATTCAAAAGTCTAATTTGTCTAGAAGTGAGAAGGTGTCAAGTGACAAAAGTAACAAAAAAAAATAATGTTCACAATAAAAACATACCTTTATTGACATAAATGACAAATCCCGCTCATTAAGTTTGCATTTATGTAAATTAATTACCTCTCCGTTAAGCATGGATGAGTCACGGTGTTGCGAGTAGTTGAGCTGAGCCGTCATAGGCTTTATCGAAATAAGCTGCAGGGAGCCAGAGGAAGTGTCATAAGGATCTGAAGAACAGAGAAGAAATTCATTCACAAGGCAACTACAATAACTGATTAGTATTTTGTCAATCACAGAGAACTTCAAAACAGCCAGCAAATTAAATTTCTGCCCCTGCTTGTGATAGACAAGCAATTGAGGCAAAATGGAGTACGCTTGGCGGCAACCAGCAGACGTGCTGTTTATTCAGGCTCAACAACTCTGCTGTCTAAAGCAGTACAGTATTTCCTAACCTTCAATGAGCCAAGGCATCAGGATACTTTTCAATAGAAAAATCACAGCACCAAACCAAAATGATACAAAAAGCATCTCAGTTCACAAATTGACCTTCTGTGTATCTAATCTAGGCCTATTTAGATCTAAGTGGTCATGGTGCAGGTGTGTTTATTGCATCTCAATGGGCTTCTTTTACAGCAGCCTCTAGTGAGCATTATTAATGTGTGCAAAAACATCATGTTCATCTCTGTATACAACTGACTGGTAACATTTCTACTTTCATAAATACAGAGAGAAAATAGTTCTCTGCTGCAGTGTACCTTTGCATGTAGAGTTCAAACCAGGATGTGATTGTCTCATGACCACATGACCTTGTCAAAGGAAGCATGAATGATTTTGTATTTACAACCCCCACCTCCGCTGCCGTGTGTGCGTATGACGCTCACCGTCTCTCTTGCGCGTCTCCTCCTTTGTCGTTTTCTGCTGCGCTGTGACTTTCGGCGCCGCCAAGCCCCGGACGGAATTCCGCAGCTCTGATTCGCTGCTGATGACGGAACCGTCCTCACTCAACAACTTGCTGCAAGTAACCATAGCAACAGGAGAGGCGATGAGCTCTCAGAAAAGCCGGGCTCGCAGCCAGGTTATGTCACGCTTTCACTTTAACAGTCCCACCTTTGGAAACATGAATTATGATGGCAATTGTTTGTTAAACATAGACTTGAGTAAGACTACCTTCAATCTAACTACGTTTGGATTAGAGTGAAAGGATAGAGCACTGAACTAGTAATTAATGTTAAATCAAGCAGCAAGCTTAGATGCTTATCAATGAATAATATTCTACATGGGCGTGTCTGCTACATTTAAAAGGATGAAGTAATTTTGCCAGTAATCAGACAATCACTGGCTCTGTCCGCATGGTGTTAAAGGGCCTTTAAACGCTGCATTGAGGCTGGAATTAGAGGCGCGCCGACAGTGACATCAAAGCACCGCAGTCCATCCCTCATTTGTCTGCTAAGAATGATAACAGCGAAGAGAGAGACAGAGGAACAGAGGATGCCCCCCCCCCCTGCTCCCGTTGAAGCGGCGCAGCATGGCCTCAACAAAGACGTGCACTGTGTGATAACTACTAGAGACGTAGAGAATACATTTACATTGGCTGCATGAGGGGGAGAAGTTAGGTTAAAGGATGTGTGGAATCGTGACTAATGGGATCAAGGCAATGGTAGGATGAAAAATCTTTCCTTTAGGGAAGAGGAAGCTTACTGTAGATAACGGTGACTGCATTTGGCATAGGAGAGGAAAGACATTATCTAAGTTTAAATGATTGGTCAAAATTAAGCCTTCTTAATTTCTCTTATGATATTGCACATTTCCTTCAAATCAAATCAAAATGAGTAATGGCAGAATATCCACCTGCAGAAAATGAAAAAAAAATCCACCACTTGACTGCAGACAAAATGATATAGCACTTGCAAAGAGAAGCAAAGTGAAGAAGCAATTTAGGATTGAGTGGAGAAGTTGCAAGTTTTTTGTCAGACGTGGAGGGACATCCGGCAACCGAGAGGATTCAGTGGTGATGCATAATAAGTGACATTTTTAGGGTAGGTTTATTACCTCATTTTATTTTTAGGTTGCCCCAATAACTAAAAACTGGTCATTAGTTTTATAGTAACTTGCCGTTGCGAATAAGTCATGCTACCAACCATCATAGCAGCTGTGGCGAACGTAAAATAAAATTAAATTATAATTAATTATAATTATAATTGCACATGTAACAGGGGTATTAGTAATTGACATTGATCAGTCCCTGCGTATAAGTCTTAGTAATAGTTCCAGATTCCTTGTGTCCCAGATCGGCACAGAATAAGCAAGGGAAACGAATGCATGGATGCTCCAATTAGGATTGAAATATGAAGGTAAAGCCAAAGTGTGTCTGACTTGTGATTGACGACAGCGAGTCATCTTGACGTCAAAAACACAACCAGCCTCCGCCTTGACTTTTCCGTCACATAGATTTAAGTTTAAGCTTATTATCCAGCTCTGAAATTGAATCCAGACTTTGAGGCTTTGAGAGATCCTGCCCTTTTTTGTGGTTGCATTAAGCAATCAGTCATGATTTAACAAGACAATTCATTTCCAGAACAGCATTTTTTGCTATCAAATACGTGTAATGATCAATTTGACTTGGCAACAGAATGATCTCTGCTCACGCATGTGTGTTCGTCAACATTATGGCAGTCGGAGGGCACGCTTTAAGTTTTCTGAATTGGCTGGGTGGGCATGCTGCAGGTTTTCATTTTGATCCAGCTCATTTGTATGGAGGTGAAAATACCTTTTGTGTTTGTGACTGGTGACACTCCCCTTGTTGACTGTGCCCTCATGTTTCAAGGTCTTCTCCAGTGAGAGTGGCGCATCCCGAATTTTCAGGGACAACATCAAAGTATCTTGACCAGCTGGTAGGGTCTCCTCGTCGCCTCCCTGCTGCCCCAAATGCTGCTTGGCATAGTCAAACCCTTGAACCGGCTGAGAGGAAAAAGAATGGAAAAAAAGTTTACAATTGACAATATCAAACTGTGAATGTATTTTGGATTAAGATAATAGCATCAAATCATTTAGCTCAACTGTTTAATTTGAGAAAATCTGTAACAGCACAAACTAGTGCTATTAGCATTTAGCGTGTATATTTACATATACTATATAGGCATGGTTTCTTTTGCTTATGGATTTGTCTCGTGGTTACAAACTATATGTTAATCTGTCAATATTAACTAATAATATTAAGTTTGTGTTAGGCTTAGGCTTGCTTTTGCTGTGCTGAGGCTTAGGGTTAGGCTTGCTCTTGCTGTGGTTAGGGTTAGGGTTTGTGTTAGGCTTAGGCTTGCTTTTACTGTGCTGAGGCTTAGGGTTAGGCTTGCTCTTGCTGTGGTTAGGGTTAGGGTTAGGGTTTGTGTTAGGCTTAGGCTTGCTTTTGCTGTGCTGAGGCTTAGGGTTAGGCTTGCTCTTGTATACACTACTAAAAAAATAGGGTTTAAATTTGTAGGTTAATTAATATATGTCTAGTTTATTGGGTTTGGGGGAAGGAAGGAATTATTTAGGGTAATTAAAATATTCCAAAAGTAGATAAACTATTAAAGGCATTCAGACGAATGCCATGAACTCTGATTGCCAAAAATAGCTGTAAATAAATATTGCTTGTATTTCTAGAGAAATCAGGGGGAAAATCAACTCTGTTTACCCCGCTGCGGTCCCTTCAACTGAAGAATATAAATTGATTTAACTGCAGCCCTTTTCATCTTCTTCCAACTTTGTGTCCAATAAACACTCACAGAAGGTGGTGATGAGATTGGCAAGTTTTCATAAAAATATAATGATGGATTTAAACATTCAAATACACTAGAATATAGAAGTCACTGAATGTTTATCCATGTCTAATATTCAGTTCACTTGACATGAATTACTAGTGCAGTAACATATGCACCGATCACGCCTGTCAGAATAAAACAATCACCATTTTTACTGGGAGGGAAATCACTTTGTGGGTATTTTTACATGCAAAGATCGCAGAGGGATCGATTGTGTACCGTAATAACTGTGGATTACAGATGGTAGCGTAAGAGTTTTATTAGTACCAATAAAGCAGCGGAATGTGCTGAGGGTGTCATTTTTTGTTTTCATTCATCGACGCTGATCCATTCGGGTGAAGAGAAGCCTGACTCAGCAAAAATAACGGTTCGCACAAGGTGCTCAGTGGAGTTTGAGCGGGATATATCGACGCCCTGCCTCTTTGCAATCTTGTAAGTTCACACACTTGTGCTTCATAAACACTTTGTAAAAGATGGCTGGATCTGCCAAGCAACATCTGGAGACTGCTTGAAGCCAATTGTCTTTCATCCAAGAGAATCCCATTGTAAAAAGCCTTATAGCTCCAGTGGGCTGCTGGTATGTTAGTTTTCAGCAGCACGCCACAATCCACAGCAGTGGAGCTCGTTCCATATTTGGCACCATGCAAAAACACAAATTGTTGTACCTGGTGATAGTAGTTGACGTCCCTCCGGTAGGCCATCTGAAAGTGAGGTAAATTGTTTTAAAGGAACATTGTGGTAGCTACAGACATCTCATTTTAATCAAGGAAGAATAAATGAAAGGTGGATGATTGATTGGATGGAAGAATAGATGGTGGGATGAATGAAAGCCATATAAATCTAGAGATCAATCATACTTTGATGTTGTAACGATCCCGCTTTTATTTATCATCTCAATTTATCAAGTTTCTTGATGTCATTGAGCAATTTATTCCATCCATCCATTTTCTATTTCATTTAGGGAGCTGAAGCGTACCTCAACTGACTTTGCATGAAAGGCTGACAAGTTGCCAGTCAATCATAGGACACATACACAATAGATATAAACTACACATGCAAATGAACCCAGGCTCCACAAAGTCACACAAATGAACTATACGTCAGTGACTTCATTCCTGGTATGAACTAACTCCATTAAATAATACGAAGAGAGTGTTGTAAAATACACAAGCACCAAAAATGCCACTCATACAACAACTAATAGCAATTAGTTATATCTATGATGTTGCCATTCAACATTTGGAATCACAACCGAACTGGTTGCAGATGGTCAGTAAACCATGAAAACTAGTTGCAAAACGATGCCACTGAATTGTTAATGGGTTTTTGGCCATGTGGTTTGGTGTGCAGTTGGCTCAAGAAAGAAATAACGAATGCATGGTGCATGGAAAGGATCCAATTCAACATATGGATTCATCTTCACTTGCCTTTGCTCGTGGATTGAGGTTTCCGATTGCATCCGCTTTGTAGTCCTTTTTGTTTCTTCTGCACAGCACAGCTGTGATTACGAGGATGATGAGTGTCACAACAGCAATGGGCGCCAACACTGCAGCGATGATCCAAAGGTTATTTGGAGGGTTCTTGACCACAGCTGAGGAATGTAAAATATCATCATTGCCATCATCCTTATCACCAATCATGTTTTTGGAGAGTTCTGAAATGATTGGCTCAGCGTTATATTAATGTCAAATGTTGAATCGCATGGTTTGCGTGTTCTCTGCAACTTGTTTAAAAGACACACGGCAGCTTGAAAGAAATCTTGAGATCCAAAAGGCTCTATGTTGAGGGCTTGGATATGGTGCCAGCTGTTAGTTTGTATAAATAGTCTCAGCGTCATTTAGATAAAAGTAGTACTATGTGGCACCCTAGTGCTAAGAAACCACAGAGGTTTAGGAGCTTAATTGAGACAAAACAAGTCCTCTGCTGTCTTCTTTTGGCATCTATAGGCAATTATAACCCTTTTTATGGTGTCACAGATATTCGCTTTTCACAGCAGGGATGAGTGAAATGTGGGGTTTCACAATTCTGGACCTAACTAATTATGTTATTCTTGAATGCATAAAAAATAAAAAGAACCCATTGACTATCCTACTAAAGTATGCAGATGTGGCCATTATACCTATGCTAAAACTCTCCACATTTAGCTCAACCTAATGTCAAGTCTATTATGGGCAACATGCTACTGTATGAGAGAACGCTATCAACTGTTTACTGCCTTGACCGTCTCCCTTGTTCTGTTCACCAGGCACGAGCAGCTCTGCAGCCTGGGCAAACAATATCCTGCAGGCAGCCTTTCTGAGAGATTATAGAACACAAAGCTTCCAAAAGCTCTGCTTTCTGAACCCGCTATGTGGTTTGAGGTTGTCAAGCGCTTAAAGGATGCTGTTGCTTACGTTCTGCTTGCAGCTGAACAAAGTAGCCCAGGGTGAGCGCCATGGTCTGAGAATCCACCGTGTTGAGGACCTTGGCAGCTGATGCTCCCGCTAAAGGAATGCCATTGTGCTGAACATAGTAGGTCATCTCTGCTGGATTCTTCAATCCGGGCACTCTTCTGAGACTCACCATCTGACCAGCCCAAACAGAAGACCATTGAGACAATATCATGTGCTTGTGTCTTCTCATTTAGGCAAAGAAATACACAACAATGAATGCTTGTTTTGATGAGCATTGTCACAGGCAAGCTAAAGCCTATCCAGCTAATCCCAAACTCTTGGTCTTGTCTTGCTTTTGATGAGTTCTGGTCTTGGGCAAGCTAGGGTCTCAAATAGTGCTGCAGTCGTCAGTATAACAAACCAAAGAGCAAACAGCAGTGCTGTAAGTCATTCGTTTACTATCAAGCACTACTCTGGCTGATCATGCTCCAGAAATGGAAACGTGTCAATAGCTAGGAGAACCATCCCAAGCTGAGTGGTTGCCATGCATTGGAGAGGAAACACAGCAGGTGTCAACTAACCTAACATGAGATTTTGAAACAACATCCAAATCTGACCCATCATGCTGTGAGCCAAACATTCTCACTGCGTGCTATAAATTCATGTGAGGCACTCAGTAGCATCTATTATATATGATTCTTTCTTTCAGAGCAACTGAGAGCTGGTAATCCCCGTGGACGGCTATCTCTATCATACCTGGACAGTGTAGCTGCCGACAGCGGTAGCTCGTTTGAAGCGAGTGCCCTGCTGGCCTGCCAGCACAAACAACTCGGCAAGCCTCTGCTCCATCAGACTGGCAAAGCTTTGGTACAGTTCAGCCAGGCTGGCGTTATCCACATCCTGGATTACTGTGAAGGGGGACGACACATGAGAGAGCCCCAGCGGGTTGTTAGAAATCTGACACAGAGGCGAAATTAGACAGAGAATATGTTTGCAAAGGTTGGGTATTGAAATGATTTTGATTTGAACTAGAATCAGGACGTGAGCCTCCCTAACTATTAGCTATACTTTCACTCACTGAATTGCCTTGTGTAATTTAAGGTTGTTGCAATTTATTCAGGGTCACAAGACCATAGTTCTAACATTATCTTGTTGAGTCAGGGATATAATTGTTTAATTTAGGATTTTTCATAATAGTTATTTGGTATTTCCTTTTGGCTTTTATATTTGATCTTCAGTTAGTTTGCAACAAGTGAGGCTGGCTTCCACACACAACTGTAAAGGGCAAAAAAAAAAAAAGACTTTATTAATGAATTCATACTCTTACCTGTGATAACCCAAAAGTCTCGGGTGGCAATAGAGGTGTTTAGGTTGTGATATTCCAATGCTGAAAATATAAACAAAAAATCATTGTTTTTAAATCAACTGAATGAAATCCAAAGAATAATCTTTTTGAATTTATTGTTTTGTGTAAAGAATGTGTAAATTATTGTTTTCCCAAGTAATAATCTTACAAATTTACAGATAAATCAGTAAATCTGGCTGAAGAAAATTTCAAACTGCTTGTCAACAAATTGCTTTGTTGTTTCATTCACCATCCAGTTGTTTTTGGAAGCCATGCAGGGACAAATGCAATGACTTGTTAATGAAAATCAATCACATTGTTCTCACATCAACATTTGTTCTACAAGCGATGTTCCGTGTGATCTGAAGATTCAATCATTGTAATCTGTTTATGGGGTGTAAAATATCTGATTTAGTGTGATACAAATCTGAGCTGGATGCATATCAGACAAACACAGAAGCAGGGGGAGCGCTCTGCTGCCTAAGCTCCGGTCCATGCTGTGTTCTTTTTACATCTATTTCCTGCTTGATTAAGTTCCCTGTGCTGTGGGCTACTGCAGTATTTGCAGTGAAACTGCATTGCCGGTCTGTGAGAGCAGACTCTTGTTCACGACAGCAGTTAAGCAACAGCAGATCCAGCAAATGCACCTTTTAAAGCATACAGATGCCTCCTATTCAAAAATTCCATCTAATTGAAATTGCTGTGGTACAAAATTTCATCACAACACTTGCAGAATCACATCAATAGGAGGTTAATTATAGGTCAAAGCAATGTCAGCAGATGCTTTTGTTTCAGATTTAGGAATGCGAGGTAGGCAGTTTATACCTTCTCAGGGCTATTAATTATTGGCTCCTGTCAGTTTATTTTAATGGAAGGCAGGTCTTGTAAACCCCCAAATACGAGCTTCGGGATGTTGCAGGAAGAGCTTTGAAATTTGAGCCTGGATGATACTAATTCCACTACAATTTTCCTGCATAAAATAAATAGCAACACGCCTTATTATCATTTTTGTAAACGAAAAGCATCAGAGTGGCAGAACACGAATGACTAACGCTGACCCGACCTGAAAACGATGACTAAACCTGTTGTGTTTGGAGTTGCGCCAGTTGACTTATTGCCACCCAGAAGTATGTGTGACGAATCTTGTACAAGGTGGTGGATCTATTGTTTTGACTCAAAATAGACTTTTCGCCTGCGATGTAAAGTGAAGTGGGAGTAAAGCGGCTGAGAGCAGCATCAAGCCCACACGAGGCACGACAGAACCAGTGGTGCATTCGGTGTTGTAAACAGGCACGGCGGGACATTGCTATGTGTTTTCATGCAGTCCAAGCCAAGTCCAAAAGCAGTGGGAGAATCCCCTGCTGTTAATTATTTCCGGTACAAATTGACTGGAGGAGAGAGTCATACATCCTGTGAGCAGCAGTGACATCACTGAAGAACAAGATGGAAAAACAAACATCCCCTCCTTTGCAGTTTTGCCTCATTGTGATCATTTTGATGCTTTTCTTACACTTTCCATCTTGGCACTAAAGCTGTTTGGAGGCAACTTTACTCCCTAGTGTCATTTTAATGAAAGCTTAATTCAATGCTCATAAACAGCAGCCAGCTACATAGTCACGCTCGGCGTAAACAAAACTGTCAAATGTCAATAAATGAGTCACAGTAATGCTTGTAGCATAGTGGAAATTCAATTTCAAAAATGCATTAAAGGCGTCTTGTTCCATTCAAATGTCTTCTCTAAACGTATTAAAAACGCAACCATGATTTCTAGCGAGAAGATCCTGATTCATAAATCATTTGAGACTACTTACGAGGAACGAGATCAAAGCATTTCAGCAAAATCATTGCTGAGGTTGCCGATAAGCCTGGAATTGTTTTGTTGGTTGACACAATTTGACTTGCGGCAGTCATAACCACAAAATCTTGGCTTTTTTTTGGCACATTATTCCAAATCGACATCCCTGTAGCTGCATAGAGCAGTTTGCGGTAAATTTCAATATCCTCTGTATGAAATAAATGCAAAACAATACAACTTGTGCGCTTTTTTACAGCCTTTCAGTGTATCCCCCTCAGGCGATGCCATTTGTGTGACACCAATCTACTCTATTGCAACACAGAGAAGTAAGAGCATGTCAGCCCAGCTTTGCAAGTATGAATTTTATAGATGATCTCATTGTTATTACAAAATGAACTAAATGACTTCCTCTCTGGGCTTGAAAATTTTGTTTCAAATTGTTTCTTATTAGACAGTAGAATGTTGTGTTTGACTCAAAGCAGTTGAAGCTGCATATGGAATGAGAACAGACGGCAAACTGGGTCTCTACGGGAATGCAGTTTAGGCTCATGCTGATTCCCAGTCATCATTGCTGTGTTTCTCCTTTAACTACAGCTAAAACATAAATGGAGAATTTGACTTGCAAATGAGGCTGAGATGAAACAAGTACAGTTAATTGTTTTGTTTTTTTTAGCTATCGTAACTCTGCAAGGTTGAATCACGGGAGGGTATATCACCTCGTATTAAACAACGGTCCACAAAAAAAATGAACAACCAGCATGCTTTGTTACACACAGGTTAAAAGGTCATTGTAGACATCAATTTGAAGAATGAGCCGTTAAATTGCATTTGATGTACTTCACGGGCCAAGTTGTGACTTACGTTCAGCAACAATAAGTGGGGGGTAGAAGAGGAAGTAGCCCACCAACTCAGAGGACAGCTGACCAAGGAGGTTTGAAGCAGTGGTGCCATTAAGGAAGACAGTCCCATTTTTCACACTGTAAACCAATGACACAGCAGAAGAGCTTGCAGCCTGGGAGACAGTCAGCATCTGGGCACAGGCAAATTAAGAAAACAGGAAACAGAAAATTACATTGCAGGAAAAGTATCAAAAAGCAAGAAAGCATTTTTGGGGGGAGAATAAATATATATTCCATGGATTTTGTTTCTCACATCGCAAATGGAAAGGCTTATCGTTTCATCACCTGCACAGACAGTTTGCTGTTGACACTGAGCACTTTGGCATGTGCTTCAGAAAAAACCTTCTGCAACCTCTCTTCCATCATTTGGTAAAACTGGCAGGAGCGTGGATCATCAGCAGCTCCCACAAACTGCAGAACTGAAGAAGAGGAGAAGCCATTTGCCTTCATTTTTTAATTGAACACAATCTGACTCTGCACTGTCCTTTCATCCAACAAACTTTGACATATTTATTGTTTTTCACATTGAATAATTGAATTCTGGTGGAGACTCATATACAAAAATGAAAAAAGTTTTAAGCTGATCTTATTTTCTTCTTTCATCCTGACCTGTTTTAAGCTGGAAGCCAGAAGCCGGGCTGGTTCTCCACATTGCAACAGGAATGGGGAGTGCTGTAACCATGGGGAGATACTGGCGCAGGTCTGCAATCAGCTTATCACGACCATATGCATCCAAGCCCGAAAGCACCATGGAGGGGACGTAAACCATGTCTCTTCCCGTCACATGATAAGCCACCGTCATGTTGGGTGAACCAAATACAGTCTCCACCTAAAAACAATATGATATAATATGTATGGCTTCATGGAATAAATTGTTAAAATTCAAATTTCCCCTCCAGCTAAAAATAATTGTTCAAGATACATACATTAAAATTGACCTGGTTGATCATTTTCATTTAATAGTTCAGAACTTGTTTGCCATTATCAGTGTCAGATCTGCATGATTGCTGACCTCTCAACCTTGTATACGCCTTAATTAAACACACGGGCAGCAGCTTGGATCCCATCAAATGAGAGCGCAGCGCTACTAAAAGAAGCCCAGGGATCCCGTGTTGAAATGGGCGATGGGAGACTAGTGAGGCAAGACACTTTGTGAGCTTCAAGGAGACATGGCCGAGTACTGACCTTCAGGTAGGAAGCTTTAAATGAAACTATAAGAGATTTATTCAGCTATATGTTTGTTATTGTTGCTGTGATATAGAAGTGGACTCTTTTATAGAAGGTGTTATAATTACCTCATTTAGTGAAATGGGGAAAAAAGCTCTCCGTGTGACGTAGTGCACGTACAATACTGAAAATATCGACCATATTTTTCAATTCCCCAATCAGAATACTTGTCAGCTTGATGATTGCTGCAGTCCTCATTTAGACACTGCACCTCTCCATCCTGTGCCTTCTGGGATGCACTCAACCTCATTTCTATATCAGTCCTCTCATGGCAAGCACGAGGGTCCTTGGTCTAAATGTTCAATTTACTTTGAGTTAATTAACTTTCAAATGTGTGTCAAGGGAAACAACAGAAAGTGTTGACAAATGCTGAGAAGTCCTTAGCAGAGGAAGGTTCACAGGCAGTTCATGGAAAGATAGATGACGAGGAGGGTTGGGCATCAAGACTCGATTTGAACCGGAAAGATTTGCTTCATAGAATTCCCGATTCCCCACATTGTCTGAATGGGAAGATCATTTTCCTCAATAGGAACAGTTTTAGAGTTCACTCTACCTGCCTCTCATCAGGACTAGGATACCAAATTAGTATTCTGTTCTGTTAATCGATGATAACAATGAAATGCATTGCAAATAATAATCTAAGAATGACAGCTAACATCATGCCCTCCATTAACAGAGTTACCACTAACATATATACACTTTTATATTTTATTTTACTCCACACACTGACTATAGTAACCACATCTATAGCAGTAAGTAATAATCGGACCTGTGCTTGGGCTGAGCTATCATTCAGAGCTTTCCGGAGGCCTTGACTGAGTCCCCGGCGCAGATTCTGCCTTTGGATGCTGTCCAGTCTGTTCCTCCTTACATAGATTGACACAACTATGACACAGGAATGTAGAAATGAATAAAACAAACTAAGATGTGAACTGTAACACACAAATCAACAAAGATCATATTTACCTGTTTTCACCCACATTCTTTCCGTAATATTGCACTGCTGAGGCGGAGCTTCAGTGGTGGTGGTAAAAGGGGAGATGAAGACAGTAGCGCCTTCTCTCGGGGGGCTCGTCCTCAGGATGGGCGGGATGAATATTCTCCTGGTGAATGGTGCCCTGATGGTTGTGGTGCTTGTTGTTTTCCAGGAGATGGTCATAGGAAGCACTGAGGTTTTAGGGGTTGACTGTATGGTGGTGGTAACTCTTTGCCAAGGCGTTGAACTGTGGGGCATTGTTGCAGTGGTGCTTGCAGCCAGGCTTGTGGTACTGAACTGCACTGATGTTGTGGTGGTGTCCTGTTGAGCAGTCAGAGGTGATACCTGAGATGTCCTCTCAGTAAGCCCAGAAGGAGTCATTCCGGTAGAATTAGAAGGCGCAGACACTTGAGATGTCCCAGCGGTTAACTTGTCCTTCTCCGCCACTGTAAGAAGAAAAACATTTATGTGAGGGATTATCCGTTTGGGGTGTTCTGTGGATGATGTCAGAGTAATGATGATGAAATTACTATATTTGTTCATCTAAACCTAATTACAACCAAAATGTCCTACAATTTAGCTTTCGTTGATTACTTCCTACACATGGATACATAAAAAACTTCTCAGTTCTCTCAAGATGAGCTCATTCTCATGCAGGAAAATCCACAACTGATGAAAAGAATCACTGCTGACTCCTCTGAGAATAATAAAATTTTACAAATGCACGTGCATAATTGTCGACCGTCCAAAGTTAGATGTTCTCATGATGGTCCATCTGCTGCTAAATTTGAACACGACAAATAAACGCCAGAAGCTGTGTTTTTTCATCCAAAGGCTTTTCTTTAAAAAAATGGTTCACCTCTTGTGGTGCTCCACTTCCCATGTGCTGCCATTACTTTTGTGCCAAAGCTGAAAATAGCTCTTAATAGCTCAGTGCTTCAGTATGCTGCCCATCATTGGCCGTGCCAGCGCTATTAGGGGTTTTGGACTTATCTGAAGAATGAGCACATTAGGTTCGGTTTGTGCTACTTTTCCATAACTCTTCATTGGAGTGCCCATCATAGTGGTCCATTGATCATTCGACAGAAAATTGGGTTTCTTCCTTCATGATTCAATATAGTGACTTGTGTAGCTCAGCTTCAAAGACTATCATTTTTGAGAAAAAGACTACTATACATTTGTCTTCCTCCTGGCTTCTACTCCCTTCACATTAATGACTTTATTACTCAGCCTGTGGAATTAATCTGACATTATATTCAAGTCTTGGTGGATTCGGGTTTCAGAGACTTAAAGTGAGATATCAGGTAAGCTTTAGGTAACATAGATTTGAGCAGCCATCTCAATATTTCACCCAAATTGCCATCAAATAAAATGATGCCAAGGACTTAAGTCCAAATTTATCAAATCACATTTGGATGTCTCTTCGGGCACCAAAGGGATCAGACCACTGCGCAGTTTTTAATGGTTAAGGCAACTTGTGAATTGTATGTTAACATGTTTGTATCCACAACAATCAGTTCTTTTAATTTAACACTGTCCATACAGTGAATGATGTGTCTCCATTTACTACTTAGACATCACCGAGCGATGAATCAATTAGCCGTATTTATAATTTATTACCCCTTTTATTGCCGGGGTAAAGAGACAGTGCAGTGCAGTTGTGATTTGTGGTACCTGAATATAAATTGGTGGATTAACAGCTTCATAGGGCAGCCAATTGGAATACACATTGCAAGTAAGAGCCAATAACTTTGGGAATGTCACGGTAGGGCAGCAAGGTGACCTAGTGGTTTGCATTTTTGCCTCGTATTTCTGTTTAAGTTCAAGATTTGAATTTCAGCAGTTCTGTGTGACGTTTGCATGTTCTCTCTGTGCTTGTAAAAGTTTTCTCTGGCTTCCTTCTATAGTTCCAGAATGTTGATTGAACACGGCTGAATGGTTGTTTGTCAATATGTGTCATTTGCTAATGACCCGTCAAAGATGTAACCTGCTTTAGTCAGCTGGAATTGGCCACAGCTCACCCGCAGCACTAATGACGACAACTGGTATAGAAAATGGATGGCTGTTACTGTTTAACTCAGAGCTTGGAACTCTTCTATGACCTTGAGAGGAGAAATACACTGTGAGGCAGGTGGAGACAACAAAGACCGTAGGAGACAGCGATGATGAAGTGTGTACTACCATTCAAAACGGACATACTTCATCAACATGGAAAAAGCAAAACGCTATATCGTAAGTAAACAGTCTTACATGAACGACCTGGGGATGATGAAGACGGCGCCTCTGAGTCTTGGCTGGAACTGTGTGAAGGCCATTGGGTGATGTTGATATCAGTGGAGAGTGTCGGGGAGGTTCTGTGACCAAGGCTCTCTGGGTGTTTGACAGTTTCCGCCATGACAGTTAAGACAGACGAAAAGGCAGGAAGGCCCAATAGGCCTTGCCCCTCAGATTTGGAGCCAGCCTCTGAATGGGGGGCCGATGGGTGAGCAGGAGCAGCTGGGACTGCGGGGTCGCTCGGTAAAGACGAGGAGCCAGAGGCATCATAGCTGTTCTTTTCTGTTAGTGGAATACAAAGGCAATTCTGGGTGATTATTCCAGGTATAGACCGTCGTTTCAATAGGTGTTTCTAAATTGGTGTTCTTGTCCATTCTTACGGCATTGTGATCTTGTGAAATGTCATCAGTCGGTTGGTAAGTTGGTAAATTACAAGCCTTCAACGCTTTGGCAAAAAGTTTAAGAAAATATCTGCAGACACGGTGAACTATTTGACAGAAAATCAAATCTGACTACGATGGACTTTTCAGTGCGGCCTGCTTGTTTGCAAACACTGAAGAAAATGTCGTTGGCATTACAGTAGTCTTCAGAAAGCCACAGGAGACAAATGGCCGGTTTGGCTTCATAACTATTCAAGTACTGTTCCCATTCTCAGCTCTTTTTCACATCCAATCATCCATCAGTTGGTTTCCTGTGACTATCTTCCATCCCCTCAGCATGTTGAAGTACATCCAGATAGCTCTCCTTCACAGCACATTATGGGATTTCAAGGGGAACTTTGAATATTAAGTGAAATATGCGGAGAGTTGTCGAGTACAGTCATTTGGGTTCATGTAACTAGAAAATGACTTGCACACCGTTTCAAAAGACATGAGGTTTCTATGTACTGATTTTTTTACGTAAGAATTGTAATAAGAATCGATAAAGTGACAATTCACTGACTCACAGTGTACATTTAAATGACAGCATTATCGCTGTATTGGTCTGTTATTAAAGGGTAGAAATCAAATACATGGATTAGTATGAAGCTCTTTGGTACCAAAAAATGTGTGAGCTGCTTCAATGCTGCCATAAGGTTATGTAGAAAATAGACGCTCCAGCACGCGTCTTGCTCTGCTAACACAGATTCACATGCCAATCCTCGCTGAGGTGTTGGCTACTGCCGGTTAGCCACCTGCGAAGATGGAATGGCGCATATGGGAGGATTTTTCAACAACAAGCCAGAGAGGGCGAGGTGATCAGATAAATGGAGTTTTGGCTCGCAGGAGGGAAATGAAAAAGAGGAGCTGACAACGTCGGGAAAGTAAGTGTTGTTAAAAAAACAGCGAGGGATTGAAGGTGAAGTCGTTAACAACGGAAATGAACAAGAAAGTCTGCAGGTCATTTTTCTAAGAAAAGCAAAAAAGTGATCATCCAATTTACTGGACGTTTTATAAATGTGTTACCACTGTGGGCTAAAGCAATGGTCCCCAACCTTTTTTGCGCCACGGACCAGTTACGTGTCAGAAATATTTTCGCGGACTGGCCTTTATATAAATAAATAATACATTCATATAAATAAATAATACATTACATACATGCGCGTTTTCGCCAAGATAACGGCTAACTTTATTGCATGAAGGGATGCGCCGTTATACAACAACGGGGAGATTATGCTTCTCTTTGGGTAATCTTGATTTTATAACACTTATAGTAGTTTTTAAATAACGTGTATGCATATATACGGTTAAATATTGTTATCCGATATATCTACTGCAATTTCACATTAGATTGCTGGTTTGAATTTTACTTTTATTATTTTAATAAACATTAAAACCTGTTAAAACTTGTCTGGTGTTTTATTTCTTGTTTTTATTTTTTGGGGCATGAAAACAAAAATCTGGCATTTGGTTAACTGCTTTATATGACAATATGTATACGTATTTTACGTTGTGTAATATGTGTTGGTGTCCCTCAAAATTAAGAGCAAGTAGTCAAATACACATTCTTGACACGTTATTAGGTACACCTGAAAATGGCGGTGTACCTAATGGAGTGTCCAAATGACGTCACAGATCAAACAGCCAATTATAGGTGGGGGTGAGGGCAGGTGTAGCGCTTTTCACTTAAGCTTTTTCCCTAATGAAGTGGCCTGTGATTGGGTACACCTCATGGCCACTACAATAGGTACACTACACGAGGTAAAAAATAACATTAAATAATAAAAATAAATAAATAAGAAAGTGTAGCGAACGATTTTGTGAACGATTCTTTTGAACAAATCTTTTGAGTGAACCGATTCTAAAGATTCAGTTCACTTGAGAACTGGAATGTACATCACTAGTACAAAATAGTGCAGACGGCTAAGTGATGCCAGGTCGAAATAGCTGACTGGTTAGTAACTTGGGCTCTTGCTTGGTAAGAACTTGGTTCGATCCCAGGTGTAAGAATGTGCTTTTATTGTGCAATTAAACCTTTATTTATTTATTATTTTTACCCCATGGTTAAAGCTTAAATGAAAGTGAAAAGTGCCACACCCGCCCTCACCCCCACTTTCTGATTGGCTGTTTGATCTGTGACGTCACTTGGACACTCCATTAGGTACACCACCATTTTCAAGTGTACCTAATAACAGACCACTTTAATAGGGAAATATCATGGTCAAAGGTCACGGGTGTCAAGCTTTAGTCCTCGGGGCCGCGTTCCAACATGTTTTCCAAGTGACCCTCGTTAAGCGCACCTGCGTGAAAACTTTTAGCTTCTTTCACGTTCAAAAGGAGCTAAAACTTTTCACGCAGGTGCACTTAACGAGGGAATCACACGGACACTCCATTAGGTACACCGCCATTTTCAAGTGTACCTAATAACAGGCCACTTTATTAGGGAAATAACATTGTCAAAGGTCACAGGTGTCAAGCTCTAGTCTAAAATGGCGGTGTACCTAATGGAGTGTCCAAGTGATTCCCTCGTTAAGTGCACCTGCGTGAAAACTTTTAGCTTCTTTCACGTTCAAAAGGAGCTAAAACTTTTCACGCAGGTGCACTTAACGAGGGAATCACACGGACACTCCATTAGGTACACTGCCATTTTCAAGTGTACCTAATAACAGGCCACTTTATTAGGGAAATATCATGGTCAAAGGTCACAGGTATCAAGCTCTAGTCTAAAATGGCGGTGTACCTAATGGAGTGTCCAAGTGATTCCCTCGTTAAGTGCACCTGCGTGAAAAGTTTTTGGTCATTTTCACGTGCTACAGGAGCTAAAACTTTTCACGCAGGTGCACTTAACGAGGGAATCACACGGACACTCCATTAGGTACACCGCCATTTTCAAGTGTACCTAATAACAGGCCACTTTATTAGGGAAATATCATCGTCAAAGGTCACGGGTGTCAAGCGTTAGTCCTCGGGGCCGCGTTCCAACATGTTTTCCAAGTGACCCTCGTTAAGCGCACCTGCGTGAAAACTTTTAGCTTCTTTCACGTTCAAAAGGAGCTAAAACTTTTCACGCAGGTGCACTTAACGAGGGAATCACTTGGACACTCCATTAGGTACTCACACAAACTCTCTACCTTATGGAACCCACGCTCACATTGCATGGAATATATATGGTTTTATGGAGCAGCTCACAAGCAAATAGTTATAATGGTTATATGGGGCAGCACACGAGGAACTGTGTTGCAAATTTTTCTACGATAAAATATTGGGTGTCTCACTGGGATTTGAACCCAGATCACTAGGGTGATAGTCCCAAGCACTAACCACTATACTATGGAAACCTTGCTCACATTGCATGGAATATATATGGTTTTATGGATCAGCTCACAAGCAAATGGTTATAAGGGGAAGCACACGAGCAACTGTGTTGCAAATTGTTCTATGATAAAACATTTCAGTTCTCACTGGGATTTGAACCCAGATCGCTAGGGTGACAGTCCAGAGCACTCACCACTACACAAAGTAACGCTCAGTTGTGTTATGTGGAATCTATATGGTTTTATGGAGCAGCTCACAAGCAACTAGTAATATATGGTAGCACACGAGCAACTGTGATGCAAATTTTTCTATGATAAAATATTTTAGGTGTCCCTGGGATTTGAACACAGGTTGCTCAGTTGAGAATGCCAAGCACTAACCACTACACTACGGAGGCCTTGCTCATACTGCATGGAATATATATGTTTTTATGGATCAGCTCACAAGCAACAGCCCGGTGGTTGGGGACCGCTGGGTTAAAGAACAAGTTGTACACTTTAGAATTTGAGTGGACAGATCACACCACATTGCACAAGAGTTCAGCAATTCTTGTTAAGCGCCGCTTATGCCCAGTACCAAACAATAATTTAAATAATAAAAAAAGCTATGTTTGAAAATATTTTCTTTTTGCACCCCTTAAGTCGTTTTTTTTTTTTTTTTTTATTAAAAACTTTCTATCAGAAGTCCTCACAAATGCTTTATATTCATCCCTTGAGCAGTTGGCAGTATGTTTGAGTAACCAGCAATCCAATATGTCACTGCGTGCTCCATTCTACACTCCTGCTCCTTTTGCTCTCAGCTGTTTTTGTGCTCTTGAGTGCAGAAAATGGTAAACAAGAGAGTACATTTCCAAAGAGAGGCGCAGAGAACCCTGCAAGCGGAGAAATACATTTCAGAACTAGAATCTTCTGCTTGTGATGAGGTGCCAGAGGCATCCCCCAGGTTTGGACTCTTTTCATGGAAGACACACACATGGCAAACACACACTGGATGCTAATGCAACCAAGCTGTTGTTCTTGTCTTCTTCAAAGTGTGACTATAAGTCGATAGGACGTTTGTAAGCTTCTGACATCCTGCGACGTGTGTGTGCACAATGATGGTCACTGCTGAAGTGACACAATGACTGCATTGTGCTTTCTATTTTCTTCAGCGACGTGCATCAGCTGTCTGGAGCTCAGCCCGGGAAACACTTAACTACTGCAGTCAAGCAGAGATGTCGACATGTGCTCGATAAACGGGATGTTTATCTTCTCTTTCAATACGTTCATCTTTTTCTATGACCGTTGCCATTCGATTAAGGTCGGGGCTGTGCAGAGGGTGGGACCAACCACATAAGGGGGGTGGTGGTGCTTAAAAACCTTTGTATTGCCAGATTAAAGTTTGTCCACTGAAGCTCTTTGTCGAAATACGCCACTTTAACCAGGCTTGTGCACTTTGGTCTCCTGTTGTCAGGAATTATTGTGTGACACACTGTCACTAGGCTCCAGGCTGCAAGGTTATTATTGCTGTCTTAACGACACCCACACTCATGCGGGGCTGAGTCACAAGGTGATAAGCTTGGAGGCCACCATGGGCCGAAGAGACAGCTTGAATCACAATGTCAGTTGGAGGTCATCCAATAGGTGTTTGATGGGGTTGAGGTCAGGGTTCTCAAGTTCAAGCAGGCCTGTGGTTGTAAAGCATTGAATGGGCCCAAAATGTTTTGATACAATGTAAGAATCAAGTCCAACACCACTTCAAGCATACAGAGCTATATTTTTGGTTTCAACCACAGGCAAGAGAAAGCAATTACTCAGATTCGTTTTAAAAGGTAGTTGGGGACACATTCTCACTGAATTTTTACATGAAAGTTTGTATATCTGCTGGCCTAAACGCTTTGAGAGTAAAAAAAAAAAAAAAAATGGTGCACAAGGTGTACAAGGTAAACCATTCCAGGAAAGTATTTTTTTTCCTGCAAGTCCTTTGTAAGCTCACGAACCTTACTTGCGAATAGGAGGCAACGTGCCTTTCTAAGAGTTTGATTTCTCTTTAGAGAAGAAGGGTAGAGGGTAAATCATTAAAATCTAAACTACTACTGTGAAAGTTATTTTCCCTTGTAAATATAAAAACTGTCCAAGCGGACTATTATTGATGGTAAATACGAGGATATAATGCATGATTCAATCTCTACAAATTTGTAAGGTCGGGTGTTGTGATGTAGTTTTTTTTTTTTTAATTATGAACCCTTCTTGAATTCAATTTAATAATAATCCATCTTGGGAGAGTGACAACCTGTCAAATAGACTGAAAAGGTTGCTCATCTGCATTCTGGATATGCAACTGGCATGGCAGTCCTTGGAATTCAAATGGGCTGATTTAAAAATGGGTGCATATCACTCAGGATCCACTCATCATTAGAAATTAATGCCATGAAACAAGGAAGAACCCTAAAAGCAGCAAAAAGAAGTTTGCTGTCTCTATTACAAGTCGTAGAAATAACAGACTTTTGTATTATATTTTGAATTTAAACAGCACAATTATGGTTATATTCACGAATAGGACAGTCTCAGTCTAAAATTTCAAACATTTGAAATGGATACAATCTACATCAAATAATTATTATTTATAAATTATTGGGGTTGAAGTTGAATGTCTACATTTTAATCACATTTAGATTCTCTCTTCCATTGTGGTGGTCTATAAAGGCACATTCGAAATGACAATGTCACTGTCCAAACACTTCTTGGCCTGAGTGAATGTATCCGAGACAAATGCAGCAGAGTGAGTTGAATTTCCTTTCCCTTTGAGGGATTTATAATGAGAGTAATTACAAAAAAAAAAAATAACAATAGCTGCCCATTTTAGCTCATTTTTTGGACTGCTGGTGGAAATGTAATTCATCAAATTAGAGAGAAAAAGTACAAGTACAATGTGCCACTTCAAATAACATCTTGTCACAGTGCGGCTCTGTGCGGCGCGTGTGCGTGCCGAGACGAAGACGTGACTGGATTAAAACTCATGGTCGTCTGCTGCGAGCATGATGCGCGAGAGGAGACAGGACGAGCAGATAACTGCATGCTGTGACTCTGACGGATCTCGGGATTGCGGCCTCCAGTTGACATGGTGGATGTGAAATGGCAGCTGAGGGTCAAGGGAGGGTGCCAGCTGATGAGATTACATACAAGGTGAGCACGACTGTCGCTTTCTGACTTATGCATCTGCTCTACTTAAGATTGCAGGTTTAACACTTTTGATGGGGACATTTTCATTAAGTGGTTAATTCACTTATAGAGGGACAACATCGTCTCACAAGAATATACGATTCTTGGGATAACAGGTGCTGTGCAGTGGGGCATCTGCAGTAAAACAGTCCTGATGCAACAATACTATTGAATTCAATGCAGGGGTTTTCAATTGGTTTTGTCCAAGGGACCATCATTATAACCAAGAAGCAACTCGGGGACCATTGCTTTGGCGGAATATTATTTTAGTTTGAAAGCGTATAGACCGATACAGGCTATTCATTTGCATCTGTATGTGTATTTTGGGAATCTCTGCTACAATTGATATAATTTGGATGGGTAAACAATTCACAAAATTAGCGAGAAAATAAATCAAGTCCAAATAATGAGTCCATTTTATTTAAAAAAACAAAAAATTCAAATATTTTACATTTCCAATTTTGCTGACCACCTGCAATACCTCCAATGGATAGATGGATCAGTATCAAATTTGGTTGAATTTGGTTATTACTTAAGCAATAAATATGACTCCATAGCAGCACAAAACTTTGGCAACAGGGGCTGCACCAGAATTTCCAGACTGTCTTCTTTAAGCTATTTGTTTTCAAGATTTACATATAAAAAGCTATCACAAGGAAATGGAAGGAAGTAGAATACAACCCTAGCCAACACACATTAAGTTAGCTTATTAGTGTTTTAAGTACTGATTCCACATGCTCAATGTACATTAAGTGCTTTGCATAAAATGTGGCTGCCTTGATGGTCAAGTGCTGTGATGACTTCAGAGAAACACAATATAAGCACTGGACATTTTCGCTGGCCACAACATTGTTTGCGTAAGAAGACGAGACTACAGTCTTCTCACTGGGTGATGTGTGCAGGTGATCTCGAGGTTTAGTCATGTGATGCGACAGAATGAGCGCAAAGGCAAGCCGACGACTTGAGAATGTTCCGGTATGACTGCGTGAGAGCGCTCACATGTCCCTTCCTCTGACTCTTTAATTGGGCCCGAAGAGACACTTCAGAGGAAGTCAGAGCTTTGCCAGTCCTTTAGCAGCAGTACATACACTGGTGCCTTGACTTACGAGTTTAATTGGCTTTGTGACTAAATCATTTTTCCATTTTGAAATTAATAAACATGCCATTCACCTGTTACGGCCCCCCTAGAAAAAATAATAATTGAAGACGACCTTTTGTCACTATTTACATGTATTATTTGTAATTTCTCGCAGATAAAGAATAAATGCATGTGAGTGTTTTTTATGCTGTCTGCAAGTGTTGCTCCTGCTTATGCATAAATAGACATTGTTTAAAGGTTTATAACTAAATCAATATGGACACTACTTACTACTAAGTCATGCTACTAATTCAGATGAGTCCATTTCCAAAAGGGAGTAGTAGAGGTTGGTCAAGGCCAGGGAAGGTTGAAGGAAAGTGGACAATGGGGGATAATAAGGTGAGGAAAGCCTGCTAAGCTTTCAGTTCAAGCTGACCAAGACCTTGAGCATTGGAATAAAGCGTAAATGCTCGGTCGGCGGAGGTCTCTGTAAGCCGCAAGGCACAATCAAATACAAGCCTGCCGCAGGACATTCAGAAGGATTTGGGCATAAAAAAAGACATACATATATCATGCTGTAAATTGAAATGAGATTGACTTGTAATAACACATTAAATTGGCAGCGTCAGAGCATGCCCACTTGTGTGTCACATCACAACGATCACGTGTTCAACAGTGATGCCTCACAGCTGCTGTAAAATGAAATCTCTGTCGATCCCCGCTAACAGAATGATGGATCAGCTCTGTAAGGGAAGCCTCTGCGACTCTGAGGCAGACCACACGTTTCTACAGCTGGTTTTGTGGCGCCAGTGGTCACCCTACTGCCGTGTTTTTAATTAGGTCAAAAATGGGGGAGATGAAATCTCCATGCTCATTTCATGATGACATTGCATGATAGGCTGGTTCACAGCACACTGCTGCAACCTTGACCCCAGAAATATGCTGAACAGTGGCACTGTATCAATATCTGGGACGTTATGTAATTTGAGACTAAAACAAGGGAGACTATGAAAGAAAAAAAAAATGTTTTCCTACTCTTACTGTGCAGTAATCAATCAAATTAGTCAATATAGTTACTATGAAACGGAACACTAATTTAGAGAACAAAGAGTTCCCTGCGGTGTGCATACTATTTATGATAATTACATGGAAATTTCAAACAAAGCGCTAGTTTTGTTTTAGATCAACAGCAGAGGCAGGCAGCATGAAGAAACATGCAGTTAGCAAGTCTGCTTCACACTCCAAGGTTGTGACTTTCAATGTATCTGTACTTGTGAGAACAAGTTATTTAAAGACTCTAAATAGCCTATATTAGAATTGAATTTGAATGTACGTGGTTGTCTTTAGATGACCATGCAGTGACCAGTGTACCTTGCCTCTTGCACAAAGTCAGGCAGTACTGTAAACCAGGATAAGTGTTAGAAAATGGATAGATGGATCAATATCAGATGTGAGAACTGCCATTTTTCACCAATAACATTGTTAACATCTACACAGCGGATATTAAAAGGTGACATTAACTGCAAAATCAATAGATGACACATTGGGCTCTATTTTCATGCCCAGTGCAAGCCTGGCACATCTAAATCGAGCACGTTTACACACACCACCATCAAATCTTCTTTTTCCTGCCTCACCCTTACATACCATAAATATCACTAAAATAGATGCTACACTGCTCAACGTATATTATAGTCTAGAATCAAGTCCGTCATGAATATACTGACTGTGGGATGCGCGCCCACAAATCCCTTATGTGATGCAGCTTCTCAGACACTACTAATGAAAAACAAATTCGATCATCTTTAATGAATAAAAGACAAAATGTCAATATTAAAATGTTAGAAAAGGGGACCATTTGATGTATAAGAGCTCAGGCGAGCAATAGCAGTGCAGCAGGTTTATTTTAAAGCCCAAAGGCAGACAGATACTCAAAAGCGGTGTCCTCGCAGGAGTGGCCCATATGGTAGGTTTCGTTCTGAATAATAACTAGGCCAGATCATTACAGGCCAGTATGGCAACGTTTGATGGATGAAGGTATGAGATGCTAATCACAGATGCCATTTGAATAATAAAAAAAAAAAAAACTCTTGATAATAGACTTTCCTTTTAGGTGAGTTTATTTGCTACCCAAACTGACATGGCATGACAGATTACTTCATATAACAATGTACGAAAGAGCCAAATAGAGCAGGTACAAAAAAATTAATAATAATAAATAAATAAATAAACTATAAAATAATTGGACTTCTATTCCGACTGGCACATTAGAGAATTGGTGGTGGTGTTGGGGCTGGCTGGTCATTGTTAAATAAGTTCCAATAGTTATTTTGTATCATTTTATTTAAAAAAAAAAAAATCTGAAACTCAATATGGGGACATGTGCACTAATTATACAAACATTTCGAAATTAGTCTAACTACCTTAACTAATGGAGTATTTTTCCGTACATGGTAGTTAACCACCACCGTTGTTATTTTTATTTTATCCTCTCACTGGTCTAATATGAACATGTGCACCTCTATGTCCACTCCACACTCTATTGGGTGACATCAATGTCTCTTTATACCACAAAGAAATAAGGGACTGACTTGCAATATCATCCCTGAGACAAAGGCTGGTAACATTAAAAGGTATCACCATCTAATGCTCCTCTTCACTTCCAGTGCCCTACTCATAAATGCTAAAAGCATTTTGATGCAAAAATATCCATCCATCCATCCATTTTCTGTACCGCTTAGTCCCCACGGGGGTCGCGGGTGTGCTGGAGCCTATCCCGGCCGTCATTGGGCAGTAGGCAGGGGACACCCTGAACCGGTTGCCAGCCAATCGCAGGGCACACAGAGACAAACAACCATTCGCACTCGCACCTAGGGACAATTTGGAGTGCTCGATCAGCCTACCAAGCATGTTTTTGGGATGTGGGAGGAAACCGGAGTGCCCGGAGAAAACCCACGCGGGCTCTGGGAGAACATGCAAACTCCACACAGGGAGGGCCGGAGGTGGAATCAAACCCGCACCCTCCTAACTGTGAGGCGGGCGTGCTACCCAGTGCGCCACCGAGCCACTGATGCAAAAACTGCAGTGGTAAATGAATACCTATAAATCCAACGTTTCCAGGGAGGAGACCATAATGTCCCCTCCCTGTACAAAGTCATGGGAGTGGTGATCTCAGACAGATATAACACCCACACAATGAAATGATGTAACAGCATGGATGAGGGGAAGCAAAGTGTGCAGCGTGCAGAATTGATTTGTTTGTCAATGTGCAAAGAGGCAAGTCTCCAGAGGTGGGGCAGGAGCACATTAGGATAAGCCCAGGATGAACTGGTCCTCTGGGAGCCAAGCAGGTCATTTGAACACCGACGTGGCGACCACAGACCACTAAAGCAAAGGCATGAATCAAACTAATGTTACATGCTACAAGAATGCACATGTGTAGAGCTGAGGGTAGGTTGAAATATTTTCCATTTGATTGTACCTGTGGGAAAATCTCAACAAAACCAAGACTACCTCCACTAAGGAGGCATGTTGTTTGCCATTGCCTCTACAAAAGTAACCTAATGATAGAAAAAAAATGTTAGCTAAAATATGGAAAGCATGAAATCTGTGTATGGGAATATTTAATTAATTTAATATTAAACTTGTTAATCAGCCAGTCAATAAAGAATAGTTATGCAAGTATGTCAGCAGGGTACACACTGGACTGGTCACACACATGGCACATCTTGTAATGAAGTTTCTTAAAGATGTGCAAATTACCTCCAAATACGAGATGTACTGAAATGTACTCGAATGTGCAGGCCGCACGACTTTTTGGAAAGCTTGATTACTCGTCCATTAATAACACTTGAACAAGTATGGAATTCTCCCTTTAATGCTCTCAGAGTTTGTGACGCTTCACTGGTACTGATGTAGCAAATGGGTTTCTCCACTCATTGCCGTCACACGATTTCTACAAACCAGGAATAATGGGACTCTAAATTTAAAAAAAGCAAGAAAATAAATTGCTATTTAAACTGCAAATAAGCCTCCTCAGTCAACATTTAGGGAGTGAGTCAGGACATCACATGGGGTCATCTCATGCCTTCTCGAGGGTACGTGTTGGTTTTAATGTCATAAAATCCCATGAAACTTTGAAGCGCAGAATAAATCAAGACTGAAATTAATATTGCAATATCATGAATATTTCCTTTTCCCTTTTAGTTTAAAGCCGCAGTATGAAATATTTGGGTGGAAATAATATGGCCTGTCAGGGAGTATCGTCTCTGTCATCAGAATGGTGACCTTAAACATCAACATCTCAGATGCTGACCCCGGTAACCCCATCCAAAAAAAAACAAAAGGACACAAAACAATCCCATTTTCTATTTTTACATGACAATGTGATAATTCTTTGTTAGTTGTGAGAATCCCCCAAAACAGGTCAGGTTGCAGAAAAACAAAGTCCCATTCATTGTGACCTCTAATTAAAATGTTGCGAGCAGGCTACATTCAATGTAAAGTAGGTTACAGTGGAGCAACTACAATTTTTTTGTGAGGCAGCACCTCACAAAAAAATTGTCCATCAGTCGCATGCACAAGCACTTAAATGCACAGAGCAACGCTGGCAAGCATTTTAAGATATTGCTCACAACACACAAGAACAAATATTCCCTTGATTACACTGAACTATACCGGGGATAATACCGAGCAGATGGTCCGCTGTACTAATTAGAAGGCATGTTTGCCTTTTTCGTCACGTGTGAGTTCTCGAAGCGATACGAGCCTTTAACGCAAACGAGCTAGCCCTTTTAAACTTCATTAGGATATGACAAAAAACCTCTCGGGGATCATTTCCAGCACCAATAAATGTTTAATTGGTTGACACCAGTGTTTTCAATTTGGAGCTAAATCAAAACGTGTCGCTGTTTTTAACGCGTTTACATATTGACTTAGCAATGAGGCTCTTGTTGCATCTACGGAAGCAAACATTGATCTGGACCTGGCACATTCATCTCAAGCTTATAAAGTTAATTAAGCGCTTTGCGCTAAATCACCACAGCGAGATGAAATGAGAGGAGCAGGGTCGGCCTCATGCTCACCCTTGTGAGTCACAGTTGTTTGTGTAAGTGACTTCCAGGAATTTGTTTTAGTTGTTTTGAGTCACAGTTGTTTGTGACTTCCAGGAATTTATTTGAACATGGTGGCACCTTTGGAAGGCCTCATGCTGGTAAAGCGAGAAAAAAGGAAAGTAGTAAAAAGGAAGGTGATGTGCAGTTTCTCAGTCAACCTCTACTTTTAATCTTAACCGGTCATTGGGGACGGAGCATAGGTAACGGCATCTCACATGCATGATTTTTTTCAGCGGACACACAACTCATGTCGCCTCACTAATATTTCTATATATATGAGCAAGTGTTTCCATTTTCAAATGATCACTTAAACCACTTAAGAAATCACAATGGCTACTCGTGGTCGTTAGGGGCTAATACAAAACAAAGAGCACTACACTTTGTGTATTTAAAACACACACATTGTTATTTTGACAAATTATTGACACATCTAATGCTGTGTTAATGTTAACAAAAATAGCCTTTTTTGCTGCTGTTTCTTGAAAAGTGTTGGTTTTTGGAGATGTAAAGATTCTGTTCGATGGCAGTTGAAATATGACTTCACTTTCACAAAGGTTTTCTCTTTTTTTTTCTTTTCACTGTGGCCCTATATACTTTTCTGTGAATCTAAATAACTGAGACTTGAAATAGGTATAGACTAGTAGTCAACTTGTCGATTTTTTTTTCAAACTCATTACACCACAATGTTGTTTAGAGCATGACGAGGGCTAGTCACTTATCACGTTTTTGGCTTGATAAGGAAGCACTGCTGCTTGCAGCCACTAATGTGTGTGTTAAATGAAATCAGTCTGTCACTGTCATTGATTTCAATTGACTTTTCTTTCTGAATGTGCAACTTTGGTAAATGAGGGAGCAGCAGGGAAGGGATGGGGGAAAAAAGACAGGCTCCAGCAAGATTTTCAACAGCTTTTCCGACCGCACTATCAAAGTGGAAGGAGAGTGTGTAATTGTTCCACCGCACACAAAGAGATTTTGTGATTATTGGTAAACACTGTAAATGCCCACCACGCAGAACTCGCTGCTCTGGTGCCACTTGGCCAAGTTGTGCAAAAATTACGTGGCTGTCCCAGCGGCAAACACACCAAACAGGAGTGATTGTTTTTCTTGGCTGGAAAAAACATCACATTGCAGTGTGCAAGATGGCTGCCCAAGAGATGGAGAAAAAGGGATGAATTTTGTTGCTTAACTCAATACAAGGCAATATTAATAAGAATGCCATGTTGAGTGGGGGCACATGCAACATATTACTGTAAAGACGATTTTGGGCTTGACTTTAGGGTAAGAGGCAGGGTTCACCTCGGATTGATCACCTGTCAGTCAAAGTCCTGACACATAATGCATTCTAAGATTTATATCTATGGTTTAGAACAGAAATGTAAAAGCCGGCATGGGGGGGGGGTTACAGCAAAGCACTACTCCTCAATGCAATCTGACATAGTTAGATGGCAGCAAGATGCTACTGGATGGTGACAAATGCCACAAAATTGGGCAAAGGTCCCTCATGCCAAATAGAGAATCTTGCAATATGTGTGTGTGTGTGTGGGGGGGGGGGGGGGGGGGGCTACTGTCAACGGGGGGGGGGGCTACTGTCAACAGAAGAAACAGTGCTGTCTTTCTAATGCTGGGTGACAGTATTGCAGGGTGTGTGCAGCTGTGATGTGGTGGTAGCGATGGTAGTCATCGCTGCTGAGGCACCACTTCTCTGGTCTCAGCCTCCTTCTCAACACTCAGCACACCCAGGAGTATTAAACATGTGCCCTTGCAGCACTCACTTGTATGCAGTCGTCTTGTTTGGGTTGGGTCAAGTGTAACGTGTTGGGTCAAAGTCGTATTAGAATGAAAACAATATGCAATTTAATCAGTGAGCAAGCTTGGTTTTTACAGGCAACCTTGATCCCAGAGATAAACCTACTCTTGGCAACATTATGTGTGTCATTAGTGCTGACCCAGATGCTCTGAAACACATGCGACTGCACTGCTTTGCCTTCCCAGAATAACTCCCTTCAGCTTTTTACTGACAAAGATCATAGTTAATGTCAGGGAAATGTAAACACTATAGAGCAGCATCAATTCTCAGTGGTTTCTTTGCAGTGGAAGGACAATATCAGCACTAATGCATCATGAAGTTCATTTGCCAACTGCCAATAAATCACATGGATCAAGACCAAGGAATGGTAGTCATGTTTTTGCTAGCAAGGATAATTCCAGTGATGCCTTGCAATAATATTAGTTTGTTGACTTGGGAGCACAAACTTAAGATACAAGCGCAGTATGGTGGCAGTGAACTCAATTCAACTCCACACTAAGCTGCAGTTTGGCAAATATTGAACAATTCATCAAAAAAGAGGGGCTCAAACTGTTTAATGCCACTACCTGTTAAAGGTTACTGTTAGAATAATAGTTTCTAATATTCATGGACATATATTATTTATCCTCTACAAAAAAATACTGACGGAATATCACTGAGTGTCTTACAGTAAAATAATTAGAATAATAAATACATAATAATTAAATAAAATAATTACTATTCTTGAAAGTGGACACACCTGAAGGAGTAGCAAAAAAAAAATCGATTGGACCACGTTAAATCACAAAGTACCTCTACTTAATCTTTACACTATGTTTAATTATGCTATTACTCTATATTTTTAAAAAGTACAGTGTGATATTCAAGCATTCTATTTCTTCTCATCAAAAAACACAAACACTTTTTTTTCTAGCGGGGTAACTCATGGAACAGATTAATGACATTTCCATTTATATCAATGTGAAACAATTATTTCTGAGATACGAATGTAGCCAAGAAATGAATTAATATCAAGACATCACTCTACGTGCACTGCGATTGATTGGCAACCAATCCAGACTACACCGCCTCTCGCCCAAAGTCCGCTGAGATAGACACCAGCTCACTCGTGACCCCAATGAGGACACAGTATAGAAAACAGATTCATTTGTTCAGTTATAATTTGTCATCAATTATGTATGGATGACTTAATATAAACTGAAAGACGACCTATCTTTTGCTAAATAATGGCCACTACCCAAATATTAGAAACAGCTCTCCATAGTTTTCATCTACAACCAACCACAATAATAAACTACAAATACGTATTGTTGACTGCTGCACTGCACTACACAGGGTGGCTTCTAATATTTTGGCCGGAGACACATACAAGTGACTACTCCCAGCTGCTCAGTATGATGGTGCGGTTCTACAATAAAAAATATCAAATGTACAGGATTCTCCAATATTGGATATTATTAGGCATCCTTAAAGAAGTGACACATTTTAGAAACAATGGACATGGAGCATGTTGTATTTCAGCTACTCAGGTGAGCCCTGATTCATCCACTGGGTCCTGCAGCCTGCAGCAAATAGTGTGCACAACAATGCCGTGTGAAACAACACTCATTGACAGTGGAGGGAGATAGGAGGAGACGCATGGTGATGATGCATCCATCTGCATATTTTGTGCGTGTGCGTGCGCGCGCGCGCGTGTCTTACCCTCTGCGGCCAAAGAGCACCGGAGCAGGAGTAAAAACATCCCCGCAGACAGCGCACACTTTGCAGGCATTCCCAGCGCTCCACTCCGCCACCTGCTCCTTCTTCTTGCACGCCTTCCTTCTTCTCCTCTTCTGCATCCTCCTCCTCTTCCTCCGGCATCCCTCGCCGGAGCAGGGTCCGCTGCCCGGGTTGTCCCTGGCGCACGCTTCCTCAGACCGGCAGCCATATCCGGTAGATGAGTTGCTGAAGTTTTGCGCGTAAATAATGCATTGGATCAGGCTTCTGCGGGCTTGCGATCCGGTCTTGTGGCCAGGGTTGCAGGAAGGAGAGAGCGGTGTGCAGGGTGCAAGGGCTTCGGGGTGCTTGACGCTGCGGTGAAGACAGATGAAGAAATGAGCCCTACCGGTCCACCTCCGCTCGGTCCACCCATCATCATCATCATGAACATCATCATCATCATCCTCGGCGTGTGGTGCATGGCGCGCACACACTGCCACAAGGTTCGAATTGTGGCTGCAGTTACCGATGTCCACTGCATACATATTTAGCTAGATTTAATATTTTTTAAAACATTAATAGTAAGCGCAGACTAGGGGGGGGGGGGGGGGGAGGTTAAGCAGGGTCTTTAAATTTTCCGATTAACATAAATTGGCCGTTGTGCCGGTTTTTATCCACACGGGGTCAGCAAAGCGCCAGGGAACAAGCAGGACGCTCGTGTGACTGCAGCATTTTGCCCAAACCTGTCATCAGGTGCGCTCCATTCATCCATTATCTGAACTTCTTCATTCTCCCGAGGGTTGCAGATGTGCTGGAGCGTATCCCAGCTGACTACAGGCGGTAGGCGTAAGTGGGTACACTTTAATAATGTCAGGTTCATTTTAGGCCAATTCTTAATCACTGTGCTATGAGAAATCAGATCATCAATGAGCAAAATTAACCAATTTCATTGAACTTGTCCAAAAATAAATATGGAGGATTACTCAATTGTTCTGCCTGTCGCTCACTACCCAATGCTGGCATATAGATAGATGTACAAATATATACTTAACCCACCCATACATATTTGATTTTTTTCAACACTAAATTAAAATTTTCCCGTTTTCATGGAGTATTGTTTTGGTGTTATCAGGTGGAAACTTGGTGCTGCAATACGTTGTGGGGCTTCATTTAAGCAAAAGTACTTATTTGACACCAAATCATAGCAATTGCTGGAGTGTAGTTTTTCAATTACTCATTTCCACTATATATACAGAAGATGTGTAAATCTATATAGTCTATTTACATGCTCAATTTAATCTTGCTGCTGCTGTAAATTTAAAACTACCAAAACCCATAGCATTGTAATAGGGCAACAAAATAGTCCTACATGACCTTTGACCTAAGTTGCAACAAGCAGCATTGAGAAGAGCCAATCTCATTTTACACAGTCAATGGTTAAAGGTGGATGTTTCCCACCTTTTTCTGTTGTCAATGACCAAATATTTCATGTCACATCAGAAGATGGTGTAACCACAAGTTTCATGATCTGAAACCAAGTCTTTTTGTTAAAGCATAGTTGCTTTCCAGATAAGAATTGCAAATGATAAGTTTCTGGCAGGAAATGCCATAGACTAAAATTAGCCCTTGGGAATTTTTGGATCAGAGGTTTTAGAACTGTGAAGTTATCAGTGTGACTATTGTGAAGAGGCACGGTCGTAAGTTTTATCAGTGACCCAAATGTGTTTCACTAACATCACTTCAATTGTTCATGTTTGCAAATCACATTCCTTCTGGATCACTGCAGAAAGTATTTGGTATGTTATTTGAATAAGAATTGTTTTCATTCACAGTATAGTAGAACAACATTCAAACTACATTTCTAAAAAAAAAAAAAAGAAAAAAAAAAAAAAAATCTTACGAGTTTCTGCACAACAGAAACAAAAAAAAGATAATCACAAAATCAGAGTCATTGAGAGCCAGAATTGAACACTGACAACAAAATGAACAAGCACACATGGCAAAAAACTGCGTCAATAGATTTTTTTTAATTCAAAGTGAATCTTAACAATAATACACCATTTATAAGTCTTACTTCGACACTCACCAAAAGAGTCACCTGGAAAACCCGCTTAATGTGACTAAGTAGAGAAGGCTTGGTCACACCTAAATCACTGAGAACTAGAGAGGAAACACTAACGCAAACTGTAAAGAGACATCACATCCATAGTTAGTTTCCCAGTCCTCATACTGTAAATATTGCACAGTGCAATTGCTACATGGCAAACTAGTGTAGCACAGACAAATTAAAAAAGCAAATCAAACAAATGGCAACAAAAAAAAAAAACACCAAAGCCACAAAATAGTCTACAGGTTTTTAAACAGTAATAGCTCCAATTTCATAATCAAGTGTATTTGATGAGCCATCTAGACAGATAATTCCATAACTTGCAGCATGAATTAACTCTGCATAAAGAGATGAACACAAGCTAAACCAAAATAGAGCAAAACAAATCAAACTGTAACACAGTAGCACATTGAGACTAATACCAACCCTGAATTAACAACTCTAAAGGATAAAACCGCAGCAGAGGATTTTTTGTGTGTGTCATAAAATCATTACAATAATAGTTTACAAACTGTTTTATCTGTTAAATGTTACACAAACCCTCCAAATGAAAACAAACAACTCTGTAAAGCAAGGTGATGGGTGGAATTCAAAACAATAGGTTGCATCTCCTCTTGCGTCGCATTGCTGGTGAATACTTTGGGAGGAACCACAACACCGATTACATTTCCCATGCGTATTATTGGCAAACTTTTTTAGGCAGTAATCATCTGCCAAGTTCATGTCTTGTCGTCAAAAGCTTTCTTGTCCAAAATGATATCACCATTATAATCACTAACAAATAAAAAGCATACAACCATATCAGTGTTGAAACGTATCGCGCCTGTGAGCGTGCCGTGAATCCACAAGAATAAATCTCCTTATAATGAACAAAGAATAGAGAAAACTCAACATGCAAGTAGAGGAGTTTGTGATTCTTCAAAGCCAGTGTTAACAAATGTGCTCTGGGTGCTTGACGAAAACAAAGCGACGCACATGCAAGGTCATGTAAAGTACACATCATCTAAGAACACTTGTGTGGTGCAATGACGGCAACAATGTTTAAAGTATTGCATCTGCTGTTTCAAGCCAGTGACAATCCAAAGAAGGGTGACATGATGATCATGGTTATCGTTATTATGAAGTGTTATATTGGTACAATCCACCACTATGCATGGTCCTCTATTGGTTTTCTACAAGCTGATCAGAGGCGAACAGGATGAAGTCTTATCTTGGGTTTCTTTACGTAAGCCACTTTGAACACTCATCTATACGGAAAAGTCTTGGGACATATATCCTAAAAATGTCATCAATCAGGGTGGAGGAAAAAGTTCCCTCTGACTGTTAACTCATCTCATTAAGACAGCTCATTGATGTTGAGAATAATTGTCAATTTTTGCACATGTGAAGCCCTTTGAGACTTGTTTGTGATTTAGGGCTATATAAATAAACTTGACTTCATATAGTAGGAATGAATGTGTCTCTTTCTGCGAGCAGTGCATGATAATGATAGAGGCATGGCTGGGTGAGTTTGGAAGAATGCCAGAGGCCTGACCTGAACCTCGTCAATCACTCAACACACCACGTGTTGAAGTCAACTTTCCCAAGAGGCTGCCTTCAACAGGCCTCAAAATTGGCGTAACACAGGTTACTTTGGAGTCAGCCAGTCCGCTATCAATCATTTCAATCAAACACATGCACTAGCCTGTTAACTGGAATAATTGAGGGAGCACACAACTCTTAGTCCAGCTTCCCATCAGCCAATTAATAGTACCTTTGAATTTTTTATTTTTATTTAAATTTTTGTTCATCAGTCTCATGAATGAGTTTTGACGCCAAAAGTGAGAATGACCTCCAGGTGCACAATAGACGAGTTGCTTTGCCGTCCATTTTTCAAAACAAGTCTTAAGATGTGAGCCTTTCATCTACATGTTTTTAAAGTATTCAATTAAATAAAAAAACTTGAGCTACAGCTCAAGGCCATTTTGTATGATCTCTCTGTATAAGAGGCTCGTGAATAATAATTACCTTTTGCATGTGTCCCAGTACTTGTCCGTATAGCGTATTGACAGATTGAATGGATTCTAGGCCTTCCTCCTTCAATATGCATCTCGAATGTTCAGAATCTCAAGGCACATACACAGTGCTGCTCACACTGCTTCAGTTTCAGTAAGGGCCACACGACAACGGCGGCTTTCCAATTAAAAACGCTGAGACGAGCAGGGCAGCGATCACAACGCAAGGCAAAGCTGATATTCTTATAACATTGAACAGATAAAAACATTCTAACAATAAATACTAGGTCAAATCAATTCAAACATTTTGGGCGATGAAAATCATTTGTGGGTAAGTATTCTAATCCGCCTTCCTTTCTGGTGAGTGTAAATAAAAGATCATTTTCACATGCACAATGCCGTTGCGTTGGGAGAATATTGTTAACGTACGAGTTACATCGATACTGCAAGCTACGTTTTTTTTTTAAATGAGTACGAAACGTCAATATGAAAACATACAAAAATTAAGTTATACATCGATACACATCATCTATATGTTGTGATGAGCCTCGAAGGATAGGTCGAAAAGGATAAAATACTGATGCATAAACACGCACGCACACCCCGAGAAACAACAAATGCAACTAGCGTTCGTTATCAGCAATACAGTAGTTATAATGACACTTCAAATAGAAACATGAAAGAAAAAAAAAATCAAAACCACTTCTATATTAGATCATTAGGGACCTACACAGACACACGCACGCACACACAATTTGCAACGCTAGGCTCAAACTCAGAGAAATCACCTAATTTCACAGCTATGGAAGTGGCAATCATTTAGCAGCTTATCTATGATACATTCAAGAAAGAAATGATACGACTTATTAATTGCCCAATAAGCTAGACAAAACCTCGGCCGTTTTTAAATATGTTTCTTTCTTTCTTTTTCTTTTTAATCTACCCCATTCTACGACTATACTCCAAGTGAGGTTTACGCAAGGAAATGAATTACAGTCTTTGGTGCTGCCAAGCAACTTCATTTGAAATTAAAGACAAATTATACACACGTAACTAAGAAACAAAACAGAAAAAACACAAACATGATCTACGTGTATATATAGATATATGCTATATAAACTGGTGACACCTGCTCCCACCGTATATATTTATATATGTATATATATCCTCCCTGACGGAATGTTTAAAAGAAGCAGTCGACACTGCGAAGCCTTTAGCCATCAACAAATGTAAAGGGAAAAAGTTAACTTTGTCACACATGCATAAATGAGAGAATTGCACACAATTAACTCACACCTCATCAAGCATTGGTACTAAATACTGTAGCTCTACAATATACGTCCATATATGTGTGTATATCGAATACTGCATGGTTTGCTCAGGCTTGGAAAAATCCATACCGTGAATTCATTTGCATTGTTTTCCTTACCTAGTCAAAGCCATGCCCACACACGTCTTAACATCGAAGAAACAAAGTGAAATGAAAATACGTCGACGAGTGTGGAGGGAAAGGCGACTATTGAGATTGTATTGCAGTTTCGTCCAACAGTACAAACAACTGTTAGTAATAAGGGTTTCACTAAATAGAAAGTGATTATCAAATATGAAGCAATACTCAGTACTTGCACGTTGTACACTAGTTCATTTGGACAAAACTAAAGTTGCTTTTTCTCTTTAAACAGCAAAGCATTCGCAACCGCAAAGCATGCCGTTTTACTTGCATGAAGGGAAAAGGAAATTACGACTCACTAAAATATACACCAAAGTATAAGCGCACCGCTATCCTATGTGTGCACGCATATATATATAAACACACATGATGCATCGCGTAATTGTATATGTATATACTCACACATAGGATGCATCGAGCGATTGGAATTTCAAGTGCTGCAGTCCAGTACATTAATAGTCTTGTATATAGTCATATATAAGTACTAACATGAACAATATGTAAGGCACTATGGCTGGGGACAGTTATACAATGCAGCGAGTCTTGTCACACAAACGATAAGAGCAACATCAACGCGTCGTTCAGTTTACACTTTTGCTCATGCAAGACCACATGCAGCGTGAGGAACGACCCTATTTAAAATCGCTTAGTTGACTTTTGACATTGCGAACACCGAAAGACACTGAAAAAGTACAAATACTCGGAACAAGGTACAACATACACCGTAGACGACATCTGGCAATCTAGAGCTAGAGACTGGGATGGCTTTACAAATGTGAATGTGTCTTGCTCATGTAAGAAGGCAATATAGAAAAATAGCTGGGGTCGGGGGTGCAACGTCAAACTATTCAACACCACCCCAATTATTTACCTGTTTTGAGGAGTATTCGTAGAAGATCCAATGCAAAGGTATATCAAATGTGCAAAACACATTAAGTGTGACTTTAACGACTCATTCATTCAATCATTCATACATTATTTCCTTCAGATTTTTTGCCCAAATCTCAGACATCGTTCTTTTTTTTTTCCTTTTTTTAAAGCTTGAAGTTCAATTACACCCAAGTTGACATGATTCAAAAAATAGCTTGTTTTCTCTGTGGTTGTGCCATGGTTTTTGGAAATGAAAAACCATGTTGCTTGTGGTTTAAGACAGAATTCGCCCGGCGCCTTTAGCCCTCGGGTAGTGAGAAGAGTACCTGGGCACCTATGCTCAGATGTAGGGGTACTGGTTTATTTTGGTGGGACTGAGAGGGAAACTGGCGTAGGCCGGCGAGGCAATGTAAGAATGCGGGGGGAAGAGGGGCTTGAATTGGCCTTGGGGATGCAAGGTTGGGGAGGGCAAAAGCCGCGGGTTGATGCCCACTGTGACCTGATGCACGATGCCCGCTGGGTGAGAGATGCTGTAAGCGGGCTGAAGGACGGGACGCGAGGCGCCAGGGGAGGCCAAGAGGTGGGCCACGGGCGCGGCCGTGACCAGAGGGCCAGACGGGGGGTAGGACAACAAGGTGGGTTGGGAGTGCGGGTGTCCCCCAAGGTGAGGATGGCCCGCAGAGTGATTCGGGCTGCTGTGGGACAGGGTGAACGCGGGCCCATGTATGGTGGGGGGGATGAATGCCTGCGGTCTGCGGTGGGCAAAGTTGCCGTTCCATTCCTGGTGGCAGGAAGTGAAATGCTGGACCTGGAAGAGATAACAGGTCAGGTTTCAACAAGACACGTCCTGCATTTGTTTGCCACTAGATGGTGCTGTATTTTCATTGCAACTTTTGAAATAAATACAGTTCAAAGCTGTAGGAAGGGAATAGATGGGGCAATATGCTCACTGGTGGAAGCAATTTGTATCAGTGCATGTCAAACTTTTGACACCAAGTTTGACCAAGGTTTGTCTTATTTCTTGTTTTACATGTGAATTTTTTATGCACTTGGATCAGTGGTTCTCTTGCATTCCTAATGGTAATCATGCCACACACACTCACTCATATCGAATCTCCACTGCAGTCAAAAACACTTCGTGGCACATGAGGATGTGACTGCCGCAAGTTCTCACCTGCCCAAAGGCTAAGGGTTGCTGCTGCTGGGGCTGGAATGAAGGGGTGATCTTTTGGGAACTGTTGAGCAGAGGAGTGGAGTGGTGATGATGCCACCCAGAATGGCCTCTCCCTTTGGACTGGTATGAAGACTCCAGAACTGAGCAAGAAGTGAAGGAGATACCAAGGGATGAGGATGCTATTAATTTCTTGCCTGAATATAATTTGTGCAAAAACCGATGAGCAAAAGCATGTCATCGCTAAAAGTAGATGACATTAAACAACAATTGTGGCAGGAGGCTTTATCAGTTGTCTGCTATTTTCAAAGTTTGATCAGCTCCCAATTTTCAACGTGGTGGCATGGGTGCTCTGAATGTGATCTCTATGATATTAATAGACATGTTTGAGGGATCAGAGAGGAACTGGTAACTAAACTCTTTCATAGAGTGAGGCCAGATCATCAGCTCTAAATATAGCTGGTAGCCGTGCCCTTTTATGTGTGGCCAGTTGGTGGTTGGACGTGCGACATGACTGACATGAAAGGTGATATGACTGAATGATTTCGGTGAAGGATTTACATTGCAACCTTCCCTAAGCCCAATTTTGGAAAATAAAAATAGTGTGAGGGTGCGGGGCGGCGTTGAATAAACATTCGGTAAAGACACGTTGACGTCCCACTGGCCACAGCTGTTATAAACCCTACTCATGGCGTGTGGAAAAACTATTTTACACGTGAATGAATTGAATATTCAAACTTGGGTGTTTATGACAGCCAGGATTTGCGTGTACTGGTCGTCATCCATGTTTTGAATATTTAATTCCAAGCAAATCCCAAATGCCATGCGTAGTTTTATGAAGCTCACACCCACACAGATACACAACACTAGCAGAGTAGTTTTAGAATTAGCCTATTGGCAGAAAATAAATATCCACTCCGGAAATGGGCTCAGATAAGTCAGTCAGGTCACCCATAATCACCTGGGAGAACCTCTGTGGTCGACTAAGATGACGTAATCCCAGGCCATGTGACCTGTAGAGCAGACAGCAGCAGTGGTGACTAGACTTTTGCGCTATCATGACCTAGCACTTGCTGCTCTCCGTGGCCGAGTTAGTAATCCAGGGTTCATTACTCACTTAACCATATTAACACAGACATCCGACGAGTCAGTTCGACATTGAATATCAAAATCATGACTGATGCATTGCTTCGTGCACTATATGTGGGCAGCATTACCTGTGTTGCCAGGTGCTTCACCGACACCAGTGTTATTGTTCTGTACTCTCATTGGAGGCACGGCGGCCGTACGCACGGCTGGCTTGCTGGGCTGGGTTTCCAGGGCAACGCATGTAACACGAGGCTTGCAGTTTTGATTGCTGTTTGCAATGTAACGCCGCTGGGGGTAGGGACTGGTGTTATTGCCGTTGGAGGCGGGTGAAATGTCCACTGCGTCGCACCCACTTTCCTGTTCGTCATCGGACATGCTGTAGGCGAGAAGCAAGAGAAAAAAAACATTACAGACAACACTGTTGTGTTGACTAATGCCAAAAACATGGGTCGCTTAGGACTCTGTTATGATAGCCTATATTGATCATACCTGTTAGGATGTTTACAGGGTGACGTGCTGGACTGCACGGAGGCTGAAGAGCTGGTGCTGAGCGTGCTGTCGGGGCTGCTGAGGGAACACACTCTCTCCATACTAACGGTGCTCTGACATGCCTCGCAATCTGCACTTCCTTTACATCTGACAAAGAAGAAAACGACATTTACCACAGAGCCGTAGCTTTCCTTGCTCGAGGGACCTAGCACGCTACTCACTCGCCCATTGAGTGCCTTTGTGCGCCCTCCTCTTCATCACTACTGATGCTGATGACGCTGACAGACGGGCTCGTTAGCTGCTCTTGCGAAACCGAAAGGTCCTGGCAGTCCGGCTCTACTTTGCAGCAGTTGTCGTCATCTTCTTCTTCCGCCTGCTCTGTTTCTTGCTCGTGTATAACAGCATGCCCCTCTTCAGGGCATCTTGCTTCTTCCCCTGCGGCCTCTTCCACATTCTTTGCTGTATCAGCCATCTTTGGGGACTGGCATGGTAAATTTGGGTTGTTTGTGTTTTGGGAAAAGCTGCTGCCTCTGTGGGAAGAAGGAACCATGTCGCATCATGCAAAACAGCATTGATAAAGGAAAATCTTCATTGGCCACTAACAAGATATTTATTATCGCATTAGCTGGTTTCAAAGCTGAATTGTATTATGTGATAATATAAGCCTCAAACTGTTTTTCTGTTGTTGTTTTTTTTTTAGTAGCCAGGAGTGACATACCTGTTGGTACACGGCTTTGCTCTCTTGTTGGCAGCTGGCTGTGGCCACACCACATGTGCAATGCCGATGTTTATTGGCTGGTGAGCGGGCATGGTCATTTGGTTGGTTAAGAACGGCTGAGGGTGGGCAATCATTGAGCTGTAATGGTTACCATGGGGATGCACTTTCCTGCATTAAAACAGAACATTGTACAATGAGCCAAAAGCCTTTAGCACCATTACTGACAAAATGGTTTCCATCTCAAAGGACACGCATATGACTCACCAATCATTAATATTCAAGGCAGACAGCTTTCTGTGTCTGTGTTGCAACGCAACCAAATTTCACACGATAGCAAAACAACTTACGCAAATGACACCCTTACTCTACATACATGTATTGAAAAGTTTTAAAACTATGTGTTGAAGTACATTATTGTTAGATTGCATGACTAACACAGCTCAGATTCAGCTTACCCCCAGTCACCCACTCTTGGTGGGCCCGCCACTGTGTCAGATGCCAAAGTCGTTGCCGGTGGGGGGACTGATGTCACTTGCTGCCAAGTGGGCACCAAAATCTGCTGGGCTCGACTCGACCAGGCCTGTGAAGAGAATCCAAAAACGACATATTTATCTCATCAGTGATCATCTTCAAATACAAGGTTCATGTCATTCACAAAACCTCCACATTTTAGCATTGGTGTCTCTGATGTTGTAACTGTGTGAAAGCAGTACCTGCGTGATAACTCCTGGTCTGATTTGGATGGGCTGGATTGGGGGCGCTTGAGTGACCAGAGGAACGGAGGCCTCCATTCGAACAGAGTAGCCAGCTGGTTTCACAGTGTTGGTGGGTATTCCTGAAGGGGTAAAATGTAGAATATTTAGTTATAATTGGTTTCTGAACATTTGAGGAACATGATGCAAAGCACCTTGAGATAACTTTTGTTTTGAATAGTCTCTATACAAACAAAAATGAATCAAATCACATATGCTAACCCAGAATAATTTACATTACATACATAATATTTGCACTATAAACTGTGAAAAATGTACACATAGTACCTTGAATAGTGGGTGGACATAAGATGAGTGCCTGTTGAAATGAATCGTTGCCTCCAAACTGTCCACTTCCTGGCTGTAATGGTATTCCAGGGTGCAACACTGAGGGGGCAGATGGTGCTAATGCCTGGAAAAAAAAATGAGAGATTTGAGATGACTAAAAAAGCGTGATTGACCCATACCGCAAAATGTATTTACAACTTCAAGTATAACTAGAATATTAAAATTCGAATGAACTGTAATGTGATAAAAGAGAGACCCAGTTGTGCCTTTGAGACAAGTGTTGCGCACGTGCTATTCAAACATGTGCTTCTGCTTCACTACTCATACTGACTATCACAACATTCTCTCAATACTAAGAACTGGGCCTTTTTTGTTCTGCCACAGTGTCTGCGTGGCTGCAAAGGATTGTTAACAAAATGCCACATGTCAGAAGGTTAAAGAATAATATTACGAGCCCTCATTTGTGCAGTAGACTAGAGTAAAAATAGTCTCTTAAATAAAGACGCTACAGCAACGGGATTCCTTGGATTTAAAATGCAATCGTCAGCTTTGCATTGTGGTAAAAGAGACCGATTAAGGAAAATTGACTTTTGAAATTGCCTCTGTACAAACGGCTGAGTCTGGGGGGGTTGTCTATACATCACGTGAGAAATCAAACAAGCAAATAAATCTCAACTCCATAACTACCCCAAACAGCATTTCTCTCGCCATTGAGGTGGTGGTAACAACTGGACTACACTGTCTAAAATATTTTATTTAGCAAATGCCATGGAGTGATGGTACTGTTGGTTCTAAGAAACGTGTTTAGGAAATGGGCAAGTGTGTGCTTACAGTGTTAGACAGGGAGTGTAATCTTGAGCTTAAAAAAAATCAATAACGTCATTTTTCCATTATTAGTTTACGTGATAATTTTGTGAGGCAGTCAATGTGGTGTTGGTGGCAGTGTATTTGTGGTGAGCCATGTGTCCATTGTATGAACCACATACAAACACCGGTAATTCAGTGTTTGCTCAAATTTAGACTTGGCTCAACACTGTAATCGGAGATGGTCCCAGCCGTAAGAGAGAGCAGGATGAGCAAGTGCTCAATTGCACACGTAAGCACCGCACCCTCAAACTTTTCAGCCTGGGTCAAAATGCAGGATGTAAAATTTGCTCCAATTTTGATCATGGGGGTATTTTGACAGAGGCATGTTATTAAGACAGCTGTTGTGTTGTTTATTTGTTCAGGGGGTGCAAAATAATTCCACTTCGATATTTTGTGCTGCCTTTATTCTAGATAGCTTTTATAGACTGACTGATTTGTAGATCTGCATCATCAAGTGGCACTGAAAGAAAAAGGGGTCAGCTCCTTATTTCTCCTCGGCAACAACAGATTTGCAGCGTTGCCATGACCTCAGTATCATGACGTGATTTTGTTGCCATGACAGCAGAGCTACAAGGCAGTTAGATGGGTAAGTCTGCAGTTTTGAAATCAACAAGGGCAAGGAGATTTTCAAATCTTCAGACTGGGTGTAGAACAACTTTTCATAGAATAGAATAGAATAGAATAGAATAGAATAGAATAGAATAGAATAGAATAGAATAGAATAGAATAGAATAGAATAGAATAGAATAGAATAGAATAAAGCTTTTACTAATATGCTTTTAACATTACCTTTATCTCTAAGCCAGGGGAGATATTTTCAGGGAAGTTGTATTAATTTATTTTTAAAATCTGATGCAAAACACTGTATTCCAATATGCTGTGTTTTGTCTATTTTCCACACCATTCAGTGAAGTGTGGCATTTTTTCATAGATAAAAACAACTTGAAAACATTTTATCGTCATACATTTCTGTCCCAAATGCAAGATTTCCTCATAAGCGTTGCTTAGGAGTGGCCGAAATACTTCATAGATAACAGATTCCTTTTGCTAAGCAGCACCCATCCCCAAGTATCGCGTTGCATCCATTCCACCAATGAGCCGGATGAAAAGAAAACCTTTTTGGCCCACGTTGACATCTAGAATACTGTTTTAAACATACAGCGGGTTTCAATGAGACAATGCGAAACAATGAGACAAGTGTGGACAGCAGGTTGTAATGTAGACACTTTGTCAATGGCTTACTTGAGGGTGGACAACAGTCATTTTGTTGAAGGGGTGGTTAACTGTGGCTGCAGCAGTTGGGGCTCCTGGTCGAACGAAGGGTCCCTTACTCCTGTTCGCTACCTCATACGTACTGGGGCGGGTTGAGCAAATATCCATGATGTGGAAACACGACTTGACACTGTACGCAAGAGGTGAGGAGGTCAAATTGATGCCCAACTCAATGTGTCGTCAGGAGAAGTTTCAGTGGACTTACTGGTTGCTATGAGGGAAGTCGAGCAGATGTTGCATTGTCACAAAGGGGTGACTGAGAGCTTCAGCGGGGGCGATCCTCTCCTCTGTATCGATGAGCAACATTTTCTTCAGCAGACTCACAAACTCTTGGCGGTCTGCTTTCTCTGCGAGTAAATCGCTGCCTTCTAGATTCATCACCAGGTTCACCTGGAACAAAATATTTTAACTCAATCAGTTATTTGTTCTCAGTTCTTAAACTATGATATTATTGTAATATGATACATGTTTCCAGAAATTCTAAATGTTGCAATCAATTCTGACTTAGAGAATGTGGGTGTGTGAGAGTTCCTGTCTTCTGAGTAAAGGATGACTAAACCTTGAGAGTTTTATTTGGTTTGTATTATGTTTGAGGGTAAATTTTGAAGACAAAATGTCTGTGCTCTTTCATTATAAGAGATGTGTACTCTGCTTTTCTACCCACTTTCATAGATAAAAAAACCACATTCTCTAAATATTTGATGTTGACCTTTGGAAGTTTCCTATTAGAAGTCAGAAAAGTTGAACATACATGCACTATGTCATCCAAACAGCTGAAGATGTACTTCCTTGCTTCCTTTGATTTCATCCCCGTCTCAGCCTCATGCTCATCTGTAGACTGTGGAGACAGAATATGTTTTGAAGTAGGGTGTTAGTGAAGTGAAAGTATGAAGAGGTTTCAGTTGCACTATCTGTCAATAAACTGCTTCACCTTTATTCTCCAGACTGCATAAGGCGAATCTGACTCTCTGCAAAAGAAACGTGTCGTCTTTGTCCCTGCATTCAGTAAATGTTCTCCAGGCAAACCTTGCGTCTGAGAAATGTAGCGAATCTAGTTGGACAGAAGATTAGAGAGGGAAAATGACATAAATAAAATTCGATTGAGGTAAATTAAGGCAGTAAAATTCATTTAATTCTCATAAACACTGTGTTTGCTGTCATTACAAAGACAACCAGAGCGACATCATTTTGTAAAGTCCCTGACAATCAGAGTCACTGGTTGCAGATTGTCTCGGCCGAGCACTGCCTCAAATACCTTGAAGACTACAGTTCATGTGAAATAGTTAAACCCAAATATCCCTGTGCTGATGTCTGACAGGTGTCAGGGTCTTTTCATGTTAGGCTGTGATAACAAGGTCCTCCTGCGCTAAATGCCAGGTGCCTTCCTTGGTTACGATGGCTCTTTGGCGGACTGTGCCACACACACACACTCACACATGCTCACAGGTTATGTGAGGAGGCCAGTGAGAAGCCTTGCTGACGTCAATCACACTTAAGTGTTAAGGACAACGAGCATTACAGATTCAGCACCGCAAAGAATCATGGAGCCACACAGTGCGAAAGACGTGTCACACGACGTCAATCATTGGAGCTCCAGTCCAACCCTAAATGTGATAAAAAATCCTGTTATGTCACACGATTTGCGTATGCCAGTATGGCAGAAAATAAGAATTATATGTAACATTGCTAAAAGCTCAGCTTTAGGGAATTACGTTTTGGAAATGGAAAAACATCACTACAGTGGCAGTGGCGTAGAAAATAGAATTATATGGGAGGGAAAAGTCTTGTATTAATTTTCCCTGGATGAAAAACAAGGCTATAAAATAAAGCTTTAAAAAAGTGGAACGAGGACACAATGATTTTGTAGAATTGCCTCCAAAATTAGGTTGTAGATGTACAAAAACATTGCTGAGAGTTTCAGAATTATAAAGGCACATATAGAAAGGTCGAGATGTTACAGGGACCTTAGATAAATGAAGAGGTGGAAAATCAACTGTAATTGCTCAATGTTTAATCTTGACTGTGTGGGTGATCTAATATCCTGCAACAAATTAATAGTGCAGAAAAACATTTCAGAGTAGAATCATTCAGAGTATCAAAAATGCTTTCCACTTTTGATCTCTCTGACCTTCACAAAAATGAAGAATCAATTAAGCTACAAAATATTCTGCATCTAAAAATTCACACTAAGCCCTGAGAATGTTTGTACTCCCATCATTTAATGCGTTAATCTCTGGTCAAACCATGTATTGAGCCCGAGCTTGAACGTTGGTCTGATCCTGGGGTATAAACAAGCAATGTGTCTGCGAGTGGGAGTAACATATGTCCATGTTTTCAATGTAATGGGTAAAGACTCAATTTGTTTTTCATAATCATGAAGCCATCTGGTTATTTGGTTCATATCAATTCCCAAGATGTACAGCAAATCAGAATATAGAATGTAGTCAAATCCAGTCAAATTAAGCAACACATTACTTATTACGTGTGCAGTGTGCACAAGTACAGTGATTGTTTATTAGTCCAGTGGTGCTCAAGGCTTTTCACTCTTATTTGTTTCTCAGAGTAGACCACCATTCAAATAATGTAACATTACATAAACATGAGCAAATATTTGGCTGATTATCAATTATGTTCATTTTTCAGCCAGTATGAAACATACAAAACTTATTTCTCAATTGTTTAGACACTATCTCATGTATTTTTATTTAGTTTGGTACGGACCACAGAACCCATCTCAAATGCAAAAAGACCTTAAGATTCTTCGGTTAATTTAAAATATCGGATTTGGATGGGAGCAGAATAGAAAGCTTTTAATATCGAAAACTACAGTACCTGTACGTTTAATCAAACGAGAGGTGTTCTGATATTAATTGAACTAAACGATACACTAATATAGGATGAGGAAGGTAAGAAGAGTAGGAGGACTCGGAGTTATAAATACAATCTGCTGTGTAAAATGGAACCAGATCCTGTGCAGAAAGATAAGTTCAAAACGGAACTGAAGGGGTGGCTCCAGCCAGATTCCCTCCGCGTTCAAGTGGATGGATGACACCTCACACCAGCAGGCAGCTGTGGCCTCTTTAGTTTAGTCAGCTTACTGTTTAAGTTGTGTATTCACTGTATTAGCAAGAATAACAAATGTTTGTTTTGTTGATGTTATTTTTGTCTACTTGTAGTTTGTATGTTCTATTTATATTGAGGCACTGTCAATGGGACATCCTGATCATGTTTTAATCTATGTTTTAACTAGAGTTGGTTAGTTTATTCAGTTAGTTCGTTTATTCAATTGATCTGTAAGAAAAAATACTAATCTTGAAAGTGCACTGACATTTCCCAATTGAAATCAAGGGCTGACAATTGAGGACGTATTTGGGAAAATATTGATATCAACTATAAAATCTGTTGTGGTGTGTTTATTTGTAGTGAGCATTATACACAGGTGTAAAGTGTTTCATAAAGAAACCAGAATCCTTACCAAGACACTAGTGACAATTATTTTACACTGAAGGTAATGTGAGGCAGCCACATGTTAAATGCACAGTCCCAGGTGCTCTGACATAATCATATTTATGTCGAGGATTCACTTCTGCCACACCGAACATGAAGAACGTTTCTGTGAAGTGATCTTTGTTTCAGGTTCCTTCTCACCTATTATCTCGCTTCTTTTTTTAGGAACTCTCACATCTCCTATTTTTAGCAACTTGTATCCAAACTCATCTGCCCATCTGAGACTTTAGACTACAAGAGGTCTCCATGAAATGAGGATGCTCTCCTTAAATCTTCCTAAGGCAACGTTATTTCATGGGACCCGTCTTATGCAAAATATGACTTTCATTTTGTTCGTGTTGTTGACTGAGGTCAAATCTGTTTTAGAGATGTTGAGTGATTTCTCCTTAGCCTGACCCTGGGATGGAAACAATTTTAAAGTTGGTGATAAAAATAATTCATGGGCTTCAGAGCAGGGTGCAGAGAGGCTGAGCATCATCAGGTAGGGAGCAGTGGCACAGAAAGGCTTTGCTGGCAGGCTTTGAGGGGATAGTGAAAAGCAGCTCAGCGTAAGCCCTGATCAGACTGGGCCCCGGAAGACACCGTCAGGGGTCCACTGGGACAAATGGGAAAACCCATTTCTGCTCAGTCTTGCTGACACCAGCTGACTGCTAAGTCTACCTCTCGAAAAAAAAAAGTCCCTTTCCCACCCAATAAAGAATGTTGCTTGAGTATAAGACGTAGGGCAGGCTAAACTATGAGGGAAAAAAAGTGACTTAGTCTGACAAATATGGTAAATTATATTTAATAAATAAAAAGGAAGTCAGCGTATCCAAAAAAAAGATGTTGTGTGAATATGGTTGCTTACCTGGTCATACTCCAAGGCCCCAGGGTAAAGGGGCCAGCCCAGGAAAAGCTCAGCTATCACACAGCCTAGGGACCACATGTCTATGGCTTCACAAAATGGCAATCCCAAAATAATTTCTGGAGCCCTGTAGAAATACAAAAAGAGTTACACCCATGGCATTACAGGATTGCATTCAAGAATAACTTTCATTTTACAAGCGATGTCATCGTGTAAGACATTAACACAAAGTGGCATTGATGATAAAAACAGACAAAAACATTTTTGAAAATGATAAACAGTCGCAATGCATAATAGAGAATTAAGGAGGATGGCTGTTAGATGTTTTAAAGTGGGAAATAGCAAGCAGTATGAGTTGAGCCAGAGTGGCTGAGCATGAGCAGGCCCCGGCCAGTGGGTTAGGAGGTCGGCCAGTCTGGGATGAAAGCTTGGACAGTGTTAAATCTCCTCGTCCCAGACAGAAAATCAGCATTAGTATTTCTTCATTTACTTGACGGCTTCCTGTTACTAGAAGTGAATTGGTGATGAAAGGACGAGAAGAGCAGAGGAAGAGTGGTTGTGGGCTTTTTGGTCTCATTAAATAAAAAGTAGTGGACATTAAAAAAAATATATTAAAAAATACCGCTTTAGGGAAAACAAAAAAGGTCATGAAAATGGCATCAGATCATTGAACTACTCTTACGTTTGCTGGCATCTCCAACAAAATTCTACTAATACTGTAATATCAATGTACTATTAATATCATATTAAATGTACAAAATGTAATATCAATCATTTCACTCTTGTCTTATATTAGTTAAGGAAGCTTAACACAATACAAGAGCAGCAAATGACATAATTATCACAAAATAAAAACGAAGCAAACAATTATGATCATGTGCGCAAAACAATACGCATACAAAATCTGGGTCAGTCAGAAACATAGGAAGAAAAAAAACACAGGGAGTGGAGTCAGGCAAACAATTTCTCATCCCATCAGTATTAGGGCAGGATTTTCCAGAGGATAAAGCTCGGGGTCGGGGCAGCATTGGGTGGGATGTGTTGTGCCCCATGCAGGACCTAGCTGGTCTAAGATGGGAAACTCCATCTAATGCAGCACAAATCTAATCTTACACGATGTATATCTTGTCAATGCAGATTGGCCGTAGAATGACAGAACCAACAAGCCAACTGCTGCCATGCACCTAAAGTCATGACAGCCCCATAAAGCCTGTCATTCATGTATGTAGCACAACTATTTTGGTTTCCATTTACAGAACTTTAAGTGAAGCTGTTATCTCACACTTCCAGAAATAGCTCCCTCATCCTCCCGCCCGTGTCCTATCAGGGAGGACCAACATGTAAGGTGGAATCCGACCTGCAAATAAGGGCGGCAACACACCAGGGAGGGGTATTGTTGTTTTGTGCTTACAGAAGCCTTACACAGCTTGTCCGGATAAATAAAAGTATTTTTGGAAACACGGGTGAGAAACATAGTCACCCTCTTGATGGAAGCAGGAGGAATTTGTGCACATCTCTTCCACCAATTGTGTAATTCCACATAGTAATTTTCAGGTCATTCCGCATTATTTTGTGGAACATGGGCAGCAGTTGTGCTCTGATCAGCCTAGGCCTTGGATTAAGGGTACAAGGCTTTGGGCGTGTGCTACCAATGTAAACCTCTTAATGTGCTGACATGGAGCCAAAGCTAAAGAAAGATTTTTGTCCCAATTCAGATTGACTTCATGTTGTCAACTTGCCATTTTCAGTTGGAACACAATGAACCTCATCGACCGCCAAAATCAAAAGAGGTCATTTAAAAGTGAATCCCCAGTTCAACTCGCTTTTCTTCTATGTCCATTGTGTTGTTATGGAGATTAAATTTCCAAGACTACAACAACAAGGCTATATACAACTTTCCAATAGCCGCCTGAGTACAGACAAGTTGAGGGAGTATGTTTTTCTGTCCTTGGCAACAAGTCAGTTTGAGTTTGCCAACTACTACATAAGGCCTTTAGCAATGACTGTTCTCATTTTCAAGGTGAAACCTCCCAAGTATTCATTAGACGCCTTGCCTTAAATCCATTAATTTATTGGAAAAACAATAACAGTGTGGAATGTAAAGTTGATCTCTCCAGTTTTCATTTCCTCTCCTTATGTGCGCATGTACTGATAGTTAAGCCACCGACTCAGCCACAAAAGAGAAAGGTAGGCTTTTGTTGTGAAATAGTAGTGCAGATACTTGTTGGTATAGTGGGAATAATACCCTTTCGTAGATTCAGCGTGCTATTTTTACTTTTTTTTTTTAACTAGCAAATATTTAATTTACATTCGCAGTGGTGCTCAACCGCATATATTATACATTGTGTATAGAACATATGCTTCAAAGACACTTCTTGAATGAAATAGTTGCCGGGGATCAAAATCTTATCTATCCCTGCAACGCCCTTTGGCAAACTATCAGACTGTTCAAATAGATGCAAAATGCACAAAAGGGTTGTTTCAAATAAAAATGTTGAGTAAGGCCTAAAGAGTACAATATACCCCATTACATGAGGGAATTATTTGATCATGAGCAATGAACAAAACAGACTAATTCTTTAAAAATTAAATGAGAACCGTCTTGTATTGTCAAGCTCTCCTAGAGTTGCACTGGCCAGAGTTATTTTAAGCAGTTCTTTGCTCACATTCTTAAACATGCTGCTCCCTTGACGTATGCACAACATGGTTTCCACAAAACAGGCAGTTTTTATCCGGGCCGCTATTTACATAGCATGCAGTCATTGATTTCACCACGTCAGTTTACGCTGTGATTGTTGTGATAGCGGGATATCTTTTTGAAGGCGCGTGTATCTATTTTCCATGATGTCAAACGTACATCTTATATATATAGCTTGCTGGTCAATCTAAATTAAACAGTGCGTGTACACTGAAATATTATCTGCTCATTGCGGCAACATTTACTTGTATGTATCAGCATATGAAAATAGAGCAGCAGAATGTCAGGAATGGCCACCAAAGCGCTGAGAGGACTGCGATGACAAGCAGCTGCTCTCAACTTCCTGCCTTACAAAAGTACAAACTATTCTATTTTGGGCAACTTCCTGAAACAGCCTATACACAATGGTATTTGTGAAAAGATAATTGAAACTTGTTCAACACAAAGCTGTAATCGTTTTTATAGGTGCATCACAAAGCAACTTCAGTTCATGGACCGTAACCCCAGGAACAAAAAATGGAGGAAAATCTGGAATACGTCAGTTTCCACTGTTTTGGGGAAGCCTTTCTACAAGATTTTAGAGTGTGTCTGTGAGATTTTTGCCGTTTCGGGAAGAGCATTAGTGACGTCAAAGGTCGTTAGAGGAGAGGGCTCACATCTCTAGATTCCTTCCCCCATTGTTGTGCGGTTTTAAAGTACCAATGTACATACAATACTTCAAAAAAACTATCAATAAAAACCACTGCCCAATTGTATCATTGATCAGCTCTAAGTAATCATTCCTCCAATACAGTGGTTGACAACCGCCAAATAAGTAGAACGAGTGCAAGCAGGGGGATAAAAGTTCCGTGAGGCATCTGGCTCTCACAGATGAGAAGGAATTTCCTAGAACCAATAATCAGTCGATTCCTTCACATTTTATGTGTTACATAACGCAACAAAAGCAACCGTATCATAGTTTCCTTTCCATCCAAGCTGCCAGCTATGTCAGTTCAAACACCAAAAGCCAACCGAAAATATGCATGTGTTCCGAAGTTGGTACTTCAGGTTTCCACAAGGTCTTGGGACAACAAACTACACCTGCGGGTAGCATCTACTCAGGCCTACACGAGCCGCGCCTTTGGATATAAAAACCACAGACGTTCACAACTAAAGAGTTTATGATTACGTAACTAATAAGAGTTTGGGCGATTTACATGTAACTACCTCGAAGGAATATAATTTAGTAATTTCTTGGCCAGGCTTCCAAAATGTTCCAAAATGTAATCTGATTACACAAACAACGTTGGGGTTAGCACTCCAAAACTCCTGTTAAATCCTTTCTGAAATGAAGGCACTAAGTTAGTCAAAGATTAAATCAATTTATTTGCCGACAAGTTCTTTCCCAGGCTACGGAGCCTGAAAAAAATCTTTTATAATAAACACTGTGGCGTCACTTTTTTCAGACTCTAGTGGTATGTGGCTCCTTAGCTGGCAGGATGTTGTGCAGCATGGGACACATGGGAGATTTCCTTGTTTTGCCAGAGGAAGGACATTTTTGACCCAACAGTTTTACTTCCCAATGACAGTAAAACAGCTTGCGGTTGCACTTAAGTGAACTGTCAAAACTATCAATCCTAATTACAGCCAACAAAGTTTACTGCTTTGTACTCACCTATAGTACCGAGATTGGAGGTACGTGGAGCATACTGCTTTGGACACGTGACTGGCCGAGCCAAAGTCTATCACCTTCACCCTGTAGGGTTGCCTCACCGGATCCACCAGCATAATGTTCTCAGGTTTGAGGTCTGCATGAATCAGACCCATACTCTTCAACTTCTTCAGAGCCGTGGCCACCTGCTGCAGCACAGGTCTGATCACTTTCAAGGGCAGCGGGCTGAACTTATTCTGCTTGAGGAAATCGTACAGGTTCTGCTCGAGCATCTCAAACACAAGACAGGTGTGGCTGCGGTGTTGGAAGCATTCAAAGGCTCGCACCAGGTTGTGTTCGTCTGCGTTCTCCCCGCTCAGACGAGCGAGGATGCCGACTTCGATTTGACCTTGTCGGGCGTATGAAGGATGGTTCTTCAGGATCTTTACGGCCACGACCTCGCCCGTGCCTCGTTTCCAGCACTTTACCACCTGTCCGAACGTGCCGCGTCCCAAGAAATCCAGCACTTCGTATTTATTCTTCAGGGAGCAAAGAACCTCATGCTGTACGACCTGGTAGTCCCCGTCACATCCTCCAGCGACGGGTCCTGCAGCCTGCTTGGAAGTCCCCCCTCCTGCCACCACGGCCGCAGGCGCTGCTGCGTTTCCTACATTCGTTGTTTGCAACATGGCAGGCAACATTGACAGTTCCTCCACAATCTGCATGGTGCTCCCTCGATTATCCAGCTCCTCACTTTTACGTTTCAGTCCACATCGCTGAGAGCTGTCAGCCGAGTTCAAACCTACACAGTCTGATTCTGTGTCTCCCTCCCCCTCCGCTTTCCCGTCCTCCTCCTCTCCACCAACCTCACCTCCTCCACTGTAGCCCTCTCCCCTTCCCCCTCCTCCTGCCCCTGTTGCTCCACTGCTGCCCCCACTTGCTGTGACTGTCTTCTGCTGCTGCTGATGACGACGATGATTCTGGTTCTGCTTGTGGACAACCGCTGCGCTCTGCCGCTGCTCGACCGCAGCCCGACCCAATTGGCTACCTCTTTTCCCAGGCTGTTGTCTCTGGACGCCCCGCACAATCACCGTCTTCACAGGGTACACTTGTCCTCCAAACACTTTCGCGTCCCCCGCCAACTCTTGGCTCAAGAAGGAGCAGGCCTTCGTCGGGTGCACAATACCAAGGTTTCGCCTGTTCAGATAAGTCCGCGGATGTGCTCTCTCATGGTACACACAGCTGCTGGGCTCAACTTTGAGTTTCTTCACACTGCTAAAGGCACTTGTCTGGGTTTGATAAATGTGTGGTGGGTAAACCAAGACTTGTGAGGCCATACCTGTAAGGCAAAGAGAAACAACATTGGAGGTCAACAATACTTGGAATATCATTTTAGTAATTGAATATGAAAAACTAATGATAAGCATTATAGAAAATGGACAGATGCAAAGTTCCATTCAACAAATAGAGATTTTAGTAAATTCAGAACATGGCGACCACAGACTGAAGCGAGAAGGGACAATAACATTGGTTACAAACCCACCAATCATGATTTTGGACCAGAGCAAGATCATAAAACTTATAAATGTGATAAGAAAAGTCATCCTCATCATCATCGAGCAAACAAGCTGCAGTGGAGAGCTTGAGAGCACCTTTCGACTCACATCCATCCACTGTAAACTCACCAACACCTCCACACAGAAGATGACTAATGTTGTAAAGGCTTGCCTGACCTTTCCCTGTGGTTGCAATACATCCCCTGCTTCACGTTTCCAGGCAACCAATAGGGAGGAAAAGCATCAGATGAAGACAACCAGACGAAAATAAAGCCACATGGCATCAAGGGGTGCAGATGGACACCACCCACCTGTTTGTGTGTACCATTTCATGTTTACTGTTCCCATGGGAACGTATTACGTGTACATCTGATCACCTAACAACCATTTAAAGGGGCAATGAAGTTCGATAGTTTCTAATGAGCCTCCCTGGCAGAGTGACTAAGCATTGGGGACAATGGGTGCCATACTCTGACCTCTAACCTACTCCCATTGTCCAACCGCTCAAGCTCAATGCTTTACACACGTTTATCAACATTTGGTCAAATAAAAATACCTTTTGACGCTTTCCTATGCTTGATGTCTATCACCTTGGTGCTCTAAACATGACAAGACAGACAATACCAAAAGATTTGCTATGCGTTATGAAAGCTCCAAATTACAGCCTGAGCCAACAGTGACTGCGCATGAATAGAAAAACTGGATTAATGGATTAATTAAAGTTTAGAGTTTTCCATTTGACAAAAAAGGAGCCTGATGAAAGGCAATCACTGAGTTTATTACTAATGATGAACCTGAACATTTGCAATCATTTATTGGGACCATTCATAGGTTGCAAAAACAGTGATTTATTAACATGTTGAATACTTTTGATCCGAGGTGCTTGCTTCCAGGCTACAAATATTTTGCTGAGGTTGCCTTGCTTTGATTGTATAAATATGTGAGAAAAAAAAAGCAAAGCAATATTCTTTGGGCCAAAACAATATGGATGAGGGGAGCCAAGCACTGTGGAGTTTTATGAGGTTAAATTGTCGATCATTTAAAAGGTTCATTTACCATATGTGTTCTGACAAAAAGGACATTTTTTGCAATCGTATTGCTTTTATGTGTAAAGAAGCGTTTCTATTATTGCTGCGGAACTTGATGCAAGTTAATTGTCTGAAAAGAAATGGTAGTAAAAAACTATTTCAAGGATAGTTTGGTAGGGGTGGAAAAAAAACAAGTAAAACTTGATTTGAATAACAGCAATGTCATTTGCTAAGGAGAAGCAGGGCAATTTAAAACAACGAAAATTGAATTCCTGTCAAGAAAATCAGATTTCAATTTCACCCAGCCCTACTTAATAGTGTTTAATCTCAACTTTGCTGTGATCAGCAGAAAACAGCCAAAAACAGCATGCAAGGGCTTTACCACTAACATTATACAACCCAAGACAAAAACCTCAGCTGCCAGCAAGATAAACCCTAAAGACGTCTAGATCCCAAACCCTGGAAGAGCATCTTGTCAGAGACTCTTCTCGCACCAAAAACAAAAACCACCATCTACTTAAATTATGAGACGCCGGACATAAAATGAGTAACATAAGGGAGTAATTGGTGGGAAAGAAAAAGAATAGCAGCTGCTTCTATTCTTATGAGCAGACGCCAGATACTCCCTTGGTCAACCATGAGGCTTCTACTGTGGGATTGCATTACAGCCTTCAAAGCCTTCCACCAACCTTGAGCTGCAAGATAATTACTCACGAGTGACCTTATGACAGTCGTCAACTCGAAATTTAAACCAGGAAGAAAATCAACACGTCACACCTGTCTGTGACAAGCAAGTGGTAGTGTGTGACAAAGTGTCATTGATATACTGTGAATAACAGTCACAATGTTTACATGCCATTAATATTCTGGTTAAGGTCAAAATTTCTGTTTCGGAAACATTCTGAATAACCTTTTTTTCATGCGTGAGCTGACAGTCACTCCCTGCGATCAATCTGAATCTTCTTGTCTAAACCGGATCTTTCTGCACTAACAAAACAAACAAATGGGCATGATGTATCCGGATACAGATTTATATGACCAAATAATCAGGTTAGAAAAGGAGTAACCCAAGGATAAAAAGGAGTAACCCAAGGATCTTGAGGATTCCGAATTTTTAAAAACCTGAAGATGAGCATATCGGGGGTTTTGCTTATGTTTACATGGCTTTGCGGAGCCGGAATATTCCTAATGCTGTTGTGAAAAGTCTGTCAAGTTAAGCATAGCAGCATTAAAATGGAATAAACCTTCCACACACTAAGCAACTCCATCACATTCATCACATATAACAATGAAACAGTGCTACACACGATTAAGGGAATCTAAGGTATCACATCATCACCATCTCATGCATACAGCGAATGAGCTAACAGAGGCAAAAACTGACCATGGCTATGTGGTTAGACTTCACTATTCAAAGTAACACAAAAGCTGATCTGTTCACTGCAGATAACACTTGAACATGTGATAGTGAAATGTAGCATAGTTCAGCGCCGTGTTAACGAGATGATAAAAAGAGTTTACACAATGAAGATGGATTTACAATATAAGATAGGGCGGACCTACACGTGTTTTTATTTCTTAACCTGAAAGGTGGTGTGCCTGATTAATAGCTAACCTTTAATATGCACATAAACCGTGCAGTTTAGTTGTTTGAAAAAGGCTTTTGCAATCATCAGAATCAACAGATTGTTTATTAGTTACTAATACGAGCCAAATGTGATATTGTAGAGGTGGGCCTTTTTTTTTTTTTTTTTTAATACTTGCAATCCCTCTGCCTTAAGACTGGGTTTGCTGCAAATAGTCACAAACGGCCTCACAGTGTCTCGTGAAAAAGATCTTCTTTTCTCAAAAGCCTCTCTATTTTCCAAGGAATGTGAGCACATGGGATTTCTCATTACTTGCATTTAGAGGTTCTCAGCTTGTTGGATTAGTTCTCGTACACAGTCAATATAAAGAGTGGACCGAATGTTCAGGACACAGCATAAATTGACATCTGTGTAAAAGGGACAGCTGGAACCAAGAGGCAGCGTCACACTTTAAACCAACGCTGCTGCTGCTGCCTGACACGTCATGCCTCTAATTATGAAAGGCCTTGGAAAAAAAAAAAAAAAATCCCACACTGGGTGGGCACTGGCTGTTTGGCTCCATAATAACAAAGACAATGACTGTAAAGTGCAGGGTATTTTTTTTCTTTGCAAGCGTTGTTCATAAAATTATCATCTGCACAAAGTGTAAGCACCACCACTGAGGTGTGAATATGTTGCCATCAGTGAATAATTTTCATGTTGCTAGTCCCTAAAACAAATATTCTTCTTGATTACATTTAGTAGGACTGTAACGATATAGTGTGCATTTACCAGGAATGTGCATCTTAACAATTTGAAATGTATCGGGGGTATTCCAAGTACATTTTCATTTTTAAATAATCTATTTCATGCGAAATCCATGTTTTTAGATTTTCAAATCTTATTTCTCCCATAAACAATGCAAAATGGTGTTTTCCTCAATTCATCGATCTCAACAGTCGAATTTTCTCAAGGTGAAAGTTGGCCAAGTTTTTCTGAAGAACTCGGAGCAAAAAGTCTGGGATTAGCCAACCATCTCTGTTCTTAATCGGTGGGAGCCAAAATGCTCCAATACTGCTGACCTCAAAGGGCTCGCAGTTTCAGGGTTAATAGTCATACGAGTCATGTTTCTTTCTCTCCTACGGGTTTTTCTCCTAATGTAGTTGAACATTAGCAGTAGCCACAGTGTAGCTCATTTTGGTCAAATGGCGGCGTCATCAACTGACTCAGACCAGACAAAGTGGTAAAATAGATATGAAAGCATTTTCAGTTTCTACTGCAACATTATGTGGAAACTCACATGTGCAGAAAAATCAATTTTGATCATATTAAATTATGACTCCTGGTCAACCCTGACATAATTTAATACCAAGTAACATTTCTTGATCAACATGCTTATCCATTCATTCGTCAAGAAGAAAATATATACTAGGTAGCCCAATCCAATTATCTGCCTGGTCTTAAAATAAACACTGTGCCTGTCCTGTCCTACAAAGAATGTTGAATGTTTACTTCTGGTGGAAATGTTCCACCCATCTGCACAGCTTTCCACAGAAATTCCAAGATTGTCATGGGGCTGGCTGTTATATTTTCCACCTTAAATGCAGACGAGGTTACCAGGAAACCAGCTCTTTATGCGGAAACACAGTGCGAGCACATGTTGCAAAGCCAGTGGGGTGTGTCATTAAATGTCTATGCTACCTTCACCTCCTAAAAGCCTTGCTTTAGATATCCTAAATAAGCAAGATTAAACACAACAAATTGCTGCATATGACTATGAATGTTTTAGACAACGGTCTATGGGAAAAGGAGTCCCTTATTTAAAAGAACAAAGAAGCAAGGATAAGAAATAAATTGCAACCAGTCTGGGAAAGTATTAACTGAGAGACTCTTAGTATTTACAGATACAGTATGAGACGACAGGAAAAATAAAATTGGAAGCAATGGAAGCTTTTAGCCTTGTTTTCAAAAAGCACTCTTCAGTTACGGGTAGAAGCATGAAACTACAGGAAACTATGAGGTGTCCTTGTGGTCAACTTGGCTAAGCAATACGAGCGCAGCACTCCTACAATATCTACCGTATTAAAGCAAAACGGGTCGATAGAGTCCATGACACCAGTCAAGGGTGTTAGAATAATTTCTAAGATGCACAGAGGCGTCTATGAAAAGGTATACAAGCTGCTCATGGTGTGGTTGACTGAGAAAGCAGCACGTGGGAGAGATAATGTGACGATGAGTGTAATGTGTGAGAAGGCAGAAGCCATTTATGCTGCTTTGCGCTAGCAGAGCCCAGGCACTTCAACAGGGCGAGTTGATGAAAGGCAGTAAGGCTTCGTCTGAAAATGTTTATAAGAGCCTTCAGCCTTCATTCTATTGACAGCTATGGTGAGGCAGTGAGCACTGATGCAAAAGCAGTGGAGGTTACCTCAAAACATTTGCCGTAATTGGAGCAGACAAATGATACATTCTTTGAAGTTTCCAAATTTAATGAGAAACCCTGAACATTTTTTTAAAAATATATATATTTTGAGATTTCCATTTCATTTGCGATCACTTTATCAAGGTCCTATTTCCATGTGTTAACATCAATCAAACATCCTATAAACAGGATGGTCTGTCCAAACTGTGAATACACTGTGGACCAATTTAAACATTGCGTTATGTACCAAATGCAATCCCTTTACAAAGATAATAGCTTTACTTAACACTGTCAGAGGGGTACTCATTATTGAGGTTGTGGAACTGTACTGAATTCTATTATGAGCTGCCACTAATACGTTTTCTTTATATGTTCAATACTTTTGAAAAATCTTACGACACTCCACCAAACAAAAAGGTCACTGAAAATACTGAAATAAAGATGACGTCATCTCCTCAATTTGCCCAAATATAATAATGTGCTTTTCAGGCATAACTAGCCCACAGAAACCATTCGTGCAATGTGGCTTGCGATGAAAATGAGTTTGACAGTCACACAACTTACCATCTCCTGAAGTGGGTTGCATTAGCTGTGCCTAATTTTGTGGCCAGTGTAGGAGGCAACACAACAGGTGCCGGGGAGACAAAACCAACCAGTCACCTAGAAAATCTACATCTATAAACCACACTAACTTGTTAATAGGGGAAAATATTAAGAGTCGATGGCCGGTTATCTGAACACAAGCGATGGGACCGAATTTGGTTAAATAACAAGATCATGTATGCACTTGCAGAGGTTCAGTGAGCTCAAAGGTCTTCCGTGTTTGTGTTAACTTGCCTGTTGACGTCTTAGGACAAATAATGGATTGACACTATGAACGCAATGGGACACAAAAATCACAACATTGACCGGGTTCGTTTCATCCACGTAGTAGAAAGTGATATTGTCATCACGATGTATAAATTGACGGATCCCCATGACAACACAGAAATAAAACACCACACACACTTGCGTTGATTGTTACAACCAACGTCACAATCACATAGGCGTACTAGGAATGTTCCTACTAGTCAAGTAGCAAATACCTAATCGCAGCAAAATGATCGTTTCGTTACCACAAAGTCACGATCGCGTGATTAAAACCAAACAGACGCGCGAGCCAAGTTTGTTGTTAAGTTACGGCAGTGTTACGTCACGAGCAAACTGCTTCTGCAATATCAATTTAATCGCACACACGGTGCCCCCTCGTCCACGTACCTTCACATAGAGTCACAATAAATATAATCCAGGGCTTTTCTGAACATGTTACGGACTTATGAATCCATAGCATGCACAGTTCGCCTGCACTGCTGCCATCTTGTCCTAGACGACAGGAAGGGAGAGCTCCCCCTCGGTAACGCCACCATCTCCCACATTGCAAACGTCAACTGAATCCCGCATATGAACATCCAGAAATATCAAGCCGTGCTCGGGTGAGAGCTACGCGGGTCTAATGTGTCTCCCTCCACTTTTGGGAAGGTAGCCCATCTAAGAAAGGGTGGCCGTCCCCCCGTCTAGATGCGCTGCTCCGCAGCCCTGCTAGCCTCCAACATGTCTCTTTCCTCTGTCTTCAACCCAGCGAGAATGTTTGTGAGCTGACGGCATTGGCCAGACTACAGCAATCAATCACAGATAACATCGATGCAAAAACAAGGCTTACAAATAGAATAGCATAGAACTGACAGGATACATATCTGTTTCACACCAAACGTCTGATCATACTGAATGATCGATGGATTTGCGGCAAGATGGCATCGTTTCAGACCGAACAAATTAGATGCTTGATCACTCGGGAATCTTCTCGTTTGGTCTAGTGTTTTGGTTGTCAGCCAGACACGCACACACGCACTTCCCGTGGTTGTCATATGTCTCACCCTACTGGTCAGGGAGGGGAATAACATGTCTACAAACAGTGCAGTGGTCGTGAAATTTGAGCTGTGGAAAACCCCCAGGACACTTTGTTGCAATTCCAGGACTTAATTCACCTCCGGTCAAACACGATCCTTTTTTTTTTTTTTTTTTTTTAACCGTGCAATTGTTGTATTCCACGTACATTTTAATTTATTGCATTGATCATAATCCCTCATGAGGAGATTCATTTTACACCATGCTTTATATATGCATAATTTGTGTTGAAAACCACATACAGTCAAGTAAGATGCAAAACGCGTACAGAGCTGCACCTGCCTTGCTCAAGGGTACCTCAATGGGAGCCGGGAACCAGATTAGCATCTCCCCAACTAGTTGCCTATTCCCCCTACATTTTGGGCCAAAGCAGGACTTAAACTTTGACCCTCCAGTTCTAAAAAGCTTCTGCCGTCCACAGGTTTTGGTTTACAGCCAGATCTATGGCACCCAGATCTGAACTGGCAACCTCTTTAACTACAGTCAAACTCTCTACCCACTGCTTTGTTATTCCATCTTCGTTTTCAATTCTATATCTTGCTGGTTGGAATTGGCCATTCCAGAATTTCAGGAATTTTTTCTGTTGCTGTCATGAAATTTCAAATAATACATGCACAGACATACATATTTGTTTAGTATATTAAATATGATAGCTGTCCTCGGACAAAATGTACATGTAGCTTTCGTTAAATTGATTCCAAATACAGTATTGAAGAGCTCTTAGGTATTTTCTAAAATTCGAAAATTTTAATGTGTAGTGTGGAATTTGGTGAAAATGGAAATTGTTGGAATGTGATTGAATTTGTTAGGAGAATGGTGGATATGTTTTTTGTTTAGTGTCTCATTTACTTGAATGGGTTTCTCATTAAGTGGTTAAAAAACATGAAAAATGGCATGTGAAAGCTGTCTTTGTTTTTGAGGGGGGGGGGGGGGGGAGGGGGGGGGGGAGACTTGTTTTATTGTTGAAGGTTTGAGGCCGGAAGTTTTATTGTTTATGCCCGACGCCGAGGAGGAAGTCGATCTCCTCGCCATTTTGGAAAAAAAAAATCGGTTTGTTACCAAGCAGCTACTTCTATGAGGACAACGTGATAGCTCGGTTTAAAAATAATGCGCGTCACGGAGCTGCTTTAAAAATTCGCCACTTTGTTACCCTTTAATCCTTACTCAAACGGTAGTATTACTTATATTACTCTTCCGACCATGTCTACAGATCCAGCAGCCGATCAGGTAAAGTTAGCTTATGTCTCGAAGGCCTGTACTAAAATGCTAATGCCGCATGTAATTTATCCTTGCTGTGACAGTCGTATATATTTTTCTAAGTGTATTTGTTGCGTTTTGAGTATGTTGGCAGGTGTCAGTTAATCGCAGTAAATTGGTTTAAATGTCGATATGTTCGTTTAATGGCGGCCTTACGCCGTATTGTCTAGTCTAGCTCGTGGCTGCGTTGTCGCTATGGCGTCGTTGGCCTGATATACTGCCTCCTTTTCCCCCCTGAAATACACGCGGAAACTCTTGTAAAATAAAACAGTCATAGTCCGCGAATTAGTACGTGGCAAGCAATTATTGTTACGATTCGAACGCGTAACGCACAATTGGTATCATTAAATTATGATTGAATGAGTGGGGTGGTCAGGTTGAATTTACCTCAAACGTGCCCATCAAGCTTTAACTTAAATGCAACCACCACCACTCCCCCAGCTTTATATTCACCCGCACAGTTTGCAATGTATACAATTTGTTTTTAATTTTCATTCTGCAGCATAATGATTCATTTTCATGCATTTGGTCCTTCCACTGCAGACTGCAGCAGAGTACGTCCCGGAGAAGGTGAAGAAGGCAGAGAAAAAGTTGGAAGAAAACCCATATGACCTTGACGCTTGGAGCATTCTGATTCGAGAAGCACAGGTTTAGTGACTCAAGAGTTGCATTACTGTATAGGGGTTTAAATGATGGGCTTAAGGGTGGGGGTAAATTCTTTGTTAAAGTCTTACATATATTTTGCTCATGTTTGTGTGGATGTAAATACATTCTCCCACTTTAGAACCAACCTATTGATAAAGCAAGGAAGACATATGAGCGACTTGTCACTCAGTTTCCAAGTTCCGGCAGATTCTGGAAACTCTTCATTGAAGCTGAGGTTAATACTTTTTTTTTTCTTTCTCGTACGCATGATATTTTTCCTTACATGATCAACAATGTGTTTTTCACACTAATTGTCTCACACGTCAATGGGGTTTAAAGTCACAATTCTTGATTTCAGCCACTTGCTGAAAATTATTGGTTCAAGCATCACCCTGTCATAGAATATAGATCATCAATATTGAGGATTGTGCCTTTAAATATAAAAACTGAGTTTCTTTTTATTTTTTTGGTTCCCAGAATTTAATTAGTATTTTCCTCGTCATATTCATTTAAATGGGGTAAAGTGAATTTGTTGCATGTTTGGTCTGCAACAGTATTAAAACAATTTTAACGGTATTTGGAGTGCATTAGCCTTTTATTCACTTGTCGTGTCAATTTATTGACTCCTGTGTCTTTTCTTTTGGAATGTGATGAACAAATACTCTGCTTTTTAGACATTCCCCATCACTTTCCCACCAAATGAATGGAACAAGGACCAGCCGCCCATTATTTGTTTTTTGCTACTTTTTTTTATGATGCGGGCAGCCACTGAGACCCTTTTTTTTTTTTCTCCCCCTCCCTGGTTTAACAAAAAAAAAAAAACGCATTCACCTGTGTGAAGCGTTACCTCAGTTTTAAGTCTCTTTCCTCATAATCTGCTCTGGAACCGCTAATGTTGTGGTTATCACATCCAGACAAGTAAAAGAATGAACTACTGTATCTTGGAAAATTTCACCACCATTGCAGCAAGATCCAGTGGACTGCAAGAAGCAGGTAGCGGAAATAATAATATAATAATCACACGAAGGGAAATTTTTTGCTTATCGTTGGCTATTGGGCAAAGTTGATTGAATCATAAAACTAGTGGAGGGAGTCAATCAGTAGCCATTTCAGTTTTCAAGTTCTTGCGCGCTGTGTTCAGTTTGAATTAATTGATACAATAGGTAAAATGTTTTTTTTTTATTATTTTGTTTTAACTGCAGTTCTTTTAAGCTTTCTTTTTAGAATTGCAAATAGGTTGTCAAAAGCTGTCATTGGTCAAAAATGGCCCCTGGGTCTTGGTTCTCCACGTCTGCCTTAAAGTGAAAGTCAAACCAAATATGCTATTTACAATATGTTTTAAGTGCACCCACTAATCCAATCACAGTATTCTGATTAATAGTGAGTTTTTTGGAAGACGAATTAAGCACAAAAGCCACCCATCGTAGCTCAACTGTTTTCTGGGTTTAGTCACACGATGGTTGCAACTTGAGACCTTCGGCACTTTGATGTCACTTTTAGTGGAGAGCAAGTAGCAATGTAAGGCAAAAGGCCGCCTCATGAGATGGATGAAAATGGGTGGATTTTTCTGCTTAATTATATTCCTTAAACACAATATTAATAAGCATACTGCTCTGCACTAGTGGCAATGCATAAAACAATATTGTATATAAAATGTTTGACTTCCCTTTAAGTTTGTTGACATGCAGGTCAGAAACATTTTTAGGTCCTTTTTTGTTTGATGTAGGGCTGCTTTGTCTTAATGTTGCTGTCAAGAATATGGAAGCCTATTGGCTTCTATGTTCACATCAGCAGCAGTTTAACTCCCCCCTGCAGCAGTTTTAATAAGCTGCCGAGTATATTTCCCCCAAGATTGACTTATTGAGTGTTTTGGTCTGTGAGTGACAGTCTCTGTGAACATACGGGTTAGTTTGTTTGCACATGATTGTTCTCAGGCAGGAAGGACTACAGCTGTTGTGATGTGTCGAAACTATTTTTGACATAGTGGTGTGTCTTCTCAGCGGCACTTGCAGTTGGCCCTTGATAGTGTTAGTTGCCATCACCTACCACTGGGTTGAACAGCTCCTGCTTAGTCATTTGCTGACGCCTGGTGTATCTTCAGTTGAATGTCAAATTTTGGTCTGCTTCCCTTTTCATACTGAGCAGGGGAGTGAATGTCAGCACAGAGCTGCTCATTTTAACCTTGCATGCATGTTATTGCCAGTGAGGCAATAAGATAGGACTGTAAGTTGCTGGCTCTGGATTTTACTCTGGATCTCTATCAGCGTGCACGTAGAACATAACATTCATCTTTCTATGATGTGCGTGTGTTCAGAAGGAACTGATCACATGTTAAATGGGAGTAAGTAGTGGGCACATACCTCCCACCTTTTGAAATACCTCTGATTAACCCCAAATAAATTCAGATTTTCTTGTGGTCTTTTCCTAGAGTTTTATCATTTCCTTTCTTGTATAAGTCTGAAATTGCTGTGCCATCAATGACTGCTCATAATTTTCCTCTGCCTTGACTACAGGGTTATGCCCAAATTTCAGCTAGAGAAATGCAGAACCAAAACATGATGCTACTACACTGCAGGAGTCCATTATATTAAATGGTGTGTTTGGTGCAATTGCAGCTGCTCCTCACAATAAGCCGCATGGAGGGACTGCTCTTTTTTTTTTTCAGCTGAAACAGCCTGAGTCAAGGTGGAGGGAAATATTTATGTGCCCATATGTCTGTTATTGTTAGCACAGTCTTTGTGCTTCTGCTTGAAGGTTAGAAAATGGGGGTAGCGAGGGATACCTTGTATCAGAAGCACTTCAAATGGTGTCAGATAGGCCTCTATTTCTGCCCACAGCCACATCCCACTTTTAAGATTTGCCTAGTTGTGTTATTTGTGGTTTTATAATTCAGATGTGCAGGTTATGGGTCACGATTATTTCTTTTGATCTTTTTTATTAATAAATGTGCAGGAGTGTCTGGACAATATGACATGCACACTTAGTTTTCTCCAGCTTTTAGTAATGATTTGAAAAAATGTTGCCTGCATATGTCCCTTAACAAGGCCAATGCGATGGGAGACGTACTATTAGCTTGAAGGAAGTAACATTAGCTTGAAAGTTAATTGTGCTGTTAGGAAAATAAACTATTTCTTTACCATGAAAATAACATTTTATTGCAAATAACTATTTTTGAATTTCTGTTGTCGTGTCAACGTCACCAGAAGTGTTGTCTGCATTGATGTAATTCAACTTTCCAAAGCTGAAATTTCTTTTATTTGAAATCCAAAACATTTGATGACAAATCCACAGTGTAGTCATGTGGTGTGCTCTAACGATTCATCATTTAAGCCCGTCACAGAATTTATGTAGAAATTTAAAGAACTTTGCCACCCTTATTAATTTAACCCTGTTTTGTGAGCAACATTTTTGGTAGCCTAAATTAGCTTTTGTGCAATATACAGCTCACACTTTAAACTTGGTTACCATTTGAGTTTCACGGGATTACTTGAAATAGGCTCACAGATGCAGATATCTTGAGGGGGCGGAAGTACGAAGGTTTGCATCAAGGGTGTTTAGTGAATCTGTTTCAGAGAAGCATTAGTAAACAAATCCTTGTTGTCTCTGTGACTTTGTGCTCATGTAGCTGTCAAAAGAAGCTTGGTTTGGCTTTATAAAATAAAAAGTCTTTATTCCATTGGCTGCTTTGTCTTTCTCATGCTAAAACCAGGATGTGCCCCGACTAACCCCCCTGGGGAGAATCTTATTTCATGTTGCATTTTTGTGCTGCTTTTTACTTGTAATATGTTTCTGGAATTGTGGCGTGTTTTAGATCTTGAGTGCTATTATGGGGAAAAAACAGTCTGTTCCAAAGGATGTTCACTTGGTCGCTGCAAAATCTGCCAATAGGATATACACCCCAGGCAGTTTTTCTTTGTCTCCTTTCCTTGAAATTTTACTGATATCTTACTCTGGCATTTTCATGGTTTCGAGACACAATCAATATGACAATAAACCCCTTTACACAAGTAATTTGTCATTCTTGTGTGAATTTCACTTTGTTGATCTAACTTGTTTGTGTTCGATTTTGCATGAATGCATGTTTTCTGGAAGCCATAGATTATTTCAAATTATTCTTGAAATAATGTTGCATTTACATCTGTCTTATTTGCAGGTCAAGGCAAAAAACTATGACAAAGTAGAAAAGGTGAGTGAATGTCTTTATGAATAATTATTGGAGTCTAGCACTTTCTAATTTATTTTATTGGTTTCCCTGGAATGAAATAAAGTCTTTTACTTTGAGTTCATATTCTGGTGTCAGCAACATGAAAGGAATATTGCTTTGCTCTACTCATTTCAGGAAATGTCATATTCAATCTTGCAAGTTCCAATTTCCCCACATACTAACCTATTATTTTATTATTTGTCTGTTGAGCCCAGAGTCACATTCAAAATGAGTTGCTGCATTTTTGGATTTTATTGGATTTAATATTTGGTGGCGTCACCCTTACTTGGTTGGAATAATTGCATCAAGCCTGTTACCCATTGAATTCACCATCCTGTTGCATTATTCATCTCAGATGTTTTTCCCTAGACACGTAGAGTAAAAACAGCAGTGGAATTCAATTTGCCATTCCAAAGCATTTAGAAGGATCCATATATTAGAAAAATAAAGTTGGCTCAGTGTCCCAACCTGTTCTCTAAATAGAGTTTTTAAACGTACGCTTCGAAATTGTTTCTGAGCGTCTTGTTTAATCTTTTTGCCACAGCTGTTTCAGAGATGTCTGATGAAAGTGTTACACATCGATCTGTGGAAATGTTACCTTGCTTACGTGCGAGAGACCAAAGGAAAGCTTCCCAGCTACAAGTAAGCTTGCGTGACTCCTGTAAATCTTGCTGATGAATATTCAATGAATTCAAGTCACATTTTGCTGCCCTCAGGGAGAAGATGGCCCAGGCATATGACTTTGCCCTGGATAAAATTGGCATGGAAATTATGTCATATCAGGTAGATGAAATATATGTTATTTTAAATGTACATTTGTTAATGCTCCCTAATGGTTTGCATTCCCTTTCCCACAGATTTGGGTGGACTACATTAACTTCCTGAAGGGAGTGTGAGTAATTTCCCCTCCAGTTATTATTTTATGTACCATGCAAGTTAACGATGATGCTGATCTTGTTTTATGTGCCACCAGTGAGGCTGTGGGCTCGTATGCAGAGAACCAACGCATCACAGCAGTACGAAGGGTCTACCAGAGGGGCTGTGTGAATCCCATGATTAATATTGAGCAGCTCTGGAGAGACTATAGCAAATATGAAGAGGTGAGCTCATTCATCTTTTATGCAGCCTCAATATGTTTTCACTCTAAATGCTGACAGTTGGTTATGTAACGCATCAGGGAATCAATATACACTTGGCCAAGAAAATGATTGAGGATCGAAGCAGAGACTACATGAATGCCAGAAGAGTAGCCAAGGTAAGGCACCTGTGTAAAAAAAAAGAATTAACCACCTAGTTGCTTCAATGTCATGATGATGGTTTTGCTGAATTAGCCGGTGTCTGCTGTGCACAGGAGTATGAGACGGTGATGAAAGGGCTGGACAGGAATGCACCTTCAGTGCCACCCCAGAACTCCCCCCAGGAGGCGCTGCAGGTGGATATGTGGAAGAAGTACATCCAGTGGGAAAAAAGCAACCCTCTGCGCACAGAAGATCAGACACTGATCACAAAAAGAGGTGACTCATTGTTATTGTGTGTGACTCCTCCAATTAGCTTGAAGCACCACTTGACTTCTTTGACTTCTTGCAGTGATGTTTGCCTACGAGCAGTGTCTGCTGGTGCTGGGGCACCATCCCGACGTGTGGTACGAGTCAGCTCAGTACTTGGAGCAGTCCAGCAAGTTGTTGGCGGAGAAAGGGGTACAAGACATGGGTTTTTTTCTTGATTTGAAATAATCAAACCACTAATGACGAGCTTTTGTTCCTCTCAGGACATGAATAACTCCAAGCTATTCAGTGACGAGGCGGCTAACATCTATGAGCGTGCCATTGGAACACTACTGAAGAAAAATATGCTTCTTTATTTCTCATTCGCCGACTATGAAGAAGTGGGTCATCCAGTGAACTGTTGCTGCTCTTCAAAACAATTTGAAACATACAGTAGATGATCCTTTATATGTATTTGCGATCTTTACAGAGCCGTATGAAACACGAGAAGGTGCACAGCATCTATAATAAACTGCTGGCCATTGAGGACATTGACCCCACATTGGTGTACATACAGTACATGAAGTTCGCCAGGAGGGCGGAGGGCATCAAATCGGGCCGAACCATCTTCAAAAAGGCCCGCGAGGATCTGCGCACACGCCACCACGTTTATGTCACCGCGGCTCTGATGGAGTACTACTGCAGCAAGGTGATCCATGCCTCTAATAGTTTGGACACAAACACTTCAAGAAACAGCCTCATGTTTTGTCTTTTATGCTCAACAGGATAAATCAGTGGCCTTTAAGATTTTTGAGCTTGGTTTGAAGAAATATGGCGACATTCCAGAGTACATACTCGCATACATTGATTACCTCTCGCATCTTAATGGTGGGTTTTGTCTTGACTTATTTTCTCATTGGTAGTGAGTAGCAGGCACCCATTGTGTAAATGCAGTTTTAAATTGGAATTGTATTATTTGCAAATTGTTTGGATTATTAGTTTGGGGATAATAACATATAACTAAAGAGTCTTGCCTGGTAGTGGTAGCATTAGCAGCATAACAAATGGTGATCTCAGTCATAGTAAAAGTCCACCGACAGTCGCCATCTTTTCCGCTCAGTGCTTATTTTGTTCGAGTGGACCCACCAGTCACTGAACTGAGAAATGGCCTCTATTAGATTTGTATCTTTCTTCTTTCATACAGAGGATAACAACACCAGAGTTCTGTTTGAACGGGTCCTCACCTCAGGAAACCTTTCACCAGAGAAGTCAGGGTACGCATAGTGTTCATTATATTGACTCATTGACCAAGTTTGTCTTGGCGCCCTTGTTTTGATTGACTCGTATTTCATCTTAGGGAGATCTGGGCTCGTTTTCTGGCCTTCGAAAGTAACATCGGCGACCTGGCTAGTATTCTGAAAGTGGAGCGGCGCCGTTTCACTGCCTTCAAGGATGAGTACGAGGGCAAAGAGACGGCCTTGCTCGTGGACCGATACAAGTTCATGGACCTGTATCCCTGCTCCACCAGTGAACTCAAAGCTCTGGGGTACAAGGTGGGTGCTTTGACCATCACTGCTGCCTAATAGTCAAAACAACAGACTAGATGAATTAAAACACCAACTGTCAAATGACATATTAATGGTTTGACTCACAACTTGGTTTTAAACTCTCAGTTTGGATTGCATAGGGTACATTTTGGGTAGAAAGGAACCGATGTAGTCACTCCAAATGACTGTAGTTGAGCTGCACTGTTCCTTAGCTTCTATTTTCCATGTGGGAAACCCTAATTGGCCAATTATATGCAATATAACACCAATGTTATGAAGATTCATGGGATTATGTAGTACTCATTGCAATAGTGTAAATACTCGCTGCATAGAAAATTAATGGCCAGATCTTAAATTTGCTACCTACTCAACTTGTATTTGTAGGATGTGTCTCGTGCCAAACTGGCAGCTCTGCTTCCTGAGGCTGTCGCCGTCCCCTCCGCGCCCACGCTGAAGGACGAAATAGACCGAAAACCAGAGTACCCCAAACCGGACACCAATCAGATGATCCCCTTCCAACCGCGCCACCTCGCAGGTATCTTATCTTTGTCTAACTCATGAACCGCGGCAGTTGTCACGTCTTGTGTTCACCGCCGCCTGTTGTTTGTGTCCACAGCTCCAGGCCTACACCCTGTACCCGGTGGAGTGTTCCCAGTACCTCCGGTGGCTGTCATTTTAATGAAGCTGCTCCCGCCACCTACGTGTTTCACCGTCAGTAATCGTGAACATCCGTAGTGGTCTGCTACTTTCTTTGTATAATGTTAAAAGGACATGTGATTGTCTGCTCTGCAGGGTCCTTTTGTCCAAGTGGATGAGCTCATTGAGACTTTCAGGAGATGCACACTTCCGCAGAGTAAGTATTTGTCAGTTGTTGGGGTTTTTTTTGTATCCCGCTCTATCTTTATCTGTATTGCTCTCTATCTTTATCTATGTCTCTCTTTATCTCGCTGTCTCTCTAAAAATATGAGTGCAATAAACATGGCCGCAGGACCCAGCCCTACTGTGAATAGTGTACAACCATGAATAATTGACACCTCTTACAAAGACCAAGGCAAGGCAGATTTACCTGCAGTATCCTACAGATGCCACAAGATAACGGCAACACTAATTCTGTTTTTCATTTATTGTGGTCTACAACAAGCAACACCATATTTCTAGCATGTACACAATCATGTTCTATAAACAACTGTATGCAGCAAGACTTACCATCTTTACAAGGTTCATTCAAAGGAACATCTCAAACATGTTGAAAAAAACACCACCAACAAATAATTAAATCTAGCAACAACAACACTAATATTCCACAAGATGACATCAGAGTATTAGCAACCAAGTCACCAATGTTGGAAAATGAAAATATGCACATTCACTTTCCATTTTCCTCCCTCCCTCAAAGCTGTTGAAGCTGCTGTGGAGCTCATCACGGGCAGACTGCCAGACAGTGGTGGCGAGGGCAATGGCGCCATGGAGAACCACAACAGCACCAAGTCACTCAAGAGGCCCAATGCTGACTCGGATGAGGAAGACGACAAAGGAGCGGTGGCGCCGCCCATCCACGACATTTATCGCGCTCGCCAGCAGAAGAGGATTCGATAGAGCGCTCACTACGGCTTGAACCTTACAAGAATGTAACAACCAGCCAAAGGAGGTAATATGTTCGTTTTTGGAGAGTCTTGGGCTGACAGAACTTGACCTCTGTAAAGCAGCCATACGCAGCCACACAAACACAACCTAAGCCTGAGTGTCCTTGTGTTTTTATGTTCAAAGACTGACTGATACTGTACAAAGTTTTTAATCCAACCATCGGTTGTGGCAAACAGCTCAGTTTTTGGCCTTGTGATGTTCCAGTGATGGCAAATATTTTTAGATAACTGGAGAAGATGATCTCTCTCAATAAAAGTGTACATTGTTCAACACATTTGTCTTAGCGCTCTTTGTTTAGCCTTGCAATACCAAACACAATTACTGTGTAGCCTCAATGCAGGTGTTATATAAGGCCAAATATTGATAATATAGTGTGTAATTAGTTGCATGGCCTTCAGAGAACTCAATAAAATCGGAAATGGTTGCTAATGGTACAATTGTATACTGGCCATGCCCACTAGGGGACGGTATTTGACATCGTTCTATAACGACAATGGCCACCGCAAAGTGAACAAGCCGCAGTTTTCCCCCTATCGATCATTCTGTTCACCATGATAGAATCATGGGTGAGTTGGAGCCCATCCGAGCTGACGGATGAACAGAAAATACACTCTAAAGTTTGAATTCTCTACGTCCGAGATGTTTTGTTGCTTGTAGACTATGCTAAACATTTTTTTGTGTGCAATCAAAATGTTTGGTCGTTTGTGTTTACAGCTTCCATCACCTACTAACAAAGCAGCCGTTTCCTCTTTTAATGGATCTCATTATAGAGCACCGTAGGAAACGCAACTTCGACGACTTGACTGAAGCAGGCTTTTGAAACTCAGATGCCCACAGGGGATGATTCCCATGAATCTCTCCGACCCTTTACAACACAGCAGCATCAGACTTTCAAATTAGCTTCACAAAACTTTCTCAGACACAGCTGCAGGGCTGCATCACATTGTTTATTTGCAAATCTTGTTCTTTTCTCACAAAGCACACACATCCATAAAGAGCAAAATTCACTACCTCACATTGGACTAGTTCTGCCTGAATCTTAAACATTTCTGAATCTTCATCAGTCTCTCACAACAGCTTTGTTTGACTTTTGGGGCATCAGCTACTGTAGTTTCTAGAATATAAGCTGCTGTGATCACTGCTGTTTTTGTTTAGGTTTTATTAATTTAAGTATTGCTTTGAGTTTTTTTCGACTATATGAATACGTATTTGTCAAGTGCAAGGTTTAAAAAAAAAAAAGAGTCCGAAAATGTTGAATAGGTAGGCTACAATATTCAAATGACTGTTTGACTCTCCTTTTTTTGTGTGGACATACAACAATACCGCAATAAATAAATCTAAAATAAACTCCATACAACATTTCTAGTCAGTTTTATAAAAATAAAATGTAGTTATAGTTTGTTAAGCATTTTGGTTCGTATTTCATTTTGCAAATGAATGTTTTTTTCAACTTCAGGTTTAGTTTTCTCACAAGTTTTCAATAACTATAATAACCTAGGTCCGGCTCAGGAGTCAAGAAATGATGGTATGTTCATAAAAATCACAGCTTCCTCTTCACAAATCCACATTCACCGTCAGTATATACACAAAGGCCACATATGTTCTCATTTACACCACACTCTGCACATTATATTCCACCAATAATAAACATTACTGTAGTAACATGTTCATGCTTGATAACTTATTGCTAGAATACTGTACAAAAATGTCCGGGTGGTCTTTGTAGAACTGTGCTAGCAGGCGTCTCTTTTCCTTGCTGGGCAGGTTGGGGTTCTCGTGGATTGTCCGCAGTAATGACCACAATTCCTCTTCGGTGTGTTTTTCTCCATTTTCCGGGTAAGCCTTTGCAGTCTTTCTTGTGCTAGATGTTGACCCTGAATTTACAGAGGGTAAGGGAATATGACAATAATACAGGAAATAGGAGTAAATAATTTATCTAAATAAGTTGATGATGTGAAATCTGCATACCTGTTATGATATTTGCATCCTCCCCTCTATCAATATTCTTTAATCTGTCGCTCACCATCGTGTGTAGGGAAGCAGGAACCTGATGGCAATAAAACTTTTTAAGTATTCATTTGTGGTTGTGTACTTAATGTTGTGACCAGTGTGGTCATTGAATATTGTATGGAAGAATAAAATAATTTGAAAAGCACAAACAAAAGCTGCATTATAATCTTTTCTTCCGCTGCACTTCTCTTACATAACCTCCCTGTTTATTACCTCCTTCCTGTTGGGAAGCTTGTCATTTTTTTTCTCTCTTTCAGACACAGGCAATTATTTTAAGCTGTTCCTGATGTGCCTTGGAGATGAAACTCGTGTAAACAGCGTGCAGTCGTCACCAGCCGTCTCGGAGCTCTAGCCTTGAGCGTGATTGTTATCAAACACGATGTAATGTATAACACTCACTTTGAAGAGATCGTGGTGGTTGTCCATCATAAACAGAACCATCAGGTCCACTTTGCCTTTAGAAAGTCTTCTGCTGTGCACAATGGCGCTGGAGAATGACCTCTTCACTGCCATTCTGTTCTCGATCTGAGGGACACATGCAGGGTCAGCAAAGAATTGTAACTATACTCTTTAACAACCTGACAATCAAAAGGAGCTTAAGTAGTTATTAAATGAGGAGTAGAGATGATAGATTTACATTTTAAACCATTATGATACTCAATACATTATTTGAATTCATTATCCTTAGGATTTGCTTTACTATATTTTCTTAAGTTGAATTAAAATGTCTTAAAATACAAATTTAATTAACTTAGTGTACTCTTTATGTAAAACATGTTTTTAATAGATAATCAGCCGTGCCTCTCCTACCAGCCAGGTGCTTTTGCCTCCACCACATATTAACGTCACTCTCAACGGCACACACCTCTTGGTGGAGTTTGATGTCCTCCGTGTTAGCGGCAATGGCCATGAACCTGAGCAGCCGCCGGAGTTCCTCTCTGCCTCCAGAGTCCTGCAGCTTGAGGCTCAGCTGCAGTGCCTCCAGAGCCTGCCCCAGTTTTCCATTTACTGAGGACACAAGGTTGAGGAAAGGGGATCTTATTTATTGTTACTTATTTATCTTAATTGCTATTGAATTAATTTAATATGTTTGAGTCTTTTTGAAGCATGTGGAAGCCTTCTCACCAAGAAGCTCCGAGATGCCCGAGTGGATGTCGAACACATGGTTGCTGAAGAGAGGCGGCTGCTCATCTCGAGCGTAATGCCTAGCCAGGACTTCGTAAAGTAGCTTCTTACACTCCAGGTTGTTGGTGCAGCCTGCGAGGCCTTTGCTGACCTTCACCACTTGAGCGTCAGGGAGGAAGTCCAGACAGTCTATAGCACCAGACATCCATTCATCTTCCCTGAGGGAGAGGAAGCAGTTGGGATTTGAAACTAACACAACAAAATGACGTAAGCAAGATCCATGCAATATCTCTTACAAACATCATGTGGACCCTCTTGAGTAGCTTCATAACATAACCAACATATTACAAATACCACACTAATGCTTATCAAAACAGTATTTCATTTTGAGGAAGAGCAGCTGTTGTTTGTGTAATGCATCATTCACAACGATAAAATTGCAACTGCAACACTAAGCTAAGACTAGACATTTTGTTTTAGTTTTTCTCCAACTTCTACTGTGACAACCTTTTCCTTTGGTACCAGGCTCCCTCTCACAGGTCAATCTTCTTGGTACTATAACACATCTGGTTTCATGCAGGAGATGTATGCTTGTTGTGGAGATATTGTAAACCACAATTTTCTCACCGTATTTAGTCTCTGGCTTCCAAAATGCTGGTGTTGCGTAAACTTACTGTGCCTCACTGAAGGCTTTGAGCACTTCTCTGTCCATGTAGCCTGATGTCAGGTCTGAGTGGCTCTCTCCGGCGTGCAAAGAATTCCGATAGTCATGCTTGTTCTCCAGCAACGGGAGCTCAATCAACTGCAGGAGCCTGCACACCGTCTGCTGGTGCCAAACCTCCACGGCCACTGCAGTGAAGAGCAGTTGGAAAGGTACAAAAAGTATGAGGTATGCACATTTGTGGGATCTTGTACCATTTGTCACTTCCTACTTACGCTCTCTTGAGACACCTAAGTTGATTTGAGGCGTGATGGTCGAGTTCAGGTTGAGATTTTGCAGTATCTCGTCCACTGATTTGCCTTTTCTCACAGGAGAGTGAGTAAAGTAGATTGGCACATCTTGTCTGGAGAGTTACAGGATGGAAATTGCGGTTATTTCCTTACAATTCCTTACCTGTTTTAAACTTGACTTCAAGCCTGTTTAGTTTTCAAAGGCATGGATGTGTCATGATTTCACGACCACACCACAAGATGGCACTAAAGTAACACTTTTGCTACTAGCTGCTAGATTAGACTCAGTTGATCATCTAATATAAAAGTTTTTTTCATAAAGGATACAGCAAGTGTGGTTATGAAATTAATTAAATTAGTATTTCAAGGCAAACGTTAAGCAAGCATAAAATCGCCGGTGGAATTCAATATTTAAGTACAGCATGAATATAATAAACGTCTACTACCTGTAGCTGTTCTTGTTTCTGCTTTTGCCTGGAGAGTCATAGCCGCTCTCTATGGTCACCGTAGAGTTGGACTTGGTGTTGTTCAGTGGTGACAAGTCCGTCTCCGTGCTTGGGAATCTGTACAAACTATAGCTGCTGTCCTCAAAAGTGTCTTTCTTCTTTTCCTTGCCAAACACTTTATGGCCCACTGGCTCAAAGACCTTCGAGTCCATGAGGGCTTGACAAAGTCGAATGGCTTTCTGGCGAGGGACAGCCTCGTCGCCGAAGAAGTGATTTAAAGTGATGTGCGCTAACACGGCATCCACCGCCTCGGAGCCCAAAAAGCAGTCATGGTAGGACTTGAGGTTGTGGCGCCGGCGCTTGACCTCCACGTGAGTGTGGAGGTTGGAGATGATGCTGCTCCAGATTTGGGTGGCCCGGAATGGTTTCTCAGCCATGCCTCGCTCTGACAATATAGAAGATTAGATTAGAAGGGTTAGAATTTTAGCTCAGTTTATTCTTAGTAATTACCATCAAAGGTACAGTTTGCCAGACTCCTACTTTGAGTATTATCCATGAAAAATAATGGTGAATTGGAAAACATTGCAGGTGCAGTATTCAAAATTTGGTGAAAGCTCAAAAGAATTATGATTCTGTATTTTACTAAAATAGATAACTAAAAGGTACAAAAAAAATCTCAAAAGTCTCCTGGAATTAATTTTTGCGTGTTGAGTTCAGAGAGTTTACTTAAATAGAAGACAATGTGATTCCCCAGGAATGAAGAAACAATGTACACACTGTTCGACCTCCCTTACAAAAGATGTCTAAATATCGTATTTCACAATGTGGGTGGTCTTCATTACTGCTAACACATGCACCAGACGGCACAACGGGTCAGACCGATTAATGGACATTGAAAGAGTCAAAATTTGCTAAATTCTGAAGCAATTTTCATAAGCGTGGCAGCCCTGACTTGCCTTGATTAATTGCAATTAATTTCAGTTTTGAAACAGTCACTCCACAAAATCAAAATAATTTTTGACAATAAATGAATCCATTTTTATTCATAGTGCAAATGCAGCCCACTTACTGCACATCTCATTGGTCTGGGCTTTAAAGTCAATCGTCTTAGAAGTGTGCTGCTCACCACAAGAAAACAGAGTGTCCCTACATGAGATGCCAGTGTAGTTTTTATGTCACCACAGGGAGCATCTTAAGCCAGTTGAGCAAATGTTAGAGGACGAGGGTGGTCAGCAGCCTGGGGCTATAAATCACTGTCCCTGACGTAGCAGCTATGCTCTTTGTTATGACAATACAATATGACAATCCTATTATCACCCACCTGTAACAACAACAAAACAGCAGTTCAGACAATAAGTGTATGCAGACGAACCTGATTGAGTTAAAGTGGAACCTTGGACAAAACTGGATACAATACCCGTATGACAAATCATTCATGCATAAAGAAGACATAAAATGTATAGAGGTAAGCTAAGTACATTGTGCAGAAGGAAATTTCATAGAATTCAGACGATTCAAGGATCAAGCATGTTTTAAGTGACAATATCAGATTAAAATGCTTTCAATTAGAAATTAGGACCATCTGGGTAATCCACAGGACTCCCTGCATTACGAATTACAGCGCAAATCCGGATCTGATCAATTTCTATAAACCCTCGTTAAAGTCTGAAAAACACAGAGAAGGGTGAATAAGGGGAAGTATGGTGATGGGGGTCATGTGTGGGTCAAAACAATCCAGGGAACACAACTGTACTCAGTCACCTCTTGTTGCTCACATTTGAAATAAGACAATTCAACATTAATTGTCTGAGGCTGGCCCAACTTGGCCACTGCAAATTTCTAGGCCACAAATTAAAAAAGACCAAATAACACGCGCACAAACACACACAACCTGGTTTATAGGTAGCATGACACCTGAAAAGGCTTCACGTGGGACCTAGAGTCAACAACGACAAACGATTGCAGCAGGCTCTATCATTCTGATTAGGCAGGTAGAGAGTAATAGTGTAGCAGTGTTTGCACACAGCAGTAGGGGTAAATAATTGCAGAGGGAGGAGATAAATGCCATCAACACAAGAGACTTTTATTTCCCCTTGTGAATATCACAGTACCAGCCTTATTATCATCATCATCATCATCATCACCATCGGTATAGTAACTGTGCTAAATAGCCTCGTAGGACCTCAAGCATGCTGCACATTGAGCACATTGTGTGGCATCAGGCCATTAACAGCCGGTGTGCAGATAATCTTTATTCTTTTAGCATGCAGCAACAAGTGAGATTAAGCTGTCAAGGCAAACTGGATGCTCGTTTACATTTGAACAATCGCACAAGAAGTGCAACCTTGTCTCACCTATTTTTTTTACCTCAATAACTTTGTATAGGGCCGCAACTACAAGTAAGGATTATTTTGATAATCGATTAATGATTTTTTTTGATAATCTTTAATCTGTCAATCAATCAATGAATCAAAATTGGGACGTTTATGCCAAAGAGACAATATCCCTGCAAAGAAGCTGTGATAATTATACTGTAAGCCTAGTAGTTCAAAACTCTTAAATCACTGCCATAAAGCAAGTCAATCACAATCAGTAGGACTTGGGAACAAATAGCAATGAGTAAACACATTCCGAGTAGGTTCTCTAATTATTGTAACAATGTATTGTTATAATTAGCCCAAAATATTTACACAAGCCAGAGTATCAAAAGGAGCAATTAACTTCAGGTAATACTGCAAAATTGTAAACTGACGCACGCCATGGATGAAAACGAGTCAACCAAACTTAGGTGAGAACGTGAGATGACTCATTAAATTAGACATATTAAGTTATTTAAAAACAACAACAGCAACATAAATCATTGCAATGCATTTACTTGCTGTTCGCTCCAGTGACAGCGAGAAGCCATGCAATCCCCCTCTTCTTCTCCACCTCTCCTCACGCTCAACTAAAATGACGCAAACTTCTGCGAGCGTCTTGGTACCCGAAGTTAGCTCCTCCCTCTTATTAATTATTCATGAGCCAATCAGTACCGTCATGGCAGATTTCGACATATGAAGGAAGTTCCTCGACGTGCTGTCTTCCCTCACTTATGAAATCTCAATAAAAGGTTTGTTGACGTTTATTTATCGTCCCCAAGCCATAGAAACTTACATTAATAGTATACGATAAAATGATAAAACAGTCTTTATTAACAAAACACTGAAATGTTTGTTGCTGGCACCCCATGTTTTCAACTCGTGTTTTACTTGAAATTACTGCCTTGAAGTTTCCAAAATGAACTGATAAACACTAATCGAACAAAATACGGGCAAACCCCCCCAAAATATACATTTAACGTACAATGTAAGAAGCACTGTTTAAGTTAAACTCCCCAGACATTTGATTAGGTACACTTGGCGTAATGAGCTCCATGAGTGTCAACCTACCATTACAAATATAAAAATGCTGTTGTTGTGCCACTTTACTAATAACCATACAGGGACAAAATTGAAGTAAATAGGCAACTGTTTTCTTTTTTAGGCGCTAGAGATGGATACCACATACAGGCTGCTCAATTTGATCTGGGATCAGTCACAGAGATGAGTCCATCCATCCACTGTCTCAATGCCGTGCCAGTATCACTCACGTTGTGACCCCGTGGCATCTGTGTGGCGTAAGTAATCCGACATTGGAAACAACAAAACACGGTAAGGTGACACTGAACTCAACGAGTGGGAACGTGACTCGAGTACAGCACACAACAGGTAAGGCTTAAGAGTGGTGCACAAAACTGGTTTGTCTTTTATACAATAAAACATTATTTTACCTGAGGCAATGCCACTAGAGAAGGACAGCAAATAAATAAACAAAATTGGCTTTGGTAAACGTAGGGAACACAAGAGAAATTTCATCAAAGTCTACGTAAATGTTTACACGACTGAACCCACTTGTTTTCATTTTGTTGGCCTAATAGCAATACTTTTAACTTATTTTACAATATCACTTTAAAAAAAATACCAATGTGCCTGCTTAATTCTTTCTTTATATATTCTCAGTCACCCAGCTCACCTTAATATAATCTGCAAAAACGGAATTAAGGCAACTTCTTGTTTGTTGTACTTTTGATTCTTTTTAAAACAAAACACTTAAGTATGACTTAAAGCAACTTTGCTGTCAGGCTTACCATAGGTTGATCTCGCAGCGCTGACCTTTCTCGCCACAAGTAAAATGAGGTACTTCTACCCGTCACATCCAAACCTTAGAGGAAATGTAACTCTTGTCTTTGAGATCGAGAAGCTGAGTGGTTTAGAGAAAAACAGGTTTCACAACTTTCTCCAAGAACTCCCGCATACCTTTGTTTTGTAAGCCTGCCAAAAGGCTGAAGGGAAAATGAGAAAGAAGGCAGTCTGGTTAATATGAAAAATAGCTAATCATTAATGGCCTCTTGTTTCTTTGCCTGCAAACATAATTCTTGACTCTTTATGCTTTTGATACTGGAGGTGAGTTTGGCAGACTAAATGCACGTTAGAGCTCTTGAATGTGACCTTTAAAATGTAATTAACCTGTCAGTGGAACATAATGTAACTTCGTTTATGACGTCTTTTCCCGACACGGTCCTTTTCACATAGTCTCTATAGGGACCCCCCCACCCCTCTCTTCTCCCACTTTGAGAACAATGCAGCTCATTACAATTTGTGTAGACAGTAGAAGTCCAGCATCTGTCTCAACCAGTTTGACCAGTAGCGGAATGGTGAACTGATTGGCTGCTGTCCGCCTCCAACCAGAAGACAGAGGCTCTCCTCAGATCAGTACAGACATACTTTTGTTTCTCAAAAGGCTGACAGTCATTTTGTGTTATGGCTGCACTATGACGGTCATGTTTTATTCAATAGTGAATAGTTTGATCATGAGAACACCGAGGGCCAGCATCACATTGAATAGCGTTGGTCAGTGTTCCTAAATAACAACCACGATTAAAAGAAAAACATCAAGTCATGTAAAAAGAAGCCAATTGCCCTGGCCACGTATAGTAATAGAAAAAGGAAGCATGTGAGAAATAACGTGTGAATATTTGAGGAGCTGGTTACAGCTGTCACAGTGCACATGTTTATATATATTCAAATGTTGATTTACTTGATGGCAACAACTTACACACAGAAAAAAAATCAAATTCATTCATGTGGCACTTTATTTACAATCTGTATCTTGAGAAGACCAAGAATATTTGAAAGCATAAAAGTGACCTTAAAAATCGCCCGTTATCAGCATACAGTGAAAAAAGTACAGAATAATAATATTTACTTTGTGAAAAATATAACTCTATTCATCATTAAAATGTGAGCTATGCAAAGGAGTATAAAGACAGCTGTATTTTACCCTCAGAAAAACAATATTCATGAAAATGACTCTTAAAAGTAAAATGTTGAATAGTAGATACAGTGTTTTGTTAGCAATACACCCACTGGCTTAATTTTTTTATACAAAATGTACACTATATATATGAATAACCATGTGAGTTAACACACCTAAAAATGGGATGTTTTACAAAAAGTATATAACTAAGGTTATTTTTTTTAATTACAATCAATAAGGTTCTCCGTGATTTGAACCGATTGATAAGGCTTATTATATCTATCGGCATTCTGATTTCTACCACAATCTAGCATCCATAATAATCTGGCTAAAAAAATAGAAACTATAAATCTATAATGACCAATAAAAAAAAGTGTCTGTTGCAACAAACACAGACAACAGGGAGGCGCTTATGGAGGGAAAAGTTCCCAAAACATAGCCCTTGTCCTCTCTTGATGCTTTCTGCTGAGGCAAAGATGGTAAAAACTAGTTTCTATTAGTCTTATTAAGACCTCAGCTACAGAGAAGAGACATCTTACATCTATGCACTCCTTTGGCACCATATTGCTCGGATCCATGTGTAGTTTAAAGACAAGACACGAAGGTTCATAAGTGTTCTCAAAATATGAGGCTGTTCATCGGCAGGCCTGCTGCACTTGATTGATCAGCTCCCCAAAACGGTCAAAGAGCCCCTCCAGCCAAGCTCTATTCTGCAGGCACTTCTGTATGGTTTCCTCCTGCCCCAGCTCACCCGCCTGCACACGCAGTGTGGCGATCTGAGGAACAAATAACATGATGATAATGATTAGCCTCCATAAAGCAAAGCTCTACGACAGGAAGAACCGTCTCACCTCATCCCTACACATGAGGTATGTGTGGTACTTGTAGTGCTGTAGAGAGTGATACAGCGAAACCCACTGGGTTTTTTGCTGGTCCACCGTGTACTCCTACGCAAACAGAGACATGCAATAAATGGTGGGAAATTGCACCCTCTGCTGGACAGACCTAAAGAGCAGACCCATAAACAGAGTGCCAAAAGCAGTTGAGAGACAGATTGGCACTCAAATTCCCCGTTCCATAATTGCTGACTTTCCATAAAAACTTGTCCGCATTGAGAACCTAAAAAAACAAACCAAAACTACAATAGCTAACAAAATGATCGCAAGTGTCCTACTTGCGGCACTTGATTAGGCATCTCGTCAGGCTTCAAGGTCTTTCTGTTGTAGGCCATTCCACCAAGTCGGACTTTGAAGGCGGGTGTTTCCCCATCGTTTGTCAGCTCCGTAACCACCGTAATCTCTGGCAAACTGTCCAGTGCCGTCTGAAGATAGACGAGAAGATCACGTTCTGTTATGTTGTGAAGAGGCCGAGTAGGTCCCTGACTAGCTTCCAGCAATCGTTTTTCCCACAGAGCAGTGAAAATGTACTGGGTGTGGGAGTATTTCTGTATGATCTGTCTGAATGTGCTTCACCGTATCACGAAACGGCAACAATCGAACAAAACCCACCTTAAGGGCTTGCTCAATGTGCAGCTTATGAAGCAGGCGTTTTCTGCTATCACTGATTAAGCTGTCCATCCTCCTCATCTGTGGTAGCAGCAGCGCATCTGTGGCCGTGAGAGGACAGGCAAAGTCAGACCTCTGGAGGGAATCCATCTTTCCCATATGCTTAGCATTTACCATTGGCTCGCTCAAGTTCAGCCAGCACATCTTCGTCAAGGGCAACGCTGACGAGCAGCTCCACAAAGCTCCTGAAAGTCTCCTTCATAGTTCGCGTGTTGAGAAGTCGCGAAGCGAAAGGCACTGGGGGGTTTAACTCTACGAGAATAAGACAAGGAGGTGATAACAAATTCTGACCACGATCCTGATTCAATATCCCAATCTGAGAATGATTCAAGTGCTTCTTTACCGTCTTCTTCAGCGGATGATCCCGAGGCAGCGGGTGACAACGCTTCCTTCCATTTTTTCCTCTTCTTGGGTGGGGGCTCTGCTCGTTGCTTGAGGGGTTTGGGACGAGGCTTTTGTCCTTGAGATGACGAGAAGGGGCCGCCTGTCAAGCCCAGCAAAGTCTTCACTTGAAAACCCCTGTGAAGCAGACCAAAGGATGACATCGCTGAAGCACCTGCAACATGCCAGAAACTGCTCAACTCTCTGCAGTGTGAACACACCTGAGTGAGTTCATGGGCTTGCAGCGCGGCTTCCGACTGCATACTCTGACATATTCCCTTTTGTTAACCGTGTCCAGAAACTTCACATAGACCCTTTGGTACATACTTTTAGCATCACCAAAGTATCCAAGATACTGCATAGACAAAACAAAATATGTTGAATTAGCAACCAGGAAGTCATAGTTGTAGATGACCACAACGGTACCCACAAAAGCCAGGAGGTGAGAAAATTATCTGAATTTGAGTACCTGCAATTTGTTTTGCACGAGTTAAAAAAAACGGACTTATTTGAGTACAGTGTACTCACACTGTTTGTAGCAAAGAAGACACGCTTTCCGTCTCTTAGCTCTGGCACAAATTTCTGCAGCAAAGCTTTCTGGACTTTCCAGATGGCAGGAGGCTCACTTCCTGCACGCAATGTCCCCTGGTAACATCAGACAATAAATGATTTACTTGACTGAGAGAAGTCAAATAGTTCTTCCTTTAACATTGCATCATTTGCAATTATTGTATACCTTCAAGGTCTCAATATCCTCATTCCTTACAACAAACTCGTCTCTTTCCCGATACATTCCTTCCCCTCCACTGTCCGACAGCTCCTCATCAGTCAGTCCCTCGATTGCCACACTTATTAACTGAACAGCGAGCTGGCCAGGCGGCGTTGCGCTGGGCCCCTGCTTGATGGCGGATGCTGTGACTGTGGTGACTGTGGTTGGCATTTGAGCAGCAGTGGGTATTAGTGGCAAGCGGGTGTCAGTGATGCTGAGCGGCACAGTGGGAACTGGGACTGGTTTTGCCAGCATACTGGGGACGGGGTTATCTGCAGGAAGATGAAGAATACCAATAATATACTTCCTTATATCATTGAAATAAAGGCCCATCTTCAGTAGGAATCTTTGATCCAGCCCACCATGTAAATCCTAAAACAAATCAAATATCTACTAATACACTACTATACCTGGCTTGGCTTTCCGTTCTGAAGGCTCATCAAGGGCAGAGAGCACTGAGCTGATGCTGTTCCTCAGTGCCTGGTTTCTTCCCGTGTGCTCCTCTTCATCGGAGCTAAACGACGGCAGTGTCTCCAAGTTCCTTTGCAGCTCATCATCCAGAGGTTTTTGCTGAGCAATCGTGACCTGAATTTGCTGGGAAATCAGAGAACTTGGCAGAGTCTGAATTTTAGGGGTGAAAACACATGATGGTGGTGGTGCTTTGGCCAAGGTAGCAGGCTTTTTGGAGCGGCTAACAGTTCTTGAAGGACTTGGGGAGTACTGCTGTTTGGGGCCAGATTTGATGAAGTCCAAGAAAGAGCCAATGAAACCAGTTTTCACCTCTGGTTGTTTGGCTTCCACTTCCCGAATCTTCTGCCTGATTCTCTCTTGCTGTGGACAACCGTCATATACATTTTGTGAAGCAGATGGGCTGACGTCGCCGCCCTTGGAGTTAGGCCGCTTTGCCTGCCCAGTGCGCTTGGCTGGTTTATAGGCTACATTATCTTCTCCAGAAACCTCTGACCTTGTCAAAGACTTAGAGTTGGCTTCCTTTTTGGGGAAATCCTGTCTCCTTTGGCATTCTATGGAGTCATTCTCAGTTTTAATCCACTTTTCATTACTTTTGACACTGCTGTGGAAAGCGGAGGAGTCGTAAACCTGCCCCGCTGAGTGATAGTCACTTTCAGAGCTGTCTCCATCCCCATTTGTGTTGAGATCAGAACTGTTGCTGTGGTGAACGGCCTGCCCTTGGCGGTCTGTAGAGCTCTGCGCACGATTTAGTGTCATCGCCATGGCGTGGGAATTAGTGTCTGGGCGGATCGTCTGTTGAGCTGTTGAGAAACTCGGTGACATTTGCGTTATATCCACAGTCTGAAAGGGAGTCTTGGCATCAACAGGACTCACCATTGCTGCCATTTGAACTTCTGTGGAAGATGCACCTTTGGCAAAGTCTTGCGGTGTGACGCCGCAAGCAGCCACAGTAGCAGCCAGTATGTCGTCAACGTTTGATAAAATATTCCTGTCATCGACAAGTAACATGGAGTCCGAGAAGCAAAGAGAGTTAAGGGCAAAGTGGTTCTTAGCATCATTTGACTGGTGAATAGCTGACTGGCTGTAATGGTCTTTAGAAGAGTCGGAGCATCCCGAGCTCTGCTCAGACACAACTGTGGCCTGCTGGCTTTGGCTTGCAGAGACATTGGGACACATCAGTTCCCGATCCATCTGGAGGTACTGGATATTAAGAGGGCCCAAGCCCTGGGCTGATTGAAGACCTTGCACTGATACAACCTTTGAAGACATCTGGGCATTGTGCACAAGGGGCTGCTGAAGAAAAATCATCTGGTTAGGCTCCACGAGAACCTGAGCACTTGGGACAGTGATAAAGTGGGTATGGTCTTGGGGGGGTTGTTGCGCTTCCGATGATTTGATGAGGACAGGATGCTGCTTAATTGGTTCTGGGCTAAGAAGTACATGTGAAGTACTAATACTGGAGTTGGTTGTTTTTGGATTGGCATTTTCTTGTCCACTGAGGTGACTGTGCTGTTCTGCATTCAACTGTGTGAGATGGTCACCAGAATGTGAAGTGTCTCTGATGACACTTTGCGTTTTGTGGAGATCATCCATCTTTGAAACAACATAGATTACATTGTTGGGAGCTGCCGTGGTGCCGTTTGCGACCAAGCCCTCCATGGATGCCTGTTGGAGAGCCTGCAGCTCCTGGATAGGAAGTTCTTCAAATGTGGCTTTTCCATATGTCGGCTTGATGTCCTTTAATGATGAGCTGATATTATTATTCAAAGCTTCAGTAGTTGGTGGGTACGTAGCAGACACAGTCTCATAAATCTGTTGAGTCTGCACGGTTGCCTGCGGTGAAATGGTGACAGGAAGTGTTTTATTCCCCACAGAGCCTGGCATCAGGGTGTAGTCTTGTGCAGATGTGGACAGACTCTGTCCACAGGTGGATTGGTAAGAGGAGTTTATGGATTGTACAGGGGTATAACGCTTGGACTGAGTCACCGAAGCCCGCTCCTGTGACTCTGACGTGTAAGTCACATTCTGAGAGTGTGACGACGAATAGCTCTCTGAGAGAGTCCCCTGACACAAACCCTGAACCTGGACACCATACTGTTCTTGGCTCAGCACTGGACCGGAAGTGTACACAAGAGTCGAAGATGCCCCAGTGTCGGACAGACTAGACAGAGAAGGTAGTGTCTTATAAAGGGAGGACAAATTGCCTGATGAAGGATGAGGGGGCTGCGACTGGCTGTGTGTTGTGATATAGGTTTGGGACAAAGTGCTAGGCATAAGGCTGGATAGTTGGTTGGCAATTACAGAGTTTGACTTCTGCCCTGGGTTGGAATAGCTCTCAGGGGACTGAGATACTAAGCTTTGAGAAATTCTGTGATTCTCTTCAAGGCCAGCAGAAGCTAACTTGGAGGAATACTCTTTAGTTGTTGGCACTGTGGTGCATGAATAGCTTTGGGTGACTGAGTCCGCTTTGTGTTGTAGGGCACCATTGACCCTATGAGATGAATCCTTTTCTGTGGAAGGGCTGCAAGATTCCGGGGTCTCACTGGGTCGGTCTTGTCGGAAGGACATGCCTCCCTCACTACCAGAGGCATAGTATCTCTGTAAGGAGTCCTCGGAATTGGATACTTGGTCCGAGGCTATGTGGCTGGTAGAAGGTCTTTGGTGGTGTTTAATCACGCTACATTCTCGCTGAAGTGCTCTCTCGACAGAGCCAGAGAAAACAGTGGCCCCGTAGGACTGTGAGGCTATATGGGGTGCAGGAAGGTTAAACTGTGGCTGCAGGAGGTGGGGGGCTGACTCCTGAGCTGAGCGGTACGTGGAGGACTGGACTGGTAGAATTGAGCCCAAAGCGGGTCCAGAAAGGTTAAAGGCCAGGGCAGTTGGAAGCGCAGTTTGGCTTGGTTTGAGTTGCAGGAGGGAGTCCTGATGAGACAACAGACCATTGGTGGAAGTGCTCAGGGCTGGCTCCTGGAGAGCCAGGGAAGAGCTGGTGGAATAACTCTTAGAAGTATATGGACTGGTGTGTTGATAGTTTGTCAATGCAGCTGGAGAAGGAAATGGGGCAGTTGAAGGCAAAGCACCAGTCAGGTATAGCTCTGTGGTTGATGAGTTGGTACCTGGATTGCACAAATTGATAACAGTCAGCAGTGTAAAGGCAAAAATGTACATTTCCGGCCAAACAAGTTTTTTGCTCTTGCAGTTTATGATGGATGACCAATTTGTTCTAATGTGTTTTCACCTGCTGTCCACGATGAAGGTCGAAAGGGAGCGATGAGCGAGGCACTACTTCTTGACTCCATGGCTGAAAGGAAACTCATGATTGAGGTCTCTGAAGTATTAATGTTTGTGTCAAGTGCTCCTGCAAGTCAACAGGGAAAGACGAAAGAAATCAGAACGCTAATTAGTTATTTTGAAAATGACAATGCCAAGGGTATAAATTAGGTGATTTGATAGTGGTTATAACCTAACATTTGTAAATGTGTGAAATGTTACTTAAACCATTAGCTGCTAAAGTTAATAAATATTTAATGATGGCTACAGTTAGACCTTGGAAGCAATTGTGTCATTTGACATCATATTCAAGGGGAAAAGATTTGAACAAATTGAGAAGCGCCTCTTTGGTTTCTTAATCATTATTGCATCATATTGCCTTCCAGCAAATAAGAAGGGTCAATATCAAAACAAAATGCTTCATAACTCACCTGTGGCAGCAGCAAGATGTGCTGTAGTGTAGGTGGGGAGCTGCTGCACTGAAGTAAAGCTCTGCCGTTGAAGGAGCCCTGCATCAAGCTGTGCTGCACCATAACTGGAACTAAATGCACAAATCACAACTGAAGACAGCTGCTTTTCCCCTGCACAGTAATCTCAAGGTTTTTTTAATGTATTATGAAACATAATGCTAATGATCCGTGTTGTAGTGTTTGCTTCATGATCACATTTCATCATTACGGTATAGTGACTTAACTGTGCAAACATTTTCATCTGGAGACTGCCACGTTATGCTGTTGTACGATAAACAGCCATCTTGTCCTAGTCTTGGCAGTTGAGTTTGGTGACATAAGTTTTTTAGCACATTCATTTCTGTGGGAGTTGTCATTTTCGGTAAAGTACTGTAATATAAAGCAAGCATATAACCATCTTGTACAAGTTACTACAATGGCCTTATTTTGCAACGGGATCACGGTGGGTTTTTGATTGGTCTCGAAATAAATAGATATCTTAAATCTGTCCATCTCAGGTGACCTTTCCTTGCATCTAATCTAATCAGATGATGCAAGAGCCAACAACGTGTGCGCCCTGATGATGGGAGTAACTTTGTCTTACTGAAGCTTTAATCACATTATCAATTGCAGCATGAAGTTAATTCACAAGTACTTTTATTTAATACATCGTGATTATTCCTTTGCTCACTTTACCTTTTTAAATACATAGAGCCATATCACGTTATGTGTCACTGAAGAGTTGAAAACACTTCAGTCACCAAGTATGGTTGCTATTACTGTGGACAAAGTTGCAATAAGTTGGCTAACTTTAGCATGTTATGCAGTTCGCTCCTTCGCTGTGCTTCTGTAATTACGTTGTAAGTAACCCACGACCAACACGACTATTTTATACGCATAAGTATAACAAAAGCACACAACTATTGCTATTTGGGGGACAGAAACTCATTTGCTGCGCTTGTTGTTTTTGATTGTTCAACTACGTTGCTGATTTGTGATTCGAGAACAGTAACAGTACAAAACCCAGAAACTTGCACAAATGCGCAGAATATGTCTACGAAATTCGATTTTAGTTGACCAAAAACTGCCCCAAGCACGCAGAGTAGATACACACGGTGCTAGCTAAAATTAGGAGTGTAGATCGCATTAATAACTAGCAAGGAACCGGCTCACAAGTTAGCCCAAACTTGGGAGCACTGATTTTGAATTCTTTTAAATGCGCCTTGTTTCCTTCCAAGCGATTGATTCACTTTTTAGTCCTCTAAGACCCCAGCTAGGCCCTCCATCACCGACATTTCCTTCGTAAGGTGACCCACCCTCCCCGCTTGCCTCCATCCATTCGTTACCTCTGCTTGATGGTAGCTGAGTCGCGGCCATAGGCCCAAGAAGCTGCGGGCTGTGCTGCCGGAGCCAGCGCGTCCGCAAAGCTGGAGCTCGGGTAGTTACTGTCCATCATCCGGTGAACGGCTCTCTTCCCCGGCGGAGCTTCGTGGAGCGGCGGACACACATCGTAGCAGCTGCGGTGCGGCCGACTACGGCAGTCCGGTCGTAGCGGTGCACGGCCCGCTAACTTCCTCGCCGTGAGGTCGCGCTATTCCCCGGATGAAAAAGTGCGCTTTTCGACCCACACCCCCTTCGTGACTTATGAGCGTGTGTTCATGTAACATGCTTTCGTACACATACAGTGAACTTCCCACGATGCATCGCACGCACTTCGACTTATTGCAAGTTGTTCGTACTGCAAGTGTGTGATCTAATTTCACATATTAAACAATGTCTTAGAAGAGTGGTTCTCGACATTTTTCAGGTAGAAAATGACTTAAAACATACTACTGTGCCTCCATTGATTGTTTGATTAAAGTTTGGTTTCATTTGTATAGTGCAAAAATTAAGTGTCCTCCTTTGGGATCATGATAAAGATCTGTTCTTAAAAGTAATTCAATAACTCAATTTTAAATAGTTTAAGCGTTTGACAGTGCTGAACCATTCTGGTCTAGGGGAACATTTAGTGAAATAACATGTTCCTGAAAAAACTTAAATAATTTACTCTTTTTTCTTTTTTTTTAATCGATTTTTGCCTGTATGTTATTTTAAAATGGGGTGGCATGGTGAAGCACTAGTTAGCACGTCCATCTCGCAGTTCAGAGGTTGCGGGATAGATTCCATGTCCGGGACTCCCTGTGTGGAGTTTGCATGTTCTCCCCGTGCTTGCATGGGTTTTCTCCAGGTACTCTGGTTTCCTCACACGTCCCAAAAACATGCATGTTCGTATTTATGGAGTTTCCTTTAACAGTCTTTGTCAAGTGCAGTTATGAAATGAAAAAAAATGTAGAAACAAAACACTGAATTCATATACAGTATTTATTCATTTAGTTTCTAGATAAGATTTAATTTATCATTCAAAGTGTCTAGATAAGATTTTTATGTCTTGCTTCTGTAGGCCTTTTTTCACCATCAAGAAAAAAAAGAAGTGATTTCGTATTGCAATCATTCTCAGTCTTGGACTCACCTGTACAGATATTTCAAGCAATAATTACAGTAGCGAAACCATCCCCAGAACGGCATGAGGGGCGGGGGTGACGTCAGTGCCTCCCCAGTCATGAACCTCACCGCACGACACTGTTTTAGAAGAATATTGTGCCAAATTGCTGTTTGATGTGACAGGCCACCATCAAGGGCTCATATCTCAAATTTGTGCTTCAAAGTCAATGATAAAAAGAAAAAAATATTGTCTGAGCGGCGGCTCATAGCTCAAAATCTCATAAATCGAATCACTCCTAAGTCAAGATACCATTGATGTCATTTTAACTATAATTCAGTGTAGGTTTGGATTTTAGTGCAGAAAAATCATAATACAGGCTCCTGGTAATACATTTTAGGCATAGACTCTAGAAGGTTAAGATTAACAGTGGATTAAATAAAAACATGTAGGCTTGATAGGACAGTTCAATCCCTATGATAAACAGGAGGCACAGGCAACTTATGATCAGTTGCATCAAAAATCACAGTCTGAGAATTGATGTGAAGCTCCAGAAGACTCTACCGACGAAGACTTCCATGTTGTGAACTAGCAAGAGAAGAGAATACGTAAAGTGTAAAGAATGTGACTCCATTGTTTTATACAGTAACTGTGTTTAGTTTAGTTACCCCGGATAGGGAGGAGGTGGGGCATCGTGTTGTCCGCCTTTTGCGATAGCCTGCTCATAAGAGGGCAGTCCCGGGGGCTCGATTTCATCCATCGGGGCCGGGGGTGGTAGCACTGGCTGCAAAGACATTTCCTCTAGACGACGTATGACAGCGGCATTGCTCCTTGGACGAACCTGAACTGAGCTGTGGGGAGGACAGAAAACATTTTGCATAATGGCCAACAGGTCTGGTGCTTTCAAGTTATATAATAGTTATTGATGGTGTAAAAATGTTAAATTTAGGTTTTGAAGGTGTGTGCAGTCATGTTTGAAAACAAAAGATCAAGTGTTGACCCCACTTTTCCTCACCTCACGTGACTGAAGTCGTTCTTACATTTGCCTGGACAAAAATACCAGCCGAGTAGGCCCAACATGACAAAGATCACCCCGACGACAATCAGCGACACCAGGAGGGAAGTAATGTCAACCCTTGCGGCTACCTTCTCCTTCTCTGTGAATCATCACAAGACAAAGAGTGAACCTCATGGTGTGACGCTTTAAAACGACAAACCAGTTTTACACCATTGCAGTGTTTTGATGATGTAGACTTGTTGGCTGGATTAAAAAAAAAAAAAAAGTAAAACAAATGTCCCATAAGACAAATGTAAACAGATTGATGAGCATGTGACTTTCTTTTGGTCAGACAGGTTTTTAAAGAGCAGCAATTATGATGTGACTTGTAAGTGTAAACAGGCCTTAACTAAACTCTGGTTTTGTAAAGACAATAATTATCAGTTAATGTGTTCAACGTTGTGGTTGTGCTTTGGACTGTATTACGATCAGCAAAATAAAGTAACCATTTAAAATTATTGTAAAAAAAAAAATCTAATTGTGAACAAAACTGTGCTTTATTAACTTTTATCATAATCATAACTTTGGCTGTGTTTGAATGATTTTACAGACTGTAATTGCTGCCTTTCAGTCTTCATTCCTTGAATTTGTCAGTGATGGCCATTCCGTCCCTCTGACCCATTGTTTTGTACGGAGGGTGAGAAGTATTTAAAAAGGACAGCGTAAGCAACGATGGCAGTGTATTTTATCTGTCCCTGTAATCGTCCCCAACCGGGTTAGGGTTAGTACTGACTCACAGAAACACGCCCAGCCTGTCTTGCATTTGTAATCCACTAATATAGCCCAAATATGAAATATTACAATGTGGCAATTGTCTTGTGTGCATTGACGATGTTTGTGGCGGAGGGAGTGCCATGACTTTGCGTCAAGCAAAGAGGGGAAGGACATCTTCTCACCAAAAAGGTTTTCACATCGCCAGTCAGTCTAGTTGTGTTGGAAGCTAAATACTATCTTGGTTGACTCTTAAGGATGGAGGACGGACCAGCAAAATTTTGTGTCCATCTTTGATATTTATTCAATTTGTTAATATTGGTGTATTTAATGATGTGACCAGTAAGTGTACAATTTCATGATCATCATTTAATAATACTGAAATTATCTTACTTACCTGCAGTGTATCTCTTCCAAAAGTCATTCTGTAAAACATACAAATGTGTGTAAATCATCCCATTTTACCTCATAATTTGACATATTGCGTGACTTAACTGTAGCCGGGACATCTTCAAAGACCTCCCTTGCTTCTTCGTAATTGCAGTCCTCTTCATTACACTCCCTTTCCAAGTTTCCAGGGACAAAAATTTCAAAGTCGAACCGGTTGAACAGCAGATGACGACCCAGGAATGAATTTGCCTCCCCTTCATCCACAAACACTGACAGCCCAAACAGATTGCAATCACACTTCAAGTGTATGCAAAGCTGCCAGAAGTATTCACACAATGAACTTGTACTTCTGTCAAAGGAGACTTTTGGTGAAAGAAGTACTGAACCAACTTTGATTTGGAATTTAAAGTAAGAGTATAACCTATAAATGCACTGCCTTTAAGTACAAAATAATTATTTATTTAATTATATAAATAATTCCTTTGATTCCCATTTGATAATATAGCACAGTGTGTGGAGAAAATTTTTCTCTGCACAAAAAATACTGCACGTTTGTCTCTGAGTTGTGAGGTTAGGGTTTGAATCAGCATCTTTTAATAGAATATATATATATTTCAAGTTTACCAAGTTTTTTTTTCACTAATGTATCTATTGGTTCAATTCGACGAGAATTTTTGCTTTTTTGTGGGCCAGACCAGTTCTACCTCATAGCAGGCTTCCACTTTGTTGTTTGTAAGTTGTTGTATCACCATTCACCACAAGAGGGCAGAGATAGCTTGGCTGCGCTTGAACTTGGCTTATAAAACTGTCCAACGTAAATAAGCCTAATATATATATATATATATATATATATATTTATTTATTTATTTATTTATTTATTTATCTATTTTTTTCAGATTTCGAATGACATGCAAGACAAATATAGTACCCCAATAATATTCATTTTTTTGTTGGGGGTAAATTGTTGAGCAATTTTGTGCTTCCTTTAATAGTAACTTTTATACAAGAAAACTACGCTGAAGGGGGAAAATCACAGTATGTGGCTCTTTTGTTGTTTGGTTCAAACCCTTTGTTGTTGAATAGTGAATACATGCATTAAGAAATGTATTTGGGGAAAAAATAAGACCTTACATTTTGCATGGAACAGTGTGCACGTTTTTTTCCATACAGTTTTAAATTTTCTTTAGTTAGGAAATGTGTGGTTCTATGTGGCCCCTCCATCATTTAATTTGCCCACCCCAATTCCAAATGACTCAACGGTAAATCAATTACGGGTAATATATAAGGAGAAAAATGACTTACCTTCCTCTTGTGAACCGTCCTCTATTGAGCGTAACCTCCTGACGCAGGCGAGATCTGCACAGGTGAAGAATAGCAGGACGAAGACGAGAAGGTCAAGATGAACTAACATGGTCACGTGGGTACAGACACATTAATAGGCCGTAAATGGAAGTTTCAGCCAGAAAAAGTCCACTAAGTCCTCTTCTACCCAAACCGACAACAGGCGTTTAGATCACTGGGAGCTAACGTCGACACATAATGTATCGAAAGTATGGGAGCGGTACATGTCCTGACGTCTTCACCGATAAGACACTGGAAACGTCACCAACTATTTCCTAGGCAGTTTTTGCGTATCAACCTAGGCTGGTGTAACTAAAAACGGCAATTTGTCAAAGGCGTGTTTCCTCGAAGGCACGCGTCTCTTCCAATATGTTTTAAAGGTTAGTTGTTTACTCCGTAGTCAAAACAGCTCCGCTCTTCCGAAAACTACCTGCGCAGGCTCGACCAATCGATCAGTTTACCTGGATGACAGGATGAGTGATACGTACGCAAACAGACGCTAGGTGGCAGCAGAGGCAAGACTCCACATTTGATTTTATGTACTATATTGTAGGTAGAATTAGGGGGAAAATATTAATTGAATCCAAAAACGTTTGCTATTATCCCGACCTTTCAATGGAACTCTCTTAAAAAAAATGTACCTTTCTGTGTTTTTTCATGTGTGAATCTAACAATACTTGAAGTGAACAATTCAAAATGTGTATTGGCCCAACTCAGGCGGCTTCATATTTGAAGTCATTGTTTTAGTGTTCTGAAGCTCCTCATTTGAGTAACAAGATTGAAAGTAACAAGAGGGAATATACCCTAGAAAGTCTTTATGGGACATCCAGTCCAACCCAGCGGCACCTGGAAAGCGGACTTAAAACCGATGATGATAATGATGGACAGAGGGTCGGCAACAAATGCTGTATTTCACATGCAATCTAGTTTAAAGTAATATTTTAAAGTATTTTTAATTACATATGCAGTCAGATAAAGGGTCTCTTTTTAATGACCCTTTAAACGCCAGGTTTTGCCTAAGCGTTTGAACTGCATCAATCTGTTTGACGCTTTTACAATGCAGGAGCTACCTAATGGGTAGGCATAAATGACATCTGTAATACAATGCTATCTTTGAGATCTATACGGTTCTTTTAAAGGCACTCAACCTCTCGCGGGAGACTGGCTAGGGACCATATTGCTGTGCACAGGCCTTGTATGGGGAAAACGTTCTAGCATGGCCTTAAACAGCATTATTTTTTGAGGGGAGAAGGGACATCTGTATTTTTTAAAGTTTTTGTGGATGGAGAAAAGTGGTCAGCAAATTTGGTGGTCAAATAAACACAAAACCTACAGAAAGAAGAACCTACAAAGTGGGATGGATGATTTGAATTTCAAAACATGTTCAACTATAAACAGATTTTGTACTTACTGAGTAAATTTATGACTCAATTAGGACAAGATCATCATTATTACAGTAGACAAAAGGTTTTGTGACTTTTTTTGCTGCTCCATAAGCTTTTTGTAATGTAAAATACTGTATATGCTGTGGCTCAGTAAAGGTTGGGAAACTAAACTTCAGAATACTCTTAAAATTAGTCAGTCTATATAACTCATGTGTAATTTAGTCTCATGCCCTGCTTTACCCCCTGATGTCTGGATTTTGGCCTGTTTTACTGTTTCTTCTCCACATTAGTGCCTAAAGATTCCCAAAGTGACCCCAAAGTGAAGTGTGTTAAAAGGAAAAGGCAGACAAATTCTCCATTATATCTTGTGTTGACTCTAATGCTTCTTGGCTGGACCTCTGTGTAAAATAGGTTGATGTTTCACACAGGCTGTCCCTGAGATTCTAGGCCTTGTGTCCAGTGTTTATGTAAAGCAGATATGATGTAATAGAATTTTATCTGTCTGACTACTGCACAGTGCTAATTGAAGGGACAATGAGAACTTCTCTCTTGTACTTGGCGAGGTATCTGGATTCTGTCGAGTCTCAGGATTTATCCAGAGGAATGTTGACACGGAGAAAAGGGCAGAAGAAAATGATGAATTCCAGACTTTATCTGCCGTGTGATGTCGAACCGTATCTGTCACTTACTACAATATTGTAACCCAAGTGAGAAATATCGTCTCTCGCTGAGCTATGCATTGAGTTCCTCAGAAGCTCACGCACAGTGAGGCCGCTGTTTGCGCCTGTTCATTACTGATGTAGTGCTTCACAATTCAACAATGCAGAAGCACCACTATCTGACTTAGATAACAATAAGGTCATAGCGCTTACGGCAGATAAAATGACCCTAGTATTTACATCTGGGACTTCTCACATGAAGAAACGCTGAATGAGACAAATTAGAGGCAGGGGAGAGGGAGCAGTAGCCAGACTAAAAAAAAAAAAAAGACAATATTCTAGCCAAGATACAAAGCTTTACAAACATTCCGTTAACTTGATCACGTGACTCTTTCTTTGCACTGCTCCAGCTTTTTGTGATGGTGAGCGCATGACAATTTGTTGCCCCCGAAAAAGGTTGGAGATGCACCTTTCGGTGGACAACTGGACTGAGTGGTGAGCTTCTGCAGACAGACATCTAGACTGGCAGGATAGGAAAAGGGTGCTTGCTTAATCTGAGTCATGTCTCAAAAGACTTGTCCCGATTACTATTTTGCTGATGATAAAATGAAATGCTTAGGGAGGGCTGGAAATTTGGAAGTTAGCTTGCACCAGTCAAGTAGCCTGCTCTGCACTTGTTAGTTATGCTTATTCAAGCACATTCTCTGATCGCAAAGCACCTCAAAAAGTTATTTCCCCTAAACACAAACTCTTCAGCAATAAAAACCTTTTTGGAGGATTACACTCGTCAAATAACTTTAAGAAGAAAAAAGTTTTAATCACACTATTCAAGTTCATATTTTTGCACTGATTCTAACCTTGTTTTTTCCCTAGTGCATCGGGTCTTCATAACAATAAAAACTATGTGATCTACTAATATATTTGGTAATATTTATGAATTAATGCTGAGGTTCAGCAACAGGTGGAGTGACATGTAGCACTTTAGGAACATTTGATTTTTGATTATACATCCTTAATGCTTCAGACCAGACTCAGAGGATATACGTATTTGTTGCAAGATAAAAATTAAACACAGTGAATCAAGCTAACCACATTGCCTAACAACATTATGAATCATCCCCCACAGCTCCCAAGTGTTGCTAACACCGGGATACGCAACGCCGATCCGAGCACGACGGGTTCATCACATTTCGCATTAGCGCCGACACCTCTCGCGTGGTTCCCCGACAAGTGACCTCATCATTACAGCCAATTTCTCAACTTAAGTCACAGCTCATCTAATACTGGCATGTTGTCCTTTAACTGAAACCAGATGTCGAAAGATGCTTGAGGAAAAACCCCTCAAGAAAGAGTCACACTTTAAGGGACAAAGATGATGCCCATTTGAAAACAAAATTATTAAAACAGCTACATTAAAAATGAACCTGCACAATATCAACAGTAAAAAAAGACAAGTGCATTGAGCTCCACTGTTCTTTTATTGGATGGGTATAAAAGTTGAGAGAGCGGTTGTAAAAGAAGGAATCCAAGGGTCAGGCAGTTGACGGATGGGCTGAAGGTAGAATCTAGGCAGAAGGTGACAGAGTTTGCAGGCTGGTCTTGACAGTCGCAAGGTTGGCTTTCCAGGAGCTGAGGCTGTCGAACAGCTGCTGCCACTGCTGCTTGCCGAAGGTACGGTGTGTGCTGTGGCTGATGGGGAGGATGACAGAAAACATTTGAAGTCATATTCTATACACACGAGTGATATGCCTGCAATCCTTAAATTTATGTCTTATTAAGTATTTTTCACACAAATATTTTCTGTATACTACTTCGCTAAGGAAGACGCGTTGTGACTTGCATAGAAATTACGTTGCCACCGTAAAAATGAAACTCTGTCAAAGGCCAAGTGGTCCACGATAAACCAAAAGATAATTACCTGACAACAACTTTTTGCTGTGTCTGGTCTATTTTGCAGCAGATCATCTTTGTCCGAACAGCTATAAGATGGAAACAAAAAAACGCATGAAAATTGTGACTAAAAGTCATCACTGTCACACTTCAGTGACACCTTAACAGAAAACGCCCAAATATGAAGGAAGTTAAAAAAAATGTATTCAATATCTTGTTATGCGACACATTCTAGTGAAATTGAACTTCCTTTACCATCAATGACAAAAGCTTCGACATCATCTGCCCCAATCAAAAGCTCCTGTTGCATGGTGTCAAAGGAGATCTCCTTGAATTCCACCGCCATGCCCATGAACGTGAGCAGACGCATCTTGGCCATGTTTTGCTCGTGGGACAGACCTGTGGGGAGCGACACAAGGGAATCATTAAGCTGTTGCAGGCCATTACTTTTCCACTTAGGGACTTTCCCAGTGTAAATTGAAGAGCAACAGAATTAGGGATTCTACTCATCAACAACAGGACTACACAATATCCGGGTAGTCCATCCAATACGTGCATTTCCAACTGATCCTTCAGTAGTGAGGGACGACCACTGCTGACACAGACATTCCTCGTCTATGTCAACTAGGGGGACTATGCTGGCTCAATATTTACCAAGCAGAAGGCTGTGATATAATGCAGAAGACAGTAAAGGAATATTAACATGACAAGTCTCTGTCCGCAATATTTGTTTCAAAATTTTGTTTACAAACTGATTTGTGATGTGGCGTTGTCCATTCTTTGTAATATGACCCGTATAATTAGTACAGCATGTGTGAGCGTGCGTAAGAACGTAACAATGTGGCGGATGTACTTACCGAGAGAGTCAATGAAGTCTTTGTTATTCTGGTAAAATTTGACGTAGGCCGCGAGCTTTGCACTAACAAATATAGTCAACAGCTGTAAAACATGGAGGAAAAAAGCGCTTGTTCAATGGAGCAAAACACAAGTCAAAATTAGTTTTTGTCTCAAGACTTCACAAAGCAATAGTCACATTTTAAAGATCGCATAAAGTGTCTAAATAAAGTATTTCACATCAACACTCACGTCGTGGATGAGCTCCCCCTCCAAAAAGCGCACTGGCTTGAGAGTGAGTAGATGATCAAACAAGAAGGTGTTGGGGTCTTTTAGAGCACGAACTATGCATCTAAAGAGCACATAGGGAGATCAATGTTGAGAATGGGAAGCAAATATGAATTGGACCCACTAGGGGGGATGCGCTACAAGTTTACCTGTGAGCATCAACGCGTGCTTGAGACGCATTGTCCTCTGTGTAACTTCCCAGCAATTCCACCATCACTTTGGCTGCAGCCTCACTGCCAAATCAAAGAAATTTATTTTAAACTGACACCCGTCAGACAGTCTTTAACTTAATGGCAGTTTTTTTAATAGCTAAATATGTAGTTTACCTTTTTTTGCAGTCCACCAGTGCTTCATACACCAGCCTCAAAAGAGTGTGCTTCTTCTCTGTATTCAGGTTCCAGTCTACAATCCACTTGGCCACCTAATCGACAGTTGGAAGAAAATATAAACAAGATGGCAAGGAGATCAACAAGGCGGAGTGAGCGTACCTGATCAAGGTCAGTGGGGATGAAAGCGATGGCGTTGCAGGCGGCTGCCACTTTGATGAGGCTGCATAAGACTGTGTACCTGACTGGTGCATTCTCATCCATGCCATGGAACAGGTTACTCAGCCTGGACCACAAAAAGCATTTTAAATCTTCGTGACATTAGTTCTATGCATCCCACTGGAGAAGACAATGCATTCAGAATGCTATATAATCTCAAACAGTGTCTCTTTGCTGGTCTTCCACTAACACTTTCAAGTCCATCAATACAAATTAGATTTTGCGCTTCACGTATACTCCCTAAAGTTTTATGGCGTGATTTCAGTAAGCAAATATTCCAGAAAAAGACTCACAACTGCATTCTGAGGGAAGGTCTCTCTCCTTCATGGAACTTGACCAATTTCTCACACAGACTCTCGATGAGAGCTTCTTGCTTCTCTGTGTCCAAGATCAACAGCAGCGATACGATGCTGTTCATCACACTTTCCACATCTGTGGTGGAATACAGAGAGATTGTATTTTTATACAACCATACATGTTACTTGCTGTATATTGAGGGAAAGGTGGCTTGGACTACTGCTTACCTTTATCATCATCTTTGAGACAAACATCACAGGCCTCAATGATCTGAGCCAGGTCTACGTGAAGTCCACCTTCAGAGTTCTCCTCGGAGATTTCAGCTCCTTTAGACTTGAGGAAAGCTCTCAACTCGGACGCCTTTAAATTAATACACAAATGTGCAAAGAATGAAGATTGATATTTTGTTTCAATTACATGGCTTGTTCATAAGTGGCGCATGAAATCGAGTCGTAACTTCTGCTGGAAAACATCTGTCACGTCGTTTATTTGTTTTGTCTCGTTGACATAATTATCTCATCCAACATCGTTGACATGTGTGACAGAGCGTGACAAAACCCAAAAAGGACACGTACCGAAGCTTGTATTAAAACTTATTCCGGCAGAGTGATGATGATCCACCAATTCTCAATCGGGACTATAAACAGTATGTGCATCTTTATTATGCCCTACGATAATCTTATACCAAGCCGCTCATACCGATTTACCGGGTTAGCTTAGCTTGTTTGCTACCCTTTGCAGCTCAATAGCAATAATCGACGAGACCAGCAGCAAAGACGATAATTAATCAACGAGTGGGAGCATAAAGCAATACCTGGTCGTCTTCCGTTATATCGATGAATGCCGGGACGCTCATTTTTGTTGTTTGTGTGCGCCTCAGCAACGAAATCCACGCTCCCACCAGGGTAGCCCAACCGGAAAAGAAAAAGGACTATGCCGGTGAGGTTGTTTACTTCCGGGTCGTTTTCTTAAAGCTACAGTGTTCCAAAAGAGTCACGCACGAGCGTTCCCTTTGAGCCTTGGCGTTTCACAAGCATTTTAAATTATGTCCCGCTTTTATTACAGCGAATTGTTTCCACTTAATTTCATCCTTGCAAATTTATGGCTAAATCCCTGCATAGCTCTGCTGGATAGCTTCAGCTAATGTAGTTTTAGCCTCAAAGGTCAGCCAACCTCTTAAATTTGATGTCACCCAGACTTCCATACTGCATCCCTATCTTTCATTCTCTTCTCTCCAGATATGCATCTAGTCTCTCTGGGAGATTAACCCTGGACGACTTGGATGAGAGTTACTGAGGTGAAACTGATCCCTGAAAGAGGTTATCTGATGGAGCTGAGGCCCATCTGCGTGGACCACCATCGCAGGCCTGTCCAACCCGGAAACACCATGAGTGTCAGAGGGCAAACACCCTCCACCGTAGCCTCGCTGACCTGTGGGCGCACGTGCTCTGCCTCTATGCCAAGCCCGATCCTGTGTATTGTTACAATGGCAGGTCACAGGGTGATGGAAGTGAGTGGGGTGAAAAGGGTAAGTAGCGCAAGAGTTCAGCCTAAAAACTATGGCGTCGTGTTACAAACATGTGAAAGGTGCTGCCCAGACTTTAGTCCCAAAGTGACGATGCAGAAGTTGTTTTCACATGCATCGCTCACAGCTCATTTGTCACTGAAATTAGAATATTTTTAGGACTCACTGGCTACTGAGGTACTTCATGTGAAGTCATCATTCCCTGAAAGACGTCTTGCCACATATTTCTCGTTGTGCTTACAGTTAGGGAACTGAACTCACTGCAGTTAGTCTAAAAAAAAAAGAGGGGAAATGGCTGATGGAGGATTTCACCATCATGCTCGCACGATGCGTCATCTTGGTGGGAAGGCAAGTGCCTGGTACCGAATCCCACCCTCACTCTCTGTTGCCCTTGTGCGCTGTCACAGCAAATTATTTATAGATACTTCTCCACAAGTGTTCTCGTATACCTCTGCACCTTTCATTATCTGAATAACAACTTGTCATGTGCCTGGCATATTTCAAATCCTGAATATGTTTTTTTTATGACTTTGAAGCTCCAGGTGCATATGAGACTTGTTTTGTCTTCAAAATTCTATTGCTATTATCTTGACGATGTAATGATCATAACATTTTAGTCAATACGTTGAAAAAAAAAAAAACGACTTTTGTGTTTTCAGTATGTGCGATGGAACCTTTTACGGTTAGATTTCTCTGCATTACAACAGTTTTTCCTGTTTCAATTAGAAAAAAATGGTTCAAAGGTCAAACTGTCACCCTCCAAAACCATTGTTAACCATACAGATTGTTTTTAAGTTATATTCTAACATTTTTAATATGCACAGAAATGAAAAGTAAGTTCATTGTTTGTGAAAGATAACAACTCTCACTGTACTATCTATAGTATAACATTCCTGCCTTAAAAAAAACCTGCTACTCATAACGACTCATAATTTATGGAGCATAGTGTTGTCTTCTTTGCATTCTTCCTACTACTAGTTCATTCATTCATGTGAAATACACTCGTGTTGTTACCGCTGTCATTTTCATAATTAGTTATGTTTACGTGGCTATACATTTCCATTGGAAAATAAATTGGAATGCAAAAGAAGCACAACAGAAACAGGGACTACTGCAGTTTTCCCGATAGACTGTAAACGTTTACTTTTACCTTGATAAAACCTGGCTAGTGCAGTCCTCAGAGGACTAGTTGACAATTACAGCAGGCCCACGTTTTCAGTAATTTATGTGTGGGGAAATTTTTAGGTACCATTCAGTGGAAGAGTATTTGTCATTTGGCCTGTCACGCATTCTGTTTAATGACGTCAGGTTTCCATTTGATCGTAAAATAGTGATTGTGAAACACCACATTGCCAAAGATTCAGCTTTGTGCAGGAACAATATAATAAAATGAATCCAATTTCCAGGATGTCTCTCATAGAGATGAAACAATATACTAGACATTTTATATCTCGAATATTGTAACCATTTACACTTTTAGCACAGTGGGAATTATAAAGAGTAACAACCAAATGTATGTTTTGTGTTGCAAGACCCCAAGAAATGTGGGCGATTCTTCTATTTTATTTTGACTATTGTGTCAAGGAACTATGTTCAAATAAGTTGAGGAGCTTCATGGAGTGCTTTGGTGCACACACCTCATCCCTGGTACCATGGTTCCATTTTCTATAATATAAAATAATTTAATTTCAAACATCATAATTTGTAATAGTAATAAAAACCACATCAGAGCGACGTGAAGCTCACCGAAGCATGGCAGTGACAGGGGGACGCTAGGGGCTGCTGTAACTCCCCTGGACTAACAATAGCACCCCTGTAGCGATGATTCTTTTTATGTTTCTGGCACAACGCCCACTCTGCCTCCTACAAGATAAATGACCATGTATTAGGAGTCGGTTGAGCCCAGGTGCAGCCTCTCTTGCTGTCTGCCGGCCAAGCGGTGAGTATCCATGTAAAGCAGCCTGATGGTCATCGTCCAACATGGCCGCCTACCTTCCACCCACTAATTGTCTGGTTCCCACAGTTCGGCCTGCCTTCACTGCCTCTGAAAAATCCCCCTCACTCGGGCTCATCTATCAGTCAGTGACCTTGTCAGGATGCATTGCATGACTTGCTTCGTGCTTCCCAAGGTGAGGTCGATTGCTTGTTAATTACTTATAAGCTGAGTCCGCCGGCCGCCTTCCACCCATGCAAACCGTTGCACAAAACCAACAAATAAATACTGTCCAAGATGCCTTTATTGCATTGGACTAATTTATGGGACCTCCAAGCAGTATAATTATGTTTTCAAGCTTCATATTTAAGCCAAAAGAAATTCCCTTTATAGCTTGTGAATGTTATAAAACGATGTTCCCTCTTAATTATTTGATCATCATCATTATTATCAAGCCCAAATTCATTACCAAAGACCCAAATGAACATAACAGACATTAATTTATTGCAACAAAGGCACACTTTGTTTGTTTGGTTATCAATAAAAATAAATTACAGAATTTTATCATGCCTATTGACAATTTTGGGAACAGCTGGTAATTTTTACTAATAAGCATGAGTTATTTTGTTGTACTTATTATTTACAGTACTTTTTTCTTGTCCTTGACACGCACTAAAATGGAAATGTGGCACCAATTATGATCAAATAAGTCAGAGCTTATCTCTATTAACTGAAGCTTGTAAACATGCTACGCCAATGAGTCCAAATCCAAAAATTTAATAAAAAGAAAACATTTATTATACATTGGGGAGCGACCTCCCAGGATGACTACAATCTGTTCACAGATGTGTCCACATTTAGCTATTTCTCTTTTAGGAAATCATGGAAACAAAAGATTATCTGAAGTATTGAATTGTTTTCATACTGTTGCATCAGGGGGGGAAAAAAAACTCAAACTTGTGTCACATTCTGATTGTGTTCCATTTTAGTCAATCCACTGGTTGAAGGCAAGCTCTGTTTAAATTTTTGCAGCTACTGCAGCTCTTTAAAACTAGCCACATTGTTCCTATTTTCCATCTCTGGCTTATCTTGAACCTACGACCTAATAATGTATCACCTATCTATATTATTTATTCTTCTTATAGATTAGAAGTCCTTGTGATTAATTACCTGTTCCACCTCGCCTTATTCAGTCAAGCAGAGTTATGATCAGAATCACCCACAACGCACTCCAATTGTCAATTAACGTCAGGCATTCAGCTCGAATTTTATGACTCCACTACAAAAATTAGTACCAAAAAAAAAAAAAACTTGCGGCAGTCGTGCCATATCACTTAGCTTCATATCACTGACAGCACCACGGCGATCAATCATGGCAACTTCGAGGTCGTTCATCCTCTCGTGTGGAATGTGTGTTCATGGGGCTGCAAAAAAAAAAAAAAAGGGAGTCATTGCAGTAGGGCTGCGGCTCTCTCTGTGATGGAGTGACCTCTTGTCATCAAACCGTGTTTATATTACACTCACAGGCTTGTACAAGTGTTAAGATGACACATTTAAACAACAGTTAGCATCCATTTCATCGGGCTTGAGACGAAAGATGCCAAGAGTCTGTAATACTAATTAGTGGCATGTTACTTACATGACCTTTCACTTTTTAGATAACAATACAGGCTATCTCATCCGAGTTGATGATTTAGAGCAGAGGTTCCTAATAGGTGGATTCTGCTCAGGCTCCAGGATCATTTGCCTATATGTATGGACCCAGAATGTCATTACAATGGTAAATGTAGAAAATGCACCGTGCACTCCTCCCTTGTGATGCCAATCAAATCCACAATTGAGATTAGTAGCTAGAGCGAGTAGGTGTGTTTAAAGTCCCAAAGACAAAAGTCCTGAAAAAAGTGATTTTAAGCTTTTTAACTGTTAGTGCTCCTTCAGATTGTTTGCATTTGAACTCTATTTGCAAATATAAGTATACAATTTATATAAGCATAGAACAATAAAACTATGTCGCTGGCAATAACAAACCGACTAAATTACAATGCATGCCAGGCCTGATGTGAATACCGTGCCTGAAATTCTCAATTCTATGCAATTGCATGCTTCTCCCCGTCATTGCAATCATACGCGAGTCATCACATCCGCCTTTTTTCTGTCTAGTCCCTACAATGAGGCTTGTGGTGGATGACAGCATGTGTAAGCAGTAACCGCTGGAGATATGTGCAATGTTTTTTTGTTGACTGCTGACGCCCTGCTGGCCGCAGCTGCTGCTGGGCGTGACAACACGGAAGAGGCCGCAGTTTACTGTAAAGCGCTGATAACGGACTGGCCTTGAAGGTGACGCACACGCACCTGCTTGTATGAGACATGGATTATCCAGCACATTTCTCCAAGTGTCTAACTATGTAAACCTTCTACATTTAATCAAATATAAAGATAACATATGGTCAGCAATCATGTATTGTTATTGCTCTGTGACACTTGTAGATTACAACTGTTTAATTCATTTCAATTGTAATTTTGCTGTGGCGAAGAACTGTATTGCATTTTAATGAGAGCACTTTCTAGTATTTTTATTCCTTTTTTGTTATGTTAAAGGAATATGATATTAAAAACACTTTTCAGTCTGATGTAGTACAGTTCCACACTGCTGCATATTAATCCCAACATTGTGTCTTTCAAAGGGCCAATTTTAGTATAAATATTTGACCAGAACCAAAAAGCTAAATCATGCACTGAAATATTATTAATGCGTTTAGTTTACATAAACTAGAGGGAGTTTAGTGATGGAGGGTGAAGGTGAAGAGAAACAAGCAGCTGAAGATTGCGTGTTAAACATCAGTGGACAAATGTTGTGTCTGACACATATAGTGTGGAGATACTCACTCTCCCACAGATTGTTCTTTTCTTCTTCTTATCACAGCTTCTGATATGGGACTCTTTGAAGACGTCTCACTGTTGATAGAAGGGGAAATTAAAAAAAAAATGCATAGCCATTGCCTGTTCATTAAAGGAAAATAAGGACGGACAACTATCCTGTTTGATAAAACTTCTTGAATGACTTCCAGTCCTTAATATAAATTGAATTTTCCCAGATGGGGTTTGATGAACTGGTGTTTCTTTGAATTTAAGTCATAATACATTGGGCTTTGGAGAGAGTTTAGAGTTTTATGTAAACATTAGACATTAACATCAGACATATAAGTAGAATTTGTCTGACAAAATGAAGTTAGTAATTCCCAATACGTTTGGTAGAATATTGGGATTCAACTTTCTAGAAGACGTACGTGTCTCGTTACATCTGGCCTAAATGACACAGCGTTTCAGAAAAAGAGCATTATACCATCAATCAAACATGCTGGTGGTAGTGGGATGGTCTGGGGTTACTTTGCGACTTAAGGACCTGGGTAACTTTATAGTCATGAATTCTGCTATTTAAAAAAAAAAATCCTGAGGAAGAATTGGCCAGGAGTGCATCACAAAAACATAAGAACGCGGCAAACAGTTTTTTTATACCACTGTTTGTGACTCACTGGTAAAAAGCTCTTTTGTTTAGTGTGTTATCTGCACATTTATGAGCAAAACAACACCTGCAGATTTGCCTGCAGAACTGCATCTATTTTAATTCTGATGACCAGTGTTGACAGTCATATTAAACCACAAATGTTTTTCAAGCACAGCCTGTCTTTCAATGCACGCGAACAGATTTGTGTTCAACTACAAAAAAAGTAATGTCTTTTTCACGTGTCCCGCTAGGTCACATATTGTCGTATAGTTTATCATCATGTGGCTTTTTGGATGAGACAAAGCCTTCTCCGATTCCCTCTTGGCGCTGGAGAAAGTTTGGCTCTTGTGTGTTTCTTGTTAAGGGTCACGGCTAGTAGTGACCGTTTGCCTTCCTCTCCGTTCTGATGTTGTTTTAAACCCAGAGTTAACCACATAGTGATCTGAAGAAGAATGGGCGTATTTGGGGACCGCCATCCGTCATTTGGGCTGAAGGGCTTGTTTTCTCTCGGAGCGGTCACCTCTGATGAATCTTTGCTAAATACTCCGCTGGGGAAGGCATGGCTAGCGTTTGCCTTGGCTTACCAGCAAATATTTCGGCCAGATTTCCTCCGTTGTGCCACAACCTTTTGCTCTCATTGCATATTATTTATGGTCTTTGTTTGTTTATCATGGGCGGACCCCGGAAGTTTTAGCAATTGTTGAGGGAGAAATCATTTTTCTCTGCTTCCATATTTAAGTCAGCTTTGCGGACATCCTCTGAATGTTTGGGTCTTCTTCTGGGATATGACTTAGCCTCTGTAGTAATTCTCATAGTAAGCCAGAGAGGATTTTATTGTGGCTAGAATAAAAAAAAACTAAACTAAACTCAGCAATTAACTTTTGTGAAAATGGACTGTACATAAAGTGTACTTTTATTTTTATACTTAAGCATAAAGTTCTTGCTCTATCAATGATGGATCGATGGATAAATTATAAATGTTCATACCCCCAACCCAAAATCAAATCACTCATCACTTATGGTGAGGTCACCGGAATTCTTGATGAATATTCCAGATGGCGATGATGGGAAGTGGCTGACATTCATTATCCACTATCTTAAATTCACACTCCACACTTGATGCTATCGAGTGTTGGTAGGTTAGCAGAGTAAAGTTGCAGGCAAGAATTTCTTCAAAATCTATCATGTCGTGGTGTTAATGGTGGAGGTAGCGTATCCTCTTGGGAGTAATGAGTCATTGTTGTTCTTCATCAGTCTTTGTTAATTTGCACGAACATGATGAGATCATCTTCACCTATGAAGCATATTTATGTATTTACATACAGTGGAAATGAAAAGTAAACACATCCCTGTTGAAATGCTATGTTGATGTGATATGAGGAAAAAAAGGGACCAAGACAATAAAAAAAAAAATCTGCCATTATTATGGATTATTTCCCTAACAATTTAATTAAAAATTTAATTTTTCAATAAAGGAAATACAAACAAGAATTTATATTATTAAATGTAGTATTCATAATAATAATGATAATGATAATAATAATAATAATAATAATAATAATAATTTCCCACTTTTTTCATCTATGCAAATTGCATGGTTATGTAATTTAAATGTCCATGTTAAAAACAACTGATGACAGCTTAGTTGCATGTGGAGTCAAGGTCAAAACATGATTTTTCATCCTCGTGTGTAAGCATTTTTGACCATGTGCCAAAACAATGCAGTTTGCATGACTTTCCATTACACATTTATCCATCACTTTAATTCTTTAAGTCAATTTTTTTTTCTTTTCGTGCTACACAAAGCCTAAATTTTAAAAACACTGTGCTCGACTTACTGTTACTGACACGATGTGCATCTTCTTACTTCTTCCTATTATGAAAGTATTATGAAAGTTTGCTATGTTTCAAACTAAGGAGGTGAATCAGAAGCCTTTGGTTCAGGGTGTGTTTGAGAATTGTGTAATCACTTTAATTGTTTTTGATTGTTTAGATTCTTAACTGTACTATATTGTTGTTCACGGCCATAAGCTAGTTCCAAATAAATGAACAATGAGAATGCAGATTTGAAATGCTAAAATTTAAGGAGAATTAGTATCATTGTTGCCATTTTTACTTCCAGCAGCTTTAAACTTTTTCTCACTCTTGAACGAATCCGCTTATCTATCTTCATTTACACGAATGCAGAAAAGTGAGCCACACATGAACTTGGCCAATCGAATACAAATGTGTGCTTAGTCAGAGCCTGCTGAGAAGTCAGTGAGGGTCAGGACAAGGCGAAAACCTTTCTGACTCCGCCCCCTGGCCTGTGTGACTATAGCCAGTATTTGAGTCTTCGGGGGGGCTAAAGGCAAGGCAGTTGTGGAGGCGCAGAAACGAGGCTGTGATACCCTCACGCACACTCCCACTCACTTCACTTTGAGAAGGAAGCAGGCACACCTCCATTTTGGTCATCATCCATTCTTGTCAGGGTTCCCCTCAGGCAGGAATGATGGCTTGGTAGTTTGTGAGCTGTGACTTGTGTTTTGTCGAAGAGGTTGACTCCTTCACTGGAATTCCATCTTTCTTTTTGGACTCTTAACTCTCGTACCCAATGCTGACCGAAGCGTGCGGCGCCATGATGGGCTCGGATGTTCGAGATCTGACTCTCCTGTCTCCAAGCCCCCAGGTCCCCTCCCTAGGTGGGGCAGGAGGTGGCTGTGGCCAGTGGACACCACTGTTGGACCTCCATCCCGGCTCTCCCTACAACTCCCTGTCCTCCCACCACTCCTTCATCAAGCAGGAGCCGAGCTGGGGAGTCGCCGACCCTATCGAGGACCCCCACTGTGGACTCGGGGCCTTCACGTTGCACTTCTCGGGCCAGTTCACAGGCTCGGGCCCTTGCCGGGTGGGGACCTTTGGAGAACCGGCGGCGGGCCAGCCCAGGGTTTTTCCCAATGGAACCTACCTCCCCGGCTGTGTGGATAGTCCTCCTGCACCCAGGAACCAAGGTAAACATTTGTCAGCCCAACATTATACAGATGTCAACAATTCAAGGGATGAATGTCTTCTCAGAAATGTGACATCCTCTACTGTGTGTTTGTTGGGTTTTTCAGCTGTGTTGTGTCTCGGCAGGATGTTATGTGTTTTACTGGGACAACATGCCCTATGTCAGGAACTAACTTGACACTTTTCTGGAAGCACACTGACAGACGCCGACAGCCATCACAGTCTTGCTGCACCGTAGCCTGTTTCCTTACATGAACTAATCACGGGCACTTTTTAAATTGTCCCGCCAGAGCACAGTTTCATAAATGCTTTCAGCTCAAGATTCAAATCAAAGATGACATTTTTACTCTTAAAATTAAAACTGCTTAACATTTTACTCCAATATACTACTTATGAACATAGAGTATGACAAACCAATAATCAAATTAAGCAGCAATCCTGAGTGTGAGAAACATTGATCAATATATATATATATAAAATATGTTGCTACTGGGATGTGTTGCAATTATAATAGACAAATCAAACAAGGCAGCTTGTTAAGTGGATCTTGACAAATGTGCCTTTGACAAATGTGGCTCATTGCATATACTTATACAGTGTATTAATCAGTTAGTGTTGCTATTGTTATCCTCATTCAACAATACACACGGTAAACAAAATAGTGCTCCATAAGTGTAATGTCTTGGCCACAACTGCCTGGCTAAATAAATAAATAAATAAATAAATAAATAAATAAATATGTTTTGTCTTAAAATTCCACTCATGATTTGTTGCCCTTCATAATGCAAGATGGATGCCAAATGCCATAGTAGAACCTTTAGCCAATATAATAAGAAAAATGTTATCATGATTCAAAGAATAGCCTGTTATGCTGGTTATTATAGCTGTTATGAAGTAATAATATTTTATATAAAAGAATTAATATAATACAATCATTTGATGGGATTCAAATATTTATTTTCTCAGGATTTTTTCGAGTTCCCTAAAGGGTTGATAGTCATAAGATTTTAATGTTTGCCTTATTTATTTCAGCAATAATTTACGATATATTTTTTTATAAATTGTGGTGGACTCCACAATCTGGATTTGCAATCTGAATTTGAGACTTTTGTATGCAACATAAATATGAAACTCCTTGCAAACAAAGCTCCGTCAAGTCTGCTGGGGCTCGTTACTCGGAGGTCAGAGGTTGAACTGCGGACGTGTGCGCTGATGTGACTTCCACAGACACTGTGCGAGCACTCTTGTTCGCTCGCTAGTAAAGTACTTTTTGATGAAGTGATAAACTGCTCTGCAAGATGCGGGGATTTGAGTAAGACATTGCGAGTCATTTTTTTCTGGAGAAACCTCTCAACGGCCCTCCTGGGACTTACTTTTGAGAATTCCTAACTTCTGCATGAACTTTCCTCTATGAGAAGATCTACATTCTTATTTTAATAACTTAAATGTAGGTAGCATTGATGTGATCCGTTATCCTTTTCTGGGAAAACCCCTCGGTTTGTTGTAAATATTACCATTAGGCTCACTCAATGGTGAAAACTAAGAAATACTTTTACATTTAATGATCCAATTATTATTAAGATGTGTTTAACTTTGTTTTTCTTTAGGGTATGGTGCAATGGGCTTAGACGGGAACCCCAGTTATCCTCACACGGCGTCTCACCACACCCCCCAGCTCTCCAGCCTGTCCTTCAAGCATGAGGACACACTGTCGCCACCAAACAACATTGGTAACAGTCTACTTCCTGGCACGTTCACACTAAACTCTCTCAATAACTGGAACACGGCTGCGTTCACGGCAAGGTCATAGACGTAGCCCATCATTCTTTCTTTTGTTTTTCCTCTCTCTATTGCTCTCTTCTCTATTCCTCTTGCAACGACTAACTCAGTCATAGACCTTCTGTAAATCAAGTATTTTTCACACAGCACTCAACTGCCTTTGCGTTTTTCACATCGTGACACAGCAGCCCACTGTCTGATAATGTAATGTGTGCCTGATGTACGTATGATTCACAAAATACTTAGTGCACAGTTGCATTAAGAAGGCAAGAGTGTGTGAGTATTAAACTTTACACAACTGTCCCTGTACTGCATTTAAGATGATGGAAAAATAGGCAGTGTGTGCTTCTGTATGGCTTTACTGGGCAAAGAACTATTTTTGGTCATGGCATGGTTTCTAACAAGCAAATAAAAGTAAAATCCCCCAAGCAATACAAATTATAAAAGATACAGTAATGTTATGTAATGTAAAGTTTTATTAATATGACCAAATGTCTGCATTTATTAAGTGATTTTGAAAATTATAGACCTTATGGTATTACGACTTTATTCCTGGACACAAAGTCATGTATGCTTAAATGTACGCTTGGCTGAGTCTGTGACAAACTATGAGTCGGCTTCCAACGAAAAGTTGTGCGGGGATGATCCTCAAATCCCTGTGACGGTGATTAAGTGTCATTTTGCAAGATTCTATATCATCGTTGCGCCATTCTTATATTGATCATGTACCATTACTTTTATCCATACAGTACCTATTGTGAACCAGGCAAGCAGTGTTTCATTCATTAATGTAATATTTAAACTACTTAATAAAGGTAGCAGCTATTCTTCCAATACAAGACATTGTATTAACAGAATTGATTTTTGTTGATTTGCAGTTGAGCAGCAATACCCCCCTCTTCCTCCTGCCCCACCTGTGTTCGGGTGCCACAATCCTGCAGAATCCTGCCCAAGCAACCAAGCACTACTGTTGAGAAACTACAACGGGTACAGTCATTTGTTTTTTCCCCCTCCCTGAGCACCGAATCCCATCCTAAAAATCTTTCATGGGAATAAAATGAGTCATGAGTGATGCTGAATAAAAGCGGAGTAAAGTAAGGCTGAGAATGCACTTTTACGCCCAGGTTGGACATTATATGGACATTTTAGCAAATTCCCGCTGGGTGGTACTCCAACCTGTCCATTAATTCCTTCTGGCCCAAAGATTCTTCTGAATATCAGCCGTTATAGTGTGTTCATCACACTTGTATTTGGCTTTCCTAACTTGTCATATAAATATGTATTATCAGTAACCCTGGATTGGCTGTTACTTATTATAACGTAAAGCACTGATTGTTTACATTTTTTTTACAGGCCGTCACTAAGTCACGATAATTTATTACCAAAAAGAGCAAAAAAAATTAATATACGAGTAGACAAAATAACACAGTAACTATTCTGATTCTGATTATGTTTTATCTACTAGTTCAAATGATCACATCTTATAATGCAATGCAAATGCAATATGAATATCATTGGAGGCAATGGCAGTATTGGCATTAATAACTAATAAGTGTAAAATTGTGTATCATTATTAAAACGCGAGTTCTGAGTCCTGAAACTGCGGGCCTGAAAATGAGTCCTCCGGCCCTGCCTGATGTGTTCCCAACTTGTGTTCATTTTGATGGAAAACATTTCTTTGGGTGAATTGGGTCGGAATTCTTTGAATACCGACTCGGGATGTTTTGGGGAAGAAAGAGGAGCATGTGCAACCCAAATACTGGAACAGCAGATGATAAGAGGAGACTTTGCTGTTTTCAGTAAGAACTTATGGCATAAGCTGGAAAAAATCAAGCGAACGCACGCACCCACGCACGCACGCACACACGCACGCATGCACGCACGCACACACACACACACACACACACACACACACACATATACACACACAGTGTATATGTATGTCAGATAGCAGTGAGCCTTTCCACAGTTGACCGTAGTTCAGAACTGATTATTCTCCTTCCCTCAAGGACTTCTCAAGGAATGAAAGCCAGAATCCCCCCACCCAACAACCCCCTCGAAACGTTCCCGTCTTTAATGATACCGAGGACAGAGTGATGTCATGCGGTGGTTCGTGGCGTACAAGGCACCGAGTCGCACCCCCGCTCCCCTGCAGACAAATACAATCCCATCTTTGAGTGTGTGTCTGCGTGTGTGTGCACTTGTCTGATATGCCAAGGTAAAGCCCATGTTTTTTAATGAGCAGCGCGGTGGGCGTACAAAATGTGTTAATAAGCAAACCATTCGGAATCTCCCTTCATTATCTGCACAAAGGGAGAGGAGGGACATGAAGAACCTTTAGTATCATAAATATTGCCTGCATGCTCTATTTTAAAAAAAGAAAAGGCAAATAAAGATGAAACACGCTTATCGTTATTTTTCTAACATTGGTAATTGTTCAACCCTTGTTGTTAGTAGAATATACGTATACCAACAAAACACTCTACCTTAACTTTGATGAGAGGTGACGCTCAAGCTGATAAAGTCTCTGGTTCATTCATTTATTTTTTGTCTCTTGCCTGACATTGTGTCGCAGAGCCAAAGAAAAAGCCAAATGCATGCAGTGGCTTGATGCCCAATTAACTGAGCAATAGCAAGATATGTTGCACGCTGGCATTCCAGGTCTTGGACTGTTGGCTTCCGGATGCGAATTGTGTGCCAAAGAAAACGTACTGTCTTGTGATTCTGATTCAGATACAGAATATTTTATAAGTCTCAGAAGGGCCATTCCGTTTTATAGTCTAACCATACATACTGTTTTAGAAAAAAACAAGTTTTTGTTTTTGTAATTAGAAAATAGCACTCTATCATATTGTACTTTCTACAACAAACATAGTGATAACAAGAAAATAGAATGTAAAGAATTAAACAGTTTATGTATCATGATTAATCAATATGAATCCATTATGGCTCCTTCTGGTGTGCATGACTTAGCCACCAGAGGGCAGTATAATACAGCATTGCAGACATAAACACAGATGAGTTTCACAATTACTGTCCACGACTCAGCAGCTGGAAGATTCTTTTTTTCCAAAGGATAAAGAATATATGCCTCTTAGTGATGTTATATCTTCCATCTGCATGTGTTGCGTCACAATTTGTTCAAATATCTGTTGCTTAAAAAAACATCAACACCGACACAAAAATGCAATTCATTAGTTCGTGTAGGACGTTTTGCATTGTTTTTTCGCATTAAACTAACCCTAACCCAAAGGAATGTTTTGAATACATGACATGTGATTATCAGTGTTTTATGTTTAGTTTGACAGTAAATGTCAACTAGGATTGATATTATAAAGAATGAAGCCACGTTTTTTAAGAATTTCTCACTATCAAACTGCTAGTTGTTGAAAAAATTTAAGTGGAATTCCTTGCCACCAATTAAAATCCACAGTTTGTTTCCTTTAAAGTCAAATTGGTACACATTCCAGAAGTCAAACAATATTTATAGGCAAGACTAAGTTTTAAAAACTCATCTCAAAAGTCATTCTCTAGCCTTTATCTCGTAAACCGGGTCACTCTTATCTCAAACCAGCTAAGAAAAGTCTCAGAAATAAAAACATCATGACATCAAGAATAACCACACCCAGTGGCCGTACAGCAGAACAGAATGCAGAATAATTCTCGGTTTATTTTGCATTTTGTGATTTTAGCTGCCTTATGGCAGAAGGGATTAAGGAATTTGGGAGAGCAGTTTGCATACTGCACCTCGAAATGTATGACTGATCTTTTTGGCTTTTGACTTTCCCCCACATGATTTGAGTGTTAATCACTGTGTTTTTGCTAAATTCTCATCAGTGATAACCTGTACCAAATGGCGTCTCAGCTGGAATGCGTCACGTGGAACCAGATGAACACGCTTGCGTCTTCCATGAAGAAGTAAAAACAACCATTTGTTTTCAAGTCCCATAGATAATCCTAACAAAATAAAATCTTTCATTTCTTTTAATTTGTGTATTTTGTTTTGTAGCAGCCACACGACCAGCTATGACAGTGATCCCATACCCCCGCCCCCTCCCATGCTGGTGAGCGCCCAGTACCACATCCACACGCATGGCGTGTTTAGGGGGCTTCAGGTCCGTCAAGTGAATGAACAAAGGAGGTAAAAAAAAAAAAAAAAACAGCTCTCGAATAAACAATGCGTGTGCTTCCCTTTCCAAAAGGATGTAAGGCGAGTTCCCAGTCTCGCTCCAGCAACTATAAAGTCATCCGAGCCCAGTGAGAAGCGTCCTTATGTGTGCACCCATCCTGGCTGCAACAAGCGGTACTTTAAACTTTCACACCTGCAGATGCATGGAAGGAAACACTCGGGTGAGTTTATCTCTAACTTATTATACATAAATGCTATGGTTGTATGAAAATTCCTAGATTAAAGCAAGAGATATAATAAATAATTCGCCCATGAGTGGGCGAAACGTTGAGGTCGAGAGCAATGATGCAAAAAGTCTACACACCCCTGCTCAGATGCCAGTGTTTTGTGATGCAAAAAAGTTACAAAACTCTTCCCACCATTAATGTGACAACTCCCAAAAAAAATCTTTCCAAGCGGGGAAATAAATATAAACACGTACTAGATAATCAACAAGATTATGTGGTTGCACAAGTGTGAACACCCTCTTAGCTGGAGGTGTGGCCTCTAAGTAACCTCAAATAAAGATGTTCTCGTAGGCTTTTTCTGACAGTAAAATATGTTTCCTCTTTGGGCCATGGCTTGTGCTGTATAATGTGATTACAAAAATGTCAGGAAAAGCCTATTTGAACAACTTAATTTTATTTGGAGTTTATCAGAGGCACTCTAAATTATAGCAGTTGCGTACTGACTGACTCCCATTTAACATGTGTTTGAATATTATTGGGGAGTTTGAGAGAGTGTGCACTATTTATTTTTACTCTCCCTCTGAATATATGCCAGAATTTTGTCTCTAGCTCTAAGTATGTTCACGCACAGGTTGAGGAAATTGTAATAAAACCATACAACAATGAGGTGGTTGATGTTTCAGGTGAGAAACCGTACCAGTGTGATGTCACAGAATGCGGCCGCAGATTTTCTCGATCAGACCAACTGAAGAGACACCAGCGCAGACACACAGGTACTATAATGTCACACTTTTTATCTAGACAACAATACTTTTAATCATTATCAGGACTGTATATTATTAGTCGTATATCATACAGTACGGTTGGCATGGTGATTGACTGTTTAGCACAACAGCTGCACAGTGTAGAGGTCACTGGTTCCATTCCAGGCCCTGACAATCCTGTGTGACTTTTCATCGAGCAGTGGCTCAGCTAGAGGGGGGCAGCGTAGGCACTGCCCCCCCGAAATATATCAAATAACTATATCTGTCTAAATTAATTGAATAATCTAACTTTAAACTAAATTGTATAACATTTTCCATTGCCGAATGTGACTTAACCAAACAGTCATCAGGTCAAAATTCTAAATCAAAATAACAAATTTAAAACCGTGTTTGTGCAGGAGTGAAGCCTTTTGAGTGCGAAACATGTCAACGCAAGTTTTCACGGTCAGACCACCTTAAGACTCACACTCGGACTCATACAGGTAAAACAAGTGCGTATACCTTTTTATCTTCCTCCACTGCATCACTCTCCTGGTCAGACTTCTGACTCTGGAGATGGACCGCTTTATTATTGCACTGAATGTTTGAACGCGCTTTTTCATTCAACGCCCTTTCTCTGACTTATGTTCAGGCGAGAAGCCATTCACATGCCGCTGGTCAAACTGTCAGAAAAAGTTTGCCCGCTCCGACGAGCTGGTGCGCCATCACACCATGCATCAGAGGAACCTGACCAAGCTGCCGCCTGCCATCTGAGCCAGGAAGGTGGCGATGCAGTGTGCCAGCCAATAGAGCGAGAGAGCCAGGTCAAAGGTCGTGGTGCCTTGCCAAATGTGCATAAGTGGAGGTCACAGCTGATGCCAATCCACCTCGACCACAAGGCACCCGTATGGCCCGCAAGATGCAACTCAGCCAGCACTCTTATTGGGTCATCTCCACTGAGGTTACTACCATCTTATAATTGAGCCCAGAATTTCAAAAAAGACGACACAAGGAAACAGTTGATGTTCTATTTTTGATATCATAGCACACTTGCACTGTTAGTTGGGTTTTCTTGTAAGTGCTGAATCGTGTAAACTGGATTTAGGAAATGGACAGCAGTGATTTGTGGGGGATGTAAATACATACAATGCACGCCTAATAACTTTGTACATATATGATGTAGATGCTTACTTTTAAAGACATTTGTTTTGTACGGTGTATTTTTTTATGTCTATAAATGCTGAACTACATCATTCTCAGCTGTGTGCGTTAGTATGTTTGCGCTGTCAGGTTAAGAGGCCACCTATGATCGAGGTGTTTGGGGAGTGACAGGTAGTAAAACAGCACCCCACCGACGCTCTGACAGGGCGCAGGTCTCACCCTCCTAAATCTCTGCCGCACATCTTCATAACTGGAAACATCTGGAACTCAATAAATCGTATTAAAAAAAGACACATACCAAAGTGTCACTACCTCACTGAGGGCCCCAACATTTTTTAAGTCTTTATAAGTATTGAAGTATTGTCACGTGTAGGTATTCTACCTTAAGGAAGCAAATATGGAAGAAAATATGATACTTAAATATAGAAAATTTGTGAGGAAGGAATATGGAAAATCAAGATAATTTCATCACAGCCACACTGACATTTGGCAGGAAAAATCTAGTTGTGCTGATTGGCCTTTACACAGTGCTGACAGACCGCCACCTGCTGCTAGTAGGTACGTTGGATATAAAAAGTCTACTCAGCCTAAAAAGCCTACTAGAACATCTGGAATTTATTTGTCGTTATTGAAAGACACTTGAAATTGTGTGACACTTGAAGGTGTGTGCTGACTCCCATGGTTAAATGGAAATGGTTAATTCTCAGCACAGCCACATCCTAGTAGGGTGTGCACAATTGTACAATCACAACTCGTTTTTTCAGTTTAATGATCGCCTTGCGGTACTGTTCATACTAAGTTAAGAAAGGCATTTTACACAAAAAACCACATGGTGGCAGTGTCAACCTTTGCAACTCAAGTTGTACTCTCTTGACTTAGACTTTGACTTCATGCACACACACACACACACACACACACACACACACGGGGTTAGGGTTTCAAAGTAGGGTTTCAAATTTGGGTTGCACTTTGAAGTAAGATTTCACAGTGGTTTTGGGGTTTTCTGTCACGGCTCGTCTCTGATTGTTTTATATTTTGGTTGTTATGGTTTCTGTCCGTGTCTCTGTGTACTCGCCCCTCCCCTCCTGTGTCTGCCCATGATCAGTGAGTGTGATCACCCTCACCTGTCTCTCATTACCTGTCATGTATTTAAGTCCTGTCAGCCCCTTACTCACTTTTGGATTGTCTCGTCTCAGGTCTTCTTGTCTCTTGTCCCCCCTGGTTTCAAACTTGGGTTAGACCAGGTTTTGAAGGAAGTTTTCAAACCAGGGTTAGGGTTTTGAAGTAGCATTTAGTAGCAAAGTAAGGTTATATAGATAAGTACATTAATCTGTCATCTGGGGTGTGGTCACGGAGGCAGCAGCTCCAGAAGGTAAGACCAAACTTCCCTCTCCTCAGCTACTTCTTCTAGTTACTCTGGAGGGATCCCTAGGTGTTCCCACAAGCGGCAGCGTAACTGTAGCTTGTTTGTAAGGGAGGACTGTCCAAGCATGAGTATTTAGCTGGAGACTGCATCTGCACATACTTAAGTGAATTAAACTTTCCCTCTGCAAGTTTGAGCACAAGCAAGCAGATTGGAATGACTTCAGGGTCACAGTTCTTCATTTGAAGGTGGTGATCCTGCTTGTTTCCCCATCCACGTAATGGATGTGCGATAGCATGTCCTTCATGTTCCCCCCCCCCCCCCTTGCTTCTTAATCCAGTGCACTTTGATTAAGGTGCGCCTTGGTCTTTGTTCTCCCTCCGCGGGGTGCTGCAGGCAAGCGAGGGAAGATCACAGGGACGACCGACTTGAGCATTTTGCCCACTCCGCTTCACTCCTAACTGCAGGCTGCCAAGGCTGTGTCAAGCACAAGGACCTCGTGCCTTTAAATACCCTCAGTCATTACCACCGTCATTATCACGCAAAGAGATACTAACCTCTGCATTGATCTCGCGGCTCACTTTGGATTCTGCTTGATTGAAAAAGTTTCAGTAAATAGTGCGTGAACAAAGTACAATATGGAGAATTTTGCATATGGACTGAATGGGCTAATACCACAGAAAACATTGAGATTTGCCGGTTTATCTGCCGGCTTGATTGATTAAAGGAACCTGTGGCTTTAGCTAAATTGTTCCAGGGTTTTTACTTTTTGGACCTGGATTTGACTCCTCTGGAAATGAAGCATGAAGACACTAGTGCTTGTCCTAATACTGTTTAATAATCGCAACGTCATATTTCATAATTGCGATTGGTTTTTCATTTTAACTGGATTGTTGTAATGTAAACGCAGCCATTTCCAAAGCCTACTTTTAAGTTTGTGTGAACAGCCAGTGTTGAGAAGACATCTATATGGCAGCTACGTATATCATGCTGCCAAATGCAATGCAGTCGAAATGCATGAACGCACTTGAATGTGTGTACACACACACACACATAAACACTACCACCAGATGCCCCCTCAGATGTAAGGCTGGCTACTTGCCTTCGAGGGGCGTCAGCGTGGGTAATCTCAGGTGACGTACACCTGGTAAGGTTCTGCTACCTCGTGTCTGTAAGACAGCACATCTGCTTGCGTCACGTGGGAGCCATCAAAGAATTTCCTCTTTTTTTTTTTTTTAAATATCAAACACGGTCTTTAACAGGGATGGTTAAAATATGGCCCAAAATGAATTTACATCATGTTGGAACTAGGGCAAGGTCTGGTGACTGTTTCTTCAGGTTAAAGGTCGTTGTGCCATGTTAAATTCTTCCAAATCATCCAACTATGCCTTTTGTGACTCTGGATGCATGAAATGCATATTAATAGTTTTGTCCACATTTAATTTGACATATTTGAAACAATGCTCTTTTCTACTTAACTTTCACTATCTTAGTATTTATGGGAATATTTTTTTCCATAATGTCGTTCGGTGAAGTCCCAGGTGCTTCCGATGTGATTCCTTATGCCAAAAAGACATTAGTTATCCTCCATGTGCTGGAAAGGTCAGTGCGCATGTAGCTCAGGGGGCCTAGCGGGGGCCTTGGTAAACCCCAAGGGATGAGGCCCCAGAGAGAGAGAACTACATGGAGGCCTGCGTGCAAGGACTGCACTACAACAACAGGAGGCGCTGTTCGGGTTTATTGGCATGCTAAGTCGGGCATGTTGCTTTCCCAGACAGCCTCGTTCCCCGTCGTCTTGCTCCCCTCAGGCTCTTGTGTGGAGCTCTGAACAGTCTGAGGGGCCGAGGGTGTCTTGGGTAAGCGGGGGTGTTATTCCCTGTGGAGTTGCATGGAGCCTGAGGGGCTCCGGTATGTCGGAGCACGGGGAATGCTTTGGCCTTGAGGGGCCTGGAGCTCAGATGGAGCCTAGAGGGTGATCTTTCTCACTCAGGGAGCAGATAGAGGAAGACAGCGAGGGGAAAACACCTTGAGAGGAGGCTCCCATGAGGATAAATAAGCTCAAATGTACACACCGCTATAATGGAGATTTTTGAAATTCCCTTCTCTTCTCCACCGTCTTTCATCTCCTCGTGTATTCTGATGGAAGATGTTCACTTCTAACAGGATTAGATACATCTCCATCATGTGAGATAGAAGATCACAAAGCAAACCAAGACCCCCTGGGGAAGAGCGGGATGAAGCACGGCCTCCTCCTCCCTCCTCCTCTTCCCCTCCATCCCACAGGATTCCAGATGCTGGGAAGAGAGGAGCACAGGAAGCAGGGAGACAAATGTGGACAAATGGAGCGAGAGAAGCTTTTTGTCCAAAGATATCAGTCTCATTGGGATAACATAGTCTCCACTTGTACTGTGTCTGAAGTTTAATACCCCATACAGTTTTCAGTATGCTCTGACTGAAGCTTGACGTTGTTTTCAGTACACAGTCTTATATGAGATCAGTGGTGCAAGTGAACTGATTTGTAAAAGGAGTCTATGATCCTTGTGCTCCAAAAATAGACACTAGAGATTTTACTCATCATTAATTGTATACCATTTATCCCACTCCAATATACATCTTATCATATATTTTTGCGAAGGGCTGAATCTAACAATTATTTCAACAACTGAGTCATCTGTTGATTATTTCATCGATCAATTGATGAATCTGATTTTCAAAAATCATGTTCCCATTCTTTTAATCAAAACCCAGATATTATTTAAAATTGACAGTACAGAAAAGGCACAAACAACAATTTTTACAAATACTACCACTAACATTGAGACTCTCGAACCCTTCTTGTATCATCAAAATGCCGCAGAGTAGTTTTGTCTCAGTACTAGTAACTATATAGCTATGCTTAAACGACTATTCTATTATTGTATTCTTGGTTACATCAAGTTCAGTAACTCCACTAGAGGGAGTAGAGTGCTGTGATGCAAGCGAGGAGGGGACCAACATCAACCTCAGTGATAGCCATCAAAGATTGATGTTCCCCCTTCAAGCTTCATTGTCAAGGCTGTAAAAACATGAACACTGCTGAATGAGCCCACATTGCACGCACATACACTCGCACATACTGCTTGCCACATTTTCTTCACTCGTGCCAGCACTGAGGCAATAATATGTTGAGCTCAGATATGCAGTACTGCAGTGTTTTCCAACATTTACTGACCCAAGGAACATATTTTACATGAATGACCATTAGAATAAAAATGTCACCATAAAAGTACATTTATTTGTTCTACCTGTCACTACATGTAGCAGGCATAGCTAGATAAAGGTAATACTGCTACCATAAATACATTATCCGTTTAGGATGAGTTAAGAGAAACTGGATTATTTCCCACTGCACATGTAGTTTGGACTGTATTTCTTAGTGTCCTCCTGTCTAATAGACACAATGCTAATGTCTAATAGACACTGCTTTTTTACATGGCCTGACGGCTGTACTGGACAAAACCTGCCACGATTCACCTGTAAAGCAGACCTGGCATCTGTAAAGCTGTATGGTGAATTTTAAAAAGTAAACGGGCCAGCGCAGATTCATCTGCAAAATTTATCAACACAAAACCTACAGATACGGTATTGTCACATATTATTCATAGTATTATGTACACAGATGTATTATCATATAAAGGGCAGAATTTCAGCCCGTCCATGGCTTCAATCCAACAAGTCCTGAGGGCTGAGAGAATTATGAAGTCAAATTATAAAGACATGAGGAAGTAGTAAGATATTCATAAGAAACTGGAGCAGGTTGTGATGCAGTGAGGATGCAGTCACACTGTTGTCTTTTCTGCTTATAATTAGCAAAAATAGCTGCACTGAATGACAAAAAGACACTCCGATATTTGAATAGATGAAGTGAAAATTTCAGCCGATGGCTCCGATGGCCTCATGAGTTCGTTCCCACCCAGAGGGCTCATTATTATCAGCGTAGAGGGCTTGATGTAGGCAGACGCTCATATGACAGCCATCTGAAGGCATTACCTCACACACACACACGCACGCACGCATGCATGCACGCACATACACACGCACACACATACTGTGAATGATTAGGGGAGTGCCGTGATAAAGAGAAGTGCTGTTAAACATGGCCACGAGGCAGGCCTGTATACAGGGTGTGTGTACACCATCATTTTTCTTAGGCCCACATTTAGTGCATCCACTCAATCACCTAAACACACACATAGATGCACCTTGACACATGACAAATCTCATATGCTACTTACAGGAAGTCTATTAGTGCCTTGAGTCCACTAATTGCTCAAATGTAGGATGCAAGGATGGACACAACGGTAGCTGTGAAGGCACTGGCTCAAAGAAGTGTGTGTGTGTCTGTGTGCATAACACGGAGATGACAGCAAAGCAATACTTTCCTTCTTTTCAATTACACAGGTCCTTGGCCTGACAAAATGAAGCGCTTCTTCCTTCACTTTATCATACAGAGGTACCCTGCTTGGTTCTGTTCCTCTGAAGCAATCATATCTAAAGTCATCTTTCTCCATTGAAGTTAATGGAAATGCCATTAATTCGTTCCAAGAATACACCCACCGCCAAAAGAAAAATGTCACTCTAATATTTATAAAACTATAGTTTATGTCAAAATGAAACACTTTTTGGTGCAATCTTTGCTTCAGTAGACATTGTGCTGCTCCTTCCGAATATACAAGGAGATTTATGAGGATCTTTGCATTATCAGTCTACATGCATTCATCTTCAAATGTACTTTGCAACCACCAATGCTAATCGCTACCCCTTTTAAAATGTTTTTCATTAAGTGGTAGCTAGCAAACTTTAAGTCAGTTATGTGGTTGTTTAAAATAGTCATGTAATTCTCTTTAGTTTGGGTATAGGTTGAAAATAAACTTTATTGGGAGTGGCTTTAAACAGATTAAAGCTATCTTTTTGAAGCTCGGAATACAGATAAAATGTAATTTATGTTATGGAAGCGTCACACTGCCTCGGGCAGTCAAACTCTGACAGTTTCTGATTGAACAGGATGGGGAGCGGCACAAAACAGGAGACTCCCTCACAATTTTGTTTTTTTCTTGGATGTTGAGCAAGTGCAAGTTTGTGTGCATTTTTATAACACAATCATTGTTGTTTACACAAAATTCCCCATATTGCAAAATGTCTTATTAATTCAACAGAGACCTAAGCAAAACAAGCTTTCCAGACATTGCTCATCGTGTGCTGGCACAGGGTCGTACATTGCGGCACAACAACACATGCATCGTGCTGTCTCCTTGTTCCTAATGAGCTTTATCGCATTGGTCCCGCTTGACTTGTCCTGTTAAGTGGCACACATATATCCATATGTTCCACATGAGCAAGCAGAGGGGACACGCTGGGTGGCGGAGACGCTTTCTCAGTTACATCGCACTGTTTTGAACGGCAACAGCCAGCAGCGAGAGCCAGTCAGCTCCACTCTGCATCTCTACTGTGGCAGTGTGCGGCAAAGAGCGTGTAGACGCCAATCGGTCGTGAGCGCTGACGACAGGGTCCATTTGTTCTTGATGTTAAAGGAGTTAGGAAGTCACAATGGAGACGGCGGCAAATTGTGAAATGGGACGGCTCCTCATCGCAGCTTCAGACGGCCACCAAAATGGTTCAATTTTCTGAACTTATTAAGAAGTTTCTAATTCTGGTTACCTCATCAAATTATTACAAACAGCTCAGTATGACCAAGTGTAGTGATCCACCGCATATTCACAGTTTGCAATTTACATATTTTTTGAGAACATGTCCTTGTTATTCACTGAAAATCTATTTGCCGTTTTGACCTTGACCTGAGGTCAAACATTCATGGCGCCATCTAGTGGAATCTTGAGGTTTGATTAATTTCTATTTAACACCCTTTGTCGTAGAAATTGTTTAGGCTAGTATGCTAGCTCATACCATTGATGAGCCTCTAGTAAAGGTGGTTTGTTTAAATGGAATCATATCCTGAATTCTAAGATGTAACAAAGGCTAATGAAGCTTTACATTAGCTGCACAAAGTAAATGCATTACGGTCTTCTCTCCTATTGTAATCTGGGATAGGCTCCAGCTCACTTGTGACCCTAATGTGGACAATAGCTTTAGAAAATGGTCGGTAGGTTGTACAGTGCAACCGCCAGAGTTGAATGTCAAAAACAAATGATCATCTATGTGAAGTCAGCATTGTCTTAGAGCTCTTGAGAATTACACTCAGTAATTTTTATGGCTAATTAGGAAAAAGAAACAATACGGTATTATCACAACTTGATCGTCAACTCCTGCAAAACATATTCAATGGAGAATTAAAGGTTACACTTTTATTTGTTGACAATTTTTTTCAATGTGGGAAAACAAGACATTATGCGTGCCAATCCTCAACACAATGAGCCATTCAAGTTAATGCAGTGTTTGGAAACAACCGTAACAAGGGAGTGACAAATAAATAGACTTAAAGCAAAACAAATATTTCACTGGCTATTTTCTTTAAAAAAGATATTACGTGCAAACATACTACAGTTAAACATCACTGTATTAACGTAATAAAAGAGAATCAGTTAAAACATTTTTTTCCCCAACATACACTGCCAGACCTAGGCCAAAGCTAAAACGTAAATAAATAAAGTTGTTCTTTGAACTACGGCTTCACATTAACATTTTTTATCAAAATGCTACCCATTAAGCGTCGCATTCGGCTTTGAACACTTCTGAGGCAGCCAAGGCACCATCGATTGGAAGAACGTTGTCTTTCTGCTCCTGAATGTCAGAAACATTTGCTGAAACGTTTTGACCTTTTAGTGTTAGTGGTAGGACTCTTTTTGATCAATGAGTCCTGCAGTGATGGTTCTTAAACCAACACTGACAAAGAGCGCTGGTCTCTTGAGATTCTCTCATATCAATTTAACCTCTTACACAAACACGCATACATTAGAGGTCAACGTGAAGCTCAAAGTTCATCATGGTTACGGGTGAGGTCCTCTCCGTAGTTGGTGGCTTGACTTCCGACAAACATGTTCCAATTCTCCAAGATTTCTTCTTTAGTCAACATCTGGTCCTGAAAAACAATGTCATTCCTGTTAGGCATGCATGATTATCATTACGAATGAGATTTATTATCATGATATTCATAATAAATCTGTACATTCATTTTACTCATTGCAAATGAAATTCACAAACACCATTTGGAACAGCATGACTTCAAAACATAAAATGATGAGTCAAGAAGCTGTACCTTGTCCTGGTCGGACTCGTAGACTAGGTGTCGCGCCTCAGCCTGGGCATGGTCGTAGTTCTGTGGCATTATCCATTGGCGGATTTCCTCTCGGTCCATTTTACCGTCTTTGTTCAAGTCTCTGAAGTCGGAGAACTGATCCCTCTCGGTTTTGAGCCAGTCTGGTTCCGGGCCGCCGTCCTCGTTAGCAAACATGTCAGCTGAAAGCAGACAATGCATTTATGAATATAACCTGCAAGTCAATCCATCCTACAAATAATTTGTCAGCATTTGGTACTAAATTTTCAGCAAAATTATAAAATTGCAATTACCTTGTAATGTAATGTAACACTTTTGTTTCCAATTATTCAACGCAAACAAGCTCTGGTTGAAACGGATTACTTGAACTCACCAACGTACTCGTCTTCGTCTACGAAACCGTCGTCGTTCTTGTCAATGTCCTCCAAGGTTTCCTGCATTTGGCACAACGAGGTGATGTCACTAAGGAGGGTCAACGGCAGCCAGAACTTTCACTTTGACGAATAGAGAAACAAGTTGCCCTGGGCCATGTGACTCAACACGAGGGTCACTTTACAGCTGGGCTGGCACAGTGACACTACAATTACAAGGAGCACTGCTAATGTGGACCAACACACTCCTTGGCCTGTCTTTTACGTTTTGAATTGTTTGTTAGCATTAAGCTAAACTGACTTTTATAAAGCAACGCTGTGTAGTTGTCTTAAATCTATATGTAATGCTCTTTTGTTTTGCAAAATCCGGGTCACTTGTATTTTAACGCACCAGTGAAATACAAAAAAACAGGTTAAGCATGTCGCATAAAATGTTAAAAAAAATGAGGGCGCACATCATTTAATGCTTGAATGATGTTGGAGGTCACAACATTTATCAAGCCATATATTGAAACTAATCTGTCCAATGAATGGATGCAGGAACCAACCGATGGTAGCCTGCAACCAAGTCTTCTCTCAAGTGTCACGTGATGTGATGTGTGAAAGAAGGTGTTGAGTATTTTCCAGCAGGTCAGTGGGACAAACTGACCGCTGATTAACTTCAACCCAAGCCCGATCGGAGAGATGCCAAAGGCTGAACAGTTGCTCAGTACCCGTTTGGTGAAATCATAAAAATGAGCCTTGAATAATTAACTCCGTCAAATGGGTAGTACAACTTTTATGAACACGGCAGCATAGTGCCTTACTGCGAAACATTTCCCACGCAACTGCTCCGCGAGGCCAAATTCATATTTAAAGACAGAGTGTTAAATGGGACAGCCAGTACATCCCTCTGGACCCGCTCCCCCAAAAATATACAAACTATCATTTGAAGGGCAGACTTAAAATTTGATTTGGGAGCAAGCATCAGAATTTTGCATATTTCACTAAGTAGCCCATCTGATGGGACCTGCTGCAAGCTGCACGTGCCTCTTTTTTGGAACAATGTGCTCACAGAAGGCTTACCTGCACCACAATCTCCTTCATGTGGTCAAACTCCTCAGGATGCAGGAAGGCCGTGAACTCTTCCTTATCGGCCGCCTGGTCCCCGTTCAGATCGGCTGTTTTGAACCTCCTCTCGTCACGGGGAAGCATCTTCTTGAAGCTGAACTGGTCTGTCGTATCGTCAAACTCTTCGGGATTGGCTGAGAGCATGAAGATCCAAACATGAACGTTACAAAGTTACAAACGGAAATACACGGCTGCAAAAATGTGATGACATGTTGAGGTGATAAAAGAGGAATTATGTTGCAGATTGAACCCTCGATGGGTGTTTCCTACCAAGGTAGTATCCGTAGGTGGCTTGCTTGTATTCCTCCCATGATATCTTGTCGTCTTTGTTGAGGTCATAATCTGCCCAAACCTTGGCCACATTCTCGTAAACGTAGCGCTTCTGGACACGCTTGATCCACGCTTTGAGCTCATCTGTGGTGATGAGTCCATTGGCGTCGCTGTCGATTCGCCCCACTATTTTACTAGAATGCAAATATCAAGAAAAGTTGAAAACTCCATCACACAAAGGCTTTCCCCCCCCATCTTGGCTCCATTTAGAGAACGCATACTAGTAACTACACATTATTCAGCAGCTCTGATATGTCTCTAAAGTCTGTATATTATTCACAACATGGATTTCAAAACTTTTAATCGTAAGTTATCTGAATTGTATGCTATGAGAGGAAACTGAGCTTCGGTCGAAAAGCTGGCATGGGAGGGGCAGCAGCCCAATTTAAGACTAGTATTCTTAGACTCCAGCTGCCACGTTGTGATGTACAGGGGGTCCTCCCACTCTCACAGCGAGCCCCCTCTAGCCACGTAAGAAGCGTCATAGAGTCAAAAGAACCCATTGCATGCGTTTGAATGAAGAAAGCATGGCGTGTATGTTGCTGCTTTGAGGCAGACATTGAACGTCATCGGCTACAATGCTTCTTTAATGATGATGTATAATTCAAATCAAGTCATTAGGTGTGTGGGAATACGCCGGCAGCACAATGATCAAGTTTGCACATTCTCTGGCGTGCATTGCACATATTTGTCATGCACTCGCGCTTTGTTAGTAAATATTAATGAACAGTTACACGCAAGATACTTGTTCAGCTGGAGTGAGCGTGCGTGATTTACAACAAACACTCACGCTCACACTCGGTGGAGGGTGTGAAACGGCTCAGACATCCTGACTTACCCGAGCCTGTCTTTGCTCTCCTCCTGGGTGAGCTGGTCGAACGTCTTGGCCTCTTCCTTGCCCAGGAAGGCCTCGTGGTCGTACTGGAAGCTGTTGTTGTCTTCTTGGGTCCTCTCATTTAAGTTGGTTTCGTGAATGACTCGCTCTTTTTTCGTGGTGGGCTTCCCGTGGACCGCGCCGGTCCACAGGAGCAGCGTGCACATCAAGATGAACACCTCCATCGTTCAGGAACAAGCACAGGCTTTTGCTTGGAAGCAGGCCACTCGAACTTCGCTTCTTTGCAGTGCTCCTAAAATGGTCCTTCTTTTGCCGTTCAGTGCTAACCACACATCTGCACTAAACTACTTAAATGTCACACCGCGCTAGGGACAGATCGGTCCGTAACGTCACCGTACTTTAAAGTTTTACGTATTCGACGCAACCCTATTTGCTTGTGGAGAGGACAAAACCAGGCGGTGACTTCCGGTTTACTCATATCTAGCCAATCAGAGCGTAGTTTTAGGAGGTGCTCACCGACGCTTTTTTATAACCACACACAGCATTGGTCAGAGGGGCACGAGAGGAATTTCGGCGCCACGTTGCAAGCGGCAGAGCCAGCCGGAAAGGATGTGGCCGCTATCAAACTCAGCAGTCAGCTTCAGCATCAGGTTGCGCAAAACAAATGAAATACGTTCGTGTGTCAAAGATAACGTACGGGTGTTAAACTTGGTTTAAAGCCATATGAATTCATTGCTGTGTGCAAGCCTGCACCAGCATGCTTGTTTATTTTAACTTTATATTATGGAGCACGGACGGCCAGGACTGCATAGCTACAAAGTGCTAAAGTCATAATCAGACATGTGAAAAAGTCATACTGTTTTTGAATTAAATGAATTAAAATAAACAGACACAATAAGACAAACAAGCAGTGAATGTTAACCCATTTTTTGAAATGTGAGTCTCAGAACATGTTTGCTTGGACAGTGGGTGTGATCATATCTTCTCGCAGAAGAATCACATTACTCATCAACATCCCAACATGCTGTAATGAGAAAGAGCAGAGTCCGTAGCCTCCAAACAACTTGCTGACACTGCCATGCCTAATCCTTGGTCGTGGGCAGAAGAAACATGTATTTTGCCATTCGACATTAGCATAATAAGCCAGCACATGGCACATTGCTGTTTTGCATAAATAGTACACCCTAGTTTATAAAAGGGCCCTGAGGCTAACTAGGCTCTTTATTCAATTAATGAATACTTCATGTATTTAAATTAGTCCTGCCTGGTCAATTCAAATTAGTGTGTCGTCAGATGTGAACAAATATAAAACTGTGTGTGCGTGTGTGTTTTTACCCGTGTTGTCAGATGCATCCTTTAAATTTAAAATGGAACCTCTTAAGTTAAGTCTCCAGTGTTGTATCATTTGGAGTTTAGCAAATAATCTAGCGGTGAAGAAGTCCACAATATTCAAGCAAAATTTAATTCAAACTATCATAGTCAGTCAATCTTGTAAAACTTAAACTTAGTGAGCACCTGAAGTATAAAAATGATGTGTTATGAACCACCAAGAACTACCCGCCCCGCTCAAAAATAGTTGGCACGAATAGCATCACCATGAGGATATTGCAATACAGTAGTATACTAGGCCTAAGTCATGATCCAAAATAAGGCAGAAGTTGTATTCATAAAGTTGTATTTTTAATCTTATAGCAAGCCCGTACCTCACCAAGCGGCAAAAGTTGGCGATAGTTTTGGGCACAGCCTGAATGTTGCTTTTTTGTCAGCGTTCATTCAAGGTCACAAAGACATTTAGCAGCAGTTTCATTAGACGCAAACAGTTTTACTTGCCGCAACAAGAAAGACATTGCAATCCTTTGAAATGTTTGCAACCTTTCCGGAACCCTGATGAAAGACCAGAATTCGCAACATGCCCAAACACTCGCGACTTAGTGAGATGCGAATTGTAAGCCACTGTAACATGAAGTTTGAACATCAACACTGGATATAGAAAAGAAATAACTTGAATACTGATTCAATTCATATGTATTGCGCACAAATGCTAAAAAAGTGAAGTACATTTTATTTAACAAACAGTTGTTCTTTTTAAACTCAAACATCGACAACTTGGCAGTCAAGGCTCACAAAGCATGTACATATTCAAAACGAGGAACCACTGTATATTTTTAAAAATTGTTAAAATACAGTTCACCCACCAAAGATGATATCAATATAAATGTTTTAATTTATACCCAAAATGATGTTTGATTATGACCTCCAACCACAGGAAAAGCCAGGCCTTGAAACTTTCCCTCTTATGGAGCACGTTGGTAAATAAGCATCGATGTCAAACAACAGTAACATTGCCCGAAACAACTTTCAAATGTTGCAGGGAGGAAGTAGAAGAGTGGCTTTCAACATGAATATTTCACTGTAGGAAAGCACGGGGAATGTGTGTGTGTATATGTGTGTGTGTGTGTGTGGGGGGGGGGGGGGGGCAGCTACAGGGATGTTCAGTTAACCATGAGATTACACACACACTCCGCAGAAGGCATTTGGTTAATGTAATTAAGAAAACCCTATGGTGGGAGACACACAGCATTAGTGTCCAGGACGTAGACTTCTGTTTTGGCCTCCTCCTGGCCCACGCTCACAACAGCACATTGGCGATTCTATTAATTTCATGTACTAATCATTGTTTCTGCTTCACAAGCTTCAGAGTTAGTTTAAAGCCTGGGTATTTTATCCAAGTATGCGATTATTATAGCTGCATAAATAACTGAGCTTTATGGAAGTGGATGTGATTGAAGTCAGAATACAGAATAAATATGTGCTATGTAAATGTTTTAATTAGCTGCTCACGTGTCATTTCTACATTTGCACACCTCTTGTTAATATATTTGGGAGCAATTCAATACTGTTTCTAGTTTTTGTTTTTATGGTTTGATGGGGCAGCACATGAGCAACTGAGTTGCAAATTTTTCCATGAAAAAATATTTTAGATTTCACTAGGATTTGAACTCGGGTCGTTGGGGCGAGAGTACAGCGAAAGAACCACTACATTATGGAACGCTCGCTTGTCTTGGATGGAAGGTACGTATATGGTTTAATGGTAGTGTTGGCTCGTCAGTGAACGATTCGTTTAAAATAACTATTTTTTTTAGTGAACGAGAGTGAACGAATCATTTCCTAAAGTGATTTTTTTTCATTTCATATGACTTCAACCAGTAGGTGTCGGTAATGCGCATTGAAGCCGGTGCCACCTCGCCGTAAAACAAAACGAAGAAGAAAATGACGTAATTTCCCGGTCACGAGCGAGTCGTGAATTTGCATTTCCCGTTCACCAACGGACGGATCTGTGAGTGAGCCGATTCTAAAGATTCAGTTCACTTAACTGGAATGCACATCACTAGTACAAAAGAGTGCAGACTGGCGAAGGCTTCCAGGTCGAAATAGCGTACTGATTGGTGACACGGGCTCTATCTCGGTAAGACTTTGGTTCGAATCCAGGTGTGAGCATATGCCTGAATATGCTTTTAGAATTGGAACCTCACTTTGTACGCATATGCAAACAAATGCAAGTATTTATGTGTAAATACATAAGGTGGCCCAGCCCCCAAGTTGGCAGCGCAAACCAATGGATCACGGCCACTACCTAGGGGGTCCCCTACACTATTGGATTTCACCCCACCCTCTAGGTCGTGGGCGTGATCCATTGGTTTGCTCTGCCAACTTGGGGGCTGGGCCACCTTATGTATTTATACATAAATACTAGCATTTGTTTGCATATGCATACAATGCGAGGTTCCAATTCTAAAAGCACATTTAGGTATATGCTCATACCTGGGATCGTACCAAGCTCTTACCGAGCGAGAGACCTCCAGTCCTCAAGGGGCCGCATTCCAATATGTTTTCCAAGTTACCCTCGTTAAACACACCTGCGTGAAAAGTTTTAGCTCCTTTTGAACGTGAAAGAAGCTAAAAGTTTTCACGCAGGTGCGCTTAACGAGGATGGCTTGGAAAAAATGTTGGAACGCGGCCCCGAGGACTAAAGCTTGACACCCGTGACCTTTGACCATGATATTTCCCTAATAAAGTGGCCTGTTATTAGGTACACTTGAAAATGGCGGTGTACCTAATAGAATGTCCAAATGACGTCACAGATCAAACAACCCATCAGAAAGTGGGGGTGAGGGCGTGTGTGGCACTTTTCACTTTCATTTAAGCTTTGACCATGGGCTTAAAAAAAAAAAAAAAGAATAAAGGGTTAATTGCACAGTAAAAGCACACGTAGGTATTTTCTCACACCTGGGATCGAACCAAGTCTTCACCGGACGAGAGCCCGTGTCACCAACCAGTCGGCTATTTCGACGTGGTTCCCTTGGTCGTCTGCACTGCTTTGTACTAGCGATGTGCATTCCAGTTTGAACTGAATCTTTAGAATCAGTTCACTCCAAATATTTGTTCAAAAGAATCGTTCACCGAATCGTTCACTACACGTTCTTATTTATTCATTCTTTTTATTCTTTTTTTTTACCTCGTGTAGTGTACCTATTGTAGTGTCCATGAGGTGTACCTAATCACAGGCCACTTCATTAGGGAAAAAGCTTAAGTGAAAGTGAAAAGCGCCGCACCCGCCCTCACCCCCACCTCCTAATTGGCTGTTTGATCTGTGACGTCATTCTGACACTCCATTAGGTACACCGCCATTTTCAGGTGTACCTAATAACTTTATGCATTTTTTGTATGTGTCAAGAATGTGTATTTGACTACTTGCTCTTTATTTTGGGGGACACCAACACATATTACACAACGTAAAACACATATACATAGTCATTTAAAACAGTTAACCAAATGCCAGATTTTTGTTTTCATGCCCAAAAAATTAAAACAAGGAATAAAACACCAGACAAGTTTTAACAGGTTTTAATGTTTATTAAAATAATAATAATAATAATAAAAGTACATTTCAAACCAGCAATCTAATGTGAAATTGCAGTAGATATATTGGATAACAATATTTAGGCGTATATAAGCATACACGTTATTTAAAAACTACTATAAGTTTTATAAAATCAAGATTACCCAAAGAGAAGCATAATCTCCCCGTTGTTGCATATCAGCGCATCCCTTCATGCAATAAAGTTAGCCGTTACCTCGGAGAAAACGCGCATAAAAGAAGTGGTGTTGCAGTGAGTGGTTCTTTCTTTCCTTGACAAATCGTAAATCGACATTCTGGCTTACATGGTTCACGCCAGGAGACGCAACACGTTCACTGACTGATCCGTTAATGCACGGGAAGGCAGTTCACCCATTAACTCGTTCGCGAACGGGAAAGTCAGGATTCGTTCCCTCACTGATCCGTTCTCGCGATGAACTGGAAATGCGAATCACTCACTCACTGATTCGTTCACTCACAGATTTGTTCGTTGGTGAACGGGAAATGCAATTCTCGACTCGTTCATGAACGGGAAGTTACGTCATTTTCTTCTTCGTTTTGTTTTCCGGCGAGGTGGCATCAACTTTAATACGCATTACCGACATCTACTGGTCATATGAACTAAAAAAAGAACAATTCACTCTAGGTAGTGACGTTTTGCGAGTGCCTCCGCCGCTGCGCTCGAACACCTCAGTTTTAGGGTTCGACTCCCCAACCCTGCGGAATGTGCAAAGCATAAAGAACTACCGCTTGTCTTTCTACTTATCTGCATAGCATGTAATTTTTTTTTTTTGTCACAAGTGTTGGTCAGATTTTGAAATAAACAAAAATCATGCCATGGTATTTAATTCGGAGATTCTACTGTACTTTCCATGCATGAACATCTTATTTACTACAACTGTATTTTGTTTAGCCACCCTATTTAGCATTTGTGTTTTCATTCCAGGCTTCTTCTTCTCTACAAATTGGCAGCGTGTTCTTTGGAAGCATTCTCTTCCTGCAGGTTTGGGAGGTCAGCCAAAGAATGTTTATTTGACTGAACAATAACAGCGAATATATGTCTCTCATCACACAATTACCCCTTCGCCATTTGCTCTCTCCCCACCATTCTGACTTTTCATAGTTCTAATAACTCACCACCCCCTCTATTCTGAATAGATTAATAAACTTCTCAGTGCTGCCACGGAGGAGAAAAGAAACCTTTGCTCTGTTTAATGACAACTGTAAAGTGGAGGCAATCATGGGATGCCTCCCGTGACATTTCCCCCGGTTCCTGTTCGCTCCACTTATCTCAGACAAATGGCCGCGCCAGGCCGGGCTGAGGCCGCTATCGAGATGAAGCGTTTTCCCCGAGTCATTACGTCTGTCACTGGGGCCATTTCCATATTGAAAAATCTAAAACAATAAATGACACCCAGGCCTTTAATAACTGTGAGGGAATCATATTTGGAAAATTGCATTGAAGCAATAACCTTTTCTCCCTGTAATTAGATGACAGAGGGGTCCTGGTTTTAATTAAGTCAGCAATTTATAGCCCCGTGGCCATACCTCGGTGTGCTGATTAGTATAGGAGGGATCACAGAACAGCGTTGGCTCAATTTGAGAAGATTTGATCTAGTAATTACTGTGTTATATGGCGAAGTCCGCGCCGAGCCTCAGACTCGAGGCTTGTGTGTCGACGCGCTGCTCCGTGAAGCGTGGCCCTTGCCGTCGTTACTCACGCTGCAAATATGCGGCGAGCAAGTGTCTGTCTGAATAGGCCTTCAAAGGAGGTCATCAACAGCAGACATAATGTTTGAGGAGCTGTATTAAGGTGGAAGTGGCTTTGTGAGACCCCCCACCCCCCATCCCCCGTTTGTCAAGACATGTGTGTTTGTGTGTGCGGGCATCGTTTTTTACGTCTCCTCTTAATTGATTCCCCTGGTCAGTATATTACGCTAACATTTGCACGAGGGGCCACAACAGTTAAGGAAGCTGTTTTAGTGCCATGTTCATAAACGTGGCCATTTACTGTCAATTTATGTCCTGACAGGTCGTAATGAAGACCATGAAAAGAAGATTAGCTGGAGCTGTTGTGCCGAAGCGTCTGGGGACGGCCGTGACGAGACTGCAGGGACTGCCGCCTGTCGTGTGAGCTGGCAGCCTCTGGCGTTCCGCCGCCGTGATTGACATTAATTCCGCTTTTCGGGAAGAATGGTGAATTTGCGCCGTATCTTATGGGAATATGACATTTAGCACATTGTAAGGACGAGCATCTATATAGCCGAACCTGACAATGGTGCACGGCAGTCCCACTTGACATATCAGCACTGACATCAAACAGATGCTCGCGGTCCGTGTCGTTAATTTCATTTGCTCGTCCGACTAACCATAATAATGCCCTCACAAAGGTCTGTGTTACATGTATGGAAGAATTCCACCTGGAGAAAGGTAAGAACCACACGCACAGTTCCTGAGTCTTTTTTTTTTTTCTGCACGTTACATCATTATCACCCTCGTCCTGTACGATCATGGTCGAGCTGCAAAACACAACGGCAAATACGAGTTTCAAAACTTACACCTGGACGTGATCAGAGTGGAAGAGCATGAAGGCTCCCCCCACCCCACCGCAGGACTTCATCCAATCTGAAATGCAAATCCCAGAGGCCTATTGGGAGAATGAGGTTAATTAATCCCACAGGACAAATGAGTGAGCAAGGGGCTGCTCGGCCCCCAAGATCTTCCCTCCATAAAGGTCACACTTCACAGTAGGAACAACGCATGTGTTGGCCCTCTGTGAACTTCTCATCTCTCCCCTCCAAACATCCAATTTGATCTCTTCTTTCAATCAGTGGACAAGCCCTCGGACACGCTAGGACATTAAGTGCTAATACTAAATGCCGTACCCCAGGCTCTGAATAAGGTTTAGATCCTATGACAAGCTGCCCTCTGAGGCTACAGAGACTGGTGCTAAATGTCCGCTGTTGGCTTTTCATCATTTATGTTCTGATGCTAGATTCTGTCTCCAGGCCTCTTTGTGTCATCACTGTGACCTGTGATTTCAGGGTCATCCCTCATTAAACTTCACTGGAAATGTGTGTGATGAGGACCATAGGACCAGAAATGGTGCACTGGAAATAATAAAGATTTGGTTACACCTGAGGACAATTTGGTGTTAACCTCTATTTACTTTTGTAGGACTGTTTAGAGGAGGAGTTTGACATGTTAAAACTGTTAACAAGGGGGGGCAAGGGTTGGCGGGGGTGTGCCAGCTTTGAGTTTGCCCGTGAGTGCACAGCAAATGATGGACTGCTCGTCAGTCACACCATGTGTCTCTTATTGGTTGTTTTTCTTCAGATGCGGTGGTTTATTGAAACTCAAATTAAAGGCACAAGATGGAGGTGGAGAGGGCTGATTGTTTTTTTTTCACAGATCATTTTACTCTTGGAAAACTGTCAGGTCATACTGATACTGATTTGAATATAAATGGAGTACTAAATTGCAGGTTATTCCCCAGACAGCCACTATTGAGTTACCCTTGTGCAAGGCAGCTAAGGCCCTCAATTGCTCCCTGGGCTACGGAAAGTGGCCCTGTGTGTTAATATTGATGCTGTGTTGACTATTACAAGGCGGCTGTTTAATGTTTGCAGTTCCTCATGGGACACTTGTATTGTCACACACTTCAAAATACCTAAATGTCAGCGATAAACGGTCACAAGGCCCCACACATTGGTTCGGTGGCCCGTCTGATGTGTTTCCCCCACCCTCCATCCCGTAGACAGGGCGCAGAGGCGGTTTTGGCTGCCGAGCGAGGGTCTCCCATGGGTTGCCACGCGGCTCCTGTCCTCCCTCTCACTCTGCAGCTGGAGCTAGCAGGGCCAGATGCTTCATGGCTGCACCACCCTCTGTCGCCCCTTCCCTCTTCCAGGAGGATGGTGCCCAGAGAGGAGGATGACAAACGCCTCTGCCTCCTCTTACTGACGGATTTGGACGACCTGACTCCAGCCCCGCTCTGTTCCAACCGCCAGCGCAAGATGTTGACTTAATGGAAAAGGAGTTTGGCTCTTGATGGGCCCATATGCGTTTGTATTGGGGGAAATATGGCAGGCCAGCGTGTCTGTGTATCGCTGTGTATCTCGTGCGCTCAGTAGCATTTGGGATTGTGTCTTGTGTGTCGTTTCACGTAGACCAGACTGCCTACATCCATCATGCCATGGCGCACTGGCAGAGAGCAGTACTCAGACAGCTTCACTAACGCGCAGTCAGTTAAATTGCCTGTTAAATTGTCTCGGTCTGTCGCTATCTTAGGTGTAGGTAAAAACATTGCACTTAAAGGCTGCACTTAATGGCACAAATTGACAAGTAAATGTCAGTCAAAGAGGTGAGCGAGGGTAACATTACAATGCAAAACACCGCATAGGGTGATCTGCAGGACACTTAAAGGCTATTTAGAAACATGATGTTTAATTTTATTTCAGGGTGATCGCTGCATCCTATTATATTGTAATTCCTCAAAAAGATGCATACAAAGCTCAGGCCAAGCTGAATTGTACTATATTCATCAGCCGTCACTTTGCTCCCGTAATAATTAAAACAATAATTTCAGTGCAGCCCGTGTGACATTTCTCCCTATGCAACCAGATGGAAAATTAAGACTCATTCTTTTAACATTATAGTTAATGGCCGGATTCCCCCCGTGTACCAGCGGAACCAGTAGCAGACCAATTTGAAGGACAGTGCCGCCTGTAAGGCGGGAAGTTAGTCAGCCTCATCTTATTATTACGCAAATGGAGCAAGTAATAAGAGAAAAATGATCTGTAAGGAAATGGAACATCCCTCAGAATCAGTTCAATTGTAATAGGTAAACTTTATAGAAGTGTTTAAATCCATTCCCAACATCTGTGTAATGATTAGAAAACGTTTGAGGTTTTTCAAATAAATCCTGCCTGCAGCATAAATTCATAGTCATCATTTCCCCCATTGACACCACACCTCAATATTGTTATGCAAAAGCACCAATATCAATTTCTGAAGCATATACAAATGTTGCGACAGGTGATCCACCATTTATCGATTAAATCTAATCTACTCAATTTGTAAAGATGAAACATTTTAACTGTCACATAGCCAAGTGAATAAAACAGTAAACCTTCTGTCAAGAATATTCTATTTGTTCAGATGACACTTTTATGATTTCACTGCCCCTTACTTTTCCCATTTTCAAGTGCCCTTATAAAGTTTGGATTGTTGGGGGAGGCCTTGGGACTAATTAAATAAAAGCATTGAACCTAACAATAAAGTAAATGCCCTAACTTAACGCCATACAGTGGTTCCTGTTAGTTTGTAAAACGATGCAAGATAATTTTCTTTTCATGCATACAGTATTGGTTAAATTTTGTTGACCGCTAGGGGGCAGAAAAGCTCCATAGGTGGCAACCATGGCGCGCAGTAATGTGTTTGAACCTGACAATTTCATCTCCCTGCCTGATGTCTGAGATGATTTGGCAAATAATATGTGGAATTTTTTGTTCTGGTAATTCATGTTCATCACTGCAACACACGCTGTATCAAAACATTACAAATCCCCAGAAAACCACTTGCTCAGCATTTTAGAGCTATTTTATTTGTGATTGTCATTTTTATCCGTGAATGTTTTTTTTTTCCAACTTTATTTCACTAAACCTCTATTGTGGGTTTTAGGTTATCCGCAGCAAGTCGTGAGTATGTTTGGTGGATCGTTTCATGGTTTGTCGAGGTTAAGAAGCCAAAGTGCAATCTCCTTGGTGTAGCTGAGCAGGAAGGGGACTTTGCAGGGGTTTCTGGCTTATACGTCCCCCCATCTGCTCAGCCATCTGAAGAAAATCTTTCAAAATGTTACAATGCATTTCGTAAGGGCCAATGTTTTGATGCGTAGTGCAGTTTAGTGCAACATAGTGCAACCGAGTGCGCGCGCACACACATGCAACTTTTCTTACACAATAGTCTGACGACGTCTTTATGAGGGCCTCATGTCGGACCAGTGCGCAGGAATTACACTAACGCAGGGTGACCAGGGCCCTTTCATGCGACAACCCCGCCAACAGCTGTCCCAAAATCAATACACGTCAGAGAAATATGAAAACAAACATCCTACACTGCTTGGATTCACTTCCTCACACATGTGCTTGCAATTGGAAATGAAGGGTTAAGTAATGAACTTGAACCTTGCACCTCATCAATGACTGGAATTTACGGAGGAGAATAAGGGCCACGCTGCAAAGTAAAAATTGAAAGAGAATTATGAGACAGGATGAAGTCCTGGAACTATCACGTCATTATGAATGTTGCAATTTAACAAGACAGGGATAGTATAAGAATGAAAGTATATCCATAGTATATTGAGAAAAGCGTTGCAATTTTATGAGTTAGAAGTAATGAATCGGAATTTGACAAGACAAAGGTCGTAATTATCCATGATGTCATAAATATGAGAATAAACAGTTGTTATGCAAAACAGCCATAACTCATACAAGTATTTGTGTGATACAGTAGCAATTATCCAACCCGTGACGTCTTTGTCTTATTTTGCATATATACATAGGTCCATAACATCACAGCATCCTTATTGAATATTCTCCCATACGCATAAACGCCCGGGTTTGTCCAATGGGGATCTTTCTGTTCTGCACCAGCACACGCAGGAGAGAAGCTCTGCATCTGTTGGCTCCAATGTTAGTCTTAATTACTGGCCTTCATGTTCTCCGTGGCCCTCAACCGTCTTTAATTAAAACCTTGATTAGGGGGGAGGAGGTCCCGGGCAAGACTATTACCAGATGGGTTTCCAGCAATCATAATAAAGACTTTATCCGCTGATGCTGCTGCCTGCTTGTGTGCGCCATATCAAAGCGCAGCATATCGGGAAGCTGTTAATTACGACTGCAATTGCTTGTCTAATTAAGGTTCGTTTGTGATTGGTTTTAGAAGTATATACAGTCTGTGTGCACTTGCTGTAGGCTTTACACTCTATAGGCTGGGTACGCGCACAGTGGGGTGCAGATCAATAGTGACGCAATGACCCGGAAATGTTTCTCAAGAGAGAAGTCCTCCGTAATAAGCTCGAGAAGCACATTGGTGCTGCATCATGTTGCCATACATACACATTTTTGTTCCCCGACCTCTTCCCCCACCCCTCCCCACCCACACCACTACCACCCCATACTCCACATCTCCCGAGACCCATTTGCCGTGAGATCACCGTTTATTATTATCATTATTATTAATATCATTTTTTTAAGAGGTAAACTTACGTCACATTTAACAACGAGCTACAGTGTCGGCTCCTCCGAAGCTTAGGTTTTTTTTTCAGACACAACAAGATGACGCGCAAAGAAATAATGCATCATGACACATCCTGCAGAAATGCATCTTCGCGAGTTAGGATCGGGCACATTATGAATATGAATGTGGCCAAATAGGACTGGGAGACACCGTGAATGCGCACTCGCCTTTTATATTCAAGACATAGAAACTTGCAACTAACAATCAGTTCAATTATCCTCAAAATATTTACTTCACCATAGGCTTTGTCATCCAATGAGAGGCAGAGAGGAAAGAAGCAGGATAGGGCGGGAGGAAGGAGTGATTTCTTGCTGCACTATATGTGCGTCCATTTTCCACACGGTTTGTCGTCGTTATTGCCTGATTTAGTGTGCTGCTTTTGCGCCGCCCAGTATTTTTTTTCCCTGCGCATCTCGCAGCGCCGCATCCATTTATACGTATCTCAAAGACACGCGCTCACGTTGTCACATTCTTTTAACGACCGCCCGCGCGTAATCATTTGTACTTATTGTAGTTTTACGCACGAAAATAATAGAGCTGGCTGCTCTGGCCTGTGAGATCGTAACATTAACGCCCTCTTTTTTGTGGTTTTCTTCGTTAAAATTATTTTGGGCTACTGTGACTTGATATAAACACGCACATGCGTTATGATTTTTTAAACTGTTGTTTCTTTACAAAATGTCTGTCGTCGACGGTAATTAAAATTCTTCTCCATCCTAGCCCTAATTTTATAATGAAAATAATGTTTGTGTTTGCTCGTTATTGTATTCTCACTAAAACATCTGTTCTGATTGACAATATACTCATGGCGAGTCCCCCATCCCCAGGTTTACGCAAGAAAATATCTGCGATCAGTCCTCCTCTCTGGAGGCGCTCCTCTGCAGCAGGTGCGCCTTTCTCCCCAAAACACAGAAAGAAAAAGTGCGCAAGAGTGTGTAGGTAACAAACATTAGTGGAATGATGAATATCCTCACGCTCCCTCCAATCAGTGAATGGTGAAAAAAGGCAGAGATCTTTACAAATGCCATCTGGTCACCTGTCATTCACTGTGCTTGTTGAATCGTGTGGAACTGAACCACCATGCGTTTTCTTTAATTACAACGTCCATAGTGTGCGACATAGCCGCAAATTTCTTTTTTCAATTTGCTGTGAGATAAAATACAAATTGTAATAGATAGATTTGTTTTCAACTCAGCATCGTGTAGCCTGACCTGTGCCCGGGGGATAGCGCATCAGGACCGCAACTACCACCGTGATGTTGGCTATCACACACCATGAATTACACACAAGAATGAACAACTTCAGCTTTATTCACGAAAGTCATCCAGCTCGAGTAATAGGGGGAAGCCCCTCCGTGCAAACCGAGCGCCAAGCTTCTAGGTGACTTGCACGTGACTAAAAACAAAACAAAACAAAAAAACGCAAAAAGGGTCAAAATATTAGGTACACCTTCAGAATCCTATAGATTAACATACTTGCCTTTTCTAAGATGACGCTTATACTTTGGAATGATAGTGGAATTAATACACAATGTTTTATTATTGCGGTTGTGGAGCAGCAAAACTTATATTTCCGTTTCCTTGTGACTATACAAATGATATCACTGCAGATGTGATTTTATTGTACAGGTGGATGTTTTGTTTATTTTAAAATCTCACGTTGAAAAATTATTCAACAAGGAGTAAAGCACATTGAAATCGAAATAATATGCTAACAGATTCTTAAAAAAACACAACGTGTGCCAAATATTATTTCTATTTACTTTTAGGGCGGTGAAACTTGTACTATATTTTGCAAATTTGCGAAAGTTTCATGCACAAAAAGCCATGTTCTCTTTAAACAAATTTGACTAGTCAGCATAGTCCTATGAAGAAGTGTATGTGTTTATTAATTGTCTGACCGAATGAAGGTTGGATGCGAGTATAATAAGTGCAAGTTGAATGGATCGGCTCATGTGTGACGGTGCTGGGCACAGGCCAACGCCCTTTAGCTGACGCGCAATTTACCTCGCCGTGCGTAATTAAGCACAGCGCACGTGTGTGTAACACTTTTATTTTTTGAAAGGCTCAATACGCTTCCATTAAACGTTATTAAAGCGCGGTGAGTGACGAGCTCCTATTTGTCTTGTCAGGACAGCTGACAAGCTCGTTAGCTCCCATTTTCCCCTGTCAACTCAGAGCGCGACACGGACACTGACTTCTTCAGCCACTAGTGGCCACGGAGAGTGGCGAATGCGCACAGGAAATAAAAAAATAAATAAAAAAGGAGAGCGAGAGAGAGAAGGGGACGCGTAGACACAATCAAATGTCGTGTCAGGTGTCAGTCATACTTTTGTTTAATCCAGAGCTGTCAATCTTTAATTAATGTAATTTAAAGGGTTGTGGATTTACTGTTTGAGTGGTGCGCATTAGAGGTGTTGTTAATTGAAATTGTTATGCAAATATGTGAATAAAATGAGAAGATCTTGTTATTTGGGAAAAGAAACAAGAATGCGGGGGGATGACACTTAATGGCATGGCATCTTTCCGCTCGCTGCACTTTCAGATGCAATCGTAGATCGAAGTCAGCCTTGTCACGTTGAGCCAAAGTGAATTCCTAACATCCAGGACGTGGCTGTCTACTCCGGACAAATTGCATCCAATCACCCCGGGGGAATTCGGCTAATGTCTCCATCCAGAGCCGCGGGAGCGGGGAGGGAAAACAAATCAAACCGCACACTGGAGAGCGTGGAGGGGCTTATTAAAACATTTCACACACGGGGGGAGAGAGATATAGTCAGGGTGTGTGTGCGGGAGGTAATTAGGCTATGCACACTTTGGACACTGTGTCTTAAACTGAATATATCAGTGGAGCACATTAAATGCATGCCTGTTGTTTTGAGGGGCAAGCAGCAGCAAGCAGCAGCAAGCAGCAGCGAGCAGCAGCAACAGGCCTTCAAAAACTAAAAAAAATCCTATCGTCATTTGCAATTACAGCAAATGAATGCCTAATGACCAGTTAATATAGTTGGCCGTGCGACCTAAAGGTGAACACAAAGATGGTTGACTCACAAATTGTTGTAATTTTAGAATCATTTTTCACGAGAATTCACTTCAGAATTCGCTTTATGGTCGTATACAAACTTTAACGCACTAACTCCAAGTGAGATTTTGATTTCTGACAGATTAATTAAAAAAAAAAGTTAACATGCTCAACTACTGAAGACGACTGACATGGAGAAAGAGCAGTCACTTGCATACTGCATGGAACTCATAAGTGTGTCTAATTTTTGCATCAGGTTCAAATCAACAATCAATATTCATTTTTTGCTTTTGTAATCACGAATGTATTTCTACTTGTCATTACTGTCACGTCTGTGGTGGATGTTACAAAAAGCCAAAGAAGAAACAAAAAAGTAGACGCTCAGTTAGAGGAATTTTTTTTTTTTAGTGTGTAGGTCATGGAACGAAAAAAAAAAAAACTCAATCAAGGCAAGGATAAAATCAAACAAACAATGTAAAGTGCTATTAATCACTGGTAAGACAATCAGGCAGCGTCCATCCTGACGTCATTTGTCTCAAAGTTGATACACGCGAATCAAGAACGAGAGCGCAAAGGCCCACGCGCGTGTAAGTGGTCACCATGGAGACGGGGATGGACATGTGCAGTATAGCTGTAAAATAGTAACCGTAAAGACCCGTTTCTCATAAAACAATGAGTACACGCGTGCTTTTAAGGAGGGCTGGCGGTGTGCAGCGTGGTGACGGTCGAGGGAGAATGGCAGTGGACAGATTTGCGTTCACGCCTGATCAGCTTATGGAGAGCGGTGGGGGTGCAGGGAAAGGCAGCACCTGGCTTTAACCGCTGCAGCCCGTCTCTGTTTATTGACAGCCTGATAAGCAAAGGGTGAGAGTCGAGCACCCTGCTGCGTTGCACGGTACCGCCGCGCCTAATGGACGTCCCTCCAAATAATAATGGAGCAAGCAGACCAGACCTGGCCGGTCCATACCTGTCTGAGCGCCGTCCTTGATGTGTGTCCACTTCCTGGGAGACGCACGGTCGTCACCGTTGTCCATGTATTTACTCGCCGTCTTGTTCAAATTGACACAAAACACATGCGCGTCATCTTGTGAGAGAGACTCGCTGGGCTTTTAGCCTTCCTCGCTAAAAGCCAGAGCCCACTTATAGGACTGTTTTATGGAGCTGAACGCCTTAAAGACACACAAAAAAAAAAAGTTAAAAAAAAAACTCCAACATACCCAACTCACCTTCAATTCACGTTTAGGATTACTTGACACCCGCACTGTCCGCTTGTTGCACACTGAGCATGCGCCAATACAACGACCAGCAGAAATACACTCAACTGGGACCTATCAGTCAGATGGACAGAATAAGAATATATCGTGCTAACTGGTGTGACACCTGAACTTCAAAAGTCGTCGTTTTCTTTGGCTGGCACTTTTTTTTTTAATCTCATCTACCTTTTCGCTCTAGATCTCTTTTAGCCTATTTACTTGCATCCATCCATTCGTCCGTCCGTCCGTCCGTCCGTCCGTCCGTCCGTCCGTCCGTCCGTCCGTCCGTCCGTCCGTCCATCCATCCATCCATCCATCCATCCATCCATCCATCCATCCATCCATCCATCCATCCATCCATCCATCCATCCATCCATCCATCCGTCCATCCATCCATCCATCCATCCATCCATCCATCCATCCATCCATCCATCCATCCATCCATCCATGTGTTTATGTGTTATTAGCTCTACATGATCACGGATGATGATCGCTGTAAAATAGGCTTACATGTCAAAAAGTCAACATGACAAATGTTATCTCGAGACATAAACATTTGAAACAACTAACCAGATAGCAACTTATTCCAGCTTGATTCGTGCAGGGTTCCGCCCACCCCGGGCCGGGCTACCTCGATGAAGCACTTCCCCATTTTCTGCGGCCGGCGTCGCGCCTGAGCTGTGACGCGCCTGCAGCCGCAGCCACTCACAGGAGAGCTCAGCCTGATGCTGACTAGAAAGTTGCGCTGCTAAGGAGCGCACTTTTCCCCCTCCCATCTCGCCACTCTCCCTCATTGACATTTCCACTCGGCTACGGATCTAAAGCTTGGGCACATTTGTTCTATCGGAGGTCCATGCGTGAAACAACCTGGGAGGGTGAAAAAAGAAGAAGCGACTTTACATGAACAGGAAACCGCTTGGACACAACTGCTGCTTGTGAGTTTATTCTTACCTTTAAGTGGTTGTTGTTGTTGTTTTCAAATTTCTCTTTTTCACTTATATTTCGAAAAGCAAGCTGTTTCACGTTTTAGTGTCCTTTATAAGACACAAAAAAGCATGTAATTAGTTGGATCCACCCAGGAATTAGATGCATGTCGCTCCTTGCACGCAGGCGCTTGTCAACTTGTCACTCCGACTCCAACCTGGCAACAGATATAAAATACATTCCGTATGTGATTCTCAAAGAACACATGCACCAGAGCAAAACTCCTCAACAGCAGTGCAGAAAGTCTTTATTAGTCAGCGAGGTCTACAAGTAGCTGCAAGCATGTCCAGCCAGCAGCCAGTGTTAGAGTGTGAGAGTTTGTCAGGTTACTTCAGCGTTTGCTCTTGTCACGCGTGGCGGGCCGGTGCTGTGACAACATTTGCCCCACTCTTGATCCCAGCTAGCCTGCCTTTTGCCAGGAGAAGGCTACTACACACGATACTTTTAAATAATAATAATAATAATAATAATAATAATAATAATAATAATAATAATAATAATAATAATAATAGTAATTCATGTCTGGCACTATGTTTTTCATTTACGCAAAATTAATAACACGAACAGAAAGTCTTCATAAAATAGACCAACTAGCAGGTGATTTTGTTGTAATATTGTTGCTCCGACCTAATTAGTCCTTGTTAAAGAGCAGATGTCCTCATGAAAGCTCCATAGAATTCACAAATGTGACAATGCAGTGATTGACAGGTCATTGGAGCAAACACACACATATAAATGGACATTTCCGAAGTAGATTGTGTTGAATTTATTATAGTATTTATAAAATTGTACTGATAATGTACAATGACAGAAATGCAACATTTTTAACAGTTGCCATTTTATCCTTTAAAAAAGCAAACGAATGTAATAGTAATAGAAAAATAACAAAGCAGTTATATTATGCATTGCTTTTCTTTTTTTAATATACGTATTAAATTGAAATTTAAATATTGATGAAATGTTGTTTGAAATACAATTTAATTGATCTTAATCAGATTTTTCAAATTGTCATTTCACTATATTTTCGAATATGCTGCATCTAAATAATGTTTTCCATTTTCAATTTTAAAGTGTTCAAATTGATGTTTGTTATAAGCATACGACGCTCCAATTATTTTTCCTCTAATATTTATTTATTTATTTATTTATTTATTTATTTATTTATTTATTTATTTATTTATTTATTTATTTATTCATTCATTCATTCATTCATTCATTTGTTTGTTTGTAAAGTTTCCAGATGGGGGCACAAAAAGCACATTGCCCGCGGGAGAAAATAGCGCTGAGATTAGGCTTTCTTTTCAAGGCCTGACATTAGTTGGTGCTAATCCGAATTGGGCTAATTGCTTTCCCAACATCAGACCATACAAGACCCACCCTCCCACCTTCCCCCTCACCTCTCCATTTGCTACCTCAGTATACGTACATGTAGGAAATATTCTGCTCCCACTGTGCTAAGCAGGTGGAGGCCCTATTGGCATGCAAGGTCTCTGAGAGGAGGCGAGAGAGGAGACAAGGATTTAGCCAGTGGGGCGGATTTACAGCTTAACCAGGAGAAATCAATAACATGAGGTATTGTTTCCAAAGAAAACTACTTGACACACTCATGTGGAATTGCAGTATTTGCCAGGGAGGAAGGTTAATAGATGGCTGAGTTTTTGACAGCTGCAGCATGTGACCACATTGAGCCGCAATAACACTTCGCAGACTCTTATTGTTTTTGGATCAGTCTTGACATCAGAAGATGAAATACAACGGCAACTCAGATAATGTCTTTATCTCACGTGATTCTTTATCAGCCTCTTGTCGTCCAGATTTGATTGATAACAGTTCTACAGGTATGAGTTGCTATTAAATGCATAGTGCGGTATCACAATATATGTATGATGTATGTTGCGAAATTGCAGTTGCTATTTAAACTCAAACATTAATTGTATTTCAAGTATAGAAAAAACTATCTATGGGTGCAATTCAAATATGTTGTTAAATCAATGACATCTCAGTTCGTATGAAAGTGCTCCAAACATTCCACATGAGAAGTCATAGTATTCTTAGAACATTGTGTTAAGCGAAAACTTTCTAACCAAATGTGTTCTTAAATGTTAGTTAATAATAATAATAATAATAATAATAATAATAATAATAATAATATCATCATCATTTTTTGATATATTTGAGCTTCTTAGCAATTGTTTTTACAGTTGTAAAAACCACTGTGGCCCGCGAGCCAATCCTAAATGTCACCTGCAGGCTAGCACTTTCAAATCCAGTAAAATTCAGCAAACCTGCAGTGTGTTAACTACATCTTTCAGTGACAATGACCATTTCCCCATGTATTCTAGTTATAGTGTAAAAAATGTTTTTCAATGCAGCTCATTTGTTCTAACCACTTATCTGTTTGACTTATCTCAATTGGCTATTTATTGCAAACATTGAACCTTTTTTAAACAAGTAGCGAGGATCCCATGTGGATAAATTTGTATAAGTGCGTGATGGGATGTGTGTATGTTTGTGTAGGGCGAGTGCTTTCTGTAAGTTGCATGGTCCTAGTTTGAGCCACCAGTCCAAGTGAGGAGAAACAAGGCGGCAAAAGGAAAGAAGCGCCATGAATGTACTCGTTTAGTTTACGGCTTGTTTGATGAAGGAGAATTGGCCAAAGTGTTGTTCCTCGCTGCGGGACCCTCACAGTGACAGTTTGGAGCCGCTCCTCTCAGCTCATTATCTCGCCGGCCCACTGAGGGCCCCCATTCAAGCAAAACCCGCTCTCTCTCTCTCTCTCTCTCTCTCTCTCTCTCTCTCTCTCTCTCTCTCTCTCTCTCTCTCTCTCTCTCTCTCTCTCAGGCTGGGTCGTTTGTCTCCTTATTGAAGGCCCTGCAGTCCGGAATGTGATGGTTGTTAGGGAGCCCTCTTTCACTTCCAAAGTGTTTTATTGATGAGCTCTGACTTCTCCCACTTTTTCACATGTCAAAGAAAGTCAAGTGTAGGCCTCCATGACTTCATTTCATCATGGTATCCCCCCCCCCCACTTTACCAAGAGGAACATTTTCTCCCTTCCCCCTCCTGCATGCTTTGCCCCTTTGCGCACCCCCTCTTTAGTCCATGCAACTCTTCCTTTTAGGGTTCCCCTCTCCGCCATTTTGGGCGCAGAGGGGTTGCTTTTGGGGTGCGATGAGGTGTGCCCTAATAAGGCTGCCATTCACCCAGCGCCGTTTTATTATCAGGGAGCGTGTGGCCATGGCTACACACTCATTTGCTCCACTTTTATTTACGCGTGCTATTTGCTGCACGTCAGGCCGCCGGAGTGACGTCGGCCTTTGCCGCGCAAATGTGTCCATAAAAAGCAGCCGAGCTTGCCTAAAGGCTGCCTCTTGTTGACAGGAGGGGAGGGAAGGGGGAGGAGGAGGTGGGTGGGTTTGGGGGGCTGATACCCAAAAGAGTCAACAAAAGCACGTGGTGGTTATACATGTAGCGTATGCATTTTTTTTTTGCACTGGCAAACAATTAAAAAATGCACTACATTACAAGATATGAAAGCAATTTCCCCAAGAACAACAAAGGAATCACTTTTCATTTTTTCTTTACATGTTATTGATTGTATTTGATTAAAAACTTTTGAGGTTACACGTTAAGAACGCATCTATAGACAATTAAGGAAGTAGTAAAGTAAAAAGTTCTTAAATCAAGGTCAGGAAATTCCCAAATGTGTTTCTTTGGGTTGGTGTACTATATATACTTATCTCAATGGTTTCGTAGCAAACATTAATGCCAAATAGTTCTCAAATATTAATCCATGTTACGAACACTAGTGTGGAACATTGAACTTTTGAAGAACCAGCGTAAACATGCAGCCTGCAGAACATGACAACTAAATTACTTATACATTATTTCAGAAATTATTCAGTGGTTAAAGCAACTGTCAAAATTGCATGACTACAGTACAGTACAATAATGAAACAGCAACCAACACAGATATAATATAACCAAATAAATCACTTGAGCAATGCACTAAAAACCGCATATTGGAAAATTTGTCACTCGCTCCATTTTGTCACCGCGTAGCTGGAGTTTACAGCAAAATAAAGAGATGTGCTCTGTGCAATATTTATACAATACAATCACAAATCTTACTTTATAGGTAAAGATACATTTAAAGAAAATGCACCTTTTTTATTTTACAAAAGAAATTCACAAATGTCCCCATTGTAAGCCTAACAAGCGTAATCAACTTGCTTTTGCATAGAGTTAATTTGGATATTTGTTCTGCATTGCTCATGGTTAATCGCACCATGCTCAGATCAATATACTTATCCTCATAGTCTTATCTTTACAATAATTCATCACTGTTATTGACGAATTTCTGGAGAAAGTGATGAGGTGTTGACTTGATTTTATTTATTTATTTATTTATTTATTTATTTATTTATTGGTTCCCACTCGTGCACTTCAGTGGGCTATATGTATTCATTTATTTATTATACGAAGACGCGCAAACACTGCGTGGTCTCTTAGAAATGCTTGAGCAGTGTTCCACTCCCTTTTCCCCCTAATATTCAGCAAGTGAACGCATCATCCTATTTGCATGCACGGGTCTGATTAGAGGTTTTTTTTTTTTTTTTTTTAGGGGGGGGGGGGGGGGGGGAAGAGGGGCAGTCCCCCCATCTTTTCTCTCGCTGTGACTCGGCCCAGTTTCCCGCTTTTGGCTGTGGCGCAGGGGTGGGGGTCGTGGTGGTGGGGTGGGTTGGTGTTTATGTGTTGGGGGGTTGGGGTGGGGGTAATGATGACAGAGGTCGGGTCGCGCTAATGGGCCAGTGAAGAGCGGCGGAGCAGGAGGAAGGAGCACATACATTAATACACTTGTTCTCCCTTCTCCAATCAGCATAGGTGTGTTCATTCTTTCTCTTACCTCCTCCTTCCTCCACGACGCCCCCTCCCCTCCCTTCTCTCTCTTTCTCTCTCTCCCTCGCCTCCCCACTCTCTCTCTTGCCCACTCTCTCATTCGCTCTCTCCCACGCCAGCGCACATCCACGCCAAACTCGCTGCGTTCTGACATCTGAGTTCACTGTCAATCTCTGTCTCCTTCGCAGGGATATCCCCTCCGTCTCCTTCTCCTCTCCAGCACCCTTTTGGAAACTAATTTTTTTTTTTCACACGGCCTCTCGCTCCTTCACTTCCACGAGAGAAGACCGGTCATCACCGTGGGTTTTTTTTCCTCCCTTATTTTTTTTTCTTTCTCTGTGTGGGCCGTGGACAACACGCTGCATAATTTGGTTTTGACAGCGACAGGATGCCCCAAAAAGGTAAGATTTAAAAAAACGATCTTTTCCCTCTCCTACCTCCGAATGTTTATATTTCTGTTTAATAAGTACTATTTAACCGTAATTTACTTTTTAGATTAGACCAACTTTACGGCTGTTAAAAAGTAGGCAAAGAAATTGCCTCGTACTATTTTGTAACCAATTCAACATGCGCTATTTTGCCGTATTTAGACGGGAGTAAAAAAGTCACGTTGGGCCAGACCAGTGATCATCGTGGAGAATTGGGCGCAATGACCCGTTGAGAAAAGGCGTCAGATTGATTCATGCCGACCACTCAGCCAAGAGGCTTCTTGCAGGAAAAAAGGGCAACGGAGGCCCCCTTTTAGACTAATTAATTACATCAAGAAAATTCACCAGAAATTGTTTTTTTTTTATTTGCTAACTTCATTTCCTAAGAAATTAAAAAATCCAATATTTAATCGAGAGTTTAATGAACATTTTCACCACAAATAGTCATTTTGACAGGGCAATCACGTCCGCAATGAAACTATTTTGTATAACAAGTCAAAAGGAAATAAAAGTATTGCTGCTACAAGACTAATTCATTTTCATTTTTGGTGCGTTTTTAAACAAAACGACAAATCACGACTGTAATTTCTAATAATAAATAAAACAAGTGCAATTTAGTTTTCTTCTAAAAAGGCTGCCTAGCCATGTTGATTTTTACAGGAAGGACCTGCTCATAAAACAGTGTGTCATATTTTATCATTTGAAGCCACTTGCAAAGAAAAAAAAGTGAGGCCTGCGTGTGTATGCGTGTGTTTCAATAAGCATATTGAATTAAGACATTGTTGTTCCGGATTAGCGCAGCAAAAGAAATGCAGATTAGATGGTATGGTTAACCCCGGGAACAACAACGTTTGAGCTTTCGACCTATAATAAATGATTAACCACATACGCCATCCAAGCTTCAAAGCTAAACAAAGTGCACTGTCATCTAAGCTGATCTTTTCAGTTATTTTTTAATAATCAATTTTGATTAATTATGACGTACTTTTATTATATTTTTTCTATTTTTTTCAACGCGCTTCCGTGTGATGGAATTTTAAGTGTGATTAATGACGAGCAAGTGAACTCGGTACGAGGCCATTTTATTCGTGACCACAACACAACTGTGCATGAAAAAAAAAAAAAAAAAAACTTCTCCTCACTGCCCCCCACCTTTTTTCCTCATCTGTCCCCCCAATTGAAAAGCTTCTTCTAATGCATTTGTCTTTCCCCAATTGAGCGCCCTACTGCGCTCTTGTGTCTCTGGACGCGCTTTACAACCGCCACCAAACAAGAACCAAATATTGAACCGCGAGAAATAATTCAGTTTCTCCTATTTACGAATAAAAAAAAAAAACGCGAAACAAAAACAGCATTCACATTCACACTGTGGCTGCACCGGGGTCACGGTCGCATGTGTGTGAGAGAATGTGCGTGTGTGTGAATGGTCCCGAAGGGGGTGGGATGCGTGCCTCCGGCTCTTTGTATTAATGTGAACTTGTTGGTGTGTTTAGTTGGGAAGCTGTGCGTGTTTGTAGCGGCCCAGGGCGAGCTGTCGCCCCGGGTTGGAGGGAGCCCATGAGGGGCTGCATTGTTGACGACTGGACACTCCCACCCTCCCGAGTCCGGACGCTTTATTTTTTTTAGCACTGTCACCGCAGACTTTAAGAGTGGAATGAAGTTAGAAAGCAAATTTAAAAATATATATAAGATCGTGGGTGTCAAACTCAAGGCATTTTGGCTAAATGCGTCGCATCCCGTAAATAATAAGCATCATTTGATACAAAAAAATTATACAATAAATATTGTGCTAATAAAAAAAAAATCGAAATTATTTGAATGACAGTTGCATATTTGACAGTCTTTATCAACCATTCAGCTTTCAAAACGAGTTGGTTAAAAACTGGTCATGAATCCAATCGAGGGGAAATCTGAGCGTTGCGCTCAAGAAGGTGTGGCCGGCAGGGGTGAAAAGGAGTTTGACACTTTGAATTTAATGAAGCGGAATTTAGTACATCAGTATAGCTTTGGCTGTGCTAATGTCTTGTTTTGCTCTGTCCTATAGGGAGGCATTAAGTAGTGAAAACGGCAGATGATTGACTAAATTGTAATACAGTGGACAGTCAACTCTGTTTCCAGGCAAGTTTAAAATACAAATACAAACATACAACACCAACGAGGATGCTAAACTTAAACTGCACTAAATAACTAAATTTTTAAAAAGGAAGGAGATGACAGAAACCTATTTAGAAAATGTGTGTTGTGTGTGTGGTTTTATTTTTATTTTAGTTTTTTGGAGTGTGATGCTAACCTATCTTTATGATTTTCCCTGTGACGCTCAGAGTACCACAATCAAGCCACGTGGGAGTCTGGCGTAGCCTCAATGATGCAGAACAGTAAGTTTGGTTTTTGAATTCTTTATTTGCTGTTTTAATTGTGAGTGTTTGCATGACGTAAGTAACCCACCCTGACATTAGCCCCTGGTTGTACGGTGCATAGGTTAGGAGAAAAAAGGAGGAGGAAACGTATTCTAGGCCCCCATTTGCATGACTGACATTACAAGAAGGGGTATTGTCACTTATTTCAGAGCCATTTCATGCTGTTATTTATTTACGTATTTATTTATTTCGCAATAAAAGTTATTCTTGAAAAAAATAGATCAAATGTGTGTGTGTGTGGGGGGGAGGCTGTGCTATTTTCTTGCTGCCTGAGTTGCTATTAAATAATTGCACAGGCGCCTGCATTAGCGTTAAAGCTGTCTGCAGCTATGCTTGCATGAAACATGAGCGCAAAGAAAGAATGTCTTTTATGCAAACGAGCGCATCATTTTCCAACACACACACACACCGCATACACAAGTGGCTAGACCGGAAGTTGCGCCTTATTGAAGTCGGGTCCCTTGTGCGTTGAATGCTGTCTAATTCCTGGTGACAAACAACAAGCAAAAGGAAAAAAAAAAGGTTAAACATGAACGTTTTCTCTCTTGCTGCTGGACAAGAGGTGTATGACATCTGTGATGAAGGTGTGTGCAATAACTTTATTACATTACATCCTCCATATGCACTCGTGTCTGTGCTGTAATGTGTGCGCAAAATAGTTTGGATGTGAGGAGCGGCGGGGGCAGAAAACGCGTCTTTTACGCACGGACCTAAATGGCTTTGGCGCGTGATGTCTGCCGCGAGGGGGGTCTTCCACGGGCCCACGGGTTGTCCAGAGGTCGCGGCGGGCCTCGCTCGTCTTTTGTGCCTAATAACTCCTGGGTGTACATGGCGGGGAGCGTCCAAAATGACACCATATGCTTTGCCGCAATAGACTCCAAGGCGCGTAATCAGCGCCAGCGGGCACTTGAGGGAATTGAGCCCTGATTAAGACTTGTACGTGACAGCTTTTATCGATCCGGAGTGTTTTTCTTTGGGTGATTTATGTGAAATATGACATTGGTGAAGGCGCCGTATAACGCGGCCTAACAAGTCTATTAATTCCGCCTAATCCTGGAATTAGCAATGAGCAAGAGGGATGATAGTGGATTTAGCATCAATCACATCCACGCATGATGGAAGATTATTACACGGGGCGGTCAAAGGGGGATGCGGGCCCTCTTTTGATCCAATCAAGAAGCACACAAACACGGCTGCAGTGTGCATTTGTTGTCAAATACAAACAGGGATGCGAAGAGCAGAGGGAGGAGGGAGGAGGAGGAGGGGAGGAAAAAAACACTAGATGTCACTTTTAATATGTTAAGATTCCAGGCGCGCCCTCGTTTGTGTGACCGCGCGCAGCCCCCCACCCTCAGGCCACCTTAAAACCAAAGTCTCCCCTCGGAGGGTAAACGAGTAGCGTCCAATTGGGTCTGAGTGATATCCAAATGCAGACAGAAAGGGTCGTTTTTATCATGCTACCATTTGTCGTGACGATGCGATTTCGCAGCGCGGGAGCCGTGTCACAAAGTGACGTGGCTGCCACAAAGTGCTCAAACTGATCTTTTCAATTAGCCTCCCGTGCATGATCCGAGGCGACTTCCGCCCATTCCCAGAAATTAAGCTCAAACTTGACGTGCGGCGAGCTTTATTTTCAAGACAAATGTCAGCCAGGCTCATCATATTTGCTTCCCCCCCTCGTCTATATTTGGAGCTTATTTATTGCTAAGGAGCCCTGGCTCCGCGAGCCAATGTAGCGGGAGGCAGCGTAGGGGAAAGAAGACGGCAGACGCGGACACGGAGCGTGGGGCGGCCACTCGCGGGAGTCCACGCTCCCTTTCGGCTTCAGGTTTGCGGGGCTCCCAACTACTTCCACATCCTTTACAACGAGACATTTCATCCTTAACGCGACACTTTTTGAAAATACTCTTGCATGTGTTTGGACTTGTATCTCTTGTACGAGAGCCTATTCAACCCGTTCGTGTTTGCGTCAGGGATGGATAGAGGTGCCGATGTTATCATACGCTAAACGGCGACTGTGCTATTTGAAAGGCAACATGTGCATGATTTTTTCTGAAGCCAGAGGCGCGCGCGCTCGATAGACGCCGCTGGTGTATTATAATTTAGAAGCTTTTGTGTGCAAGAATAAACTAATACAAATTAGTTTTGTTCTCCGTGCTCGGTGTTATAATTTTTTTTTTTTTAAGTGTGTGATTGGCCTCCCGTGTGCCCACGCAGGTCACAGCGGCGTCAACCAGCTCGGCGGCGTGTTCGTAAACGGTAGACCGCTGCCGGACTCCACCAGGCAGAAAATTGTAGAACTCGCCCACAGCGGTGCTCGACCCTGCGACATCTCCCGAATACTACAGGTGGGCAAGTGGCTTTTCTATCATTCGTTTTATTTTATTTTGTCGATAATTTTATTTTTGTTTTAGCGTCAAAGCAGCTTGTACGCAGGCAGTGCGCACACGCAAGCGTTATGCTATTCTTTGGACACCGGACACAGGAGAAGAAGATTAAAAAAAAGACATGCCTGTTCTAAAAAACTAAAAATAGATTTATTGTAGAAAATGCCTAATGTACCATTCAAGGCATATTTTCTGTGTTTATAGACCCATGATGAAGTCCAAGTGGTGGACAGTGAAAAGGTGATAATGACTTGAACGCCATCACAAAAATTCCCCGGATAGTCCTAAATAATGGATGTGAATTGTGTCTTTTGATCTCCATCCAGGTGTCCAACGGCTGCGTGAGCAAAATTCTGGGCCGCTACTATGAGACCGGCTCCATAAGACCGCGGGCCATCGGCGGGAGCAAGCCCCGGGTCGCCACGCCGGAAGTGGTTGCCAAGATCGCGCAGTACAAGCGAGAGTGTCCGTCAATCTTCGCCTGGGAGATCCGCGACCGTCTTTTATCGGAGGGCATCTGCACCAACGACAACATACCCAGTGTAAGATTACACACACAAGATTACACACACACACACACACACACACGCGCGCGCGCGGGCGCACACACGAGCATAAATTGCGTGCATGATTACATTAGCTCCATCTGATGACTTTTGTTGTGTTTGTGCGCGCAGTGAGCATCCAACCATTCACTCGTATTAATGCGCAATGCAAAGTGCGCGCGCGTCTGCCAATTAAGCGTACTTTACGCACACTTTACGCGCACGTTCCCCTCTCATCCACGCCGTCTCCCCCCCTCCCTTCCAGGTGTCATCGATAAACCGAGTCCTCCGCAACCTGGCGAGTGAGAAGCAACAGATGGGCGCAGATGGCATGTATGACAAGCTGAGGATGCTCAACGGTCAGACAGGAAGTTGGGGGACCCGGCCCGGCTGGTACCCCGGAACATCGGTGCCGGGCCAGCCCAATCAAGGTGAGCCCCCTCCCAAATCAGCAAATGATATTGCGCTGCTTGCGGTTGCAAACAATAGGCCCAAGCCTGCGTACGCGGCCTCAATGCCTCCACTGTCTCTGGCGTGGACGTGCGTGACAGCGGCGAAATGTGCGTGCACAAAGGAATGTTTCCGTCCACACGCAATGACGGCTGATGGGAAAAAGTCCTCCACGCAACGTGTAATTGCTCATTAGCAGGGGCCTTTGTCTAGCGTTCTCTCTGCCTGTCTCCCTCCCTCTTATTTGTGACGAGCGCGGAGGCGCGCAAGAAGGCAAGCCCGACGGCAGGGCCTTCAAATGCAAAGCAAATAAATAGCTTCTATAGATTTAGTAGGCGAAAAGCGGAAGTGGTGCAAGTGAGGCGCAGCAAATAATCATTTGCTTAATTGTTTGAACGTCATTTGGACACGTGGTGGTGGCTATTAACGAGCATTAAAGCGGAAACGATCACATTAGGCACAATTCATTATCATCATCATCATTATTGCTATTTTAAGATGCATATGTTGATATATGGCGACGGTGATTATCAACGCGCAACGTTAATATAATGTTTAATCACAATTATAATGCACTTGTTGGATTCGTTAATGAAAAAATAATTACATTTTAATGATAATAATAATAATAATAATAATAATAATAATAATAATAATAATAATAATAATATTTTTAAAAGCTTTATTACAGAATGCTATAGGGCCTGCCGAAAGGGTCGATAGCTCATACCGACAATAATGATGACGCAATCAATGAGTTGCACGCCCCCTCCCCGAGTACCGTTGAGGACTTCACTCCCAATTTAATTGGAATCGAAGTTCAAAGTTGTTTAATGCAGATGAAAATTCGTATTGCGATCAGTATAAACCGCAGCAATAAAACACACTCCTATGAACATTAACAACAATTAATGACATTAATAACATTATATTATTATCATAAATGTATTATTATATCGTTATAATAACATTTATTATTATTATTATTATTATTACTATTATTATTATAAAATGAACCTGTGCCACTAAAAAGGGTCCTAATACTGTTGTTAAAAAATAAACACAAACAAATAATCAATAAAAACACTATTAACAACTAACAGTATTACATATAATAATAATAATAACAATAATACTAGTCAGTAATAATAATGATAATAATAAAATAATAATATAATAATAATAATAAAATAATAATAATAATATTAATAATACCTTTGTTAAACTAAAAACAAAACCACCAAAACGTCACATATTACTGGTATCTATAATACTGCTCATAAAAGGGTTACAAGTGTCCCTAAAAAGATATTTTTTAATCCCCATAAATCGACCGTCATGTGCTGCCTTTAAATCCCGTCTATCGGATTTAGTCTGTCACTTTCTTTTTCATTTTTAAGCGTTTTCTCAAGTGTTTTGATCGGGCCTCAGCGGCTGAGAGGTGCCGCAATTGTTTTGCTATCTTTATTCTCTTTTTCCCCTGCCTGCTTTTTGTGTTGGAGCGTTTCCGCCTGACTGGCTGAGACATCGCGATACTAAAGAATGCGTTTATTTCCCGATGTTTTTTTTTTTTTTTTGCCCAAAGAAAACAAATCCCATCTTGCATCGTCACCGGGTCTGACCCACGGATAATAGCTGCACAACCACCCAAAGTATTGGGGTGTTGGAGAATATACTTGCGTCTGCTATTTAATTTGATGTGCAGGAACGTTTTCACCCTCACTTTCTCGACGTGATAATGATGTCCAACAAGTGGGACACACATTAGTCGATAAGCCTTTTTATTTAAGGTGGGGGCGGGCGAGGGGCTGCCTTGCCCTCCTCGTGGTGGTGAATAGATTGGCCTTATTTTGGCGTTGTTTGGAGGGGTGAGTGCAAGGGAGGGCTTGCATGCTCTCGCCTCACTCATTTGTTTCCAATTGAGGACAGAAATCCTGAGTGGCGTGGACGTGATTAATGATGCTAGTGGCGAAGGGTTAACACACTGGACTCAAAGCTCTCCCCACGGACACAATGGCAAAAGGACTGCGGCCTGCGCAGCTCCAGTGGGAGAGGATCCTTTTGTCATCCACCCCCTCGAAGCGCACATTACACCCACCACGGACTGGCTGTTCGTCCCTGCCTGTGTCCACAGTTTAATGGTTTCCCTTTACTCCTCAAGCTATTGTATCGTCCTGAAAAGCCTCCTCTGCTATTCAAAATAAAGTTGGTGGTCACCTCAATGGATATACCGACGCCCATATGGGAACCACCATTGAGCCTGTAGGTGCGGGTGGGGGAAGGAGAGAGGAAGGGGGTGCAAGTGAGTTTGGGTTTTTAAAAACATGTCTCTGAAAAGAGGACGGCCACGTCTTGACATTTCTCTTCCCTTTTGACAACATGCGGCATTCTGGTAGCGTTGAGTTGAACATCCCAGCCTGTTGGTGTTCCCACAATATTTTATAAACAATACAGTGAAAGATCTGACACCGTCCAACGCTGGTCAACCTCGGATTTATTCGTTTAAAAAAATGGACTTTAAACTAACCCAACCATTGTAGGGATTACAATAAACATTCTTCATTTGAACTGTTCAGTTACTCCAATCTGATTTTGTCGTCAAATTCACTTTTGAACGTTTATAGAAAACTAGACAAAAAAAAACCCTCCGAAACAAAAACGACCTGCATGACTGCACAGACATGAAGACCCGTCCACTCACCTTCACCCTTAAAATGAAACAAGCACATTGGCATAGTATGTTTAAAATAACCTATAATCGCAACCGGGCTATTAGTTTAACGATGTGTTTTCCCCTACCCCCCTCATAGATGGCTGCCAGCCGCAAGACGGTGTCGGAGAAAACACAAATTCCATCAGCTCAAACGGCGAGGACTCAGAGGAGACTCAGATGCGCCTGCAGCTCAAGAGGAAGCTGCAGAGAAACCGCACCTCCTTCACGCAGGAGCAGATCGAGGCGCTGGAGAAAGGTGCGCACGTCATACATACACGGATGCACTTATGTATGTGCGCATGCACGAGTATGCGTGCACGCACGCACACCAGGCTGCTAAATTTGTTTTTTTATCATTGGAGTTTCATATTGTACAGAAAATGTTTTTATTGTTTTAGTTACGTTGGTTAGCTACACGACAACAAATATTAGACATGGGAATCAAGCATCAATTGAAATTGAGTATTGTTATCTCTGTAAAGGTGGATTTATACGGCATTAGTTTAACATATGTAGTGGTCGGTGAGTCTGAAACACCCTAATCATAAAATGCTGTGGTTACACAGGTTTTACTAATAAAGATCATGTGTAAAATTATTTCTACTGCTTTGGAAAAAAATAAGAGATAAATAAGTTTGGTATTTTAACTTGTTCATGATTTGAAAATAAATGAGTGATTCTCAAACTTCTCACAACAAATACCACATACAAAATATACTCTGCTCTCTACCATCAGGATCAATTTTAATATACATTAGAGGTCGGCCAACAATGTGCATCTATGTAAATAAAAAATGACTTAAATAATGATCAAAAGTAAATATGGTGCATATAAGTTCAAGGAAAGTGTAGTAAATACAAGTTTAAAAACAAACTGTTTTTAAAGATTAAACACAAAGGTACTAAAAAGTTAAATACAAATGAACCGTGGACTTGTGTAGTAATTATTTTGTGTACCACAAGGGGAACATGTACCACAATTTCGAAACACTTGTCCAACTGACAATATTTGTATTTAATATTTTTATGAACTACTGTACTCATATCCAACGTTTATATTGCAGAATTTGAGAGAACTCATTACCCAGACGTATTTGCACGAGAGAGACTAGCGGCCAAAATTGACCTCCCAGAAGCAAGAATACAAGTGAGCATCCGTTTAGTAAGATTTCTTCCTCGATGCTCAAAGGAGTCTTGTCAACTAAGAGGTTGTGTTGCCCTTGCAGGTGTGGTTCTCCAACAGGAGAGCAAAGTGGAGGCGGGAGGAGAAGCTTCGCAACCAGCGTCGACAGGCCAGCAACTCTTCCAGTCACATTCCCATCAGCAGCAGCTTCAGCACTAGCGTGTACCAGGCCATCCCGCAGCCCACCACACCTGGTACGTACACCACTACCGCTAAAATTTCATACAGGTGTTAAAAAAACACCTGTAATATTAAAGTGTACAGGGCAATAAAATAGTCAGATCCCAAGTTTATGACGACGGAGCAATGAGTTGTGTCTCAGATGCGCTTCACACAAATCCCACTTTAACATTCTTGAGTGTAGTGCGAGTGTAAAAATCCACCGGTAAAAGGAATAAAACACTCCAGTCTTCACTTTAATGAGATCAGTGTAATGACTTGCATCCAACGAGTTATATTCAAATGTGCCTCCCGAATCTAACATCTTCAAAATTGAATCCAAATTATTTCATATACTAAAAATGTGGCCCTGACTCTTTAGATTTAAATCCCCAGAATTGTGAGTACAGTAAATGTAAGAAGACCCAGGCCTATTTATACTCATTTTCATTGCAGGAAATATGAACTTCTAAATGTATCAGTCTCACCATATTCTTATACAAAGAGAACAAATTAATGGATAACAAAAACAAAAAAACTAATCTGAGCCATAGTTTTAGTAGTAGGCTTTTTAACAAATCAAAAAAAAGATTTTGCTGCTACCTCTACGTCTATTAGTCTTCTTAGTCTTATTTCTAACATATGGCACCCACACACCCCACTGTATAATATAAATATCCCATACTGAAGCATAAGTTATTTTTTTCAATGTTTTTGGAAAACAAACAAACAAAAAAATAGTCTTGCCTTGATTCATCCTTTACAGATGACTGAAGGACTGACAAAGACAACAAGAAAAGAACAACACGATTTTAAACAGCCACCAGAGGTGGTTCCAGGATTTTTTCTCTCCCGGACCTTAAGGGGGGCTTGACCAATGCATACTGGGGCTGAGATAATAATAATGTATAGATCTATTTTAGAATATTAAAACAAATGCTGGATCAGGTTACCTGTGGTGACACACTTCAAGTACATTAGTTAAAGCCAACACATGACGGAAAAGTTCATAAATGGAATGATGACCACAATCATGTGGCAGTCAGGGCCGCACCTAGTAAACATTTTGTTCATTTCATGACAGTTGTTACTAACTGACGTGTGACCTGCTGCAGTGACACTGATTGAGCCAAACCAAAACAAGTCAACGGTTCTGAAAAACAAAATCACTGTTGTGCACTTGTGGTGGCGACCCAGGTTAAAATTAAAACACAAACTAAGCAGACATATTTGTCTTTCTATTTGTTGAAAATATAATCTGCTTCCTGGCACTTGATGGGTGTCTGCCATCTAGAGGTGAACATTGTTATTACAACTTAAAACGAGTCCACCGCAGTAAATGATTTTATATATAAAAAAAAAAACTGTGTGAGTACAGACCGCCAATTGTTCATTCCTGTTCTAAAGTAGTTTTAATCTCTCCTATCCCTCCAGTGTCGTTCACCTCGGGGTCCATGTTGGGCCGAGCCGACTCAGCCCTCACCAACACCTACAGCGCACTGCCCCCAATGCCCAGCTTCACCATGGCCAACAATCTACCTATGCAAGTAAGTGGATATAAACCTAGCCGGCGCAAGCACGAGCTCACGGGCCCATCAATTGAGTACGATCAGACCCGACTATTGCGCTAATGTCCACATTCTCCCCCCTTCCGTCCACTTTTAGCCCAGCCAGACCTCCTCCTATTCCTGCATGCTGCCTACCAGTCCGCCTGTGAACGGGCGCAGCTACGAAACATACACGCCCCCGCATATGCAGGCACATATGAACAGCCAATCAATGACCGCTTCTGGTACCACCTCAACAGGTAGGCCGACAGTTCATTGTTTACCCAGCATGCTCGGGTGAGGGAAAATAAAGTAGTAGTCGTGGCGGCGCGCCAGTCATCTGCCACCTTTTCTAATTAGGCACTACTACATCATGTGTATTTCATTTGGTTTAGGATTGAGCCCATAGTTTAGTTCCGGTCCATTAAGGGGGGGGCAGTCATATATATACTGCTTATAGACGAGAGCACTTAATGACGCAGAAGCACATTTCCTCTGTGCTAAATTGCTAATTAACGTGATTCATCGGCACTTGTACTCACTATTTAAATGCCAACGCGTGCGCAGCCTCCTTTTTTACAGCGACCGCTCGCTCACCTGTTCGCAAGGCTAACGCCGGCTGACTGGGTGACAGGTAGAGTAAAATCTGGACTGGTCGCCAGACGATTTACAGACATTCACATATATGGACAATTTTGAATCTTGACTAAATTTAACATGCACGAAAAACGACACGCCTTTTTCATGGGAAAGTCTGGCTAAAGAATTTTGAAGATCCATTCATTCATTTTCTAAAGCTTGCCCTTATCTGTACCAATTTCATTCACTAACAGTCTACACTTGCCACTTGGGTGATTGTGAATAGTATGTTATTTTTTTTGAGGAACAACTTCTGGTGAAGAAATGCAGTTCACGCAAGGGGTGTGGCCTACCGGAAGTAGAGCACTGTGTGCAGTGCAGATAAACATGATTTGGGTTGCTGTGTGGTTCCAAATTTTCCAAATTTATATATATATTTTTTAATAGTTTATGCAACATGTTAAGATCATTCAGGAGTTTTCATATCAATACTCGCCACTGAAATGAAAGGGCAAACTGACAATAATAATACAATAATTCATAATTTCAGCCAATGCGTACAATGTTCTCTGCTATGTTCTAGTCCAAATGCAGATTAATACTACCATTTTGGAATGCAAATTAAGCAGAACCCCCCCATGTTTTTATCAGGCTGACAATTTGCCACTTGCTGTCAACTGAAAATCCTCATTAAGGTTGCAAAATGTAATGATGGTCATGGCACACCTGTTTGCTGGGATTGGTCATGTGATACTCGCAAGCTCGTCATTCCACATGATTTTTAGTTGACGGGATAAAAAAAAAAGGTGGATTTTTCTGCTTAATTCAAATTCCACTAAAGAGCTATTAATCAGAATGCCGTGTTTAGACTCGCCTGGGCAAATACCACATTATATTGTAAAGACAATTTTTGACTTGACTCGAATTTTTTTTTAAATTCACAATTATGCATATATTTCATTACATGACCTTTTGAACTGACTCACGTGTGTCTTTGTGCACAGGACTCATCTCTCCTGGAGTGTCTGTCCCAGTGCAAGTCCCCGGGAGCGAGCCTGACATGTCTCAGTACTGGTCTAGACTACAGTAGAGAGAAGAGCTACTTCACCTTGTGAGCTCCAACGCGGACCTCCTCATACACGCACTCCACACACACATATACACAGAAGAGGAGGTGAATGGGGACTTGCGTAGCTCTGGGCACATTCAAACGAGGACAGGATAAAAAAAAGACAAATGGACCTCTGTAAAGTGCCCAGTGTTACATTTTTATGGAACAAACAAACAAACAAAAAAAAAAGAAAGATTTTTTTTTTTTTTTTTTACAATTTCCAGTCATTGTTTCCTCTTTTCTTTCTGGTGTGTTAGTGAATGGCCATTTGTATGTGAATATGAACGATCAAGTGCTGATAGATGGACTACTAGGAAACCATGTTGTCGACACTCTGCCATGACTATCTTTTAATGTGCTTATATCCAGACGCTCTGTGCATGGACGCTGTTGCATATCATGACTGGAGGGAAGACTCTTTGAAAAACTATTTATTGTCCCCACGAGGAAAGAGGCTGCAGTCCAACACACACATGCACACACACAGATTGCTTTGTAAAGCAATCCAAATGGGACCTCTGCCGCATCCCGCGAGGACCACTGTGGAAGCCTGTAGTCTGTAAATGGTAGACTGCGTCTTTGCTCTAATTTCTTTTGTTTCTTGTCCAAATGTAAAGTACTTGTCTTCCCTCGAGAGAGAATGAGAGAGAGAAAATTCTCCAATAAAAGTTGATTTCATTTACAACCCCTTCCTCCTCCCCCCACCAAGAATATTCTATAAATGTTCCATGCATCATCATAAAGTACATTCTTTAGGGTCAGGTACAATTTGTCTCTTAGCTATAGTTGTAATATAGTGTCCTATGGTCAAAAAATTGTGTGCGACTAGAAATATTTAATTCTTATAATTATGATTAAACATTGCTTGACAGAGTTTTAAACTTAAGTGTTTGGCAGTTGTTTACAAGTACATATCAGATTTAATCATTGTTGATTGTAAAACAGACCAAAGCCTTTGTATTTCATCTAGTACACAATGTTTTTTTTCTAAAAGATATTAGTCTTGTGTTGCAACATTTTGTAAACACGTCTTGGGTTCGACGACATCGGCTTCGAGTTTGTACAACTGCGGCAGAGCCCCGCGGTCCTTATTTATAATTGAAGACCATGGGAGGTTTTTTTTTTTCTCCTCGCATCATCTGTCATGCTCTTTTACTTTTGTTCTATTTTATTTTCATGTCGGTGTGTATGTAGAACATGGACACATATGGGGTTTACGTCTGGGCAAATGGAGATAAAAATGTCAACACTGTCTCTTTAAATATTTCAATTTAATTTTATTTAAAATGGAGCTTTCTAAATGTATTTTGTGAAAACTATAAAAAACATTTTGTACAGTAAAAGTGTGTCTGAAATGATTTTTTTTTTAAATGAAATATTTTTTGCATGCATCAGCATTTTTGACACGCTGAAGAGGAATTAGTGAAGCTTGGTGGGTAGTGGCTAATGTCTGCCTGACAGTTCTAAGATTTGGGGTTTGAATCTTGGGTGGAGTTTTCATTCTGTCCCTGTGAGTAATACTGACACTCCATGTTCATAGTGAACACAATACCGCAATGATATTGCCCTACATTGTTTTTATTTCACCACGCTGCCTATGTCTGTCTGTGCTTGTGCTGATTGGAATTTCGTCTCAAATTCACATTTTTAAATCCCGGCAAAATGGGTTAATCTAACTCTAAGTCAAACAAACCTTTGCATCTTTTTTATTTCGTGTCATTATCTTCAGATCTTGAAAAAAGTAATTGCTTATTTTTTTTTTTAAAAGTAAGGAGTAGTAAGCAAATATCGGTTTTAAAAATTCAGCAGAAAAGTAAATATTCAAAGTTACCTGAGAAAATCTACTTAGAGAGATTAATAAAGTATTTGTACTTCACTTCCCACCACTACTGTTCAGGCAGGCAGCACCACACTCCTCACTTAAAATCCGCTGGGATAAGATCCAGCTCACCAGCAACCCTAATGAGCAAAATTGGACGCATACAGTAAGCGGAACAAACTGCTCTGATGATTCAAATCCTTGCCCTTCTGTATGCAAGCCACCACCGAACCCACTCTTCTACCTTCCTTCAAGATTAAAATAAATGTCAGTGCGACACTTCCAATGTGAATAACAAACCGGTCTTGATGTGAGGCGCAACCAATCGCAGCACACAATGAGGAAAAGGTCAAGACAATTCGCCGTCTAGCAGAGTACCACAACTCTGTGCATGGAACAATGACGACAGGAAAGAGGAAGGGGAGGTGAAATAAAGCGGTCGGTGTATTTTGCTTCACTTGACGTGTCTCCATTTGGCAAATGAGATCATGTCAAAAACAGGAGGCCCAGGACAGACAGAGTAAGCTAAGTAATGTTAGTGCTTCTTATTCACTTGTTGCCAGCGATGTTGAAAGTAATTGCAGAGTCCAAGAACAGCCAGTCTGTTGGTCAAGAGACCAAATAAGATTTTAATTTATTTCTTTTCCATCCTACGTTAATTAATTGAATATTTAACGAAATGATCTGCTGTTATCCACCGCTTCCTGCTTTTGATACAAGTGCTACGAAAACCTTATGACTTTTGCTGCCTCTCGGTAGTCAAGATTGATTGTCTTCTTGGCGTTCCCACCCAATTTTGGTTTCCTTTGACCCAGCAAATTGAAAGAGGTTAGTGAAAGAAGTCAACCAGCATAACATGTACCTGATGTTGGCTTTTATTGTCAATAAACACACAGAACAAAATTATGAAATGAAGTGAAACATGTCCATATGAATGGAGGTAATTATGGCGTCGTTGGCTGGCACCGGGGACAACTGGCAGATCCCAAACACCTTGGCAGCAGACGTCCAGCGCGGCATGGCAGAACGTGGGTGGGAGAACAACCTGGTCACCACCGCATTGCAGGTGTTGCTTGCCAAGTAGCCACCAGGATTATAATAGTTTTGGAGTTCTCATTTTAGTTTTATTTCTAGGTCATTTTGAGCTTATTTTGTAAAATTTTTGTTGTTTTTATAAAAAGCATTTTCATTGTTTATTTTGTTTTATCAATAAAAATGTTTTTTCAGTTTGTTATTTTGTTAGTGTTTGTAAACTAAAATAACCTTGGTAGCCACTCCAGCTCTAGAAATCCAGGTGCTTGTTGGCAGAGCCACAGGCAGAACCCCCCGCGGCTGCTCCTGCCAGTTCCCCCCTGCTCACACGACTCACTGTCTCAGATAAGTCGGGAGGCAAATGTAGTCGCTACACAAATGAGAGTTGGAAAGGGGGGGAAGGAGGAAGGGGTGGGGAAGATCATTAGATCGGATGGCAAAAAAAGTGGATCAACATAGAGTAGATCTACCCATTCGATGATGTTTGTTCACAGAGAGCCGTTAAATTACATTAGATGCTTCAGCACTCTGCACAGAACAGCCAGCGTGGAGTAAACCTGCTAGCGTGTTGCTAAATGCTTCGCAGAGCTTTAGGTCTGTTACGACTCAGGGAACCCGTGTGTGTGTGTGTGTGTGTGTGTGTGTGTGTGTGTGTGTGTGTAAGAGAGAGAGAAGCCACATTGTGTGGCCTGTAGCAGGCATTTTCAGACTCTGGGTACGAGGACATGGGGTGACATTTTTCCATGGGCCACTTCGTTATTCTAACGATGATCAAACAACTACAATGCTATAGGATTTTTTTTTTTTTGGGGGGGCAGTTGCTTCAGTCTTAATATTGATGAGTTGTTTGAGAAATTTGCGAGCCCATTTAATACCGTTTTTAACGGAAAATATAAAATTGTTCCACAATGGAAGTTGAACATGCAAACATTTGAAAACAATCATAAAGTAGAGATGAAAAATGTCACTGAACATTCATAAGACAGTGTTGTGTTGTTGAGGCGAAATTCTGCCTGAGTGAAGATATATCGTAGCTATATAAAAACATAGTAAATAGATGTAAATAATTGATTAATCCCAAAGGTCTGCATATATGTAGCTCAACTAAGTTGACATGCTCTTTTTTTAGACAGAAAATAGATTAAATCTATGTCAAGGTGAATGGAACTTTTCGCTAAAGTATAAGTTTTCACCGTGTAAACATACCCCGAGAGAACAGCTGAAATGTACATGAGAAGTATGTGTGAGCTGATTGGGTGTGTAACACAAATGAGAGCCCGAGTCTTTTAACTGAGTTACTCGTTTCACAGAAAAGCTTATCTGGAGAGCAGCCCTGTGCCAACTCAAAGCACAAAGACGTTAAGAGGTTAATGAGGGCCACTCGTGCAAAGCTCCCTAAGACCAACACGCTAACTGCTATAAATCTTAAGCGTGGCTACGCAATGCTGCTTCAGGCTCCGCCAGAAAAGCCGCCTATGGCTCTCCAATGAACAAAGTCTTGAAGAGGCTCTGAGAGTGGGAGAGGAAGCTGAGGTGAAGTGCCTTCAGAGTCGAGTGTGCTCAGGACAATGTCGGGCAGTGTGTTGCTTGAGCACCTCTGAAGGTATCAGAATGAAGGCATTTTGGGTACAAGAGGAGCTAAAGCCTGTAATTTGCCCCTGAAAGAATCTGCCAAGACATTCGAAACCTGGTCAAAGGGTGCACCTCGCCCCCCCAACTCTCCCCCTAGCTCATTCCTGTAAGCCTTCTCTGCCCACTGTATCCTCACCCCCTCCAGACATGCAGCTTTCGTAGAGCCTTCCCACTCCCACAGATACTTATCTGTTTCCTAATGAGTAGGTGTTTTGGTACGGGCTTTAACGGCGTCAATACTAAGAGATAATTCGGTACTACGAAATGCTCTTCACCGCTCTCGGGTAGACCGCTTCCTTTTTTGACTATGTTTTTTTTTTTTTTTTAAAGGATCCGGAGATTCTAAATATCAGAACGTTTGCTGATGTTCACATCTGATGTGGTAGGACATTTTACTCCTGCTACAGTGGCCAACAGATCATTGGGGCGTCAAACCCATAAGATCTCCCGTGAACTCAAGTCCTTTGTGAGATGAAACAAGAGGAGCGGTCTTAATGCTGCACAGCAGATTATCTAAGGCAGGTGAATACTGACCACTGCGAAGGACCTATAATTTTATGTTGGGTGGTTAGGTAAGGTTACATGGGATGGATGGGATTCCCTCTGGGTGGATAGATATAAGATACGTTAGCCACGCTAAGGCTTGGAACGGTGTGTGCAGAAGGGATGGCGATAGCTGCATTACTAAATCAATATGCAGGTTGGGTTGGGTTGTTGTGGTGTGATATTCTACCGGTGGTCCTTAGTTTACAAAGGAGCACGAATCCTTCGGTGGCAACATAAGCCAAATTTGTTGTGCCGTTAACCGCTGCACAAATTAGGTTACTTCGCCTATGTCATCTTAAAATGTTGTAAATTGTGTGCTGTGTTGCTCTTGTTGTTGTGTGGAAGATTTATACAGTTGACTATTTTTCTTAATCATTTCAATTTGGCAGTTTAACATTTTTCTTGTAGTGTGTAAAATGAAGACGTTTATTTTCACTTTTTACACAAGGATTTTAATGTGGCTTCATTTTCAGCATTGAGAAGCTTGCCGAGAATAGCAAGATGACGAAGGGGTCGAAGCGGTCAACTCACACTGAGATATGTTCTTTCTGCGTACACAGACACCTGTGCAAACTCACATATCGGACTTGAGGGGGCTTCCAGACGTTCCGCCTCCACCCCTGCCAAACTTCACCTGCGTAACCTTTCGTGTCGTTCGCTCAGTCAAGTGTAATTGAAAAAGAAAAACAATGCATTGATCAAGCCTGGACTCAGTCCTGCTTAGTGCACTGCAGCGGAAACATACTACTGAGCAGGGGATGGAGGAAAATCAATCACATATACATCATCCTCAGAGGGTAAGTTAAAAAAAAAGAAGAGGAAGATCACACCGTTGTCTGACTGTCACGCATCCACAGCCTTGGCTTGGCTGTGTCTGTTTGGCTCAGGGCTGTGTGGGCACACTGAGCATGTGCGGAGTGAAGGTCAAAGCAATCCAGAAGTTCAGCTCAGCTCCTCTAACCTCCGAGTTCAGGGACACATGAGAACAATCAATGGTAACGCCAAAGTTGGAGGGAGGAGCAGACAAAACCAATCGATTGGCTCCAAACATTCGTCAGAAAGCTACTAAAGCTTTAGTAGGCTAGTTGTTGTCCATCACTCGTGCAACAAGGAGAATGCATACAGGCTAATACAGAAAGTATGTACTTCACTACCATTTAGGTCTTCCGCATTGACACCAAATTACTGGAGACTAGTGGTGGACTTAGAACACACATGGTATGGGACGCTCAAAGTCTGCTTCCCAATGACCTGCACACACTATGGTGTAAACAAGGACATCCGGAAAACCCTCACAGGCATCGTGGGGTGTATGTGTGAGAGAAGTCTTTCCCGGCTGCCTGGCAACCTTCACGAGGTTGTAGAAAGAGGGTAAGAAACAGCAGCAAGTGGGAAAGGGGGGGTCGCCGGATGAGAGAGGATGGCGGGAAATTAGACCATTGGCTGTGGTGCAGAAGGGGGGGGGGGGGGGGGTCGATATGAACGTGAGCCACCATTATAGTGCGACATGTGTGACAGAGCATCCTCCCTGGTGGCGAGCACTATAAAGGTTCGCGGCTCAGCTTCGTTCCGCGGCCAGAGGGGCTGGGAGTTTTTGCTGGCGACAGGCGGAGAGGTGACAAAGCTCCAAACGAGCGTTAAGCACTTGAAATGAGCCCTCGGGGCCAGCCCACAGACTGGCTTTGCCTAAGAGGGTTACTAATATCACCCCACAATAGGCAATTCCATTCGGCTTACCTATCACCCCAAAGACCCTCTTCTCAAACGAATATGACATTACATGCTGCTTGTTATTCCTCGCTTCCCTATATTGGGGGCGGATGTTTATTGGGATTAAATTGTTGTTTAATGCTTTGGAGAAGACATAAAATCACAGTTCATGTTTTTCCTTGCTTATATCATAATCATAGTTTTACTATGTAAATGTGCATACATTATGTTCTGAGGCTTAAGAGTTTTTTTTTTTTTGGCAGGATCTTAACAATGGATAAGCTACAGAAAACAGTGCCTTCAAAGGCATTCCACTAGTGGTAAAAGCTTACCAATGATCCGAGTATTAAGTGCTAATTTTTAACGAGTCATTTATTCCATAGTGTTTTAGCTAGACTTTCAAATGGCCCATGTCACTGTACAGCTTAAAACTATGGGAAACCCAACACCTCGCAGGGAACACATGACAACCGGTCTGGCCGCTGAAATCAGATTACTCGAGGCTGGATCATGCTCATGCAAGTGACACGATATTTACCATTACTTAGGGCAACCATTGATCATTGAATAATGGAAAGTCAGTAAAAAGACAAAAATTCAACAATGTATCTTGAATATGGATTACAAAAAATAAAAGCCAAAATCAACGAAGCAAAAAGGCTGACCACCACACGATAAACCAAAGTGCCCAGAAATCGAAAATAGAGGGAGAACTTTTCACAGTCAACATTGGGGAAACGTTCCCAGAGTTGCTGTTCCATCTGCTGACTAAATCACCTCCCAGTGCCATAATCCCCCACAGCGATAAAATTACACCCTATTGTGTGGGAAAATCATTTGCTGGATCTATAGGAACAAGTGTTAACTTTAACCCAGGAAAACCCAACATAATGAGGTGATGTGATCTTTTCAATTTGACAAGCACAGCATCATCCCATTTACGCCGGCCGTTCCACACAAGACTTCCGCTCCCTTGGCAGGAAAAAAATGCAGCCAGAGCCCCAGTATAAATCCTGTCACTTGGGTAATTCTAGCCCACCTGCAGCAAACAAAAGCTGACGAGCTGCTTGACCTTCCTCTTCTTTTGCTCTAACAAAGACTGCAACATGATCTCTGGCCTCACATAAGGAATAACCTGTTGATCCAGTGTGTTCGTGGTTTTTGATTGTTCAATCGACTTATGTCATTCTCACACTTATTAATGTGCAACTTACTGCTGAATACCTTCCTTGATACTCTTCTGATTCTTCAACTCGAATGCTGATGATTTTCAATCAGTTCGTAAAAACCGTCTTAAGGTGTCAGGAATGAATCAAGCAATGCTTTCTTGCTTAATGGAGACCTGCCCGTCTTATCACCTTGTGCCTGATCCAGGATCATCCAAGAGACATTCATAAAAACAGTCAAGATTGATGCCACACGGGCAAAACATCTTCTGCTTCGTGGCTAATCTCTCTGACAGAAGGATGAGTAAGCATTCTGAGAGTAATTATATTCCCAAACACCGAAAGAATGCGACGCGACTAATAACGTGAGTGATTTTCATTTTAGGCGAGCGTGTCCAAACAGGAAATTGAGTGGCTGACAATATTTCATGTTTATTTTATTTTTCCTAATGGAATGTTTATTCCTGCTCTTTGGGGTAGGTAGCTGGCCCACCATTTACCCTTCACGCTTCACAGACAGCATTTGATAGCATGTGCCATGTTAGTAAACATGACATGCATGGTAATCAGTTAGCTCTGCAGTGCTTCTGAATAAGCAAACGGACAAACAAGGGGCCAAAGTGTAAGTGCGCTGTAACACAACAACTTGACTTGTTATCTCCGTCGTCATCATCTTCAACTGAGGTCCTCTTGGGGCCTCTCCTTGGGCCTGTCAAGGCCTTTGACATGAAGGCGCTGCGTGGGGCCATTTGGTCTCTTTTCAGATCTGTTTTGTTTCTCTTTGCGGGCCTGTGTCGGTATGGACTGTGGGCGTTGTAAGGTTGACAGCGGCGGGGGGCGAGGGCACATTGACCCGAGCGGTGATGGGTTGCAAGAGGGGGGTTTAGATGGTGTTATGGACTTGGGCACAGCCAGGGAGTGCTGGTCCACCCCTGGGGTGACATGGAGCCAAGGGAGAAAGGGAGCGGGATAGAGGGCGAAGAGTACAAACATGTCTAAGTGCTGCCTTCACTACACATAGGCCCATAGCAAAGAGAGCGGCTGCATGGGTTATGACAGCAATATCTGGGGGACCTCTTGCGCCCTCCAACACATATTTTACCCCGCAAACTATGAACGTCCTCAGGTTAAAGCATCGCTGACACGTGGTAGGAGCAGGTTTTCCAGCGCCATACAGAGGTCCCGCTATGATAATCACGCTCCGCCAAAAAGCTAGCATACTTAATATTGCTTCGTCATTGTTGAGACTGCATGACGTCAACAAAGCTTCAAGTAGGATTTGGACGACAGAAGTAATCAAGTAATACGTCTTTTACTACTTTCATGAAGTCTAATTTGATCATACAGTAAATTTGGAAAAAATCTTTTTGTTTGAAAATGTGTTCCTGACTATGTGGAAGCATGAATAGGTGATGAAGGATTACAGAAAAACTGTCTTGAGATTTCTTTCCATTAGTCCCCAAAAAATAAAAGCCAGAGCATTACTGTGGAGCTCTAGTCATGTAATATTGATGCTTATTTCTGGGTTGCTGTGAGTAAAGAACTACACAAACTGATTGTACAAAACACACACCCACACACATGCAGATACACACGCCTCTCTCCAGTGCAAATGTCAGAAACGTGTCCAATACCGGGAAAACACAGCCTAGTTTTACTTAACTGTCTTATGGAAACCAAACAATTTAGTAGACAGAACTAACATTTGACAAATGTTAAGGTCATCTAGAGGTTACTGTGTCAGTCTGAAGAAGTGACTGACCCACTGGGAAGTGTGGAGGTAATCACTCCTGCAGAAGAGTTGTGCCAGCAAAAAAATCAGCACCAAGCAGGTTTGAGGCATCTTTAAGACTGCACCATGCGGCTCACCATTTTAAATATTTCTGATGTCAGTCATGATAAAAATCACAGATTAAATGCAGTGTAAGGACAAAAGAGAAAAGTTGGTTCTTTTGTTGCTGAAGCCTCAGAATGCGGCAGAGGATGTCTGGTGGTTTACAGCAGCTGTATTGTGTCACAAATTATTATTTTTTTTAGTCACACCTAATAAGATTTCATGCATGACAGAAATTTCACTTTCACCCAAGTTGTGCAGCAGTTTAATCTCTCCTCGACACAATTGTTTAAGATAATGTGTCGATGTCCTTCAATGTAAAACCTTTTGGTGTCTTTGTGCGAGCTTGCAAGCGCGGGTGTGTGTATGTTTGCGAGCATCCATGTCTGTTAAGTCTGTCCCAACGAATAAAGAGTGCTGGGTATAATCCATCACCAGTTGATAGTGCTCACAAAAAAGGAGCCCTTTTTGCTGAGAGGACAGCCCTTGTGCGGACAAAGACCACCATACTGGGGACTTCATAGGACCCTGCTGAAAAGGTGTTGCCCAGAGTAACCCCATTCACATTAACAGGCATGCTGGCCAAAGCCAGTCATTACTGCTGACTTGGACCAGCCGGGCCACACATAGACCAGCCTAGAGCCTCGAACGCCATTCACAGCACATCAGTCGACAGGCAAACAGCCTGAACTCTGCCACTGGGAAGCAGCTAGAATTGTTACCATTCTATTGCAGCAGCCGTCTTGAGATTTCTTCTCAAAAGATAGAAAAAAAACTTTGTAAGGCTAGATGAGGATATTCATAGATGTTCTGGGGATATAAAGAACCAGAGTTAATGGCTCATTGGTGTGGTTATACAGTATTATAATGATGGTATTTGAAAAGCAATGATCTGCTTATTCATTGATTTGTAGAATTTTGACGGAAGAATGCACTGATCTGTTTATTCATTTATTTCTACAACTTGGATGGAAAAATGTGATTTTTGGCAAACTTCAAGAACTTGTAACCTGAATTCAGATTTATCTTTGAATACACCATACATGTTTAAAGATAATTGCTGAAAACTTGTGCAAAGATCGGTAATTATACAGGACTGAAATGTGGAGAATATGTGTTGTATAATTTGCTGTATTTTACCATTTCAGTTATCCTCAATTTCTGGCTATGGCTAAAACTGCTCCCGGCAAGAGTTCCCCCTCCACCATTACATTAGAACTTGAGTTTGCTCGTATCTGGCATGATTGTGAGTTAGTTAGTTATTACTAGGCCTAATGCTAACACGACAACATGCTAAAACTTCTTTATATTTTTTTTTAAATTGCCATTGGCACTGTTGTTAAAACTATGTAGTGTGCCAAATTTAGTGGAGTTATTTTCATTTTTCACTTTATTGTATGGGGAGTTTAAAAAGAATAAAAACTTTAAAAAATTGGATGACCAATTTAAGCGATTTATTGTTCATTTTCTCACTTACATATGGGCTTTAAGTGGTAATGATAAAATCGGCATTCCCATCCAGAAACTGTCCCTTTTTGTGCTTCGTTGAAACAACAGCCACCCCGTTCTCAGTGTGGATATTTTCTCTGCAAACCTAGACTGGAATCGCCTGGGGCCGCCATGCTTTGTTCCACTAATCCACTGAACTTTTAAAGCACTCTAGAAAACTAAAATTTGACCCAGAAGCTGTCTCCTCTCTGATATAGATTTACATCAACATGACGGAGCGCGTCAAAACACCAAAACTAGGGACAATTGGAAATGTAAGAGCCAAGACGGTGAAAAATTTTAGTGACTCACACAGTGAGGTGCTAAATAAAGAAATACGATTTAGAAAGTCACTAAAGATTTATTGGGGGTGTTACAGGTTGCTCTTTATATTCTAGCAGGAATTTCAGCATCATCCTAGGGCTGCCACAGAACTCAAGAGGCATTTTTTCTGAAAAAGCTTGATTGTATTCCAAATTTTCTGCAAGGGATCACTATTTACAACCAACCTAAATTCTCACGGCAATACTCATTGACAAACAGTTCTTCTGCTCTTTTTTCCTGGCTCTCTTCATCACACCACCACCTCTGCTCTCATTTCCAGTACAGTGTCCCTGTGGGCAGGTGGTGGTTGTGTAATTTTAGCCACAACTAGGTGAGGTGCTTCCTGGGTAGACTATTGGCCAAACCACCTTTAGGGTGTTCGAGGGTGTCAGAGGCAATGAGACATCACTTCGGCCGGCCTGTCAAAAAATTCACCACCTTCCATTTTCTCCATCACCCCGAGCTTCTTGATACACCGGGGGTGATGGGGATTTTTGTTTGGTGTTTTTATTATTATTATTCTTATTTAGCCTGGAATACAGCAGCCAGCCGCTAACCCAGAGCACTGAATGAGTGTTAATTGTTACGCATTATTAAATCCATTACAAAGTGAGCCAGAGCCTGGGGAGCACACGGGCTGAAGTTAAAAATGGAGGGAGACAGTGCTAAATACCCTCTCTGGAATATGACCCCTATAAGAGGTGACATCTCACCTCAGACATTGTTAGCATTTAAAAAAAAAACAAAAAACATAAAAAATAATGACCACAGAATTAATAACAGAATTTGGATCATGAAAAGCAAAAGCTGTTTGCATGGATACATTTTAAAAATACACACAGAGGCCACAGACCTCTTGCTGCTCATTTTTGATGGGACAGTACTCTGCGTTTCGGTATGAGATTAAATTTGTTTTGTCTCATTTTTCATTTGTTTTTTGTACTGCATGTTAAAAACTAACATGATACTGAACAATCAATAGCTCTCTTTCGAAAAACGTACTATGCAACAACAGTCTGAATGATTGTGCTCTAAATACTCCAATAGCATTTATTTGGCTCAATATAAAGATGAAAGAGAGTGAGTTTAATTGGCTGTTTAAAGTTGCTTTTTTTTAACCACACTTGTTTTTTATCGTGCCGCACTAATATATGGGTTCACAATCCAGTGATAGAACAGATTGTACAGAGGCTAAGAGACTGTAGAGATTGAATAACAACATTGGAAAGAGTTCCAAACGCGGCCATCCGCTTCTTCAGCTAGGCCGAGTTGGGAGTTTTGCTGGGAAATGGGCGGCCTGCCAGATTGGGGCCAAGTCAGAGTGGTCAGGGGATTACAGTTCTGCCGTGCTCACCGCAGGGGGTGCGGAGTGGGCCTCAATTACCCTGGAGCGGCGTGTTTGATTTGGCCCGGCACTTTTGGGGACAGACCAAAAAGCTGAATAATGCACCATTAGCAACTCAAAATCCTGAGCTAAAATGAGTCCACTTATGCGTCGCATACAGTAATTGTGTGTCCATCAAAGACTGGAAGGTCGGCAGCAATTACCCCGATAACAACACAACAACTGATGCGTAACATTAGCTCACAAACACCTTTAAGTCCAAACTTGAATTCACAGTTTCTTAGAGATGATGTGATGGTGGAGCTGTTTGTATTTACAAATGTAGATGGAGAGAGGGAGCAGAGAGAGGGAGGCAAAGGGGGAGAGCCTGCTTCTCTAGCTACAGTTGGTGCTGTGCAATTGAATTTTACAGGATATGAGGCAGCAAATGGCATGTAAAGGCTGAAGCATCAGACGCTTGCAGACACACGGGCCAGACAGATAAGGGAGGTGTAAGTGAAATCATTAGGTAACTCTGCAGGACATCCGGGCCACTTATGGAGGTTGGCAGTGAGCTGGGAAAGCCAAAGGTCCTCTTGAGCTCCACTGAACACACACTCAGCCTCACAGACATTCAATGGTAGAAAACAAAAACACAAGCAAACAACCAACTGTTTGCCCTCCTATGCGTGAATACACACGTGCTAACGCACATATGCACGCACACACAATCTTGATTGAGGTATACCCCAAGCGATTGTGTTTGTCCACCTGAGTATGAAAAAGCCACTTTGGCTTGTGCGGAGAAGATGGTGCTGTTCAAGCCGGAGCTCAGCTCAGCTAAGGAGGGGGAGCAGCCAAGTGTGGATGCACCTCATTACCTCACTCATCCACACACCAATTACCCCTAAATAAATACACCCAGCCCACAGGCGGCAACAATGACATCCGCCCTGAAAAGGAAGAAAGGAAGCCGTTCAGAAAGCATTTGCACGCACAGAAAAGTGCTGCTGGATAATGATGGACAAAAAAGTACAGAGAAAAGAGGCAAAAAGAAGAACATGCAGGGGGGCTTGGAGTTCTTTTGAGAAGCTCAAAGACACGACGGAGGAAGAGAAAGAAAGCAAAAGGCACAAAGCGAGTGCAGTGAAGTGATTCAGAAAATGATCATTTCTTGCTAAATTTCACCCGACACATTCGCAAATGACTGTTGTTGTGAGGGAGGTGACAAAGTTTAATTGTTTTAATGCAAGCAGCCATGACATGACTCCGGCGCATTTAAAACAAGGATGATGGGCTAACACAGATTAGCAAGAAAAGAAACACTACTTGGCGTAAATGCACCGCAAGTTAATCCAAAAGCCTAAGACCGGAAAATAGAAAACAACAAGCGTGCTGCCCAGACAATTTAAATGTGAACTCCAGCCACTCTGTTGCCAATATATGAAGGTGAGCGAAGGATGCACAAAAGGTGTGTGCGGCGGAGAAAGAAGACAGATGTGTTTTCGGGGGAAGCGGGAAAGCCAAGAGTTTCTTCATCACCCTCCTCTTCCACCTCCCTCCATGTGGGATCCTTCTGCATGGCTGACTCGGTCATACCTGGGGGACAAAATGCTCTCTGTCTTTCATTCTCTGACTGTCTCTCGCTCGCTGCCCCACTTTTCTTCCTGCAATGCATGTTGAGCCTGTGCCACGACCAAAAGAGTCAGGTCTGAGCCAACGGTTTTTAAAGGAGTGGTGATGAGGAAATGAAAATAAGAGCTGGGGGAACTTCCTTAGTCAATCAGTCAGTCAGACTTAAAACTAGATTTTACATGTTGAATTGGAATCGTTCTCAGACTTGGTTGAACCTTGTTAAACACCAAATCTAATTCAAACTGAATATGATTCAGCAAGATGTTATTGTCGAATACAGGCATTTTATTTTCATGCAAAAAGTAAATACAGTGCTGCCTTGATTTGAATTATAAGACAACAAAGAGGCATAATCATATCAAAAGTTTGGGTGTTAAAACCCTTTGAGCAAATATTTGCCCGCTCATATATTTTCAAGGAGTCATTTGCATAAAACGACTGATCCAGAATAAAGTACGAGTCTCCAGTCCAGTTCCACTCAGATATCAGCTTTGAGGGGAACTGTAGGATTTGTGTAAGAATTGTACAAGCCCTAAGTCATTAAGAAGAGAGGGTGCGTGAGTCACTTCCTCCTTAGCTACCTGAGAAGTCAGCTGACAGGTGCAGCATCTCGGCACATGGGAGTGGTTGCATTCCGGATAGGCCGTGACAGCATAACCTATGCAGCCAACGCCGGCTGATTCACCTGATTCCTCACTCTCCGAAACAACGTCTAGGAACGTGCCAGGTTTCCACTTCATTGGTTCAATCAACAGAAGGTGATAGATGGAAGTGAAAGGTTTATGGGACCTGATACTAATTGAGCGAGGGCATGACAGCCTAATGTGGTGCCACAGGTGGGTGGAGCAGTATTGGCATGCTATGGGAGCATTGATGGAATTCCTGCTGTTAACACTGGAATTTAGGTCTGTGTGGAATGTGAGACTTTTTTTTTTTTTTTTTAATGAATTAGACACAATGGTCACAAAGTGGTCCTGCAGATGGACTTAAAACAAGAGTGTTCCTTGACACTGCAGGATGCGCACAGACACAGACACAGCAAAATGAAGTGTGTGAATAATTGTGAAAATTCTCAAGGACAGTGAAATACAATTACTAGGTCTTGTCGTGAAAGGCTCGCGTGACCGGAGAGGCGCCACGCAGCACCTTTGCGGAATGCACACGCACACGCACACACTCCATGATCAGGCATTTCCCACAACAAATCACAAGAAAAATACCTTTGCTGCTTTTGTTTGGCGTCATCATGTTCGGTAAGCAAGATGTGACAAGTCAATTAGGTAGTTACATAAACGACTGATTCACAATACAGTATTTATGGCCGTGTGCTGCTTAGAAAAATATTGATAATAAAAATGTAGTCAGGAACCATAACAGTCATAGGTATGTATTCTTCGTCCTCTGCAAAAAACAAAAACAAATATTCCTGCAGTTTACCAAGTCATATGCAGTAGTTGGGAAATTCTACTTCATTTGCGTCTATGTGATTATTAAACTGACCCCCAGCGGCCAAGTCTAGTAGGAGCCAATGAATTATTCTTCCTGTACATTACTATTGCCTTCACAATCATGCTCTCTTACTATTTTCAATTAACTATGGGGCACTTAAACTAGGGACTGTGTTTGGAGGCCAAAACTCACTTCAAAACATCAAATTCGACACCACATACAAAGCACCTACCAATGGTAATGACAGAAAAATAAACAAGAACAAAGAAAATGTCCAATCAAACATCATTCAAATTATTCCAACATTTACATTACACGATTCTAACGTTGAATACAATGATAATGATTGAAATGTCTGAAACTAGTATTTCATTAAATTTGACGTGGAATAATGCTATTATTGGAAAATTAGTTACATGCAACTGTTGGAATTTTCTTTCATCCATCACGGTAATGTTCTATATTGTGTCATCATTGTGTCACTCATACCTCAGCATGGTATCAAATTGACAAGATGACACCGCCTTTGAATGACAAAAAGACACATTGGATTTCTGTGGACACAATACATATTGGCAAACAGACTTATTTCATCTGCCAAATCCCTAAATTAACACCTTTTTGGTGAGAAAGCTCCATTTGGAGCACGTCAAACCAACACCACAGCTGGCATTCAAGGGTAAAATTAATTACTTCAGATACATGTGCTTCCTCTCAAAGTGGACTTATTTGCATTCGGGAACATTCAGCAGAAGTAATCGATGCACACACAAAATACGGCCACCCAATGACCCGGGCCCCCGTCTCAAAGTGCCCCGCCCCTCCCATCCTCGCCCCCTTCCCCAAAAGCCCTGGCTGCTCAGCCATGCATGGGGAAACAAACACAGGTAGCGAGAGCAAATCAGACGGCGACAAAACACAAAAACATGAATGGGGAGAATTACAATGATGTGCCGAGATGAAGGACAATGGGCCTGGCATTAAACAAACGGCAAATCCCAGGATGGGGCTGGCGGGAGTACGATACAGATTACAGGCACCTCGGCCCCTGCCTGGGGACCAGGGGAAAGGCAGAGAAAAGGACACAATATTGCCAACTGACAGCTGACGTCTTCATATAAATGTATGAATTTACATTCCAATTAGAGGAAATTTACATCTTAATCACAGAGAGTAGTGTGTCACTCTCTCGGTTAGTGTGTTGCTACGGTAATGAGGTGGGATGCTGCTGTGCTCCCTCATCCAAACGGTGATCTGTGAGCAGACGACACCTCCCCGTTAGGAGGAAGCTGCGACTGCCTCCGCAATTCAGTAATATTGGTGGAAATCCGTCTTAAATACCAACAAGGCGCGAGCCGGCACCCGAGGATAATGTGCCCAATATGGAGTTTGAAAAACATAAACCCGACCTTAAATACAGTGTGATGAACCCCAATTGTCTCAGACTGTCACTCAAGTGACAAGCTTTCAGGATTCGGAGGCATCCCAGTGGTAATTTCCATACTAATAATGGGTGTATCATCATTAATGATTTCTACTTTGTTTTATGGAATTTAAAATGAATGGGGAAGCCATCTGTGAAATTAGTCAAACATATCGTGATCGGGTGCCAACAAAGGTAAAGTGAGGGGCGACTGTCGATGGACTGTCAATTCATTGTCAACATCCGTCTTGTTATCGCTCAATCAGTAACTATCAAAACTTTTGGCAGCGACGCGTCAGTGTTTGAGGTAAAAAGCAGTCAAGAAGGAATGTTTTGTACAAGTTTGTCAAGTTTACAAGCAAATGAATATGTTGTGCTTACAAGAATTTCTGGTTTGAGGTTTGGCTGCAAAAGTGGCAAGCCTGAGCAAGCGTCTGACATGCTTGCAGAAGGAGCATAATACCAACTTGCTATTCATAGTCATGCCAACATAGTAAAGAAGTCAACATTTAATGAACAGCTCAAAAAAACAACTCAAAATAAGTTTAATGTAAAATGATGCCTTGAGATAAGTATAATTTGTTCTGTGACTATGATAGTAACTCAAAACAATCACATCTGAAATCATCTTTATCCATTGGAAAAATGCCATTCATACTTTCGAGCTGCCCCCAAAAACAAGTTCATTTTTTTTCTTTTTGAATAAGCTTCTAGTGGACAGAAGTAATTAGCAATTCTTTGAAGCTGCTAAAGAATATATGCCCAAGTATTGTTATATTATGTGTGTTGCTCCACCATTTGTGTTCAAGTGTGTTTGGCAAGCGTCTTCTGTTATAAGTAGACATTTGGAAGCATGATAATTATGACATGTCAGATTACACCAGGCCATAACATTCTGACATGATGACTACCCGAAAGCCAAAAACTCAAATGCATATTTACAAAGTACAGAGAAGCACTGAGAGGACAAGCGTGGTAAAAATGAGTAAAACGTTGCGTGCCCAGGGTAGGTGTAGTATGCGTCCCCAAACAACACAACAATGCGCTGATATGTGGGGTGTGGCTGAGACGCTACTTTAGCCTGCAGGCTGTTCGGAGAGGATGCTAGGATGCTGCACATACCCCCTAAGGCACTTATCGTGCATATTCTAACCTCGCAAATTGATTCCCAGAGTACTGCTGCCAAGTCTGTGTACAACTGTGTGTCTGGCAAACCAAACGTCATCCCCACTTTTTGTGTGTACGTGACAGACAAATGAGGCGCACTAAGTTATTCCACGAAGGTTGAAATAACAGTTAGGGGAGTTGGTCCCGGTTTTGGGTACGCAATAAAGACAAAACAACACGTGAAAAGTAACTTCTGATAATTAAATCAAATTTAAAAAAAATGAGAATGAGAATGAACGAGCTTAGTTTGAGAGCAGACTGACCTTGGTCATACTCAGCCTACTCCAGTATTCACCATGACACATGCTTTTGTGCTCTAGCCCTCACGCATCTCCACACGCAACCCTTCCCCCCAATACAGACACTTTTCATTATACAATCAGTTATAAACACTCAAAAGATCCACGATGCAAAACAGGACTTTGGTTTTAATTTAAATTTTTTTACATTAAGTCTTCAAGCTTGCAAGACTTCAAATATATGTAGTTATTATGAAGTTCATCAGATATTGTGAATTGAAGTATTGAGTTGAGTTGGATCTATTTTGTGAAATATATTATGGACAATGCACAATTTTAATATTGGCCAAACACCAGACCTAGGATATTTTCACACTACCAATCACAAGTCAGAGAGCGAGAGAAAAAAAAAAAGAGATGGCGTTAAGAGAGCACAAAATAACCTCAACACCCAAATCGGGACTATCACACAAATGAAGAAAGAAAAAAAAAAAGACTAAGACATACAAAATGTTCTAGACTTGACAGCCATAACACAGCAAAGGGTGTCGATGGGCGTGGGGTGGGGATTCATAAGAATTCGCAGACTAACATATGGAGTAACCTTTGTGGCCTTCCGGGACTTGGGGGCGTGGTGGCGAGGATACATTGGGGGGGTCTAACGCTCCGAGGACCGTAGGCACGCTAGGGAGAGGTGAGCTGTCACCCCCCATTACGATCACTGCCTGTGCTCTGAAAAGGGGGAAGGGAAGGAGGAGAGCAGCCCAAAAAAAAAAGAAAGAAATACAGGTTCCTTGCTAACCGCCATCTAGAGCCATCCACGGGCCTTCAGAAACCTCGGTCTCCAGTTGCCTCCTGGGAAACACTTGCACGCAAGTCCTCCTCAACCTGAGCTAGCAGACGGGCTTGATTGTGTGTGTTAGTGTCCGTGTATTAAGGGGGCCGGTGGCTAAGAGGCAGGCTGTGTGTGTAGCGGAGCTGCATTAGTAAAATGTAAAGCAAGGGGTTTTGCATCACAGTTTGCAAAGCAATATTTGGATTTTGCACCTCATTAGAACACAGTGAATAGCAAAACCGCCGAAACGGTCCCAAAAAGCTACGTTAGGTCAGACCTCGTCTACTGAGGGTGTGAGTGTCAGTTTCAGTTCAGTTTAAATTTCAAAGGTTAGATGTTGTATAGTTCCCGTTACACACTCATCTTAAAACACTGTGTACAGCTGTTGCTCATACCTTTTTGAAGATGGAGGTAGAATGTCCAAAATGGAGGCAAGCAGGCATGCAGGCAGAGGGAGAGAGTTGCAAATCCAAACTGTTTGTAATCCAACTAAGGTTTCAACATAAAGGGTTCCAAGAAGTAAACTAAAGTGTGTTCTCTAAGTTCAAAGTTTTCAAGTTCCAGAAAAATACAAGCTTGGAGCAGGCTTGAAGTAGTTTGAAGCGGCCTTTGAGCGGTAAAAAAAAATATATATCACTACTATCTTCTTTCTTTGTCTAACTGATACTGATTACCAAGTGGGAGCAGCCATCTTTACTTGATCAGGTGACTAACCAGGTGACCAAAGGCTTTGTCAAATAAAAGTTCATGGCCCAAGGCCAGCAAATCTTAAACAAAAATAAGAATTTAAGGAAAATAAATTGGCTCCAACAGAGGGTCTTCTGGTCAATATTTTGGTTGCATTTCTAACATGTATTAATATAATCTTTACAGGTAGAGCTTTCTGGTTTTCATTTTGGTTGGACTTCTAACTAGTCTCCTTACAGATAAAACCCAAATCAAATGACAGTGACGTGACGGGAACCTCCTCATCCTGCGTTCTAGAACTAAGTTGGAAGAGGTTCTGAAGGACGGCTCCATTGGAACCGCGGGGTTGCAAAAAAAGTATCCTGGAAAAGCGACCACACAGTAGATGCAAGGTGTCATGGTTTAGAAGCGGTAAATTGGAAAAGGGCTAAAGATGGTCCAAAGCCTGCCTCTGATTTGACCTTTAGTGTGAGTTCTGGTGAGCACTGCTTAGGCACATTCTGCTTCCCGGATCCCACTCCTAACACCCCTGTCACTCATCATCACTCATCATTGTTAGAGACAAAAGAGGAGTTTGGTTAAGCCACACACTGGAGTACTATCCCACATGGAGGCTCCCCCACCTTCACACGTAGGTAGAAAAGGTTTGCCACATCGCGCGCACAAAGAAAAAACAAGTTCATATTTTTTCCTGGTATAAACACAAAGATCTATGTCACACACTTGGGTCACAGCCATCATCTTGTCTTCTAACTTGCCCTTTGAAGTGCAGACTTGTCTTTCGCGTGGCCCACTGACTTCTCGACGGAGTGTAATTAAAGTCTATTCAGACTTCTATACATGCCCTAACTATCCTCCATCCGCTGGCCTGGCCTTTCACTCGCCACCTGTGAACTCTGAAGGACAGGGCTACTTGCCCTCATAAAATTCATGAGCGCCGCTACATTCATCTGCCAGCCAACATCGCTCAGCGACTGACACTGCTTTAAACAACTCGGTGTTTGACTGTTGTGTGAGTCCTTTTGGAATGGAACCATATTCACAGCGGCAGGGGTTAAGTAGGTCCCGTGATTAGCTGAAACAAATGCCTTTATGGTGTGCTTAGAGATAAAGAGAGAATCAAGAGACCCAATTTGTTTTCATTAAGCGAGGGCTCATTCAGACATTGACAGAGACGGTAGAAAAGGGCTATGAGAGCATCACAAAGCAGTTTCTGTGGATTAAGGCGACACACAGTGAAATCTATTTGTGTCTCAATTTGAGCTTCACATCGAGAGTCATTAAGCTAATCGTCAGGCTTCGTAGCACATGAGAAAGTTGGTTTCTGTCTTTATAAAATCCAACGTTTGCCGTGTGAACAAATATTTAAAGGAAGGTAAAAAAGAAATCTGAGTGGGAACATTTACTTTGATGACACCGCATCAGGTCTTTCCACAAATCTCCTCAAGCATACTTTTTAGATGTCTGGGAGAACTTGTGCCCATTTTGCACCAAATGATTCAGGTTGTTTTCATATTTCGTTCTGTGTCAGCTAGATACATGTTGTGGCATCATAGCAGTGAAACAGCATGTAAACTGCCAATGCAATCAAATGTATTCCTTAAAAGTCATCTTGGTTTTCTTCTCAAAATAATCATAACAAAAAACATAACAGCGTAATCAAATTCTAAAGCGACACAGCAAATACTGCCTCCGCCGCTTGACCCCCTCCCCTTCCAGGACGTTGAGCGTGAGAGTGTGGGAAAGTTATTTTTAGGAGCCAAGCAGAGAGCTTTCCTGAGTTTGATGCTCCTGCTCTGGATCAACATTCCACCTTTGAACCACTCTGACCACAAAACCTTGCGCCCATGATGGCAATTTTCATTTTCTCCGCACGAGTGGGTGTATCATTTTTAATTCACAATAGGGAAACATTTTTGTGTGTGTGTAAAATTAGTGAGTAATTTCACTGCAGAGCAGGCCATTATGATACAAGTAAACTGTAGCATGTTCTAGGGTCTCGAAATGGTCAAGTGTCATGGAACTTTTTTTAAGGTGAAATTACAAAGACAACTTTTCTGTTTTATAATTTCACTACTAATCAGGCATCGTGGTCTTTTATATACAGATATACAATGGGGGTATACATAAACTCCAGCATGTTCTTGGTCTCCAATACAAACCTATCAGAATTCATTTGTGGTAGTGGGGAAATCACATGCACGAGTCAGAACAGCATTTTAAGACCGGAACAAAAAAGGGCAAAGACCTAAGGCAACTTTAGTATTTTGTAAAGGCGAGAAACTAAACAAGATTATTCAGAAGCCAAAAATCTGGCGAGGACCTAGTTTACCACTAGGGGATATGATTCCCCAGTCACTACCATTATGCTAATGGCAAGCCCCCGCTGCACACACTTACACATAGCCTATAGTACTGCAAAACCCCACGGATGCAGGGTGGCGTGCTAGTTACAGTCTTGCCTCGCCTCCAACTCTCTTTAATGGAAGCTGAAGACAAGTGGGGCTACTTTAATCAGGACTGAGCCCAGTGTGGCCAGTCTGGTCTGATGGGGGCTGAGTGGTGCATGGACCACGTTAAGGGTTCACTGGTCACCGATGAAACAGCTTCACTTCCAGGGCGAGTTGAGGCAGACTATACTCTTACACAGTCTGGCAGGAGGAACAAATATGCCCGCTTTTGTTTTGCTTTAACGCTGTCCCTTTGTGAGACACAATCTTTTGCCTTTGTGTTGATTTATTGCAGAAGGCAGCGAATTTGGCAAAGAACCAGATATGTTCCTACTTACTGTTGACTACGCTACTGCAAACGCAACTGCAAAACATTGACCAGCCTTTCTGGATGTTTTGAAAGTAAAATAACTCACTTTAGATTCTCTCTTTTTTTTTTTAAACCCAGTGATCACTAAACTTCAACACTCGTGTTAAATGCATGTTACTATTCTGATTGCTGACTTATATCGGAACGAACTGAACACCAGCTATAAACATTTGGTTGTAAATAGAATCAGATGATTTTAGGAGCAGAAGAAAATGCAAATCAATTAACAAATCATAATGTTGGTATTCCAATAAAAAAACAAACACATTGTCTTTTGGACCCATCAAAAAACCAATTCAGCAGAGTCCTACCAAGCTAGGCCTTTTCAAACACATGTGCACATTTGCAGAATAGATAAAAATCTCCTCTTCAATAATAGATGCACATCGGATGTATGTTGTGAATATTTTTTCGGGCGAGGCGTCCGATCGCGTGCTGCTGGCTGGCCTGCGCAGCGCTCTCTCTCCTTCTCATATATGCACAAACCATAAGCGCACCTCATTCCAAAATGCGGCAGAGGCTGGTGCGCAACCAAGACAGGCGGTATAAATTATTCACAGGGAATATTATTTTAAAGGTCCATTCCCATCTGATTGTGATTCTTAAGGAAAGAAGGTAAGCGGAACACTGACAGAGTCCTGCAAAACCAATTTTGCTTTCTATAAGTAGTTTAATGACATCTAGTAAATCTTAACTTGGTGACCTTACCTCAAACATTATAACAATAATAATAAATGCCTTTTAGTAATGTGTGGGATGCAGATATGAACATGGAATACAAATATACACAAATACAAAAACAAGCCTGGAGGAGTGAGTTTCTGCTTTTTTTGCATTCCATAATTTCTTGTTTTTATTTCTCTCTTAATAAAACGGCTTGGTGCCTCTAAGGAAAAGCCCTCATGTTAATTAGACCTGACCTGAGAATCACTTAACTGCTCCTCAATGCCTCCACCCTCCCTCCTTCACTCCCCTCCCCTCCCCTCTTCTCCAAGCCTTTGCTCTGTTCGCGCTCACATAGGTCCATTAACACCCTTCCCTCGGCACACACTGGCTGCGACGGGGAAGGGGCACACACAGTCATCGTCTTAAAGACATTTTGAGGACATGCCAAGAAACATTAACCTACTCTATACGTTTCCATTCGAGAACCTGCTTTGTACTCCTCCGGAACTATATTATCATTTCTGTCTCCACCCATCTTAATCAGAATTGTCGGTCTTGTCCAGTGAAAACTGTGCCTGACACATTTCTGTTCTCTTCAAAGCAATTAGTTAATAATAATAATAAAAAAACACACCACAAACCCCTTAAATCTCTGTGCTTATGTTCCTTTCAGCCAATTGCAATGTGTAGCAAGTGAAAACAAATCTGTATTGATATTTTACATTTACATATGAAATCAACTTAATTCATAGTTTAATGGAGTGATTCTCATACAGCGTGCTATTGTGACATGAGAGAGTATCAAGGGGTGCTGCAGGAAATGATTTAATTTAATTTGTCCAGAAATTCTTCTCTATTAATGACAAATTTCTTCATTCACGCTTCTATGCCAGTGAAATAATCTTTAGTTTGATGGTAGTAGAAACAATAAACCCAAGAAATGAAAGTGTTGTGGCCTCCTGTGAGTAAATCGGCTTTGTGTTCAATTAAACAGGCCTTAATTTACTAAAGCAAGACACCGATCAGGTCTTACCTTGGCTGAGCTAAGAACCTTCGATTGTCTTTAAAAGAAAGTGAATGGAGATAAGGTCTGTATGTATTGATGCGTTTTGCAGGAGAGGTATGCAGACGTTATTTAAAAACATGTTTAAACATTACATGTTATTATTTTGAATACAGACTAGTAATATGTTGAACAGGGATTGCAACGAATTTCAACAGAAGTTAAAAAACGCACACACACATTCATATGCTTTTTTTTTCTTTTTTCAAAGTGAGAGTTTATGAACGCTGCACTTGCTCCGGATTCAGTTCCCGTGTCTCCATTTTCCATTGTGTAAGTCGTAAATATTTAGTTGTACATTAATATGACATTCTATGATGGTGTCCTTCTATTATTTATAGTTGTGTGTTGTATTGTCTGTGGTCACCCGGTTGTCCCCAAACAGTGACGATTCACTTATATTTCACTTGTTCATGGTCACGTGACTGTAAAACAACTTGTACACCAATGTCAGTCAGGTGAAAAAAACATGACAAAAAAACCATCAACATTCAGTTTGAATATTTGTCTTGAGCTGCAGATAAAATATAACATTCCTTGTCTCCACTTCTCCTTTGCCATGCAAGATGACATCATTTACATGTCAAAAAAGATGCAGTTAGCATAATACGCAAGAAATAAATCCAGCACCTGAACTTTACAAAGACAACACGTGCAAAATCCCATCAATGAAAACCTCAAAAAAACGTGTTCACATCCCAAGTGCTGACGCTTGTCAGTAAAAGAGACACCTCATACGTAGCCTCAAACAGAAGACTAATTTGACACAAATCCCCATCTTACACTGTATTTGACCCCACGACCTGCCTCTGGCACCCCAGTACCCAACAGGCAACTTGCCTGTCAGTTTAAAGGGTCAAACAAAGGTAAGAGCAAATGTAGTCGCATACCACATCAGAGCTTCATCCTTAAAGCATCTTGTGTTGTGAAACCAGTGGCGGAAAGTTCCCATACAGACAGTATGCGCGTTCAAGAAAGTGTCAGTCACAATCACTTTCCCCGCTGGTTTCTCAATCAGTGCGTGGCTGAGACCACCGTATGAATGACAAAATCTGTGAGGGCAGGGGGTGAAGAAGCGTCTGCGTATGCGTGTATGAGAATGTGTTAATCTTGTTTAAACACCTAGCACTCCTCTACCTGCTCAGACAGGGCCACGGGTTAATTCTGTCTTCAGGCATCATGGCTAATAATTGCACATCAACCGGAGTTTGAACTCTCTGACACATCAGTTGCTACCATGGTAACCTTATCACACAAGCAACAGAACCTTGCAAGCTTGCGTTTGTCACAGGAAGCACTAAAACACGTTCAATTGACAAATAGTCAATTAATTCTACTCATTTACTGCCAGCCGGCGACATTTTTGGTAAAACTGCACTGTCAAAGCGATTCTTTTCCGCGTTCTTAAGGTGCTACGTGATGGACGTGTGAGTCGAAAAGCATTTAGGAAATTACCCTGATTATGAGCAGCCGGGGTGACGGGTATCTGTCTCACCAAATTGGTGAGGAGATAATGTCAATTGGTGTCAGTCATTTTTAAAAATTCTATCACCAAAATGTCTATAATGGCATTCCAAACAGGGAGTGAATTAAAAACCATAAATGCTTGAACAGTAGAAGTTTCTGAGGACTATGGTGAAACATAAAAATGTTGCCGCAATGCTGCATGATATGGCCCAGGGCACAGAAGTCTTGCAGCTTGAGTAAATGAGGTGATTAGCAGGGATGGTGTGGGCTGTCACACGTCAGACACTGGGCTTAGAATCCAATTTCAATCCGTGTGTCAATCAGCAGCCCACTGAGGCAGTAGACCAACAGCTCAAACATATTATGAAAGCTAAAACATAAGCAGAGCATACAACCCCAAAAATATACACGCTAATGGTGAAAAACTGACCATGCTAGTCCACACTCAACCAAAATTTCAACTACCTGCATTAAGTCAAGAGAAGGCTGAAGACATTTAGCACTAAAAGATTAATACACTTTGCAGTCTGCATTCAACTTATTGTTTTGAATTTGCCTAAAGCTAATTAGGAGCTAACATGCATTTTAACATTTAACATCATTCTCTTGCTCAAGGATAGTCTGACGTGGTCACAATGGCCGGGGATCAAACCCTCAACCTCTGACTTATACCATATGACCAGCAACCCCCCAGATTTCCCCACATGAGCATTTGTGTGGACAGTGCAAATTTCATAACTTTTCCAATTCTTTTTAAAAATCGACAACAACAGTGGTCCATAAATTAGCAACATTCTTATATCCTACACGGTTGAGGTAAGGTGTCTTGAGTCAGCACAGTTTAACAACATAGGGGGAAAAAAACAGACATGCTTTTGTGAATGTTTAATAATAGTGATCCTGTATAGTTTTAATGTGATTTTAATATGACTGCTCATAAATTTGTTTATACAAGCAGTTTATTGCTTGTTAAATTAAGATGGAACACAACTGAGGTTAGCATGTTGGCGTGGTCCTTGACATCCATTCAGGTTTTTTGTGTGACTCCTAAAAATTGTAATTGCACAACCCTGCTCTTGGCCTTGCCCCTCTTAGCTACGAGAGGCCTAATATAAAGACGACTGAGGATAACCACCTTGACCTTTACAAAATTTATAAATCTAAAGTGGAGAGGACTATTCATGCAGTCAGGAGGGGGTGGATCAATACAGATTGGAAATAGATGATGCATATTAAATGCTGGCAGAAAATGGGAAAGGATTTACTGTAAGGATGTGGGGAATGTCCTCCCCCCCTCACCTCCTGCTTAAAACAAAAAGGCTCACTATGAGCCTGGGACCAGAGGGTGTGATAAGGTAATGATAATGTAATGAGGACCAATCATGGGCCTGAGCTAAAAGGAGGGCCCCTTAATTTGCCTCCAAAGTAGTCTAGTGACAGATTACGCTCATTGCAGTGATGTGACAGTAGAAAAATTTTTGAATCCCTGACAAGAAGAGAAAGACTCAAAGAGAATGAGAAACCATAAATCAAAAGAAATGATGAAACGGAAGGACATAAAATCATCTGTGTTTAGTGTCTCAGAACGGCCACACTAACAAATAGATTTAATATATGAAACATATTTAAATCTTTTAATACATTTAAAGTGATTAGATCACCCCTAATTGTATATAAAGAGTAAACAGGTAAATTTAAAAAAAGAATTGAAGGTAGGATATAGCAACACACAGTGGCCTTGACACATACCTCGATGCTGAACTGTTTCCTTTTGAGCTTAAAGGCCAAGTCCTTGTGGTCAGGCAGTTGACTTGTAAGACAGTTGAGCTGAGGCACCTGGCGTACGTGTAGCAGACCTGTGAACGATTGATTGATTGATGGCATTTGCGTTGAGTGCACAAGCAAAGATTTCCAATGAATTGGAACCTCTCAAATCAAATGTCACTGAGGGCTAACAATTTGAATTTTCACAGTTTTGAGGGAAAATAGGCCTGTAAAAGTTACTCGATTTTTTGTATTTCTTGTTTCTTTTGTGACAAGCAGTATTAAGAGAACAAGGGTTAAAACAAAAAATCATTTGTATTTAACATTCTGCCAATCAAGATGATCCTGATTTTGACCATCACTCATGTGGAAAAAAGGTCACCTCCTCCCAGTGTGAAGTGTGCTCCACCTTACAAGTTCCACTGTACCTCCAAACTTTCATGTGTATATCACATCGGGGGGCAAAATCTGGTTATCTTTTCTCTGCATTTATATTTTGCAGTCATCACTTAATGTGACAAGAGCAGAATTTGTTGATTGGGGAAAAAAAACGCCTTAAGTTCAAAATCAATAACTTTTTACAACTCTGTGCCAACACTTGTCAGCTCTTTTTTTTTTTTCGATTAGTGGAACACAAGCATGCCATAAAGGGAATTCTACCTGGTGTGAAAAAAAGGTGGATAACGTCCACATGGGGAACGTCAAACTGAAAGGAAGCTGTGCTCATCGTTCTCCCGTTCCTTGACCATAAAGTTACATTTATACACAACTGGAAAAGTACTGTACAAGTCGCTTGGTGTAAATGAGCGTGGGAGAGAAGTAGAGGGATCAAGGGAGTAATGGAGAAAGGAATACAAATAGAGAAAGTGGGGGATGGTGAGCTCGGTGCACTTGGGTGAGTTCCCCTTGCCTGATTTGCGGTGACAGGCTTCCCAGCATGCTTTGAGCAGCCCTGAACTGCTGCTGCAAACACACGCGCACACACGCACGCACGTACACTCGCAGTCATCTCGCACTTATACCAGATGAGTCTGCACTCATGAACACACATCAAAACATTCGTACACAATTCATTTTAAAACAATAACAGAATTTATTGGGCTGATTAATCGGACAATTGACTTTTCTGAAACAGGTGCGTATTCTAATAAAAAAAAAAGGAAAATTATGTGGTGTAATGAGGTGGTACAAGACATCTCTGATAAAATCACATCACATCACATCTACTGTTTCACCATGAAGGGATGTTATCACTTTAAAAACAGAAATCTGCTATTCAGTGTTCTTACTTCTTGTCTCTTCATCTGTCTCTATCAAAGCTGTCTAACTCCAGGCAAGGGATGCGGAGAGAGAGAGGGGGGGGGTGAGAGGAAAAGCGCAAAGAGTTCGAGAGGCATGACTAAAAATACCCCAGCCGCTTATTCTGACCTTTATTGCATGGAGAGTGTGATAGAGTGATAGAAAAGAGGAGATGTGCGCAGGAAAAAGAAGAGACGCTGAAACCTCAGTGCCAAAGTGATGGGGAGGTCCGGGATTGCAACCTCCGGCCCCCCTTCCCTTTTCTACACTACGGTCTCTCGGTCGTCCATTACCGACGTCCTTCTCCCCTACTGTAGGCGAGGAAGACATGCCCCCATTTATTAGCAGGGCATGCTGGCCACAGAGACATTGAGTGAGGGATAGAGAGATAGAGGCAGAGAGGAAAAGAGAGTGATGGTGAGAATATCGATTCCCCAGTGTTGGCCAGCTCTGCTCCAGAGCCTCGGGGGTATGGGACTGGGGATGGTGAGGGGGCGAGAGAGGAGAGAGAGAGAGGCTCTGCTGGAGGGAGGGAGGGGAGGCAGGGATGGAGGGGGTGAGGGTGCGAGGAGGAGGGGGTACAGCGTGGCAGCTGAATCCCCCCCGGCCTGTCTACTGAGGAGCACGTCTGATTGAGCAGCAGCACACTAACGCGCACTGACAGCCTGGCCTGCAAGGGGGCTGCCCTGCCTCTATCCACAGCCCAGCCAGAGCCTTAATGCACCGCCTATGTGCATGTGTGTATTTGATGGAGCCGAGACAGAGAGATAAGAGGGAGTGTGTGTTCTTACCATGGTAATCTTTGTAGAGTGGGCTGGTCTCCCTCTCAGAGCCTTTGAATGATTCCAAGGCTATGGCATTGTCACATAACCTGGTTATGCTGCCCATTAGAGAGCTGTTCTGGAGGATTGGAGAGAGAGAGAAACATAAGCAGGTAATTAGCAGCATCCTGACGGGCCACCAGTGTTACTATTAAATTAGGTCATCATTCCCGTGGACAGGTCACTCCAGCCTTTGGGCTCAGGTGAGGGTGATGTGGAATGGAGGGGGTTTAACAGATGAGACCAGGATGGAGAAAAATACATTTATGCTGAGAATACATAGTCACACATGGAGTGATAGAAAAGTCAAAGAGCAAAATTCCAGACTGATTTCATTTCAGTATGTAGGAGAGGACAGAAGGGAAGTGGAAGAAATCATTAGAAGTGCGATGAGGAGAGCTCCCCCTACTGGCTGGGTCAGGGACTTGGAGGGCATGAGAGAGGTGAGCTAGAGAGTGAAAGAATGAGAGCGAGAGAGAAAGAAACAATAAAGGGTGCATACAGTAGTTAAGAAAAAATGTGAACGTGAACTACAAAAAGGGTGGAGGTAGAGAATAACAGGAGTGGAGGAGGGGAGAGCGAGGGACAGTGGGATGGAGGGAGAGAGGGAGTCCTGCATTATTAATCCTTTTGCCTCCTGAATCATTCACATCCTTCTCTCTGTGTTGGCTGCCACAGCCTAATGCAGTTTTCATGCCTTCATGTCCTTTCTCCACTCTTTCTTCAGCCTTTTCATTTTTGTCCTACTTTTAAAGAATGCACATGCCACCAGCCAAGGCTGCTAGCACTTACGGGGTATCTGAGGTCACTTGCACGCACGCAATTAAAAGACCGTGTAAGTTTGGCTACGGCAAATTATTCACAACACTGACTGCGGTCAATAACGATGGACTCAAATTTGTCTATGTAGGCTTTGTCAGGCCACAACCAGAGGTGGGCGGAATAGCCAAAAATTGTATTCAAGAGTATTGTGATTTTAGAATAATACTATTTATTTTATGTGTAACTTAGGAAATTGCCTAACATTACCACTTTAACTACAACAGTAATGAATACAATCATTTATAAAATGAAAAAGCTAAGCAATCAACAATTAAAGTTTACCTCACCAGGTAACAATTGTCAAAAACATGAACAAAGCAGCTCAGCATTTATAATCACGCTCTTTTTTTTTTGGTAGTAAAATATAACATTTACACTTGGCTTTCTGCCATAGATTATTTCAGTCTTGGGGAAAAAAAGTTGTATCACAAAAAAAATATAATATATATATAGTATGTATATATAGTAAGCTGGCAGTGTCAGCCGAACACAATTAAAGCCTTTAAGATGACCAACACTGAATTTTCTCAAAATGAATTTGAATATAATTTATCTGGATATGGCTCATAAATTGGCAAGTGAGTGTCTATGCATGGATCAGAAAATCACTTAGTCTGACAAGGAAGTGAAGTGTACATGGACAAATTTTAAGGGGAAAAGTGTGTGTGTGTTTTTTGTAGGGATGGGTGTGGTAGCAAGCGATAGTAGAATTTAGTACCAGCAGGACAAGCCTAATTAATGTTTCAGATGGACTGAGGCAGCGGGCTGCTTGGAGAAGGCTTTCAGTGAGTGGCTCAGCTTTCCAAACTGCTCAATAATGAATCGCGGGACCATTGCGGTGCCGGTCAGTTAGCTATCACTCGAGACAGTCTTTAAGGGCCAGATTTAGCTGACTAAGCTAATTATAAAACCAAAGACATAAAACCAAAAACAAGAAACTCAGTCAACAAGCATTCACTCTTGTGATTACTAGAAAATTCAAAAGTTGGCATGGTCAACCAGCACCTGATTCGAACCTAAATTTCCCTCCTCCTTTTCTATCTGCAGGGTGGATGATGAGGAGGAGGACATAGATTAAGGGGACGTGGGGTCCAGGCCGGATGGGGGACCGCTCCCACCACAGCTGTCATCTGCTAGTTAGCCAGTATACCTTTTTTGACGAAGCCAAAGCCGTGGAGCGCTGAGCACATAGGCGAGGAGCCAGAGCATGTTGTGACAACACAGCTGTTCTCAAAGTTACGTGTCTCCGCTGATCTTTTAATTGCAAGTTTGATAACGAATATGGACATGAATATGGTTTCTCCAAAGAAAAAGTGCAAGAGTTGGAGATTGAGCGACAAGTCACAAGATGTTAATGGAAGAAGGTCTCAATTGGCTCCTCCGGTGACTGTGCCTCTTTGGTCTACTGTCCGGGGGAGGTCTGTGCTTTGCCATATGCCTCAGCAGATGACTCCACCTTCACACTGAGAGGCCAGACTGGACACAGACTCGTGTAAGCAAACTCCCACAACCCCCTTCTAAAACGCACATGTACACTCAGAGACACAACTACCCGTGGCGATATTAAAGGACAATAAAACACATGCACGTAATTTTCAATACCAGCTCGATATAATGAAATGCAAGCAAGCAAGCAATCATGAATTTAGAGGGCAGTGCATGGGGCAATGGCCTGTTGAAGAACGATGTGGGAAGAATTGTCCTTTTACAGGCCTGAGTTGTCTTGATGTCTTACCTGAATAAGATGTGAAGGCACAGTAACTACCGCGACTGCCAGTGATGACCTCAACAAAGCCCGCAGCCCATAGAGAAAGGTAGTGAGGGCGTGGCTGTGTTTTGGCTTGTCCTGAAAACACAGGTCATCACCCCACAGAGGTGATCCCAGTGAGTGGAGCCCGATACGCAGGATATTCCGTGACTGTGTCTGAAACAAAAATAAGGGAAACATGACAAATAAAAATGAATGAAAATGATGAATGTGGGAAGAGGTCAATATTTCAGTTTTTATCTCTAGGTGATTACATTTAGGTGAGCATCTAATTAAATAGCAAATTTGAAAAATAAATAAATCAATTTCAATCGATACATTCTTTGGCCCATCCTTCTGAAAAATAGAGTAGAAATGGGACATTTTTGATTAATCCCACTCAAAAATAACAAATGATGACGAAAACATTATCAAGTCAGCAGATGAACAAAACAACAATACTGATTCAATTCCAAGTTCACACAGTATATTTGAAGAGTAACAGATTGTCGTTTTTAATTATAGGTGCTGTGTTTTGGGTTGTATCCCCAATCTCCATATGAGTCTGGACAGTCGGCTCAGCAGTACAGACGATGGCAATGCAGTGCCCAAACGTGAGTGGACGCAACTGCCCAATCACAGAGGCCATCTGACAGACGCACAATGGACCTGTCAGACAGGCTTCCAATATGGCCGCCACCCAGAAACCCCAGCACATTCTTGGCACCAAAGCCACGCTCGCCAGCCAAGGGGGCCTTGGTGAGGCTGGAGTGGCTTCCCTTGAAACACCCCACCCCAAAACAAGGGATCAACGGCATCCCACTCCTATGAAGACGGAGAAAAATAGCAGTGGGATATATATCACCGAAAGTGAGAGAATGGAAGAGCCTGTCCAAAACTGTGAGAGGGTTTTAACCTTTAGCACAATTGCCTTTTATTTGGCTTTTTTCAAAATGTCTCCTGATTATTGAGGTGAGAGCCACGAGTGATTTACGAAGCTCAGGCTTAAATCTGCTCGCTATTTCTTTTACGCTTATCCGTGCCCGTTTCAGCCCTCCTCCTCTATTATCTTGACCCTCCCAAAATTGCCACCATCCCACTCGCCATCACTTCCTCTCCTTACAATGTGACCTCAGATTCTTTAGGAGAACTATCACAGGAATCTAAGAAAAATAAACCTTATTGTTGGAATTTTGTTCACAGTTGGCTCATAGTTTCCCTGCAGAGGGACACTGGAAAGCTAAAAAAAAAAAAAAAAAAAAAACTTCCTGTCTTACCATGAGCTTTATTTGTGGTTCTTGTCATAATTAGATATGCCCTCTCTTTGTTACCATGCAAATTCAGGGCATCAAATGAGACTCTAATTTGATGACTTGAGCGCTACAGGGGGGGATCTTTGGTAACATGAACATTGCTATGGCAACATCAGAAAGAGAGCCCAAGCTTACTAAACCCAAGAGTTTAGCCTATAGAAACGTTGAGGGAACCATGCCAGTAAAGTCCAGACAAGGACAAGAGGCCGCCGACCATATAGACGAGAAACAGTATAGGACTGTAAAATAAAAGCAGCCATGCTCACGGTCCAGTTTCTTCCCCCATTCCACTTTTCACAAAAGACCCCTGAAGTTATGTTGGAAGACACTTCCTTGTTAAAGAATTCACAATTATAACCTTTGGGCAGTGAGATGAGTAGAGCTAGCCACTCTCGGTGAAAAGAAGATATAAACAATTAAGAATTTAGCAATTAAAACTCATTTTTACTAAATGCAGATAATAATGCACACTTGCAGCCCATGCCGGGAAAATCTACTGCACGGCAACGTTTCAAATTAAAACGAAAAAAAAAGATAATGCCACAAATATAATAACACATCTTTCTCAATCAATCAGGATACATTTATAATTGACGAAACAAAAGTAAGTTTAATAAAATTGTCTTTGGAGTGAAATAAATTATTCAAATACATCTATTATTTAGTTTTAATTGAGAAGAAAAGAGATTAAGCATGATTTATGTATTGCATATAAAAAATAGGTATTATTTCCCTTGCTATAAATCTCATTGGAAAGCCCAGAATTATTATTAAAAAATCTGTTTGCATCACGGGAAGTGGCCTTTTTTCGCTGCCTCTTACCATGGGGGCTGCCACACTGAAGCCCTCCCTGCTTATGACCTCTTCAATGGATTTCAGCAACGCAGCATAGGGCTCAAGCACTGGACTGGAAATATAGAGCAGAAAGTGGACATGAAGAGAAAAGTAGAAGAGAGACAGCAAAAAGTATAACTTTGCACGGGAAAGCTCTTATTAACGGACACAATCTTGATCAAACCGGGCCAAGCCTGTCAGCGTGGTGGATTAATCCGCTATGATTGCAGCATGCTCCTCCTGACTGTGCTTTTCTGGAGCCACTATCAAGAGATCCAATTAATTTATTTGCTTGATTAAATTACAACATGACTGGTTCTCTGTCAGCTCCCCCGAGGTTTCAATCGTGCCTAGACACACAGAGAAGACAGACGTACGAGACGTGCTTATGCTGATATCTAATACTAAGATTGGACAGCATTTTGGTGTTTAATGAAGGGTAACATCTGCACCACTGACAAAAGAACACACGCCACCGTGGGACCGATGATTCAGCTCACTTTGTGCCTATTGGGCAGCCGACATGAATGTTAACCCCGTCTTTTTACACAGGACCCTCCACTTAAGAACGCCCTGCCATTTTAATGACCAGTCTGCACTGAGTCACAGTGGGCTGCAGTGTCACTTATCAATTTGACCGGCATGCTGCGGAGAGCTGATACACATAGATGGCTCACACACACACACACCAATAGCCCCGCATTAGGAAAAGTAATACGCACTTGTGTCGATTACACTTGTGCCAAGTATATCCATGTACTCCGTTTCATTTATTCAGTGCGACAATGGTGCCTCCTGACCCCGCTGGGACTAATGATAGAGCTGGTTGCGGTGAAAGAGGGACACCTACCCTCACAGGCCTCTCTGCCCATGCCCCTGCTCTGAGGAAGGGGCTTGACGACCACTTGAGTGAAAGGTTGTCTTTGCTTGGCAGCCATTGTATCTGTTGTCATTGTGTGTCAGCTGCCCCTACTGAGCACCCCTCATTCAGGTACCAATAAGGTCTAGGTGCTTAGCTACAGGGGCGAGCACGTCGGCTAATTAGGATCATACATGGGGAAGCTTCTTTATCTCCATGTTCTTCTTTCTTTGAGACGACAGAAGGGGGTAGACAAGAGGGATGCTTAGTCTTAAACAACAGGATCTGTATCACCTAGAGAGCAATTTGTGCCAATTATGCCTTCAAGTGAAACGGAGCAATTTAACAGCTAGGGTAGCGACATGGGGCTGTGGACACGTGCAAGGGGGAGAAGCCTGCTTGGAGTTAGTCTGGCACATGTGTGTGTCTATGTATGTGCAGCGGTGACGGGGCGGGGCTGCGGGCACAATGGTGCTGTGCAGGTGTAGTTTCCTGCGGTATAAATGTCTTCATGATCAAACCCGCAGACTAGCCCAAAAGACAACTGCACGTAAATATAATAACTAGATGACATTATAAACTCTTATAGGTAATATTTATGCGTCTCAAATGCATTTGAAGAACATTTAATGTATTTGCACTGGTGCAAATAATTAACAGTGTTTGCCAAAATAAGGAAAGACTCTATAAAGCCTCCTCCTCATCCTCTGTGTTCCAGATTGCTGTATTTACCCAGTGAGTGAGTGTGCCTCTTCGTGTGCCCTTGTGTGCTCAGCGGCACTCTCTGAGTAAAGAGTCTGCATGACCTCTGAACCCTAAGTACACTCAACGCGGGCGAAATCAAACAGTCGCTGAGCAAACACAACCCTTATTTGAATAGGCATACACAAGTTTTCCAAGAGGCTGAACCTTTTAGACCAGTGGCAAAGCTACTTAGGGCAGATTTTTAGTTATTTGTATCAGCTGCTAAAATTACAATAATCCTCAGTGAATTAGTATGCAGACTTGGGATGCTTAATGTTTGCCAATGTAAGCAAGAATCCCATTCAACGATCGTATAGATATTTTTTTTGTTCAATATGAAATACTGTACATTTGTTCATAGAGTGAACCACATCAGACAACATATGCATCCAAGAAGAGACCTCTTTGTTTATTTTAGCCCTAAAATATTTGTGTCTAATGTGTGAGAACGTGTGTTTTAAATATGTTTTTTAGCATTCGGGAGACCTAAAAATATTGTATATTTTTTTAAATATGTTTTCAAAATCTCACCTCGTGTGTGGGTCTGGAATGTGTCACCGGGCAAATAACTCTCAACAGAAAGGTATTTTTTTATTTTACTTGGCTGCCGAGTTAAATACTTGATTCTTTCGGTCTGCTGACATATCTGGTTTGTAAACAATGCCATGCTTGCTCACCAGTACACTACAGCGATATCTTTGTTGTATAAATGCATTTTGTCAACAACGCCACACGTATTTTGCATGTGTTCTCAGAACGGTCTCATTGGTTTGCTCGTGTTCTGCGGATGATGTCGTGTTGTTTTACCTGTGTGTGGCCGATGGTTGACTGGGATGCTCTGAATGGTAGAAGTGGTGGCACTTGGCTGCCTGGCGCATTTCTGGCTCCATTGTCTTGGAAACGTCATAATAATGGCCGAACCGAGATGAGGACGCAAGACCACTCTGTGGGGAGGGAAAAAAGTCACACGCATGTTGGGATAAAATAACTCTAGAGTGGAACATTTTAAAAAAAGTATTTGAAAATGTAAAAATGCATGGTCATAGATGACTATCGTGTTTATGTTACAATTTTTTCTTCGCATTCAAATAGACGAAAAGCAGGAAAGCAAATTTGAATGTCGTTACTGATTTTGTGAGGAGGATGGTAAATAGTTTTATGGATGTATGAAAAACCTTTGCCAGAAAACAATATTAAATTGTCCAAAATGAAGATCGAGAAACCACTTTCCAAATATAACCGTTAGAAACACACAAAACGGAAATATGGTTTAACAATCTTTTCTACGGACAAAAAAAAAGTCTCAGACAGACAGAAGACAAGTCATCACTTTCAATCCACAGTATGTATTGTGATGGACTACACAAATTCCAAATCCAACTGTGAACAAATGAGAAAGAGGATTCAAAGACAAAATACTTGTCATATTTGTTTTTCTAACATGTTAAACGAGGGTGCTCCACAACACCATGGTAATGCAATTGCATCGTTTATGGGTCATTCCTCAACATTCCTGCAACAGAGAAGTTAAACAACCACTACCAACACACTCTTAATCATTTCTTCACATAAATGTCCACTTCTGGCTGTGAAAGAAAACGTGTCAGGGACGCAGGGGAAGGCGGATGTTTTCCTGCAGCTGAAAGAGAGAGTTTGAGCTCCTCTCTCTCGGTGAAACCAGGGATTCCATTGTTAGAGGCACCCTTAATCTACTCCTAATCTGGATTATGGGCCCCCGGTGTGCCCTTCTCCTAGTGGGACGAGGAGGTCAGCGGGGCAGGAGGGGGGCTCAGGGGCTCATCTTCTTTTTGTGAGCTGGGCAACCCGCTTAGCGTTCCTTCCCCGCCCTGACAGCCTCACCTTTGATCTGATGTCTTCATCGGGAGAGAGGCACAGTAGGCAACGCCGGCAGAGGTGTGTGTAAGGGGAAAGTAAGCGTTGACTCTGGGGGTGAATTTGGGATGCAAATCCTCTGGTGGGGCTTACCAGTGGTTTGTAAAGACGATTTTACAGGGGAAGGGGGAGAGGTGACGAAAGGACACAGATATAAAGAAGTTTCCAGGGAGAGAGAAAGAGCGAGAGAATCCCCAGGGACACACTGTGTGCTGTTAATCCACATAGCGATATGGATTATAGACCAAAAGGGGGGAGAGAGCAGAAAAGTATAAGGGAGAGGCGGGTCACCTCTGCTCAAAGCGGAAGAAAGAGTGTAGAGCCGCCGACCATAGCAGGGGGAAAGGCGGGGATTTGGGAGAAGACAGAGGCACAGGTCTGGGTCGTGGGGTTGAGCGAGCAGACATGTCAATGCGCAGGCTGCAAAGTACCCTTGTTTCCCAGGCTAAGCAGGGGAGCAGGCGTGTGTATATGAAGGCTGGAGACCAGTGAAAAGCCTACCTATTGCCAGCTAAGTGTGAGTAATCTGCTCCAGCTCTCAAAAGAGAAGCTGAGGCCTCATTCACTCTCAAAGAAGTTCAGACTGCTGATGGATTTAGTGGTGGAGACAATTGCAAAACACACCATGTCCAGAAAACCACGACTGTTCTTATCACTCAAAATCACATAATAACCTGGAATATAACGATGATGTAACAAGTTAAAAATGTGAAGAAAAAAAATTTACACTTGATTACCTGTACTTTTGGAAGATTCTGATAACGCCAGGCAATCTTCATGGCATCGAAACTATCCTGAGGGTCACAAGACAGTCTTGGCGGGTCAGCTGGTTTGTGCATGACAACATCATCTAAAATGGGATCAGGAAGCTCCTGCACACAACGATAAAGAGTAAATGTTAAGTTATAGTTAAAATTAGCATTTTATTTGCAGTCACATTTCATTAAATCCACTCTGGAGCCATTTGTTAAGTTTTTCATTTTTTTGCACCCAATTGTACTGTATTGAATTTGTACAGACCTGGTGAAGTTTTTAATGTGTGTACATCACATCTGCCATTATGATACATTCACCTAATTCTCATAATCGTTTAGAAATTTCAATTACCATAAAAATCCCAATATTTTGTAATTAAAAATATCTATACATTATTTGATTAGAAAAATAGATAGTACAGTATATGCAGGGTCAGAACTCAAGATGTACTGTCAACATAAGAATTGCCGCACACTGACTGATGTGGCTGAATTTGCTGTGATTAAAAATTTTAAATGCAGTCGCACAATGTGGCATTGCCACAAATTAAAGTTGTGAAAGAAATAACAACACTTGTGGTGAAAACATACACAAGTAGCGTACGTACAGCGTGTCTTACGTACGACGTGGCTTATGCAATGAGACCTTATGCTAAATCGCCCAATGTGCAGGGGTGAGTGGCCAAATGAAATTTGGCCTATGTTTCTGATATTGATTGCACATTTGACAGCAATTTGAATTTAACATTGTAAATCCCTTTTAACACGCTCCAGAGGCTTATATCTCGGTCAAATCTCCCCAGAGCAGGTGGTAATTTGATAAGCTTATGTAGGATCCTATTACAATGTGTTCTTTTGGATTCATAAAAGATGATGTAGCAAAGTGAATTTGGATCGTTTGAGCGACTAACACCTATGTATACTCAATGAACTAAATTTGGCAGGTTCTCTGGATGTTCTAGTTATTCTTTTTATTTTATTTTAATTATCTTTATGCGTGTGATAACTGGTTCAAATTTATAAACAACACAATGTAAGAAACTGCACTGATGTGACCATTCATTGCATTCCTTTAATCCAGTGGTTCTTAACCGGGGTCCGATCGAACCCTAGGGTTTCAGTGAGTCGGTCTCAGGGGTTCCGCAGAGCCTCCACTGCGGAGGTCCGAACACACCTGATTTCTCGTGTAAATTCGTGATGAGTGGTCCCGCAAAGGCAACAGCAGAAGTCACACTGATTTGCAGGTATGTAATTTGTTGTGAGTTCATGCATTATGTTGGTTTTGTTCTTTGAACAAGGTGATGTTCATGCACGACTCATTTTGTGCACCATGAAAAAATAAACATCTACGTCTTGAATTTGAAAAAAATAATTTCATTTTTCACTAAAGAGGGGTTCAGTGAATGCGCATATAAAACTGGTGGGGTTCAGTACCTCCAACATGGTTAAGAACCACTGCTTTAATTTAAAAATAAACTTGCTGGAAAATTACTACTTTTAACAATTATAGAATAACAACATGTAGAGAAACATGAAACTCGATGAGTTTTGGCTAACTATAGCGATAAAAACACTAAATAATGTGATATATCCCCATTGAGAGTGCCCCTGTCTTAATAAACCTTTGATATGTAAAGAGAGGGTGAGGCTATGACCCCTCCCACTATCAATCAGTGCGAGAGAGGCCCACCTCCCGTATTTTGGGTGGCAGTTAGCTTCTGGGACCACAGGCCTCTTCACACAGCAATGCGTCGGGAAACAGTTCAAACAATGCCACAACCATGCCACCCGCGACCTTTGAGATACCCCCGCTGACCTGTACGCATCTTTGTTCCTACATTATTGTTTAAACTGTACATTGACAGATGATGGATTGCCTTTAATATTATATGTGATTGAATATCATGTTTGCTCTTTGTAATATATTGATAATATAATATATATATATATGTATACACACACACACACACAGTGTATAGATAAAAAAAAGAGCATTATTGCAAAAGCATTCCATATTGAAAGCAATGTTATGCAGTGGAAGCGTTTTTGAGGCCATTTCAACTTTACATTTTGTTTGGTTTATTTCAACTTTCCTGCCAAAACATAAACTGACATTGACTCACACTTACCTGGAAGATGTCATTTGGGTGATCTTGAGCCGCCGCTAGGAAGAGTTGATGTTGACACACTACTCCTTCTGCCAGGAAGTATTTTAGGATCATACGGGAGTAGCTATCATATCGGTCCTCCTCTGGTGAATAGAAACAAGGGTTGGCAACGTTTCAGAACTATGCTTGTTGATCTTATTTCCAATGAAAAACAAAACAAAAGAAATATCAGATCCCATTACAGTGACACACAAAAAGTTGAAGTATGAGGTGCATTCAGGTATGTACCAGAAGAAAAAAAAATGAAGCTAATGACTACAGACCCTAAGGAAACGATTCCCACACCTCACCTTCATGTCACAGAACTAAACCAAGGAGTCCATCATAGCGTATAAAAGACCTTGTCGATCTATCTAGTCTGACCATTCCTTCACATCACATCTTTGAGTTTAGTTCTCCATGTCTACATCACAGTGCCTGACTATAATCGGTGTAAGGATTTGGCTAACTTAGGACTATCGATGGCACTCGATGTGGCACAATGGCACATCGTAGGTGTTACTCCGTGACGATCACAGTGTGCGTCTTTGTTTTCAACTCGCTTGTCAAGGTTTTGACTTATCATTGTACGAGTACAGTATGTGAACAAATGTTTGGCCACTTATAATAAAGCCTCTGAGTTTCATAATTCTGATATATTTTAAGAATGAGTAAATGATTCTGGTGAGGCCACCAGGGAAACTTTTGCATAATAAGGATGCAAGACCAAGGTTATTATGTTTAAAACTAATAATATAAGTATACCGCTAAAATTTAAAATACATTTTTGTTAATGAAATAAAAATGCTTTTTCAACAAAACAAGAATTAAATGGCGCATCTTACATTTATAAAAGTCATTAAAACACAATTGTTTGTTTTATCTTTTATCTTGTACTTGACAAATACTCCATATATTACAAAACTAACACCGAAACAAAATGAACTTAACCACAAAGCATTTATGAAAAAAATAAATATAATAATACCGAACAACATTTCTCTACAAACTAATCGAAAAGAAAATGAAATAAAAAGAAATTATAACACTGCCCAAGATGGTCAAGCCTTGGAGACTTAATTTTGTTTAATCATCAGCCAATAAAGCCTCCAATGGGTGCAGCCCCTCAATTCAGAAACACCAACTGAGTATCATTATCACTGAAGTAAGAAGTCAAGACTGCCATGTTATTTGGAGTCAGAGCACGAGTGACAGGGCAATCACTTGGTCTACCAAATGAGTCCCAAAGGTACACTTGCTTATGCAACACAAAGTGGCCACCAGGCCATACTGAGCCACAAACCAAAAAAAAAAAAAGATAGCATCATCACCGTGACACCCCCCAAGCAGGACACATAACTCTGCCCAGCATGCCACAGCTGCTTCCTGTCACAATCAGCATTTTGTAAAGATTTCATAGGGTTCTCCAAACAATGACAACTTCTGGGCCAGGGTGGGGAGGGCAAAGGCGACAGTGACAGTTAAAGGTAACGGGCATGCAGCCGACAGCTTGGGAATGACATCCTGATGTGTCATCCTCCAGCATCCAGGGAATTCCGCCTCCCACGTTCCCAGTCTATGTCCTCACCTACGGACTGAGGATGGCCCAGGAAATTCCATGGCTCTTCAATTTGTTGTCGGTGGGGCTCCCTGTCCTCTTATTGATGGCTTTCTAGGTCAGCAGGCCTTTGTGGCTTTCAGCAGGCCCCACAAAGACTCCCAGATGGGCCCTCTCAAGATGGGGCCTATTGTGGCTGTGTTTCTATGGGAGCCTTACAAATGGAACCTCCAGGAGTCATTAGGCTGTAGAAGCAGGAGGGGTGTAAAGGGTGGGGCTTGCGCTTCGGGGTATCGGAGCAACAGGGGGGGTTGGGAGGCAAAGTCATATCTTCAAGGTAGATCAGTCACTTTGGACAGTCATGGGATCATTTTGACTCCGTTTCATCGGGTTATGGTGGTAAAGGTTTGGTAAAGTGGGGAAGGCCTCCATCATACTTGCTTTCACGCAGGGGGAGTAGAAGACTCTTGAATCATATTAGCTGAAGCAGCAGTCAGGGGGAAAATATCTAGGTCATTGTTTCCCTCTTGTGAGACCTCACTCAATGTGCTATTACAGTGTGTGTACAGTATATATGATGGGCGATGAGTCTAAGGGCTTTTTTAACCCTATATTGTTTCTAAATGAATCCATATATTTTTTTGCAAACATACTGTGAGCACAAATGTATCATATCTGTTTTATTACAAGCGTTGAGGATCTTATGATTCACCTGTATAAGCATTTGCTTTTACGAGAATGTTGACATTCAGACATTAAATGTAGGATTTTATTGGAGTCATACAAAAAATGTAAAAAAAATAAATAAAAGGACTTTTAATATTAAATGATCTTTTTTATAACATCCAATCTTACAAAAAATATGTAATGAAATTTGCTATCTAACATATTTAAGGTGCAATTGAGCAACGTCCTGTCAAACACCAACACGGTGAAGCATAATTTAAAGGGGCCATCACAAAAGACATATGATTTTTCCTTCTTTGTTTTAAAAGACAAAACTATAAAACATAAAGTAATTAATAATCCAAATTTTAAAAAGTACTTAGGGGAAGCATACTCCTCATACTAATTGTGTGTTGGCACTTCCTGCAGTGTCCTCTTGTGGAACAATGAAGATCTGGAGCTGAGCTGAATAAACAGGAACCAACGTAAGACACACTTAACTTGAAGCTTTGTTGTCCCACAAGCTTCTGCCTTCGAATAATATTGCTACAAATATTTTCAAAGCTTGCCAAAAATGTAGTGTAAAACAACTATGAAAGATCATCATCCCCCTAAGCAAATTCTCAAGATGTAGTAAAGACACACAAGCTTTTGTTCCTTGTCTAACAGAAGCGAAAGAGAGACGCAAGCTCCTCAGACAGCAGCCATACTGCAAAACCCCGCTCGACCCAACCCCCCAAGTTGACAAATCTGGACAGACAGCTCAAGACACTTCAAAGGCAGACAAGAGCGGTCTGATAATTTTATGTCTGACTCTCACAAACAGGCCATCAGAGCTCAAGGGGCAGACTGTAGGAGACGACTGCCTGAAACAAACATAAACAAACACACACTCCAAACTCCGTCTGACCCACCCACACACACAATACACTAAACAAAACAGATGCACACACACACAGCTCTTTTAGAGACAAGCAGAACACACGCACACATACACACATTTCACCTTTACTGTGTCTCTCATTACCAGATGAAACCAACCGTGCATTGATTCACAAAATGGAAGGGAAGAACGCATTAGTGTGTAATCATCGACTCCTGCATCGATTTGGGGGATGAATTAAAGGGCAAAGCAATATCATCAGTTTGGTATAGGTCTTGGATACACACATTTGCAGCTTCAAATGAAAACAAGAATATGGTAACCTTACTGTCTGCCAGCGTCCACAGCCTTGTCTATGTTGAATGATAATAATAATAATAATAATGGGCCACTGGAAGACATTTTTGTTTTAAAAAAAAAAAACACGTGCTTTGATTCTAAAAAGCGCATCTGTTCGGGCAGCATATTTATTAAAGGTTACCGTGAAGGTTTGCACACCTCGGATTCATGAGAAAAAAAGCATCATGTCATTCATCAACTTCCTGTTCCACAGATAAAAATGGCAGTTAATTCTGTCAGGCGAGCAAAATCCCCCAGTGGCCCGATAAAAAAATAACGTGAATCTTTGCTGGTTGCTTCTAAATATTTGTCAAGAAGCAAGCAAGGTGGCATCGGCAATCTCTCTTAAGCATGAAGTCAAAGGCATTATTATTTGTAGAACACTGAGACAGGATTCTTTAGAGCAGGGGTGTCAAACTCATTTTTTTTGGCGGGCCGCATTGTAGTCATAGCTTCTTTCGGAGGGCCATTATGACTGTCAACCCAAATACATGTATGAACACCTCATATTATACACAATAAAAGCTACAAAACAAACTGACAAATAACTCGCTTTCAAATCAGAAGAGTAAAAACTGGTCAAATATTATTAAAAGTGAAGTCAATTTGCAATTCTAGTAATGACACGAATCTGATGCACAATTTGATGTGGCGGGACGTATCTGGCCCCCGGGCCTTAAGTTTGACACATGTGCTTTAGAGGCACAAACCTTGGAAAGGGTAGCGGAAAAAAAAGGTCCAATAGGTTACTCCCAACCACCAAGAGACTTCCGTTTATCGTGAGCAATTTGGAGGGATGCACCCAAACAATTAATTGCACTTGCAATTACAATACAAGAAACAAAAATATCTTATAATCATAACATTTGTGATTTCACAGTTGTCGTTTGATATGTGTGCCAAAGAGTAGAACATTGGTTAAAATCACCCGTCCTGAACACAGTTAAGAAGACAATAGGAGGAGGACATGACAAAGGTCTCACCTATGAGGAGCACTGTTCCAACTGCCAGACCACCACCTGGTAAAAAAAAAAAAAAAAAGGTTAGGGTATGCATAATAAAAGGAACATACATTTAGGAGATAGTCTCATTCACAATAAAACTGGAAAACACTTTTATTTATTTGTTTGTAATATCTGCAACAGTGATCATTAATGTGGTACACCAGATTCACCAGTGATGGGACATTGTGATTTTCTAGGAAGGTTTCTCATCATTTTTAAGATGTGAACACTGGCAGAGGTGATGACTGCCTTTTACTTATTCTCAAGCCAACAACAGTAGAACAATTGTGGTTTGATTTACAAAATGTACTGGGCAGGATTTTGGTGTTAAATCCCATGAAGTAACTAATCACAAGTAAAATCATGTTAAGTGCAGTCGTTTATATCCAAGCAAGTCATCACATACACGGATGGAAAACGATCAAACTGTCGAAACATGTCGAAAAACACGAGAGAAAAGCTTTACTTGTCAAACCGGACTTCAGGCAAGCGAATGCCCAACATAAAAAACCTACAGCCATGCATGCAAAACATTGTTTGGTCCTAGGTGCAAGCTGAAATGACATCTCAGCACACTGACCGAGCAGATAGTCGAGGGATGTGACACCGGTCGAAACTAGAAGCTGTCCGTTTTGCACCGAGAGTCTTGTACCAGGTATGCTTAATAACTTGTTCCTTGTCTTCTTTTGAAAACTCGTAGTGTTCAACGGTGCACGTTTGACAGACTGTTTACACGCATCGCTGACGGAGGCTGCCATACTGCTTTGAATCGCGGTGACAGCTTCCGCGTTTTGAAACACGTTAACCAATCACAGAAGACTTTAGTAGCTGTGACAAATGAAAGTTGCTCTTGTTGCGGTGTGACAGCAGCTCCATAATAACAAATGCATCGTCTGAGCATTGACGCTGTCAGTTTATCCAGGTGAGCCAACCGACATTTACTCATTTCATTCAGTGGTAAATTTTCTTTCTCCCCTCTAATTTATTGCAACCAGTAATTATTAAACTATTTGTGAATGATCCTGTCGTGTCGTATCGCTATGCTCAAATATGACCTTGTCGGTCCATGCATTTCTTCTGACTATTCTGCAGCGCTCGGCACATCCAGAATAAAACATTTTGGATTTGTAGATTTGATTCCTGCTCAAGTGACAGTTTGAAGTGAGGTTTTAACTATTGCATATCATGCGTATATGAATTTTAACGATTAGATATGGAACCACCTTGTGTCTGAACATGTGGGTACTTTATCCCCTTAAGAGCCAGCTATTCACTGTATAACATACATATGTTAATTTCCGATTTTATATATAAGTATGGTAAAGTATGTAAAAGCAGCCATTTCTGGACATCTTAATATATTTCTAATAATATTTCAACTAAAATATTTCTCATTTAATCATTTTGGAAGTTCAAAATATTAGGAACATATTATTGTAAAGTCTCCTACACATCAATATGATTAGACATGATATATTTTCTCTTGCTGTTATCAAGAATAAATCTGACAAAATTTAGGCTTATGTATAAATTAGTATTCATGAGGCTGTACAGTGTGGTGGTTATCAAATTTCGATTGTTTTGCTTGGAGCAGGTCCATGCTCAACTAAGAATTAATACCATTGCTAATTTATTTGTAAAGAATGGTCTATTGATTTAGCTTTTGCATTGGATATTCTTTGATACTACTTGTGGAAGTGAATAATCTGTCCTATTAAAGTGCAGTTTTAATTTGTAACTCAAGTTACAAAATGTTCATTGGCGATAACTTGCACAGCTTTAAACTTGAAATCAAGTCCAAATTTTCTTAACAAGGGATAGGTTCCAGCACACCCGCGATCTTTGTGAGAATAAACCGGTTCAGAAAATGAATAGATGGATAATATGTTTGACAGGCCTCCAGTAGTCTATACACCACATTTTGATTAATATTGCATTTGCGAAATGCAAATGTGAACTCCACCTGTTTTTATCCATCTCAGCGGGTGGCCATTTTTCACATACTGGCGCCTGAAAATGACATCCCAGTTACTCAGGTGACGACCAATCAGTTTTTAGGCTAGTGGGGTTGCAATAACCATAATATTGTCAAGAAAGTATTTTACATGACTTTCTCTTCAAGAACCTTGGTGTCATACAAGGCAATACCAATCATTGGTGTGGGCAATAAGGTGGGTTTTAACACTTTTAACACTGATTAAGTGACAAGTGATGAGTGTAATCTTTAAGACAGCTGAAGAATAGCTTTGTGTGTCAAATAGAGGCCACAGGCAGCATAAGATCACAGGATACTGTACGGCTCCAGAGGAAACTATTGCCCAACTGCTCACTTTATAAGCGCTCTCAGCAAAGGCAGCCCCGCTGTTTTGACAGCGACACTGAGATTTATATGTCCTGACAGAGGGCCAAGGGAATATATCATGACTGACGACACTAGCCCCATTTGAGTCGAATAAGATGCTCTAACTGACCTGCTTCTCAGCAGGAAGGCCCACTTGCAGTTCAACATGCAGGAATATGAATTGAGAGCTGTAGGACTCCATCAAGCCGCAATCAGTTGCTGAAAGACCAAATGTTAGAATGTACAGTACAGATACGGCTACAGTCAGTTGGTTTGTAAGTTGGTGCCAAAGCTCTCCGCACAATGCAACTAATATTAATAAAATGAGAAAAAAGCATACATTGGAAAGTAAGCTAGGTTTAGTCATAATAAGGATCCCCTCCAAAGCAGAAATCTTGTAATACTTGTAAGGTATTATACCATGCATGAGCATGGCCATTTAACATCTCGTCTTCCACTAGAGCCGGTTGTCGGTCAAATTGTATTTTTTATCATAGTCCCAAAAAGCACACACGATAATGCAAATGATTTTGCACTTTTTCATTCTCTAAAAATGCCCTGTACAGTACAAAATTATTGTAAACAAATCTAAAAAAAGCTTGAAACTGGAAGGTTTATTCAAACTTACATTGATTGTTCTGGAGGGGGAGATAATGTACATGAAATATATTATTCTAAGGTTTATTCAAACTTACATTGATTGTTCTGGAGGGGGAGATAATGTACATGAAATATATTATTCAATACATAAGATACATATGAATAAAATGATAAGTACAGCTGATCGCACGAGCCGTGATCTTAGTGCGCTTCCTATTTTACACCTAGCTGCGACACTCCTTTGACCTGCGTGCCGATGTTGATGCTAAGGTAATGTCCATGCCTTTTAGATTTGATTGAATATTCATCTAAAAATTCAACATTTATTACACGACAAATTATGGTACAGATGTTAGCAAATGTTATGGAAGTGGATAGACATGATTTGCTCTCATGGGCCTCATAAAATGATGTGGCGGGCCGAATCTGGACCCCTAGCCTTGAGTTTGACACCTATAATTTAAGCTATTATCTCTATTATCTGGTTAGGTAAAGGTCTAATTGCTGTAAAATCAAACAAAATAACTGAAGTAGCAAACCTATCAATTTGAAGTGGTCTGTGAAACAAGACAATGTAGCAGAAGTCTCACAGTACGACAACTAGGTAGGTGACTCGTGTTATTGAATGACATCTCATAAAATATGACAAAATTAGTATCATAGTGTTGCGGGGTGGTTGACAGTAATGTTTAACTTAATAGAATCATTAATCTACATGTAACCCTACCTATTACCTGTGATGTATTGTTTTAATTATACAGTTTTTATAGTTTTGCTTGTTTTCTGCGACATCTGTAACCTAATTTTACTGAATCTCTTGAATCCTATTCCAACCACCGTGGGTGTCGTGGTGAAAGGACTGCGGTTTAATTGTGCAAAAATAATAACATTTTTCCATGTGTCCTTGGTACATGTGTGTGTTTATTTTGTTGTTAGTATTATCCAGGGGCTGTATCTGATTGCACTATATAATGGTAGTAGTCATAACATGTCAGACTTTTCCTGGTTCTACTGTTTTGGTTTCTTCACTCTATCTTTGCAATTTGCTAGAGGTTTTTGTGTTTGAAGAATGCAAGATTATCATCAACATGCACCATATTTGTGTTGGTAACCATGGAAGGAAACAAATATTCCAAGCACAAAAGAGTGCTACTATGTAGTAGCGTCTAATTTAGTTTTAAGTGTTGACCTCTTCATATCATCCGAATATCTTCAACTCCCTGTAGATATTTAATTAACTGCGGAAACCACATTTATTTTGATACATTTGCGGGAAAAGGGAAATCCTCTTTGGAAAAGCCAAGATTTGTGTTGTGGTTGGGTTATCTGTCATTCACTAGTGTTAAAATATCATAGTCTTTGTCAGGAGCAGGTCATAGCAAAACATAGACGCCTTTGTCAATGTGATCCAACACTAGATAAGATCTATCCGCTCTCTCAGCACCAGGCCACCAGCCACATATATGCTTGCGGTCAATACAATAAGGCTTAGTGGCTACTTTTTCCATTCAGTGTAATTGGCTGGGGACTCTGTCAAATCACACTTCCTTTCAGTTCATAGCAGTTGTATTCATATCACTTGGCTATTATTTGCTCTGGCTTGACCCATTGATTGTGGGTTTAAACCCTCGGCTCCTCAAATAGTAGCCTCGCTCAGCTGTTTCACGGCTGTGTTGCTGTTAGCGACAATGAAAAGAGCAATATGGAGATCAGTGGTTTCAATTAAGCCTTGAATACAAGGCATACCTAGAAGAGATGGGGGTTGGACCAACAACTCTGCGACTGTGACTTTCGCATCTGTCACTCTCCGTCCAGCCAGGTGTCTGTGTCTAAATCAGCAGGATTAACTCCGATTGCACCGATAGTAGAAACAGACCCCCCTCACTGCCAAACCACCTCCCTTTTATTGTTCACATTAAGATCAAATTAAGCTTTGCGCAATAGGACTAAAGCCCCACCCTCTTCTGCCTTCTGCTGCCCAGAGGAAGACATCAGAGGTGCGATTGGTTGCCTCTCTGATGCTCCCTGCTCCTCCAGACTCCCTTCCATCTGGGATCCTCAGGGAGAAGAATATCTGACAAGGGGCTTGTAAGCCTCTTAGCCCCCCTGTTGCCTGGCTCTCTCTCAGCCCATGTTTCCCTAATTTAGTTGTGTAAGGAGTCCAGCGCTAGGCCCTTGTGTGCTGTTTGGATTGAGATTGTCTTTGTGGCTCTAATAGACTGGCCATGTATATCAATTAACACTACTCAGCCAATGGCAGGTTCCAGTCCCTGGAGATCAGTAGCTGTAATTCCTATTGGAATATTTCCTCATGGCCCCAATAATGTCCAAATTAAATCACCATTTTAAATTAGTAGTTGTGTATGGAGGGGTGTTAGGGTCACACTGAGAGTAAATAAGTAATACTCGAAAAATGAAATAATGGAAATACAATATTACATGGCAATTGGTTCTTTTGTGAGAATTGTGTACTCATTTACCAGCATTAAAAAAAATGATAATATATGGCACGTGTCTTAAAGAGCCTTCTGTCTTCTTTATCTTTACTATTTTAACAGTGACATTTGTCGTCATTTTAATGACTTTTAAGAATGGAACATGTTAGCTGTAAGCTGTTGGTGTGATTTTTCATCATTGCAAGTCACCTCATTTTCTAAGACACGGCACAATTAGACATGTCAGTGCGTATCACTTCCACTTCATTGTCACTTACGTCATAGTGACATTCAAAATGTCAGCCCAGGTGACACGTACGCCTGATTGTGTCCTTCACTCACTTTTGACAGTTGGATGGATGGACGCGATGTAATCAACATTCATTGCATTTGATTTACATGTGTCATTTGTCTTCTTTGAGTTACTTGTGTTTCTTTGCTAAGAGGATCACAGAGTTAAACACACAATGAGGTGTTGTCACCGACTGCTATTCAGCTATTCATTTGGGATCCCCTTCTTTTCTGCGCTGTGGTACTGTGCCATGACTGTGGGAGACCATTGGCCGCAGATGGTTCTGCAGAGAGGGCTGCGCTGACTTTCTTTGTTTTCCCATGAACGTGTTTAGCGTGTAATCCTGGATTAGCGGGGAGACTTTGTGTTAATTTACAGCTGTAAATCAGTATTCGATTAATGTCGGAGCTGACACATACGTGCTGGGTATTAAAGGGCAAGACAGTGTGGCTTTGCTGACTCTAGGGAATCTGAGGTAATAGAGGTCCACGTCACATCTCTGCGATGTCCACCTTGTGATGCATCCCAAAGGAGTGACTGCAGCTCCTATGTACACATCATATGAGCCACGTAGGTAATGTTATTGTGTGTGCACATTCACACCACATGCATGCACACATGGCACACACTATCAATGACAGAGGGTGCCTCAGAAAACCAGGCGGCTGCATATGGACTCTCTTGATATCAACCACTGGCTGTGTGATCTTGTTATGCAAAGTCCCTTAATCCCCACCTTTGCTGAATGCACACTGGAATGGAGGAGGAGTGGTTGCGGGCGGGGGGAGGCGTCACACACTGATATGAAGGCAGCTGTACGGCAGCCGTGTTACTGTAGCAAAAAAAAAAATTTGATCCTCATCCTAGCAGGAGAAAGAGCTCATGTGAGATGTTATGCAAGTGCCATGAGGCACCAAGTTGACAAAGATGGAGGTTCATAGAGTTTAAAATCAGCCCTTATTGATGACTTGTGTGGGAAAAACTTGATGGGCCCTGACCTCAACTCCATATACATTTAGGTTGAAATGGAACTGGAAAATGGATAGTGGGCACCCGGACCTTTCATCCATCAACAAAGACCTTTGACCTAAAAGAAATAATCCAGCAGACCAACATCTTTCTAGAGACAAAGTGGAGAATATCTTCAGGTGTAATTTATAACTGAAAGCTGAATTGGTGGAATGAAGTTGACATGAACGAGACAGCATTGTGTCTGTTTTGTGTGCGTGTATGTTCGAATATTTGAGTGGGGGTTATGGGATTACGGGTAACACCTTTGGAAGGGCTGGGAGAGCCACCTGACGCTCGGTCTGTCGGGAGCCTGGGGAGAAAGTGGGGTGGCGGTGGCCGAGCAGAGAAGAAATTGGGGGTCTAATCCCTGTCCATCTATGGGAAGTCATTCCCTGAGCTCTGAGGATTTGGGGCTTTGGTTTCCGCTCTGCTTGCTTTGGTTAATAATACCCTGGGAGGGGACGAAGACACAAGGGAACGAGACAGAAGGAGTCAGGGTGATGGAGAAAAAAAGATTTCTTTACCCTGTGGTGAACTGGCAGGACAGCGGCCTGAGCTGAAATTGTTTGAAGAGGAGACAAAGCTTAAAGCCAAGCTGTGGCCGTTCTTTTCTGTTTTATCTGTTGGGAGAGGTGAAGTGTATATCCAATGTGCAGGACTTGTGTACAAATGCTCTTTGCCCTCTGTCCGTGCAGCAGCTTGAGTAAAAGTCAATACGCTAAGTGTGACTGAGGTGTTTGCTCACAAGCCACATATATCTTGTGTGTGTGTGTGTTTGTGTCAGTGTTTTTCAGGACACACTGATGGCACCTTGTGTTTCTATGTTCCTGAGAGAAGCCGATAACTGCTCTAAACATTAGTAGCGATGGTGTGACGGTCATGGTGCAGAGGTGCCTTGTGTGCAAGTGTCACAGCTTCTATGTTTTGTCCATCACCTGAGCTCAAGGTGTTGATTGGTCTGTCATACAACGGGTCAAGGTTCGGGGCAGTTTTGTGGTGTGAACTGACTTCTGAGAATGAAACACCAGGGAACGTGTGCCATCTTAGCCAACTGTGACAACCTTTTCTACACCCTTAAGAAATTAAGCCCCAAATGGCTTGTGGCTTTAGAAGGTCGAGATAAGCGTGACGTAACGTGGACTTAAGGCTGTTTATGCTCCAACGTCTTTTGCTGGAAATGGTTAAAAAAGCTGGAAATGGTTAAAAAAAAATTGTTAGTTTTGTAATTTTCACAATGGCGTTTTGAAAGTTAAAAAGTGGACATCTTTGAGTGTGATACCGTTTTACGGATCTGGAAAAAATGACAACATATTAGGGAACAGTTTTTTTCTAGGCTATCACCGTCAAAACAAAAACTGTCGACCATTGGGCTTGTGCGTACTGCGTAGTGTTAAAAACTCAAAAGAGAACCTATTCAGTCTTTACTTGATTGTTGCCACCATGTTTTTGTAACTTTTGATGTCTAAGAAATTGCACCCATACTTTGTAGGTGGAGATGATCCGCCGTGTGCTCGGGAAGACCTTGGGGTTTGTAGGCTACACCATCCAGTATGGCTGCATTGCACATTGCACCTTCGAGTACATCGGAGAGATTGTGGTGGTTTGTATAATCACAGCAACGACGACAACAATGTTGTCATGTGCGCAGGCTTGTTAACTGTTGTTGTTTTGCAGTGCTCCGGCCCATCAATGGAGCCTACCATTGTCAACAAAGATGTTGTTTTCTCAGAGCGAGTGACACGGCATCTTTGCAAAATACAAAAGTGGGTAGCAGTCTTACACTATGCATGTACATTTTGCAAATTTGTGCTGAATACCTTGAGCAAGATTGTTAGAAAATGAATTGATGAAATGTACTCATGTCTTATCTCATATCAAAAAAACAAATCCTAAATGACTTTGTATGTTTTCTTCCAGGGGTGATATTGTGATTGCGAAAAGCCTATTTGACCCCAATATGAATATTTGTAAAAGGGTAATTGGGTTGGAAGGTGACAAAGTCTGCACGAGTGGTCCCTCAGATCTTTTTAACACCCACACATTTGTAAGTATATCTACACTATTTAATGTATTTGTAAAAATATGGTTGTAATTATAGGAAAACAATCTCTACATAATGGAAAAACTTCACCTTTTTCTTTGTGTACTCCGACCTCTGTAATTGTTCATGTTTCAGTGTCACGGGCCAATTTTGTGGTTTTGGTCAAAGTGTCCGCTTTTGACAACAGCTACTATGTTTTGTCAGTGAGAAGGCCAGAAAGTGAGCAGAGGCTCTGTTGGTGAAACGACTGTCATTGCTTTTCTATTACTGATCTCCCCAACACCCACAGCTCAGGCCTGCAATCTCTCTGAAGCCTGCTAGAGTTAGTGCCAGCTGAATGGTCAGACTGATGGGTGGGTGGAGGTGGAGGTGTGTGTGCGTGTGCGCGTGTTTAAGTATGCACATTGTTCTGTAAACCAAATATTGCATTTATGTTGCATATCTTTGAATTTATTGTGCTTTATGGATAAAGGGGCATCTGGCCTGGATCAAGTCATGTTTAGTATATGGAATGGGCAAGTGGCTTGCTGTTGGTTTCGCGTCACTGAAACGTACAGAGAATTTAAATTGCATTCGGCGTCATCCTTGCATTTTATTTTATGTTTTCAGAATGAAGCAGCATGCTCAGCTGCTTTCAGGTTTTGGTAAATTTGAATTTAACACCTGAAGGATAGCTAAAATATAGTGTAGCTTTCAGATTTTACCATATGTCCTCACTCTTTCCCTTTGATTACTGATTCATATTAAATACATTTCTTAACTCACTATAAAATAGTGGCACACTGATTACTCTGTTGACTTTTTAACCAGATGATATTCCCTCTGTATCATAAAGTCTTTATTTTGGCGTCCTGCTTCGCCTGTACTGTCTCTGATGCAGCAGCTCAGATTTAAAATTTTAAGAGACCAGAAGGCCATTGTTCAAATAAAAGTTTGGCCTTCCTTCAGGGTGACATAAAGATGATGAGCATGAGTGTATGTGTGCAATGATGTTAGGCATTATGGGACCTGTAAAGATGAGTTTCACAAGGCGGTCGCTGTCATCGCCTCTTTTTTTGCACAGACAGGCTGGCATGTCGTCTCCATCCTGAGAGATCCAACTGCAGGCTAATTGCTCTGTCACCTTTTTAGAAATGATCTCTGTGTCTGAGCTATTGTGTCAAAACAATGACACTTGATCCCTAATATTACTGCGCACAGGGAAAGAGAGAGAGGAGGACAGGCTGGTGAAGTGACAGAAAGATTAACCCCCCTCCCTCCATACGATGCCTTCTATGCACTTTAGATTGACAGAGCAAGATAGTGAAAGATGAACTCTGGCTCCATGCATGTATTTAATTTGGCACCTCAATCATGTTAACATAATGAGCACGGTAATAATGTGGACATTTAACAAAACACGCCCACTCACTGAGAGGAGCTCCACTTTCAGTCCTCGACAGGTACACAAATGCTTCCTATCAATTCAGCCTGTTCGACAGCGGGCTGGATGCTGCTGTCCATCATGCCACACATGCTGGCAGTGTATTTGACTGTATTATTACAAGTCAGGTTATTCCATTGCCGCTGTAAAGTACAACAAATTTCATCGCTTAAAATTACGCCTCCATCTTTTCTTTTCTTGGAAAATGAGAGGAGAATGGATAAAATAAGATTATGATGCCACATGTGGCCCACTGGTGTCTATTCGTGGCCCCTGAACTTGTCAGGAATATTTGGGTTGGGTCAGCACATGCATAACGGTGATCTGGCTTCAAGTGGCATTTTGACAGCTCCACTTACCTGAACTAGCAACAGTGGCAAATTCCTCCACCGTGCTGTCTGTTACACGGCCACTTAGAGTTAACTGCTTCGAGTACAACTTTTGTTTTTGGAGAAGTTTGCGTATTGACACTTTGGTAGCTGAAGGAGCCTAGATGCAATGAAAATGGGGTCATTTTTTTAAATTATGTTCATTTTAATCAATGTCGAAACGGGAATGGTATCTAATTGTAGTTCTTATTTTAGTTTTAAATAAGAAAAGGACATTGTGTCATATATATAGTATATAGTATTTTTTTTTTAAAGTCACACCTCTTAATAGCCTTAACCTCACCAAGTGGTTTGGCTCAGTTAGATACAGTACTGATTTTACTATTATATTCCCATTGTATAGTGTATGGCCCCTGTTTCACTTTTCAGCACCCATTTGATTGTGTGTTGCTTGCATTGCATATTACCATTTACACCCAGTGGTGGAGCTGCAACAGTGCTGTGATTAACTACAGAAGAAAATATTTAAGATAAAAATACTTGGGTAGAAATATTTTCTTCTGCCCCTAAAATCTGTCGCACTCTCAGAATCCTGCATAACTTTTATGCTTCCTTGTGCTTCAAAGTCTTGGATTTCTCTAGCAATGGGACATAATGCCAAAATGTTTCATGCGCCTCACATCAGTGAGTTTTAGTTTTATAGAACCAGGAGTTGAGTGGAAACAAGGTTCTGGCTTGTCAGATGACAAACGACGTTGCGTCTTTTGCCTTTGCTTGGGAGCCAGCATATGTTACCATGTTAATGAGGTGTAATGGTGGGAATCCAGCATGCTGACATATGCTTCTCCGATGACTCCTTTAATGATATTCATTTGCGTCAACGTTATTCACCGAGTTGTTTACCCCATGTTAGGTCAACACGTCAGTGCCTCGAGATTATGTCACGTCATCTGTCTCAATTATGAAAAATGAAACAAAACAAACCATCCCCTCTGTCGGATGGACAATCAGATCGGCCGAGTGGTGCCGGTGAAGGAATCAATGTTGTTTAGCTTTACCCGTGCTATCATTCCAGAGCACATTTGCCATTAAAAAGTTAGGCAACGCCAAAATAGACTTGCCGATTGTGATGCCCATTATGACAATATAATGTGTTGTTGATCCTGTCTGCACATATAGGGGGGACAGCGCACTTAATTAGGGCCTTGACAAGCCTACTCTCCTAAAGTGATGAGATTAATCATAATTGGTGTCATTGTGAATTAGAGCCTGCTTGGATGACCACCCCACTGGCAGGTCGGACCGCGATGGAGACCCTTGGACACTGCTGCTAGCAGTAGTTTAAAACTCTCTCTCTCTCTCTCTCTCTCTTGCTCTCGCTCGCTCTCTCTCTCGCACTCTCTCTCTCTCTCTCTCTCTCTCTCTCCCCCTCCCACTCTCTCTCTCTCTCGCTCTCTTGCACTCTCTCCCCCACTCTCTCTCTCTGCCCAGCTAACTCAAGCCACTCTCCTGCTTTGAGGGGTGCAAATCTCAGCCAACAGACTAATGACCCCCGTTTGAAGTTTTCCTAAATCCTACTCCGACCCTGCCCGTTACCCATGACCTCTCTCCTAATAAAGTATGGGGTTAAAGAGGGACTGGCAGATTGACGTTAAGATGAGGGACTGATCGCTGAAGCAACTCACCAGAAGGGTAGTGGAGCGGGTGTATCCAGAGGTCAGGGAGATCTTGATTTTTGTTTTTGTTTTTTACAAAAAACAGAAATCACGTAATATCTCATAAAATTATACTGTATATATTCACTGGTTTTGCCCTGTGTTTAGGCATCTGCTGTATGTTTTTAGGTGCCAAAAGGTCATGTATGGCTAGAGGGCGATAACCTCACGAACTCCACTGACTCAAGGAGCTATGGCCCAGTTCCTTATGCCCTCATTCGAGGGCGTGTTTGCTTGAAGGTAATACAGAATCATGGTGTCATATACAGTGTGCTGTACATTTAAATGTCATATACAGCTCTAGAAAAAAATATCAGTTTATGCCAAGAAATGGCATGCTAACAAATTCTCTACCTAATAGCAAGATTGCCAAAGTCAGTTATGAATTAGACCTTAAAAGATTATCATAACCCGGATGATTAAGAGTAGACACAAAAAGGAAAGGAAAATATTTTTTAGCAAGCATTTTAGTTGATATTGTACTGCAAGCAATTTTGATATCAAGCTAACAAAATCTTTGTTGGGATTCAACGAAAGTGAAATGTTTGTCATTTTCTGTAAATTTCTATCTGTGCCCAAATTCTATCCTTCAAGTCATCTTATTTTTCTTTGAGTTGTTTAAAATATTTATCCTATAAATGTGTCAGACTCACTAATATGAGATGCAATTTAAATTTTAAATACAATGGTTTAGTTTTAGTCTGGTATTGATTTTATTTGAGTTTTTTTCAAGCCACAATGGCCACTTTAAGCCCCCTTAGAAGATATGAGTCAGTTGGAAGTTCAAAGCAAGTGTGTCCGATTGACCAAAGCCTGGACAACATATTGTCTAGCTTTCCATTCTGCTATGTTGTCATGTCACTGGATGTCATACCAACCACGACCCCGGAAACGGGTCAGCCAACCTTCTGTCCATCTGATTGGACAGCGGCACTCCACTGGAGGGCTTACTGAGACAGCTGATGAAATAACAAGATCTTGCTTAAAGTCTCACACGTCATTAAGTGCCATATTAACAAACGCGTCGAGCAACTTGTAATGATAATAAGTTTCCCATTGAATATTTTTTCTTCTCTTTGCCCCAAACAGATCTGGCCCCCAGATGCTTTTGGAAGCCTTAGTGAAAGTCCAACCAGACGGATCGTTAAAGATCAGGATGATTGTGGTTCACATTGACATGACTTTCTCTCATTTTTAAATAAATTTCTAAAAGAAAAACCATATTGTGTGGTAAGTAATTTTGGTCATTTTTTTTACTGTACTGACTACTTAACCAGGTAATTATCATCATATTTATTTATTTTCTTTTTTTCCACATACATCACTAATTACTGTGAATTGATTTTCACTTCTGTAATATTAAATACAATCTTAGAGTGTTTACCTCTGTTCGGGTATATCATCCAAAGTATTAAAGCTTTACATGCGGACAATGAATTAAAAATCATGAGGGAATTTATGCAATCTTGTTTACTGTTGATGTAAAACAGCTTTTAAAATGCAACTTAACTATATTTTCATTTTAGATGCCATTATCCTGGAGAATGAACTATTCATTTCATGTTTACTCTTTCTTAGAGTGGCCAAACAAAAGCCCCATTGTTTAATTATTTGTTAGGCTACTGAGGCAATTGAAAATATGTTAACATTTGCCATTGAAGCATACAATATTAATAAGCACTTAGTGAGGACTTTGTTCATCACCGAATAGAACAATATAAAAAAATACTTCTGAGGTTCACTGAGTACATTAGCATTTCTTTTCTTTTTTTTTTTTTTTTTTTTAAATCTGCAGTAAAATTAATAATTCTTTGGATTTATTTCGCTGAGTGTATGTGCATCATTATGCGCTTCTGTGTTTTCTATTAAGTTACCAGACATATTTAATATTACTATATCACTCTTATCTTACGTCAGTGTTTTCTGAAAATTGGTTTATTGGACTAATTCAGGTTCAACATTCAGCAGGAGCTGACTGAAGAGTTTCTGAACAGTAACAAAAAAAAGAACCCTTCATGTTTTGATATCATAATGCATTCATCAGTCTGCTGACTGCTGCAAAATGTTTTTGCTGTACTGCTGCTGTCATTTCTTAAAGGCCCTACTGCTCTTCAGAGTACATTCACATAGTGAGCTGCTGAAGCTCAGCTGGTCAGTCTCCAAGGCAGAGAGGGACACTTCTTCGTCCCAGCTCCCTAAGGGAAGTGTGTTCCAGGCAGCCGTGGGTCCCTGTCCAGCTGCTTCCTCTGTCTGGAGGGGGGCCAGAGGGTCAGCGACAAGGCTCCGTGTGACACTGAATTATCTGCCTGAGTGTGATTGTGCCTGCTGGGAGGGATGCTCAAGATTGTGAGAGAGCGTGCGTGTGTGTTTGCAGCTGAGAAAAAAAAAAATCTTTATGTGGGCTTTTTGCTTCAAGCATATCTTTGTTTCTCAAGGTTTAATATTCATCTGCTGCGTGTCAACACAGTGCCAGCGTTGGGCTGAAATGCTGACACAAGTAGTCTTGGTGAGTCCGTTTGCCCTATTGCTGGAGCCCTTTCTTCCAATATTTAGATGAACACCATTTCTATGGTTGAAGGGATGACAAAGATTGTGAATAACTCATTTCAGTTGAGTACCTACAAAATAATGCCGGGACTTTATCGTAACAATATTAACTAGGTAGCGTTATAAGGCCACACACACATTTGAGTGACAGCAGTGTGTCAGCCAGGACAAGGCTGGCAAAATTTTGTGAATTTTCAAATTTGGAAACCTTTCATTGGATTTAACAGGAATCTTAATCCATGAATATACTGAAGGTTGACTCTTAACAGGGTATTTCAAATATAGTTGAGGAAAACATCCATTTAGTATGCCTGTTAATATTCTTACAAGTAATTTCATTTTTATGGCATTGAACTGACAATTCTTTGTTTTGTTTAACTTCATGTTGCAATGTTCATTAATTTTAGAAACCCACTATTAGCTTCAAGAATATGCAAGCATTTTTTTGTTATCATATCAGCGTACAATTGTTTCTATAATCCTAGGTCATAAGGTAATCACTAATTATATTACAGTGGTTGTGCCTCACTATACAGGATCGCTGATGTCTCACTGCCATAAAAGTTGTAACTAGTCATTGGAACTATGGTACCAATGCTGAGTAATTCTAATATCCTTTCCAAATGCTTGCAGTTGTGCAAGCTGTTCCAAAGGACTTAAGCAACGGAGACACCAAATGGGACAATTGGGGTGGAAAAATGTTGGACACAGAATCCAAATCCTTCAGAAGTACAGACGTGAAGTAAAAGAGCATATGGGTAAAGAGTGTCTCGCCTTTGGCAACGGCCTGCTTTGTTTGTTTTTGTATCCACAACGCAGAATATAAAAGCTTGAAAAAGTTGATGATGTTTTTTCAACCTAAGGCGTTTGCCATCCTGTTCAGTGCAGCATGCAAAAAAATCCCGATGATATTTGTCATTTAATACTGATGATTCAAAATTGCATATCTGAAGAGCTTTGACTGGAAATGTATTTGCATGCCATTGCTGCATAAATCCAATCACCCTTTAATCGCCCTTCCCGCTGTCTTTCCATTGATGCTCTCATCTGTTTACGTCCTTTGCGATTTCATGTCCCCCCCGTCCCATGTGAGAGCGTTTCTCCTTTCATTGACAACACCCTTCTGATCACCCTCTCCTTTTAATCAAGCCCGATAGTACTTTTTAATTAAGACATCAGTTGTTGTTTGATCACTCTTGATTTTCTGAGAGAACACGAGGAGGTATGGGGGAAAAAAAGAGGCACTCTGGGCTCTTAGAGGGTGTGTGAACATGACTGAACGACTTCAATTGGGCCTGTTACGTATTCGTCAACTCTGCTCCCTCAGCTACTGTGGTATGAGGTGAGTACTTCACTCCTGATCCAACACACATCCACCTCCAGAGATCCATACTAGGCAGATTGTATTGGAGGCCTATTGAGCGCCCTACTGTCAATAACCTGGGATGAACACACATAGACACACACACACAGTAAAAACATCCAACAGTAAAACTGCCCAAACTTAACTTTGTTTTTAGAGTTTCAGTTTCTGTCAAAGCCTTGACATCAAGTGTTTTCCCTAAGACACTTGATGTGCTTGGGTGCTTATTTTTAAGATAATAAAATGAGCAATGAATTGTATTTCTTTTCCCTTCACACCATCAGGCTCTTTCAGTGGTTATTAAAAGTCCTTAGAGTAAGTTCATGAATAATATAAATACATGAATTATGCATTATGACTATTAGTAGGGTAAGAAGATGTTAGGTTAAAAAAATCTAAAGTAAAATGTGTTGATCATTCTATCAACTAATATACTGTAGCTAATAAACACTGGATTTTTTTAATTCAAGTGTTTGTTATTGTTAATGCTGAAACATTTAAAACCTTCCTTTTGGATAGTGCTGAAACATACTTTAAGAATTTTCAGGATAACTTATTGACTATATCTGACTGAAATTTAGCTTGTTAAATAGTTAAACCAAACACAAATTTTAAAATTTGCATACATTTGTATAGTCATGTTTTTCCTTTTACAATACTCTCCAAGATGTAATACAATGAAGCTTTTTATATTTCTATGTATGTATGTATCTACATTTTATAATTACTGTAGTCTTAGGGTGCCAGGAACAACTGATAATTTCTCTTGAATGTGCTTGGAAAGTCTATAAATTCTGAAGGGAGATAAATATCGGCCTATCTATAGTGTTGTTCTCGCCAAAGGCACTAAACGTCTAATACTTATTCGCACTAATGGTGTGGGTGGATGGAGTTATGTATGTGTACGTGCAGGGTGGTGATGGTGTAGGGGGTTGGGGGCTTTGCTGTATGGACTCATTGAGGGTCCTAATGGAAAGCTATGGGACCTGTATCCTCAGGCAAAGAGTGATTCACAGGATGACAGAGGCCTCAGTCCGACAGGCCTGACCTATATCCCTATTTGCATAATAGCGAGCTGGAAAGAAGAATTGACAGATAAACTTTTTTTTTTTCTCCAAGTGCCACCTTGACATGTTTTTGGTGTCTTTGTCCAAAGTGATTTGTGTGCTTTATCGTTAAAAGCAACACTGCATTAATGTGTATGTTTTTCGTTTTGTACTGTTTGGCCAATTAGTTTGTTGATGTATGTGAGTCACGGGGAAGAGGTACTGTGTGTGTACGTGTGTGTGCGGTCCCCCTGGCATGTCCTGGATCCTGTAGCGGGATAGCGAGGCCTTTCTGCCTGGTTTACTGATGAGGCCTGTTGTGCTTCCAGACAATTTAGCAAAGGAAACTGCACAACAAACATAAACAGACAGCGAGCGAGCCAGGCAATAAAAGAGAGCGCACACACACAATCGAAAACAAAACGTGCATGGCTGCTGATTTTAGTGTTGCTTTTGTATATCAAGACATGCATGCTAGTCATTGTATAAGGAATTTCTTGGTGTTACGTTCTTGAAGTACAGTATGTTGAAATATTGAAGTTTCAAGAAATACTAAGATCTATTGAATTGTACATCAGAATCAAAGTTGCCACTGCCAACTTGTTCAAAACATCCACCTTGAACGGAGAGGTAGTCAGCAAACTGATGGACAAATTTATCTCATCTTTCTCCATTGTGCCATTGTAGTTTTTCTGTCATCGCAAGACAATGGAGGTCACTTGACTACTGTGCTGCTCAGGTGATGATGGCTGGGTCACTAAATGAATGTTGAGGAGAAGAGAAAAAAAGGACGAAAAACAAGTTTTGGGATCTTGGACCAGGCCCCGCTGTTGATGGAGCGCTGGCACGGGCAAGCAGAGCATTGCGTGCATGTTTGTTTGTGTTCCTCTTTGGTCATCGTAGTTCAAAAGCTGAACTGCACCCCAAGCTTTGGTAATGATGCAGCCTGCCACAAAAGACTACAATAACCAACAGTCTGCGGCCAGCCAATTACTGTCTGCTGCAATTATATTTCCAATTCACAAGTAACAGAGGGAAAGTGGCCCAACTCAACTAATCATTTCGAGCAATTACTTTTAAAATTAATTAGAAAGTTTTTTTTGCTGTGCGTGTCTGAGTTTGGGAGAAGTTTTTGTTTTAGTGTTTTGTTGCCATTTCACTTTGTCAACTAACTTGAATAGAAAAAGCAGGGGGAGAGGTAACGGCGAGTTTCTATCAGTATCGGGGCAAGCAAAACATCCAGCACAGCCGCAGAATTGAGGAACTTGGTCATTATAAATGTCTGGCAAGTTTTGAGTTAATCCGTTGTATGAGAGAGAATGCCGTTTTCATTGAGCGGGTGTCTGAAACGCTGGCTCAAGTGATCAAATAGATTCTTGGCGATGTCAGCTTGACCGCCGTGAGAGAGTTTGTGAACTCGTGACGAGTGTGGGATGTGACTCGATTGTAGGATTCTGGGATGTTGGATACTTTCCATGGGAAGAAGAACAAACAGTCTGAAAAATCCTCGAGCCATTTATTATGTTTCTGTACCCCTTGTTTTTAAGGTCATGGTGAGTTTTCGGTGAGAGGTCAGACCTACCCTGGATTGGCCACCAGTCTGTACAATAGACAACTATTAACACTCAAGTGCTCAAGAAAGCATGTTTTCAGGATGTGGCAGGGGCAGGCGGCCCTACGCCAGAGTTCAGGGGTGGGGGGGTGCTTTAGCCCCGTCAGAAATCTGTATAGTCCAACCCAGTTAAGCCGCTCCAGCAATTAATTTCATATTCAAAAACATATTCCTTGATGATGTTCTCAGCCCCCCATGTATTGGTGAAGTCCCTTTGTATCGCCGAGAAAAAATCCTGGAGCCGTCTCTGATGTGAATAGTGGAGTGCCCAGCAAAAATCCACACAATCTTAGGGTGAACACATAGTTGTTTCATGTTCCAACATGAGATTCAAACTCAGATTTGCTGACTGAGGCAGATGTACTAGCCACAAGTAGAGAAGTGTAGAACAACAAAGTTGTATTTTTGTAGGGGTTATGTTATTATAATTATTTCTTATTCTTATTTATTATTCCAATTGTTTTTGTGTTATAATTCATAAAAATGATATAAATTAAGTATTTCACTTTAAAAGCATATGCAAAAAAATCTATATAGGATTCGTGTGTGCGGCCAGCTGCAAGTGGGGTGTGTTTTTGTTTCAGTGTGTGTGACAATGTTTCCAATCGTAAGATCAGCAAGATGGTCTGTTTTATATTTCATGAGTCTTGGGGTTTCTTTTTATACCGTCCAACCTTCGACACGCAAATACCTGCTATACATACAGCTGGTTAAGACACGCACTCGCGTACAGAGACTTGCAAATGTAAAAAGTGTGTTGTAAAGACAAATGGGCGGTCTCTCTCTGAGACTAATACCACCTAATAATGTGCAATGGCATCACTGAGATTTGCATAATTCTCGTTGACATGCTTCGCTAAAACACATGCAAATAAAGTATGCTTTGTCTTAACCATTAATTTGATGGGGAAAAAATAGAATTAGATAAATACAATACCAGTTTTTCAAATTAACTGCCAAATTCCCAAAACTTTTTTTAGGGTGATTTATAGAGCAGTCATAAATGAATAACTTCTACACTCCAACCTTTGAAATGCTATCTCAAAGTCTTTATTTAATTTCTAATTCCTGGCCTGCAGTGTCACCCATGGTTTCTTACTTGGTCCACTTTTTTTTAAAAAAAATTTAAATCACAAATGTAAATTAAAATGAATGATTTGAAAAATGCATTTCTAATATATATACAATACAAATAGCTTCTTGATCTTAAGCATATGACAAGATGTTTAATTATGTAGTGATTATTATCATTACATGTAATCCTCAACCATAGATTAAGCCCATTTCTTTCTAGATAATATAAAACGGTGATTCTCAACCTGTGGGTGCTGAAATAAAAGCTAATTTTGGTTAATATAATACGTCACTTTCAGGTTTTCTGACTTTTTTGACATCAGGTAAACTGGCGAACATAATGTGTTACTGAGCTTTGTATTCAGTCTTTATTTCTATGCAGATTGTGTTGTTGTATTTTTCTTAAGCATTGATGCATGGGTGCTTGAGACTCAAAGCAACAAATTAAAATTAGAGGAGAATGCACCTCACTCACAGCAATTACTTTTATGCCACTGCTCAGCCACCAAGTATTATTATTATCATCGTATTGGTAATTGCTAATTATGTACAAAAAAAGGAATCCACAATTTGTGATTGTTCCAATCTAATGTGCTAATGGGAATGAATATTTCAAATCTTTGTTTATCTGCTGCTAATAGGATTGAATTTGAGATGCTGAATGCTTCACAAGCACACTTCTCGATTTGATGTTTGTCTTCATCTGTGCCCTGACCCGTTCTTGTCGGAGCACCATGGCCATTATGTTCACTGCGAGGGTCTCTGAGCTGGAGATTTCTCTAGAGTGTGCAAACTGTAAAGGAAAGGAAATCTGAGAAAGGGAGAAGCATGGGGAGAGGGGGTTGAAGGGGCACGGCTACAAAAAAATGGGACATAGAGGAGTGGTAGTTTGATTGAAAGTTGTCTGGCCTGATGCCCACTGAGGTTGTTCCCCCTGTGAACTGTTATTATCAGCGGAGGGACTTCCCCATCGCCTTGGCAGGGAGTGTCTCAGTTCTCTCCCCTGGAGGATGCTATCCCATTTTGGAGGCCTTGAATAGGGGTCCCCGCATCCTGCGTGAGTTCTTTTCAGAGGGGAACTCATTGGCGTAAACAGTCTTCATGTCAACATCAGCATCTCAGACTTCTCAGTACGAAATTCGTCGGCCCTGTGACCTTGTCCCCTGACCCCCTCCCTCCTCAAAGAAACATTGCTGTGGGCAGGAATTTGATTTGAATAGTCAGCCTTTAGAAATTCTAATCTCTATTCAGCGGAACGTTTAAGGTCAAACGCAATGTGTCGATCTCCACTTTGTCTGGATTTTTAACCATTTTCCCCCCTAGAATATAATGGCATTAATAAGCCTGTGATTTTTAACATGCAGCTCAAGCATGAGCTTTTTGGTATTATTTATACCCACTTTGCCATTACTGTGTTTCAGGTGCGTGGTTGCGATGTTCGGTGATTGGCATGTTCAATGTGCTGTGTGTAATGCAAGTAAATCCACTGTAGTGTGTGTGCACTACAGACAAAATTTCAAGACACACAAAGACGGAAACAGGGAGCATGCAGGTGTCACGGATGGGTTTATTAAATTTTGGTTTCTTTTGTATTCTCATTATGTTTTCTGAAGGGTACCAAAATTATTCCGTTTGACTATTTTGGGTACCCCTTTTGTTGATATGCCACCTTGAGTCGTATGTATGTTAAATGTGGGGCTCGCCATTGCAATTTGGAGGATCTGAGTTCATCATCCATTTCGCACAGCATAGATTGCAGTCAGCTAAAAAAGTGTTGTCATTCTTTAAGTATCTCCACATGGCTGACATGGCTCTTGCAGTCATGTGGTATCAGTGTGTTAGTATTGGAACATTTTCTCAAGTGAAAGTACAAGGACAGACATATACGTATATCGACACCAGTTTCAGTTTTGGTGCATCCCTAATTCCAACTAGGGGATTAAACAAAACTGAAAATGAACATAAACTTATAGGACTCTCGATGTCAACCATTCCACATACCGAGAGAACAGACCCAAAATACCAGATGTCCTTCGTTGTTGTCCTCTTTCTACTTTTCCATTTGTCTCCAGTTCATTGGCGGGTTACATTGCTATCATGTCACACAACCAGATAAGGGTTTCTGAACTGTACCCTTCCAAGCTGAAAGTGGTCACACCTGGAGCCCAGGTGCCACCTATGCAGCCATCTGGGTAAATAGTTGCTTTTGTAAGTGCTGCATTGTGTCTTAATGTGGTAAGTGAGTGGGATAAACACAGAGCACAGCTTCCCCTGGTGAGGAGCTGTAGTTGGGCTGTATTGTAGGCCTGGTGTTTACCGCCCATCTTTTAGTTTCTGCAGCCAATAGATGGCCATGTGTGGATCATGCAGCAACCATTACCCCTTCACACACACAAACTCGGGCACACGCACGCAGTTCACTTCTTCACTCTCAATTTAACCCTGGTGTGTGATGGGGCCCACACTTAGGCTCCTTGCGGGTGTTAATGGCCAATGGAGCAGATATCGTAATGAGTGATCAATCTAGTTGCTTGCCGTCACGGCAACACATTAGCCATTCATACAGATTCAGTCCACTCGCCCAAGCAGAAGATCTGGATGCATATTTTATGTTTATCTATTACCCATCTCGTCTAATCGGACCCGCTCATAAAGCAAAGAACTTGAAAAGGTGGCAAAGTTGACCGCCAGATGCCCGGCAAAGGCGATTTTATCTATAAATGATAATGAAGTGATTATTGAAATCTTTTGATACTTCCTTACAATTAGGTTGCATTGTAAAAGCTCACCTTTGGAAAAAAGCGTGGCGAGAGATGAAAGTGAGCATATAATGTGCATTGGGAAAAAGACAGCGGCAACCCTGGGAGATGAGCAGAGTGTCTGCTTTTAAGTAGCTCAATCATGCACCTGTCACCCCGCTTCCTCATGTCCACATCCGTGTTTACCAAAATGAGCTCTGACAGAAGACATCAGCGCTGGCTTGTGTGCAAACAGCTTACGTGGACAGCCTCATGGAGCCTGCCACGTCTTGCACTCTAATGCATTTTTTAGCTTTTGCCTTCATGCAAGATCTCATTTGAGGCTATTTGAAGCCGGAGGAACTTACACTCTTCCGGATGAGGGGGGTGGTAATTTGGTGTCACTTTGCTGAGACAGCATGAGAACAAGATGTAGCGCATGTAGGCTAATATGGCAGCACCGTAGCATGTCACCGTGGCATTTGTCATTATTACCTGAATACATTTGCCGCGGAACCCTGCTCTCGCACCCACCGGTGAACTCTGGAGCGGCGCCGTACGTTTCGAACCGCCCGAGCAAAGTCTGAATCAGGTTTCAGGCAAGGCTGGTTCCAATTCAACTGTGATAAATGGGCAGATAAGACAATCGGTGCGCGTGCTGACATGGTGCAGTGTTACCTTGTCACACCAGTTGCAGCCATGATAGCTTGAAGTAAAAAAAAAAAAAAAAAAAGAAGCTCAACAGGGAGTCCTTCAATATCAAATATACAGTTTGAAGGACGACTTACATATTAGGCCCTGTTAGCTATTAAGGATCTGCTGCACATATGGCGTGAGCTGCTCTTTCTGTAAATGTGAGCATGTTTCTCCACAGCAGTCAAGTGCCCATGTTCCTGCAGCTCCAGGATGCAACAATGAGTCTAATTGTTGTTCCTCTCACTTGTACAGTGCACATCATGTAGCTATTATTGCATCCCTCCCTCATTTCAAACACCCTCCACCCCACCAACCTAGCCAGCTTTTCAGTGTTGGAACAAGTTCCACTCTGCACGCAAAGCTTCCCAACAAGCCCAAACTAAAAGCACTGATGTTCTTTACATGTGCTTGTCAGCCAAAAACACACCTATGAATTCTATAGAATATACGTATGTCTCTATATTTTTAAATATGTTTCAAGTTGAAGTTTGCAGAGATATAAAATTGAGTGCTTTCTAATATTTTGGCCATCTGGGTAGCTAGTTCAGGTGACCTATGAGAAACAGCTAACAGTAAGGAGGAATGCAGTTCTGCACTAATGATATATGTAACATATTGTCAATTGCAAACTTTATTATCATTATTTAACTTAAATAGGGAAAACATTGCCAATGATAGCCAGTCACTGTACATAAAATGCATGTGGATTATAGCAATTTGGGCATTTTCTTTTCACATCTTTACATCTTAAACAGTTTTGATATAGAATATATTTGATGTACTGTATAATTTAATAATGCATTTGATATATAATATGAAATTTCACAAAACATTACTTTTGCACTTTAAGATTGAATAATCTTCCATTTTAAATCATTTTCCATCAAACCGACAAAAATGCTTTATCCTTGTACTGTAATCTGAAATGTAATTTATATAAAAGAAATCAAGTTAATATTTTTTGTATTAGATTTATATTCTTTCTTTTATACAAAAACCCCCCACATCTTTAAAGACGACAGATAGATTAAAAACAACATTTCTAAGCAGCTGCAGAGGTACATGTGACAATACTTCCACCTAGAGGCATGAGGAGGAAGGGTAGGGACTAAGTTGACAAGTCTTGAAGTCCAGTTCACTACAGAATCAGCACATACACACATACAGAGTCATTATCACAACTAAAACATAAATTACATCTATGTCGACCTTGTCAAAAAGCTCTATTGTGCTTACACCAGGTGGGACATCATCCACCACATTCCCAGCTGGCCCAGCAGAAGCAAGCCAGCACATGCTGCTCTTATGTGCTTTCACAGGGACCGAACCGCGGGACTGGACTTTAAAGACTGGAAATTGCCGAGGCCAAGCGAGGACTCACCTGTGAACCAGAAAGGCCTCGTTCAGGTGGGACCCGTTTCGACCTGCTGCCACATGGATTCTAATGCAGGAGGAGGTGAGGGGGTGCATGGGAACAAAGTGGCCATCTGCTGTGTATGTGTGTATTGTTTATGGACTTACCTACAACCTTAATAGACTTATGGGAATTGTACTGCACATTGTGACCCCGTTTAGCAGTGTGTTTAATGATTTACATACAATGTACAGTATTTACAAATGAGTCTGTATATGCAGTATGGAATGACATGATTCCAATAATTCAGAAGTTCATACATCCTGATATTGAAACATGTTTGTTTCTTTTTAAGATACGACAATTTTGACATGATGTGTTTTAGATAAGATGTAGGGCCCTTTTCAATTTATTGTACACGTCACGTAATCGTGCAGTGTTGGATTAATTATTTTCAGCATTTATAGGTGTTTTTATTAGCGTCAGCCCTTTATATAGATGCGCTTATTCATTGGCCTTAGATAAGTATTATTTTTCTAAACTAGTGCCTGTCAAATAAAAGCTGTTTGTGTTTAGATTGTATGCCAATTAAAGCCATAATATGCACCAATTTCAGTTTAATACATGAAGCAGCAGCATACTAAAAATTTTTATAGTTTTTTCCAATTGTCACAGTGGATTCATGACTTGCGTATTGAGGTTCTCGTGACAATGACGATAACAATAACAACGATAGTGACGTGATCCTCCATATTTGTCTTACAATCAAAGGTCAGCTGCTTCTCCAATTGGAACAATGAAAGTCAAAACAAAATCAGACACACTAATCGCAACAATAACATACAGTGACTGCGACAGTCGATGACCTTAGCCATTTAAAGTAAAGAGCTGGTTGTGTGATGACGCACACGCATGCAAACATACAAAGAAACGCACATACACACACACCTCAGGAACGAAACGTGAACATTTAATTGGGATTTAATTTGGTTAAAGGCCTGAGGGAGCTTGTTTGGCTAGCTGGTTTGTGTCTCGTTTCCTGCTCTCTATTATCATTTATAAGGGAGAAGAGTGATTAGTGGAGATGTCCAGGGGTTTTCTCCCCATTGGAGACTTTCTTAAAAAAAAAAAAAAAAACACTGGAATCAAATTAAAACAACATGTGATCGCTATTTAAAAAATAGAAGTAAATTTGTGTAACAATAGCTCTTTCATTACCATGACAACCCCACATCCCCTTTGTTATAAAATTGGTGAACCATACATTATTTTCAAATAATGTTGTGCAATGTATCACAATGAAATGGCTGCTATAGTATATTTGCACATTTACCGTATTGCGGTATAGAAAATGAATGGATGGATGGATGGCTTTATATGCATGCATTTAATTGCCACTCTGTTCTTATTAACTTTATCATTAGGCTTAAAGTTATCATACATCCTGTGGGACGCCCAAAATAATTGGAATCTATTACAGCTACATTCATCTCAGATTCAAACCATCTCAATATAACGTGTCAACACGCTATCCACATTTAATTATCTTACGCTTGTTAACGCAGAAATCCATTTGTGTGCACGGTTGTGCATTATCAGTATGTTACTCCTTACACCTGTAGGGGGCTCACTGAGGAAAAAATGAAACAAGGATGAGTGGAAAGAGTGAAGCTTTAAAAGAGAATCAAACCCAATTGTTTGTGTTTCGAAAAAAAATTATGTACCAGCAATAATGAAAACACGGGACATGATTAATATTGTGTTCGTGGAGTGGAGCTGGTCCAGGTCCAGAAATTAAAAACCAGTCACAGTTTGGCTTCAGTCACAGGTGCTTCAACCTGCAGATAAATGAGGTCCCCGAACATGAACATGAACTTTTTTAAATGTTTTTCTTACTATCGTGCAATCAACACATACTTTTACATAAGCATAAACAGGTGGCATGCTAACCTCTTTTCTGGGATTGTTGGGTAGAATGAATAACTGCCATTTCCAATCAATTGAAAAACAAACTATTATTCCTTACGACAAGCATATTTCACCTGTATTAGCTCAATTTCAAACCCTCTCGATAAGACACGATGCCTTTAATCGCAAGCATTGAACTCGATATCACATGCCCGTCCACTGCGCGCCAAAATCTCTGTGGGCTAACACATGCAGAAAAATCAGACAAGCGTTGGTTGGTTGTAACAAAGTCCTCCGTTGACCCTAGCGTTCAATTTAAGCAACACCAGTTTAAAGTCCTGTTGACAAGAAGCGAGAAGCGAGAAGCGAGAAGAGAAAGAGGATATGACATGAGGAGAAATCGGCTCCTTCTGTTGCTTGTCACTCCGGATTATTGAAGACTTACCCAACATGCACCTGGGGGAATCAGTGTCTGTCCACCCGGGTCGCTCTTCTCTCATGTCGAGATACACACGGACACACACACACACACACATTGCCTCATTCCTTGTCTTCCTCCTCGACATACGCAAATATGCACTTATTCTCTCTTTTTCCCCCCCTCCTTCTCCTGGCATTGTTTTGTAAGCGTTTGGGCTCCAGCGGGTCATGTATGTCAGCCCGTGTATGTTTCCACATATGTGTACATGTGTGAGCAGATGTTTGCTCAGGGCGCTCTGGCATGTCTGTCCCTGCTAGCTCAATAGAAATGTGGGACAAACTTGAGATCACAAAAGAACTTTGCATGGCGAGGTATTCAGCCCACACATCGGATATAGCTTTCGTTCCGTCTCTTCTGCATCACGCTGTCCTCATTTTTGGGGGGGAGGAGGGGATCAACTATTCATTACTTGGCAATTTATTATAATTTGCATTATTTCTACATGTTCATAGAGGAGGAAAAATACATCTGTTAATAGAGCCGGCTCCTTGATAATGTCCCTGCAGAATGTGCATCTCCCCTCGATCCCATATTAATAAGTCCTCGAAACACGGCTTTAGTTATTACAGTTATTTATACATTTTACTCCACAAAGCCAGCTTCACACACACCTCAGTGAGCACCAAATATATTTTGTCAAACTCTTTCATGGTAATTCAATGAACCGTGACCTTTGGATGACAATTTTTATGCCAAATGTATTCCCACAATGTTCATTTATTACGAGCTAATTTTACCTCGCCTGCATTTCCCCCTGCGCGTGCATTTGTGCGAGTCTTGTTCAAATGAGCTCTTCATCATTAGCCTCAGCAGGACAAAGGCCTCGCTGTCCACTCCCTGCAACTGTATTGCAAAAGTCAGCTTTAAATTCCTAATGAATATGTCCATGACAAGCGGGGCCAATTAACTGCCTCTTCATGATGAGCGCTTTTGATATAAAAATTGCAAAGCGACGCTGTTTGTCACACAGATTGCAAAACTAATGAACAAACAGGATTTTATTGATTCGTTTGCAGGCATGATTGAACCAAAAGAAGATCCTTTCCTCACTAAACTCTTTTTTTTTTTTCGTTTTCAGCCTTATAAGTCTGCAATAGATGCTTCTCCCAGACAGCCATCACAAGATCTAAAAAATATTCCATTTCCGTACGCGCCCAGGCCGCCTCCTCAGTTTTCCGAATGTTTCCAGTCTATCATACATCCCCCCCTTACTGGGATCAGTGGGGCCATCACGCGCACACCTTTGATGTCTCCTGGAGTTAAGCTGGTTTTGAAGTCAGATTAGTGAATTGTAAACACCCCTTTTAGACCCTTAGACTCTGCGCTGAGTGAGAGAGAGAGAAGAAGTTGTGGGATTAACCCGCACACTGGAGCTCAAAGGTTAGCCAATCTAAAATTGTGCTATGGATAAATTTTGAAATGCTCAATTATGATCCTTCACTAATATTGTTCCATTCTTTTGCTTTGTTTTTACCACCAGCAAGTATGAAATGACAACAGGCATTGTTCAATTGTTTGCTCGGCTAACACAAAACCTACGGAATTGATTTACGGAGGTGTAGCACAAGCCAAACCCATTTCATTTCAGTAAAAATTGGAATAAAGTCGCCACTAATATCTAAAATCATACTATATCATAGTCTAATGTCATGCAACACAAACCAGGAAGTGGCCCTTTAATGTATGAGCAAGTCTTTATTTATTTTCATGGAAATATTTTGCCCCATTTTGCACAACACAACTTCAATAGAAACTTTTACGCCCCCCCCATTCCAAAAAAAACCCACTTTGATTATCAGTTTAACGTTAACAGAAGTCCATGCTGTACTCAGAGCTGTTCTAGTTTGCTTTCTTTTTTTTTCCTCGGGATGCTATGGAGATGGCCAGATTGAAGCAGACAGTGTGTCCGACATACACAACTATGCTTTTGGTATGGACACACGTGTATGGGGGAGAGGGCAGTGTTTTTCAGCTCGAGAAGCCCGTCTGTCTCTTTCACATTCCATTAGTTCCTGGAGCTACATCAGAGGGCAGAGGGAGTGCGCAGGCATTCCTGCAAGACGCAGATGCCAGGATCAAAAGTCAGACTGGCTCCTGTACGCAGCGGGGGAGGAAGACGCACAAGTAAGAAAAAATATGCCAAATAAAAAGCCGGGTGGGTATGCGAGGCAGCAACTTCTTTCCTCAACTTTGGGCCGCATGCTGAAACCACAAAATCCCCTTCAACAAATGCCGGCAAAGGCCACGTGTTCACCTCTGTGCACCTGTGTGCTGCTGTGTTTACTCATCTCTGGGCTATGGTCGCCATCTTTACTTACCGCTCTGCTGCTGCTGCTGCTGCCAGGCTTGATGGGAAACCATGCACCATGCTGCCTACATCTTGTGCCTTGTTTCAGTTATTAAAAGGCACGGGACCAGATGGCGTTTGTGCATGTGTGTGTGCGTGTGTATGTGTGTGTGCGTGTGTGTATGTGTCTCCAGGTCTAACGCTTTGGCTCCAGGCTCTTCCAGAACTGGCACAAGCCCAACTGGGTCATCCATGCACAGCCTCCCTCTCTTCACTCTTCATCACCAGGAGCGCATCTGTGTATACTTGTATGTGTGTGTGTGTGTTATAAAGAAACATGTTCTCAAAAGGATGAGGTTGCTATGCGTCGTGCCTGGCTCCTTGAAAAAACATAAATGCAGCCATGCATCTGACAGTCTCTCCTGGGTTTTTGTGTGTGTGTGTCTTTGTGTTTTATTTAATCTCTTCTTCCTCTCATCAGAAGCCAGGTGAAAAAAATATTCAGTTTCCATATGCGCCCAGGCCGCCTCCTCAGTTTTCCGAATGTTTCCATGTGATTGACCCATGCTTTTTTTTTTCTCCCTCTCACCTGAGAGCTTCAGGACGAGAGGAAGAAAGAAGCTTTGGGACTCAAAGTGGTAGAAATGGACGTACGAGATGTGCATGCTGACATGTGTGCAGGGATACTTGCATGGGATGGGGTGGGGAGGGCAAGTCTCTCTGTGTGGGAATGAGAAAAAAGAATGGGGACAGAAGAAGTGCTGCAGGCCTAGTGGAGCTGTCAAGCAAACCATGGAATGTGATTTTACATCATTTCAGGGAACACTCCTTGAGCTTTGTTCACATGTTCCCCTCAAACATTTGCACGTCAGTGTAATGGTGAAAAGACTCGAGAGGCTTGGACTTAGCTCTGAGCAACACTGCGGCGTCTCTATCTATCATATTCTCTGGATATCAACTCCAACGGGAATGTTAGAATTTGACCAGCAGGAATCTGCTTCTCTTTGCTTGAGGCTTTATGGCTTTATGTAAACTCTTATTATATTGTGCGGGTGTGTAAAGGATTGGGCTGTTGTCCCTAATTAAGTGGCCAGTGAGAGACCACCGTTTCCTTCCCATCTCTGTCTTTGAATCCCGAGTTCACTCCCATGTAATCACATCCGCTGCTCCGTTCCGTATGAGAGAGCTTCATTTTTAGTGTGTTCCTCCTGTTCTCTCCCACTGTCTCTTTGTCTCTCTTTTTTTGGGCTCCCTCTTCCTCTCAATTCGCTCACTTTACTGTTTAATGACGGTAATTTTCGTCGCAGGTCCGAGTATGAGCTGATGCGGCGGGGCTCTCCTCCCCCGCTGTTCCTGACGAGGCCTGGTGGGAAATTGCCCGGCGCCCTCTCCCGTAGCTCGCCGTTTAGTTGTAATAAGCTGGTAAGGCCCTGCGTGCATCCACACGCACACACCTCTTGTTGTGTGCATTAATTACACACACAGCTGTGCGGGCCACGCCTCGCTTTCCGGGTCACTCGGAGAATCAACTCTAGCACAAGAGCTAGCAGCAGACACAACACATAATGAGAGTCCTCAGTAAAAGCCTCCTTTACATGTCCATCCATCCATCACTCAGCCGCCTCTTCTCTGACTGCCGAGACATGTGGCAGAGTGTGCCTGGGGTTCCCTGAGAATGACGTGCTCAAAACCACGGGGGGCCCACCGGGGTGCCACCATCGGGAGAGTGGATGTTGATGTTGAGTTTGGAGGGTGGGCCGCTCCTGTCGCTGTGGTGTGTCACCTCCGCAGCGACGCTGTCACCAACAAATGGAGCTGTGAGTGGAACCCTGCAAAGAGGAACCTGCTGAGGTACTGTTTGAATCAGCTTGTAGCTAGTGGCTGACTGCAGCTTCTGTTTGATCAACAGCACTGTGTAGTTGGTGTGGGGGGCTGTCCACCTACAAATGACCATCCACTGTCAACTCATAATGGAAATTTACTGTAAGTGGTTTAACCTCCTTACATAATGTTCATTTTCCATTGAAACAGGATGGGTTTGAAAAGATCTACATGCCCAGTCGAAATCCCATGTTTTCTTGTAAACCTTTTCTGCCATGATTTAGTAACTTACACAACTCAATTGAATTAATTTTTTTCAAGAGGTTGAAATAATACATATATATAATATATCAGGTTGCACAACTGGGAACAGCCAACCGCCCCCTCCACCCACCTTTGTAACTGGCTATGGTTGAGAATTAACCAATCACATTCAGACTCACTCCCAAGTAGATTTAAATGTTGTCCCTGGGTTCATTTGTGTAAAACCATCTATTTTTTTTAGATGTTTGTAAGAAAACACTGGGTCCAATTAACACAAATAGTTGATTTGGTCAATTTTTTTTTAAACCCAAGGTGGTTTATTTTTTTTACCCGACTGTTTTAGGCTGGCATGATTAATTGGAGGCAGCACATGGCTTGTCACTCTACAGTGTTTCTTATGAATCCTAAATCAAGTTCATTTGTTTGAGTGATCTCTTCCTAACATTTGGTCCACTTTCTATAGTAAGCCCAAAGGTGCATCATCCCTATTTTGTCTTTTTTTTTTTTTTGAATCGGGCATAGTGTTGCTATGTCTACCATATTGAGGCTACTGTGATAACTTAACCCCCAGCACCTCTCTGCATGTCTGTAGTGATACTCAACCAAGAGTTCTGTTTAGCTGTAGATTGGGCAATGGTCAGCAGTAGCTCCATCATTGTGCCCCTGGCAGAATGTGGGCAAGATGACAAGGCCCTAACTAAACTGGTGTGATTGCGATCAGTCTGAGACACACACACTCACGCGCACACACACACACACTCACACACGCGCACACACACACACACACACACACACACACACAAATACACACACAAGGGCCGAGAGCTGACAGTAAATAAAACCAGGGACCCTCTTTAATTAGCTCATTGCCCGAGGGAAAACGAGGAAAGTGTGTCAGTCTCTCCCTCATGTTGGCTACGACTCCATCAATGTGAGCGTGTAAGCCAAGGAACATAGTGCTCTTTCTTACCTAGTCTATTGTAAGTGAAAGTTTAGCTTGTTACATTTATAATTTGAACTGCCCTCTAATTAAAAGAAAACATGATAATCAATGACCAATTACTTTCTGCAAATATTCAAAATAATTGTGTCTATATAATTGTAACATGGATTTAAATTACAACTAAAGCTATTAAATGGGAGGACTCTATATTCCCCCCCCCACACACACACACACCCAACCACACACAAATACTCATTAAGTCGAACATTGACTAGGTCAAGTCTGTCTACCTTTGTGTATCACCGCCAATTAATCCAACCTGACTTCATTAGCCTGTAATTACATGAAACAAAAGAGCCCTCCATCTCATTGTTTTCCTGGAGTTGGTGACCCTCGTCAGTCAGCAATTTAATGGGATACCTAGAGCACACATAATTTTTCATTTCTGGATTTATTTACCATTTATACAATGAACCCACTCAAAAAAATTATAACCCACAAACTATGTAGAAATTTCATAAAGGCACGTGTTTTCATGTGATGAGTAAATTAATGTGGACCATTTAAATTCTTAGAAAGTCTGTCAGCGGTACATTACTGCCCCCTGCTGGTAAGATGCGTCACTGTACTAAAACGAATAGTCGAGCAAGCATAAAATTTCATAATTAACCAAATATTATGTTTTTCCCCGCCTAATTTTCAGTATCAAATCTCAATTAATTTATAATATTTATTCAAAAATAGAGTATAGGGAGATGGTTAGCTAGGAATTTAGATGTGTGTACATATAATTTTTGTTGTTTTTGTAATTATGTAACTTTGTGATATGACGGCGTATAAATGCATGCACATAGCTGAAGTGTTTCTAAAGAGAGGGTTGATTCTTAAAAGTATCTATACAATATATATAAATATTTTTGTAATCTATTGAGTGATACTACTGCTCATCAAAAAGACCAAATAGATCCTGATTTTGATCAAATTTAATCTCGATACTTGCTCACACACATGGATTTACTGGAAATAGGCTAAAAATGATTGGAGGAAAAAAATCACAGATTTCCACTTCAGTGCCCATATAATGTCAACGGGACAATGCCGAAGTAAAATATAGTGGGAGTTAGAAATCCCCCTGACCAAGGTTTAAATCTGTTATACATCAATCAAGGCTTAACTATCATCCAATATAATGGGAGTTGTTTTAAAAGTGGTTGGGACCCAGTGCAGAGGAGGAACATGTAGAAAAGGCCAGCAAGCGTATGATTAGCTACACGTCATTATCAGCACATGGCAGTGGCCCTGCAGCCACTATGAGTGGACTATCAGTCTCCACTGTAATGAAAGGCCCAATTAAGGACATTAATTATGCTTCCTTGGCACTCTACTACTCTCTTTTTAGCCTGGAGAGCACTTAGTCGCAAGCCGCACGCTCCCTCTCGGACTAATCTAATCTAGTTGAGGAAGTTTGTCATGTTTGGCCAAAGTGAACTTTGCAGGGCGAGGCGGCATATCCAGATGGACAGTGCAGCGGCGTTGAGCTCCTCCATGGGCTAAAGATGTGTAGTCACACAGAAAATGCAGTGTGATCTCAAAGAGTGATTCTACAAGGTTGTCTTAATGTGCTGTGAAAAACCTGTGAGCGAGACAGATGCAACATGTTTCACATCAGCGGCATGCCTGACAGCACTTGACTCAAACAAGACATGAGAAAGTCAAGGCGCCTTCCGCCAGTTTGCATTTCACCACACGCAAGTTTATTTTTTTTATCATCATTGGGCTGCTAATCACATGGAGTCACATGTGCTCTCAATGTTTGCGGCCGCATAGTGCCTGAGGCAAGCTGCCTCTATATGTAAAGAGAGTTGTTTGCCTTTATTGCACTCGGTCTAGTGCACCAAGAATTAACATAATCATTTTAAATAAGTACCCATTATGCTATTACGCAAAGGGACCAAAATCAACTTAACCCTGATAGATGACGGACTGACGAATAGATGCATTTTTCTTTTTTTTTTTTTTCCCTTAAAAAAAAGTACATAATACCATGGAGCTCAAAGCCAACCTAGCAAGTCTTCAACCATTTGCAGAACATCATACCTCAATTTTCTTGGCCAATGAATCATTAGCATGCTTATTGCCCTCACCGATTATCCCCCTACGTACGGCACATTACGGAAGTGTACGATTGGCCAACCCCCCGCCTGCACAATCAACACGGAGCGTGAATGAATGATCAGCCATTAGCAGGTCGGCTGTGAACTGTGAAAATGGGCTCTCACACCAATGACTGCAGGAGGCCTCGACGTTAGCCTAGCAGACTTCTCGCAGGGGCCTGCGCTTGTCGTCACACACACGGACACATACACACACACACAGGGGGCAACACACGAGGGGAACGAACGAGCCTGCCCTGCCCAATGTAATGCAGTGGAACACACCGACTAGTGTAGCGTACTGAAGCCCAGTCTTGTGGAGGACTGTGTGCAAGATCATAGCAAGACTTCTTGCTAGCATATGCTTGTGTTTAATGCAGCGACCTGATTCTGCATGGTGAGTTTACACATACCCTGCAGTGAAGGTACTGTGTGCGTGTTTAAGTGTGCGCGTGTGTGTGTAATATCAGTGTGTAATCAGTGTACCTCAAACAGGCTGAGTATAACTAGGCCTGGTGTTGCAAGAGAGCTGCAGACCTGCTCCTCTCTGCCAGAACAAGTTGACTTCTATCAAACCCTGCACTCTGAATGTGTGTGTGAAGTTGTCATCGTGCTACTGGAATCTCCACCTTCAGATGAGCTACAAGTTAAGGTAGTGTGAAAACAGGAAGTAGATGTGTATATTTGTGTCTTGCTTGTGTTGTTCCTTTGAGAGTTTCTACTTCATGCATGTGTCTGTGCAAAGTGCTCCCATTGTCTGTGTGTATGTGTGAGAGAGGGTTGGGGGAGGGCGTGTGTGTTTGATGGATCAAGTAGTGCTGGTATGGTTTCTATGCACAGGAGGCTCTCAGCAGTCAACATGGAAGCAGCCTCTGCAAAGTGTGGATGCGCTGTTAATATGGCAAACAAAAACTTTATGATTCTATTTATCCTGAGCTAAATTTAATTCATGCACCTTTACTGCAGTTTGGTTAACCAAAAAAAAAAAAAAGACCAACGATTTCAACAAATAATTTTAGACATTTAGTATTCATCTACCCCTCCTGCTCCCCAATGATCTTTTTATTAACAGTTGGGGCTTAGTTAGTCTTTTAAAAGTGATGTGTAAAGTGTCCTGAGACAAAATGTTCAAGAAGCAAACCAGCATCTAAAAAAACAAGTGAAAGCTATTTTGCAACTGCCATGGTTTAAAACAACTTTAGTCAAAAACTTGATTTCCTTTGTCATTGTCAAAGCACTTCGCTGTTGATCCTATCCTTCCTGACACATGTGTATGCTTTTAATAATTCAGTTTTGGGTTAAAGCAGAGTATTTCAACAAACCGAGTCAAAGATGGCACATTAGTCATGAGCGAGAAAGCGACACAAATGTGAACATGAACAATTTTCTTCTTTATTCACTTTGACAGTGTTGAGGTGCACGAATGGGACAGGCGAGGAATCTGGATAGCGCCGTTCAACCTCACGCCTATTTGTTTTTTTTCCACTTTCACACCCAAGTCTAATTTCACACCGTGGAGTCCAGGCTGCGTGATGGCTCATAGTTGTGTCTTAATTCAGCGGTCCATTGGACCACGACGAACCCAGGGCCGCTTACTGGGCCCCGGAGCTCACCAATATCAGCTCTGCACGATGACGCCTGCGTGCGCATGGCTAATTTGGTTGTTAGTGCCGCTACCGATGGAGGCAAAGCGCGTCGGTTGGCGGGCCAGGTTTTAGTTCCACTCGCTGGTCTAAATGTGCACATGGAAGCTGATGTGAACTCCCTCTGGGTTACGCTCCTGACAACATTAAAATAGGTTGCTTTATTTCATTGATGGAGATGCTCACGCCTGGATGGCAATGTTTCTATTCCAATTGTTGCAGATTGCATGCACTGATGGGTTTACTTTGTGCGACAAAACATTTGCTTGTTAGCACATACTCTCTTTTATATGGAAAACAGGGTGTGTGTGTGTGTGAGGGGTGGGGGGGTGGTACACAAGCAGTGCAGTGCAGATCTCGGTCAAGGTTGCTTTTGGCCTACGTCAAAATGACAACTGTGACAAAAACAACAAATCAAACAGTTGCTTAAAACTTTTTCATTGTGCTGTCTTGACATTTACTGTCAAACTAAATTTAAAATGTGAGAATTATACTGTGTATTCAAACCAACTGAATGATGGACTAACAAATGACATCTCTGTCGCAGTATTACAACCGTTGACGCAACAGTTAGTTAAACACAAATGCTGGAGCAACACATTTAGACAGAATGTATATCACTAGTCACAGGCAGGTATTCTTTATCCTCTGTGTAGAGTGACTAACATCACAGCAACGTATTGAGGAGTTGAGACCAAATACATGCTCAATATATCTTTCATGTGTCGCTGTTATATTGCCCCGGGTTGCATACACCCCATAAAGAGCAGAACAATGTCCATTGAAGTGAATCCAAAAAAATGTGGCAAAACCGATTTAATTTCTTTACAGTTCTTACTGCATGGCCTAACCTGATATTTGAACCCAGAACCCCCCTCAATTTTGAGGAAGACAATCTAATCATTAGGTGTCAATTACATAATCACAAAAACATCACTCTAGTTACAGAGACTTCTACAAAAAAAACTTTCACTTCAAAGAGGAGCAGTTCTTCCAGTTCCACTTTTGTATCGAATGTTGACTTCACTTTTGAAATCAAATCCTCCCACTCTGTGTGTCATATTCCCCATCACCACACCCACAAATGCTCTTCTATCTCAAACATCTTATTATCTCCCTGATATATGCACAACTGTGCATTTTTTTAATGTAATGCATCAGAAGTTCTAAGCACATTTTACCATCTCACTGCATGCATCCCTCAATGCAATTGACTCATCTCCAGGAAGGACACTGTGTGTGTTGTCGCCAGCTAATATGTGAGCTTAAAGCAACTAATGGTTGAGCTTTACCATCAAACTCTCACACCACTGGGATTTGTAGATTAGTGTCGCTTTTTGAGCTCACATCCCGGACCGGCTGATGTGCCATCAATTGCGGGGCCTCGATGCCCTCATGCAGATGCAGCCTTGCAGTCATGATAATGAGCAACAGGATGGGGCGCAACTGTGAGACGAATCCCGCATGCATGTGCTGTAAAGTGTGAGCACTTCTAACTAGATTTACCTGATTTGTGCCGGTTTATGCCCTGATGTGATATGCAACAGCCAACCTCATTATAGGACCTAAACATGTTTGTGTGAGTGAGCGTAAGTTCACCAATTAGGGTGAGGATTGTGAGAAATGTAGTTGTCCCTTGTTAGAGTGCTTAAACAAAACAAGAGAGAATGTGATGAGGGCCAAGCTAGTGTTGCATGCTTACTTGGGTGTAATGACCCATCAACTGTGACATCTTGTTGCATCCGCTTCTGCTTGCCTTCACTTGTCTGTCTGTGCTGGGCCGCTCCCTTCCTCATTGCCCCTTCAAAGCCACCAAACGAATTTTACCTTTATGACCTGATGGTGAACCTCAGTCACAACAGTAAGAAATCATTATAATATTTTTGATGGCTGGATGGATGGATGGATGGATGGATGGATGGATGGATGGATGGATGGATGGATGGATGGATGGATGGATGGATGGATGGATGGATGGATGGATGGATGGATGGATGGATGGATGGATGGATGGATGGATGGATGGATGGATGGATGGATGGATGGATGGATGGATGGATGGATGGATGGATGGATGGATGGATGGATGGATGGATGGATGGATGGATGGATGGATGGATCACACCCTGAAGGGTCACACATTTTGGTTTTGGTTTTAGGTCTAGTGTTATAATTCTGTTATGATCAGAGGACGTGTCTGTCAGATGTGGAACGTATTGTGTCAATGATGTGTTCTTGTGAAGACAGACATTTGCGTGTGTGTGTGTGTGTGTGTGTGTGTGTGAGTGTGTGTGTGTGTGTGTGTGTTTGTGTGGGTGGGGTGGGGGGGTATCTGATGAGTCCTCTCACTGGGACACTGCGAGGGGCCCGGACGGCCGCAGGCTGTGCTGTGAGCTCCACCTCTGACAGGCTTCATACTTATTGCTCAATGACATTCCATGTTTTTCTTCAGTGTGCTCTTAGATTGATTCCCCACATATGTCCGAAATATCTCCAGAGCCCTGAAGCGGGGTGACGGCCACAGTGGCGCACACTGAGTGAGAGACAGAGGTGGTGCTGTTCATGATTCGGGGTATGCGTAGCTAAAATTTTGAAAAGCCAGTGAGCCGTCCAAAATCCACAGATGACTGATACTGCTAAACTGGGAGAAAAAAAAAAGAATTTGGACAATCCCAAGAATTGAGTCATAACGTTACAAGAATACAAATGTAATGGTGCTCAGGGCTGTTTCTGAGAACTGCTATTGACAATTTGTTTGATAGTAATTGATGTTACGATTGCTGTGTTTACAGATTCAGTGAAGCTAACCCACTCAGTGATCCACGACGAAAGTGAAGATGAAGACTTAAAGTAATTCCAACTGTACAGGAATCTGGAGAACCGGCAATTGCTCTGGTGCAAAGGTGAGTATCTTATCCAGAATTTGTACTCAAGTATGGTTATTAGAGAAGTTAGTATACAAGTATGGTTATTTTAGAGTAATGTGACTATTTTTAAATAATGTAGAAAAATAGCAGGACAATACTCACATTTATCAATGCTGTCATTTAAAATTTTGCTCATTGTAATGGAGTAAAAGTAAAATGTCTTCTTTCCGATAAACACTGGAGTAAAAGTAAAAAAGCATGTTGCATTAAAACTATCATCTGACAAGGACACTTTATCCCAAGGGTGTAACAGAGTAAATGTAATTCGTCATCCCATATCGGCATCAACTTCATCTTTCTCCTTGAGGTGCACTTTTATTATTGAGCGCATGATGACGCAAAGTTCCCCTGATGGAAAAGGATCTTGCGTGCGTTTTTGTGGAAGTGATTGGGTTCACTTCCTGCTTTGTTTCCTCTGCAATGAGATGGGAGCGGAGGCACGACTCTACTGTTTTAAACACTTTAATGCAATTTAACAAAGCCTCGTATCCTCTTCACGTTTCATTGGGGTCCTCTACGTGTGAAATTGCCGTGGCCTGGGCTACACGGGGGCGCAGCAGAGGCGGGGTCACACCGCAGCGCCAGATGTGGGAGGGCAGGCGCAATTAATTGCTACACATTGTTCAGTGGCTGTGTGCGCACCTTCATTGAATTAAGCGGTGCTCTCGCTCTCAGGGCGTGACTGTTTGAATAATGCGAATGAGGTGTGAGGGCCTCTCGCTCACAGCTGAAGTCAAAAGCAGCCATTGCGTCCAATTAGCTTCCATGTCCTCAAATCACATGCTCAACTTGTCGTTTCGTGAGCGTGCGAACTAGCGAACTTTAACACAAATAGTTGTTTGTCACTGGAGTTTTTATTTTTGAAGTTCTGGCATTCTTCAACAATGTATTTTATTATTAGATATATGAGCTAAGAAAAAGATTTTTTTTGCTGAGCACAGCATCTTTTTTTTAACATCGTTGTTTCAATTTCCAACTTTCAATGGATTGAAACAGTTAGCGTATGATACAGACTTGTTCTACATCATTATGTCCTCTGAGGTCTTGGACCATCTAAGCAGCCCAGACTGACTGCCATCAGTGGTGTTGTGGTGTCCACCCTAGACTTGACCCTATCTGAGAGACTCCTGCATCTCCAGCACACCTCTCTCCTCCACCTGCCCCCTCTTATATGGATGGGGTGCTTTGAAGGGCGGTGTATGTGTGTGTGTGTGGGGGGGGCAGTAGCGATAGTGGTGGAGGTTGGGGGCATTCTGTTCCCCCTGAGGCTGCCTGCTGGAGCGAGGTGACCCAGCTTGTCGCTCGCTGACCTGTGAGAGGGACATTATGAAGTGTGAGTGGCTGTCACCCTAACTGCTCGTGACAGCACGGCTCCTGGTGCAGCTGTGCCAGGCCGCCCCAGCCAGAGAGCTGGCGTCCATAGACGGCCAGGGCCAAGGTGGGGTCCTCGCGACCATGTCTGTGTCGGGAGGAGAGGGTGCTGAGGGTGTGTTCAGGCCCCTTGTGCTCTCATGGTGTAATGCCTTCTCCATTGATTCCTAAGCTTAGAGGGCGGCCCCGAGGCCCTGCAATGTCAACGCAGCTTCTGTCGGGTTTGGACAACATTGAGGAGTGAAGGAGGAGCTGAGAGACCAGGTGGTCTCCTCAAAGCCAGCAGGGTTAGCACATATCCATAACATTAGAAGCCTGCGATATTTGTTGTGACTAACTGTTTCACCCTCTTGTCACTAAAGAGATTAATCGCAGGCTAAGCTGTGAAATAAATGGAATCATTGTGAGGGGAGTCCCTGCTTCTCTGCCATCACCTGTGCTGCTGTTTGCGACCAATGTTATCCCGGATTGTTAGGAATGTGAGTGATTAGCAAAAACGTTGGTAGGAAGTCATCTAAAAAAAATTCATTTTAGGATCAAACTAGATCTCCATGTGTACACAGAAACTACTGCAGCGATGCAGTACAAATAAACTGGTGGACGAAATGTGATGATGAATGCTTTGTATTATTTATGATAGATAGCTTATCGCTATATTGGCTGGTTTTTTTTTTTTAGTTAATCAATTAGCTGACAGACAATAATACCCATAAAGCTTTATAGCGAAGTGGCAGAGGTTCAGTTTAAGTTCATCCTTAGTTTTAGTTTTTTTTAAAGTTATTTTTCTTATTTAGAAAGTCACTGGTATTTTGTATGTGTAGACGGGGGTTCTAAAAAGTATGCCAGCTCGGTGATTGACTAACAATCAGGCCAGGTTGTATTCTGCCTTAAGGCAACCCTAAATCAGCTAGGATAGATTTTTTTGGCGACGTCTATCTTGCAATCCTGCTGAACACCTCTAGAGTGAGGCGCAAACCTCCGTCCTTATGCACGTGCGCCACTGTCACAGCTGACCTGCGTCCTCTCTCCGGAGGGCCTCTCCCGGTTGCGCCCAGCTGGCGCCTTGCGAGAGGGCTGGGCAGAGGCAGGAGGCTGTGCCAGCTCTACTGGTGCAGAAAGGGACACACCAGGCAGACAGGCCCAGTGTCAGCAACAGAATGCTATCCCCCTGGCTGCGACACAAACATATGCCAGCCTAGTCCATGTAAAATATGCGTGTGTACTGTATGTTTACCGCTGTGGCCCAAACGCACGCACCACCAGCACCAATGGAATCATGCCAAATTTGTTTGGTCCAACTAGGACAAAATGTTTGTTTACACATCATGACAGCAAACCAGCTCGCACATGCCTCAAATCAAATCTCCCTACACCGTGGTGGGAAATAATGAATTATGTACTTTTTTGGACTGCATTGCACATTTTTCAGGATCTTGGGTATACACTGAACACGTAGCACAAAATATATTCGTGTGAATTTTTGAGCTGTGTCTTAAACTTTCCTTCAAGTTTCCAAGCACTTGTTGCGAAGTAGCATTCATGTTTTGGGCTAGCCCTTGATTTTTCCAGCCCGGCGTAGCCTGCTTGTGCTCCCCGCTGCCCACCACTCCAGTTTGACCTTCTTCCGGCTGCAACTTTGTTAACCTAACTGAAGCCCCCTGTGTTGACAACAGCGGGGATGCCAGAAACCTTTGCCCATACATTGTTTGTGTAAAAACTTCGCCGGAGTCCGGACTTGAAATGTCAAGCAAAAACCACACAGATACTGCAATCAATTCAAGCATCTTTCTATGCTTCTGCAAAAAAATGGATTTGCATATAGCCTTTGATTATATTGTAGGGTTTATGCGTGTTCATCCAAACTTCCTTATTGGTTTCTATGTGTGTGTATGTGTGTTGACCTGTTTCACACAGGGAGACCCCCAATTGTGCTCCGATAGCCAGCCGAGCTCAGTCGAGCAGAGCCTGTATGCTCAGTGGCATTTCACACGCCCAAACGTGTGCACGTAAACACATATGAGTACCATTTATCTAGCTGGGGTCGCATGTGACACATGCGGAAGGTTGGGGGGGGGGGGGGTATCTGAGCGGGGGCTCAGATATTGAAATAATGGTCTCCCCTCATAAAAGCTTTGCACTAGACTGCAAGTCTTAACTTAAGACCACCTTGTCTGCCGCCCCTCAGAGCGCTTCCAAGCAGACTTCCGTTTTAAAAGTTACACACCTTTTATAATCAAGTCAGAACCTTTTTGAGGTCGCCCACGCGGAAGATGTAGTCACCTATTTTTGCACAGACACTTTTTGAGATGTGTGTGTGAAGGTGGGCTATAGTGTCTCAGCTCATCCAACTGTGAGATGCGCCATTCCCCATACAGCTATCATCTCACTAATGGTGTTTGTATCTGTTCTCCATAGGAGGCAAATGAAGCTTTTAAGCCAGGTGGATGGAGGGAAGGGTGAGGAGGCCTTCCCACTGAAAAGATTAATTGACTTTCTGCACAATGTCACTTATCCTCTGACTGGTGAGTGCTTCCGTGCTTGGGCTATGAAATAATATCATTGTTACTTGCAGAAATTTGCATGGTGGACAGCGAAGGCAAAAATTGGAGAACCCACGTTGTGCAGGTGTATCTACCGATGTATTTGCAGTAGATGGCTCATCTTGTTTCTATAACTTCAAGCATGGATTTGGTTGTGATGGATGAAACCGATGTAACGATGAACAAAGACTCAGGTTCCCCACCCCCACTCCGCTGTAGATTCCGTCACCACCCACAGCTGCACAGACTTCTCCTGTCACGGTGATAATCTCTTTGTCACCATCCGTCTGTTGCAGATTTGTACGTCTGATTCGGTGAATGTCCGAGTGGCTGGTCTGACTTCAGTGCCACAGGATGTTCGTGGCACTGTTTCTGTGTGTGCATGCGTGTGTGTGTGTGTATCACTGCCATAGGTGGTGGGATCTGCATCCCTGTCAAAATGAGTAACTGTCCAGATTTACACTAGAATATTAAGGGCATAAACTATGTTGCCTGAGAGGTGAAGATTTTTTCAAGGTTAGAATTTGTAGGCCCTTAAAGACTGCAACAGGTCTTCAAACCAGAAAGAAACCAAACATTCTACCACGTAAGAAGTATTTCCTTGGAAATGCGTTATATTTTCTTAATTGAGCTAGCTAATTTCAAGAACTGTTTACAAATTCACTGAATTTACAAGAACATTTCTCTTCTCCTTTTATGTAGCTTACTTTAAGTAATATACACTAATAATTATCAAAAATAGCTAAGAAATAACAAAAACTATCCTAAAAACAAACGATTTGGACTTGATTCAGGACATTAAAAGTAGAAAGCGATATAAGTAACGCGCACCTTTAACCAGATTCGGTCAGATAAATATGGAATTAACATCGAGAATATGAAAGGCATTGCTTGGATTAATTACTGGTTGAAAGTTTTTGTTTTTCTTCAAGCTCCTTTTCCCTTCCTTTGCCTTTCATTCCCTCGCCTGACGACACCTTCTGTTGTTTGCTCTCCCCTTGTCACTCCACTGCAATCATCCTCGCAGGGGGCCTTGTCATCTCTATCTACTCATATCCTCCACTCCCGTTCGCTTGGAGCACTACTGCACTTAAATGTCAGGCTTGATGAGCCAGCCACACCCACCTGCCACATCAACTCAGAGCCCGCTAAAAGCTTTTATGGAAGCAAGTTTGAGCCTGGTGGTTGATACAAATTAAAGACTTTCTTCTTTTTTTTTTTTGGGAGGCATCTTGGCAGGGAAGACAGAACTTTTGCAAGGAAATGAAATGTGGTCCTGAGAGTGTTACTGGTTGCCATCTAGTGGCTTCACATGCTAAAAGGTGTCGAACATAGTAATAAGTAAAAGTTATTTTCTTTATAATGCAATCTGTAGCATTTTACTTGAGGTATTATGACATTTGCATGACAGAAAACATGTCCTTCCATTAAAAAAAAAAAAGGAATAATAAGTTGAATCATGTGTGCAGGGTTGCTTCCTCAGATGGTATTTTTCAGTTTTTTATTTAATTTAACAGTTGAGTAGGATTTAGCATTGTTTAAAACAATGATGTATTATTTTAAAGAGAGACATATAGACTGTAAACCATCCATCCATCCATTTTCTGAACCGCTTAGTCCCCACGGGGGTCGCGGGTGTGCCGGAGCCTATCCCAGCCGTCATCGGGCAGTAGGCGGGGGACACCCTGAACCGGTTGCTAGCCAATCGCAGGGCACACAGAGACAAACAACCATTTGCACTCACACTCACACCTAGGGACAATTTGGAGTGCTCAATCGGCCTGCCAAGCATGTTTTTGGGATGTGGGAGGAAACCGGAGTGCCCAGAGAAAACCCACGCGGGCCCGGGAGAACATGCAAGACTGTAAACCAATGTAGCAATTTCCTTAAAGTTGTAAGAAATATACATCAATTTTCCAATATCTCTTTATTTCTAGTTCCTGATTGTAATATGGCTGATACTGATATCAGCACCAACACCTGGTATCGGCACTCGCCCATCCCTAATTCTGTAAGACTCACCATACAAACACACAAATCCATATGAAGAGACATAATTAAGACAAATTCTACTATTTGCAATCATATTTTTTATTTGTAAAACTTTGGCATGTTAACCAACCATTTAGATGATTAGCCAGGTATCTACACCCATAAACGGATGAATGATACAATATAATATGTACACTCTGCCCGCACAATATTTACAGTCTCAATGCTTGCTCCTCACTATACATCATTCATTATACACAACTGAACCTCGTCCAGGTGATTTAGTGCAACCATATGTGCAGCCTAAATAAATGAACAATATATACAGCGTTACCTCAAACATGTTTTGACTGATAAAACATATCAGTCGTACCCGACTTTATGCTACCTGACTCAACTGTGCAGTGCAAATTGTTTCATTCAGATTCTTGTATTCACTAACTGGCACAATCTAACGGCATCCAATCTAAGAATATATAAATATTTTTATTCATCATATTTTTCCACCATAAACATTTTTAGTCCACTTCTTGGGGTCGGTGAGATATCACTAGATTGCACTGGTGTACCTACGACTATGTCTGACGGATGTATAATGAAAATGTGACTACAACAGCATTGATGTATCGCTACGATTGTATTTATAAGAGATGATTATTGTGTGAATGTTGAACTACATTTCACTGCACAGCAAAGGGTGCTACTCATTTGCAAAAACAGCTTCAATTTTACCTTGTGCAATTAGCATCTTACATAGAAATGTTGGACACTCATTTATTTGGCTTTCAAAGCTACAAGCAAACAGAAGCTTAAACGGCAGCAATCGTTGATCACAGAATAATTTCAGGTTGGTTCATTCTAAAAAGGTTTGCTATGAATGTGGTGCTCGCTGTCGAGCCATGCTGACTACTTGTAAGCCGAGTAACAATGTCATAAAGCAACACGACACCAGTTGGATGAATGTAATACCTTCACAGCTACATGGTCCATGAGACAGGAGTGACTACTTTTTGTTTTGGACTGTAAGGGTCCTAAACTGCAGCTAAGGAGGACAACCACAAATACACCATCAAAGGATTTGAGCTTGTTGTTACTGCACTGGTGACGTTAACTCAGTTCACTTTGAAATATATACATTTACCGAAGCAAAGAGTGTGAATTGAAGTAAGTAAGCATGAAATGCTGAGTGGCTACTTTTATTGATTTGCCTATCAGATCAGGTCAGCTACTGAACCAAATGGATGGTGATTAAGCTGCAGCTCACTACACGTTTGAATACTGAGCCATACAAGACCAAACAATAGTAAAACATTCACATTGAAGAGATTTCCTTGGAAATATGTATTTTAACACTGGTTTGTCAATGTTATTAAAGCATGATTTGTCTAATGTCATTTGGTTTTAATGATTAGAAATATACTTTCACAGGACACATATGAGGTACAAGATGTTCTACATCATTTCCTCACTCATATAGCATACTGAAGCTGAAAAGTATCCAAAATATTTGAAACATCTCTTTGTATGCAGCGCAGTGCATTTGCATTTGTATTTGCATTTGCATGCATTTGTGCCTTATGAAGAGCCCAGTGTGTGTCCTCTTTTAAAATGGCAACTGTGAGCAAACCGGCACATTTGACAAAGGCCACTGCAACTATAGTATTTGGAACCAGAATTTTAGACATCTAATTCCAGAGGCAAGCATGAAAGAGTTATTCTTAGGGAATTATTTATAAATCACATTATAATGCCTTATCTACCCCTTTTCTTTAAGGTCTGAATTAATGACTGTACTCCCAACTTTCTTCATTTCTCTCCGCTGAGCCAAGCTGGAGGACTGAACAGGTTCTAGGACCGGAGCTGGAGTACAACGCCTCAAGGCTGAATAGGTGGCGGACAGCGCTCCCTGATGGACGGAAGGAAGGCACATAATAAACACCAATAAATGGTAAACAGCGTCACCTAACGGACACAAAAAACATGGCGTCTGCATATTGACACAATAGTTTGAGCTGTGACTGTAAATTGGCTTTTGAGGTCTATGGCTGGTGAGACATTGACATTAGAGTCAGATTTACAAATTTATAAATAGAGTTGTGTATTTGCCATTAATTATCAGGCTGATACTAAAAACTGATATTGTCTGGGCTGATGTTTGAAGTGGGTCTCAGCTGTTATAAGAGGACATAAAATAAGAACTACCTTAACAGTGAGCATATCTTGTCTTTTGAGGACTTTATCAGAGAGCTGGTCTCTCCCCACAATCCAAGGATGGCGAAGGACCTAAAAAGAAAAAAACAAGTTTCATCGTAATTTCAACACCTTATAAATACACTAACAAACATGCATATTTGTGATAGAGGAAATCAAAATCATTTTCAGTGCTTTTTTATATATTACAAAATGTACTAAACAGTCACACGATTGGGAATAATACACCTGCATACCCCTGAGAAAAAAAAATCTGACTTTAAAAGGTAATGCTGAATTGATTTCACTATAAGAGAAGTATTTTGTAATCGAAATGTTGATTGTTGATATAGCTCTAAATGGTCTTGTCATTTTATTTGGTAGTGGTTGAGGTGAAAAATTCAAATTACCTGAGGGGCAGTCAGGCGCTGATGGGGGTCAACATGGAGCATCTTAGTCACAATATCCTGTTGAACACATACAGACACATTCACAGTTATGTTGGATTGACCCACGAAATAGAAGCAGTGTTTGTGTATGGATGTAAAATCAGCACAAACCTTGGCAGCGTCTGACACCAAGTCCCAGTTACCTCCGCTGATGATGAATTTACCACAACCAATTTGAGCGAGAATTTCCTCTGCTGAGTCTTCAGGACTGCTGGCAAATGGACTGAAACTTAAGGGGACATAGGAGAGTGAGATTAGGGGCACTGAAGTCACTGCAGGAACTTGTCACCTTACCCAGCAATCATGGTGTACAGCAAGATTCCCAAGCTCCAAATGTCACAAGCAGCATCATAACCCTGCTTCTTTAGAACCTGCCCACGAAAAAGACAAAAACGCATGGCCAAAGAATCCCAAGTGTTTCATCTACGTATATCTTTACTTTAATTTTACCTCCGGTGCCATGAACGTTGCTGTGTAACATGGGGTCATCAGTAAGCCATTTTCAGCTCGCAGCTGTTTGGCAAAACCAAAATCGCATATCCTGATGCATTCTGGGAGTCCTCTGTCATCACAGTAGCAAATGTTGCTGGGTTTCAGATCCCTATGCACAACCTGAAAAAGGCATATAATCATTTTGGAATTTTCTCGAAAAATCACTCCAAGGAGTGAAACAAACAAGCAATATTTTGTAGCTGTTGCATTAATCTTACCCCCTGGGAATGTAAATACTCCACAGTCTTGGTCAGTGTGCAGATGATGTCGGATGCATCTTTCTCTATGAAATTTGGCACGGTCAAAACTCTGTCAAGCAGCTCACCTCCTCTCAACAAATTCTGAACCAGGTACACACGTTGGCCATCATCAAACACCTAAAGATGGGAGCATACACACAGATTAATGTAAAAGTAATGAAAAAAGAACTCCAAAATTGAATTATAGGTTGCGTCAATTCAGATTCAGATTTCACATACGTCCTTCAACGTGTTGATATTGGGGTGCTGTCCATATCTTAGAAGAATCTCAATCTCTTCAGATGGATCTTTCCTTCCTCTCTCAATAATCTGCAAATCAGAATCACTCATCAGCATGTCCACAAAAAGTACAATTTATTCATATTTAATTATATTGCAAATATATTTCTTGTGATGGTAGAAAGCTGTTTCGAAGGCCACAATCTAAAGACGATGATTATGGCTACCACAAGTGGTATGCTGGCACCCTCTCGTGGTAAGTGAAAGACTGATGCTTTGATTGTCAGTCACACATTCATGTTATGGTTTTTCAGAAGAAAGTGTTTTGTGCATAGTTACATACACACACCTTTGAATTCCCACCCCATATTTACCTTCACTGAATATTCCACAGCAGTCACTCTATGAAGACATCTCTTGTAGACTGAGTTGGTTGCCTGGCTTAATTCTTCCTTCAACTCATAAATGTCACTGAAGGCCACATCACCTCGGAGATGCTACAGTCACACACACATGCATGATTATTTGTGATAATAGATTGAGAGGGTTATGGTGTGTCTTAATTGTGTACCTTTGCAATCGGATTAATGGTGTTGCCCTCCTGGCGGGCAGGCAGAACGTTGGCCACACTTGGTTCTTGACTTTGATTGGTGGCAACAAAACTGAAACCACGGAACAGCTGGTGTGTGTTTGCACTGGGTGGGATGCCAGGAGAGTCTACATTGGCAAAGATGTACAAGACCACATGCAGAAGCAGACACCTTGGTTTTTAACACATTTTGGTTTAAAATGTGACTACATAAGTATGTTTTGTGGTTACCAGTGGGTGTTCTGGAGGTGAACTCCGGGTCAAAGTGAAAAGTGTCCTCGGGTCTTCCAACGGTTGGTTTGAATGGTGGCCGAATTTCTTTCCTGTACAATTTCTAAAATGAAACAATAATTAAATTAGAAGCACAATGACACATTTGACCCTGAAATTGAATATTGAAAATGACAGTGTATAATGGGTTTCTATTATACATATATTGTTGTTGTTTTTTTTTTATCTTAATACATTTCATTTTATTCTCACCTGACACCACCGCCCTTCAATTAATAAAAATAAAAAATGTAATACTTCACTTTTCCTATAGATGTCTCTACTTAATAGAAAATGCCTCACTGAGCCTTATACTGAACAAAGGGTGCCTGACTGTCACAGCCACTTGGTCTCAGTGTTGGTCGACAATAGACATCAAATAAAACTATCTTTATTGTCCAATCTAGTGATGCTAATTGTGACGGCAAAGAGTTCGCTGAGTGAGATTTATAAGGTTATAACCTCGCTCACAGATGATCAAACATCCCTACTAGAATGGCCATTAAAGCTAATAGGATTAGTACGTTACAATATAATTTGGGGGACTGGCACAAATGGGAGGTAAATGGTTCTGTTAGATGTCTAGTGGCCAGCTCTTAGCTGCGGCGTGTAGTGTACAGCTACGTATCATATAAAAATAGTGGTCATCATATACAAAACATTTTTAAAGTCACCGTGCATCATACAATTTTACACATTTGCATGTCTTAACATTGCATACTAAAATGTCAGCGCACTCACATTCCACTTGATCGATGCGAAGAAACAATGACTCTTGATTTCATCCACCCCATCAGGTCCTGCACCTGTGAATCACACATTTATTGTAATGTTTTTGTTTCTTTTCCAGGGTTGCCGGGAGTTGAAGTCTATCCAGCCGAGACCTGGAGCCTAGACTAAATCACACGGTAAATGTAAAGTATCATAACAGAAGGTCTAAATGATTTTAATGTACACAATACCTAGACGGTTAGCAGGGTTCCTCTTGAAGAGCGCTCTTAATAAACTCTGCACCTCAGGACTAAGGAACTGCGGCATCCCCAATTTGGCCCTTCAAAAACATAAAAAGAAACATTCAACTTTCCATAAATGAAGTCATGTTTTTCTTTTGTGTGCTTCATTTTGTCTCTTCTATTACGAGACATGTTTTATTAACAGTCAATTCCAATTGACAGTCAGTTAATCAACTAATTTATTCTCATCCCTAATGAAAACAATACTAAGTGTATCACTACTTAAGAAAAACGCTCAATGACTAAGAGGATTTAATCTTACTTTAGAATAAGGGCCATTGTTTCTTTACGATCTTTTCCTTGGAACGGCAACGATCCTGTCAGCATCTCAAACTGCAAGACACACAAGAATACTCTTCAGAACAAATTGCACTTGGTGCTAATGTACAACAAGAGGGCTAAAAGAACAAACAAATGTTACCATTAATACCCCAAATGACCACCAGTCAGCGCTTTGTGTATGCCCCCTCCTGTTCACCACCTCTGGCGCCATATACTCTATGGTTCCACAGAAGGAATACGCTCTTTTGTCATGGTCGATTGCTTCCTTACTCAAACCAAAGTCTGGTGGCGGAGAAATTGTCTACGTTTAGAAGGAGGGGCAAGAAAAAAACAACAACGTCAAGGTAGGCACACTTGGATGTACTTACCGGTTATCTTTATATGTCCTTCTTCATCCAGAAGAATGCTGTCGAGAAAGATGAAAATTGATACATCAATCAAAAAAATAAATGACCGAGCAATCACATAAACATAACCTCCATTGGCTGAGACAGCAAAAGAAATGTGCTTATACTTTTCAGGTTTGAGGTCCCTGTAGATGATTCCCAAGCTGTGCAAGTGGTCCAATGCCAAAGCCAATTCTGCAAGGTAAAACTTGACATCCTCTTCTGTAAACATCACCTGGAAGATAAAAAGAAAAGACATATCAAAAAACATCCAACGCAGTGACACTGCAGGGAGAAAATATGCTACAGTATAGTCTTGGGAACTTTCTTAAATCTGTGTTCTACACAAACGTGGCTTGACATTGTTTAAACCTGACAAATACCAAACTAACCTCTTTTGATAGACGAGTGAAAAGGTCTCCCCCACGGAGGAAGTCTAGGATTAGGTAGAGCTTCCCTTCTGTCTGGAAGGCTACACACACACGCACACACACACACACACACACACGCACGCATGCACATACACACACACCAGATATGACACATCGGGGCTTAACAACTGCGATAAGGCTTTAGGATAATCACAGTGTTATTGCTCAGCACGTATTTAGAGTTGAAAAGGTGAAAAAGTGAGCCTGTTCCAACGTAGTAAATTTGTTAAATAACAGCTTTGAGTAAAACATATCACTTTGAAACATTGGGTTGGCGAATTAAACAGAGTTTACCGTAGTGCAGTTTGACTATAAATGGGTGGTTGACCTCTGCCAAAATGTCTCTCTCCATCTTGGATCGCACACGATCTCGAACTTGGAAGGAGAGATGAAGAGATTTGACATAAACATCCTTCTGGTAAATCTGCATTGCATTTACTTGATTTTAAAACATATATGTATTTCATATTTTTAGAAGAAAAATCACTGAAATCACTTCTAGTGGGCCTTTAGAAGTCATTTGCAACCGTACCTTTAAGTGTGGCTTTTTTCAGGACTTTCATTGCATACAGTTGTCCTCGGTCCACCCCTCTGATCTTTCGCACCAAAAATACCTGAAAATGATCAAGTTCATCCATCAGCGTTGTCAGTAATACATTATCACTGATGGAGTGGTAGAGCGTTGTTTGAGACGTCAGATTTCCAATATGTACCTTTCCATAGGATCCCTGTCCAAGCACCTTAAGTAGCTGGAACTGAGACGGGTCAGCTTTCTCAAAGCCTTCTTTAACATGGTGGCTGATGTCTATCTCCTTGAGTATGCTGTCATCCTGGTAGAAGAAAACAGAATTGCAGCCATTTTTGCTACTGTTCAAGTACAGGAGCAGAATTGCAGAGACACTAATTTCAAGGGCAAACTGGAAGAAAAGTTTTGGCCAATTCATGCAGAAACATATTTAAGGTTTTGTCGATGTTAGTTTATGTCGAAGATGTTTGAAGGTCAGCGCTCTTGTGTTCCTCATAAATCATTCAGCCATGAATTTTACAGACCTTGTTTTGTGCACTGGGAACAGTTCCAAGTACATTGTGCAAGTTCCAAAGGTGAGGAATAGAATTTTGAAAAATGTGTTGATAAGATAAAAAATCAAGGTGAGCAAAAGCATGTGGTCCAACCCGCTGATAATGAATCCATTTGTTAAGTGTGTCCTTGCATCAGAATATGTCTTGAAGGAAAAACCTAGCACATTGAAGCCCCAACGTGAGACTGCCATAATGAAATACCAACATGCATTTGAATTTTCATTACCAGGTGAAAGCTAACAATAATGCATCAAGGGCCATTGACCTCAATTGTACACAGGCGGTGAAGCATAAAGCCTTTTTTCAGCTTATTCAGTCAGTTTAATCGAGCATATGATTACGTGCCAAACTGCACTATAGCACATTTGTTTAAGCTGAACTGGATGCCATTTTGACGGATCACTTTTTGATGGATCCTGGTATGTATTTATGAAAAGGAATTGACAGTTACCAGTTACAAAAAAGACATTGCTAAAAATGGAGAAACATTGCAAAACCAAGCATGTTTGTATTTGGTAAACAACTCATAACACTTATGGATGATAGACACTTTTGAAACTATAGACCCAACACAAATGTTTTATTTAGCATCTAAATAAGTTCAATCACCATCTACTACAGATCACAGCTGTCAGCCTCATGCATGGACTAAATGGACTAACACTCCGGTTACAAAGACCATCAGGGCAAAATGATATGCAAAAAGGAAACTTAACTTCTGTGTATCACAAGAGGTTGTCAGTAACAGTGGTAACGTAAGATGGCTGACCTCTGGCTTCAGCGATTATTAACCCATTCATATATACTGTAAGTCCGTGGCCCCATGTTGCGGTTGTTAAATGCTTCCGCCATGTTAAAGAGGAGTTTCCCTTAGCCACTGTTGTTGAAGTGCTTGCTCATGTCAGGATCCTTTGAGCCCAAGGAGAAACAATTTTAAAACCCTGGTATTGTTCTCGTAAATGCAAATTTGCCTCTCTGGCCTTTTCTTGCAGGTGCATGAATCATCCAAGCATCATATTACTTACTGACACTGACCGACAACCTAGCAGGTAAATGGACGAGTAAATATCTTTATTTATATAGTGCTTTCACAACAGCATATAAAACAATTTCAATAGTGCACAATATTAACTATATGCTTTGTTGTTTGAAGCAGTTATAGATGATGAATGTCTTTCATCTATTTATATAACAAAATACAAAGTGAGCCGCTAAACAACATGCTGCCACCCTGTCCGGCTGACTCTGATCTGTTTGGGCTATAAATAGACCACCCTTGCCGTGGTATCCATTGAATCAATCTGTCTGAATCCATTTATCTATCAAGCCGCCTGCCCGCTGGTTTGCTCATCTGTCTGAGTGCATTCCCAAGACGCCTGCCTCTCTCTCGGGCAAAGCAGTGGCCAGCTGAGGTGTCCTGGACCCCCGGACAGGCAACGACATTGGCGACACAGCAGCAGCAGTGACCTCACGCCACATTCCATCCCACAACAAACCAAAGGACACACAGCACTACCATGCTGCATAACAGTTTTTGAAAATCCAGCCATACAATGGACATTGTAAACACCTTGAGCTCATCTCATTAAGATGATCTACAACATACCTACACATTTTGATGGTAATATTATGGGTATTATACACACACACACGGGCACGCACACAATGTTTTATTATATTTTGAAAACACTTTTGAATTTTCAAACTATTGCTGAGTAACTTGTTAAATTTGTTCACATTGTCATCAATTATATGGTCAGTGTGAAATTGCACAAATAGTGAAAATGTCTTCACTTTGTCATGTTTTAGGTTGAAAAGCTCTATAATGCACAGGAAGCAAGAAATATGTCGCTGGATCATTAAAACAAATGACCAATGTAAGTATACAATACAATACAGCCATTTAAACAATGCACCAATCGATTGTACAATTTGTGCCAGACAGGCCTCTATTTTCCCTTATAAATTTTGGCATGCACATGAGCACACGTCACGTATTATGAGATGCTTTCTGATCAAAACGTGGTTTACTTCACCTGCAGGCTACAAACGTGACCCACCTCCAGCTGACAGAATCCCGTCGCGTTCTTGTTCCGGGCGGCCTTGTTCTTCAGGTAGATGGAAAACCATCTCTTCACAGTGAATTTTCGCGTGCTGGTGTCCATGGCAACGATCAGACCTGCGCATCTGTTCCCTTCGCAAAGGACATGTCTCCGTGTGGAGGTAAACGCGCACGGACGATCGGATTTGATGGTGTCTCTAATAGGGAGGCGATTCCTCCGCTTGTCCTGTCATGACGCGGTCGATGTGGCGTTTGAATTTCGCCATTATTTCCATACAACCCGCAATCGCCTTCTCACCTACTGTTTATCCCGGAGCTTCCGTATCGTTTTCTATGCGCATGAAGGACAGGTGAACCGGTTAAATCGAGTGTTGGCTAAGAAGGGGTGAGGTGCAGCCTGACATCAGTTGCCCATGCGTGTGTTGATCCTCACCCTCCTCTTGCCGCTTCCCTCTTCCTCCCAACAGCATGCAGCAACAGCTGGCGAGATCACGTGGTGTCACCTTGTTTGTCTCCCATCGCATCCTTTCTCATTTAACCTCACTCTGATGGAGGCAAAAATTGAGCGCAATGATTCTGAAAGCAGGATGTGGGAAAACAAGTCGGAACAGAACAACCAATGGAAAATGTGACATGCTGTGGATGACATCGATCTTTCAAATCAATACTGATTGATTGAATTATGCAGCGCTGTCCGGGGGGGGGGGGGGGGGGGGCAGTGCGCGTGTACGTGCACGGATCTGTCATATCAGCAGCTTTGCATAGCTGCAGTGTTACATAAGAAGGGGTGGGAGGTTATGCTGTGAATGAATTTTGCACTCTACCTGGGTCAAGTGACCAAAGCAAAATCCTTTTTTTTTAAATTTGATATTGTTAATACCATTACAAAACAGACCAGCAGCAAAAAGTATTAACCTTGGCGGAGAAGGGTACGGTATTTCCCCATGTGGGATTATAATTCATAACATCTTTTCCTACCTCACCCAAAGACAGCAAAATGAATTCTGAACATGTTTCAGATTCTACCCAGAAATACTGCAGAGTACTGTACGGCATTTCTCTAATGTTAGTCATAAGATGCAGTCTGCTGTGTCGTATGGAGTAGATTCAGGATTATGGACATGGTGTCTCTGTATAGATAGGATTAAAGCTCTGTAAGGAGATCACAATATTAATATACATGCAGAAAGACAGGCTGAAATACAGCATCAGCGCAATACAGCTACTCACTTGCTACAACAATCTAATGAGATTGGATCCACAAGAGGCGGAATCATCAAGTCTGCCATTGCAAAGACAATGCTTAAATTTGACATTCATGTTGTTACAAGGAAACCAAAAATAGAAATCCATCCATTCTCTATGACCACATATACGTTGAGGGTTACGTTAACAATCGAAGCACTTTGTTTTGGATATTGCCAAACAAAACTGAGCATTATTTTCCTGGTAATGTAACTTTTCTTGAACCTATTGAAAAGTTGTGTTGGTGCACACGATTAAGGGGCTAGTGCACAGTCGTAGGAATTGATGCAGAATTGGTATAGTAACAGAAGACAAAACTCACACACAAAATGAATCATATTTTTTATTGAAATCCAACATATTCTGATGATTACTTCCCATTATGCATTGACATTAAAAATAAAATGGCACCATAAACTGGGAACCATAGCAAATTTTCCTCTGCACGCTGTTCCCTGAAAGTTGCATTACAATCCTAAAACAGTAGCGTATGATTCCAATAAACTTGCTCTGCCCCAGAATAACATATTTTATATCACGCTAAACTAAATCATCATTAATTCGTGCTGCTCTTAAATCATTGCATTCACCAAACACAGTCTACTATATAAGACGACGACATAGATTTTAATGCTGTTAGTGTAAACAACCTAAAATAGATCATGGTTGGATATGAAAACAATTTTCCACATACTGAAAAGACGTAACTCAACAAAATGAGACTTGTTGTGCAAAACAATAAGTTAAAATAAAAACAAAGATACTGTGGCACAACCATATCGATGATATTATAAAGAAAAAAAGGAAGCTCATTGATTTATTAGTAGATGGGTTCAACCTATAAACAGACAGATGAAAAATGGAAATGGTTTTGGTATTGACTACAAGTATTGCAGGACAATAAATTGGAGTAAGCATTCCTATTTCAGTCTGTGTGCATTGTGACTCGCTTGACATCAGTACAGTTAACGGTAAAAGTATTTTTGTGTACTGTATGTATACGTTTGTCAACGCGGTAGTGTTGTAGTGTTTGCTTTTCAAAGAGGTGGATAGTAAACTGGTGCGTCTTCATCACAGACACTGTACAGAGAGGAAGAGATCTCTTTCTCACAATCCAAGAGGGAGAAGTCGGGGCAGAAACAAATCTCGATCTGAGCCAAAACCTGCACATCGCCATCCTGGAAAACGCATCAAATACTGAGGTGAACTCAACACACTGTGAAAGAAATTTGTAGAGATTCCAACATTCATTTAAGACGCTCATACCTTAGATGGATGGACACATTGTATCTTAGGTGTGACGCCATAGAAGTTTTCTATGACTGCTTCAATTTGAGAAAACTACAAAATGAAAAACGCCATGCCACATCAAATAAAAACAACACAAATATAGAGTACATACTGCAATAATGATGCTCTAGTCTCGATTTGCGCGCAAATTTACGTTTTTGCAAAACAAGGTTAGTTATCAATCTGTTGTATGGAAGGCAACAAGCAAGGTTAATTGTGGCGTATGTCATTGAGTGGAAGAGTATTTCATAGTTTTGCTGTCGCAATGTGTCAGTGGCAAAAATACCTGCAGATGAGCAAAGGTGTAAATTTTGTAGCAAATAAAACAGTCTAAGACCAATTACTGAAAACTGGATAATTTGGATCACAGTTGCAGGCAATTATTGTTCTACACTTCTCTATGTGATGCATTCCAATACAATATGCTGTAAACAGAAATACTTACTTTGTAATATTTTTCAGATGGGATAATGTCAAATTTCCTCAGGATACTACAATGACAAAGACAGAAATAGAATTATACTGTGGACATTATCAAATGAACTGTAAACGTGTTTTGACAGTCTGCAAGTTTTCAGTACCTATTCAAGTCCACTTTATGGTACAGTTCCAGTGCTTTGCTGAAGTATTTATGTTGACTGTTAAGCGCAGGTGCTTTGGCAGCACATGTGCCATGTTTGGACCATTCGTACTTCCTGTAGCCATAGAATAGCATTTACTTTCCGGAAGTATAACAAATCATAAACACACTTCAGAGGTGATGAACTGTCTCCAAGTTAATCATTTCAATAGGTGAATTTTGATTAAAAGAAGAACTATTAACTGAATTACTGATCTTCTTACCAAAATCCAGATGATGCAGGTTTCAGTAAGTCAGGCCAAGACTTCTCCATGTCTGGGAGCAAGTCCTAAAAATAAACAAGAGTATTATTATCATCATCGTCATTATTATTATTATTATTATTATTATTATTATTATTATTATTATTATTATTATTATTATTAGTAGTAGTAGTAGTAGTAGTAGTAGTAGTAGTTACACTTACAAAAGAAAAGAAAATACCTTTATTTCAGATGTGTTGAAATGCCATGATGCATTACAAAGAGCGCCTTTGTTAGGCCTGCAAAATTACAGCATACATTTAATGTGACACATCAGTGTCATGTTTCATTACCTTAGAAAAGGAGAAGAGTGCACTAATGCATTTTTTTGTCATATTTCTGCATAATAATTATGAGAAATGGGCCATTTACAGACATAGGAAGTCATTCTATGACACACACACATACCAGAGTCCATGCAGTGTCCAGTAGGTGATGTTAGGATGATGACAGGCCTCCACCTGAAATTTATCACAAACTGATAATCTGATCTCATCACCTGCATTACACGTTCATAGCAACCACACAATTAACAGAGAACAATACAAAGATACATTCGTCCGATGAAAGAAAAACAGCACCCTCTGGACTGCATGGTGTCACAATCAAAAGCACAGCAGCCTCATGACTGAAATGTCATATGACCCCACAAGCTTCAAAGTTGAGTCAGTGGAAAAAAGCCCGTCAAAAATCAGCAACATTTGCCGCTGAGATTAAAAAGGTAAATGATTCATGGATTTGCACTACTAAAAGGCTGAAAGAAACTCACAGAACAGAAAGTGTTGGGCCAGTGGTGGGTGAGGATGAGTTTGGTCCACATGTGTCTACGGGAAAAATCAAACATGTATGCCACAGAGACAATTCTTAATAAATTTACTGAACATTAACAGACAAGAATGCAGTGCATGTACCCCCCCCCCCCCCCCTTGTACTTACGGGGGTGACATAGCAAAGGCAGAGACTGCTGCCAGACAGAACAGAAGAGGATACCTCAGACTCATGTTGAATCTAAAGATACAAGAAAAACTGTGAATAATTGTTGATCACTGATTATCAGCTTCTACACCAACCATCTAAGGAAACGCTAAAACTGATTAATACAATGTTTACTTGAGTCCTATTATTCCAAAGTAACTACTCTTAAGCACAATTTTTGGCTATTTACTCACATCTGTTGATAAACAATAACTGAATCTTTGCACTACGCTTTTATTTTCCTCAACAAAAACATTGCAAATGAAAACGGGCTGCGCAATTTGCAACAACAATAATAATTATTATTGTTATAACCCTAAAACTACTGGTACTAAACTGATCTATTATTTTAACCATTTGTTTAAACAAATACCAGCAGTTTCTCTGCATTTACAAAGACAACGATGCTCAGACATGACAACTTAGTTCTTTTACACATTACGTTTATTGCCCAGAATTTACAACAGCGGCTCAAGTTCGAAGTCCAATGTCAAAATGCGAGATACATAATGCATGAAATCGAAACGTTTGATGACTCACTGCAAAGCCAGTATGCTTCGCGTGGAACAACTTACTTTTTCCAATGTTGGGAAATTGCTTTGTGAAGGCTGCCGATTACTATCAGCTCATGTTCGCGTACGACACAGAGATGTTGTCACAGGACGAGTGCGGTTGTTTACGTTTTGCATGTACTTCCGTCTCCTACTGGTTGAGCCAATCACGAGTGCCGTCGACCACATTCATGGTCACGTGATACATTTGGCACTCCCTTTATGTACCGCAAAGTGCCTGGGGACGAAACATTATCGGCACTAATTTTGTCCAAAAAAAAAAAGGGCTGCATCCCTCAAACTACGTTTTTAAAGTACGAATGCGTTTTGTATGCTTAATTTGTGATTATATTTTGCAGTGTCACAATTCAGATGGTCAACTGACTATATTTAATGGGCCGCTTTTGTAAATGGTCTCTTTCACTAATTCATGTTCATCAGACAGGCTTGATTAAATGTAGGAATTGCCATGGGGCTCTTATTAAATTAATGAGTCATTATGATCTAATGCGAAAAATTAAGCTTGTCAGGAGAGCACAAAGAGGGAAACATTCACCGAGCTACAATCTGTCAGCAGGGACTGGAAGAAAATTACCACCACTTAGCTACCACAGAGCTTTGACTTACCAACTTGTCACTGTCTGCCAGCAACATTATGTGCCAAAAATAGAACTGGGCTTTATTGTCACAGTTCCAGCCAACAGGGGCTCCTTTTGACTCAATTTAGAGATGTCAATTCATCTCAACTTGTCACATATTTAGATTTTATTATTATTATTTTTTTTTACAATAGTTCAAGATGAAGTAAACAAAAATAAATCTGGACCATTGGTAATTAGTGATGAGTGATATTAGTCTCGTGTTAAGTCTTTTTCACAGGTTACTTACCATGTCAGGAATAGGGCAAGCTGTAACTGTAGCTTGTTTTATAAATAAGCACTGGCTGAGCTTCAGCATGCAACACACTAGTAAGACAAATCAGTAGAAAGATCCCAGCCTACACTACAGCATTACGTTGGCCTAATGCCATAATTGCCCAAGTCATTGTTACTTGACACATTACATCTGCGTGTTGTAGATTCTCAGTCAGCCAGGTCAAGGTGCACCGCAAAATTTGAATGGAGGCAACTGGACTTTTCTTTTTGTACAATTTGTTGTGTTTTCTTGTTTTATGGAAATGTTTAGAAAAAAAACGACTTCGATAATTAGGCATCAGTATATTAAATACAGTACACTAACTGCCATTACCATATGTCAGAAAATAATGTTTCACGGAAATAGCAATAAGGCCAAAACAAACATATATACGCAAGAATCAAAGTATTAATAGAGTTAAGTTGCAGTAGTGTGTTTCAGGCAAAAAATACATAATTTCACCCAAAAAAAGTCATAAATGTCTGCCTACATGTAGATAGACTTTTACTTGTAATATTTAAAAAAAATTCTCTGAATTCTCCCATTTATTTTCATTATAGTTCACTAACTTGTTTGAAGTAGTCCGACGTGTAGCTTGGACCATATATTTCCCCCCAACTGAAATTGCATTGGATATTCCTTACAACATTTCTCAGATTCTCCCCATTGTGCAGACCATCTTTCAAGAGTTCATCAGTTTTTCATCTCTGGGTGTTAAACTTACGTGCCAGAAACGCTAACAGACAATCAAAGAGACAACTGACTTGTTATAGTAGTTGTGTGTCTTGAAGGATCCTGGTTATATATAGGCACCTCTCTTTCCTTTTAAGGCCTCCAAAAAAGGCAGGTGGGGGTCCGTTGGAGACGCTGGAGGTTTAGTCGGCCCGGGACTGGTTTTAGGCTCCCCCGTGGATTTAGGTTGACAACTGAAGTCGCTGCTAAGGAAATCTCAAGGGGTGAGCAAAGCTTTGTCAAAACCTTATTTTATTTCCCCCTTGCTGTGTTTGGAATTTTAATGTACTTGTCTTCCAAATTGGGAGGGAGCAGGTGGGAACAAGAAATGTATCTGAGAAGGGGCGAGATGAGGTGTTGTACACTTGCACGCATAGATATGATAAAATAAAAGTGACATGTTTTAAAAGAGTCGTTGCAATATGTCTAAATCAGTGTTTGTTGTCCGATAAAACAAGAGTTATGGATGAAATGGACAGTTGTTTGCGTGTTCTCCATAGCAACGTCCTGGAGTCTTTCTGGCCTTTTGCTAAAGTTTTGTTTCAGGTCTTAAAAATAGAGTAATGCGAACCTAATGGGACTTTGTTAAACATCATATGCATGTTGTTTTAGCCATTGTAGGAATGGGACATGTTTGTACAGTTTTAGCTGAGCATTGCAGAGGTTTAGTGTTACAGACTGAGAGGTTCAAGTGTTGTTTTGGACAGTTGTACTTTTACAGTGTTGGCCAGAGGTGACGCACTGACAGGAGCAGCTACCTTTCAGTTTACTTCAGTTTCAACGCACATACAGGATAGTCAGATTTGTTGTTTTATTGTTCACTTCTGGTTGAAATGAGGCATAAAACAAACAAATGAACTACTCCCATCATTTTCATCTTCCCCATTAGAAAACTTTACTAGTGTGAACCTATGGGTCTTTGTCATTGCAAGGCAGCCAAAGAGAGATTATGTTTGAACCTGTCTGAACGTGCGTGGCCAAGTGTTCAAGTTCCATTTTGTTGATGGTGCTAACACAATACTGGAAATTTCACAAGGAACACTTGCACAATCTAATAATAACTTGTAGTTGCTCTACGTCATACTAAGAAGGGTCCAACATTTTGTTCACAATGTCAAAGGGTGAAGTATTACTTCTCAGAATGCTATTCTACACTTGGACCAAACCGCAAGTGGCCTGTAACATTAACATTTGTCATTTTAAATGGCTCTTTACACAATATGTTTGTGTGTGTTGTTATTACTGTGCTGTTATATTTGCAATAGCAAGTGATGTGTTGTAAGTACTATACAGTATATGTGTGTGTGCGTGTGTGTGCGTGCGTGCGTGTGTTGCCGATCCAACAGGTCAATATCCGCGGTGTCATCATGTGGGGCTTGATCAAGCGAGGGAGTTACAACCATGACTACCACCATAAACAGAGCCAGTATGTGCTTAAAGAATACAGCAGGTACAGGACAGCTACTTTGCAAAAACCAACGCTGTTTATGATTCTAATGATGCTGACTGTGTTCTTACTAAAAGTAGCAGCTCAGTTTAAGCGTTGCCTGAAAATGCAGCCATTCCAATGCAGCTAATAATATTTTCAAATGGTGAGCCCAATAAGAGACAAAATTGAAGAGCAGAGAAATTTACTTTATCGCAGTGTCCACGGCTACTTCAAGGTTTGAATAGTTTTAAACTGTCCGAGACTGCGTATGACAAGTAGCACAAGTCCTTTGAGGGTCCTGCCTCCTTTTAGGACTGAAGTTGAAATCAAACATTGATAGCCCAAAAGCCTCTGTTTTGGAGGGAATGGTTGTGTCCATTCTGATAGGCAGTAGCTGCTCAGTAAATGGGTGGAATTTAATGAGATAAGAAGAAAATGAGAAAGTGCTGCTCAATTGTGATGTTTGATTCCCACACGCTAACTCGAGGTTGCCCAATTCAGTTACGGCTTTTCACAACGACATTTTTTGCCACATTAATTCATAGTGCTTTGAATTTCTGTTTGCTGTCTTGTGCATGTTATTTGCTGTAATTCATTTTGCAAAGATGGCTTTCCCTAAGCTCCCCCACTTGTCCCTTGTTCTCTTTTTTTAACTCTTGCTTATGCATCCTGTCAATGCTCAAAACTGCCTTTTTTTTTTTTTGCTGTGGAAGCTGCTCATATAGAGCTAGTTTTCTTACCTATATTATTTATTTATTTATTAACCTTTAGTTTATTTTTTTGCCTTGCATTGAATCTAATTCCAAATAATGTGAATGTGATATTTTGCATGTGATATTATGTATGTGTACTGAATGAAAAAAATCTTAGTTCTCGACCTTTATCGGAATCTGCACCGACATTGAATGGGTTCTTTGGACCACGTTCCATCGACCCTAATATTTTTTACACAATTCCAAAAACATGTGAAACATAATATGGTATAAAAGAAATTACCAGTTTAAAAGTTAGAAGATATCCCTATGCATCAAAACACACTTACCAACTTGTCATTCACTTAAACGCAGATTTGCAGCTTTGGTCCCTCTGTCACCAAATAGTCTGTGACAGCCGTACTGCAGATTCCCATGGCAACGTATTTGACTACTGTTGTTAGCTTTCCTCTGAATTCCTCAGTCAAATTCTCTCTTCTACATTTAAAATGTAGCATTGGAATGATTTTTGCTCAAGGGTGTAAACATAGTCTAGACAACACCTTGCATAAAAAACACAGCTTTTGGGTCTATTGAAAACAGAATAACATTTGTGACAAGTAACTTGGTGAAAAAAAGATGATGATTTTGAAAGCTGCTAAATACACATACACCCTGATATGCAAAGTGCTGAAGTCCCGCTACTACAGCTATTGTTGGGGCGATTCTAGTGGTCGAGGCACCATCCTTGCCTCCCACATCAAGAGCTGCAACTTTTTTTGTGCTCCCCTTTTTTCTCACAACCCTCCTTGCATGCATGATATAAATCTCTCTGGAGTGCAACATAAATACAAGAGCATGTGAGATGATTTTTTATCAGGATAAGAAATAATTCAAAATAAAAATACCAAATACCGCTGACGGCTGCAGGGTTGGATTGGAGTAGTATGAAAGTAAATGGCAAATTTCTGTATTGTTGTGTCTTGTTAATGCATCTTGTAAAATATATTTTTGTGGGCATAATTTTAACATGAAGGCAATATTATAAAATATTTGCCAATATTAGGGAATTGCCAACTAAAAGCACCCATTCATTGCTTTTTCAAATGCCACATCTGTTATGAAGTGATTCAACTTTGTGTCTGTTGTTTAGCTCTGAGGAGACGTTGGACAGATATGAATATAAAACACGAGCCCACATTCGGGAAGTGGTAAGAATGTGCTCACTTCTTGTTTTTAAACTGATTTCAAAACTCACATCTATCAAGCACATAAATAAGAGAGCTGTGTGACAAAATAACCGCCATAGCATTTTCTGTTCAGTATATATGTTCAGGCTTGAGTTTCCATTTCCATTTAGTTAAACATGAGGATGCCACGCAAGTACGTGCGAGAGGAACCGATGATCAGGGGGCCATCCTTCCTGGTCAGACTCAGGTCGCACACCGTGTTTGAACACACTCCAATTAAACTTTTTTGTACTGTGGAAGGCTATCCTCTGCCTATTGTGAAATGGTGAGTAAAAAAAAAAAAAATTAAAAAGTACATAAATATGTACCATGTCTCAGTTCTACTATTTTTTTATTATTTTTTTTACTTAGGTATAAAGATGGTATGATCCTGGACATGTCATCTGGAAAGTATCTCGTTGAATCAAAAGGAGGAGTCCACTCTCTGGAGATTCCAAGGTACATTAAATAAGGACGATGTGACCAATTGCTTTGACAAGAGTTTTCTGCCCAAGTCCTAAAAGCCTCTGGGCCAGGCTGGGAGCATCATGGCACATAGTTTTCTCGAGGGAGGTTTGCGTATTTGCAGTCCCCTCCCCTCTTGGGAAGCTCAGCTGTTCAAGTGCTGACCTCAGTGTCACATGACACTCAAGGATTCCTTGAGTCATCTCGCGCTCCTCGGATCCAATCACCTTCATATCCTTCTCTTTTCACAAACACACAGTTTGAGAGCCTCCTATAAGTACTAATGGGGTTGGGTTTTTTTTGGGGGGGTGACATTAAAATGTCAAAGAATGGCCATACATGTCATTATAAACGCATGCAGAGCCTCAACATGAAAGTGTTACTTCAAGTCTCTAAATCCTTCAGTCTGCCAAGGCAAGTGTCACAGCAGAGTTAGAGCGCATGTTAATCATGCACATTCTTATCCAGAATTGCTTTTTGTCCAGCCCTCGCCAGGGACATCAGTAATCTTGTCAAGAATGCCGAGGAATTTTGATGACAGTGTGCAATAGGAGTGAGCTGTTAAGGCATTAAGAGATGAATATCAATTGTCAAGGTCAAATTCCAAATTCTATTTTATACAAGTGTATTTTTTTCCCCCCCAGATGTTCAACTGACGATACAGCCCAGTATACAGTTGTGGCTGGTAACATTCATGGACAAGCCACGAGTCAGGCTTCCATTATTGTGAAGAGTACGTCCTCCCACATTTTATTACCATATTAGACATTTTATACCATATTTAAATGTATCGCTAATGCAGGTTTTGGATTTCCTGTCTGTCATTACATTTATTTGAGTCCACAAAATGTGCAAGTAAATTTATTCACATGAAAAATCTTTGAGATGTTACCTTTTGTGCTATTCTAGCTTTTCTACATCTATTTCATTAACTGCCTTTTCCCCCCCCCCTTCATTACTTCGTATTGCTGGTTCACCATTACTTAAATAGGGGAAACAACTTTGATTTTTACTCTTGTAGGGTACAAGAAAGAAGATTTTTGTCCATATGGATGGATTCCTTACAACGGTATGTGTCAGGAAGTTATGGCAGCGGATGATATTTTTTGTATGGGTCAAATTTGGGTGATGAAAAGTTAATGAAACCCTGTTTTATAATTATAATAATTGAATGCTCATGTCATTTTCAATGGATTTCCTACCCTTTTTGTCATTTGACATTTTTTTTCACCCTGTTTTTCATAGTTTCAATGATTCCACAAATCCATTTCACTAAAATCCACATTACCTTTACGGAAAAGTTTGGCCCAGTGTTTGCTTCTGAAGGAGATTCGGCTACTCTGACCGCCGCCATGAACCTTGAGCCCAACCTGGCCAACCTGCAACCTGATGCACAGTGGTACAGAGATGGTAATTGATTACAAATTGGTCTTGTTTAATTTTCTTTTTGTTTGTCTTTTCTTTTTGTTTGCTGCTCTGCACGATTGCATTTCTTTATGTTTCTCAATTCCAGACACTCGTTTGTTTGATTCGAAATGGGTCAAAATTGAAACGGGCAGAGGAGTCAGCACCTTGACTATTCCTGACCTCTACAAAGAAGATGAAGGCTTATACACACTGCGCATGGTTACAAAAGGAGGCATTGCGCAACACAGTGCATTTGTCTCTGTTGCAGGTGAGGAATGGTGAACTAAATATTATATACATCCAACACCTTTAGCATGAATGAAACCAAAATTATAATGAAATTTTGTCAAATAAGTTGAAATTTCAATTCCATTTGCCCGGTGTTCTGCATCTATACAAATAATGACTCAATCAATGTCAACTTGTCACTTGCTGTGTAGACGGTCCTACCCCAGTCGCTGGTGCACCCGGTGCTCCAATGGACATCAAGATCCACGATGCCAACAGAGATTATGTCATTGTGTCATGGATGCCTCCCAATACGACGACAGAGGGACCAATTCTGGGATACTTTGTTGACAAGTAAGAGTTGCCATTGAGTAAACAAGAGCTATTCCCCAAATGTTGACCTTCTCACAGTAATGATACTACAGGGAAAAAAAACAGCTTAAAGCTAAATTATAAATATCAATAACGTCTCTGTATCCTTGTTCAGTTCAAGTTTTCTTTTCACTCAACTTTTCAGAAGTGAGGTTGGAACCGAAAACTGGACTCAATGCAACGATCAGCCCATAAAGATCTGTAAATATCCAGTGGCTGGCCTGTTTGAAGGACACTCGTACTGCTTCAGAGTCCGAACCGTCAACGCCAAAGGAGTCAGCAAACCTTCGCGCATGTCTGCACCCATCGCTGCGCTAGACCCGACTGAGTTTGGGAGGCTGCACAGTGAGTGGCACTGGAATACTAAGGGTTAAGGTTTCAAACTCGGGTTGATTAAAACAAAACAAAAAACAGTATATTGTACAGTAAATATTTTCTTTAGCAGTTAAAGTTGGCCTGTTTTAATTTTTCAGTGACTTTGCCATAAGTGTGAAGTGTTCTGTTTCCAACTATAGATGAATGTAATCATACTAAAATATTGAAGTAATAATCATGACTTTTGCTGTTTTTGTAGCTAAAAAACTTGGAGGAAATCTGGATGTCGTCTCTTGCCATGATGAAGTTGAAGGTGTGTTTTTTGACTTTGAATTTCTTGTATACATTTCTCCTTGTACAATGCTATTGGCAGTGAATTTTTGCTCCCTTACATACTTTGTGTAAAGCTGAAGGAGAACCTCCAGGTGCTCCATCGGGCGTTCATGCATCGGAAACTGACAGGACTTACATTGTTCTGAGCTGGAAAGCTCCGGCAAAATCCAGCAAGGCTCCCATGTGGTACTACATCGAAAAGGTGAGCCAGATATTTATCTCTTCTGACAGTCAGCCAATGATCACTGCTACTTTGGTTATCTAATGTCAGATACACACTCATAAATAATGTAAATGATTTTTGCATTTCAGTGACAGAAAACGATTATCCAATAGTACATGGAGTAACAATGGTTGTCTCTTTCGCTGCAGACTTTGGCAGACAGTGAGGCGTGGCAACGTGTCAACACTCAAGTCCCAATTCGCTCCCCTCGTTACGCTGTCTTTGACTTGTCAGAGGGTAAACAGTACAGATTCAGAGTCGTTTCTGCAAACATGTATGGATGCAGTGAGCCGTCAGAACCAAGTCGACCTATTGAAACCCAAGAGATTAAAGGTCTTCAATCGTGTTCATGTCTTTCCGTCAGTATCCATCATGATTGATGTGATGACAACGTTAATACTGTTGCTTCATTCCTTTGGCATCAGGTGTCCCTTCAGCGCCGGGTCAGGTCATTGCAACTCGGGAAACCGACACCTCTGTCCTCATTCAGTGGGCTCCTCCAAAAGAACCCAATAATCTGATTGGCTACTACATCGACCAGTGTGTAAAGGGTTCCAAAGACTGGACCTCAGCCAACCACAAACCACACAAGAGCACTAAGTACGTTTGCAGTAAACAAAACAAAAAATCTCAGGCAGAGATTTTGGAGTTTTGATTAGACTCAATGGCTCTGGTGATTATTGAATAGTGTGAGACCCATGTGACACTCTCGTTACAGGTTTGTGGTTAGTGGTCTTACCACCGGAGAAACCTACGTGTTCCGTGTCCAGGCTATCAATGAGATAGGCCTCAGTGAGGAGTCCCAGGAGTCTGCACCACTCACAGTCAAGGCTGCCCTCAGTTCGTATTTCCTCATTTTGAAATTAAAATTAGTTTCATATTCTGTGTTATTGCTTGTATCACTGCTTTTTAATTCATTCTTAAATTTTCCATCTAGCCACACCTTCCGCGCCTTATAAGATTGCTTTGGTGAACTGCGATGGACATTCAATGGTCCTGAGCTGGAAGAAGCCCCTTCACTCCGGGGGAGCATCAATTAAGGAATATTATGTCGATAAGAGACGTAGTGGAACAGAGTTTTGGAGGGAGATCAATATTCCACCAATTGCTGAAAGACTTTTCAAGGTAATGTATAAAACCTTAAATATACTATACTAGAGGTCCCCAACCACCGGGCCGCGGACCCGTACCGGTCCGTGGGTCACTTGGTACCGGACCGCCAAGCCGCACAGGAAAAAAAAAATATATATATTTCTTTTTATCGACGATCAATTAATTCAGGTCAAGACACTCGTCCCGGTCACGTGACAAGTTTCCCCAGTCAAAGCTAGCAAAAATGAGTAAGAATTCATTTTGAAAATTATAAAAAAAATTGGCCATTCTCTCCCAATTACATCAATCGGTTCAGGTCAAGACACTCGTCTCGGTCACGTGACGTTACCTCAGTTGAGCCCACGAAGCAAGCAAAAATGAGCAAGAAACAGAGATGTTTGGAAAGCTTCTTCGTAAAGGGAAAAAAGCCCAATGAGATGGGATTTTTTTTTACCTCATCTAATATGTATCAAGCATACGATCTGGTGTTATAGAACAGCCTAGACAAGTAAATAACAAAAAGAAAAGAAAACTTGTAAAAGGTACTACCTTATGTTTTTCCTTGTTGAGAGAAGCGCGTAATGCAATGCAGATAGTAGTTTGACAAGCATTAGTACATTCATGCCAAGCACATTTCAAAGGGGTTTGGGAGTCGAACACTAAATCCGAGGTGTTCGAGCCCAGCGACGGAGCCACTCGCCAAACGTGCCGGCTCGGCGGTCATTCCGCTTTCACTTCGAGTCATTCTTATCGTTCAGTATTTCGTTCGGCGCACGATGGGTAGGTACAAAATAGTCGTGAGTGAATGATTCGTTCAAAATAACTAATTTCTTCAGTTCATATGACTTCAACCAGCAAGTGTCAGTAATGCGCATTGAAGCTGGTGCCACCTCGCCGTAAAACAAAACGAAGAAGAAAATGACGTAACTTCCCGTTCACGAACGAGTAGTGAATTGCATTTCCCGTTCCAACCGAACGGATCTGTGAGTGAACGAGTCAGTGATTTGCATTTCCAGTTCATCGCGAGAACGGATCAGTGAGGGAACGGAGCCTGATTTTCCCGTTCGAGAAGAAAGAACCACTCACTGAAACACCACTTCTTTTATGCACGTTTTCTCCAACCTAACGGCTAACTTTGATGCATGAAGGGATGCGCCGTTATGCAACAACGGGGAGATTATGCTTCTCTTTGGGTAATCTTGATTTTATAACACTTATAGTAGTTTTTCAATAACGTGTATGCATATAGTATATGCCTAAATATTGTTATCCAATATATCTACTGCAATTTCACATTAGATTGCTGGTTTGAAATTTACTTTTAATATTATTATTATTACTTTTAAATAAACACTTATGTTAAAACTTGTCTGGCGTTTTATTCCTTTTATATTCGCCAATTAAAACATAAAAATCTGACATTTGGTTAACTGGCTTATATGACAATATGTGTTTTACGTTGTTATAGGAGTTGGTGTCCCCCAAAGTAACAAATGTCGGCATAACGAATGTTTTTTTCAACCTTTTATTCAAACACATTCGGTATAATAACACCATCAACTACAATCCAACAAATAGAAAATTAAAACATCAATGTCGGCATAATGTGTGTCGGCTGGCATAGCAGCAACGCTGTCTGTCACTCACTCGTGAATCTTCGCGAACGAACCTGAAAATGGTGGTGTACCTAATGGGGTGTCTGTGTGATGTCACAGATCAACCAGCCAATCAGGAGGTGGGGGTGAGGGCGGGTGTGGCACTTTTCACTTTCACTTAAGCTTTTTCCCTAGTAAAGTGGCCTGTGATTAGGTCCACCTCATGGACACTTCAATAGGTACACTACACGGTAAAAATGAATAGATGAATAAATAAATAAGAAAGTGTAGTGAACGATTCGGTGAACGATTCTTTTGAACAAATCTTTTGAATGAACCAATTCTAAAGATTCAGTTCACTTAACTGGAATGCACATCACTAGCACAAAAGAGTGCAGACGGCCAAGGGCTCCCAGGTTGAAATTGCCAACTGGTTAGTGACATGGGCTCTTGCCCGCTAAGAACTTGGTTCGATCCCAGGTCTGCGAATGCACCTAAGTCTGCTTTTACTGTGCAATTAACCCTTTATTAATTCATTTATTTTTTTACCCCATGGTCAAAGCTTAAATGAAAGTGAAAAGTGCCACACCCACCCTCACCCCCGCTTTCTGATTGGCTGATCTGTGACGTCACTTCGACACTCCATTAGGTACACCGCCATTTTCATGTGTACCTAATAACAGGCCACTTTATTAGGGAAATATCATGGTCAAAGGTCATAGGTATCAAGCTTTAGTCCTCGGGGCCGCGTTCCAACATGTTTTCCAAGTGACCCTCGTTAAGCGCACCTGCGTGAAAAGTTTTTGGTCACTTTCACGTTCTGCAGGAGCTAAAACTTTTCACGCAGGTGCACTTAACGAGGGAATCCCACGGACACTCCATTAGGTACACCGCCATTTTCAAGTGTACCTAATAACAGGCCACTTTATTAGGGAAATATCATGGTCAAAGGTCTCAGGTATCAAGCTCTAGTCTAAAATGGTGGTGTACCTAATGGAGTGTCCGAGTGATTCCCTCGTTAAGTGCACCTGCGTGAAAAGTTTTTGGTCACTTTCACGTTCTGCAGGAGCTAAAACTTTTCACGCAGGTGCACTTAACGAGGGAATCCCACGGACACTCCATTAGGTACACCGCCATTTTCAAGTGTACCTAATAACAGGCCACTTTATTAGGGAAATATCATGGTCAAAGGTCTCAGGTATCAAGCTCTAGTCTAAAATGGCGGTGTACCTAATGGAGTGTCCGAGTGATTCCCTCGTTAAGTGCACCTGCGTGAAAAGTTTTTGGTCACTTTCACGTTCTGCAGGAGCTAAAACTTTTCACGCAGGTGCACTTAACGAGGGAGTCACACGGACACTCCATTAGGTACACCACCATTTTAAAGTGTACGTAATAACAGGCCACTTTATTAGGGAAACATCATGGTCAAAGGTCATAGGTGTCAAGCTCTACTCCTTGGGGCCGCATTCCAACATGTTTTCCAAGATTCCCTCGTTAACTACACCTGCGTGAAAAGTTTTAGCTCCTGCAGAACGTGAAAATGACCAAAATCTTTTCACGCAGGTGTGTTTAACGAGGGTAACTTGGAAAACATATTGGAACGCAGCCCCTTAAGGACTGGAGGTCTCTCGCTCGGTAAGAACTTGGTACGATCCCAGGTGTGAGCATATATCTAAATGTGCTTTTAGAATTGGAACCTCGCATTGTATGCATATGCAAACAAATGCTAGTATTTATGTATAAATACATAAGGTGGCCCAGCCCCCAAGTTGGCAGCGCAAACCAATGGATCACGCCCACTACCTAGAGGGCGGGGTGAAATCTAATAGTGTAGGGGGGCCTAAATAATAAATACTTGCAATTGTTTGCATATGCGCACAAAGCGAAGTTCCAATTCTAAAAGCACATTTCGGTATATGCTCGCACCTGGGATCGAACCAAGATCTTACCAAGTGAGAGCCCGTGTCACCAACCAGTCAGCTATTTCGACCTGGTAGCCTTTGGCTGTCTGCACTCTTTTGTACTAGTGATGTGCATTCCAGTTCTCAAGTGAAAATCTTTAGAATCACAGGCCACTTTATTAGGGAAAAATCATGGTCAAAGCTTAACTGAAAGTGAAAAGTGCCACACCCACCCTCAAACCCACCTCCTGATTGGCTGGTTGATCTGTGACGTCATTTGGACACTATTAGGTACACCGCCATTTTCAGGCTCGTTCACAAAGATTCATGAGTGAGTGACAGACAGCGTTGATGCTATGCCAATTTTGTATTTGTTGGATTGTAGTTGATGGTGTTATTATACCGAATGTGTGTGTTTGAATAAAAGGTTGAAAAAAACATCCGTTATGCCGACATTTGTTACTTTGGGGGACACCAACTCTTATAACAACGTAAAACACATATTGTCATATGAAGCAGTTAACCAAACGTCAGCTTTGTATGTTTTAATTGGCGAATATAAAAACAAGGAATAAAACACCAGACAAGTTTTAACATAAATGTTTATTTAAAAGTAACATTATTAATTATTATTATTATTATTATTATTATTATTATTATTATTATTATTAATAAAAGTAAATTCCAAACCAGCATCTAATGAGAAATTGCAGTAGATATATTGGATAACAATATTATGCATACACCTTATTTAAAAACTACTATAAGTGTTATAAAATCAAGTTTACCCAAAGAGAAGCATAATCTCCCCGTTGTTGCATAACGGCGCATCCCTTCATGCAATAAAGTTACCCGTTAGCATGGAGAAAACGTGCATAAAAGAAGTGGCGTCTCAGTGAGTGGTTCTTTCTTTCCTTGGCAAACCAACCGTACGTCGCCATTCTGGCTTACATAGTTCACGCCAGGAGACGCAACACGTTCACTGACTGATGCGTTGATGCACGGGAAGGCAGTTCACCCATTAACTCGATCGCGAACGGGAAAGTCAGGATTCGTTCCCTCACTGATCCGTTCTCGCGAAACTGGAAATGCAAATCACTCACTCACTGACTAGTTCACTGCAATGCAATTCACTACTCGTTCGTGAACGGGAAGTTACGTTATTTTCTTCTTCGTTTTGTTTTACGACGAGGTGGCACCAGCTTCAGTGCGCATCACCGACACCTACTGATTGAAGTCATATGAACTGAAAAAAAGAACGAATCACTTTAAAAAATGATTTCACTCTCGTTTGCTGAAAAAAAAATAGTTCTTTTGAACGAATCGTTCACTTACGAGCCAACACTACCATTAAACTATATACGGAATTTCCATACAAGACAAGCGACCCATAGTGTAGTGTTTCGTGCTCTGGACTCTCACCCCAACGACATGAGTTTAAATCCCAGTGATACCAAAAATATTTTATCATGGAAAATTTTGCAACACAATTGCTCGTGTGCTGCCCCATCAAACCATACACCTCCCTAAAGCTTGGGGCAAGGGTTGGGGCTGGGGTTAGGGGTAGAGTTAGGACGAGGGTGAGGGCTGGGGTTAGGGCTAGGGTTAGGTTTGGGGCTAGGGTTAAGGCTAGGATTGGGGCTAGGGTTGGGGCTGGAGTTAGGGTGAGGGCTAGGGTTAGGGCTAGGGTTGGTCCTTGGGTTAGGGTTAGGGTTAGGGTTAGTTAGTAATTAAAGATAAGTAATTACTAATAAATAAATAATTAATAAAAAATATGTAATTTAAACTTGTTTAATATGCCAGTCGTATCATTTTATTTCATTGCATTTATATATTTATTATAAATGTATTATTTATTAATAGAAATTTACTATTTATATAAGGCCGATCCGTGAAAATATTTCTGATACGTAACCAGTCCGTGGCACAAAAAAGGTTGGGGACCACTGATCTATACTACTAATAGCGACAAACTTTTCATGTGCATGCATAATTAAATAACTGTGGGAGTATACTCTCTTTGATTGAGAGTGGCTTTCCCATTTTATAGGATAACATCTTTGCCTTCACTGACAGGTGGAGGCATTGACAGAAGGAGCGGTCTATCAGTTTCAAGTGTACGCGGCCAATCTGATTGGCCTGAGCCCGCCATCCAACCACTCAGCCGACTACATTTGTGAGGCCTGGACAATGCCTGAACCAGGTTAGCTGTGTTTGTTCTACACTGAAATGAAGAGAGAATGTGCAAATAAAGTATCCATGATGAATGATTGAGTGATTCAATTTTGAATCTTGATTGTGTGTGCTGTGCTTCAGGTCCTGCTTATGATCTGGATTTCTGTGAGGTTAGAGATGATTCTATGGTGCTCAAATGGCAAAAGCCCGTCTATATCGGCTCCGGACCTGTCACTGGTTATTATGTGGAGTATGCTAAGAAGGACACTGATGAATGGACTACAGCCAATGACACACCTGTCAATCAATGCTTCTATAAGGTAGGGATATCTGGTAATGTGCTTATTCTGTTGTTGCTTTTTGAACCTTCATTAGGAAGTAAGTAACGATTTGTTCATTCCAAACAATAGGCCTGTTTCTGTATGAGACATTTTCCTACCTCATCTCAGACATTTATGAACTGGATCTCAATGAATCAAATGTCCAGGTTGCTTCAATTACAGTCCTGATAGTTGTGTTTTTGTTTTCACCATTACCAATGGTTTTGCACCGCTACTGTGACATTCACCTGTGTGACACTGGCATCTAGTGCACAAAGTTGGCAATTGCATGTTGGCTTTGAGATGCCAGAGAACATAAGCAATCTATTAGGCATAAGCTCATTATTGTATTTAAATCCCTCTATATTGCCAATTTTACACCTACTATGAATTATTGGATTGATTTGTGTTTAAATAGATAAAAACAAATAAGGCATTTGTGGAACTCTTTTCTCATAACTGTCAGTAACATTTTTTGTTCTCCTAGGTAACAGGTCTGGAAGAGGGCTGCACCTATGACCTGAGGGTGCGCGCTGTCAATGATTCAGGTGTAGGAATGGCCTCAATGAATTCTGACCCTGTCACTGCCAAGGCTGTGCCAGGTAAAGTGAAAACCAGCTTTGCTTCAGATTAAAAGAAAACAAAAACTTTCAAAGCAAAACCCCACCAAATTGTATACACGGGCAGCTCCTGTGTTGTTGTCAGATAAGGACAGTGCAGTCAAACTATTCCCAGTGATGCTTGTGTTTTCTTTGTGCGTAATGTAGGCTCCCAGGAGGTGTCCTGCAGTGTTGATAAGAAGACGGGCGACATTGTTTTCACTTTTGAGTCGTGCCAAATGAATGCAGGCTCTCAGTTTGTCTGGAAGAAAGATTATGAAGAAATCACAGATTTCTCCAAAGGAATTGAGATTAAAACTGAAGGCAACAAGTAAGATCCCACGCACTCACTTAAAGATCTTCAACATGACTCATCTGACAGTCTTTGTCTGTCGATGTCTCGTGAAAACTTTGTTGCACAGAACCCAGCTGATCTTTAAGAATGCAGATAAAGAAGATTTTGGGACTTTCTCTGTCGCTGTCACCAACACAGACGGAGTTTCATCAAGCTTTTCCATCAACCCTGATGGTACGTTTTATTTTTGTTTTATTGTGTTGTAAATTTCTCAATCCCCACAAAAAATGTTTTTATCCCTATTTATTTATGAGTGCGGTGCATTTGAATAGAGCCACTTAAAACTAGGGTCAGGTTTTCAAACTAGGGTTAGGGTTTCAAACTGGGGTTTAAAATGAGGGTTAGGGTTTCAAACTAGGGTTAGAGTTTCAAACTAGGGTTAAGGTTTCAAACTAAGGTTTCAAACCAGGGTTAGGGTTTCAAATTAGGGTTTCAAACTAGGGTTAGGGATTCAAATTAGGGTATCAAATTAGAGTTAGGGTTTCAAACTAGGGTTTCAAACTAGGGTTAGGGTAAATTAGTCTCTAATGAGCCTTCTCAACAATCGCCTAACCGGCCCTCTCATAGATGTGCCAGTTTGCGGTCGTCTTTAAAATGAACAACATTGGGTCTAAGCCGTTTCTCTGTCGTTATGCCAGCATTTACGATGGTCCGCTTACATACAATCCATGTGTATAAGAAAACTAGCTGAGCAAGCACTAAGTGATGGAGGCAAGGAAAAAAAATACTTCAACAGAATCCATCTTTTTCCAATTTCAGTACATAATAATGCCCCTTGAACTGAAGAATTAATAATCCACACACAAGTGAACAATAATTTTGTTTTGAATCGTTTTTTTGTGCCTCTTTCCTTATGGAAGATTGCCACAGTCGAAATAGAGAGATTGAAGTGTCAAACCATGACATGAAATACAGTACAAATGAATGTCTTTGTGTTTCAGAGATGAAAAAGCTTGTGGCACTCAGCTATGATGTCAGACACCCAAGTAGGTACCTTTTGGCTGAATCCTCCATCAGTGTCTTCATTACATTTCTGTGAATAATTCATCCTTGGCTTTTTACCCGTCCTCTCTACCTTTTGTGTCTTAGCTCTGAAACAATTCTTTTGTTGGATCCAAACATTCTTTACCTGCATTTGCATCACCTGCCTAACTACTATTCATTGCTGCATCTCATTTGACTCCCTTAGCCCCTGCTCCCCTACGAATGCTGAAAGACGCTCTCCTCGGGCCCAAGTGCTAAGGAGAGAATGAAAAGATGCTTTTTTTTTAACCTCTTTCAAATATTGTCCTTTTTTCTAGTCATCCCACTGAAGTCAGAGTTGGCCTATAAAATTTTGGAGAGAGGCAGAATGAGGTTCTGGCTGCAGGCTGAGGAAATTTCCCCCAACGTCACCTACAAATTCTTTGTTAACGACAAGGAAATGTCTGGAGCTGATGTAAGACACAGTTTTAGTTAAAAAGAATAGTTTAAAAAAAAGATGGAATATAAGTATGAAAGAAGTTGGCTCTGGGCAATGCACTATGAGGATGATTCAGTAAGCTGCATTTTGTATGGCTGCAAAATGGAAAAGATCTCAAACACTTTCATAAGCATCTTACATTATTTATATATGTGGCATGAAGCAGCTTTAGTCTTGACAACGCTTTCTTTGCAGTCCATCAAGATGGGCCATGACGTATCTACAGGCGTCATCGAGTTGATCATGGACCACTTTACCGAGGAAAATGAAGGGACATACACCTGCCAGATTACAGATGGAGGCGGCAAAGCACAGAGCTCAATGGTGCTCATTGGTGACGGTAAGAGAAGCTAGTGGACAAAATATGCTGCAGTTTGATAAACCTCCTAAGTATATGTCTGCAACAGAATTAAACATATTTTCATTGATGTTTGTATGTAGTGACAATGAGACGCTCTAATTATTTCTAACTTGTTCATCTATTTTGGTTCATCTAGCTGTACCATTGAGTTGTGAAATTTTTGTTTGGCTTCTGGTATTTTTTTTATGTGATATATGTGCCTCAATTAAGGTTGGAATTCTTACACTGTACATTCAAGAAATGTACTGTGTAAGAATTCCTGCTGGCTAATTTAAATTATTCTGTGTGTGCTTGCATTCATGTGTGTGTAGCTTTCAAGGCTGCGTTGGCTGAAGCTGAATACCAAAGGAGAGAGTACATCAGAGTCAAGGAGGGTAAGAAACACAACATTATTCATTCTATGGGCTCCATATACGTATTACTTAGACTAAAGCTGGAAGCAATGTATTCAACAGGAAGAGGCGGATTACTCATTTCATTCATATAAAAGAAATAAACCAGCATACACAACCTTCATTTTTTTTTTGCACATAATTATTTCTATGTAAAGCTATTCATGGATCACCATACTCTCTCGCAGGCACACATTTTTGCTAGTGAGATGCAACACAAAAGGTGATTGTATTATTTTGTGACCTTTTTTTACACCATGGAAAAAGATGAATAATTGTGCAGCTCTCATCGTGGCGGCGTTAATTAGAATGTACCGATGTGCCTAATAATGTGACCAGCATTTATGGATGACCACACTTTCATTGTCAGAGAAAGGTTTGCACACAAAGATGTGAAATTACTGCTAAATTATTCAGTGGGCTGTTGCTGCAGTTGAAGCAATAAAGGTCCAAAAGTCGTTAAACATAATGACGTTTCATCAGTGTTTTGGTGTCCCGTTGCTCTCCAATAGGCCCCCACTTCAGCGAGTTCTTATCCCTTCACGTGGGAGACGACTGCTCAGTCACACTCTTGTGCAAGGTAAATGCAGCCAAACTCAATTATTGAACATTTGCACTCGAAACAAACAGAAGGCTCACTTGTGGAGCTCTCTTTAGCCACTCGGCTCAGAGCGGGTACAGGAAATAATGGTCTTCAATGATAACACCCATGCAGAGACTTAAATGAAATGAGTCTGCTGAGATTATGCCTTTGTGAATAATGTGAAAAAAAAAGTTTTGAAGGATATGCAGACACTCTGCAAGTACTACATAAGCTCCTTGTCAAGCTGCCGACATTTAGCAATCGTGTGGTGATTTTCTGTGGTTAGTTCGGGAGCACTACATTATTTTGGGTGACTAACTGCAGGCCACAACTCAATACGGTGGAAGAAAAGACGGACTTTTTTCATCCTGGAGCACCAAAGCAAATGCTCAGAGAAAATCTTAATGATCAATGATTTAGACAGTCTGAAGTCAGCCACGTTGAAATCATTAGGAACCAATTTACTTATGAATGGTATTAGTGTTTCTAACCTCTGCACAGTTTCACTGGGAGTGTAACACTTAAAGCTTTCAATTGTTCTGAAGGAAGATAAGGTACTTCACATGAAAAGTGACTTACAATGGTGGCTTAATGGAAGCAAAAGAGAACATTATACTCGTGATCAACCATTTAGAAGCTGTTAAAGGAAAGAAAGAGACCAAACCTGCCTCTTTATTGGCAATAAATACTCTATTGAGTTAAAAATCAATTGTCTATTCTTGTCCGAGTGGAATTTTCCCTCAAGTACAGTAATCCCTCATTTATCGCAGATAATTGGTTCCGAGACCACCCACAATATGTATTGTCACACTTTTTTTTTAACATACATACATTGTTTGTGTATCAATAAGTATATATTAAACCATATAAGTGCATATGTTATCATTATAACATTAAATAATAGTTTCAAACATGTAAATACTATATTAATACGTAGTATAAATGACATACAGAAAATAATGCATAAATAATATAAATATAGTAAATATGATACCGTGTGTGTGTGTGACATATGTATATGTAGCTAAAGTTATAATCGAACCGCGTTGTAGCGAGGGATTACTGTAATTTCAATGAATTCAAAGAAAGAAAACATTGTAACAAGTCTGCAGCTATGAGCGTAATCTTTGCGTCTTATACAAAGATGCCGATTGTTGAGAATTTTGTTTGGCATGGTATCAGCATGTTCATGCATTGAAGAGATTTTGCTGAAAGCTTGAATAATTCAAACTGGCTTGCTTCCCAACATGACTTGTAAATGACGCTTGCTCTTCAACATCCTCAACCATCACCCGAATGATCAAATTCCACATTTTATGATCAAAAATCGACATATGACTCATGCTTACCTCGACCACTGCATGATGTTTTCATAGGTTGCCAACTTGAAGAAAGACTCTGAGTTCCACTGGTTCAGAGAAGATGCAGAAATAATTCCTGATGTGAAACCTGACCTGGTATCAGGAGTCTGTAAACTGGCAATTAAACTGGTAAGTTATTTTTTGTTCCTGTTGATGTTCAAATCTTTCACTCAATACATACGATGCTACCGCTACAGTGGCTGTAGAAGGACAGCTAGACTTGATGACTTAATTAAATTTAATTGCAGTTGAGACATGTGGAAATTGGTAAACAAATGCCATCTCTCATTATTTTATTGCTGTCTGTTCTCCAGTTCTCTCTGAAAACATCGGGGCTTTACAAGGCCACCATCAGCGATGCTAGAGGGAAGGACATGAGCCAAATAGACGTTTCTGGAAAAGGTCAACTGAATTACTTACAAGGTTGATTGATGAGGGCAAAAATCAAGAATACATCGCAAAATATGTGAAATCTAGTTTACTCATTAAAACGTGTGAAGGACAGAACATGTTTTAAATATAAGTGGCGCAACTGGCCTTGCCTTCCACTTCGTATTTCATCAAATTTCAAATCCTGTAACTTTTCACCATAGTGTTTACATCAACTTCATTTGTATGTCTTATTTTGTAGTGTTTGAAGAGGCCATAAACCAGATCACCCGACTGGCTGGTAGGTGTCTTCCTGCTTCACATAGCACACACACATGCACACACACACACACACATGCACACACGCTTGCACTAATTTTCATCATTGGAGGGTCAAAAAAAAAAAAAAAAAAAAAAAAAAAAAAATTCGTATCCTTTTAGTCATACAGCTCTCCATGCGTGTAGACCAAAATTGAATTAGACTTCCCTGATGACAAGCAAAGGTGCCTGGTGACTGTCAGCAGTCCAAAAGTGGCTGTGTGATTTTCCAAAGTGACCTCTCCCACCTCTATCATCACCCACAGGAGTGAGTGCGCACGAGCTAGTGATCCACTGCACCGCCACCGGGATTCAGCTGCAGTGTCCCATGAAGTATTACACTTCAGAGATGAACATCGTCTGGTACCACGGGTAAGTCACCATTTTCAGTATGTACACCTCTCACCGCTAAGCCCCTGACTGCAATTACTGCTTACGTCTATGACAGAAATCATGAAAACACAGTGTGCTAAGTGCAGGGGGAGAGGTGATCATTTTAAGCCTGCCTGCAAATATATGAGGAGCACAAAGCACCTTGTTTGGTTTCTCCTCTCAAGTTGAAACAAAAACAATACGCTTAGGGATGGCTGCTGCAAGTGCCTTCATTATCCCTGTTATTGGAGCAAAATTGGCCTGTTTTGTAACCAAAATCACACTTGATTATTTTCCATGGAGCGGCGCGGACGTTTCTGCACTTAAAAGCACTCCATGGGGCCCAACAGAGTGAAATGCACAAACAGGTGTAAAGACAACGTGCAGGGGGAAGGCTTGAGGGGACGGTAAAGAATGAAGACGCGGGAGGCGCAAGGGTGACACGGGTTAGCGGAGGCTTTTGAGGTTATTTAATTATGCATAGAACACAAATTACGGAGATGAGATTTGTAACCTCTGCTCACGCCTTCTGCGAATGCACATGAGAGCCAATGACAGATAGCAAGAGAAAAAGGAATTGCTCTCCCTTGGCGTAACATTAGGCTGGCATGTAAACACGATTTTCCATTACCTCAAAAGTAGGCAGTACACACACTCTCATATCAACAATAATTGCATACATGTGCACCGTCTAATAATCTCTCCCACCCCGTGTCTCTCAACAGTGACAAAAAACTTTGCCACAGTGACAAGATTGTGATAGGAGGAACACCTTCCATGGCAACAATGGAGGTATGACATTTTGTGTGTATTTTGGTGCATCTAGAACTAATTCGAGTTGATGGCAGGATGGCCTCTAAAAATGAAACAAATTTAGATCACTCATTAGTGGGAATAAAAAAAAATCATTGTGTCTATAAAAGTTAATTAAATGAATGATCTCTTCTTTTTTTACCCTGAGCCAGAGAGTGTCATAATTGTAATTACCTTTCTGATGAAATAAGCATGAGTTATAGGCGTGCATGTATAATTTAATAGCCAGGCACTGATGGAATGATGGCTTTAGTGTTGATAAGCGGCTGAATGAACTTTTTGATGTAAAGGTGATTGAGCCAACTGAGAAGGACAAAGGGAAGTACTCAATCGTGATTACCGACCCGGAAGACTCACACAAACGGACGCTGGACCTCAGTGGTGAAGGTCAGTACTTAGTGTTACTTGTTTTTTTGAAGCATCAACACTGTTGCCAGGGGTGAATTTAATAAAGGGAGTCAGTGTTATTTTGTCATTTAAATTACAAATGATCCTATTCAGTCTTTGTCTTTTACAGTTTATGACAAAGCATACGCTGAGTTCCAGAGACTCAAGTAAGTCTTTAATCCATAATCACTTTGAAACCTTGAATCAGCATAATTTGGTCATGTGCTTTGTTAGCTTATCGGTGGTGACAAAGTCTAGTATCAATATAAGTGAAACCACAACATGTTGCTTATCAATTTGGGTATGATTTGACTCGGTTTGAAATCAAACAAAAACAGTGGAAGTCCCACAGCTTGAGTGTGACATGTAAGGTACATGCTCCATTTTTAACATCAATGACGGGGAAAAATATGGTGCTAAAATCAATAATCACGAAAAATACAGTGGAAAGCACCCAAATCCCTTTTCTAATTACGTACCAATGAGAGGTGTTCAAGCGCAACATTTCACCTACACGCTGGAGCAAGTATCCCACCCTGCTGGCTGTTTATTGAGTATCAAGATGGAACAAGGAGAGCAGAGCTCCCCGAGCCATCTGGTTCTCAGGCTGACCTCTCACCCAGCCTGCTGCTCTAATTGGCCTCTTCCAATTATTATCAAAAGAAAACCAACTTTGAATATTACAGAAAAGTACATTCCAATTGTGGTTTGGCTATTGGACTAAAATATCCCCTGGCAATCCATCTGAGTACTTTTTCCGACCCAAGCGTGTAGAGGATAATTTAATTTGGCCAATGGCCATGAAGGGAAGCAGAATGCAACCAACTAGAATGAGAACAATCTGTCATCATTTTGGATCATTGGTTAAAAGATAAAGCCAGTGACGACGAAAATATGAGTGTCGTTTGAAGTCAGCCACATAAAGCGTCTTTCAAAATCACGGGGACTCCTTTTCTGCATAAGGATGGTGAAGTTTTAAGATCATTTGATCAGCAATTGCCCTGACTAGAGGCATGTATCCATTATCGTTCAACTCAACTTTGACCTTGCTGTATTGGATTAGATAACCATTTAAATTATATACTATAGGGCTGTTACTTAGACAAGGGTAGTGCTTTGACATAATAAAGCTAAACAGGAGAGTCATCTACCTAAATGTCATCCAATGAATTAAAACTGCAGTAACTTTATTTGATGATTTTTTGTTTTCTGTAAGTAAAGTGAAGAGCCTAAACAATTTGTTTTTCTTTTTAGGGCTTTAGCTTATGCTGACAAGAGTGAGTGTGCATCTTTTCATTCTGTTCAATTATTGTCTTTTGGCACGATAATGCTGTTTGCTAAATGACTGTTTTATTCCAGATCGCGGTAAAGTGATTGGAGGTCTGCCAGACGTCGTCACCATTATGGAAAAGAAGGTAACCTGGCGTGATAGCGGCCCTTTTGTGTGGATGCAATAAGAGGGTATTAGTCAGATTACGTTACTAATCCTCATTTGCATGTCACTAGACGCTGAGTTTAACGTGCACAGTGTGCGGGGACCCCAAACCGCAAGTCTCCTGGCTAAAGAATGGAGTGGAGGTCGAGCGTGATGATCAGGTAAAATAATAAATGGAGAAATAAATGAGCGGAATTTCCACTTCCACGCACTGCACGTCAACCATGAAACCGACATCTTCAAAAAAGCGGTTGCTCTGTTTATCATTACTATGATTGGCTCTTTGTTTTTCACATCGTCTGTTTCAATCACGTTTCTATATTTTCAAGCACACTCAATGTATAATTTCAAGAGCAGAGTCTGGTTTGGAAAAAACAATCAGAACTGAAAGCAATCGAGGTTACACAGCCTACTTGGTGGTGAGGTTATCAACGTAGTAAGCGTGTTCAAACAAAACAAAAATAAACCCAGCCTTGCTTAAGTCATCCACTCCGTGTTCCCAGTCAGTCAGCGGAGGTTCTTTATGCATTATCGGCATCCCAACGGCTCCTGCCGCCTTTGAAGATTTAAGTTAAAGAAATGGCAGCGATCCAGGAGGAATATATGTTTTGAGAGTTTGCCCTCGTCTTTATTCATTCCCTCACCTGCTAACAACGCGTCTAAAACAAGAACTGATGTCCTTGGTGATATGTCTGCCAAAACTCAGGGGTGCCTCCCCTCAACACAATGCTTTTGAAGCTAAGTACTGGGAAAACTCAAAGAAAATGCATTGAGACAGTACATAGGACACATGCGGAAACTATAGCTACTTACATGTTGACTAAAGCAGTTATGTTTCTAAGTTTGAAAACACACGGAACGAAAGAAGCAGGCAGGTAATAAAGAGATTTTTCTGATCACAAGTGCCCTAACTGAAAGCTCTACAAACGACATTGTTACCATATTTAGGAAATGATAACATCATGATACTCAGTTCATGAGATAACTGATATCATTTTAATCATTTTTGATACCGCTTGTCCTCATTAGGGTAAACGTTGAGCTTCACGTGGCACTTACACTGAGTGGGAACTCAGACAGCAACGATATTGATATCTGACGTTGCTTTATTGACATGCGCTGTGCACAAATAGCACCAGAAATCTAGTCGACATTATTTATTGTTTTTTGTTTGAGGTACAACATAAAAGTCCCAAGTTGACACTTTCAACATTTGTTTCCGTGTTTCAGTACGTGGTCTCCCTCGACCAAGGCAAGTTTGCCAGCCTTACAATCAGAGGTGTTTCCATGGAGGATTCCAGCAAATATTCCATGATTGTCCAGAACAAATATGGAGGGGAATCTGTGGATATTGTGGTGAGTGTTGCTGTACTGCAAATCACCGGATTATTGGAGCCTAATGATGAGATATTTTGTAATTTAGAGCTGTGCTGTATAATATTATATTATCTTGTTTGAACCTGCAAGGTTGAAAATGAAACTATCTTATTGTCCGATTTTCTTCAGGTTTGCGTGTATCGCCAAGGTGAGAAAATCCCCGAGGCAAAACCAACCGTGACAGCCAAAACAATTATCCCTCCCAAAATGCCCATTGAAATGCCCCAAACTACGATCCAGCCAGCCCACTCCGCTCCTAGCCCGACCCCTCCCAAGGCAGCACCTGGAAGAGGAGTGAAGAGTCCAACTCCCACTCGAAGGAGGTTTTAAAAAATTAATTCACAAACAGGTTGGAAAACTGGTGCTCATCTTCAGTAGAAACATTTGCTTGAAATTAAATAGACTGAAAACTGTGACATTAATTAGAGTTGGAGAATCTTTAAAAACAAATTCTACTAAGTGTATGATCATATCAGATCATTTAAAAAACGAGTGGGATGTTTCAAACTGTGAAAAAAACATTATACCATTCGACAAAAAAAATCATGTCACAGCTCGATTTCATTCAAAACAACCAAAATAAAAACACTTGAATACAAAAGTGACCTGTTTTAATTCAACTGAAAAGCAGCACGCTCCAAATCTACACTTACATCAAAGTTTAGTAGTCATTAGCAGTTATCTACCTTTTTATTTATGATCATCAATCATTGTTGAGTCCAATCAGGTAAAGATAATGTGTCTGTTGAGTGCACAGTCTGTGCCTTGCTTGCTGCCGATCATCAGTCAGTAGTGAATGGATCGAGGCAGTGAAGGTATCACTGACGAAAATATGGCTGATGAGATTCGTGCGTCATCGCAACAGTCGTGACTCCTGAGCAACTGAAGAGAAAGACGCAGGCGTGACACTTCCATGCGGCAAACAAACAAAAATGAGAGATTGCGCTTTGCCGCATGTCGGGACAGGAGATGGAATGAAAGAGTGAAGCAACTCCAGCCAAGGCGACAATCAACAATGTCTTGTGCTCTGTTGGTGGTCTGAGAGGAGTCAGCACTGTGAGACGGCTTGATTTGTGCGCGTGCCAAACGCAAAAAGGCGTGAAAAAGCAGACTTGCATTGAATGCATTCAATCTGTGCGCGCGTGAGCCTCAGAGATCTGAATCATTTTGATGTTGTCTGATTTTTTTTTAAATTAATTTGTACATTTTTGATCAACACATTTACTTGGAATCAAACGTTACTATGACAACCAATTTTCAAAACAAAAATAATCCAAAAATACTTTAAAGGGACTAAACTCTATAGGAAATACAGACAGGCACGCGCACACACACGTATGACTACAGACAGACGGCAGCTATCTAAATGGAATAGCTTGCCAGGACTGATAGCATGAAATTGTGTTTCCAAATATAACACCGTGTCATTGGAGAGTGCGTGTGTGGGAGTGTACGTGCGCGGGTGTGTGCGTGGGTGTGAGCGAGAATATGAGAGTGTGTTGTAGGATTTCAGAAATCCCACAGTCTTCCTTTAGGGGGCACTATTGCAACACGCACAAAAGTTCATGGGGTTTGATCACGTGCGCACGCACACGCACGTCCTAATTAAAACAGTGCTGTTCAAACAATGACATGGCAAACATTTTGTGGCAGCTCAGACATCCCAATTTTTAAATACACAGAGAGCCATTTGAATTGTAAAGGACAATTATTGCGACGATAATATTGATGACACCTGATTTTCGGAGACGCACAGGGGGCCGTGTTAGTGGATGCAATCCTTAATGAATAAATGAGACTATACAGTGCGGTCAGTTTTTTTTTATGGGACAGAACCTCAACAAAATTTTATGGAAACAATCTTTTTTTTATTGTTCTTGTTTATTTATTTCACTCCCCGTGGCTCTTCTGACTATTGAACCTCCAACAGCAAAAGCAGGCACTGTCAATTACTATTTCTATCACCTGCTCCAATCCTGCTAAATTCATACAGTACGGGTGACAGAAACGTGTATCTCATCGGTTGAGCAGATTTGTCATAGCAATGACAATGCATGAATATTTAAGTTGTTGTAATGTTGAAGATTTAAGACTCATCTAACAGTTCCATAGCTCAACTACAGACAAACTGAACCACATATTACAATGGACATAGTAAGTCTGCCTCCGAGGCTTTCTGTCTCTCACCTCGATCCGTCTCCATATTTCATTTAGTCCCCATCCTCCCTCCCTTTTTTTTTTCACTCATTCTCCAATCACTGTGAAATTGCAAGGCGGCTGGTCGGGGTCTTTTTCTGACAGAAATTTGGTAGAGATCAGAATCACACAGAATCAAATTCCTGCGTTCTTTTCCCAATTTAAATGATTTTGCCGCTTCACAGGAGTGCACACACACACGCACACACACGCACACGCACACACACACACACGCACACGCGCACACACACACACTGATGCCCAGAATGGATATCCACAGTTGAGTTGAGGGTGTCATTAGGACATAATTTTTACATTTCTCTTAGTATGTATACTCACGGTCACATTACTATTAGGTCTATCAATATATATATATATATATATATTTTACAGGTACATTTCAAGCCCAAACTCCAAGTTTTCCCCTTTAATATCATCACCCTGAAGTATGAGATTGTAACCTCAACATTTGACATCAATCAGAGCTGCAGAGAAATTCTGCAAGAACTCTAGGTAGAGAGATGTTAAGGAGACCATAGGAACCATTCAACCCCCAGAATCATATTGCAGCATCCCATCTGGTCCCGAGATTTCATATGCTAGTAAGTAGCCTGCTAATGACCAAACAGATGGACAAACAACACCCAATTGTGAGCTCTATGAATGCTTTTTGCTTTTATTAATAGTTCCTAATTGATGGAAGTCTGTGCACTACTTAGCGGCATTCTGGTTTTTAGGATCGTGACAGCATTGCTCAAACAACAAACGTAAGGCTAGCCCAAAAACGACCGCAAAAAAACTACAAGTGTGTAATGAATACTAATCAAAACATTAGAAACTCCCGTCAGTTGACGCAATACTTTTCTACACAACTAGAAATGTTAAAAAAAATGACAAACATTGCTGAATCAGTGTCAATCAAAAATAAATATCAAATCTTGTTCTGTTGTATTGTCTATAGCTTGTCTTTCCTCAACATAGAGCTTTGTTTCTTTCCAGAATTTGTGCAAATGATCACTTTTGATGCCTCTGGAAACAACAATGCAATTCCACAATCAGCATGTCATCATGTACAAGTCACACAGCCAAATGGTTCTGTCTGAAGCAATTTTCTTGCGTGAAGTCAAAGTAGTACACCGGGATACTGTCAAGTATCTGTTCCGTGCACCACATGTACTTCTTGACTTTTTATGCTGAACTGCTAGGCCACAGTGCATGCTCCTTGCCTGCTCCAAGAGTTCAGGGGTAAATTCAGAAGAAGAATTGTAATTACCTGCTTCAAGCTCAACTTTTCACCTGTCTCATCATTCCATCTGTAGGGGAAAAAAAGATTAATACATGCCTCCTTCAAAAAAGTATCTTCTTACAGGCCACAAAAAAATGCCAAAGCACTACCTTTATATAAGGTCGGAAATTTCCCTGTCTGATCGAGGCTACCACGTTGTCAATGCATGACTTTTATATTGGCATTGGCACCAGCTTGTGGCAATGTAGGGAGTTTTAGAGCACAAAAACGGAACAGCGGAATGTTCTGAAATCATTTGTAAATCATTAATGGACACTGTATGTAGGCTTTGACAGTATTAACATTTGAAAAGTAAAATTCTTTCAATGGTAACCTTAATTAATCAAAAGAAAGTGGGTGGATTTTTACTGAAGGTTCATCAAAATGGCCTTGCATGAGTCACTAAGAGGCAGTCAGACATGTATGCTCATACAAGGTGTAACCGCCCTTTTGAAAAAAGGGATGAAAATAACTGCATGCAAAATATTTCTTGAAAGACTTTAGGGGAAAAGGGTTAGGGTTAGAAGTTAGGGGTTAGTGTGTGGGTTCAGCTGTTAGGGTGGTCAGTTAAGTGTCGTAGTACGGTTTCAAACTAAAGTCATCTTTTCAACCGAGAGTTAGGGTTTCGAAGTATGGTTTAAAACTAGGGTTTGGGTTTTGTAATAGGATTTTAAAACAAGGGTTAGGGTTTCAAAGTAGGGTCAGGGTTTCAAAGTAGGGTTTCAAATTAAAGTTAGGGTTTCAAACAAGGCTTAGGGTTGGGTTAGGGTTAGTGATCATCGGCATTTCACTTGGAAGCTGAATGAGGGTTAAAATCACATGACGTCTCTCAGCTTGGGCTTTTTCTTTGTTTCATATTCAGTGAGATGCCTCATTCATTAATCGGGGTCTATATTTCATACAAATAAGAATGACATCAAAAGAAATAAGAGGCCAAGATTGAGGAATGACAAAATCACTGAGTGAAAGAGTGTGAACAATTGAAATTGAAAGTGCGACAGCGTGTGCGAGCGAGCGCGTGTAAGCACTGCGGATCTTCTTGACAATGATTAGCCATGACAGGGGAAGTTTACATGCTGCCTGCCAAAAGCACGTATGGACATTTACACGCACGCGCACGCACGCTTCGACTATGGTAAGGGTCAGCTATTTTAGTGCTTTCAGAGGAAGATATCAACGAGCACGCACGCGCACACGCTAATTGGTCTCAAGTTTTGGTCTCTTAGCTGAGGATCAGAAAGTGTTAGACTTGGTGAAGAGTGGCCATGATGAATTGATTTTGTTGTGGAGATGGATCATCTGTGTAACAATTTATTTCCTTTTTTTTCTTTTTTTAAAAAAAATTGAGGTTGGGTTGCATTTTAGCGCGTAATCTTCAAGCAACATTATTGGCTTTTACTTAGGAGCAACCAGCAGAGGGCACAATTAAATCTCATCTAATTTGAGGCGTAAACAGGTTTCAGCAAAATGGAAGACAGCAAAGTACTAGCAAACACATTTTTCCTTTGTATAGCAGCACACAATTCTTACAGAGAGAACCAAGCGCTTTACACTGTTAAAATTCACAAAAAGTGAATGCACCATACGCCTACAGTATTTAAAAATAAAACATAATCTCATTTATCATATTGTAAAATGTGAAATGAAGTGAGGTGCCTGACCTTGCCAAATCAAGCACATCAGTTAATGTAAGGTATTAACTCGTGAATTAATCGTAGTAGTTTGCTTTGTTGTTGAACTCGATCCTGCCCCTCTCATGTTGATAAATAGGCTCAACAAATTATTAGGAACACCTCTCAAACAGAGTGCATGGTAACTACAACCACATGAATACAATTAAATAAAAAGTATTGCGGTATATTTTCAAAAGGCAGATTCTTTTGACGACTCTTATTAGATTGTGTAGAGGTACTCAGTATTGACGGATACATCTGCTGTGTGCCTGAATTATTCCCAAAGCGGCAAGTTATATTTGGAACATTTCAATACAGCACCAAAGAGATCTGATTTTTGTATGCACGTTAGCACCATGAAGAGTGAATTGTGTGCTATGCTTGACTAAGCACCATAGATGCGAAACGACGTGCAGTGCCCGAGGCCAGTCGTCTACAGGAGTCAAGCTATAGAACCTATAGAACATCTAAAGAGACAGTTGCAAGGCAAAGGGAAAACATGTCCCCAGATGCCAGGTCTCCCGGGTCCCGTGCTCATGCATTTAAATACTATAGTGGTACTTTTTTGTAATACACAGAGCTTGATATATGCCATAAAACAATGTGAAAAATGTTAGAACATTTTCAAAAACCTTTATTTTAATTTGTGTTACCATTTCAAACAGAAATAAGGAATTTCACACTAAAACAATTTTTTTTTTAAATCTTAAAATATGAGCCAACTAACCAGGTTTCTCTGTGATCGTGGAAATCAATCAAGCAAGCTCACAAAACAGCTTGAAACATTTTCAATTAAGTCTTTGGCAACGATGCATCCCAATAATTACATTTCAGCAATGAAATTTGATGAGTCCCTTTGTTTGGTTAGCACGTGAAAAGAAAGAAAGAAAGAAAGAAAGAAAGAAAGAAAGAAAGAAAGAAAGAAAGAAAGAAAGAAAGAAAGAAAGAAAAAGACAGGACATTTATGTCTGACAATTTGTTCTTGATTTGTAAAAAGACATGATGCACTAAGAACTTTCATGGTCCCTTTATATGAGGTATGATTTGAACTTAGACCAATGGGCTTTGTCCCTGAACTTTCAGGTCAATTAGCACATCTAATCATCCGCACAACAAGTTGACCTTTTCCCCATCAGAGTCATAACAGATACAACAGTACAGACAAAGCAACAAGTCTCAGTGTGATAAATAAATAAATAAATAGGAAAATGAGCACAAGGCTCTTACTCGAGTTAATAAACAGATCGTATGATTTATGCGTAGCTTCACAATCAAAGCATTAGCTGAAATATGCAGCACCTCCTGCCAATTTTCAATTTTCTCAGGCAAGCCCGTAAGATGATAAAGCCTCTTTCATTTGGCACCTGCTGCTCTCAGGCTCAGAAGTCACAATGACAAGTGACAAAAACACATTGACTGCTGTCACACGGCACAGACAGAAATAAGAGGCAAAAAGATGACATGGAAATGTGACTTCACCTCTCATCACCGCAGGACAGACATGATAGATTAAAGTAGATGTGGCCTCCGTCTATCTGATGATTCATTTTCTACACATGGTTGCAGATCAACGGGTTAGGCGATGCAAGTTAACATCTTGTAAGGCTAGCGGCTGTGCAAAGAAAATTAAAGACATCAAATAAAATCAACCAACGTTCATATTAAAATAGGTAATTACACACACTCACTGGCTAAGCAAAATTTATAGCCACATAATCTATGGAGGTATTTGGTCTACTGCATAGTCATTAGTTTGGTGTACTTTATTTATTTCTAATTTATTTAGCTACGGCAGAGAGGACCTGATTATGAGGCCATGTGGCTTTACACCGGAGCAAACTACACTTAATAAAATCTTGGGTTTCTAATTCAACATTTTTATGCGGAGAATTCGTTGACAAAGTACAGTTGCAACTGTATTACGATTTGGGGAAAATTAGTCAATATGAAAAAATATTGTTTCCAAATTGCTATGAGGAAATGAGCTGGATTATCCAAGTTGGCATGGGTTAAGTGAATGGAAAAAACGAAATAATAATTATTATAATGTGAATAAAACACTTTTTCCTACTCAGAATAGACTTATTCAAAAACCAACTCCTCTATGTCTTAGCCCACTCCTCGCTTCAGCCACTGAACTAGAGGTGTCAAATGAAAGGCCTGGGGGCAAGATCTGACCCCACCGCATCATTTTATGTGGCCGAAAAAAAGCAAACAAGGCATGTCAACCTCTATGCTGCTTGCTAAAATCTATACCGAAATTTCAAATTGCTGTTTGTAATAAATACTAACATTGATTGCGAGCATTTTCTATTTACGGATATGAGGAGGTGATATAATCTCACATTCATAACAGCCCTCCACAGCCCTTACGGTTTCCGTAACGACAATGCGGTCCACGAAGAACGAGTTTGAGAAGAATGAGCTTGACACTTCCTGCTAAACCCAAATGTACAGTTTGTCTGCTTCACAGTGAATAACATCCAACCTTTTCATTCTGATAATCAGTGACCCGACAAAATTGGAGCCATGACTCCTTTGGGGTTCTGAAGTAAAGTTTGGAAAAAGCTGCACTAAAGTGACAAATGCCATGTGAAATGTTCAGGCGCTGTTCCCACTATCACGTGATCACTCAAGTCACAGATAGCCACTAAAAGGTTAGCGTTTGGCCCAAAGGTAATTCCGGTGGATATACTTCTAACGTCGAGCCAAGAGAGAGAAAAGGACACGCACCTTGAGGAAAGTGAGCAACTCAGATTGGATCACCAAAGACTGACATTTTTTTTTTCTATATCAAACTGCCACTGATTTTAAAACCTCACGTCGTGGTCCGTGTCTCTCTGCAAGTGGTGTTTCCCTAACTTGCTGCCACGTTGAATATCTGGCATCACACGGTTTAGACGAGCAGCGAGCAAAGGACGAAACAAACAGACAGAGGAGTGTAGGAGAGTGGAAGATGAGAGCGGACTCAGGAGGCTCTTCCCTGAAGGAATCCTTCATTCGCTGTCACATGCGCACACATATGTGACGAGGGAGCGAGATAGCAAAAAAATAATTCAACCACTCTGCCAACTGTGCAGGCTGCCAAAATGATAATCATGCCCCAATCCCTGCAATGATGCCAAAATGCGCTGCCATTTTCCAGTTTAGGCCATAGGCCAATGTAATAAGTACATAACAGCATTTCAGTGTTTCCCCAAGATATGTTTTGTGGTTGTGTCGAAGGCCTCCGGGAAAAGAAAAAAAACCAATATGTAGCTGTGTTACTAAACTCGCCATTGAACGAGATGATGAAATTCTGGGACATTGGATGGTGTGCCAATAAAGTGATTAAACAAGTGATTAAACCTGAAGCAGCAAAGGTTTTAATCTGTGCTGATTTTATCGTGGGACAGATGCACCCTACCTGATAATGACTTATAGGCTGATGCACTCCCGCTCATCTATTTGTTTACAGTTATCATCATCATCAGCTTAATGATAGCACTCTGATCATTTCTTCACATCTGATAAAGATATAGGAATCTCAAGGATGACATAATTTTGTTTTATCTCATGTAAGACGCTCCTGTACAATCTTTGAAACACGATGACAAACTTTTCCACCTCTCCTCCACACCTTACTGGAATGTGGTTTCATTGTACAATGTGTTCACAACTTCCGTTCTGCTGCATAGTGCGTGTCTGTCTGTACCAACTTTTGATAGTTTAGGATTTTTCTTTATAGTGAGTTTTTTTTTAAATTTAATTTCCTTTAGACTTTTTTTTTTCAAAGTGAATTTAGTTGATTTTTTTTCTATAATTTTACAGCACGTCCGTTAGATTATATTAATTTAAATGGTTAAAAAAAGCTTTGTTTTAGCATACTTTTTATTACTCTCAGTATTAGTCTTTTTTTAACACAGGGAGTGATGGTATTTGTCAAGTGCGGGATAAAAAAAAAAGTTAAAAACATTGTGCAACAGATGAAGAATAAAACAAATACAGATACTACACTGTATAACAGCCAATAGAAATGCAAGTGCAATAAGGGCTGAGCAAAGTACAAGTTCACAAATAGTGAGGCAGGACTGGCTGGTGGGATTCAACTTGATCCACTTGTGGACAGTCACCCTGGACTCGGGCTGTGGCTTGAAAGTAGCTCGGGATCTTTGCACGCCCTACCTGCTTATGTCTTTGGTGGAGAAACTCAATGCATGGGGAACTAATTATAAATTAGCCCAATGTTACGTAAGAGTGGGCCAGAAGTGTGCAATGGCTCACATTTTAGGAAAAGGCAGATAACAAAAGATTGACTTCACTGTTTAATTTCACACTTGATTGGCGGGCAGTCACTGCACAGAGGGTCTACTATTTGTATACAGACGAGTGGGGGGGGAGCCGTTTTTCCTTTATATGTCCCCTTCCATATTGGTTTCCATTGCTTCTGCATCGCAATGCCTCACCAAGAGTATATTTTTGGAATGTTATATCAGGCACTTAAAAGCTGTTGAATAAGATATCCCAACAGTAATCACAAATACGTATGTGTTCAATTCTGATAACTGCAAAGCAAAATCATTCATTTTGACAAGGTACTGTATCTTGCCATCTATTTCCTGTCACTTGAAAACATTAATAATAAAGTGAGTAAAGTGCCGGCCAGGCATGATGTATTTATAGTGACAAATATTGGCATGAGTCATGTTCTAATGTTGTGCTTATATTTGTTTCCTAGACTAAGAAAGTCATTGATTGATTTATTTGTGGTGGTGATACCCACATGTTAATGGTCACATTTTACCTTTTGCTGCCAGTCATTCTTTACTAAGGCCCAACAAAGCAAAATGTCCTTTTGTCTTAATTGTACATCTGAAGGGCACTTTCTATATTATTCCATTTTTAAATTATGCTCTCATATGATTCACATGGGGGAACATGTTTTTTTTTTTTTTTTTCTTGTCTCCTGTCATGGATTTCATTGAGGCTGAGTAAAACCCCAAAAGTGAATGTTCTCTGTGGTTGCTCTGGCATGAAATTAAACAATTCTACATGTGTTGTGCACCATCTCTTACATGTTTTGTGTGCCAGATCCAAGATGATTTTCAAAAACAAATCTCAGCTGTTCTCATCACAGTAATTGGAGAAGCTACTTTACATTTGTTTCATTAATGAGCTTCAAGTGAGTGGAATCAGTTTTATTTTACATTGTTGAAATATTCTCTTCCGTTTAGTTTTGTTGCTTATCTTAATTTACTATTTTTTTTTTAAGAATGTTTTCTACAGACATATTAAGTGGTTGCATTCAGAAAGCAAGTTGTTATAATGTGTGCTGCAAATTTATAGTTTCACCATCCTGTCCTATATTTCCAAGCAGGCCGGAGCGGACTGTTCTCAGATGGATTGTCTAGAATCTCTTTGTTTATTGTCTCTGAATTCTCACTGATAAGGTTTGTGAGTACAGGATCAACCTGGAAGTAACTATGCAGTGTTGGGGAAGTTTATTTTCGACATGAACTAGTTCAAAGTTCAGTGCACAAAATGCATAAATGCACTTGTTCAGTTCATTGTTCATAATTGATTTTTTTAAACTAAGTTCATCATGCCAAAAATAAAAAGTTCAGTACGTTTCTTCCCCCCACTAAAAATAAAGGTTGCTGCGAGCTGTTACCCTCTAGCTAGCATATCGGCATTTTGTCATTGTTTTCACCCATTCTATTCACACGAGCATCCAGGTCCTAATATCACCCCAATACCAAAAAATACTTCAATTGCCTTTAATGAATTGAAATAAAACATGACTGTGGTCCAGAATGAGCAAACACAAACAATCTGCTGTAGGTAGTAGGTGCCAGACTAAGGTTGGAAACAAGGGATGTACAAATAAAGTATTCAATGGGCAAAACAGAAATTCTATTTGCTTTAAAACTAGGTTCAGGGTTTCAAATTAGGGTTTCAAACTCGGGTCAGGGTTTCAAACTCGGGTTTCAAACTAGGGTTAGGGCTTCAAACTAGGGTTTTAAACTAGGTTTAGGCCCTAAACTTTGGGGTTTCAAACTAGGGTTAGGGCTTCAAACTAGGGTTGAAAACTATGGTTAGGGATTCAAACTAGGGTCAGGGTTTCAAACTCGGGTTTCAAATTAAGGTTAGGGTTTAAACTAGGGTTAGGGTTTTAAACTACGGGTTTAAACTAGGGTTAGGCTTTTAAACTAGGGTTTCAAACCAGGTTTAGGGTTTCAAACTAGGATTAGGGATTCAGACTGGGGTTTAAAACTAGGATTAGGGATTCAGACTGGGGTTTAAAACTAGGGTTAGGGCTTCAAACTAGGGTTTCAAACTATGGTTAGGGTTTCAAACTAGGGTTAGGGTTACAAACTAAGGTTAGAGTTTGAACCCTGAGATGGGCAAGTGACACTCTTCCATGAGTGGGTAAAAAAATGACCCATATTTGAATCAATGTGTTTTTATACCATTTTTTGTAATTCTGGTAGAAAGTAATACACTTCTATGTTAATAAGGTATTTTATCTAGGCCCACACAACAATGATTTAATGTTTGAAATATCTTTATTTTGAACTTTTGAACTTATTTGAAAAAAACAACTACCTAGAACAGTCATAGAAAAATGTGAACATTGCGAACATCCATTGTGTGTGTGTGTGTGTGTGTCTGTCTGTCTCTGGTCTTCTTATCGTGAAGTGCAAGGTATGGCATATATCTTCCAACATCCATAGCCTTGTAAATGAGATTCTCCCAAACAGCTCATGGACTGATACATATAGTTCTTCTCACTTCCTGAAAACAGGATCAAGCCAATGAAGACTATCAATTCTTAACATCAAGCTTTGTTTTACAGTCTGATTAGCAGGGTTTTATTTTGAAATCTATGAAAAGAAAACGTGGCATCTTTAAACTAATGTGAACTGCTGTTCAGAACCGTTCATTGGCCCCAGAACGAGCGTGTTCACGAAAACGTTCACGAAGCAAAAATGCGCTACGTTCAGTTCATGTTCGACCAAAATATGAACAAGTTCAATTCGGGCAATCTCCAAGTTCCCCCTTCATGGCACAGATGTGCTGGGAGTGGAGTAGATCCAAGTTTGGGTCATTTATCACAGAGCTTGCAAACTCCACGGAGACAAATTCCGACACACCACAACTAATGTGCGAAACGTTTCGCAGTGTGAAGAGCATAGAACACACAAGAGAAGTATAATGCAAATTGCACACTGGAATGTTTTTGCTGCTTTGAGCCCAGGACGTCACCGCTGTGATTCCATCACGAACAAACACATCACCTAATTATTTATTTTTTATTCACCTGTCAGTACACAGCCTCGGTTTGAAAGAAACTTGTGACACCAAGGCAGCACACATTGCCCGAGTGGTTGTATAAAAACTTTATTCTCAATTAATATCTTCAAAATAGCTGATAGTGTGAGTCAGTTTCCTTGACAACAGGTTATGAGGCGGCATTCACAAACTGTATGCTTGCACACATTAGGACTCCTCACACTATTTATTTCTCGCTTTAGATCTTTTATCAGAGGACATGAATGTAGGAAAGGAGGATGTGAAACATTGCAGCAGAATCAAAATTAAATGGGAGCCTCCATAATGTGTTAATTTGTTACTATTTAATCCAGTGATTGCTTTTTGTTTGGGCCAACATGAAATATGAAAATCTGCAACTGCTGTTTGTAGCTACAAATGTATTGAACTACTCTTACACAAGAACACATTAGTAAAGAAGCCATCGTTAACTCATCCATGATTCTGATGACAATAAAATATAGTCTTGGTTCACCACACAGTTTTCAACAAAACATCACTCTGGGATGTGATTAATACTTTTATTCATTTTCATTTGATTTCAAACTGTAGAGACAATATGACCACTTGAGTCCCCCGTCCATTTGAATCTCTGCCTCTTTGCTTATTAGTTTCCATAAACTAAAACAAACTTTTTTTGGGGGTCATTATTGTTTTATTCCATTTTTGTTTCACTATTTAGCCTTGGTGTGTGCTCAACGGGACGATATTCTCGTATATGGTCATTACAACAAATTCTCATGGTGGCCCAAGACTTTTGCACTTCTTTAAAGTTAAGTTAAAGTTAAAGTCCCAATGATCATCGTCACACACACATCTGGGTGTGGTGAAATTTGTCCTCTGCATTTAACCCATCCCCATGTGATTTTAATCCATCCCCTGGGGGAGAGGGGAGCAGTGAGCAGCAGCGGTGCCGCGCTCGGGAATCATTTGGTGATCTAACCCCCCATTTCCAACCCTTAATGCTGAGTGCCAAGCAGGGAGGCAATGGGTCCCATTTTTATGGTCTTTGGTATGACCCGGCCGGGGTTTGAACCCACAACCTTCCAGTCTCAGGGCGGACACTCTACTACTAGGCCACTGAGCTGGTTTATCACCCCATTGCTATTGTGTTGCAACATGCATACCAGTTGGTTTGCATGTTCCTGTGTAAGAGCAACATCAGTCGTTCTGATAATTGATCCTGGCTCTGAATCATTTGATATGGGCCATAATACCAAAAACATTGATTTATTTCAATAAACAACATATTTGCCAATCTACATCATTGATCATAAAAAGTACAGCATGTTTCATAATATGTATGTAGATTTTTTTTTTAAACAAACTCTCCATAAAAAATAGATTTCTGTACAAAAATGTCATTTCTGTTGCACCTACTTCAAGTTAAGCGGCACATAAGGATGGCGAGTCGACAGAAAATGATAATGGAGATGAACACTGCCGTCTTCCTGAAGGACCTCCCATGTGTTAAAAAACATTTGTTGAAACAATCGTGTCATAAATGAGCCACATGGAACTGGAGTGGGTTAAGGCCATTTTTAAATCCTGAAATAAGGAAAAAAAACATCTTGCACTCTATTCCTGATTCATTCGTGCAACAATCAAGCAGATTCCATTTCCAAGATGGACACGCTCACAATACGAGGCTTCACCTCAGGCTGAAACATTTCAGACAGTGAGCTTCAGCTTTTGAAAGAAGAATCAGAAAGTAAGCAGTGCTTTTTGTGCATCTGCAAGCCAGTAGAAGTGAATGTTAGTTATCATATTTCTTGAACCATTGATAGACATTATGGATGTCTGGAAAGGACTAAAATCTGTGGAAACCAGCAATTCTGTAAAAAAAACATCTAGAAGAAGTAATCACTGGTATGTAATCCACAAAGACAATACAAATCCCTCAAAATTTAAAGCAGCAATAAACTCAAATCACTTTGCTGCAAAGATGGAGGTAGCCCACTCTAGTTTAGTGGCTCAAATATAATTCACACAAATAACACAAAATAAAATACAATATCCTTGTAATGTGTACCAAAAAGCAAAACAATACGATTGCGACCATTACGGGGATTGAAGCAAGGTGACTGTCAACCAATTTGAAGCAAGCACATTCAAAGACATGACAAGTTTGTCCAAGATAGAACTTTGAGAATAGGAAGACACAAGGAACTTCTAATCTGATTAGTAATTGCATGAATGCTGAGAAATTCAAATGTTTGATGTAAAAATAAATAAATATATAATTAAATAAAACAAGGACTTGGCTGTGAAATCTATTCTTTTCAGGGGGGCAAACTCAGTGCTTCACCGCATCTCAATGCTGGTTGCTGAGAGGAAAATCTAGTGCTTAGTAATTGTTCTCACTAGATGAAACCAAACTTAAAACTTCAGATAGTCGCTGCAGGCGAGAGACCCTATTATGGTATGAGTAACCTTTGTGGAAGCGCATACACTCACTGTGCATTTACCTCAAATTCTGTGGGTGCACGAGCTCCTAAATGTAACATCTCGCAACGCAGCTTTAATCTTTTACAGGGCAGAATAAACAGGAGTCTACATTTTTTTTGTGCTCAGGCGCACTAGGAGATCAGCCGTGTGCCATCAGCAGATAAAAATAGACCTTTTATTACGCCTGTGGAAACCTAGCAGCCTCTTAATTTCTGCCTCCATTATGCCCTTTTGGCTCTGTGGAAAATCTCAAATGATTTAATGAGATCAATTCAGAGAGCTACTGAGTGCATGCCAGCAAACAAAAGAAAAACAAAAGCAAAAAATGCAAGTCACAATATTATGATGTGGCATTGTTAGTAGTTTTGTGTGCGGCACGCTTTCATTCCAACAGCAGTGCCATTCACTTTGCTAAGATTTACATATAGATTTGTTTTGCGTTAATATGAATACATGTGTTTAACAATTTCCTCTGTTTTCCTAGAAATGAAAAATCTTCTCATGCCAAACGGTTTTTCCATAGAGGTAATTGATTTCTTCAAATTCTTAATGTTCAAGATTATTATGGACTGACTCCATTCAAAAGCAATACGACAAAATGTAAAGTTAATGCAGACAAAGTCATGGAGGTTAAAGAAAAAAAAGCCTGAAGTACAACCCTAATGTGAGAACGCTGTACGCAGAGTGTGAATCTAGCCTGTAGACACTAAAAAGCCAACACTGACATCAAAACTCAACGCAGCATCTTTGACAAGCTTGAGAATCATTTTAGACACTTGGATGATGATGCTGGATCATGAAATATAGCGTTATAATGTTTTGATTTCAAATGTCAGGAGAGAAGCTGGATGCTCAGCTTCTGTTTGCGGCAGTGAAAAAAACAAGTTAATTCCTATAAATGTTATGTCTTAACTTGGTAGGGTATTCAATTGAATATAGGTTAAAAGGGAGTTGAGTTCATCAACACCTTGCAGTGCTCACATCTCAAATTTTTGCTTGTAAGTCAAAGCAAAATAAATTAAAATGAAATTGTGGCTGAATGACTCATGTCTCAAAAGGCTCCTTAGTCGGATCATTTGTTTCTCAAGGCACTACTGTAAATTTATTTATCGCGCTGCACTTTTGCATTACTGTGTTTTTAATATTTTCACGTTTTTGTTTACGCTCGTGTGACAAAGTGAGGGGTATCAGTAATGTGACTCACCTTAGGAATAGCTAGAACTTTGATAGAACATTAATAGAACTAAACTGTATCACTCCCAGAGGCGAGTTTAGCCATGAGACTTGACTGATTCATTGAGCGTTATAGAGTTTGTTTCTTGCAATCCGTTTGGAAAACTCAACTTTTTAAAGATACGCTGCCTTGTATTGATTTGGAGGTTGAAATACAGCAATAAACAGCTTGTTTGTTTAGATAAATTGCACCTTTAAGTGATAAAGTCTCAGGCTGTGTGCTCTTTAAAGTTGTGTATGTGTGTCTGTGTGTGAATGTGTGTGTGTACGTGTGTGTGTGTAGGGGGGTGCATTAAAAGATGTGAAATGGGTGGCGCATGAAAGTGGAAGTGGTGGAGCATTAAACACGTCTTTTTAAAGACTTGCTTGTTTCTGAAAACTTCTACTGCCTACTACTTTTAATGAAGTCGACTGTATCCTATGTCATCTCTGTGTGCTATTTAGGTGAGCATTAAGAGTAACAGCAGTGTTCAGTATGAGCTTTCAGAAACAGACACAGTCAATAACACAACATGGCGCCGGTAAACACGGGAGGTCCATAGGTAAACTCGTCTTAACTTTCTGGGTGGGCTAGAACGTTGTCACGGCAACAACAAAAAGCAGGGTAAAGCAGGTGCTCGCACCTTCAGCGGGCGTGAAATATAAATGTGTATATACAAACACTCTGTAACCCTGTATTTAGCCATCTGTAATCTTTTTTTTTTTTTTAAGATAGAGGCTCTGAATAAAATTCTCTTAATTTGAAGGAGTTATTTTCTAAACCCATTTCAGACCCCCAAAATTACTTTTTTTCACAACCCAGTCAGAAAAACACACTAGTGCAAAATTTGTGCAATTTAAGAGTCTATATAAAGTTTATAGTTTGGGGGGGGCTCCCCAGCAGCAGCAGATTGGGAAGTCCCATTGGGCCACTGGGTTTTGAACATAAAAGTCTGTTCATGAAAATCTTCACGGAAGAAAAATGCCAGAAGAGACAATTTGCCTCTGTTTCCGTAGCAACCTGTCCTCGTCCCAACAGAGAACTTCCTCCGTCCATTTGTCTAATTTCACTCAGTCTTCTCAGTATGTTCATCCACTTTTGATTTTGTGACTGACTGGTACAAAATATCACTTGGCTGATATTCTCTTCTCACCGGAGACTTGAAGACGACGTCGGGTCGATGAACCTGACAGTTTATTGCCTCCAGGTCTCCCCCTTTGTTCAGTCAGCAAGCACGCATTCCTGGCCAGTCCAAGTATGACACTCAGACTATTTGATTGTGTTTGACATCTCTCTGGGAAACTCACAATTGTGTAAAGCATCTCAATAATTTGTGTTTCTGGCTCATCGTAGTCTAGCTATGTTGGACTTTTGTGTTTATAGGTGGTAAGACAATCCGATTCCTGTCACTCATAGAGCAACTTTTTATGGGGCACATTTTTATGGGGAATTTACGTCACAACAGCAACAGTGAACCACTACAGTATAGGAGAGTTGAAAAATTCTAAAGGTTCAGCCTGATAGTTGACAAAAAGGCAATGCTGTAAAATAGTTCAAGTTGAAGGTAACAACAATCACCAAAATTAAGTCCCATGGCTGTCCTGCTTGAATAAAATAAAACCAGGAAGTCACTATCTCAGGTAACAGTATTCTTCACTTTAAGATATAAATAATTTGCCTGGTGGAACTTTAGCCACTATGTTTACTGAATCTACTGGGTATCTGGCAATGTCACAGCAAACTGTGTATTTTCTGGAAGGAAAAAAAAAAACAAAAAAGCACACCTTTCAAATCCAGGTTTAGTCCTGTCAAAGCCATCCTAATGCCCACCGGGTAAGTTTGTCCTGCACCGTTTGTGCTGACGTATGAACCATCTAATTAGGATTTTAAGCCTAAAGAGGTGGAAGGGGGAGAACTGGTTCCCCTGTGGGTCCGACCTCACATCAGTCAAACACGTCTGGCCTGCAGCAGTGGAGCCCTTTTACCACTGTGCATACGTGTGCGTGTGTGTGTGTGTATATATATATACATATACATATATATATACACATATACGTATCTATATATATATATATATATACACACACACACACACACACACACACACATATATATATATATATATATATATATATATATATATATATATATATATATATGTATATATATATATATATATGTATATATATATATATATATATATATACACACACACACACACACACACACACACACACACACACACACACACACACAAGGCTGTGGAATTAGATTGGGCCAACCATCTATCAGTGTGGGAGGAAAGGTACGCGAAGGCCATTGGTGCAGTTCATACTTTAAATTGGACGTTGGGAAGAAAAAAAACTCGGAAATTTGGAGTTGTCTGTTTTTCCTTCATCTCTGAACACGTATCCGCGGACCTCACTTTTTAAGGACGTCACCGTCTAATTTGAGCAAAGACGGAGGCGGAAGATGCTCATGTGACGTAGGAGCAGAGGCACATCACTGTGTCGGGTATGCCGAAGAGCACGCCGCCGCACAGACTACTACTCCACATGATGAGTGCCAATCATGAGTTTGCTCATTCGTCCTGATGGTTGAACCACATCACGGACAGCTCAGTTGGACTGTGCTACTCATCGAAGTAGCGGCGGATATGCTGGACTTATACCACAGTGCATACTGTGTTGAGTGTGGTGTCGAATCGAACGGCTTTAGCCTCAGTGGGCTTCATGTTGGTGTCGTACATTGGGTTTTCGAATGATGCTTGACCATTGGTGCTTTCATGGCCCACGTAGCCATTGAACTGGACCTTAGGGCGGGTTCTGGAAATCAGAAGACAAATTGTTGTTACAGCAGATATCATTTGAGAATGTTAAATGATAAATAAAAAATGACCTGTACAGTGATTTGAACTGCCAAGTACCCATGTGCTCTTCACGTATTCTAAACCAAAAGTTTAAATTTCAAACAAATATCTCATTTAGGATCATTTCTCACAGCGGCGACACAAAACAGTTTGACTATCACTGTTAAGGGAAAAACGCAGCAGTCACTGAAATAATTAGAAAATAGTAAAAATAATACTGAATAGATAAAAACAAAATCTATATTGTTCAGAATTGTTGTCCAATAGAATTTAGACACTAATCAAACTGGCCCAGACAAATGTGACAGAACTCTCAACAACTTTGTTGCACACCTTTCAAGGCAATCCAACCATTTCTGAAGCTGTCAATAAAACGTGTGCACCTTCTCAGAGAAGGCCACTTCAGAATAGTCCAGTGCTCTTAGCAATTCTTCTGTGTTTTTAGCTGTGTGTTTTGGGCCACTATCATCATGCAAGACTCTTAACCTGCAGGTGACATGAAACTGTGTGACACTGAGCAGAATAATTCCAGAATGCCTTGACAGCATTGAGATATGATTGTACGCTGCACAGATTGAAGATCCCCTGCGCCAGATGTAGAAAAGCCATCCCAGAAAATGGCATCCTTCATCTTTCACAGTAGGTGCAGTTTTCTCTTTCTTTGAGCTTAGAGCCGATGTGACTCGCTCCACTTTCCGCAAGGACATTCACTCATGATATTTGTGCCTCAGTATGTATTTTGATCAATTTTACCAGTTTCAAATTATTTCAGTGACCATTCTGTTTTTTTTCTTTAACAGGAGGCAAGAAAATTTTTTGCCTGCATTGTATGAGGATTGTGTAGTTGAAACACTCTTCGGCTCTGATCTCATTAAGTCTGTGCGCGTGTGTGTGTGTGTGTGTGCATGCGTGGGTGTGCGTGCATTGGTAAAATCCAACCCCAGGGAGCCACAATGCCCACCTTATGGGCTAAACCTATTACTATACAAACGTGCACACACACACATAAAAAAATCACACAACAAAGACTCCCCTGCATGGCAGTAGTTCAACTCACTGCATTAGCTTCTGTTTGTGGCTCTGTGTGCAATACTTTAATTTTATCGCTGGGATGAAAAACAGCACATGTAATTGCTTTGACAGTATTATAGGGTCTGCACAGGCATACAGGCCAAAGCAGGACAAACTGCAGGGGACACTCTCTCACTCTTAGACTTTCATTAAAAACACTTTGTTGTAAAATGCAATGATAAAACACTATAGCATAATGCGACAATATTGTCGCTGTTGGCTTGGTGTTGTGGAAGATTGTGTTAGCATGCAAAAAGGGCATGAACTGGCAATCTGAAAGTTTTGGCAGATGAGTCACAAGGCAATCACCACCGTGTGAGGTGTGTTGCATGGACTCTCACAAACACATCTTGCCAAGATTCAATGATAAGCCAATGACCAAAAAGCAGCATTTGAATTGAAAATGCCCAGAAATTAATATAAGGCAAAAAAAAAAGGACAGAAGGAAAAAAAACGAGTCAGACATCATTATTGGCAACCACAATGTACCCCATTTTCCTCATGTTTGCAATTCACAAGTGGACACAGGGTAAAAGCTTTCATACCGGTAATTAAATTGTGCGTTTGCTGTTCTGTAAACAAAATAATTCTATGCACAACGGTGAACTGATGTATGCTAGTGGAATACAATACAAGTTCTAAAATATGTCATTCTGTCAAATGCCGTCAAATAAAATGCTTTTGTCATCTTAGCGAGTTGCAGTTAACGTCGAGTGGAAAATTTGAAATGAATGATGATTCAAACAGCGAAAAGATTTTCCAAAGCCAAATGCTGTACAGTAGATAAAAAATCAAACAGAACAAAAGTGTAATTTCCTGCTTAACATAAAGAAAAGAAAACATAAAAAACAATAGCAATCAATTGCTCAAATTTTCGAGGGCTACGTATATTTGTTCCTGATGACATCATGCTGACATAGAAATGACAATGAAAATAAAGACAAACTATAATTTGCTTATCTTAGCTTCAAATGATTGCTGTTCAGACACAGTAGGGCTGCACAGCTTTGGTTGCTTCAAAGCAAATTGAAATATATGTTAGCCCAATTTAGAGTGTGTGACTTTTATTTATTTTTATTTATTTGTTTTTTGTTTTTATATTGCATCACAATATTAATATTCCCTGCATTGTGCAGCCATACTCCAAAGCATGAAATAAACCTACAAACTGTAAACAAGCGATGGTGAGATTGGCGGAGAATGTGGCGGCGGGAGGAGGTCTGGTTGCCATTGGAAACCAGATCAATGACAGGCGTCAGTCTTACCTGCCGCCAGGCCCCCAGGTGTCTTTTGGTCTTTCATTGTCATCTGTGTCAGCAGACAATGTCCTGCATACAACCATCAACTTTAACATCTAAGAACATGGCACAAGCACGAGAACAGCTTGGCTAAGCAGTTTAATGCCAGTAATTCTCAAGTGTGATGCAAGTACAACTAGTCATACATGGGCTACCTCTCGTGGTAAACAGAAGAAATGCTTAAACTGGGCAACTTTTTTTATGTAATCAAAGACAGGACTAATTTAGATGGGTGATTTGAACTATTCCTTCCATTTTTTTTCTCATGGTGAATGTGAGGTTCCTTCTTAATGGACAAACAAATAATTCAAATTTGTTTACTTTTAAACTGCAGCTGCTACAGCCAACAAGAGTGACATCATGAAGCTGTTATAGAAAAAATTACAGTTTAAGAACCTCATACGAGTAAAAGGCTCACTGATGAAAACTTTGTACAATGAAGGCGAAGAGAAATCTTCCTGTATATTTTAATAAGAATTAGTTTTTTCATCATTACGATTTTATTTTTTGTTTTATTTTTTAGCTTCAATTTTACATTCAGCAATGTGATCAACAGATGTTGCATTTTTAATGTGTTCCATAAATAAAGATGAGTTGAGTAGTCCAGTACAGTATATAGTTTTTTTATGGACAGTTCAGTTCTATTTAACTTTTAAGTGGAATACATTTGACTTTATAATTTATTTGTTGAATAACCAACAAGCATTCCCTTCTGCAACAAATATGCTGCCACCTATTGAGTTGGCTATAATTGTTGATTATGAAGTAAACTCCTTGAGATGCAACATCTTGTTTGCCATGGGGTCCCACACAAGAAATAAAACAAATGCGGCAATCCAAAATACCACTCCAGATAGGATATACAAAAGAACAAAAAAAACACAAACAGTTTCACCACAGAGGGAAAGGAAACAAGTCCAATTATTTAATAAAAATCCAAGATAAAAATAATATTGTAAGATAAAACAGGAGACTGTCATGTAACGGGACATTAAATTATAATTGAAAACTGACAATCAGTTGAAATTGAAGTTAATTTCCATGTGATCCAGCCATTGTAGATACATATCTATAATTGTTGGTTGCCTATACAATCATCAACATCATTGTGTCAGACACACAGTCATTAACTAGCAGTCTTAAGAGACCTCTGCACAGACGTGTTTGTAATATGGCAAGAGAATGAGCTAATTTCAGGAAAATAAATGAAATTACTTATTGAATTAGACAAAACAATTTAGGGAATAGTGATAAGGAAGTCAAAGTAACCACTGTTGTGCTTTTCAAAATACTGGTCTTGTACTCTTACACGAGGTGATGTGCCTGACACTAATTAAAGGTTGTTGTTTACTTGTATTGTATTTCCATTGCCCTCTGCTAATCATTTCACTGTTGGGTTAAACTACAGTCCGATTGCAGGATTTGTTTTCTCGACTGTTACGTTCACGTCGCACGTGTTGCCTACCTGTGCTTGTAGAGGTAGAAGGCAAATCCCGACAGGATGAGGGCAAAGAAAGGAACCAAGATGGCTGCTGCCACAGAGCTGCTGTTCGTATAAGGATTGGATGGGTCTATCGCCATGGTTACAGGGCCTGACATCACAGACACGTACAGTTTGAATTTACGGCTAACTGAACAGTGTTTTTCATTATACAGTGTTGCCGACGTTGCATTTTGGAAACATTAATGTTAATTAACTCTCAAGTATATAAAAATAACAAGAGGCCACTGCAGCTGCATTGTTTCATACCTTGTCTTGTCAGATAGAATTTGCCAAAGTCTTTACTGTGAATATGCCCTTGGTAGACAAATGTTTTCTGGTCGGATTCTGCAGTCACCTGAAGTAAGAACATCAAGGAAAGTTAAGATTATGGTGTGAACAGAAGTAACAGCTGCACAAAGCATAAAAATATATATACAAAAAACACTCATCAGGAAACCCGCTGTGGCGGTAACAGACACATTTTCCATTCCGGAGGGTGGATGTTTTATAATGTCGTCTTCATTACATCGTATTGTATCATAAAAGGCATTACACTGCAATGCACTGCTATAAATCCACATTGCCCTGTGAGATTTACAACATGAAATAACTTAGCATGATCACTATTTGTTTCTATCCAGCTAATATACGTTTAAGGTGCAATGAGGTGCATGCACTTGCAATGAGTCTTTTTCTTTTTTTTTTTTTACCTCCGATGCATTACTCAATAAAATCACTATAGAACACTTTTAGTGGACTGAATGAACCAGAATAAAACATCATCATCCAGCGGTCTTAATAAAGTTTTATTAGACAGGCAAGAGGTGAGTTGTAATGTTTCACTTTTAGTTGTCTTGGGGGAGGAAAGTTAACCTCAAAGTCTTGTGTGTGGAAACATCTTTCTTGTCTATAGTGGTTTACCAATTCATAGTGAAAAATTAGCTCACAAACTGGCTAATACGAAAAAAAGATCTTCCACATGGTGTAGACTACAAACTGATTTAGTAACATTTTCACGTTTTTATTTTACTTGTTCTTGTGTTCACAAAGATGATAACAAAAGCCTTTTAGTAAACCATAGAACTCATCCATAGAAAAGATAATTAGACTTCATTGTAAGCCATTGTAACAAGTTTGCATAATCTGACAGACAGGAAAATGTTTGGAATTTTAATGCACTTTGCAAAGACCCGATGAAGGCGACATATTCATGCAATAATGTGTGTGAATGGCGCCTACTCCAGCTAAATAGCTACAAAGTTTTCAAAAGAAGAGGTTTGCCTTACATATCCATCCATTGCCCAGTTGTCATTCTTAAACTTGTTGTAGTAATGCTCTGTGGGCCCTTTGACTTGATAGACCTTTAGTAGAAGATGGTTCTCCTCAGATTTGTAAGTACCTTCAGAAGACAGATAAAGAGGCACAGTTAAAGGTGCAACCGACGTTAAGACACAATTTGGTTGGGTGGTAGCAAGTTTGAGTTGAATGTCATCCAAATTGTTCTTCCGTGACCGATGGATTTCTGGAGAGTCACAATCCTGTCAGATGATTTACAGTTGCCACCAGTGACACCGCATATTATATGATATATTAAACACAGTAATAAGCATGACTGTAGGCTCTGCAATATCACAGAAAATCATATTGTTTCTGCTCTCTCTGCTGCGATTGCTCCTATCAGGCATCGACCTCCCGTCAGTCAAGTGTGAATAATGAGTGTGAATCAATGTGGGATCTCTTAAGCATTAACACCTTGAACATCTTCTCTTGTTTTTCATGTTGGATTTGCCGTACAGCTTTACTCGAAAAACACGATAAGTGATGTCATTTCTTTTAAATATCACTGCCACAAATACAATGGCTTTCAAAGGAGCTACGCGAGAGCAAAATTTTATTTTGGTTTGAGTCAGATAATGTATGAACATGTGCCTCTCTATTTTGGCGCTTGTGTCAATGTTGACTCTTAGCTATAGACGTCATAGATGAACAGAATTTTACTCTTTTGGCGAAAACATGCAGAGAGAACCGGAATGACAGATTTTTTGTTTACCTGATAGTCTGATAGACACTCCACTGGTTTCCAATAAGGTGACATTAACCCTACCACTACTAGTATTGAACCCAGTCACTGTAAATGTGGTGGCCTGTCTCTTGCCCAGATATTCGTAGAAACCTCTCCAATTGGAGTTGGGAGAGAACACGTCCACCGGAACTGGGAAGAAAAAAAACGAGACTTGTCATAGTTTTATATCCATCCATCCATCCATCCATCCATCCATCCATCCATCCATCCATCCATCCATCCATCCATCCATCCATCCATCCATCCATCCATCCATCCATCCATCCATCCATCCATCCATCCATCCATCCATCCATCCATCCATCCATCCATCCATCCATCCATCCATCCATCCATCCATCCATCCATCCATCCATCCATCCATCCAGTACACAATGCAGTTCTGTTGGTTGTGTTCAACAGTGTGACCCTGTTGATACCTCGTATTTTGTTCTTCTGGATGTCCGTCTCTCCTCTGCCTTTGGGATTGACTTTAACTCCAACTGCAATGTAAACATAATTTTGGTGGGTTAATTTGGGGATTTGGGGTTGAAAGCAATTTCATGTGTGTCAAGAGAAGAGAGCAAAATGATTGATAACTGTGAAAATTATGTTTGTGAATGATTGCCTTGTCAATTTGCAGTGGCATTTGTCATTAGGGGAGTTTTCTGTTCGAATGGGAATGAAAGTACAAAACAACACCTTGTGTACAACAACATAACATTATTTTTGCAGTGATGCAGTTTCAGGAAAACCGGCGAGGAAATAAACTCAGAATGAAGTTTTCACAAACCTGTAAATGGTGCTTTTAGTATTGTGGCATTTACTGTACTATGCAGTAATATTTGTCTCTGATTTATGCTTAAATCAAGGCACAGAAAGTTAAACATTTCCCTTTCATCTTCCATGGAAATACTTGCCACAAAGTCAAGGCCAAAAAGCCAATTTGCATACCTTTACACAGTGGTGGTTTTCCTGACCATCTCCCATCACTTTTACATGTTCGGTGTTCGGATCCTCCAGCCAGATAGAAACCATCTTGACAGGTGTAGATAAGTGTATAGCCCAATGTTGGCAGGTCCATCGAGCGAATGTCCACATTACTGGGGGTCTCGGGCTGGCGGCACGAGTGGGCTGAATAATGGATGAGAGTCAGTAAATTGTATGCTTTTATATTTACAAAAATACTTTACGAAACCATAACGGCAACGCACCAATACATTCAGGTTGTGTTCCACTCCAGGTGAGGTTTTCTAAACACGTTCTTGTGGTGGAGCCAAGGATGTGGTAGTTCTTACGGCATTTAAATGAAATCTTATTTCCGACCTAAAGAAGCGTGGGGGAAAGAAGATCACTAACCGAAACCTTGGGTTTTTTTCTGTATAAAAAGTACATGCTATGTTTGTGATGAATTAAGATTAAATAGACAGTATACTGTCATCCCTGACCTGGAGGCCCAACGCTTGCACAGGGATACCATAAGCTGGTGTTCCTGGGTCACGACAGCTGTTAAATGCAGGGTCTAAACAAACACACACACATAAGCACTGAATTTTCACATTCATCTTTGGAGGACACTTACTATTTTTCATAGCCAGGGAAAAGCATAAAAATTGCAATAGCTATCAGGCACCTTTGCCCTTGTTACATTATACAGGTAAGATTTCTTTAATTTTGTACTGGTAAGTCAGCTTATAAAAAACAGACTTGTTAAAGATCCAAATTTGGACAACACATATTTCCTTGTCATTCGTGATCATTCGTTACCTATACAAGCTGGTTGTTGGCCACTCCAAATCCCATCAGCCTGACACACTCTGGAGGCAGAGCCAACCAACAAGTAGGGCGTCTGGCAGTAGAATCGGACCTCTGACCTATGGAGGCAAACACCCCAACGCAAACGAGTTGAACAAAATCCATCATACAGCCTGCCCTACATCACTGTAAGTGTGAAGTTGTTCCATTCTGCTCCACTTATTACACTTTGAAACTCATGAACCTATTTTGATGAGAGTTGCAACACTTTCTTCTCGTACAGCCATATAAAAGCCCAGTTGGCCTTTGTGCTTGATACACTGTCCCAATGAACAGCCTCCAAGAGTAATGATTATAAAACAAAGTAATAGTCATCATCAATATTGTTTACCACTGACCGGTAAGTAAAGATACTCCCTTCCCGAAATCCGCCTCCAGGAGAGCCCGGATCGCCACATAGCATGGCTGGACACACCAAAGATGTCAAGTTAGAATTTGAAGGTACTGTAATATGAATCGTTTCACAAATAATATGAGTGAAGGCCAGCTGACTTACGAAGACATTGCGGAACATCTCCGGTCCATGTTCCGTTTCCCTCGCAGGTCAATACAGCCGGCAAAGACAATTGATAACCATAGAAACAACTGTAGCTAACACTTGAACCCCACGAATAGTGCGTTCCTTCTACTTCCCCATTTGGTACTTGAGGGGGAGGTCCGCATTGGATCACTGAAACACACATCATATTCATCATCACTAATTCAATTTTTTAAATTTTATTTGATTTGACTTTGCGCATATTTGTGTGTGTTGAGCCATCTGACGGCTTGTGGGATGTGAATTGCTGCAACTTTGTTGCTGATGGTTATCGTGTATCACTTTGAGAGTTGGGGACATGTGTCATTGTGTGCACATGCATGTATGAACGGGCCAACCATCAAATTACTACTCTATCTCTCCGCCCTGCCTAACATCATGTGAATTGAGTACTTTGTAATGATTTTTCATAGAAATGGAGCTTGGCAAACATAATGATCTGAAGAAAATGTGACAACATTGACTAAGTCCATCGGGATACAATCTGGTGATCTGCAACTACACATTTCTCAATATAACTATATCAAAGCTGATGTACACTTTGACAAGGTCTTTGGAATCATGGCACATGTAAGCCATCCATGCTCAGCTAGCACATATATGCAATAACAGCAAGATTAAGAATCAATGGATGGCTATAAAACCAAATCCCAACAGTTGTTGCCCGACCAGCCACACTAAGGGACCACACAACATATGGGCATGTTCCTCGCCGCTTGTTTTAACGAGTTCTTCTGCTCTCCCATCTCTCCACTTGAGTCTTGTTTTGCTTCCCTCACTAGGCAGCACACAATCAGGGTTTCTGAGCTGAAAATCGATTTGTGAATTTGGGGGAAAAGAATCAGCGCCAATCAGAAGATGGACTGCTCTACTTAAAAACCTAACCCTAGTTTGAAACCTTAGTTTTAAACCATAACCCTAGTTTTAAACCCTAGTTTGAAACCCTAACCCTAGTCTGAAACCCTAGTTTGAATCCCTAACCTTCGTTTGAAACCCTAAATCTAGTTTGAAACGGTAATCCTAGTTTGAAACACTAGTTTGAAACACTAAACCTAGTTTGAAACTGTAGTTTGAAACCCTGACCCTAGTTTTAAACAACTATTTCATTTATGGTACAATCAACCCGGCTATTCGTGTGGGATTAGGACCAACAGCACAGCCAAAATTTGCATATAATTGACATGCATTGAAATGATAACAAAATAATAACAATTAAACCCTAGAAAAATCCTTCCCAAATGCTGATAAACGTTCAATACAAGAAAAATTAGAAAATGAGGATTAGGGTGCAAAACCTCCCAAATTATTTTTAAATATTAGAACAACATTTCTGACTTTATATGGTGAGCAACTTTGGGTTCTTCACGATGGATGGGGCCACAGAATGTCACCTGGAGTAAACAATATTATTTGCTGTAATGTATTTTTTTTGTATGGATCCAATCAATGACGATCAGTCAGCAAAATCTGACAAGCATGTGATGAGAGATGTATCGTGACTACTAATTTGCTGGGACAAAACATTTTCATTTTCTAGCTCGTTGTCATTCTACGAGCAACATAAGTACAACAAGTTTTGAAATTACAAAGCTAGCTGTACAGTATTATAAAGTACCCTCACAGACTTGACTGATTGCTATTGCTGCTCCGTGACTGTTTTCAGCCTCATCTTGCTTGCTCAAGCACTCTCTGCCATTTTGTGACTTTTTTGTCCTTCGTTAGACTTTCTCCAGGTGATTTGTGCCCTCCTTTTGTCTCCTGCCCATTTTAATTGAATTCCCCTACAGTCCTTCGAGCTGGTCCTTCTGCCATACAGTAACTTCTGTCCATTTTTCTTGAATTTCAATCCTCTTGCATTGCTCTTCTCAAATTATTGCTCTTGTTGCACTCCCATGACTGCCCCCTTTTGTCTTTCAGGCATCTCTTTCTTGGTATAATTCAGCCAGTCAACACATTTTATAGGCTAATCCCTACCCTCTTGTGTGTTTACAGGTTTGGGGGCAGGTATTGATTTGCCTCTTTTGTTTCTCCCATAATGTGCTTCCTCTCTCCTGCCTCCCTGCAATGCTCTCATTGCAGCCTCGCTGATGGCACATCACCTTCACTCCTTTTGCTGTTTCATTCACCCCCCTGACTCTCATGTTTCCTAATGACACCACCCTCCTAAATCCTCTCTCACTTTGTTGTGTCTTTTTAATGGCTCTGTCCCCCCACAAACACACACAAGGACATTTGGTGTTTTGTATTACAGCACATCGTCTGATTTCCTTGAATTTGAATATGTTTCTTTACTTGAGATGAAATTAGTAGGAGAGTCTAACCACTGCCATTATGACAGTGCTCAGGCAAAGCTTCAAGTGACATTTTGACATTCTTAGTTGCCATAGTGAGTACAGCGAGAGATGTGGTGAGTGTTTCTGTATCACAGTTGAGAGGTTATAAAATTAAAATCTAAGCGTAGTGCTTTTATTGTAGAACTCGGATGTTAACAGGGGCACCATCAGGGTTTAACCAATGGTGGCCATGTATACACTTTATGACTTCTTTATTTGTTAGCCAATAAAACAAATTGTTGTGGAACAGTCAGCTTATCAGGGATGACATATACACAACAGGGTATAACGGAGCTATCCATGGTGCTGTTTTCTGACAGTTGGTCTTCTGTGGTACATAACTTTGTTACCCGCCGCAAGTTTTAAGGCAAGATGCAGTTTCAAATGATGGCAGCCTTGCCAGCAGATTGTGTAACACCTGACCCTCCTTTCACTACAGTAGGCTTGGACGTGTTTGGCTCTTGGAATCTAGTTACACGTCACACAAGAGGTATCAATGCCATGAATAAACGATGGGCTCTTATTTTCTCATGCAAAATATATTAGTCTGCACATGAGATCATTAGTACCACCCCACCATTGACAATTACGTTTTCCCCACTCGAGATCCAGTGACTGAACCAGAACAAAGCTTATTTGCATATTTAACAATAATGATATGACAATCTTTTGAAAATGACAGGCAATTTTGACCAATGCAAATTGCTTGAAAAAGGGCATCCTGGCAAATGCCAACCCAAATGATCTTGCGAACCTGATAAAAGCACATTAATGACTTTTTTTTATTTTTTATTTTAATTGTGCCTTCTGGCCTTCACTACACACAGTTGCTTTGCCTCGATGCACATCCAATTGCTTTTATTGTCAACGATGACTTAATATTGGGCTGAGCCATATTGCACTGAGCAGCAAAGACAGGCAGGCTAGGTTCCAGCTCTGATTTTTTTGTTATTTTTTGCCATGACTGGTTCCATTCTGTAGTCACAAAAAGTCAAAGACAAAGCAAAACTGAATAAAATGATGCTTCAACATTTGAGACTTTGTGGGACCTTTGAGGTTTTTTTTTTTTCCTGGAAGTTTTAGGTGTTTCTTTTTTTTTTTAAGGTTTTCACTATACTTGTTAGCCAGTCAGCAGAATTACACACAATCCATCCTTGAGCAGTTTTCATGAAGAAAAAAAAAAAAAAGGTGATTTGTATTGTGGTGCACTTTCATTAAATTCTATGGGAAATTGAGCTGGCCTTAGGCATGGGCCAATGCTCTTAGTTATCTAATGTCCTTTATTGCCACGCCCCTTCATCCCTTTAATTCCCTCAACCTTCCCTTACTTACTGTGTTCATTTTTCCTTCTTCCTCCAAACTCTCACTTGATTGATTTTGGCTGTCAGGCCACACGTTGAAAATGACTTTTTTTTGGGAATCTTTATTAATCCTTGAGGGGACGTTTTGTTGAGGCGTAGACACACATGCACACAAAGAGATGCGCGCGCACGCAGCTATAGAGGGGTAAGAAGGTGCTGTCAAGGGAACAGCTGGAGGTTGGAGAAACAAAAAGGACTGTTGAATAACAAGGTTGCTCTCTATCCCATTTGTGGACACGTATGAGGAAATGGCGTCCCCAATACGGGATCAAATAAAACCCTGTGAATTGTTTGAAGAGCTTTTTGCTCTCTCTCTTTTTGCCCATTCTTCTGCTCTCCCTCTAATTTTCCGTTTTTCAATTTCCAGGCCCTCTCTCATTTTCGATCACCAACAGTATCTCCTGCTTCTCAGTTTCCCCTCTCTGTGCATCTCCACTCTGCTGGCTTTCTTAGCTTTTTCATCTCAGTTCAAAGCGCCGGCAACCGCAAGAGCCAGCTGGAGATTTTGTGTTTGTGGGATGAAATGGTGGAGAGAGTTTCAGGAAACATTCCTTTGAATGTTGTTGCGAACTGTGGTCCAAACTCTAAATATGGACTCTTGTAGAATGTTGGGCTCATTTGGGTTTAATGCATTCCTTTTTATTTTCTTCCTTTGTGTTTGTGGAGAACAAAAGATGCTCTGGAAATAAAGCAGCTCTTAACAATTTGTTATTTTCAGTCCCAAAATTTAATTTTGTCTCAGCCTCCTGACTTGCTGACTTGCTTTAATTTACTAGGCTGCACAGAAAATATCTTACCAAGAGTTTAGTACTACACTTTTTTATATCAATATCAACGCTGTATTTATACTTGACACAAAATCATTTTTTATACCTTTGAAGCTTAAATGTTAAATATGTAACTATGATAAATTTGGCTGATTAAAAACAGTGGGGAAGAAATTATTTGAAATACAGGCTTAATGTCATACAGTTTCAAAACCAGGAATGCAATTGTAATCTTTTTACACTGCATTTTGAATGTGAAATAGACTTGTATATATATTTTATGGGAAAACATCTAAATTTTTCTTTCAAAGTTAGACGAGACAAAGTAGAGCCTGTCATAGTGTGTTTGTGTCTTACCTTTACAGCTGGGTTTGGTTTGGTTCCACTGTCCATCTTTAGTGCAGTGTAAAACATTGCGTCCCGGTCCAGGTGGATCCATCAGGTGACCCGGGTTACAATGGTATGTTACCGTGTGGTTGAAAGTGAAATCATGTCCCAGGTACAAGCCGTTGGCTATCGGCCCTGGGTCTCCACAGCTGATCACTGCAAGAAGTAGGAGCACATTGTGTTGCGGATGGTAAATTTCTGCCTACCTTTAATTTGTAATTCTGCGTTTCTGAAAGATAGTCTCCAATTTTACTTTCTCTTTGAGTCTGTGTCACAGCTACAAATTGCTGTCAAATAAAGCCAAGGTGGAATTTCTCAGTCCCGCTCTTTCCCTTACCAGTGCAGTCCGGTGGTTGTCCCGTCCACGTCCCATTTGTTGTGCAGTGTCTGGTGGTCAGGCCCGATGTTCTGAAGCCTTCCCAGCACGCGTAGGCCACTGAGCTGCCGAAGGTGATGCCGTCACTGAAGACGATCCTGCCTTGGGCTGGGGTGCCAGGGTTGCCACATGACACCGCTGAGGAGTGAAGGCATATTTCAAAATGATGCTTTAATCTTATTACTAATGGCTGTGTGAGAAACGCTGGCTTGCTGTCACTCAAGGTCGATCCTGTGTATTGTTTGCAATAATGAGATTATCGCTGGAGCCAGATGGAAATAACAAAAAACATGTCCTTGAGGTAGTGAGGCTTATTAAATATTAGGGGTTGCTGGATAGATTTCCAGCACTGAATAGCAGGCAGTGCTGTATTTCAGCAGAGAGCTGCAGGCTAAACGCAACGATAGTATTCACAGTGGGTTTCAAACTGCTACTTGTTGTTTTTGCTCCAAATGAAAATATGCTGCAAGTATGCATCAGCCAGTCACGCTCACTGGCCACAACACGAGTAAACCTGCATAATCACATATAATTCAATACAAGAGCTGTACCAACCATAATAATGCTAAATTTTGATTGACATTGTCAAGGAAAGTATTTGTATGTGAAGCACATTGCAGTATCTCATATATGAAATGCGCTATGTAGTATATACAACAAACATGTCTTGCCTTGACTTGCATGCTTCTATCATTTTGGTAATCAAAATGAAAGAGCTACAACTACAAAAACAAACTAAGGAGGTTGTTATCATCTATATTCGTGTCCTGTGTGTAGTTTTGGATGTAATACGTAAGTGTGAATTTTGATGATACAGTGGCTTGATCCAAAAATGTTGTCATTAGTTTTTGGGTATAAGAACACCCCAATAGTATTAAAATAAATTAAAATGTTTCAAGAAAATAAAACATAACTTATACATGTATCAAATATTAATTAGTTTGAACACGTTTGAATGCTTAATCAGTGTGACCAATCCACATGATTCTTATTTTGTGTTTTTTTTTTTTTGTGGGGTCTCATTCCGTGTTTTCCCCTGGACCGTGAAGAATTTCTCATTTTCTCAGTCAACCTTCAACTTTGTGGAAGTTGTCTTGTTGTAAATGCAAAACTGTTGATAGAGCACATGCATCTACAACTGCGTCTGATGAAAACACTCTACTGCATATGATTAGTAGGGCACCCAGCAGTTCCAAACAAACAGTAACAATGATTATGGAGACAACCCATAGAGTATCTTCAAAGATCTTGAAATTGGACAATGCCTTTGTATTTGATGTTGCACCACACTGGTGCTTTTTGTTAGGACGCTTTGTAGCTTGTTATCCTCGCTAAGTTCATGCTGTGTGATCGAGGCATTAGCATCATTCCATCTGCAGGCGTAATAACTGCCTCATCAAACATTTTTTCCCCCCAAGAAGGGATATTTAGGCTTTCTGCGTTCAATGAGAAAACATGTTTTTTTTTGTCATTCCATGAAGCCATACTAACATAAAAAGAAGACGGAGGAAATGGCTAGCCCCCGGCACACTCATTAAGAACATGCCAGTTGACGATTTTAACAAATAAACACCTATTGATGAGAAACATCAATGAAGGGAGAAAGTGTGGATTCGGTTGTGTTGTCAAACTTTGTGTGTCTGTCCACATGATGGATGTGTGTATGGATCTTTGTATGTCTCAGTGATAGATAAAGCAGCCTCCACTGATTCAGCTTCTAACCACCATTAGTGTAATGAAAAACCGACAAGACACAAAGAATTAGTGTCACGCAAACAGAGACTTGGGCAAGCTTAGAAAGTAGTTGGAGTAAGTGCATACATGTTTGTGGAAAATAAGATGCATTGATAGGCAGATAGAAGGGTTAGGATTTTTTAAATATGACCTTAAATCATTGATGACATGCAATGGTAGAAGGTGTGTTGAATATAATCTACATATACTATAATACACATTTCATTGTTTATTATACTAACAGTAGAGGTCAACATTTCAAAAATAGTGACAGGCTGCACTCCATCCAGTCTGCATTTTATGTTACAATTGTTTCAACAAACTGTCTAATGTTATAGTTCCATATTATCTTGCACCAAATGTTGCTCAATTCCTTCTACAACGGCTTGCTTAGTGGCGTTATCTTTTTCGGGCAAGTAAGGACAACCTTTATTCCTCAATTATGTCAAAGCATGGTGATTAAAAACTTTAAGTCTCTAGATCAATCAAATTTCCCACATGATCAACAAAGTTCTGAGTCATACACAGCTACTTATCATACATATCCCTAATAGAATTTCATCCAAGGGTTGTATAAAATTTGATATTATTGATCGCTACCACTGAATGTAATGTGGATTTTTAATTAAAGTCTTTAATAAGAACAGGGGAACCCTAAGGGAATTATACGTAATTATGATTTAGCGGGCCAATGACTGAAAGGGAAATTATTGAATATTTTCATTATGTGTTATTGACTTGATGGGCCTCAAAGTGACAACCTAAACTTAAGATTTCTGTGTTTGAAGCACCCCATTGGCATTATTCTACATAACAATTGTAATTAAATAAAAAAATACTTGCACAACTGTTACTACTACTTGGTCGCTTGACTTTGGGTGCTGTCACGTGACTCTGTTTCAACAAAACAAGTTAGTCATTAGTGAGGTTTGACTCCGTTTCATCAATCAAATGGAACTGGGTAGTCACATGATAGCACAAAGTCTACACCGCCCCACACAGAAGCAATTTTCAAAGTGACAATTTTACATGACGTGTGGCAGATGCAAAAGAAGAAACAATAGCCTGTGACTCAGAAGAGGCAGTACACCCAAGGCATCATATTTAATCTGTTTATCTTAGAAATGCAAAAAAAAGAAAAATAGTTGTCATGTGCTCTCATCTGTCTGCCTAAAAATGTCCACATTTTCATATACAAGGACTCCAAATTGAACTTGAGAAAACATGTTGCAATATCCTGCTGAATCTATTCAGCTGTTCTTCAAATGCAAAGAAAATAATTTAGAATTTTTTTTGCAGCTGAATTTCACTACATTTGTTGTTTTATGAAGAGCTAATTCCTCGCTGAATTTAAAGTAATATAGTTTGGCACTAAAGTTGCACAATCCTGGTTTGTACTTTTGTCTGTTTTGACATTTATCAGATGAAAAGAAAATAAAAATCAGAAATTACTCACCAGCTCATCAGTACTTGAGATGTTTTTCACTAAATACTTGAACTGAAGTAATTGTTTGGGGCATTACTCTCTACTATTACAAATCATATCACACTAAAATAACAACATTCTTACTTTACCCAACGACAATACATAACACATAGCACAATGTAGGTGAGAACAGGGAAAGCATGCCTCTTTCCTTTTTTGTGTTCTCCACAGTGATATGAGGACCCACTTAAATTTCTCTCTCAAGGGTTTAAGAGGCATCTTTGGAAACTCCTTTGTTAGCACAGATTGGGAAATCCAGTGCAGTCACAAGCTGAAATCCTCTATATCTAGGCCACACACGCACGCAAGCACACACGCGCAAGTAGAGCTCAGTAGTTTTCCGTCTGTTACCCCCAAAATGCTTCACTTACAGCAGCTTTAATTTCAAATTACATTTCCTGTTGTAGTTTTAACATCTACTGCTGTGTGACATTTCAAGACTTCTAGTGCAGATAGATATCTTTATATTCTGTGTTCATTTCAGACTACTGTGTGGACCATGCAAAAAGAATTAGGAGCTCACTGTGACTAATATGTCATGTGAGCTGGATGCAAATTCTTTAAAGCTGAGATTAAGTTACTTAACTTGGGAGGCTAAGATGATTTATTTTTACATACATTATAGAATAATTAAGTCCAGATTTCAGAAAGGCAAAGAAGTTTACAAAAAAATTGCACTATAAATTGCATCATATATTGGTGTAGACCAAAATTTTTGTTCTAAGACTTGTTTGAATGAGAGCCACCTTTAACTTTAAAAAAAGAAAAGAAAAAAGTAAAATGCTGCATATTAACATGATACATCACAAATTAGGACGCACAGTATTATTAGTCTGGTTTACTGTAATTGTATATGTTATCGTGAGTAACAATGTTGGGTTTGTGGATTTTGGGCATAGACTTCAACTCAGCAGCAAACCTTACCGGGGTGAGTGGAATTGGATTGACGGGTGTATTTTCGGTGACTATAATTAAACGCATGACTGAGTTTAGTCAGGAGCGACAAAAATGTCAAGCTGCCAGAGCGAATGGTTGCAGAAGAGTTGTGTGCAAATAAAGAATGTAACTTTGATCTAAAACAAACCCCCTTCTGTGTGTGAATTGAGGAGTGAGAGTATTTGGCATCACTGCGGGTCCCCTGTGTAAACGCTTGCTGCTGGGCTCTCTCACCTTGACACACGGGCTGCGTTCCACTCCAGGTGCCGTTGTGGAGGCACGTCCTCTCAGCGGAGCCAATCAGATTGTATCCCGCCTCGCAGCTGAAGCGCAGCAGGCTCTTGGTTTTAAACTCTTCCCCGCCTAAACGGGCACCGTGGGGAGGAACACCCGTGTCCCCGCACATCCCTGGACTCAGACCTTGAGTGAGAATAGATAGTTAGAGTTAATGTTCCTAATAGTAACAGCCTGGGCAGGTGCACACTTGCATGTAATGGGGAGAAAGAAATGCACAGGCAACATAAAGGCAACCGCACAATTGATTATTGCAGGTCACATACTAGTATGCCAAATATCCTTGTTGATAAAAAATTTACTCCTCCTGTTTTTACATCTTATTTTTCTTTTTTAGAGTAATTTGCTCAAAACTGTTAATTAATTTTTATGCATGTACTCTAGTGGCTCTGGATCTTAGATCACTACATTTTTATTATATTTGTATTATATTAGCACTATAAGTGTTAACCTATTTGTCTACATTTCACTGCTCTTAAAATTTAATTCCTACGATGGGATGAATACAATCTCAGCGTGGTGCCCGCAGGCACCAGGTAACCCTCGAGATCCGCAAAAGAAGCCTGTGGGCATGTTCTATAAAAAATGCTCACAAGTGATAGGATACTAAGACTTTTTAAATTGTTATATAAGTGCTCATTTGAAAATGTAACTCCAGACTGTATTCCACGCTGATTAGTTTTAGTGGTTTTAAGGGTTAAGTATAAAATATTTTGTTGGGGAAAAATACATTGATTATATATGATGTTATTTTATAGTTTTGGCTGCATGGACGCATGTATACGGAGGCATTCACATACAGTACAGAACAACGCCCCTGCAAACTAGCATAAGTTTGCATTAAGGCTATGCTAAATTGTTCCAGCAGTGAAAGCAGCGAGCGTGTCACAACTTTAGGAGCTTAAATTCCACCGGTAGGGATTTGTGACTTTAAGAGCTCCCATCGAGGCGTCTCGCATCTCAATGAGGTTTCTCCAGCTGCAGGATGAATTTTACCCCGCTGAGCCTTCTGGTCCGAGGCCAGCCGAGTGAGCTTATTGCGTTCCGGCTGTTGAGACAGTTGACGCTGGGTTCGGAAATGATCAGTTGTAGTGTTATGAGGTGTGTATAATAGCCACACTTGACAACACGAGTCGTCTTGTTCACCTTCATCCTCTTCAAAAAAGGTAGACCAAGCCAGGATAAAGAATGTTTTTCACTTGTCTAAATGTAAAAGTTACTGCTGTTCAACAAAAGATGGTTGAATATACTGTTTTCTTCAAATATTTCTCAGTAGTTGGTTTTGATGTCAGTTGGGAATTGTGAAGAAGCAAGACTCAGATGGAATGTGACATTTCTTGAATAAACATGGAGTATACGACAAAAGTAGAAGGTTATTTGATGACCTTTTTTCGAAGGACATCAACAAGTCAGTCTGAGAAATAATCTTTGGAGTTCGCAATAAGAGGTGGCTTCGAACACGTCGGTGTGGGTGCTGCTATTCATTTCTGTCATATCTGATTTCAATAAAGATAAGAAGAACTAGCAAATGCTTACAAAAAGTTTCTGGCGTCTTCTTGTTGTCAAGCTACAAGCTGAATATTAAAATATAGGATGAATGAGAGCTTGGGCATACACCAAATTTATATTTCTGCCAGTATTATTGTTAATGGACTGTTTTTTCCTCCCCTGAAATGAGATTGATTCCACTTTATTTGATTTTTTGGGATCACTTTTCTTCGCACCATTTCCCCCCTACACACAATTTTGATTCATTCATTTTGTTCATTTCATTGTTTTGATTAAATCTGGATTTTGTGAGTACTATGAGCTTGCAAATTCACTCTGGACTTTCTCAACTCATTTATTTATTTATTTATCTGTTTGAGAAATAAAGTTTGTTTTGCTACTTTGATCAGATCCAAAATATATCACATTTCCCTTCTGGCATTGATTTGAATCGAGCTGCTGTTGGGAGATGCTGTGACCCACTAAGCTTGTACATTTAGAAACACCCTGCTTTGCGCATCTTGACTGTTGACTGCAGCGTGTATGTAGAACAATATTTGTAACCAACTGCATATTCCAACAGCTTGTAAACATTGGGGGTAAATCTGCTTGACTTTATTCATCTTACCAGTGCAATAGGGCGGCGCCCCACTCCAAGAACCGTCCTCTTGACATAGCCGTGTAGCATTGCCAACCAGTGTCCCTCCTGGCTGGCAGGAGTAGTGCAGCACTGAGCCATAAGTCCAGTTGTGAGTCCCGGGGATGATCACATTTGGGGGCAGACCAGGGTCACCACAGGAAATAGCTAGAAACACAGTTGAGAGAGGTTGAATGAGAGAAAGGAGGTAGGGGTAGTAATGTACATGGGAATTGGGTCCAAGTATGGATTGCATCTACTTCAACATTAAGTACTACAGGTGGGTCAGAAGGAGCGAAAAAGGAAGATTGTGAGGGAATGTGGGTGGAAGCGTGATTATTGCTGCATGGTTACATGTGCGTGTATTACATGCAGGAACAAGATAAATATTGTAACAAGTGTCCAGAAAGACTGAATGATAATCATAATAGAGTGGAACCTGAGGTGGTTGTTATTATGCAACCACAATTTTCAAGCCAGATGCACAGTGTTTTGTGGCTTGTGATCCTATTCATTCCAAATGAAGGACCGACCATAACAACTCTGAATAGCAAAACAGAAGCGATGTAGGAAGAATAAACATCGAGCAATTTGTGATGGCAACACACATGAATGATTTGCCACAAGTCTGACTTTGGTTAAAACGTTTTGATATTGAATGACAATAACAAATGTGATGACATAAGATGAGCACATTAAGGATTTCATTCGAATTTTGGTGCTTTTGATCTAAACCTGCCCTGGCTGCATGGAAGGCAGAAATGTGTGTCATGACATAGCTTGTGTCCCATGAAACAACAGAAAAAAGAAATTAATCTAACACAATGCTTATGGTAGTAATAACGAACATAACCAAATGCATGTAATGCCCAGTCATTAACTTGCCTGAGAATGTTAGCACCGATAATTTATTCCAAATGAAATGGGAAATGGGATGGACACCACACAACAAAATCTTCTATTTTCATCTTCAATTTGTGAAAAATTGACATTTCACAGAGGTCAGGCAGCAGAGCTCTCCAGATGACACAGATATGAAATTGCCCTCGATTTTCTATTTCTACCAAACAATCGGTCCAGCGACACCAAGCCAAAGTTGGATTACTCCGTCCTCTCCTTGCCCTTCTGTCACCCGCTTCTCTCCCCCCAATTTTTTGATAAGACCTTGTTCCTTGGATTTAATGCCCCATGCTCCACGTCTACCTTGCCCTCTTTATCCCATTCTTCATTTCTACATCCGTGCCGCCATTTCCTCATTGTAAAGTGTTGGGTACTTTCAGAATAGCACATCTTCCCTCTGTCACGATTGACTAATCTCTCTGCCTTATCAGCCATACACTTCCTTACAAAAGTATTAGAAATTTGTGGCAAATGTTTTTACATTCATAGTAGATGCAAAACATTTGTTCATGACACCAATGGATGAGTATGGAAAAATGATCAGATGTTTTTTCAATATGGAACACTTGGGAGAGCAACGCAAGCGCAAAATTAATTAAATTTAAAAGTCATGGAATTGGAAGTGTTTGTGGGAGAGAAACATATCAAGGCCTGAAAAATAAAATGATTGTTTTTATTATTTTTAGGGAAGTCAGCAACTGCATAAAAAACAGGATGTGCCCATCCGGCATAATGTGCTTAAAACACACCCAGAAAAAAAACAATTTGGGGGAGGTCAGCACAAACGTCACAGAGTGCTGACTGAGGGAGTGTATGAGTTTTAACTTTGTCATCATGCCATAACATAAAATACACTCCCGCGACTTTAAATGGCCACTTTAAGCCTTTGGTAACCAAGTTTCAAAGGGTCCTTTGAGGGTCTGTTGTGCGATAGGACAAATATGTTCATCTTTTACAACATTTTCTTTAAACCTGTCATCACACTGAATCACACACCCACATGAACAAATTATCACTATTCAGGCTGTCCTCTGAACCCACTCATGTTCTCTATCTTTTAGTTACTTCAAAAAGCTGTTTACCTCAGACAACCTGGATCGTGTAGCCCTTAACGGGCATGATAACATTTGTTATTTGAATTAGGATTCAAACAACCTTATAAAGCATTTCAAAGGCAGTAAATCAAAAATGAAAAATAATAAAATACAGTAAAACATAAAAATACAGCAACCCTCCGTCTATCTGTTCGTCATGATATTCATTAAGATAAATTAGGGTGATAATTTTAGTGGCTGTTAGTTAAGAAGGTGTCTTTAATGTACGGTAAAACTATTTTCATGAGAATATTTCTCGCCTCACCCAAGCATCGAGGGGTTGGTCTGTCCCAGCGTCCATCATGTAGGCAGGTGAGGAGCGCGGAGCCGAGCAGGTAGAAGCCCCGTTTGCAGTGAATGGCCACGGTTATGCCGTAGCTGAAGATTTCCGGGTAACGTAGTCCAGACTGCCGCACACCATTCTCCACATGCCCGGGGTCGGAACAGTTTACCACTGGTGAGAAAGGAGGATGAATGAACCAGGAGAAAATTGATGGAACAAATTTCAAGTCATTTCACTGTGTTTACTTCCTTTACAGTTACAGATGATGACAGTAATCTCAATGTTTGTGAAAGTTATGATCAAGTAAATTTATTTGAAGATCCATACAATTACATTCATGCTAAAATGTTTTTCTTTGACATGGCTCTACGATATTCTTTTACTATCTTGCTATAGTTCATTTCAGCATGTCTTCATTTCTGCTTTGTAGATTTTCCTGTCACAAAATATTTACGGAATGAGTCATTAATTATTAGGCGAGTGGTCCTTTGATGTCCACTAGAAAGACAAGCAGCTTTGAAGCATGCTTCAAGGCAGCAGGTCCATTTTGTTAAAAAGTCTTTTGGCCTTAATGTCAGTCAGAAAGCGCAGTTTGTTTTCTACATGTCACTGGAGAGACTGATTCAAGTCTAAGTGGGGAACATGGAATATGTATGAAAATGTGCGTGCGTGCGTGTGTGGGCACTCAAGTTGAACAAAAAAAAAGGTTCTTAATTGACAGCTGCTGCTGAGAAGCAAAAAGTGAGTTGGATAAATTCCTCGAATAGAAGACAGATATGTGCAACGCCGCAGTATCGATCTGGCCCTGCGACCGAGCAGAGCGCCCAGGTGTTTGCACAATTTAATACATCATAACTGCTGCAACACAACAAGGTCAGTGGGGGTTGATAATGTTACATCCACGCATGATTAGCTGAGTGGGATTTGTTGCTGGAAATGTGCTGCATATTGTGTGCGGTAAATTTACAAGGTGAGTTTCACAAATACAATGGAAGCTCACACTGGTCACACCATTTGGTACACATGAACAATTCTCCATTCATCAAGTCTGCACACCACTTTTCCTGTTTAAAACGGAAGATTACAGGGCAACAGATTACAGTTACAGGGCAAATAGAGAGATAGATAAACATTCATTTACACTTTCACCATGTGCGAACGGAACCCACACTGCCTGCACAGAAGTCAGGAAAATGAACTCCTGCACAAATGAGAGACGCCTCCCCCTCTTCCCAAAAAAAGACTGTATAGAATTCTGCTTTTGCAAAGACAATATTCACGGTGACCCTAAGAATGGAATTTGATGCCACATTTGCATACCAACACAATAGAGTAACTATACTTTTTAGGATAATTTAATTCAATTCCTCACACTCACATTTATGTCTTGTGATAAGTATGTCTTAATCTGTGTTATGTGTTACCTTTGCAAAGAGGTAGTGGGCTGCTCCATTGCCCATTGAGTCGACATTGAGCGCGGGTATTTCCACTCAAGATGTAACCTTTATTGCAGGTGAAGTTGACAACATCATTGAGGTTGAACTCACTGCCATTAGTCCGCCCGTTGGCTGGGTTACCGGGATGACCACAAGTTATGGCTAAGGGTAGAGAATACAAATGTTACAAACTGTCACTGAAAAATCAATTGTACACTTTATTAGTACATCTGAAGAATGGAATCAAAACCTACAATGAACATTGTCACTGACACAGTCGGAACTATATTTTTTAAGAATTACTCAGGTGTACCTATTGTTGTGACAAATTGTGAATTTATAGTTGATATCCATCCTTCTTGGAATTTTATTTATTAGTTGTCTCATTATGGAAAAGCGATCATTAGTGATCTGCTTTTGCAATATCAGGTACTTACGGACACAAACAGGTGTCGTTCCAGACCACTGATGGTCTTGTTGGCAGATTCTGACAGATGTGCCGATCAGGCGATATCCCAGCATGCACTGGTACACCACTGTGTCGCGGTAGCTTGAGCCATCACCGCTAATGTGTCCATTTACGATAGGACTTGGAGAGTCACAGTGGCCAGCTAGGAGGGGAAAAAGCCATTATATCAGAATACAACCTCAAAAGATGCATGTGAAATATGGAAGGAAAAGGTCACATTGAACATTCGTGTATTTATTTCAGTTTAATTTGTTGACCTTGAGGAATAAATTTCTTTGAAGAGAAAAAAAATGGTGACACATTCTTTATTTGCATGTGCCACATCCAGGCTGAAACGCAATAAAATCACTTTATATATTATTGAATCAGTGTGATAGAAATGCATCAGAAGATCATTTGAGTTAACTGGAGCATGTGAACAGATTATCTTGTTTTTGGTTCACTCAATTTTCAATTATCTCATCTCGACACGCATAGCAACTAATTGTGTGGTCAGAAGTATCAAAACACCTTGCTGTTGTACCTAAGCAAAGTCAACACACAGCTTTGCAGGCACAGCAGGGAAGACTTTCTAAAATATGTTGGAGCGTGTCTGCGGATGTTTTGTCTATTCATCCAGAAAAACAAAGGTCACCGATGTTGGACCTTTGTGAGTGCCTGTCTCACGATCTTTATTCCTTTTCATCACAAATGTTTTTTGAAGGAAGGCTTCTTTCACATCAGACTCAGCCTTTGTGGATCTTGCTTTGTGTACTGGGAGCAGAAATATGCCTTGCACAATTTCTTGGTAAAATGAAGACTCATGATTGAGCGCTATATGGGTAGGTGGATGAAATCTCCAAATTGTGAACTGGGATAGGCTCCAGCTCACTTGTGACCCCAATCAGGGCACGCAATAAAGAAAATGAATGGCGATACAATTCAAACTAGATTTATTGAGACTTACCGAGACACCTGGTTTCAGAACCACTCCACAGCCCGTTGGCTCCACATTCTCTGACATGTGATCCCACCAAAGTATAGCCATGGTTACACATAAAGATTGCAGTTGCACCAAATGTGGTCAGAGTTCCAAGTTTGGTGCCGAATGGCGGAGAAGGAAGATCCCCACAGGACAAGACTGCAAAGCAAAATTCAAGTTTAATATTGACAATAGAAAATAAAATACTATAATAAAGAACGTGGCAATTAAATTATTCATTTAACAATGTGGTGTATTAAACTTTTGGAATGTAAGGCATAATGAAATACAACTATAATTCCAAGAGGAACAACAGAACAAAACAAACAATAAAATGTTTTAGATCGCTTCCTGCAGTGTCCTGTGGACCCACAAAATTGTTGTCCGACTTTCATAGCAGTATTGATTATTTGACTTACTTGTGCATGTTGCCGGGTCATCCGACCCCTCCCACGTCCCATTGGCAAGGCAGCGTAGTGTTCGATGTCCCGCTCCGAAAGAGAACCCCGCTGAACATTCCAGCATGGCCAAGGAGCCAAATTCTCCCAAGGTCCCAGAGAGCAGACGGTAGGTCACGTGATCAGACAAAGCACCCTCGATGCTGGGACAGTGGATGGCTGGGAAATACATGTAAGGTCATGAGAGCTGAATTAATGAAGAGCACACTTAATGATGGTGGCTGAAGCTTAGCCTTTGAGGACTTTACAGGATTAGCTCTAATAACAAGGTGACTGGTTCAAGACCAAAAATGTCAGATTGAGTATTTATTTGTAGGCTGAAATACATGGAAAAAAATCAGCCACGTCGCTCTCCATCTTGCCCTCTAATCACAAAAAGGTAACACTTACAGAGACACCTTGGGGGTGAGGCAGAATTACTCCAGCTGCCATCCTCCAAACACACTGCTGTGGCTGGTAGACTGGGGTCAAGGTAATATCCGTGTTTACAGTGGTAGGTCACCTGACTGCCCACATTGTAATGGTAGGCGTAGAAGCTGCCATTGCCTGGTGACTGGGGGATCCCACAGGAGATAGCTGCCAATCACAAATAAAAGTGTTATGGAGATGCTCATTTTATTCATCATAACGAAACGTTAAGGATTTGCTGAGGGTAAACAAATGTACCATATGCTTGTGAGTATTGCTTGTTTATATGTGTTGCTCCACTGGTTGTGTTCAAATATCTATTGCTTTAAGGCAGTGACACTGATGCTATTCATTAGTCTGTTTAGGATGTTTTGAAATGTTTGTCCGTATTAAGCTAAATAGACTATTAAGGCAAAAGATCTTGAAAAAATTGAAAATCGGGTCACTCGTATCTTATATCGAGGCACTACTGTTTTGAGACATGCTTAGTATAGTACCTTGACAGAAAGGTGAAGGTGTGTCCCACTGGAATAACCCATTAGGGTGGAGTCTACAGGTGGAATTCATTGAGCCAACCAGACGGTAACCATGGTTACAGAAGAACTGGAGTCTGCTGCCTGGGCGGAGTTTGGTTCGGTTGACAACACCTCCATTCGCTGGCGGATCATTAATACTACAGTATGCAGCTGGGGAGACATTGAGAGAGTAAAAACAAAAACAAAGAAAAAATTAGTACAAAAAGCAAACTTTTTTTAGGGTGGGAGGAGTGCTTCTCCCACACACAACAACAAAGTGAGTCACTAATCATTATTTCCATGTCGGATAGTTATCTTATGCACAAGTATCTTACGTCAGCCTCATTTAAATGACTCATGTGGCCTTTTGTCTTTCACTAACATCATCTGTTTGAAAATGCATCTGATCTCTCTGTGGCTCATGTTATACAACCAACATTGTTAGGGCTATTGAGGACAAGGGTTTCAAGGGGCTTACTTACACCAATTATGCCACTGTATGAGAAACAAAATTGGAAACATTTCAGAAGTGGAGTATTTAATTACAGTTGCAACTCTAAAAATTTAATTATTCATTTTAAAAATGTGGTAACATTCGATAGACGTCTATTTTCAATAGGTAGCGGTCATTGTGTTGTGCTATTCCAACTCCAAACTACATTGTGAAAATAATTGTAATTTTGTGGTTAAGTACGGTAACATTATTAACAATTGAAAGAAACCCAGTGGGATAAAATCCTTTCCACAATATATTCAAAATATAAATACCAATTAATGTGCACTTGCACTTCTCATTAAGGTCACGTTTATAAATCAAAAGGGCACCCCCCCCCACCACAAACACACAATGTATATAATGCATAATTTACTGAAATGTATGGTGTGCATGTACCCGAGTATCTTATCTTGAATCCTTTCTTGTTGGTTGCATGGTCAGTGGACCAGCGTAGGTAGAGCTGATTGGTTTTGGAGGTGAAGTTGAGTTGAGATGAATGATTTCCACTGAGAGCCACAAGCAAAGGGCTCTGTCCTGAGGACCCTGCAAGAAGCGCATGAATAAAACATATGGTGAAGCTGTGTACATAGTCAACCCTACATTTTCAGATTGCATGGATAACTGATGGATAACATGATTTGTTTTTCACCTAGGTAGTTGTTCCATTACTCGCATATTCATCCTATATTAATAATGATAATGATAACACCTCTGCAGGATTGCACAAAGCAAACAGATGATGCACGCCTGAGAATATGTTCAAATTCTATATTATGTCTTCGTGCGTGTGTGTGTTGCTGCATTTTTAATGACAAATTCATCCAACTGTGGTGAACGCCTACTAATGTTTCATTCTTATTAAGAACACAAAGATGCAAAATGTGACTTTTTTGGCATAAACAAAAATGGCATATTTGCATTTGTTTGTGTGTGTTCCATGTGTGAGACAGTGTACCGTCAAAAATTTCCAGCTCGTCAAATTGCTTTTCACTGTGGAACATCTCAACGTAGATATTGATGATGTAACCTGAGAGACAAGACGCTCATTAAACTATAAACACATTAAGCAAATTCCAGCAGACAACATTAGGCACGTCTGAGTTTTCTAATGTGATTCAATACATATCAAAAGGAGGATTATCCAGTCAGCCTGTTCATCATTACGGTTAGAGAACTGTGCTTCACATTTATTTAGCAACATGATAAGGGACAAAAAATGGAAACATTCTCAGTGATAAAGTGCCCGTCAACATCACTGCAAACTACAACCGTAATGAAGAACATTAATGCAAAACTGAGCAGTATTATCAATTGCAAGGGCGGAATGTACTGGATCTCATTGAATACAAGAGTAGCTAATGACATGGCATGGGATTGTTAAACTATAGCCAAGTGTACCTGGAAGCATGCGAAGTAGCCAGGAGCAGGTCTGGCTGTTGGGGTAATTGCTGGGGAACATAGGACTCAAAATGACTCCCGATGATGAAGACCTCTCCTCATTGGCTGGACACTGGGCTGGAGAGGGAAACATGCATGTTATAAACCGTATGAAGAGGAAAAACTTTATTGTGCAAACTACACTTCAAAGTGACACATAGTGAGTTTTCTTATTGTATTCAAGGTTGTTTTTCCGTTTACATGTCCACGCATGTTAACGATAACTGTTAACACTGGAAGCGTGATAATCAAACAGAGTGTTCATTCCTTTCAATCCATTCAGCAGCCTTGAGTACAAGCAAGAAATAAACAAAACGTACTGCCCCATCTCTAAGTGTCATGGCAATAAACACTTTCACATGAAGAGAAGGTGAACTCTAATTGTGCCAAAGGAGCACTTAAGTTGCATGATGTTACGGTAAGAGCACAGTCTTCTATCTATTAAACACAATGGGCAGAGCGATAACAAAGGCTGATCCTCTCGGCGGCGCCGCATCTGCTGTGAGAGAAATAAATGCAACAGCTCACTCTTTTCACAGATTCCACAAAGAGCCTCAAATTCATTTCCAGAGAAGATGTACTGATGATGCTTACAAGGAAGTGTTCCTCTTGAGACACTGAGATTACTACGTTGGCTAAATTATTTAAAAAGAAAAGATTAAACAAGATCAATCAATCTATATATGAAAATATAAATAGCTTTTCATTTATAGCAAACGTGATACTGAGATGAACAGTGTGTAAACTAAGAGGTATGTTTTCCTCCGCAGATGTATTTTTTTGACAGGTTTAGCATTTTGAGCGTAAAAGCTAGTATATTCAACTTTTTGGGGGGATAAGAAATATGTAATTTTCACATACAATGATAGATTGTATGTAAATATTTACACGTTTCTGTCTCAGATGATGACAAAACTGAGAAAAGTGTTGACTCACCTCCTACTTCCAATAAAAAATGTAAATACTTTTTCCTACATACTACAGTTTTTTAATGTCTATTTACTTTAATTCAGTAAAACTAAAACTTTAATTTATTTTACTAGATTTTGACTTTTAACAGAGAATGTAATACATCAAGTTCGAAGGAGCCTATATCATCAAAAAGATATCGTGAGGAAAAGTATTGCAAGAATAACTTCAGCAGACATTGTCGTTTTTGTCATATATTGAATCATGACATTAAGTCTCAGTTTGGCTGTTTGTAATTCTTCCTTAGGAACAAACACAAACAATTATGCAATCACAAATTTAAACTCATAAAAATTATGATTTTGATATTTTGTATTTTCTTTTTTTACAGGTCCTCAAGCACACATTTATTCTCACAATATTTCATCTTTACACGTGGATCTCTGATGGATTCTGCCTTACCTTGACATGTTGGCGGTGGCGCCTCAAACAATAAATGGGAGTTGAGCGTACACATGAGCTCCGCCTTCCCAACGAGTGTGTATCCAGGGAGACAACGATAAGCCACAATATCGCCTATGGCGTGGAGAAAATGAATTATTAAAAAAATAAGAATAATAATCAGTCACTCACTATACATAATTGATTGAGAAGCACACATTCTCAAAATGATAAATACTGAATAGTGGCCTCAGGTCTTACAATAAATGTTTCTGTGTTTTGCTGCATTTACTGTTCTATTGATGAAAGTTTGCATTTTTTTTTGCATTGCATCTTGCAAAGCTGCTGCTACACTTGATGTTGATGGTATGATGTTCCTCTCTCATATTGTTAAAAAAGTACAACTGTCAACTGATATTTCTTTTGACTATCGAGTACGTGATCGTTTTTATATATGATTTTTATAAATCAAATCTATAGACTTTTCTAAGCAATATATTTTGGTCAGTTTTAATGGTTTTTTTCCTATTTACAGATAACATATTTTACTGTAAAATACAAACTTTTCCATACTCCTGACAGGGACAATTGATGGTTGCTGTGTGTTTAAAATTACACCTATGGTTGAATTGAAAGGTCACATAGGCTGAAAAGCAAGAAGCAGTGAGTGCATTATATAACATAGTGGTGAGGGAAAATAGAAGCCTTGACAAGTGATTATTTACCTGAAAATTGATGTTTTTCAAAGCCCCAGCACATATTCAACCACAATGAAAATATTTTCTTTATTTGAGGTGGCGGTTATATGTCATTGTATGTGAATGACAATGCATTTCAAAAAAGGCAATATTCAGAAAATATAATATGAAAGCAATTGATTAATTTTTCACCTTGGTTCCTCCTCAAACTTCACTAACATCAAGTGATCATACACAGTATTCTGCATTATTACCTATTAGAAATTCTTCATCCTCATAGATTATTTCAGCGTTCTCCACAACAGGAGGAGGAGGGCATTTCTTCAGACGGTAGGCTATAAAGAAAAAGTATATATTTATATAATATGGTTTGACTAAATATAGAATATTGCAAAAAATGCATTTGCATATTTGCAATTTTATCTGATGCCTTTGTGCCAGCAACAGTTCCAAGAAGTTAGCTATTCATATAAAAGCTTTGTTTTATGAGCTGTGCAATACAAACGTGGCCCATGGCCAGTCTAATTTCCTTTTATAAGAAAACTTAAGGGTTTAAATTAGATATTGTTTTGAAAAACAATATGCTCATGTACCATGGAAGTTGAGAATGAAGAATCCTCCGGTGGAAAAGTCCGAATGAAAGCGGATCAGAACCTTGGAGCTGGAACTGTAGGCTGACTCTAACGCCGTGTTGCCGCTGAAGACTCCCAGCTGAGGACTGGATGCATCTGGACCGTCCCTGCATGAGGACAAGTGAGAGTACAGACGTGCGACAATGGAAAAAAAAAAAAAATTAAAATTGACTGCATAAGCACAAGCTTTCCTGGACATCTGGTGTTTGTGACAGGAAAAATGTGATTTTAACGATTCATATTTATACTCAGTCTTCTATCACTCAGTGTGAACAAGTCGAGCCCTTAAAATCACAAGATGACACGATAATTAAGTATGACCAGATGCTCTTTTAGTATTATTACTGCCTCTGACATAACTTTAATTTGCTGCTATTTGCTGTCTAATTTCAAGAATATATTTATTGTTTTGCAATTAAACAAGGCCCATCTTGTTCTGAAGCGGAAATAAAAACAGAATAAATGAGAAGCAATTATACACGGTAGTTTGTGCTCATTTAGGTCTGGGGTGGCCCTGATTTATATTTTGTCACCTTTGTTTGCTTTTTCACCCTTTTGCAAACAAGTTCATTGAACAAAGCTGTTGGATTAAAGGCTTAACTTAGCTCATTAAAAATTGAATGTTGTTGAAAGGTTACATTTTCTAAAGTTCCTAAATGCACCTTTTTGTTTTTAATGAGCGTGCATTTGGATTAAACAAGGCTTGTAAAATTTTAATTCAATAAGTGTGCCTGGAATCTCTTGGCTGCTCAATAATTCAAGGTCTTCCGTAGGTGTTGAAACCCTTTTAGTGAATCAAAATGTACTGTTTGTCTGATTAAGCACAAATTGAATACAGAATGTTGAGTGTTTCTTATTTTTCAGCCTGAAACTCACACAACTACAGTTTTTATTAACCAAGCATCCGCGCCACCTTTTTATTTTATACAATTTGATTTAAAATATTCTTTGGTGGCTGGTATCTATAATTCATGCTTAATTTTGAAAAGTGCATATATTCTCCTTTAACTCAATAAAATCCTGCACTTAGCTGGAGCGGGCTGTTTATATCTTTTATCAAAGCGTATCTTCCATCGAGTGCATGGTATCAGCTTCTGAGCATATATATATATATATATATATATATATATATATATATTGCAGCTCATATTGTAGTTTAAGCAATTGCCATACATTAATGAGAGCGTAAGATGAATGTGTCCCCATAAATAAACTGATGTCCTTGCTGGCTAGCAAAATGTATATGTGAGGATTTGGAATTGTGACAAGAATGTTCACTGTAAAGAGAGATTCAAAAGTGATATATCAGCGTAACATTACCATATTGCAATACATCATACATGCCATCTTTTCTGGCCCGGAAGATAGCAAAGTGGAGTATCACAGTCTAAAGCTCCCCCTCCCACTATTGTTCACCCACAATTCGGTGAACAATTGCGAGTCTTTTCCAAGGTGGCAAATGTTGCGTTGTTTTCAGGGTTCGTTCAAGGTCGCAAATGTCCCAAACAAAGCCCCAGTATCTTACTAAATAAGGGATGATCAATCAAACAATTGAGTATGGAGAAAAGTTACTATGGATCATCACGATAAAGGATGATCAATCAAACAATTGAGTGTGGAGAAAAGTTACTATGGATCATCACGAGTGTAAAGGTAATATTTACTTGGCGCCATTAATTGGAACCATAATTTTTCATTAGTATAGAACGGCCTACAGTGCTCCAAAATATCCGAATTCACCTGGAATTAACAGCTAGACAAGTGGTAAAGGTTCAAACAGGACAATGATTCTAAACACAATCAAAATTTGGAATAGATAAAGTGGGCTAGTATTTATTAAGCCTCTGCAATTGTCATCCTGAAGCCTCCACCATGAAATAAGGATCGATCAATAAGTTAATAAAAGTCCAACATGAATATTACATTCCTGCCCATGGTAAAAGTTTAGAAACTTCTCATTACAACTGTGTGGACTTAAAAAAATAATCTCCAAGTATCGTCCAATGCAGAGAATGGGGTGGTGCTTTCGTTCATCAGCAGGCAAAACACAACAGGGAAAGTTTGGCAACATCCCCTGACATTTGGATACAGTGCCACCGTTCCCCGGGAGTTAATGGGCATGCTGAGCCGAAAAGCAGCAAGGGCAAATAAGTGAGATATGAAGAACATAGCAATGTACAAGACGTGGCATTCAGCACTATGATTAATGAGACCATGGAACAAAAGAGGAATGGCGAAGAGGGAAGCTAGAATAGATGCTAAAAAAAGGACTTGCATGAGAAGCAGTATTAAGTTTCAAAAGCTTTTTTTAACACAATGTGCTTGCATAAATTGAAGCAAACCCTCCTTATATAACACAGTTGGAAGGCAACATGTTTTGCATTTAACCCCGTTCCAATATGTGTTATCATTAATGTACCTTCAACATCACTTGGAAATCATTGACATGATAAACACTGTCAGCTAATGCTAATCTTTGCGTTCAACAGAACTCGATGCGCAAAGTCACCACTAACTAAGCAAGCGCTACCTGGTGCCTGTTACCTCACTTGTTTTATTTTGGTCTCAGTGATTCACTAGGAGACTTGATAAAGAGAAACCAAAGAGCCCGACAGTGTCTTCAACACAGCGGTGGATCATTAAGAATTGCAAACATACAACTTTGATTTGTCCCTTTAGAGGCCATGAGAAATGTTTTGGATGCATCATTAAATGCAACCTCCAACAATTTTTTTGTTTTTTTGTTTATTGCACTCTTAGGGCAGTGGAAAAGCCTGCATAGACAATAGATTTGTTTCAGTGTTATATCAAAAAGCCTTGTTGGCATCCAATAACTCATTCCTGATTATGTCATTTCATTGGCACAACCAAATTAAGGACAGTAAAGCAACTAGCAAGTAGGTGACTCAAAAGAAAGTTCCCATCTTTTGACAAGCTGATTTACTCTAAAATGTATTGAATTGAATATAGATTGAGCTTTGCATTTGTTTTTGTCAAATATCGCATTGTAAATGATATTTATTTTGCAACAGTAAAAGGTCAGAAAGGGATTTTCGACATGTCAGTGCAGTGGGCAGTGTTACGTGAGCACAAGTATCACCTAAATCCCCGTTCAACTGTTGACTCACTTGGTTGTGGGCTTCTCCTAACATGTACCAATAGACTCTGAGGGGCAGCAAAATTGAAAGCAAGTGCTCACCGATTGCATTGCCTTCAATTTCAACTGCTCGCTTCACAGCTTGACTCTTAAGCCTCCAAATTAAATGCTTAGACCAGTTCCACTTGATTTTTAGCCTCACTCAAAATAAATTCTACAACATGCTGCCAACAAGTAACTAGTAAGTGAGAATATTGTCCGGAGGTGACCCGATCTTTTCAGATGCAACCCAGTCCCACTGGATTTGGCAACTCTGTCTCCAGTCCGCCTTTCATTACATTCCCCACTCCTGACTGAATCTGATCATTACGACCAGAGTTACCCAGACTCCCTGGGCTCTTGGGCTCAGTCGGGGCCGGTCCACTGAGTCAGATTAAATTGGTCAGTGGTCCCATTGTAAATGCATTACTCTCACACTACCTGTATTACAATCTTAGCTCCACATTGAATCCCATTATAGCTACAGTAGAGCCAGGGTGTGCATAAACTAGAGTATCCATCGGGAGGCTATGAAGTTGGGGTCCCTGCAAATCCACCAAAAAACAACCACTACAATGAGACTCATATACTCGCAGCTATAAAATGTAATACACTTGCACCTGTAATGAGCTGTCGAAAAAAAACAAAAATCCGTGTGTCATAGAGCTGCAGTGCATCACGCTGAAAGACTGTCACATAAATAGAAATATGTTTTTAGAAGTCAGTATGGTGCGCCACTGCAAATACACAAGCATAGACAACTATAAATCTATGTCCGTAGATGAAAAGGAGTACATTGTATTTGTACATTGCAGCGGGTTTAGGCTTACCATACGGCAATGTAATCAGTGACAGGCTCGGTCTGCAACAAGGTAAAGTTGATGTAAACTCCATGTCCGTGGGGAACGTCGATGAGCCAGCTACAGTCTTGGGAGTTAGGGTATTCATTGGGGTACTGAGGCGAATAAATGGTCCCATTTTCAGCTGTGACATTGTAGCCACAGGGAGCTGCAAAGGCAGTCATAAAAGATTATTTATTTGGAACTGTCCTTTAGTTCCAAATAAAACATTTTAAAACATTCTGGACCTTCAAAACTTGATAGAAACAGGCTAAAAAAGAGCTGGAAGATGGACACTAGCAAAAAGCTACCACAAACGGCCATTATAATTGGTTAAAATTTGGTGTATTGTGAAGAATTCATGTTTTGATTTCAATAATTGATTGATATTCCTCCATCAATGCCCAAAAGTAAACAAAAGACTAAGACATACAAGATTTTGTTCTCACCCTCGCAACGTGGAAATGGGTGGTTCCACTTCCGGTTGGTCCCATGCACACATGTGAGGACCGGGTGTCCGATCAAAACGTAGCCGGGATAGCACAAGAATGTTATTGACCGGCCAGCACTGTAATCACTGTTGATGATGTCACCATTGGTAAAAGGGGAAGGGTCCAGGCAGTTTTGAAGTTGATAAGCTAAAAGCAGACATTACTGTAAATTAGTACATACACTTTATTACAACACATTTAAATCTATTTCATATGACCAATGATATCCAAACGCAATGTGATGGAATAACCAATTCAGTAAGAAAAACTGGAACAAAACCATTTCTGAGTGACACGAGTAGCATTAATTTGCATCATGGGCTTCAAGAACAAGACTGATCTATTTTGGGCATGCAACATTAAAAGTCATTAATAACAACAGGCGTGATTGATGAGAAAATTGTCTAGACTTTAAGTAAATGTGTTGAATAATGGAAGAGAGTGTTGCAGCACTGTAACCAGTTGAAAGATGTGTACTGGCACACGTGTGCTGCCATTTAGTATTTGCTCAACATTTACAAATCCAGATGGGAAGTGTCTCAAAGGATACTTCAGAATGACAGGACTCAGCTCCTGTGGGCCACAGTTCAACTTAGTCAAAAAAAAAACCAACACTCACGCATGGTTGTTTTTTTTTTTCTTCCATGACCATGCCCATAATTCTAAATTCTAGAGGGGGGGGTTGTTTTGTTTTATAGGATGGCTAACTTGGTTTCAACCACAAACAATGGTCATAAAAAAATTGTGTTGTGGAACCACAAAAAATATTTTTAAAGCCACATCTGTGAGGAAACCAATTTTTGGCCACTTTGGTGTTTACTGCATTTACATATGTCACTCTTCCGGCAACAAATGTCGGTCTTCCATGGAGCTACAATAGGATGATGCCTAAGGTTTGGCGTCGCTTTAAACTATAAAAAAGGACAAAAATTTAATTTTTGTTATTACTGCAAAGTGAAGTTGGAGGGGAATAGAGACAGGATCAAAGGACATGTGATACATCTATCTCTGATTTCTATCTATCTAATTTTCCCTAGCGTTATCCAAACATTAATATAGCTTTGTACAAAATCTTATCTCTCCCTGTCTTGTAGGGATAGTTAGACCATGGGAGTTCACAGGGACATGAATCAGAGTGACAGGACTTGACCGGTGCAAATTCAGGTCAAAACAGGGGCAATTATCTCATGCATGTAAATGTAGGTGGACTTGTGTGTCCTTTAGCAAGTCAGGTTACGCTGCCAGTGACATGTTTTGTGTTTTTGATGGGAGCCGCTCGACGGTAAGAGTAAAGTAGACAAGATGTCAGCCTCTCATGGGGGCTTTGCTAATGCGCCATCCTTTTTCAATAATTAGAGCAAAGCCATAAGGTTGCACACACTTAAAACAGCTTAAAACATCATACTCTTTGCGAGATGGCAATGGCCACTGTATTTGGATGGTAAATCATAATCTGTACCGAGCACTGAAGCACTTTTTTATTTCATCATTTAAGCAACTTGAAATGATCAGACCAAATGAGACCAGAGACAAACCAGAGTTGAGGAAAATCAAGCAAATGTTCAAATCTGTTTGGTTTGTCGCTTTCAATGAAAAAAAATAGGTCACTTTCTGACTGGAAGTGATTCATGACAATGAAAAGTGCACTCACCTTGATAAGTGAGTTTGAAGCCCATCCTGTTCTTGGAATGGTCACTGTAGAAGTGAATGATGGTCTGGTGGGTGGTACTTAAAAGAGACGGTGGCACTTGCGAACCAGTGAATTGTCCAATAAGAGACGAGCTGTGCTGTGGTCCCGACCGCACCTCGAGGAAGTCATGGTTGTCTTCAGAGGAAAAGTTTTGGAATTGAATATGGGCTCCTGGGATAAACATAAAAAAATATTAATATTGTTTTTTTTCATTTTACACACAAGGAAACACTTGTGCTCACTGTTAAATTACTTAGCACTTTGATTTAATAGCGTAAGAACAAGCACATTTCTTGCGCATATTCCAAGCCTACAACCAGATGTTATCAATGTCAAATTTAAAACACAACACATCACACGCTTGCCTCTAATTAAACACACGATAAGGCTTTTAATAAACCGTGTGTCACTCTCAGTAATGTTGTGCTGTAAACGACACCAGCAGATGTACTGACATTGCCTGATCCTCTTCAGGAATTATGCCTTGGTGCATAATACTTACCATATCCTGTTGGCAAGATGATTTGCCAGGTGCAGTCCAGGTTGCCGGGGTAGTTGCCGGGGAAACCCGGACTCAGGATCACTCCAGTGACCTCAGACAATACCCCGCCACAACGGGCTGACAGGATGAGAGAAAGGCTTGCATTAACGATACTTCACATGCGCTTCAAGACAATATTAAATGATGAAGAACACCAGCAAAAAGAAAAGACACAGACTAAAGTCACATCTTTTGTTTGGTTGGTCATTATCATCCTTCCAGTAGTGCTTTTAATTATATTATAAAATGACCCAATAAATATTTGTGTATGGCAAATATTGAGAAAGAGACAGCAATTGCGAGTCTAAGAGTGATACTTTTCCGTTCAGAGGGGCTAAGATTGCTCTTTCATTAAAATGACAGTTTTATTTCTTTAATATAAGAAAGAGATTGTATTTTTCGCCAAACCTTTTATTTTCTTGTAATATAACCACAATAACAATATTATGACCTGCCCATAATATTACTACTTAGTTTTTGTAATTTAATGTTTTAATTTTCCTCCCGCTTTGTTTTCTTTTTTTTTTCCAGCATTACTCTTGAATGCCTTCATTCATCTGTGACATCAATGAGCATTACAGAAAGAGGAACAATAATTTGTTTGCTGTATGCGGATGTTTACTTTTATAAGAAACGTATTTGGTTAGAAAATCACCTGTTTTGTCATATGATTACAATGTTGAAACACACGTTGCAGCGAGAGGAGCAGGACGCCCGGCTAAGAATAGCTTGTACTGGAAAATGTCAGTTTTACATGGAATGAACCTGCTACAGATGTAGACGTAAACCATTAGGGCCATAACACAAACAACAGTGGAACCAATTCATGAGTGAACATGTTCAAAAGCTTTGGCTTGCACCACAAAACTGCTTCTGTTGCCTCTCGTATGGTACTGTGAATCAATTAAAGAGTAACTTCACCCTCTTGCCGTGTTCATTCACTCCAGGTGGATGTTTATTGCAAAAATGTGTGCACCTTTTATAGAGCATACTAGTGTCTAAGTGTGCGTGCATGTGGATGTGCATGTACCTATACAAAGCGGAGGTGGGTAGTTCCATCTGCGCACAGTTCCAGGCATGCAGGAAATATGAGAATGGCCCTTGACAGGACAAAAAGTATTATATGGCAATTGTTTTGGAATGTTTTATTGTTATGTTTCGGGCTATAAGTGTTACCTGTAAGGTGTATCCAGGCTCACAGGTGAAGGCCACGACCTCATTGACCATGTATCTGTCTCCTGCTTTTATGCTGTTTGCTGGAATCATCGGCTCAGGACAGGTTGTCAGACCGACCGCTGCAAAAAAGTTGAACGTAAATGAATGATTACTGATGCATGTATAGTTAGAGTACATGACAGCTGTCGCACTAACGCCAACATTTCAACAATTCAATGTCTTAAATTAATCTTACCTAAGAAGCATGTTTTGGAATGTGGCACATTTTAACCTGCATACCATTGGTCATTTTCGCAAATGATAAAGGCTCCAGTTTATGCCTTTGAGTATACTGTTATTTTATGTGTCTATCAGTGTTGCTGCACAGTTTTTGTTGCTTAACACTGCAACTATCAGCTATTAGCCTGTCTATGGCATTTTCATCGCGTGTCAGCATTGAGCGAGTAGACAAGTTGACTTGTAGACTTCAAGGAAAAGTTTTTCTTCCATAAACAATGTGCACTTCTCTTTGTTTTAAGTTTAGCTTTTAAAATATATTTCAACTGCAAGTTGCAACAAACAGTTTGAAATGTCTTTTTGATGAATTACTCAGAAATTCTGTCTGCCAAACTGCTGCTTATTGTGAAGTGAGTCAAGTTCACTGCTGCCATACATTGCTCATACTGTATCTCAAATGTTGGCTCACAAATCAAAGCAAAAAAATAAGAATAAAAATCTGATGCATGACAGCTTGTATACAACCAAAATTTGTAGTATATTTATATTTACTTTTCTTTACTCTGCGGTTAATCAAAAAGCAGCAATCTCATTTCCAGACCAGTTGTTTGTATGACATATGATAAATGAGTCTTGTGATGATGAACATTATTCAACACTTATGTCTAAATTATAACACATTTTGATTAATTTTTCATGAAATACATGTGGCAGGTAAATATTACTAGATACTCCTTGTGGTTGTTTTTTCTGTTCCTATCAGTGACACCTAAGATTGTAGGAGTTTTTATAATACCTCTGGGATGGAGTGAAAGAAAATGGTAGTGTACACACACCCAACACAATTAAGGTTCAACACATTCAGATTGACGGATGCGAGCCTTTCATCAAGTAGCATTAGAAGAAACAGATCTGTGTGTATATACGTGTGTGCGTGTGTGTGTGTATGTGTGTCTTCCATTTGTTTGTGTGTTTCAATCCCAAACTTCTGCAGGAGACTGCCCTGGAGTAAGCGGTTACCATGGCAACACTGGGGTGGAAGACGAATAAAGAGGGAAGGGTAGAGAGAAGTGAATGTGTCTGTATGTGTTTGTGTGTCTGGTCTTGTTTGTTCATCATCTACCTGCCTACCAGCAAAACAATGTGATCCCGCAGAGTGCGCACACTTATGCACACGCATCCACGCACACACGAATACACACAGATGCCTTGGAAGTGTATGCTGACATTTGGGAGTGCACTCTGCCTGCATGCATTGGGAGGAGGGAACTTCTGTAAGATGAAGCACAAGTAAAAGAGCTGCATGCGACATTCACACTCAGTGCATTATTAGTTGGAGCGTCATGACAACTGATCAATGAAACTAGTCCATTTGGCTGACCATCCCTCTCGCTCCTTCTCTCCCTATGGAGAAATATAAGCTGTGATACCATTTAAAATGCTGACAGCACGACAAAGCGAGCCTCTGTGGGCACACGGCAACAGCTAGACAGTGTCAGCATTTTAGTCAAAATTGACGAGATTTACTACAAAGAGGCTTCAGAGGGTGAAAAATGATGAGAATATTACTTGTCACACGTTCCTCCCCACTTACCGTATTTTCCGGACTATAAGTCGCTCCGGAGTATAAGTCGCACCAGCCATAAAATGCCCCAAAAAGTGAAAAAAAACATATATAAGTCGCTCCGGAGTATAAGTCGCATTTTGGGGGGCAATTTATTCGACAAAATCGCACACCAAAAACATGCACGAGCAGCAACAGGATAAACGATAGCAACAACAGGCTAAACGATAGGTATGCTAACGTGACAAACACAAACAAAGAGCTGAGAACGGGCCTGACGTAACATATAGAGTGATTAAGGACAACTATTACATGAATAACATGTTTATAAAACCATCGGTGTCACTCCAATTCATTAAATCCATCGATCCTTCGATAAGATAGCAACAGGCTAAACGATAGGTATGCTAACGTGACAAACACAAACGAAGAGCTGAGAATGGGCCTGACGTAACATATAGAATTATTAAAGAAAACGATTACATGAATAACACGTTTATAAAATCATCGGTGTCACTCCAATTCATTAAATCCATCGATCGTTCTTTGTCAACAATGGGTGCGCACGGCTGAGGGCGCTTGCACTTCAAAATATTCCACAGGCTCATATAACGATAGATATGCTATATTTCAACTAACTATAATATAAGCAATAATATTATCAAACCATCCGTGCACTTTAAGTCCATTAAATCCATCGATCAAATTCCTTGTCCTTTGTCAACATCGCCGCGCGTGCGCCCTAACGTCAGCCTCGTCTTTATTCCACAGATCTAGTATATAATAACTATATTGTAGCGTTAACAAAGTACAAGGATAGACGTGGGCTTGGTAAACGGCTCTTTATTCCTCAAAACAAACTTCCAAGCGTGTGGCAGCGTGGACTTCCAGACACGAGAGCTCCATGGCATAGGACCGGGCGTGCGTAATGGCCATGTCCGACCCCCGTGCACCGTTCGCGGACAGCCACTCGGCCGAGCGCCGGCCCCTGACTCAGTAGAGTAGGACCGGGCGGGCGTAAAAGCCATAATAGTTTTTCAAACCTTCAATGTCACTCCGAATCCTTAATTCCTTCAAACTCTTTGTCCTCCGTGTCACTTAGAAATGATCACCGCTAATGATGCCGATAGTCCTTACGTGGGTACGTTTGTCCTTTTGTAAACAACCGCCGCGCCGCACCATGCCGTGCCACTGACGTCACTTGAAATAGTAATCCATTGGTACATCACGGTTCTCCAAACTTTCTTTCTGCTGCTCGATTACTGTTTTCAGCTGCATATTTTACAACTTGAAGTTTGTAACCTGCAAAATATGAGTTTCTTTTTGGTGCCATTTTTCTTAAACCCACCCAGTTGATGAGTCACGGCCAACGGTGAAATTTAGAGCGCCCTCATCCAGTTTCGTTTGAAAATATAATTTTTTTCAGATGTAGTTTTTTATTTTGTTTATTTGGTTGTTTTATCAAAGTCAAAGTCTGCTTTATTGTCGATTCTTTTTTTCATATACCAAGACACACAAAGAGATTGAAATTCCGTTCCCACGATCCCTCGGTGAGAAAGTACACACACGCATACAAGCAACACAAAAAAAAACAAGAAGGTACAAACAATGAATAAATAAGAGTGTTGAATAAATGATAAATAAACAAATAATAATAAATAACAATAATAAATATAAAAGGAGCAAAAATGGAGCAAGTGTACATACAGCAGACAGTGGACTTGGATATGGTGCTTTAAAGTGTTAATTGCTTTATTTGATGTTTTCTCTATTTTTTATGTTTTGAATATGTTCAAGAAAAAGATATAAAAGCATGTGAAGTGATCAACTATGCTAAAAATAACATGGGAAGTGGTCAACTATACTTGTAAGTAAGTGATGTCTTAATGATCAAGTAAAAATTTCTGAAAAAAACATATATAAGTCGCTCCTGAGTATAAGTCGCCCTCCCACCCAAACTAAACTTATAGTCCGGAAATTACGGTATATAACGTATATCGCGCTAGAGGTACATCAGCAACAGCGGTGGCTTCATTTAATAGCTATTTCTGAGTGATTAGCATAACTTCCTTAAATTCTGAAACAACCTACTCATTGAAGACAATCAATCATTTCTGCATCCTCAAGCACATTGGGTGGAGCAACCTAAAAATGTGGGAATTTCCTGTAACCTTGCTGTGAAAATTCCCAATAACTTTAGCACATTTCCTGGTGCTGGTTTGAAGATTTGTTTGGAGGCGTGAGACAAGAATTACAGTCATTGTAATGTTGAGTTAGATAGCAAATAGTTTTTTAGTTTACATCTATGCAGTTGTCAAAAACGTTAGAGCGAATCACCCGGTCTATGGCACAGGGAAACTTGGGCCATACCATTCTATGGAATTGCTCTACAAAAAAATTCGAAGTGTGATAAGTCAACCCAGGGGCAGCCAACAAATGAAGTTAAAAATGACAGCAAGTTAGTCGCATAGACTATCAAATAGGTGAAGACAGCCCCCCCACACACAAAACCTTGCACATTCTCATAAGAGGAGACATGTTCATTGATCTAGAAATGACTGTAAGCCAAAAGAACTACAATGACCTGAAAAGCACAGCCACGACCTAACAGGTGAGAGTAATTGTGTTTACTTTGTATGTGTGTGCATCACTAAGTCATGAAAGTGTCTATTCTTCCTGCGCGCTATATGACACAAGCATTTTGACAATCTCCGGGTTATGAGTGTATGTTTTGTGGTCAAGTACCGGTACGTGTGTCTGTGTCCTAGTTCAGGTCACTGACTCTTGTTATTTCATGTTGAAGGTTTGCTTCGATGTGTCTGTGCGTGTGTTTGGGCGCATGAACCACTCCCTGTACATGTTTTGTTTTCGATACGTATATCATTTTGCTGGTGATCAATCATTCATTCCATAGATGTTGAAATGTTCAACTTACTTTTGTATTCAAGGTGAAAGCCTGCAGCCACAACGCTTATGTCACTCTGAAAGTGCAAGAGAAGCTGATTGGATGTAGAGTTAAGAAGGGCAGGAGGTGTAGTTCCTGTAAAAAAAAAAAGAGAACAATAATTTAAATTGATTAAGAATTACAAACAATTTATTTGGCTTAGGTGTACCTAATGATGTGACCGCTGAGTGTAGAAAAATGCATAAGCTATAAAAGTCTAGCCTTAAGAAGTCTTTACAACCCAAGTCCATCCGGGAATTACCAGGAAAGGAAGGTGAGTGACCTCTAACCCTCCACAGACCGCTAACAAGGAATTGTCCCGATATGAGGGAACCCTCATCAGACCTCACGCTCAGTAGCAAACATCAGATCACTGCGGTTAGATTGGGCAGCTCCCCAGTGTGCCTTGTGGAGAAGGGCACAGTCATTTGCGTGTCTTTGTGTGCGAGTGTGTGCTGCCCAGTAGGCGGCATTTTTCATGTGTGATAGGTATATGACAGGTATGTGCTTGGGGCAGGTCACAGGGGAAACACCGCTGGGAGATTGTAAAGGTTAGCTCATTCTTTACTCCTCCCTGTCCTCTCTCCCACCTTCGAGGCTTCACTCAAAGTACAAGTGAAGCTTCTTTGCTCTTTCTTCTCCTGCTCCCACCGCTCGCTGTCGCCACAGAGGAGGACTTCTTAACGCATCAAAAGGACATTTAAGATAATATCAGATTCCTTGGTATTACAACTCATCCATTATATATGACTGGTGTGCAGTGTTATGTGTGTGCATGTGTGTGCTCATAGATTAATATCTGTCATAGCTAATTCATCACATATACTCAGTGTTTGTGTGTGTGTGTGCATACAGCTTTAGTTTAGGAGCTGTCATATCCTATCTATCATAGACCTCAACCTGTGTCTGTGTGTGTGTGCGTGTGTGTGCGTGTGTGTGTGAGAGAGAGTGTGTGTGCATGCGTGTGTGTGTGTGTGTGTGTAGGGGGGGATTATTGTCATACCAGAAAATGACCCTAATTTAGGAGCCGTCATGTCTCCCCCATCGTAGATCTCCAGAGAATCCCAGTTGTGCTCCGTAGCAAATGTCATCACTTGAATCTAAACAACACATAATGAAAATAAAACATATTTTGCATCAAGTGTCTGTGCAGAGTCATTGTAGAACTTTGGAAGTAGAAGTATTCTCGTGGCATTCTTGTCACGTTTTTTTCCCAGCCTATTTTTATAGCAGCAATAACATTGTGGTGTGGCACCCAATGGCTGCCATGTAACTCAAATGCAGTCAGCCTCTACATATTCACCATTCAGCAATCACAAATTCCCCTATTCACGTTTATTTCTAATGTCATGTCAGGTCATATGATATAGAGAATGGTAGTAAAACAGTCGTGTTGGCCTGCTGTGGCACGTAAACAGACAGCAACACGGCACTGACCGCCCTTGGTATTTAACAAGGTCTGCACTTCAACATCTGCCCAGCAGTATTTCTCCACCATCTGAATATCTGGATGCAGAGTGCTGTTCACGTTCACCTCATTCGTCTTGTCAAAAGACGGGCACTTTACAACGGGATATCTAGTGGTTAGCACGTTGCTATAATGTTTGGATATAGGCGTCTTAGTTGGGTCGGAGTACTTGGTGCGCAAGCCAGGTGTTGGCTGCGATTGTGGCGTGAGTAAAAAGCTAAGTGGTTGGCAAGGGTTAGTGACTCATCGATTACAACCAATCATGATTATATTTAGAATAACAACTATATCAACAACTTCTCTGAAACTTTGAACCCCCTATTGGGCATTATTGAATGATATTTATTTATTTCACTGGAATCTATGCTTGGTGAAAGAGTGCCAATATTTAGCGAATGTTTAATGTTAAAACGGTTTAATCAGCTCTTCACCTGTATTCCGGCTCCTTCGCTGACATGGATTCTCCACAGACAGTTGAGACTGTTTGGGTATGGCTCCGGAAAGCCAGGAGACAATATGGTACCACGGCGCTCCGTCAGATTCCCACTGCACGGAACTGAAGAGAAGACCAAAATTACTGATTTTTCAGTGCAGTTTATTAACCGAATAACTGAGAGAAATGACAGGCTGTTAGAAAATGATGGTAGCTGCAGCCAGAATAAAGTGTTGAAATGACTGTAACACAGAGCCAGAGGCAGAAAAGAAAAAGTGGCTCCATATGATTTAATAAACTGAAGTGACAATTAAAGCTGTTTGCAGCAGAAAAAGATTGCATATAGACGTAGATTTTGTTGGACAGCATTAGTATTGAATGATGATTTAGTGCTTCGGAACAATTTTTAGTTAGAGACGGTGTAATGCCAGACGAATAATAAAAATGCAATAAAGTCACTTTTATGAAGTGCGATATTAATTAACAAAAACTCTAGGTTTATTATTGAGGTTATAGTTTGCAATAGTACAAAATTGTATTGTATCATAAATGAATGGAGTTTCTGAGTGTTTGCTCAATTTGCCAGCTCTTGAATTTGCTGCATCTTATGTTCGGTGAGGGTATATCTCAGTGGCTTACCGATACAGCTTGGCGTCGATGAATTCCACTGTGCCAGAGCACCTGGTACAGCCTGGCATCGGATCGCGCTGGATCCCTTCAGCAGATATCCCGGACTGCACTCGAAACGGACCACCGAGCCGGCTGAGAACTCCGACCCGATCCGCCGGCCGTAGCGAGGTTCTGGCACAGAGCTACACTGACTGTCGCTGGTCCTAGGCACAGCTTCAGTTGGCAGTCATTAAAAGAGTATTGGTTGGTGGAAGGATCACAAAAAAAAAAATTCATTGAACCTCATCCACCATCAGTCCTCATGAGCACATATTTGAAATGCTTTTAAGGAATTCAAATGATCACTCGTTCATTGTAAACGGTTTTGATAAAGAGGTATTTTACAAAGTGACCCTCGTGAGGTTTAAGCACTTTGGGAAATGGATGGATGGATTAAGTATCTCTGGTGTTTCATTTACAGACATTTCAAATCATAGAACTTTTTCATCTTTAGTTATTTCTGCAGCTAAAGTGGAATACTATCGCCATCTCAGAATGATTAGTGTTGATGTTACTTCATTTTGTCTTTGACTTGGATGTCCATTAGTTATCTGTTTAGCCATTCAAAGTGTAACTGCACCAAAGCAAGGAGGGAGTCAGTCACTGTTAATTGCAACTTTCAAAGAAATAGATTTACATTAATGCGTTTGAATGATTCGTCCTTTTAACAACTCACCATTAATCTGACAGCACTCTCAAGCTGATTTTCTCATATACAATACAAATACACTTTTGATATTATTGGTGAATGAAGTGTTGAAAGAAGATACTTTAGTCACATTACCTTGGTAGACAAAGTGAAAGCCCTTAGCTGGTTGGCCACTCTTGGCATTGAAGCGCAACATTATCTGATGGGATGTTGCCAAGGGTAATGTCTCCCCTGGGAAACACAAATAACACAAACCAAGCAATGGGGTTTTTAAGTTAAAATTTGTGGTTGATTTGCACTCAATAAGAATTTCCTGAGGAACATGAGTTTAAAAGGCAGTTCTTCATTTTTATAGTGCGGGTGGATGGATGGACAGATAGATAGATAGATAGATGGATGGATGGATGGATGGATGGATGGATGGATGGATGGATGGATGGATGGATGGATGGATGGATGGATGGATGGATGGGTGGGTGGAGGGTTGGATGGATGGATGGATGGATGGACGGACGGACGGATGGATGCACGGGTGGATTTGTTAAAGGCACACTCGACCTAAACATTTCCCACACTATTGTTGACAGCGCACATACAGTAGTTGGATTTTCAATCCATACTAATGTTATTGCTATGTACTATAATGACATTTGCTGTAGATGGATTGTTATGGAGAATGCAGGACAGTTCTGCTGCTTCCTCCACGGCCCCAACGAGGCATTCCTGTCGCTGATGCTGTCTCAAAGATAAGTTATAATAGATTCTCACTAAATACATCACTGCCAAATATACTGAGATAACAACTGCTGGTGCTATGATCTCACGGCCCCCAAGAGTGGCTTTCTTGCAGACAATTTCATTTTATTCTTCTTACAAAGATGTGATCAGGAACTCCTAAAGAGCATAACTTAACTAACCCTATCCTCACCTGAATGTGATCCCGCCAGAGAACTCAACAATCGAGAGTTCTCATTGGCACCATCGAATAGCTCCACCGAGTCGTTCATCGCAGTCTGGAAAATGGCAAACTGACCGAAAACAACTGGAAAGAAGGACGAGGGACAGACCAGAAAATCAAGAAAATGTTAAATACATGAGCGGATTTAGTGTTACGATTTTATGTATTTACAATTCAAGCATACCGAACTGTGGAGGCACTGTGATGTAGTAGGAACAAATTTGTCTAGAGGTGTAATTTAAAGGGTAGTTTGGAGACAAAACGACTCCCTCTGATCCACCATAGTGTCCACCACATGGCGCTGCAGAAACACACAGAAAGATGATGTTAGAATTTGCAAGGTGGTAGAATTGGGGTAAATGCAAAGCCATAATGCAAACTCTTGTTGGATTGTTTGTAAATTACTTTCATTCTGCTATTAACACATTTAAGGTTGATGATGAATCAGTAACACTTGTTTTTTGCCTGCTTTTCACATATACATGCTCTTTGGTTTACCTGCCAGTTTCACCTCTAAATATAAATGAAGGCTTCACGGATAAAAGTCAAATTCTTGCAGGTCAAATGTCAATTATGTAAATGATCTGGCATGATCCTCTCCTAGTTTTGACTGCTTATGAGTAAGACAACACATTCCCTATTAAGCTCTTTTTCATCTTGTTGATGCGTTGAATTGACACCTAAAAAGTCCACTTCAATTTTGAGGGATTATGTTGAAAACTGCATTTTAATTCACTGCTGTTTTTTTTCCCTGCTACCTCTACCTTCTGTGTGATCGTCAAGATGATGCAATACTCCTACACCCAATGCCCGTGCTACGTTTGCTGAAGGGTTGTAGCATCAGTAAAGCTAAATAATATCCCTTCTAGGTTTGATATTCAGTATTCTGCTTAGTTTACCATATTTTGCGCAGGCTCCTGATGAAATTTCTCATCAACATCACGAAATAAGGGATCGTAAACTTACTAGGATGTGTCTCGGCCAAAGCTTTAGAAAATATTTTGGAACCTGTTTTGGACAATCCCATTGCCACAGTAAATTGAAATGCTATGGACTTCATTCACAAAATACTGTCGATATTGGTCACTGGCAGTAAAATGTAGCTACATAACTGAGTGAAATTCAGATTTTACACAGACTGCCAATACAAATTGACTGACTGTGCTCATGAAAGTGATCCATATTCAATTTGGAGAAAAAAAAAAATCACATTTAGCAAACGTTTATAAGCTTTTTAGACAGTTTTCATTTTATCCTAATGATACAACATACAGTAGGAACGTGATAAGAATTGTATTACTTTTTTTATCATATAATATAAAAAAAGTAAACGATTAAAAAAATAATATGTCCAAATATCTAAAGACCGCTTGCTGCATATTAAGGGGAAAAAATAGTAACAAACGTGACTCTCAAAACACAGCTACCCACAATCTTCGATTAGGGCACTGCCACGGTGCACTATGCCATACGTCAGCCAGAAAGAGTGGCCTAATGTACGAATAGTATAAAATATAAGAAATGCAGTTTGCTGTTGTACAAAATGTTAATTTAAAACACATGCATACTGAGGTCTTGAGCACAGAGACCTCCTGTCTTTCTACAGCCATGACATTTGTGTGGATAATGTGCATAGCATGAAGGGGTTTAAAAAGTCAACCTAATGACCCGTAGGCTTTTTTCAAAGTCATCCTTCAGGGACATCCCTCAACGTGACCCCAAGATGGTCTTTTAACCTGCCTGCATTACTGAGCAGAAGCTTTTCGGATGCGTAAAGGTCCCGATCCAAGCAACCTCCGACAATAACATTTCAAAAATTAGATTAGTGATCTGAGCACATGTGCTCTTATCACAAAACTTTGCATAAGAATGGGCACCCTGGATGAGGCCGACTTGTTAAATAGATCAACACAGCAGAAAAAAAAAACTGCTAAAATTGTTTTTGCTGCTATTTCCAACAGAGCAAATGCATTTGTTGGCCTCTTGTCCTCCACTTTGTCGACCCCCCCCCTCATCCCTTTTGCTTCATAAACCATCAGAGTAATCATCCACTTTCTCTTCTGCTCTTCTTCATCCTCCACGCCGACTGATATTTTCTGGATTGATTCATGCTGTGATGCTGCATTCTAACCCTCAGGTCTGAAGGTGTGTTCTTGATCTACCCACAATCTCCCAGTGGTGTTGCTCCAGGCTCAGGTGCTAAAAAGCCTCCACACAAATGGGCTTTGATCACTCATGCTTACAACGCACTGAAACACACAAACACACTTTGGAAGAATTACTTCTCATGGTCGTTCAACATCCAACAAAGACGCATACACACTCACACACGCATAAGCCATTCTTTGTAACAAAGAGAAAAGAGAACAAGCAAAAGTCTAAAAATGTCCCAAAGTGTTGAGCTTATGTTGTAGCACCTCCTGGAGTTTTTGGAAAACTAGCTAATAAAATTGTTATTGTGCCTTTAATTTTCCAGGGATTAGATTCATTTCAGGAAAGAAAATAACCTCAAACTCTTGAGTCTTGTACACCCACACTTTAACAAACAAGGCACTTATTATTATCCTTTTTTGAAGCAGAGTCAGTTTCACTGTGTTTTATGGAAGGAACTGAACTTTGTGTATCATCAATATGTATATATTGCTATGATAGTATTATAGATCAACATGTGTGCATACATGTAGATTGGCCCACAGTCACACAGCTGAACTTTCTTCACATTACTAAGATTTGAGTCGATTATGCGTCCTCCATACCGCTTCTCAGTTTTTGGGCGGTAGGTGAGGTATACCCTGAAATGGTTGCCAGCCAATCGCAGGGCACGCAGAGACAAATAACCATTTGCGCTCATAATCACACCTACGGACAATTTGGAGTGATCAATCGGCCCACCATGCATGTTTTTGGACCGTGGGAGGAAACCTGCACACAGGCACGGGGGGAACATGCAAACTCCACACAGGAAGGCCAGAATCAAACTCTGCCCCTGAGGCAACATACGAGCCAGTGCACCACCACGCCGCAAATTACTATGCATGCACATATTGCAAGTGTGTGAATGTGCTGCATTTAGGTACAAGTCAAACCCCCCGTGCACACGTGCATGCACGCACATACACACACAAAAAGAGAGAAAAGCCCATCAACAGCCACTAAGAATTTTCTCTTCCTTTCAACAGCTCGTAGTTACCATGGGAACCTATAAAAAAAAGCATTTTGAGATGGGAGGGAGAGGTGGGAGAGAGACACAGACAGAGAGAGAGATGGAGAGAGAGAGAGAGAGAGAGATGGAGAGAGAGAGCGAGAGAGAGAGAGAGGTGAGTGAGAGAGAGAGAGTGAGAGAGACAGAGTGAAAGAGGGGTAAGAGAGAGAGTATGAGAGAAAGATAGAAATAGAGCGAGAGAGGGAGCGAGCAAGAAAGTAAGACAGGACGAGAGAGAGGGAGAGAGAGAAAGAGAGCGACAATATAGCATGAAAGAGAGAGAAGGAAAGTGAGACAGAGCGAGAGAGACAGATTAAATCAGACAGATGAGACGGTAAAAGGCAGTGCAAGAGAGAGGGTTGGTGAGAAGTCATTACATGTGGAGGGAAAGGAAAAAGGGGCTGAGCATGGGGACGAAAGGTGAAACGAGAGGAGACGGAGGGAGTGTAAGTGGAGCTGTATTATTTAAGGGGGTCTCAACCTGTCTAATGAGCTTGGTCTAAGAGCCCCCAGGAGTTGGCCCGAGACATAGACACAGAAAGGGGGGGAAAAAGTGCTCAAACGATGTGGTAAGAAAAGTCAATGTGGAGAAGAATGGAGACGAGGGAAATGGAGGGAATTAGTAAACCGAATTGTGTTGACTGAATTGTTTCACCAAAGGAGGAAGTAGCACCTTAATCAAAGACCTTGTTGTGGAAACAGAAAGGGGAAAACAACTTTAATCGAAACTTACATCTAAACAATATGATGAGATCCAAACACAGATGTGCGGGAAACTTTGCATTCATTCAATGAAATAATAGTTTTGGTGCATATATTCTAAATGGATTATTTTTTAAGAAATATGCTTCATTGATCACTTTATAAATATAAATAATTGATTCAGATAAAGCTTGATTGATATACTAGCAGTTCTATAAGACCCAACGGAGTGGCATAGGAAGGGGTCAGATGATGCAATGTGGAAAGGCTGATTCTCTACTCACCTTCTGTTCATATGCCACTCAAATAACCTCACTAAATGAAACATTTATCGAGCTAAATGCAAAACTGTTGCTGGAAGCCATGTGAGGTGCGCAAAAATACACGTTAACAGCATCGTCGTTCTTGTAAAATATCTTTGATGTATGCTTGCCGTACAAATGACGGTACCTTTGTGTAGGAAACAACCAAGTAGATAGCAAAGGCGATGCTTTCATCTTGATAAAAGGTCACCAGGTGGGACATCCAATAAATCCACTTTACTGTAGTTATTTGTTGCTGTTGTGAAATACCACAGTCCTTCCACCCAGACGTGATAACCAATGGTGAGGGAGATTTAATTAAACATATCTTACTGTGTTCATTTTAAAATAATTTCTGAATTCTTTACCTGGGTTGTTTGGCAGAGCTAATATGACAAAAGCAAATAATTACTTGAGTAGGTGTTCAATGAAAAAAAAAAGTTAATTACTAACTTGTGATTAATTTCTGATTTCTTGAAACAGTCATGTGACACATTTCTTTCTTACAAAGCAAAATAGATCCCACAAGCAAAAAAAAAATACTTGTAGGTGGAAACAAAAGTAGGTGGTTACAAGCCACCTGCATTGATTTGTGGACATGGGTCAGATTACTGTCTTATAAATCTGAGTCCTCCGTATATTTAAATGCTCAAACAGAGACATGGGCTATATATGACAAATACACTGCAAATGGCCATTTGGCAGGTGTCACTTGCTAGGCTCTGTCAGCCATTAATCAAATAGACAGTTTGGACAGTTTGGCCTTCCAATCCCTGACAGAATCTGTCTCAGATGTCCACATAAGGACACACACACATACACACACACACACACACACACACACACACACACACACACACACACACACACACACACACACACACACACACACACACACACACACACACACACACACACACACACACACCACACACATATGCGCGCACACACAAGCACACAAGCACACGCAAGCATGAAGTCAAACCAACCGCTGCATTGATTGTTCATAGGCTATCTGCCATGAGAGCTAACTTCAAAATTAAAAAAAGAGTAATACTGTAAATGAATATCAATGTCTTATTAGGCTTTTATTTGTAAATTGCCCCATGGAAGCAATCACTGTGGCAGCTCCACACTACTTATGTGCCCCCCTTGATTATGACCTACCCTAAGGAGTTAATTGGCAGTGTGTGTTTGTGTGCATGTTAAAGGACGCCTAGTTATTCTTGAAAAGCACTTGATGCTTTTGACGTCAGGGCTCTTAATTTCCCCTCATAGAAAACTCCAAGTACGCCTTTATGGACCTTGCTTTGTGCACTGAGAGCAGAAATAGGTCTTGCACAAACTCTTCACACAGAGTTGCACAGAATTGTCCAAAATATCTGATGATTAGATCACTTTAGTAACTAACACTGGCAGTATAACAAGATTCCTTGATTAACAATTTCTGTTTATAAACTATAAGTGGCGTGACACTTTATCTGGTTCCTATGTGTGTGACAATTTGTCTGTCCTACCTTTACATGACGGTAGAGTCTTGTCCCACACCGGCTTCCCATCATGGCCCATCACACAGGTTATTGTTTCTCCTCCCACTGTTGTGTAGCCATGGTGACAGTTATAGGACACCTGAGATCCCAGTTTATAGTCATAGCCGGTCCTACTAGCATTCATGATGTTACCAGGATCAAAACAGGCCTCTCTTGGTTTTTCTGAAAGAATAAAAAAAAAGAGAGTAGGGGGCTTTTAGAAACTCGTAAAATTTCCACAGATTCATACAGCACTTCCATGTTCATATTTCTGGCACTGCACTTCCTAAATAAAATGTATACTTCAACACATATCCCCAAAACATTTTTGTTACACATTGCTACGAAATACAATCTGAAGAAATTGTATGTTGACGCAACACAAAGCAGTGGAATAGTCGTGCCTGTACTGACAAATAAGGAATACTGGCAGGGGAAGGTCATGAAAATGAGGATGCAGGTAATCAGGAACGCGTCACAGTTTATGAGCACACCAGGAGAGTGTCTGTTTTTCTTTTTCATGCTTTCTGGATTGAGACCAGCAGACACCAACCAGTGTTGCGCAATGGCAGGGCTAACTTTACTTACTTTACTGCACACTGCTGAAGTAAACTAAATGAATAAGAATGAAATTAAAATCAATAAAAAACAATTGCCACCACCATTCATCACTTTTCTTTCTAATACCTTGTAATATCAGAACATTACTTAATTACAAATATGTCAGATGCTTTAAGACTTCAACTCAAGCAATTTTACTTCTACTAGTTCTTTTCTGTTAAGATACTTTCCCTCAGGTTTCGTTTTCAGGTACTGTATACAAGTTTGATCACATGACCGATTTTTTATTTAGTCAAACCCACAACAGACTGGCAAGGCGTAACTGAAGAACTGCATGGATGACTGCGAAGCTTCTTTCTCCCACCCATTTCATTTAAGAGTCCTTGTAAAATGCATGAAGAGCAACTATAAAACACTGACAAAAAATACTCGCCATCAATGAATGCAAGCCCTGATTTATATTAGAACTGTTCAGGACAGACCATTGATTAATCCAAAGTATATTTGAATAGCTATGATGATAACGTTTGAATATGTGAATAGCTATGATGATAACAATAATTATATTTGGAAACTTATTTCACTTTACATTTAACAGCATGTGTTTATTAGAAAACAAAAAAGAATAGCACAGTTCTCATTTTTCTATGCATTACTGGTAGGGATGAAGTTGAAACTGTCTCCTTACTTTCTGTAAGAACTAGACTACATATCTTGAACAAAAGGAAAAACAACAATAACAGCAATTTCTTGATGGAAAATGTTTTACCCTTCTTTGGATCGACTTAGTGGCTGCTGTCAAGTGAACACTATGAAGTCTCCACTCTATTTGTTGATCTGATTGGATGTGACAGACAAAAGGAGACCCTTTACGACATTCCCTCTCATGCATTTCTGTTTTCATGGAAGAAGAAGGGGCTAATGAGGGTAAGATAAGAAGCAACATTGATGGAGTACAAACAGGAACTCAAAAACTGAGTTCTAAATGACAATGCTGGCCCAGGTCGTTTGCTTTCTTGTGATTACCCAGCAAAGTTTGGTAGAAAAAAAAGCAAACAGAGAGAGAGAGAGAGAGAGCGAGAGAGAGAGAGAGATGAGGAAGGAGTGGTAGAAGCAAATGAAACAGGGAGATGATTAAGGTTGCATTTTAATTAGAGTGATGGCAGATGAAAGGTAGTGAATTAATGACGAAAAGTACAGAGGTGTGAGGTGGCCTGGCAAGGCAGACAACAGAGGGGGAGATAATCGTTTTTAATTACAGATAAATGGAGTGAGATAGATAAAAAAATGAAGAATGATTTTTATATAACTTGACAGAGAAGATCTAGTCTGCAGTCCAATGATGAAGTAATAATCAGCCTCACTTTGACAATAGCTCTTAAATCACCACCAGTCAAGCAGCTTCTGTAAAACCAAGATGAGTCACAATCTGTGGAGGTAAACAACTCATGGGCTGACACGGAACATCAAGCACTTTCTGCTGGGGAAAAAAGCCTCATGATGTGAGGCTGAAATGAATATAGTTGGCAGCTTTAAATATTAGCCAGTCTGCAGATACCACACCTCTGTGTTGATGTTTTAATATTGATGCCAAGTAAAAAAAACGGAGTATTGTCGGGCTAATGTAGAAGATCAAATGCACACATTTGGGTGGTGGGATGTACCTTGGATTTTTTCTCACAGTTTAACGACAAAGAATTGATACACGTAGTGGTGATCTGGTTTGGGATGAACGTTTGGATATAGCACTATTGATTAAAATCCTTACAAGCGCTTGAAAACTTGAAAGTCCGCCCTTTGAATGGATTGATTCTTTTTCCATAATTAAACATGGGGGAAATAATGCCATGACAGAAGGGAAAAAAATTAAATGGCCTCATGGCCTCAACAGATTGTCTCAGAGTTCTGATGGCCCACTGCACAATTTGCTTTTACCTGCACTTTTACACTTATTAATTCATCTGTACATACCAGTCTTGGTTAAAAAATGTTCGGACCATCATAAAACAAAGACAGAAATGTGAAGATAAAATTTTACCTCTGAACTCAATGGCGAAGCCAGACATGCCCAGTGAGGCGTCCGATCGGAATGCCAGGAAGAGACTGTTACCACTGCTCTCGATGCGCTCTGGGGCCTGGTTGCCTTGGAGACTCGCCAAGAGAGGCCCATTAGAGTCTTCGCCCTCATAAATGTGCAGGAAGTCATAACTGGGCTCCATGTTAAAACTGATAGAAACAAAACAAAGATCGATTGCATCAAAACGGGCTGCAGACCATTCTCGAGGAATAAATGCCATTCACAAATTCACATTTGAATAGCTAGCGACCTCTCACGGGAATTAATTTGAATATACAGATATTCATTCATCATCCAAACCACTTATCCTCATGAGGGTCACGGGTGTGCAAGCAGTGTTTGAGCAGTGCATCCCATGTCCACCAATTGTATAATTATTTCACTATCCTTTTTATATGCCACAGGTAGGGGCATTGTTTTGTGTGGTGACATCCTGCCCACTTCCCACAAGTGGTACGCATGTTGCAAGTGTGCACCTGCTGCTCAACAGAAGAGCCTCTTCTGTTGCCAGCTTTGAATGGTCACAACCTATCCTTTAACAACAAGACTTCATCACCTTACAAATGCGGCCATAACACTCTGAAGCTCTTTCTACCAACAAGTAGCCTTTTGGCCTTTATAGAGAGATCTTTCAACAACGAAGATCACCTCATTTCATTTATTAGCAAAATCTTTGTCAACCTTTACCTCTCTATCGGGTAAAAAATCTCTTTCCAAACATCAATAATGTACATTTCATGTTACTTGAAATGGCCATTGAGTTACTTACATTGTATATATTGCCATACATTCGTTATTCCTTTTTATAGAATATCTCTGAAAATGATCCACCACTTTTCATCCCAATTAGCAACAGTGTAATAAACTTTTAGCCAAAATCAGGTAAGGTGTTTTGGCAATTATTTTTTTTCCCGGTAAATGAATGGAAAGATTTGTGCAAGTTAGCTGAAAAACAAATCGAACACAAAAGCGTGCATTTGAGTAAAGTTAAGCATGATCCTTTATCCCAAGTTGGCAGTTGCTCTGCATAAAATGTTTCTGTGATACCACTAGCGCTCAATTCACTAATGTTTGTATAAAGTGTAAAAATAATGCACACACACGCATATCAAATTGTTCACCCTGACAGCAATTATGTTAGTCTTAGCGTCCAGCTGCCAGTTAAACACACGACAATCCTTCTGATTTCTATTGAAGTCCACGTTTATCCTTGTTTTAATTCTCCACCTGTCTAGTTAAGATGGAAGTCGTGTGTTGGTGTATTCGTGTGACACCTGTGAGCGCAAAGGAGGATCAGAAGGATGTTAAAGTAAATCCCAATGTCAACTCTTCATTTTTTTTATGCCGCATCTCCCAAGATTACGTCAACTGAGTTGTTAGCAGAATTATACAAAATTAAAATTTTAAGTCAAGTTATTCAGATAAGTGAGAAGAAGAATAGATGAGTTAATAATAACAAAATGTAAGTTAATAGCAGGTATATAATTTGGTGATCCTCTAATTAGTCACAGTGTTCTTGGTAAAATATTTACATTTTCTTCTTCAGTCTTGCACACTTTCTGGTAGCATTATCTATTATGGGATAATACTGCCTATAATCAGCCAATGTGCTCATTTGTAAGGTTAACATACTAAGCTCCTTGAATGCTAAGGCCTGTATTTATATCTGATTTAGCAAGAGCTTAACACCACATAAGCTCCTCTGCACTGACAAAGCATGAAAGTGATCCTTGCAAATACATTTTTCTGTCGAGCTACATTCTAAGTATAAATGTCATGAAATGACAATGCAGACAGGGCTCTAACATTCACTAGAGATCAATTATAATCTCGGCATTGCATTCAAGTCTTAAAGGCCACCGTAATCATTATATATGCTAATTTAATTAGCAGAAAGAAGATTTGTAGAGTATGTACTCTTGCGACACCATCAAGTCAAAGTACCCTAATCAGTTGGAACATTTCTTTCTTTTATTTTATAATGAATGGAAATGTTATAAATAATATTCCCCATGATTGCATGATTGTGGACCGTGCTGAGACTCATTTGGCTTGGTGGCCCAGAGTTGCGTAGTTTTTGTTCACTTTGCTTTAAACTTGTGTGGCATTTTGGAATGTCCACCCATTCCCTCTATTGCTTGGAATTAAATAAAACATATAGAGTTAATCAGCATTTTATGATGGTGACAGTTTAAGACTGGAACTAATTAATTATCACCCTTATATTATTTGGATGGTTGCCTTTGGAAATTGCATGAACTTTGGAAATACAGTAATGTAGTGTACAGTCAAAATGGTGTAATAGAAAGATAATGATTATAATAAAAATGTATACTTAGAATACCTGTGCTGTGAATCATTATTATGAACATGATATTAATATACATATTAAATATACTAGAATTTTCTGGTCTTAAAATCTGGTTTATGAGTGCCCTATATGCCTACTGCATACAACACTTTATATTGTTTGGCTATGATCTTATTTGATATGGAAAATGATGCCTAGTAACCATTAAAGGGTGATTATTCTCACATTGCTTGTCCCAATTGGAGTACTTTATTTTATTGAGAGAGCAAATTACATATTATTTGAAGTCATTTCATTTCATTCATTCAGTCATCTTCTGAACCAGTTATTCTCAGGAGAGTCACTTGATCAAAAACAGCTTTCATTACAACTGAAAATACAGACACTGCCCTGTATACTGGTTTATTAACGAAAGGGCAAAAACAATTAGGGGACCACTTATGATAAAAAAAACAACAACATACAATAACTTTTTTATTGTCTAATTGCTTTATGAAGTACCTAATTTGTGTCTCTTGGTCATATAAGAAACAAACAAAAATATTTGGCAAACTAAGAAGTAGAATTTTTAATGTGCCCCATTAGCTTCACGTTAAGTTCAGTAACTCACTAAAAGATGCATAATGTTTTTTTGTTATTTCATCCTCAATTGCTTGAAATCAGGTTCAAAGATGATGGTGTCCTAAATAAATTTTGAAAAAAATATATGTGAACGTATTCGTTAGAAATTAAAACATGTTTTGCCAGGGCTCAGACAGCCATTTGGACAAGACACTTTTATGCAATTATTCTCTTTCATCCAAAACAAGGACAGGAGAGACCTTTGTGTTCATTCTGTTGCACAGTACAAATACTTTTCTTTTCAGCACAGCCAACACACTCAATGGCATTTTGATATATTTTTATAACACTTGAAAATTATGTATTTCATTTACACAACAAAAGCCATCTGAGGTCATGATGCTTCTTCCAGACAGATTGTTGAGATCTTATAACTCAAATTAAGTGCTGCATATTGGCATTTAGTGGGCCCATTAAATCTTTAGGCATGACTGCTTATTTTTAACAAACATTGGTTGATCAGACCTTATTATTATGATGCTGCAGCTAAACAAGTCATTGCAGAGATCCCTGCCTGAACAAAACCAAAAATCTGAGCCAAAAGGATGTGCGATGCTATTTAGATCTAAATATTTCATGATTAAAAACACCTTAGAAGTACCAGTGGAGGTGTTTCTGCAGACACAGAATTCCACTTGCAGGCCGAGATCTTTTCTGACAGTTACACTTTTATTAAAAGCCACGGCGGTCACGAATATTCTGGGCCAGTACCTTTTGAAGATGAGAGCGATGACAAAGTCTGGGTTGACTCGGATTCGCCAATCACACTCTTTCCCGGCAGGGTAAGGCTGGGGGTAGTTAGGAGACAGGATCACTCCAGAAGGACCGCTGACATTACCACCACAGGTTGCTAGGGAAAAAACCCAAAAATAGAGCGATGATGATCACCCATCATTAAATCTTCTGGAAGGAGTATCACCCCTTGACAGAGCATCCGTGACCCCTCCAGCCTGCCAAATGTAGGCAGAGGAGAAGGGGGTCAGCTACTGATGAGAGGTGTGGCAAAGGTTGGAGATGAGACAGAATAACACCTACTGGACCACTAATATTGCCTTCACAAATTGCTAGAGTAAAAGAGCAAGCACGAAAGGTAGAGCGATAGGGCTGGAATTCAGAAACAGATTAAGGTTGGGGGTACTAAGCAGTAAAATCACTCCTGGTGGTCTTGCTATTCTTCAACAGGAGTAATATTCTGCACCAAAAAGGCAGGTGGGTGTGCACACATTAGCAACGATGCAGCGGAAGGTAAATAAAGGCCTTAATTGTTGAATAGATTACTCACACAAAGACATACACTTGTCTAAATAACCCGTACAATGCGACTCCTGGGAGATGCATAATATTTAGAAACACGGAGAAGACAGAAGGGGATTTAAGTCATAGGAAAAGGTGGGAGTGGCAGAACAAAATCCGTGTTTCCATGGCTGAGTTGTGGGTTTGCAGACCAACCGGCCACAATCAATTTTGATGCCTTTGAAGAGTTGATGAATTTGGGAAAGCAGAAAGAAGGAACGAAATTATGAACTCGGAAGTTGCAGTACTAGTTGGGGGAAATTTATAAGGCATTAACGGGGATGACAAATTGAAAGGTAGTTGAATCCTGTGGAGGGATGGAAGCATCTAGAAGAAATGGCTGTGGATTTTCGAACAGGCTGTTCAATAGAATTCTAGAGGGTGAGAAGATGGCTGGGGAAGGGAGGAAATGTGTACGGGTGCCAATATTTAAGAATGGGGTGATGTGCAGAGTTGGGGGATCTATAGAGGAATAAAGTTGATGAGCCGCACGATGAAACGATGGGAAAGAGAACTAGAGAATGGACTCAGGGAAAAAAACTTTGTAGTGAGCCTAGGATAAGTATCACAAATGCATTGTTTGACTTGAGGGTGTTGATGGAAAAGTAGTGTGAAGGTCAGAAGGAGCAGCAATATGTCTTTGTATTCTGAGAGAAAGCCTATGAAAGGCTACCCAGGAAGGATTTGTGGTACTGCATGAGGAAGTCAGGATCGGTAAGAAATGTATTAGGGTAGCATAATAGTGGTGACGTGTGCTATAGGTGTGACAGAGGAGTCCAAGGTGGAAGTAGGATTGCATCAGGCATCAACTCTAAGCCCCTTCAGTAATGGACAGGCTGACAGTCAAGCTTAAACTGGAATCCCTACGGACCATGATGTTTGTAGATGACATTGTGATCTGCAGTGAAAGGAGGGAGCAGGTGGAGGAACATTTTCAAAGGCATTTGCTAGAAAAGATGAGAAATCAAGATTACCCCAACACTGAATATACATATGTTCATGATTGGGAGGTAAGTGGGGCTCCAGGGAGAAGCGTTATCGAGGATGGAGAACTTGAAATAGTTAGGGTCAACAGTTCAGAGCAATGGTGAGTGTGGCGAGAAGGTGAAGAAATGGATACAAGCAGGTTGGAGCGGGTGTAATAAAGTGTCATGTTATGTGATAGAAGCAACTCTGGAAGGATGAAGGGGAGCATTTATTAGACAAAGTTGAGGCCAGCCATGATGCTTTACGGCTTTGTGTACTAAACAGCCAACATGAAGCAGAGATACGGTGGTGAGGATGAAGATGTTTAGTTCCTCTTTAGGAGTGATTAGGTTGGATTATATTAGAAATGAGCTGAACATTGACATTATTTCCCTTTACTGTTACTAACAGGATACTGTGTCCTGACATTCTTCCACCACACTTGCAAAACTTTGCCCGGAGTGACATATAAGCTGGGTGGCACATTGTGATAACTTCTGAAACGTACAGCAATCATCAGTATTGTTTCGATGAGAAGCAGCAATACAAAACAGCTTATGCGGCTGCTGGAGGAGTTTTCAAAGAGGCATCATTTGTGCTGAAGTATTCATCCGACTTACAAGCACTCTGTCATCCAATAATTACTCAAGCTACAAGCCAACTCGGGATTCCGTCTGACTCAGACAATTCCGGAACAGTCACGATGATGTGTCTTCAAGGTGACATGAAAGCTAACAGTCAGTTTGTGTCAGGAGGTGAAGGAAAGGGTGGTAAAGAATATTCTAATCCAGAGATTTACTGAGGGTGGCATAATCACCCGTCCTATTAATTAGAAGCAAACATATGATGCAGCAAGTGTAAACTTATGTAGGTGTCTTGCGAGACTTGACAGTGGTGTAAAAGTCAAATATTTGTGTTTGACATTCTTTTTAATAAGGGAAACAATTTATTTAAAATTGCGATCAAAGTGCCAGGACACATGGCCGGTGAAAAATGATTCAACGTGCAGCAGAGGCAGCACATAAACTACCTAATTGTGTGAGAAAATGAAAAATTTATCTTCCCACAGCCTCTCAGCTTCAACAGCCCGTATTTCAGTAAACAAACATCACCTTGGACACTTGAGCATAAAACTGGATGAGATCTATAAAAGAGAGCATCTGTAACAAATCTGCAGGGTTGTGTGGTGGAGCTGCTGATGAGTTATTTCTAGTGAGTGTCGCCCCTCCTGACTGGAATCCGCACATATATATATATATATATATATATATATATATATATATATATATATGCACACTTACCAACACATGTTGGAGGATCCGGCTGCCAGTAGAATCTGTTATCCATGCGGACACATGTGATGGTGTCAGGTCCTTGGAGTTGATAGCCAGGGTCACACTGGAACGTCATACTGTCACCGGGCTCCTTACTGTCTCCGTATCGAGAGCCATTTACCGGGATGCCAGGGTCATTACAGGTTGTCGCTGTTGTGGCTTGACAAAGTGAGACAAAGCAAACACAACAATATTATGTATGTCTGAGAACAAAAAACACAATTTAGAGACACACAATAGTCCATTACGAGCTGAGTCCAAAAAGGCCGAACTGTCAACAACAGAAAGGCCGCATATTGTGTATAGACTATCATCTGCCATGTCAGTGTTTTGTGGCAATATAAACCCTGTTTAGAATTCGCTGCGAGCTGCAGAGCCATTCCAAACTGCGACAAGTGATTATGCACTTTTTTGGTGGTGGATATGGGAAGGGGGATCATCTAAATTTCTACAAATTAACATTCTAGCAGTGTTGTCAAAAATCCAACATGTTGGCGCTCTGAATCACAGTGCCATGTTTTATTTTGCTTTAAAACCTATTTTTCTCTACTTTTGAGGTTCTGCAAAGGAAGCAGTACTTTTGACAGTTGAAGAGATCCATCAATGTGGGGAAATAATAATAATCTGCTGCAGATAATGCAGGCATCTAATGCATACTTTCAGTGTTCCTTAACTTAAAATACACCACACCACAAAAAAACGGACGGAATATTAGTATTTTGAAATAAAGTATATAATAAACACTTTACATGAACAACAAAATTGCGGCCTTTGTCAGTTATTTTCTTAAAACGTGTTCAGATTGAGACAACTATTTTTTAAGTAAATGCACAGAGGGAATACATTGACATGAACCATGAATTTAAAAATAATTGTTTGTAGATAATATAATAAAATCTCATCTTAATAGTATCGTTGTAAAATACAATGTACTCATTGATAACTATAGAATTCCATCAAGATAGCCCTTCTGACATTAACGGGGAAGACTTAATTATGCAATTATTATTCAGTATGTTATTAAATATCACCTTTACCTAATGGTAAATGAACATAGGGGAATAAAATGAATTAACATACTAATGGAACAAATAACCATTCTTTGATGAGCATGTTGGTGTCAATATTTACTTTCAAAATGAGGAGGATTTAAAAACCAAATGTGCCTGAGAGAAGGATAGACGCACGTGGTGCTGCATATAAATATTAATCGGAAATAACAGTTACTTGAAATATATTTTAATGTACAGATTTTTGTCGACATTGCTGCTGCCCACTCATCATCAGCCCTTATACACGCGCAGAAAAAAACTTGACGATCCAAAGATCCAATCAATTCAAAGATCAAAATAGTTATATTACAAGGAGAAATGATCATAATGTTTATACCATTTGAGAAATATTAAATTCATAATCCCCAGACATGGACCAGGATATCAGAGCAAACCCGAAAATGATTTTATGGTTCGGTGAAAACGTATCTGTGCACGGCCACAATTTTGTCTGGGTGCTATTTAATGTATTATACAGATCGGTCTGATAATATTGTATCGAACCAGACCACCTGAACACTAGTTTACTACACTTTACTTCAATTCCAGAGACTGCACTGCTGGGAGCACTGCAGCTTATCGACTGAGCTTTGCAGCAGCATCCCGGCACCGTCAGTGCCAAAGCAGCCATTCAATTCTTCACATATCCTAGCTAGGCATGTCATTGCTATCACACATTTGAAAAAAAGCTATGATTTGAACATTTTGACAGCCTGTCACCACAACATCCCCCGTGGGTTGGCACATGCTAACATGGTGGACGATGAGAATATGAAGCGATCAAGAAATGAAAAATATTGCTGCAGCCATTTCAGCACGTTTTACTTAAGCTGTCTTTATTTTGTCCCTCACGAAGAAATAAAGCATGCAGAAAAATCCCTCAACCAGCTCGACAAACAATCTCATTCTAAATGTTTTGAGTCGAGAGTTCACCTGAGGACAGGTGGAGACATAGCGAGGCCTAAATTTATGACGCAATTATTTAACATTAATAGAAAAAGACAAGCAAACTTACTGGAAAACTGAATGGAGAATCCTTGCTTGCTGATAAAGTAGTCGGAATCAAATTGAAGTGTGAGTATGTTGAAGGTTGAATGGATATCTTCAGGCAAGGCTGGACCGGACCATTCTTTTAAAAGGATGCCTCCATCCGATGATCCAGACGGCCCATCCCAAACTCTCAGGATGTCATGGCCAATCTCAGTGTCAAAGACGATGAAATGGAGGCTGACGGAGAAATAAAGGAATCATTTTAAGACAAATAAAAACATAATGGAATGTTTTGCTTAATTTCTGTTCATTTAGGATCTGTTGCAGCAGCTATTCTAAAAGAGAAAAATATCCATGGAAGTTACTACATAATGTATTCAATAATCACAGTGGTTTACTTATTCTTACATTTATGATTCGTAAGACTTTACCTGATAGTCTTGCCAGTATCCGCTTCTATAGTCCAGGTACAGTGGAGATTGTTGTCGTACGGGGCAGGGTATCCTGGAGACAGAATTCGTCCAGACACTGCTCCAGTTATGTGACCTCCACACTCCGCTGCAAGGACACAAGACAGTGACATTGTCAAACACTGTTTTCATCATTTACTGTACGATGTATCGCTCATATCTTCTTTGGCTCTCAGTTTGTTGTATGAAAAAAAAAAACATCAGGAAAAAAACCCCACAAACCTTTATTTGGTGACAAAATTAGCAGATGCAATCTCATTCGAATACCTCAAGATGTTTGAAATGTTGTGAACAAATATTGTCCCGTTCAATGACAATAAACCTTTCAAAGCTTTCATACTTTTAACGTTGCTTTTAATTATTGCGTCTATCCGATTACTAGTTGCAAAAATGGTAGTGGTCTGATTTTTAAAGCCATATTCAGCTGCTTAACTCAATAAGATGGTTCTTCTCTAATTGTCATTAAATTAGCAAGAGGTATGAAGGTTGAAATAAATAAATGCTATGGACATGCTTGACTTTAACCTTGAAATGCCAAAGCTTCTGCTTTACATGTTCAAGGTTGGTGAATGACTTGCTTGGAATATGTGCTTGCTAAGTATCCATGAATAAATTAATGCTCAAACGCCAAGCGACAACCGGAATTTGTTTGTGTGTTTTTCCTGCTACTGAGTTGTCCAAGGTAATAGAAAGAAAAGGACCGAATGTTATTAGAAGAGCCACTGCAGCAGATCTCCTGTGATAAGAAAAAAGCTTAATGTCTCTAAATTTTAAGTCAGATTCAAGAGTTAACCTATTTCCTAAAGGAGAATGGTGAAGACAACTTCTCTTTGACTCAGTTTGGGAAAGATGGGTCTGGGCAAAACTGCCTCATCTACATGATAGTAAAAGCAAACATTTTATTGAGCCAGACAGACAGGGAGTGAGGCAACCGTAAAGGCAAAGTGATAAATGGCCCAAAAGGGTAACAAAGGAGGCAGATGCAAAGGTATTTAGCCCAGGGGCTTGCCAGCAAATATTCTCCTGGCTGCAGGCTTACCTGAAATAAGACGACAACAAAGGAGCTGCAAATTAATGTTGGACTGTGAAGAAACACAGGGACATTGCACACCGGCAAAAACACACGTATTAGGTCCACAAGTGTACATTTTTCTATTCCTTGTCGTTGCCATTGGCAACCAAATTGTGTCCTGCCCCTGAGAGCTCAAATGTGGAAGCTGGTTTGAGACTGACAATGTTTGGCTCGGCATTTGGGAGTTCGAAACTAAAATGTTCAGAGAGCCCACACGGTCCCTACAATGTAAGAATTCTTACAGGCTCTCGTTTGTTGAATATGCACAGTCACAATTTAAAGTCAAGTAAAACGGAATATTTTACAAGCTGACTTTATCAAGTTGGACTAAAGGGGATGCTGTATTTCTCAGTGGGCTTCTAGATACCAATCAAATTATGTTTGACCTGGGGGATGAAGTGATCTGCTCAGAAATAACACTTCCAGCAGACAACAAAATGTTCTAGTTTAGAGAATTTGAGGCTGTGAGTTCTACTGCCAATGGCATAAGCAACACTGAAGTTTTTAACTTTTACACATCTTGGACAATGTAAGATGTGAATTAAACATATGATATGTAGTATCTGAATGATCGGAGATCAATTCTGTGTCACTTTTGGATCCACCGGTTAAGATCACATGACTAGTAATGAGGGGGCCCTGGGAGCACGGTGCGTAGGAGGCATGTTGAAAATAGATTTTTGCAGTCTCAAGGGGTAAAGGAAAAAAAAAAGAAGCGCTTTGTGTCTCAGCTTCGTCAAAGCTGGTGGGCGCACTGGAGTCCGACTCGGTTACTTCCGCATTGCGTTCCAATGCTTGCACTGCTTCAGGCCTAAACATCTGGCAAGAAATGATGGACAACATGCGTGAAGTGTGTCCCTGCTTCCTTCCAACAACTGGGACTCGGCAAGGCAAGCTTGGTGAGGCGGGCGTTCCAAGTTTTGAATGCCAAGCGCTCTTGCGGTAAAGGTAGTGTCTAAGTGTTAGGCATCACTCCAGCAGTCAGGGAGGTTTGTGTCGGAGCTAGAACATGTAGGATTTACATGGGTATACCTCAGGATGAAAAAAAGTGGCAGTCCATACATGAGAATGGATAGTGGGCACATGCGGTCAAAGGACAGAATAATATCAGACGCGTGCCACTGACTTGGGTCAGTGCCTGATATTTGGTCTTGGCCACACTGGGCAGCATTCTACATAAAAGCAGCAGCCCTGCGGCCACTTGACAGCAGAACAAATACCAATTCACTGTGACAGTGCTTGGATGCTTTGGTACCCTTTAGTAGTAAAAGTCTCTTTTGGTTCATGGTTGCCTTGGGCTTGAAAGGACAGAAGTTTGCTTTCTAGGCGCAACACTACAGCTACTCCAAATGATGATTGTTTAGAGTTACTCATTGACTCACATGGGAAAGATGGCGACAATGATCTGGTGTTGGGAAAGTTCATTTTTTGTGCAAACTGGTTCAATGTTCAGTTCACATTTAGAGCTAAAGTAGTTATAATTATTAAAAATACTATAATTAAAAAATTTGAACTAAGTACACAATTGCAAAAATTAGCTAGATCATAGATTTTCAATACTGATTTCTTTGATGGCATACAAACCTATACAGGACGGAAGTGATTTGTCCCAGACGCGTCTGTCCCCACTTAGACAGGTCAGTGTACTGCTTCCATGGAGACTGTAGCCAGGGTTGCAGGAGTAAAGGACAAATGTGTTGGCAAAATGTCCATCATCCTGGATCTTGAACCCATAGCTAGGGACACCAGGTTCTTCACACCGTACCAGGTCAAAACCTAGAATACAACAATATTAAGAGAATTGGTTAAACGACAAAGTGTAGTTTTTTCAAGAACGACGACAACATGTACTTTGAGAGGAATTGCTCATCTGTATTCAGTCTATTTGTCACACTCACTTTGACCAACTGCTTTCCTCCAATTGATGATTAGACTTTTTATGGGGGGGGGGGGGGGTCATCCAGCAGTATCAAAACGCAGTATCTCTCAAACTCTTTGAAAACATGGCTGTGTTTTAAGAATTAACATATTTTTTGCTAGCTTGTGACTGCTACTCCTGCACTTTGGGTTCAACTATCAGCAGAAATTGCTTGGAAATCTGACAGTGAGACTCTTCGCCTGTCAGAAGTGGAAGAAATTGCTATTTTGCTGAGTGTGAAATACTATTCTCAAGGGATTTGTAGTACATGCCATGATTTCTTTCCCCCCTAACAGTCAGAGGAATTAACTTGACCAAGCAAGTTCAGCTAGTAACTAATCCCCTACTTCCTAATGTTTGGGAGAGTACAAATTAGTTTCAAATAAATTATTGTCATAAAATGTGAGCTTTGTTATGAAATGTGAGTTGATCTTCATCAAATTCACAACAAATAGACAAACGTATGTTTGATTTTAAATAGTGGTTGATCCTCCTTTAGCAACAATTACATTTTAACCAAATATTTCCCGTAGTCGTATAGCAGCCCTCCACAAGGGTCAAGAGGAGCTTTGGATTTCACAACTGTTCCAGTTCAGCAATATTCTTCCGATGTCTAGTTTGAATTGCTCTCCTGAGGTGATACCACCACAGCTGCTCAACTTGTGGGAGTCAGGATCATGACTCAGCAACTTTAGAAGGTGTTTGTTTTTTATTCAGTTTAAGCCATTCTACTTTAGTCTGCTGGATCATTGTATAGTTGCATTACATTTTCTTCTGTTGAGCATTTGGCAGATAGTTCTGCAAAGTATCTTGACAAAATTATGTTTCCTTTACTAATAGCAATGAATCCAGCCCTGAGGCAACCCTGCGGTGCCAAACAATGACACCCCTCTACCATACTTAAAAATTGGAATGACGTGTTGATGGTGGTGTGTGTTTTTTTTTTTTTTCCTCCCCTCACATTGTTAATGACTTCCTTCCAAACAACACAAAGTTAGTTCATCTGTCCTCATAGGACTTTGCCGGTAGCACTGTGAAACATCCAAGCACTTTTTTAAGGTCAAATTTTAGCTTTTTTTTTTTTTTTGACAGTAGCAGTTTTCACCATGGTGCTTTGTAAGGACTTCCATTGTTGTTTAATATTTTACTTATTGTAGATGTGTGGAAAGAGAATTTGGAATGCGCCAGAGAAGTCTGTGTCAGAGAAGACAATTCTTTAGATGACATTAAGCATCCTGCACTGTGCTCCTCCAGTCAGTTTACTGTTAAATTTTCTCCATTTATACACGAACTGTCTCAACATGGACGAACGAACACCAAGGCTTTTAGAGAATCTTTTATTGTTCATGCACGTTATTAATTCTTAATTGTAGGTATTCTGAGAGCTCTTTTGTGCCAAGGATAGTTCACGCCAGGAAATGTTTCTTGAAAAGACAAAAGTCAGATCTTGGGGGCTGTTTATAAAGCACATTAAAGTGACCAAACTCACTTGTGTATGTGAGATGAAAGCCCTGAGTTGTTCCAGAGGCATTGCTGTTGAACTCCAGACACAAGTGATTGGAGGTACTATTGATAATATGGCCCATCATGACCTTCCGGGTGAAGTTGCCAAGAAGACGAGATGAACTGTTCTCACCATCATACACCTGCCAATCATAAAACATGATGATTAGGGGGACAAAGTGTATAACGTTTTTCTTTTAAATAAATATCAATATACTGATGACTGGAATAGGTGTGGCTTCATCAGACGACCTACTTCTGAATGTAAACTATAGTTTGAGAAAATAATATAAATATATACGTGTATATATATATATGTATATACATATATATAAAAATTAAGGTAACTAATAAATTAGAGGAGTGATTGATTTAATTAAACAGCTTGCAAACAGAATCATATTTCTACTCAAACCTCATTTAGCATCAAAGGCACATGACGACTCAAATAGCTGACTTCAATTGAATTCCTGTAAATCTAAGATGTATAAAAAAATAATATTAGCATCGGTGGCTTTTTGGCTTTCATCCGAGCTATTTGAATCATGTTTATGACTGTTTGCCATCCTGGTGTCACCTCCCTATAACAGGATTTCTTCTTTTTGTAATTCTTATCCCACTGGGAACATTTCCAATTTAATTTACAGTCACGTTAAGCCTCTTTAAAAGTCAGGCAGAACCCTGTTAATACAATCTAACCACAGATGGGCTCAGTCTATGCTTGGGGCCTAATAGTGATAATACACGAACCACACATTGGCGTAACCATGGCCTTAGGCCTAATACTGCTAGGAAAAGTTGTAAATTGAAGCAGTTTTAGAGGGTGTTAGTCAGAGAATGTCATGGCTATTAAAATAACTCATATGGCTGCTCTTCACATGTGATAGAAGAAAGAAATGTTCACCTTGAGATAATTTGGCCTTTTCTGACAAGAAACAGTGAGACGAGTAGTAATTGTAAAAATTAGTAGGCTTGAATAAAAAATATACTAGTTCTAGACCATTTCCTGATTGACCAGTTTTTATGGTATATAAATGGACAACTAAATGGCTCCATGTGGCAGTGGGAGTATTCTCGCTGGGACACGTGCATAAAGAAGCTCACCCTCCAGCTCTGCAGTAACTGAAGCTAATGTGATGAGCTGAGGGTCAACAAAGAAATAATCAATCCTTCAGCGCCGTTGTTTCCCATCCATTCATTCATTCAGCTTTTGTTGCTATTGGGGTAGGAGGACAATCAGTGATAATAGAAACATGGCTAATACACCCCTGCAGGGGTATTTGTGCTTTTTGTACAAGCATGTTAACATATAAAACAAGAGTGCAAACCTCACGGATTACGCCGAGCTACGAATTGGCAAGAGTCCATCAAATTGTATATTTTTGAGTCAGTCCTATACTTCATTATTGTGATTACAGTTTGCTAAAAATGACGTGCTAAAAAAACATTGGCAACATTGGTGGATTGTCTCATGAATAATTTGCAAAATAAAAAATGTGATGTTGCAAGGATCCCTTTGTTTTTGATGAATACAACATAAAATTTGAATACATGAAATATGTCTATCATAATATTGTTGTCCAAATTAGGTTTTTGTGTGTTTGTGTGTGTTGCACAAATACCCTGAGATAGTCTCCATCTTGCAGAGAGAAACTCTCAGCTTTCAGCCTAATTCCTTTTCCCCTGTCAGTGGTGATGCGATAGATGCATTCGTGATTGTTGTCATAGTTGGAAGGGAAGTTCGGTGAGACAAGAACACCTTCTGGTCCCAGAGAGGTGGCTCCACACTCAGCTATAGCAACAAAAGAAAGGGAGGGAGGGGCAGACACACCATGGATGACAATCAGTGCAATTTCAGCGTATTATCTCTGAGCATTCACATATCTCGTTTGGCTTTCTGTGTGTCGTGTGAAAGACCATGACAAGGGGAGCGAGGGAAACACAGCTTAATAACATCAACACATGGTAACAGTGATGACAATCAACCAACTGCAACAACATAATAAATCATAATATATTTTAAAATGTGTGATATTAAAGCAAAGCAAAATTAAAAGTCTAGATGAAACAAAAGCATGTGCATGTGTTGCACAGTCCAATACAACATAGCCTCCAATATTATACCTGTACTGTTATGTTGTTATTCTAGTATTATTTAATTGACATTGTCAGAGAGTATAGAATAATATGTCTATTTTTTTGGGGGGTTATTTTATTCAGCTCGAACATAATCCTACACAGGGGCAATAACAAACATTCTATTTAGAGTCATTACATCTCCCACAGACATGAACTCTATTTTCTTTGTGAAGGCAGATTGGAGCTTATCCTACACGTGTGTACCTAATGTGCCTGAGAATTGTAGAGAAAATTGCTTTATATAACAGGTCCATTTATTTTGCATAAAGTGCAAGTACGCTTTTATTAGACGAGAACGCTGTTGTTTAGCATTTGAACAGAAAGGATGGCACCTGTGAACATCAGGACGTAAAATTTAGATAGAGGTTAATAATATCTAAGTAACTGACACCTGAGAAAGTCTTAAATTATGAATTCATCATTACTACCATCAATTGCTAAGTAAAAAAAGCACACCGAGTGGGGAATGACAGACGAAAGGATTGATGTGGAAAAACAAGGTAAACAAGAAGCTGTTTAAAAATATGCATGGATAAATTAGAATAGGGAAAGCGGGAGTGACTTGGCTTTCATAATGCGCTAATGATCTCCCCATGGAGTGTCTGTTGTGAACATTGAGGGACATTTACAAAGTGGTTGAACCCAGTCAAGTCCCCTGGCTCCCCTCACTAAAATATTAAAACGGTGAGGCCAATTCCTTTATATTTGCTGTAAAGTGAAAACATTTGGGTTTGACATCAAATGTCTCATCTCATATTTACAAGACCAAAACTAAATATATATACAAATACGGCTTGTATCCCCTGTCGCTTAAAACTGTTATTTCATTTCTTGCTTGCATAATGCCATTAAAATGGTGACCCACTGACATGACCAAACCTTTCCAAAGTGGCATTTTTTTTGTAGTGTATTTTTCAAGCTTTTGACCACAGGATGCTTTTAGGAGGGTTGGGTGGGTTGGGTTTTGAGCACAGTAATTCCTTTTTTTCATGAATCAGTTTAGTAAAAGTAAATATTTTTCAGTCCAGTCTCAGAGTTTTTGCGGGTCATCTCTGGACTTGCTCTTATAGCAAAGATTGCACGGCATCACGTAGGATCCTTTCCTTTCAACAACCTTGGGCTGCAGAGACCAAGTCGAGCACACAGCCAGAGACAACTACCATTTATCGTTGACATTTCTGATGCATTTTTTTGTTCTTGCTTTGACAGTCTTAACAGAAAAAAAACCCTTGAAGCTCAACTTTTTAGATACCTTTGCTGGTTGGGTTTGATTCAGCTGATGCTACTTTTCTGAGCCTACTAATTCAACATTTGTAACTTAATATAGGAAGTGGGGTTATTCTTGTTTGCAATTCCAAATAGTTGAATAGTACGTATATGCTCTGGGCAACATTTGTGGAATGGCATTAATTAATGGAATTCATTTTACAAGTTCTTTCAGCATCATTTGTTAGACCGCTAATGTTAAATGCCCTAATGAAACATTAAAATGAACAAAAATAACTATTTATTGTTTGTATAATTGATGTTATAGCACAGAAATGAATTGTCAGTCACATTCCAATACCTTTTACTCAAAAAAAAAAAAAAAAGAATTGTCGAATTAATCTTTGGATGTCAAATTTACACAGATTATCTTTACAGCAACATTAAATATTTCTATTAGCAGCCATCTACGAAAATGTCCCTAAAAAGAAAGCTGCACTCATAACCACAGTTAGACCAGACTTTATGCAAGAATTGTGCCGGACACGAAAATAGCGCCCTGTGACTATGCTTTAAAGATCAGGACGTTTACAACTAGCACAATAACTACCTTCAACATCCAACCACAAAACCGATAAATAAATAAATAAATAAATAAATAAATAAATAAATGAATGAATGAATGAATGAATGAATGAATGAATGAATGAATAAATAAACAAATAAACAAATAAACAAACAAACAAATAAATGAATGCTATGTAACGTATGCAAGTCACACACAGGGACGAAATTAGCTTTGAAAGCTACCAATTTATCACACTTCTCTCAAAGTGACATTTAAAAATATGCTACTTAAAATTTGTTGGCTAACAGATGCAACTGAAACAGAATATTTTTTAGAAAAGCTGCGTAATGATGGTCTTGACTTGCCAAAATTTGGCTTGGATATTCTTATGTCTCACCTATACATCTGGGCAGTGTATTGCTCCATACTCGCCTGCCTCCACCGAGACAGGTAATCTTGCTGTCTCCCTCGAGTCGGTAACCGTGGAAACAAGAAAAGGCAAGTGAGTCGCCAACTTGAAATCGGAATCCTGTACGCCTGCTGAAAGCTGGAACTCCAGGGTCCTCACAAGGCTCCAAGTCATATTCTACAAATTTGAAAGACATCAGGCAAATGATTACAAAAACACTTAGTCCTAAAAGTCAAATGTACATGACTGGGGAAAAGTCTTTCCCAGCCTGCTCTCTGCATCATATTTAGGATTAACAAGACCAGAGATTATGCATACAAATTCACACAATCAAGAATCTGAAAAGTTGTTGTCTTACCTGAGAATGTGATATTAAAGCCCTCATAACTCATGGAGAAATCCGATATGAATCGAAGCTGAGCGCTAAAATTTCCAAAGAGCCCCGCTTTGACACTAGGGGGGAGCACGGAGCCAGTCAGTCGAGCTACCGGAACCAGAAAATTGTCGTTCTCTGTGATGGACAGGTAGTCATGGTTCTCCTCCAAATGGAAAGTATGGAAGACAAGGTGGACTCCTAGGAAAACAATGTTTGAATGGAGTGATTGACCCAGTTGAATGGATGATTGGATGACAAATGGACAGACCAAGACACAAAGTCAATTTTAGTGGACAGGTACACACCAGAGGCATATACACACATTGTGGAGAAGCTAAATCGAGAAGAATACATTCACCTAATCAGAACGCAACTTTATGCAAACTGCATAAGAGAGTCCATAACAATGCAATATGTGAAACAGACTCTAGTCTTACAACAGGGTTAAATTTAGTCCGAAAGAAGTAGGAGACATTACCATTGTGTACTATTTGATGTCTTACCTTTACCATGAGACACCTCTATGGTCCAGGTGCAGTTCAACGAATTAGGGTAGAAGTCCGGAAATCCCGGCGAAAGAATCGTGCCCATTTTCCCAAACACGTAGCCTCCGCACAGAGCTATGGAGGAACAGAAAAGATGTTTAAGGGTTGACGAGTGTATTTTTTTCCAGATGGACTCCCTGTCTCTCATTTCCCATTAAAATTTAATGATGATCCAATATACAAACACATTGGAGATGATATCAAACTCAATCAAACTGCATTATCACTCAGTTTGCCAAGTTGTTTACTGTGTGTATGTTGGAAAATATGAGAAAATCACATCGATCTCTTCAATGAATTGCAGATGATGTGTGTGGTAAATCATTATTTTATTTTACTGATTTTAATAAAGTAGAACACCTCAAAGCCATGATCTCGTCTATGTGTAAAGAGCTGTGCGTTAAGTGATTCCCCTCATCTTCCTTTTATTTATCTACTGCTTTGCCACTATCTCCTCCCTTGTCATATTTCAATATAGTCTATCAGCTGAGTTGCAATGATGAGTCAGATCTATTTTCCGCTCTTTTCTGACAAGCCCTTATCACCCGCCGTCATGTTCGTCACTCTCCTGTCAGGATTCACCTCAAACTAGGACATCCTCTGACTAAACGACCCTTGTTGAAAGAAACATTTGTGCGCAGACGTTATCTGTTGAGTGTGAAAGTGCATACTTATTTACGAATGATATCAGAGAAAGAGGAAGGCGACGGATTGTTGATGTATATGTGAGGAGAAATGAGTGGCAAGGCAAGGTGAATAATAAAATTATGCTTGTTTTTTTCCTGAAACAATGGAAGGAAATAGCATTGCATCTGTATTTTCTTATTCAAAGATAATATTCAGATAACACACTTTGATGGTTTTTCCTTTGCGCATACATTTTATTAGGCTGTATGTCACGTACTAGACTCAATCTCTGCCACTTGTGCGCAGTCAAATACGATAACCAAAATATTAGAAACAGTACACCTCAACATAAAGCAACAACTCCAGCCAAATCAAGTAGTGTTGATGTACATGAGCTTTTTAAAATTATTTTATTGTATTTTAGCATGCGGGATTTATTCCGTGGGTAACCTTTGTGCAGTTACACTGCATTTATTATAGAATAACTTCTGGCTTGGCTACATTAGCAACGTTTTACAAGTAGCTTGCCCAATGCTGGCTTTTGCATTGGATCGCATTAAATTATGCATGTGTACCTAATAAAGTGTCTGGTATCAAGAAATTGGATTATTTTGTAATTTGCATGCACTGCTTGCAATATAGCTAAGGGAGACAGATTTCATTTCCTTCTTTCCAATCTATTTCTCAGTAGGCTTTGCAATTTATTCACCAATGCTTGGCTGCCTACTTGTGACATTCTGTTGTATCATAGCACCTTAGCCAAATGAAGAGGCACTCAGAAAAAAACATCTATAAAATGCAATAATAATATACTGAGGTGTCTCTATTACAGTTAATGGAGCATGGTGTTGGTTCAAGCAGGGCGCAATGCTGACAAACTTGCAATCTCAGCTGATCCAGTGCCAGCCCACTTCAGCTGATCATTCAATTATTTCATTCTAAGCACTCATTTGGCCCAGCTGATTCCCTTACACGCACACACACACAAACACACACACACAAACACACACGCACGCACGCACACAAGACATTCTCATTTATCACGTGTAAAGACCCTTAATATTGAAGTTCACAGAAAATTGAACTACACAGACCAGTGTACTGTTTGGCTCCTATCACCAACTAGAAAACAAGCAATGAGTTGTCTGAACCCTCAAAAAAAGAGTAGGAAAAAAAAAAAACAACCACAGAGGAAAGAAGACAGAAGGCGCAGACACACATCAAGGCACTTCTAACTACGTGTGGGTATTCTAAGAGGGCCTTAAACCCGTCAGGACGAGAAGGGCAACTACTTGTATACCCTTCCCCGTGGATTTAAACAGGAGGTGGAACGTGGTGGTCCCTCATGTGGCTGGTTTGACGGATAAAGTCTGAAGGATTTTTTTCTGAACATAATATAGCGATGCACTTCAAACATTGCAACATCCTGAGAGGAAAAGTTCACCCCAAGGACAAAATCCTTGGAGGCATGCTCGGCAATGTTGTTTATGCAATGGAGTGGAGAGGAGTGGAGTGAAGCATGCTGTGACCTTGACATTTAGGAGATCAAGTCATGGGGCCCTTGACATTCATATGTCACTTGCGTGCATTTTTTTTTTTTTCAGGAAAGGCAAGTTTGGCAAAAGGTGAACATGCAATGCTCCTGAAATCTGTTACAATTATCTGAATTTTTTTTTTTTTAGGAATTCCCTCTGTCCAGAGAAATATATCTGTATATACTTTACAACTCAGGCACTTTAATAAAATTACTTCCTGAATCGGGGTGGTAGGGGTGTGGTCATTCATGATTAGAAGTGACCGTTTTTCAAGGTATTAATTATTTCATTATTTCTCCAAGGTAAATGGATAAAATGGAAAACGCAAACTGATTTTTTAAATTTCGTGATTAAAAAACAAACTGAGCTTGTTAGTAAAAAATGGGCTATCCTGACTAGACATTCATTCATTCATTCATTCATTCATTCATTCATTCATTCATTCATTCATTCATCCAGTTGTTCGTTCGTTCATTCGTTCGTTCGTTGGTTCATTCATTCATTATTTTGGGGGGGATTGAGCTTAAATTTAAAGCAGAGAAACAATGCAAAAAAAATAGAACAGGCCAAATTGTTGACCTTATAATACACATTCATGCCAAGTGTTGCAATCGTTAATATTATATTGCAACATTGTTTAAAAATCATCAAGCATGCCTCAAGGTGTATTTGTCTCTCAAAATGAAGAAGAAAGTAATACGGCTGAACCAAATTGCCTACCAGTGGCCAGCCAGTGGTGCCTCTTGACCTGAGTAATTTCTTTCAATATCCAACTTGGGGAAATACATTTGTATGGTAGGGCTTTGCTTAATTGAAATGGGAGAGCAAAAATGGAAAAAATGTTTTTATTCACTTGCTTTCTAATACTAGGAGGCCCTGACTTGTTCAAACACTACAGTGATCTCCCCCCTCCCCTTCACCACAAATCTAAGCCATTAATTGGTTTCACATTCAAAAGGACTGTTACTCAGGCCTGTCCAAATCAGTTATTGAATAAACAAGTGGACCATAAAACACTCAGGTAGGAGGCGAGTGATGATGCAGATACCTTGAATATTGTGAGACTTATTACACAGCTGGCAGCTGCAAGAGGCACCACTCTAAAAATGCAGCCATAGCCAACCAAACATACTATTATCCTACTATGATCAAGTGGTGTTAGATAACCATTCTTTTATTCACTTATTATCTTGAAATTAAATGTTCAGCATCTTACAAATTGCTCGCATACTCGCCCAAGTCATTTGTAATGGACTGTAATCAAATCAAGGTGAGTTTGTTATTCTTCTCCAAAAATCTGACTTTTAGCAGCCATGCTTTTAGGCAAACGACATCGCGCCTGCACTTGTGAGCGCGATTGTGAAAATGAACCCAACCAAAAATCACATCGGTTATTGACTTGAGAAAAATCGGCAAGTCTCAAGGGAGCTAAAACCATTGACACATTCTCACCGTCGCAGCTGGGAAGCGAGTGACTCCACTGATGATTCTGCTCACAAATGATGGGCTCCTGATCACTCAGAGTATATCCTGGCTCGCACGTAAATGACACGCGGGAGCCAATGGAAAAGCCGCTGCCATGGCGACGCCCATTCACTGGAATACCGGGGTCAAGACAGGAGTCTGACTCCATTTTCACACCTGGAATTCATAAAATAGGCGCAGATTTATGTCATAGTCAAGAATGTATGTGCAAGCGTGACTCTCCATGCCAAATGTGTCATTACCCGCTTGTGACCACGAGATTATATTTGCATTTTTCAGTATGTGTTAAATTGTCATTCCGCAGTTAATTCTTACTCTCGTATCTGATGCTGAATCCCGCCGCAGAGCGACTGTTGTCAGTGGTGAATAACAGGAACAGGAAGTTGGACGTGGAGATCAGGAAATGAGGCGCCTGGGTTCCGTGGTATTCACCGATTAAGGGGGAGGAGGACGAAGGACCGTCCCTGATCTCCAGCGTGTCATAGTTGACTTCCGTTTGGAACCTGAACAGAATTGACAACAACATGAGGACACATAAGGCAAAGACGGCAAAATCTTTGTTTATTTCAAATGCTTTTCATTACAATATTAGACAGAAGACTGGGCTGGAGGTTAGGGTTAGTATAATAGTTGTATTGAGAGCTATCAACTAGGATTGGCTTCCCATAAATAAGGGAACTGGTTTACCTGCATCTCGATTACATAGTAGACCACTTCCCGCCTGCTTACGTATATTCCAGCCCAAGCTGCATTCTAACTTCTTACACATTGTTCCTGAACTTGAGTGGCCTCAATTTCAGAACACTATCATTATAAAAGAGTATACATTTTAGGAATGGACTGTTATTTGAATGCAATTAGTAATTTGCCGGAACAGAAAACAACATAGCAGACTACCAAAGAAAAAAAAATAATCACAAGCTGCAATCTAAGATGACTTGAATATTTCCATACAAAACCAAACAAAGTTGTGCCTGCACAACACATTTGCATAAACGCAATCCTCCACAAATGAAATCCCTTATAGGCTGTGAGGGTGATGTGCTTTTTTTTATGTTTAAGTTCCAAAATAGATAGATTTCATCCATAGCAATTTCATGCTATGCTGCTCCTGCTTATGGATCAATGCCAGAAGGAAAAGTGAAACTCCAACATTAATCATTTACTGCACCGCATACTACTTTTAGACTTATCTGACCATCTCATAACACCTGACTAAATAAAGTTGCGAATGCAATCCCCATAAAAATTGCATGTAAATGCTAAAAAAAAATGCTATCGTCAAACAAAAACCTAAAGCGAAAAACATGACTCAGTCATTACATCATCATAGAATGTCAATGATGGATATTAGTACATACTTTGCAAATATAGCCAACGAAGCGAATGAATGAGTAAGCGTAACGATATTATGCAAATCTAAATTATGGTCTGAAACCATTAGCACCTCTGTTGCTTGCAACCCAGCAATGCACTCACAATTAATTCAACACAACATTTAGTCACAGAGTAACATTTTCCTAGCCTAGAATAACATGAGCTGTTCATTGATGTTCAACTGATTTAGTGGCACAGCAGAGAGAAAAAAAGTCTTTGTGACCTAAAAAGAACAAAGTCGTACCTGTCAAAGTGTATCTTCACAGCGTGATCCACTTGTGATTCGATCACCCACTGGCAGTTGAGAGAGTCCTTATAGAATGAAGGCCAGCCAGGAGAGAGAAGAACTCCGGTAGGAGCAGTGAGATGGCCTCCACAAGGAGCTATATAATATATATAAGTTATGACAGACAGGCTTCACTTCTCAGAATGCTTTGGAAATTTTAGTATGCGGAAAATTTCAAAGAGTAATTCTGCCCGTATGCATATCAAAAACAGGAGTGTGTTTACCTTCACAGCGAGGCACAGCTGCAGACCATACAACATTTCCGTCTTGAATGATGCAGGTGACTTGATCTGACCCCTGCAAATTTCATTTATGTCTGATTTGCAAAGGCTTTTCACTCGGATAAAAAGTCATTCTAATCTTTTTACTGGATGGACTTTTTCATAGAGTGTAACATTTTAACATCAATCACCTGTGTCCTAATGAATCCTTGGTCGCACCGGAAAGCCACCGAGCTGCCGAGCTGAAACTGGTCTCCATATCTTTGCCCATTGACAGGAACGCCTGGATCATGGCACTCGTTTTGGCCAAATGCTTAAAAAAAAAAAAACATAAATATAAACAATTGAATATTTTAGATTTAAAGTAGTACAAATAGAAATATCCCAAGTACGTATATGATTTTCACATTCTCGACTTAACATTGTGAAATAAATGCGTGTAGCAACTGCTTATATTATTTGCTGTAAATAATAAAGAAATAAATAAAATAATAAAATAAATACATAAATGAATAGTTATAAAAAATAAAAAAATATAACTTAAATAAAATAAATAAATAAATAAAACATTATGATGTTGGCATGCACTGTTGGGAATATCTTACCTACCATCTAAGGATGCTGCTACCAGTTTCTGTATTTCAGGAAAAGTTTTTATTTTTTAGTTTTCAATTCTGTGCATGCAATGCTGTCACCGAATCAGTTTCCTACTGCTCTTTTGTTGATGTTGTCTTCACATCCTGTTTTTTATTCTTTTTTCCTTTTGCGCTTACATCTGCTGCTGTTCACCTGCTCCTGATCTTTGCCTGCTCTATCCGAATTTTCTGGAGTTTTCAACCTTGGAGCAAATTGTATTTCTTCCCCTGCTGCCTGTCAACTTCAGTGAAGTCTTTGTTCATCTTAACACCTGGCTCCATATTGTCTTCCTGCATTTGGGTTCTTTGTCTGATACCATGACAGATGCTACAAAAATAATTCTATTCAATGCTGAATGTAAAACCTACTGCGGGTTGAAGGGTAAATACAAAACATCAGAAAACTGACCTTATTATGGTCAGAATTAAAAAGTGTCTGAGAGTAGAGAAGCATGAAAAACTTGTATGTACTTGTATAGCTGATATTGAATCCTTTCCCAGTATTGGAGTGATCTGACTGAAATTCCAGTCTCATGATGTGTCCATGTGAGGCGATTTGGGATGGTACATCCTTTCCAGAAAACGTTCCAAATGTGGTGGGCTCGGATAGACCTGAAAGTAACAAACAGTTGAAATGTCATATGTCACTGACTGACTGACACGACACATGACTCGTTATCTATACATACGCATTTCTAAAGTAGTTTTCAATGGCTTTAGACTCATCAAGGGAGCCATGGTATCAAGCAACAGGCAGACGTCAATGACTCACATAACAGAATGGAGGATGCATGGCAGTTTCTAAAGAAGCAGCCTTTCAAGACACCATAAGGAGACTGAGAATAAAGGGATCACAATTTCCTCTTCATTACAACTACTATTTTACTCAAATGTATATTCTGATATTCATTTCGGGACAATTCGGTCTCCATGACAAGAGAAAAATCTCGTTCAAAGGGCTGCTCGTGTCCTTGGAGACCTGTAATACATAATGTTGCAATAGCTCTTGAAGGACTGATTGTACACAGGTTTCATTAGGTAGAACATAGTGCGCATATTCCAATATACGTACAAAGTAGCTTTTTCTTTTCAGAGACAAGGTGGAATCACAGCATATTAATTTTTTTTTATTAAATGGATGGATGGAAAATTGCTCAGAGGACGGGTTTCCATACAGGAATGTGTTCATGTTGGGTGGTTGTCAGGGGCTCCAGTTAAACCCCCCAAAAAAAAACATTATAGTGGACGGGATTGAGCTCAAATACACCACATGCCGTTTTTTAAATCGTATTTCCCTATTCGGCCACGTCCTGTGGGAAGCCTATTTTAATGTAAGATTTATGCTTTGTGCACATATATCTTTACCATACAGTCAAAGTGGTGGGTGACAGTATCGGGGTAATGTGACCTGATTGATACAAAGTGAAGCGAACTAGAAGACTGGGGCTTTGAAACTTTAATTTCAGTTTACCCAGCCCAACAGTAGTAATTGCCCTGCAATTTTCAAAAACATTGTCAGAAAGATGAAAGTCTTTGCAGAGACAAATTTATCGCCAGTCAATTAAACACAACTTTGGCTCTAATGACCAGCCAATCACCAGACACTTTGACTTGTTTTTTTTTTTTCAGTCAACAACCTTTAATACAATTGCCAGCAATAGATATGCTGTGTTCAAATATAATGGCAAATATTTTTAGTGCAAAATACTGTAACATTTCAAATATAATAAAACAATCAAGTATTTTGCCAGCGATCAAAAGTGTCATTAATTACACCATATTGTATTTGTATAATTGTATTAGTTGACTTTGAGCCACCCTTTTCCTGCTATAGTCATATGTATAGTCATTTTGAGATATTGAGCATGAATATTGGGACATGAAAATTTTCTCCATATCACCCAGCCCTTGTCACCAATATGTTAATTGTGTGCTCCTCACCTTCGTCTTTGACCACCAACCAATCAAACTGTGGCTCCAGGTCAAAGTCAGAGAAGAGCAAGTGAATGCGGCTTCCTGGTTCAGAAATAATCAGCCATACGCAGTTGAGATTGTTTCCGTATTCCTCAGGATAATTTGGGGACAGCACCGTCCCTGATGGGGCCGTGAAGTTGAAGAAACAAGAGACTACGAGGATAAAGGACAATTGGAAAGAAAAGTGGTTTTATAAAAATGTGATTAGGTAAGAAAACAGACAGCGAGGAAAGGAAATACAAAGGGAAAATAAACAAAAAAAGAAAACTTAATTAATTAGTTTTTTTGAGGGCAGTAATAGAACAGAAAAGCAATTTTAAATATAACACATGAGTACTTACAGATGCAACTGGGTTTATTCCCGGACCATTGGTTATTATGCTGGCACGTAATGCTTCTCTCGCCGACTAATTCAAACGCAGACTGGCAAAAGAAGGTCAGCACATCTCCATGTTGAAATCCATCACCACTACGGCGACCAAACGCTGGCACGCCGGGATCACCGCAGCCTCCTCGTTCAATCTCTACATCACACAGAGATAAAGATGTGCCTGCTAATTACACTCAACATACAACACAGTGGCAGTCCAGGTGAGTTAATGTTAATGTTTACACGAAAACAACTCTGATAAAGTTTACAGAACTGTCTATCCCTCAATTTTGTACACCGCAGGTCCTCGTTAGGGTCACTGGAGTCTTTCCTAGTTGACTTTGAGCAAGAGGCGGGTTAGAACCTGGACGGCCTGCCAGCCGATCACAGCGCACATGGAAAACACAAGATTTCACACTCGCATTCACACCAATGGATAATTTACCAACTTAAAAAAAAAAAAAAAAAAGAACAGACTTCTAGACTGTGAAATAAAAATAAATTGGAAAAGAGCTCTTTTGTATTTTGACTATAATTATTATACTATAATGACTATTCAGCAACATGAGAAAATAGATAGTAATAAAAACATTGTAGAACGCCCATCAGTATAGTGTCCTGCAGCACAGCTTTACATTTGCAAAGTGAAACTTGAGGAAATTGTTTAAAATATTCCCTCTTCAAGCGTGTAAACCAAAAGTGACTTTTATTGTCCTTTGAACTGAATAAACTCTTGGACTGCATCTCATTGGATGAGCAGGATAATTGCAATGATGTATATTCTGAAGAAGTGTGTTGGTTGGGTATTTAGTCAGAAAATGTCAAGATTACACACACAAAAACCAAACAAAAGAAATGTTGCCAGTTCCTACAAAGCATGGTAAATCTAGTGGCCAAGGAATTGCCTATAAAATCATAGTACAGATCCGAATAAAGATGCTTAACAAGACATTTAATTTCAGCGTGTTAGAGTCAGCTTGTATTAGAGCGAAGTGGAGTATTTAACCAGATGGAGCTGCTATGATTAAAAGTTTGTGAGGTAGTTATCAGACACTATAATTTACCACCACCTCTGTGACTGGGATAGAATAGAATCACTTTGCATATTGTGAAATTTCAAATCAATGTGTCAATCAGGCATGCTTCAAAATGTTTGGAATCACAACAATCTATGATTGTGTAAATGATGGCAATGACAGTAATAAACACATTTCATCGACTCTGGAAGGCTAGGCTAAAAGTTAGAAATAGAGTGAGAGGGCTATACGTTACATCCAACAAAGGGATTTATGAGTTTGCCATCTTAAAAAAAGGTCAACTGAGGTGCCTCTGGATTTGGATGTTTTTAATGTACTAAGATGACATTAGCTGAAGTATGCTATGGTGAGACATTCTGCATAATGCAAGTGTACGTTTGTCCCGGTATGACTGAAAAGATTAAACATTGTCCGTTCAGCTAATGTCCTATAAAGGGAAAATGAGGTCCCGCTCCTCAGATTTAAGCAAAAGCTACTTTCTTCAGAAGCGAGCTGACAGCATCCCTGATTGGCCTGTCAACAGCATGACAAAAACACTGCAAGGGACACCAGCAGCCAAGCTAATATGGTGATGTCAAGTCAGAGAAAATGGGCCGATTTTCACGTGTGCCTGTTTGTGTGTGCATGTGTGTGCGCATACCGCAGAGCTAATGAATATGATAGAACCTGTTAGAGGTCCATTCGAACGTGTTCTCGTTCCCGTCTAAGCTGTCTTTGGGGACGTTGAGGAGCAATTTTGCTTTAATTGTGGCATGCAGGCAAAACAATAAGTGGTGGCATGCTCCTTTAACTAACAGGATGATGTTTATGACAGGCAAGAAAATATGCCGCACATGGTATCGCACTCGGTTTTCTTCCTGAATGTTGCTTCTTTTGTGCTAGCTGTCTCTCTTTCAAAGAGCCACAATCCCTCAATAGGATCAATACGCTGTGCTTTGTTGGTGCCAATGGAACATTAGCATAGATGCAGTTAGATTCACGTTCCTTGACTTTGGCCACTTTTTCCATCCTGCCCTTCCTCAATTGGAAAAGTTTTAATCAACACAAATATTTTGTATTTTTTTCTAGCTTTAAAATGTGACATTCTGCCAGATGTCTGTCCACTGGTAACACATGCTGCACCATGCTCCTGGATTAGCTTTAGGCAAATACACCTCAAGGTGAGGCGAGTTTTGCATATGGGGGTGTGCGCGTGCATGTGTGAGCCAGGGGAGAAAGCGTGTGAGTTAAAATTGTCATCACTCCTTCTTACCTTTCTTTATTGACTTTGTCAAATATTTCTGAGTCCTTAAATTTGATTGCAGAATGTAATTAGAGTTTATCATTGCAAATTACATCTCAAATTGCAATTTATATTCCAACGCTAGGCTGGAAGAAATTACATACAGTCAAAAAATACAGAATCTTTTTTTTTTTTGCTAGTTTGAAAAACATTCAGCTGGTTACTAAACTCTGTTTGCTTTATTGACACTTTGTGTGAAGGATACATGTACACGTTTTTATATTCCTCCCACAGAGTTCAAACATTTTCAATGAACAATCATTGCTCAATAGGGAATCTCTTGAAGTTAGTGGTTAGGGCTTAAATTGATTTAATTACATGGTAGAGCAGTTATTTTCCAAGGAGGGCACCCTGGTGTGTTGAGCTACTGCAGGAAATTATCCAACTTCAATTAATTTGTTAGATTTAAAAAAAAAAACAACAACAACCTACAAATACATCTTTGTTCTATTTGTGCTGATGGTGTATAATGGCAGGCAGAACGAATGAATGTCATTAGATGGGAGAAGGTTCAATCAAGCATATAATAAGCATATATCCACCTGTTACCAACAACAGAATGCCAAGTCGTGGCTTGTGAGCTTTGTATTAAATTAGGAAGGTCAAACTCAATTTGTGTGGTAAATTGAGGCAAGAGTTGTTGTTTTCCGCATTAACCTTTTTTGTTTGTTGGTGTGTCATGAGATATTTTTTTTAACGTAGAATGTGTAATTTGGCTTACTATGAGATTTTTCTGATGTAAAGTGTGTCACTGTGGAAGAGACAAAAAGACATTGAAACATCTAAATATACTGTCATATACAGTATTTGTAATCTCAATCTTTGATTTTGACCAAAATAATTCAGAAAAAAAAATATATGCAGATATTTATTTTAAGTGACCTTAAATTTATAGCTGTTAGACAAACAAAAATGTATGAGATAAAAATACCACCAGTAGTGGTACTACTAATACTACTACTACTACTACTACTACTGCTGCTACTATCTTTGTTTTTTTGGAACAATGACTTGAGACTAGTTAGTGACTAAAGGTGCAACAAAAAACTTTGACTTCTAGCTCAGTCGTATTAGTCAGGTGTATCTCATACACTCTATAGTGAATTTTTAATAATGTAATGTGTTTTTTAATGATCACAAATGATGTCATATCAACCCAGACCTGCAGCAAAACTGACAGCACACAACTCCAGACAAAGACACGCACTGCTTACTTTCAGTACTTTGATCAGTCGAAAAAGAAAATACATTATTCACATCGATGCAGCCTTCGCAGCCAATTGCCTTCAGCCTGGAAAGTCGGCAGTCACAGTTCACTGAAAGCCTCAGTTACTGTAATCGCTGTGTTTCTCTGTGATGTTAACACAGCTTTTCTCTACGCGCACAAACCTACAAAGTTTCAATTGTTCAAATGCGTAAAGTTATTCAGCAACAAACATGCTGCAAACATGCTGAAAATATACACCCACACTTGCAGGGCTGAATAACTTACACGGCTCCAGGTCTGTAAAAGGATGACATTATAGGATGTGACAGCATGGCGGTGACACAAAAAGCACTCCAAAAGCCAATTGTTTAGTTCTCCTGAAGAAAAATGCAGGCTACAAGAATAGTCTTCTGTTACATTGAGTGACTTTGCTTGGCTCTTTTTTCATGTGATCGCTTGTAAATTCCTGAAGTAAACATTGTTTTTGCTCTGTCTGTCACGAGTAAATCAAAAGTGTGATATGTCAAAGTTTTCACCAGACTGTGACTGGAGAGCAGACTTTATTACTCTTGTGGAAAACCTAAAACATTGAGTCGTGACTCAGCTGTTTTCAACTTGGCAGTCAGATTATATAGCAGTCCAGCGAACTATATTTCTGAAATAGAAAAAAAAAAAAATTGAAGGAGGCCAAAATGAAAAGGGAAAGGTTAATCCAAAATACAATGTTTAACTGGATGGATGTTGGTGTCACATTATTTGTTTGGGCCCACACTGTTGGAAGGAGAGCTACAAATCACTCCACCAAACATGAAGAGATCTATGATTATTTGTGAACGTCACAAATTACCAACATCCAGAGCCCGCTGCTGGGTTGGGCCCAAAATAAGGACAGCTTTCACTGCTTGGCCAAGTTGTCGCAAACATGATCTGGCCATACCAGTGGGTAACATACTGAGCGAGAGAATTTTTTTCCCCCTCCAGCTGGCAATACTGCTTGCTACACAACAGTGGAGTGGCTTCATCCAGCCATTTCTACAGTATGCTCCACCCCTCTACAAAGGTTTATTGAAATAACATATGAAAGAAACACATGGATGTGTGCTGTACACCACCACGGTCAAGAATTCTTTTGAAACACATTCATAATAGACCTTTGTAGTGTATGCAGAATTCTTTGAAAACTGACTGACCCTGGCCCACCTTGTCAGCAACAGTGGCAGGAAAGACCAATAACACGCAAACCCTTTCATGTGCCCTCATTTCTTCTTTGACTCATGTCAGACATATATAACTCCTCACTCAATTTGTCATTTTAGCCCTTTCCACCAATTTCTCACAGTCCATCTCTTTTCCTGCCGACATAAATGCCAGGATCCAATTATTGTACCTCCATTCCTCGGCCTTGGTGTTACTTGAATTCAATTTAGCTTAAATCAACTTACGGCCTGCACAGGCATGTAAAGGATCTGTATTTCATCAGATGTATGGCTAAAATGCGTGAATAATAAATTAAATAATGAATTATTAGCCCAATGTGCCCATTGTCCTCTCTTCACCTTCACTCTATCCTCAGGCCCTGTCTTTATCTCTCTCTCTTTCAGTGTCAGCTTGTGCATAATATGAAAATAACCAAGCAAAACGATCAACTGATTGACTCATAATTCATTTATTACCATCTTGTAATTCACAGTTACACACGTTCTCTCTCACACACACACACACACACACACACAGATAGAGGGGAAATAAGAGGTTGTGTTTATGACTAACTGGGAGCATCAGCGATAATTTGACTTTCACACTCTGTTATGTGAGCTGTGTGTGTGCACGCGCGACAAAGAGTTCAAGGTGTTGCAGGAGTACATACCTTCATAGATTGCCTTGAAACCAGCAGAGCCGATTGTGTCGTCAGACTGCAGATGAAGCCACATCTGATTGGACAAGCTAACAATGATGTCAGGCACACTGGACCCAGTGAGTCTACACACAGACACATAAAGAAATGGACACATTATTAGAATGGTAATTAGAATCCAACGATACTTTATCTTGGTGTGTCTATTCTGTGATTGATGAACCCTCAATGGGCATACGCAATTTAACATTGAAGTGGGATATGTAAATTTGATTGCCCTTGAGGAATTTGGGTTTGAAATTGGGATTTAGCTTGTCAGAAAAATATGCCACTGATGTCAAACAAACCTTTAAATTGTGGTCACAAATGTCATGCAAGAAGCAGGTGATCTTCAGGATAGTGGTCACCAAGGACTTTTTGTAACATTCTCAAAGAAAGGCCAGTTAAAAGAACAACACGAGAAGACAAGAAGTAGAATATACACAGGAATTGACACAAACTCATATGCAATATACTGTAATTCAAAAGATATTTGAAAAACTATTGGAAAGGCTGCTGCTATTTGCGTCAGTGCTGAAGAACTTGAGCTCTAACATGTCCACTTGAAAACAGCAAAACTCCAGCTTCAACATGTGTCGTCCCTTTTTGTTTTATTATTAATTCATTAATTATTAAGAATGTTAAAACGTTAGCAAACACAGTCCCTGCACTGGTGTGAGCATTTACAGTTTTAATATTACTTACACATAAAGTACCCGTCGAGAGTCTCCAATCTTCCCTCCGTCGCCCACTGTGAGCGTATCGTAGCCTCGTTCCAGGTCAAACTCTTCAAATGACAGCTTTATAACCTGTTGAAATCCGGACAAACTGTTAATCGCTGAAAGGTAAAAACCAAAAGAAAAAAAAAGAAAAACACAAAACCAAGAGCAAATGAAAAATGTGTCATACACGACAACAATAACCATAATACCGATTTGACAGACTGAAATATGACCTTTTATTTCATTTTGTGAAAATTGTTTCTCACTTCATTAAAATGACCTACAAGATGCAATCCAATTGAATTAATGGAGAAATTTTGCAATCCAACACAATAAAAAAGATCAACGAGACAAAGCACTCACTTTTATTTGTCAACCTGCTCTTTTACATCCATAGTTCCAAATATGTCTTTGGAAGGCTCCACAGGGCTTGTGCAGCCCTCTGCTGTCTGAGCCAGACAAATTGACTGCTAAATGCTTTACTTGCAGGCACAAGGCTTCTGTTGCATGCATAGTGCACTGGATCATCAATCTACCGTGCACTCTAAAATGCTGTAATACTGGTATTCCATTATTTGCGGCTTGTCAATTATTTATTAGCTGTAAATCATACAAGTGAGAGCATGAAAGATGGAATATTTCTGCTGTGCTCGGGAAACCTCAAAGAGAGCAGAACTGGTCTCAGCCAAAGCCTCTGGTTGAATAGGTCTCTAGTGAAGCATGGGTATGAGATTGTGCATAAATATGACAAAACAAATGACATTACCCTCGATAAACTAAATTTGAAGTCAAATAGGAATGTTCTATGTGTAGAAGCCACTATTTGTTTACTCCATTCCAAATGACAAAAAGAAAAAACATTTTTATTTTACAATTGGCATCTTAGCTTAATGGACACAGTCCAACAAATGAGAAACTGCGACATGTTCGACGCATTTTTCCTTCTTACAAAACGCTGACTGCTACAGCCTCAGGCCATCTTTAATCAGCTAATAATAATTAATGACTCCTAATGTATCTAAGATGCAAAGCAACTTGAGAGTTATTATCTCGTGGTAACCAACAAAACACCATGACTGTAATGAAGTAATTTATGCAAAGTTTCATTTTCAGGTGAGTGAACTAGTATTTTTCAAGACGAGATCGTGATGAGGAGAGTTGTGTGTGCAAAGAATAGCAGACAGTCAAAGTGTTCTAATTCCTGTCACTGATTGGATGCAGTCATTCTTCAGGTCTAAGAGTGGTAAACTTCACAAAATGGAGTGGAACATTTAATGCAAGGGTTTAGAAAAAGTTCAGAAAGAGTACCATTATGTTAACACAAAGCCAACATAAAAAAATGACCGTCAATTACAGTAATTATTATAATTTTTCTCAGATTTGCCTGAATACATTGAGAGCTTTTCGATTCTCTGTGAATGGACAAAATAAAGTGAATATTTGATTTGTAATATATATGTCAGAAGCATTTACTGTGGCTCTCACAAACAGTCAATTAGCGCCGCTCTTGTCCGACAGTGATCCACAAACTACAAGCTGGATACTTTAAAGTGACCAATGATCCATAAATCTGCAGCAAAAACACTAAGCTACAATAAAATTAAAAGTTGTCTAAAAAAACGTTTTATTCCATTTTATTTCAGAATCCTCTTTACAGTAGGTCGGGCAACCGTACTGAAATTTACAGTGGATACAAAATACACTGCCGACCAATAAGAGACAAAGATGGTAAACTTGAAACTACACGAGTTTTTTTTTTTTCCATGTGTCTGAAAATATGATTGTCAATATTAGCATTAACTGCTCTTCTTTACAAGAGTTAATTGTTTATCAGGTTCCTGCTGACTCTGGTTTAGCTACCGGGCAGGGAGCAGGAGGTGACCCTCGACAGATGGCTGTCCAATCACGAGGATAGCAATAGTTACACAATCATTAATTAAGAGTGTCTACCTGACTTGAATGTCAGTGAATCTTGTGGAAAAAAATGGAACAAGGTAGACAAAATATGCCAGCATATATTTGTTGAGAGATACAGTGCACTTTCACATCAATTTCTAGGTGTGCTTGTTAAGATACAATTAAAAATAAATTATAACCGGGCCAAATTTATTCTTCCTTTTTGTTTTGTTTTGTATTGTTAGAGGTCTGTCTTTTCTGGTCCATCCCCTCATTTATTTGATGAATACACCTAGTAAACGTAAGGAGCTATAGTCATGCTCTGATGCTGAAATGTATAGTTGTGTGTCATCTGCATCTGTATAAGAGATTTTATAACTAATAAAGAGACCAGTGAGTTTCAGTTACACAACTAAAAAAAAAAACCCACAAAAGAGATGTTTCACAGAAGTGCCCTGGACTCGATGAATACAATTTGCACCTAACAGAATGGAGCGGAACAGAGGGCTTTAATGCAACTGCATTAAAATCTAATCACAGTGATTGACATTCATAATTGATGACCAGTGTCACCAGACAAGCTGGCGCATTCAGCGGATGTCACCCGAGAAGAGACAAAAGATGAACAATGAGAAAAAGTTTGAGGTCGTCATGCACAGTAACACAATTACTTTTTGCAATAAGCAAAGGTTGTTTCTTTTAATTGCTGAAAATTGGTCATTGTGCCTCGAGGAACTGCCTTTATATAACTGACATGCTATGCTAGTACATGAAAAAGCACCAAATCATTACAAAATGAATAATGAATAGACCAACATAAAAGGTATTGGATGGTTCATGTTTATTTGGTGCAATATTGACCCGAGGTGACCTTTGATTTGAATAGTGAAGAAGCAAATATCTACAGTTTAGTGTAATAAGTCTCTTGTTGAGGTGATCATGGAGTGCTATTGGCTGGAAAGTCTAAGCTATGTCTGAGGAACCGGAGCCAATTGTGATGCACTAGGTAAAAAAAAAATGTTTATAAAAATTAAGTTGATTCCGTTCAGTAGCTAGCCTACTTTATTAAACGTTTTTCAGTAAGCACACACATACGTGAATGGATGGACGGATAGATGGATAGATATTTCTTTATATATATTATTATATTATATAATTATTATATTTTTCTATTTCTTTCCATTTCCAACACCCACAACCTAATTTTTAACTTCCTGTCATAAAAATGTTATGGCTGAGGGAATGAGGGCGCCAGACACATCTAATTCAGTAAATTATGGTCTATGGGATGGAAAATACAGTCAAAACCCTGAATATCTAAAAGCTTTGAATTGAGATAATGGGCTAATTAGGGCACTATTAGGGGAGTCCATTATGAGCCAAGGGATTATTATGTATTTACTTCACACTGTAGTGGTGTATTCTGCTGAGTCAAAGTGAGCCAACCGCAGTGGTAGTACGTGTTTTTCAATGTTTCCAACGTTTCCAGTATAACAAAAATTATTATATCTCACTCGTGTGCTTTATTGTTACAGAAGACTAAAGGAGCTGTATTCTCAAAATTATCAAAGAGGGATATTAGATGCTGCAAAAACTGTTACCAAGTCACAGCTCATAAAACTGCATCCAATCAGCCACTCTCATTGCACACTTGATAGGGGGGAGGCAGAAATGATGGCACTTAGTGCACTTAATGGCATGTAACCCAAACATCCGTGGAACTCATCTTCTATAAAAATAGAAAGGTAAATGGTGGGGACAAAAATGTACCAAAACAAACACTATGCACGTACACACAGGAGGATTTGTTCCACAAAAAACACCTGAGAAAAAGCTAACAGTACCTTGGTGCCGTCAGGTACAAGTGACCTGTCTTGACCTGAGAAAGTGGTAAAATAATATATGTATATTGATACAACATGGCTCTGATTATTTATCATTTTGTAGAATCGGACAAAAGAAATTCTGCTTTCTCTCTGTGGTCACTGACTTCACTGTTTACATTAGATAAGATCTGACTTAATGTGTCCGGACTTTTGAGGACGTTGAGGAACAAAGGATTCATGAATGAAAGTAAGCAAATGTATACTCGCAGAATAACACACACACTTACACACGCACACGCACACGCACATTGATATGGATTCATTGGAAAAAGGCAGCAATGATTAGACACCTAATGAGTTATGCCTGTGAGCAGTCAAGCGTGGCTCAGACTTAAACAAAATAATTATCTTCTTGATACCGACAAATCCAGTGACTGACATGCACACACCGGTGCCCACTCACGGACACACACATGCACACACTCCGCTCTTTCCTCTCTTTTTCTGAATTGACTTGAGTGTTAAATATTGCCACTTCCAAGTTTTAAACATATTTGATCAAAAATGTAAATAACTCTAAAGTCTATAGTTTCATACAATATTTCTTAAAACACTACTAAATCACTGCAAATGAAATATCGAGCAGAGTTGGATGACATGGTGACAAGCAGGTAGCACTACTTATAGATATATATATATATTTAAATTAAGACATCAAAAGGTAACAAAAAGGAACACATTGTTCAATAGCATCATTTGTCTTTGTCTTTACACTGTATCCAATATGCAATTCATGTGGAATAATAGTCAGGGAGGACAAGGGACAACGAAATTCAGAGGTAAGGAAAGAGAGGTCGGCAGACGGATGATTGTTATTCATCTTAATACACACTCATTTCCTTTCTTTGAATACTTTATTATCTCCTCTGGCCTTTTCTCGAACGGATCACACAAGGTCCAAGGGAGCATTTCTTCCTGGGCAACAACACTTCACAGCTTCAGTAGATGTGTTTAATCATCAGGAAAAGTCATTTTGATTATGCCCACAGAGGATTTAGTACAAAATATTATCATTATAATCACAATGGTATTCGCAATATAGGATTATCTCGTGTTATTTAAAAGGAAAAGTCATAGAAGTCAGTGAAAAAAAAGTGTTTTCCCTGCATCTTGAAAATTAGACTTAGTACCACCAGATTAATGGAATCTGAACTCAATTAATAAAATGACTGAGATTAGTAAGGTTAGATAGTACGCATTGCATTTTATTTACATTTTGTTTGAGTTTGTCGAGGGAATTTGCTTTTTATTTTAAGACTGTAATGGAACTGTAATGAGGTCAGTTTCAAGAGCCGTGATAAAGTTTGGGTTTGATGGGCAAAGTCAGATTGATTGTTTTACTGGAATATCAATTATTTAGAATTTGTGTCTCCTCCTGTTGGTAGAGTAGCAACTACAAAGCTGTTTTGCTACCGGGTAGTTGAACAACCAGATGGAATGCACAACAGTCATTCAGCAGTCAGGCGATTGAACAGGTTGCAACGCAGGACCGTTACTCAGCAGCCACACCTGACATCAACGACAGAAATAGCAACCCCAAGGAGACAGGCCTACCAGAGATATAAATAGAGAGACTTACAATTTATATCTTAAGAGGATTCAAGGTTAAATGTCTACATCAAACAAGAAAAGCCTGGTTGCCTCAATTCAACCAATGCATCTTATGTTGCAACATCTTGAACATCCATCAATTTATTTTTTATACTGCTTTGACGTAACAAGGTCGCGGGTAAGTTGAAACCCGTCCTTGTAAGATTTGGCTACGAGTGGAGTGGGCACAGCTTGGACTGGTTGCTGGCCAACACTTTCGGTGTTTTAACTAAGTGTGTTCTCGCTGCTGGCTAAGTTTATGTTTCCTAGTGAATATCCATTAATATGTTTCTGTATTCAAAGAATGAGTCAACCAAAGTCGCTTTGTTTTGTTGTTTGTCTGTAATCACACTGCATTTTTATGAAGCTGATATGAAGAACAATGCATCCCAGAAATGTTTTATGAAACAAAGGAAATTGGTGTCAATAAAGTTGGTGCAAAAAAGCAGTGTCGCACAGTGAGCTACAATTACCTATACTCCATCACAGAGCCAATAGATGGATTGACTCAATTTGTTTCCATCATCTGTAAAAGCATCTCTATTATTGTCTCCAGTCAAGCGTACCAACATGGAAATGCAAAATTTTTCATTCTGCCGCTCACGTTTCTTGTATAAAGGGGCTGGCCAAACACTTAGCCTCATTTGGCTCATCTATACTTTCAACCTCTTTCCTCTCTATTTGCTCAATGACTCTGGTCCCATCTTTCTCTCATTTTGCATCCCCTCTTTCTAGTTACACTATTTAGTGGAGGAAAAAATGAAGAAGGGAAATGCAGATGCTAAAGGAATGGCACAGAAGATAGAGGGATGGGTGGTGGATAAAGGAGGGGTAATGGAAAATGAGGCAAGTACACTGTAATGGGAACAGCGACGGGAACAAGTCGAGAGCGAGGACAGGGGAGAAAAGATGGGAAATGTGATCAGACATGAAGAGAAGATAATAGTGTCAGGGAAACTGGAAAGACTTGAGATGTTGTAACGAAGCCTATGAATTATTCATGCCGATACAACAATGACTCAACAACAAAGCTGCCTTCGCAAAATTGTGGAGGTGTGGTGACCTTGAGCTCAGCAATGGAGAATCATAAGGAAGAAGGAACAACACTTCAACTGGCTCCAGACTAGATCAGATTGACGTGAGGGTAGTGCAGTCAGTCCAGTGGTATCTTTATAAATACTGAATGATCACCTTTGATCAATAATTGCTTGAATGCGTATTCAAATTCCCTTTGCCAATTGTTTACTTCTTTGTTCTTTTGGAACGACAGCAAAAAGTTAATCATCAACGAATCAAAATACTATTCTCATGTAAAATAATTTAGAGGGGGGGAGGGACACAAAAAACATTTGTGTTTATGTTGATTTGGTTTAGAATATATTTGTCATGTTCTCATGTCCTTTGTCCCTTTTTACATGTCTGTCTTGTTAGGGTTTTGTATCCACCTGTTCTCGTCAGCCTGGTCCCTTTTGTCTTCCAATCAGCTCACTTAGCCACTCGTGTCTTGTGTTCCTACTTGTCTCATTAGTTTTCTTGTATTTAGTTCCCTGGTTTCTTTCAGAACTTGTCTGGTATTGTCCTTGTCTGATTATATTATTTGTTGTGGTGCACCTGTCTTTGTGTCACACATAGGCCTCTTTCTAACTAGCTCAATGGCAAAGCTAGGATTAGGGGTTGCAAGGAGAGCTCAAGAGGGCTGCAAAGCAAACAACATAACTATTAATTCCAAGAACTTCTTCAGCCCAGCCTCGAGCTCCGCCAGTGAGCTACCTTGCTGGATTAATTAAAATGAGCCTAAACCAATCAGATCTCCAAAAAAAAAAAAAAGGTGGATCTGATGTACTCCTTTACCTTTCCTGCTTTGTTGTTTGCACAAAAACAAGAAACTGCCCAACAAAGCATCAACACATTGCAGCCTGCAGACTTAATTTTTTCTTGGGTCTGACACAGTGCTACTCTAGCCGAGCACTTTGACGTTCGTATGTGGTCCGTACATGCGCGACTATTAAATTATTTTGTTACACAGGAAGGTATAAAAAAGATATACGGAAACCATGAAATCAATATATGGCAACTAATAAAACTCAGTGAAAATACTTCTCAATAGAAAAGCCATTCCAAAAAGTATGTCTTTTGAAACTATCTTCTACCTGAACATAAAGCTCAACCAGCGACACATGGGTGGTGGATGGTCCTTTTACGACTTTTACTAGTCTGACACTGGACACATGCTAGGGCACTTGATTGTAAAGAATGTCCCTTAAATTAAATGGCAACAGTTAAAAGAAACAAGTGGCAATGTCTCCCAAGCTGATGTTAACTCTCAGCAAGAGTCCATTATCGTACACACCGGCCTTCCAGACACCTCGCCATAACGTTAGCATAAATGGAACTTAAACCGAGGCCTCCTTTATGCGGAGAATGCACCGGTAAGGATCTGAGAGGAATTCATAGGTGTCCTCGTCAACATGCAAGACTGCCTTTATTCAAATGCACCGAGGAGTCAATCCACCACCAAGTTCTTCAGTGGTGTTCCGTGCAAGACTAAGCCTGGTGGCTGCACCTCACAGTCCTGTCAACTCAAGAAGGAGATTCTCTTTGACACCCCAATAACACCCCAGGATGTCTTTGGCACAGCTGTCATGTCAATGCAAAAGATGTGTGAGGACAAAGAGAAGGAGGATCAAGCCCCAAAGTTGTGTTTGCCAAGAAAGTCATCCATCATCTCCCCTTCAGCTCAACTCCAAACTTTCGCCTTGGCTGTGGTATATTTACCTCAGAACCTATAGCATCTAAATACTGCCCAGAGGCTTGCATCTCCATGGGCAGTCTTACCCTCGTGCTTATCCTCAGACACCCTGCACCATTAAACAATGTAAGATAGGACTTTGGTGTGTTTATAGATATGCAGTTCTGTACACAATGGTATAGCAATTTAAGTACGAAGAAACAAGTGAAAAAAAAATTTTTTTTGGATCACATATCCTAAGATGGAAATCCAGGCTTAAAAAGTGAGATGACCGGTCAGTGACGACTCAAAAAATACTGCTGTCACTAGGTTGATGATCTGAGACTCATTATGGCAAGTAGTTATTTGTCTTAGTTTTAAGGCCGTGACTTCTTGTACGGGCTGATTGAAAACCCTGTCAAAAATGTTAAATTAAATAACAGAGCTAAATTCAGAATATGATATTGGGACTTGCAGCGTAAATACATTTTTCATTCAAACACAAATGGAAAGTTTAAGTAGAAGAAGGAAAACATGTAATAAAAAATGAACACCTTTTTATACACTCATACATGTTCTATTCAAAAGTATTAGAACAGTGTGATCAATTGCTTTATTTTGATTATAAGGAAATACTCTTTTCTTCTTTTCTCTACTCAAAATGTTAGTTTTTTTTAAATGTTATTTTCAGTCAGCACAAATAAAAGAACTGGCCTCGTTGTTCAAATTCTAAGAGTAGTGTATGTGTGAATGTTTGGCATTTATGATTAAGTGGTTTAAGAAATATAATAATAAAGGGAATGGGGGCTCGATGGAACACTGGTTAGCACGTCCGCCTCACAGTTAGGAGGGTGCCGGTTTGATTCCACCTCCAACTCTCCCTGTGTGGAGTTTGCATGTTCTCCCCGTGCTCGCGTGGGTTTTCTCCGGGTACTCCGGTTTCCTTCCAGATACCAAAAACATGCTTGGTAGGCCAATTGAGCACTCCAAATTGCCCCTAGGTGTGAATGTGAGTGCGGATGGTTGTTCGTCTCTGTGTGCCCTGCAATTGGCTGGCAACTGATTCAGGGTGTCCCCCGCCTAGTGCCCGATGACTGCTGGGATAGGCTCCAGCACGCCCGCGACCCCCGTGTGAACAAGCGGGATAGAAAATGGATGGATGGATGGATAATAAGGGGGGGACTCACCTTTGCAGAATCCAATGCAGTGATTACCCAGACACAGTGAGCATTGTTTTCATACTGGACAGGGTAGTTAGGAGATGTAATGATCCCTCTCGGCCCCCGTAGGTTGCTACCACAGGTACGGGCTGAAGGCAAAAGACAGTAAACAGACATTTAACACCTCAAATAAAGGTACCAATGGAAATCCAGAAAGGTAACATGAAAATGTTCAGCAAAAGATTGCTGGGGTTTCATTGTGGCTACTGAACATGAGCATTTTGAATTATTACAATCAAGAATGTGCAAAAACCATGATTGGTCAATCATACCAACTGATAAAATTATACACCAATTTCATCAGAGGTTAAATAAAAACATACATGCAATTATTATGATTAGGATTATAAAACAGCAGCAGCAACATCAACAATAACTGATAATAATAATAAACAAAATCAAATCACATTAGAAAATGATTTAGCAATAATAACAGTAATAATAATTAGGTCATATGTAAACAAACCCTTTGCTATTGGTGATGATATCATGCCAATGACAAATATTTGCTTTGGAAGCGTACAATCAAGAGAACAAACAAGGCACTCTCAGAGCTGGAAAAAGAAAACATTATCCATTTATGTCGCTCATTTCGTCTAAGTAAATTGCATATTAGACTAAATAAGGATATTTAAGACTTGTCGTCATTATATGCATTGTTTTCTTTCCATTCGTGTAAAAAAAAAAATCACAATACAGATTGAAGCAGTTGCATAAAAGAAAAGAACAAAGTCTTTTGAATAGAGACCTATTAAGAGACATTCATCAGTGAAAAATGATTTTAGGAACAAAACGTTAAGAGGAAATAAGTGATGTAGGAAGGGCAGAAGGTTAGAAAGAGACAGAAAAAGACTGAAAGAGAAGAGGACTTCAGGATGACTGCTCTGACTGTTAATTAGAAAAAGAGAGCTGAAACACACTATGGTGTATGCGCACACACACACGTGCACGCACGCACGCAAACTCGCACATTAATGGCTATTCATTCCACAGATCGGCTTCTAATTAACAGTTGGGCCTCAGAGGAGAATTGAGAAAGCTCATGGGCTGGAGTCCCTGGAGAGGGCCAACACCAGACCAGACGCACTTAGCATAGCCGTTTCAGTTCGATCATTTTGTGAGTTTGTGTCAGCGCATCAAAGCACATGAAACACCCTGACTTGGAAGTTGGAGAGGCAATCCACCCCTGTTGACAAAACAAGCAATTAATCACACAATGTGTTCATGTGCTTATTGGGTTCAAGACAATACAAAACACTGTCTGGTTCCCATTGTGCAACTTTTGTCATTTGTGAATGTCTCAGACGAGTGAACAATGAAATGAGCATGTGTATTTTACCTTGGAATTACCAAGATACAATACAACATCTGTATTCAAAATGTGTCCCAATAATGACAAGATATAAAATTTGCAGGCAATTTGATGTAATATTAATTAAAACTTTGCAACGGTATTGTTGAAGACGGGGGGGAAAAAAGCGATGGTATTTTTGAAGAGAGAAAAACAAAAACATTCTGGATCCTTCGTTCTATCGGTCCACATCTCACTCGCCCTACAAGCGCCTTGTCTCCTCCTGACAAGAGTGGCCGGTATCATGAGGGCCAGCGAGTCTCTGCAGCCACACACTGACTTCTAGACACAAACCAGACCCACAAACACAGTGTAATACAATGTGACAGGAATCTTACAGTATGTGTCTGAGCATGGGGAGCATGACCGTCAAACGGACACACATACGCACACACAGCTCGAGGCAAAGACTGCTGCAGAGGTGTGTGACACCATCCTTTGGATACATGTTGTCAATGTGGGCGTGTGTATCCCTGTGTGTATTTTGCTTTGTGTATGCCAGCTGTCTGTCTTTCCGATGCGGAGCAATAAAGGCAACAGGGTATTGTCAGTCAGTACGTGGGCAGTGAGAGCCCCTGCATCATTGCTTTGACACTCACGCTGCAAGCGGCCGTGCAATCAGCAAAGCACTGAATGTAAATGATATCATGTCTCTGTAATATTAGCAGCGCAAATAATAACAATAAACCAATGTCAGCCTCACAAAAACAATGGATTCCTCAAAATCCACTCCTACAATGAATGGTATGAATGTTAGGCCATTGGTGCTCTGACCAATAAAAAGTAATGCAAGCCAAGAGTGATGTGTGTGTGTGATGTGTGTGTGTACACGCTGTAATAAGATTTGCCTGAAACGTGCTTTGATAATGTGATTACATACATAGAAATAAATTATAGTATCTCTTTTAGTTATAATGTCAGAGAGGTAAAAAAACGTTTGTGTACTTTTGTGATTGTAGGTTGGTGCCGTGAACTACACTCAATCTTATTGTGATTACCATTTTTCAGATAGTAAGAAAGATATTAGACCACAATAGTAAAATTGTTGAATTAATATAGCTCTAACATTGTCAATCAATATTGAGAATTGTTGCTCTTATGTGAGACCTTTCTAATGTCCATCCTCTCCATGGAGAGGATGAATAATTCCTCCTAGGTAAAAGAATCATTTTGAAAATGTCCTTAATTGTCTTATGAAAACTCGCGGTGGGATACAGTTTCAGGTACAGTACAGGGCAGTAAATCATGTCTTCGATGACGGTTTCATGGAGGTGACGGCAGGTGTTAAAACCTACTTCTGCAGATGGGCCTATGGTCACTCCAGGCTGCCAACGTGTCCGTCACTCTCTGACACGTGATACTTTTGGATCCTTGAAGAACATAGCTGTCATCACAACTGAATTGGACGCTGGAGCCGATTCTATTTTGAGAGACAAAACAGAAGCAATGTCAAACACAGTCATGCTATTGTGTGAGATTTGCCAGCATTGGCGGTCATCTTACAAAAAGGGTATGAGCATTGCGTGTCTTTGGTGGGGTCGGGGATCTGCCATTCGAGCTTTTACCGCCACTGATGTTCAAAGATGTCTTATAAATTAAAGTCTATTCAAACATGAATCGATTTGCAAACAATTACAGTACCAAGTACGTATTCATTCTAAATGGGTGAGCTACTGCCTGCTTTCCTCTGCTCACACTTGTGTTTTCAGTTCTTATTTTAAGATCCCAGTACTTTGTCTCTTGTCCCTCGTCAGTGTTTTCAACTCACTAATGCTTTAGACATCCTGCTGTCTTATATGTGAACGGGACAGTCAGCCATGTCAGCACAAGTCCACATGACGTCTTGCCTAAAAAGCTCAATGTCTCTTCCCTGCTGAAAGACAACCGTTTACCTCCTGGCCCAGATCCGACAGTAGCTCCTCGTTGTTCAGGGGCTGTACCCTGTTGTTAAACACGATATTGCGTACACATCTCTCTGTGATCATGCAGAGTATACAACTTACATACAAGTACTGGCCAAGACATTTGCAGCAACAGGCATAGCTGTGTATGTATTGTGTATTAACACTGATTAAATTTGATTTTTGTCATATACATGTTCTCATGCACAATATACTCTGTTCTTTCATTCTCATCACAAATAACAGTTTCTTCTCCTCAGTGCTTGATAAGTGGATACGAAGGCCAAAGCTCACCAATTACATCCACACAGCTTTGACATGTATGCACACTTAAACTACATGTGCATATGTTGGTAGTAACCTTTCACTAACGCATAGACTCTAATAATAGCCCCATTACATTTGTGCAGCCATAGTAACTAATGACAGTGAAGAACAGCAGGAGCAGGAGAATAAAAGATGATTATCATTTAAACGTTTTTGGGCCCAAAAAAAATCCTTCCTTGAGTCTTTTGTAATTACAAGACAAGACTATCAGCTCCAGATGCTATGCTCTGAGGATAATTGCATCATACAAGAGGATCATGAATTGTCTCCTTTACTGCTGGTTGACACAAACACATCTAGTGCATGAGTCATCAAATGATTTAGTTTGTTAGTCATTCATGTTGCTCCAATCACCCTTTTCTGACACATTAAACCCATTTGCTTGTTGCTACAACATGAACAATATGAAAAGGAAGGAAGAGGCGGAAGGCAGCAAGCCTCGGCCATATTTTGCTATAAGGAATTCAACATCTATAGTTATTTTTATCCCACTGGTATGACGGCTGGGATAGGCTAATGTGGCCCCTAAAAATACATTAATGAAGGTAATATAAATTAAATTGAAATTAGTTTTTCTATAAGTGAGTATCAATTTAAAAGCAGTTTGCATTAAGGAGCTCTCAGTTTCTTAAAGGTCAGTGACCACATTGTGTAAAACACCTTTGCGAATCATTTAATGCAGATGCATTATTCATTTTCAACAGTAAATTTTTCTTGTGTACCTTATCTCAGGATGCTTGGAAAACAATGAAAGGTGGACTCACTGGAAGGTGGATCCCATCCTCTTGCCATTGTCGGGGACTCCAGGATCTGGACACACATCTCCAGCCAAGCCACTTTGACTCACTGGGAGGAAAAAAAAATGCATTCATTACCATTAACAGACACCAAGAAAGCAATACCAATGTATATATGTGTGAAATGGAAAGAGTTAGTGTCCCGGAGCCTAAATTTCTCTTTTTTTTCTGATTTCAGTTTTATCCTAGAATTAATAAAAAAAAATATTGTCTGCCCAGCTGTGACAATGAACCTTAACTAATGATATATAAATGTCAACATTTATAAACCATGCATCCCCAACATATAAAACTCCAACATTAAAAAAAAAAAAAAAAAAGTTTGATGTATTTTTTCTCTGACATAGTTGTACTAATAACTTACAGTGTGGCTTTTGGTTGGAGGTTATTCCTATTAATTAAAACACTTTTGTATACCGCTTGATTGTGGTGCATCCATGCATCACTGTGCTGCACCGATGTGAACAAAACCCCACAATTTTAAAGCAAAAGCAAAAGCACTAAGGAAAGCTATGAAACGTTGACAAAAAGCCAACGCGACGGTCGCAGTCAAAAGGCATGTCTTCATCTGCCAGAAGCCATGGTGAACATGATGTGTTGAAAAGTATCTCGGTACATTTAGTGAGATTTGAAATTCAAAATAAAACACATCTTGTCGACCACAAAAGGAGGAGAAGAAGAGTTTGGGTCCCCCGATAAAAGCAGAAGCTAAAGTAACTGTTACTGAATGTGGCAGCGTGAACAAATGTTTTTTTTAGGAGACATTTGACAATTCTTTGAAAGGAAATCACAGCTATTTCTAACACATCAGTAACGGTTCCAAAATATGAGCGTGACGGTGATTCGGCGTGCACAAAACCAGCCTTCTTCCTCTTCAAAAATGGACAAATGAGCAGCTCTGAGGAGGTGATCGCCTGACTACAAATCCAAGTGAAAAACAAATCATTCAATGTTATTAAGTTTCTAATTTTTTTGATGAAAATATGTGATGAGTTGCTTGATAATTACTGATTACTAATTAATATTTTTCTGAGCAAAAAGCAACAGGCAAATGTGGATGTAATAATCAACATAAGCCATGTCATGACAATTTTCTTAAAGAAGGACTTAAAAATTTCTGTATGACCTGAAAGTAGTTGCCCAAAAAATAGTTTAATAAAATCGCCCTTAACATGTCCCACATCTTTATTTTGATTTTAAATACTCGGCCGTGTTCGTTGGAAGAACAACCAATTAAAAACAAACAAGAACCAAAGATAGACAACACGACTGACGAGGTGTCAATCAATCTCGTGCGCTCACAAGCGCACTCAAAAAAGGCTCACTGTCTATTTCTACTGCTTTTTCCACAGAAGAACAGCAATAACACGATGGCAGCAATAATAGTCACACAAAAACAATGAGGGAATGGAGAGGGGCGTTTCGTCTTTCAACTTGAAAGTTTACTTCTTAAACTGTCTCCTCACCCATACCTTATCGGAAATGTACACAGCAATTCGGATGTTTCAGAAATGCAGGCATCAAAGATGAATGGGCGATTTTCTGCATTTGCGTGCTGTGGGTTGTGAGTGAATTGACAATTTGTATGCATGTTTGTGTGGGATATGGTGCAAACAGAACAAGCTGTCTTGCAGCTCCACCATGGTTTTGATGTTCTTTCCAAAAACACATCACACATCCGGAAAACACACACACTCAGCCACATTCCTCTCATCCCTTTCACCCTCACTCATGTTCAAATGACATTCATTGGCATCCTTTAACAAGGTTCATTTGCCAAATACGGCTCATTCAAACAGCATGAGATTGTAATAGAGAAAAAGCTGGGCCGTTTTCAAAAATTCTCAAACTGACTTAATCCCATATTTGCACTTAAAAGACCATTTGCCATTGAAATACAAGATTATGATGCATAATGTTGTTTCCATATCTTCAAAGTGTCTTTCCAGACCTTTCATCTTTACAACTTAACTCTCTAAGAAATCATAAAAAGTGATTAATTTTCTGTTTGGTGTCGATTTATGGACACAGCAACCATACAGCAAATCACTCCAACCGTTTAAATCAACAATGCTTACTCTTGCATTTGATTTTTTGGATGGTGGACTAATTTACCTCGGATTAGTAATAATTGCATTGTGAAAATCAATAACTGCATTTAGAGACCGCCATAAAGCTGCACATAAAAATAATTTGTAATAAACATCAATATCAGTGTTAAAGTTGAATTTTGACTGAATTGATTCTTCACTTTAACGAATTTATGAGCACTTCAATGCAGCAAATCAAATACAATTTCAATGTTAAAGTTGAATTTTCATTTGTTTTATTTCAATGGTCACTAAATAATTTCATCAAGTGGGGTTAATGTTTTTTTAGTTTTGTTTAATTTAAGAATTATAACAACAATGGGGCTGCTCCCATGCAAGGTGCTACAAGGTCCACTGGGAGCAAATTAGGGTTCAGTGTCTTGCTCAAGGACACTTGGTCATGGTCACGAGTGTTTAGGATCAAACCTTTGAGTAGGGAGACAACCACTAAGCCACGCTGCCCCATGGCAAAATGGGTGCCTTGGCTCAGTAAAGGTTGAGAAACACTAATTAGTAAAAAAAAAAAAAATAATAATAATAAATGTCATTGTTTTACTTGGTAGAAATTTTAACATAGGTCCGATATAACCGCCCATACGCAGTATGATCCTATTAACATGACACTGCACTAATGGTGTTGAGCCCCAGAGCAGGTTTAAGGGCTTGAGGCCACCTGACTCAACGGTATGCTGGGAGTGCTAAGTAGCCCAGAATCTCCGCAGCAACTAGTTCAATTTTGACAATGGCTGGAATAGTGAAGTTGTAATAAAAAGAAAAAAGTCCTTAACAAAACATTTACCGATTTCACCTTGCTACCCTGGCCATGATGAAGTTGGCAAGAACTATGGCGCAGTGATATGGATGGATGCTTTGTCGATGTAACGGATGTGGTGGGCCAGTGGTTTTGTGGGATGTCATTAAGTATTTATTGTCACCACAAAATAACTAGTCTGTGAGTGGTAGTACTGTAGTAACGTAGATTTATGACACGTGTAACTACTTCAGTTGTACTTCATGACTCCGATTTATGGTGATGCTCATCCATTGAATCTTATTTGTTGTCTTCTGAATTCAGTTCAGTACAGGTACTCATTTGGTGATTGTATGATTGAAAAGTGCAGTGTTAGATTCAGTTGTGCATACAATGATCAAAATAGATAAACAGCAAAAAAGCGAGACAGTCTGTGTGTGTGTGCGTGCGTGCGTGCGTGCGTGCGTGTGTGAAATAGCCTGAAAGTGTTCCTGTTAAGAACTCGAGCTGCTCTTCAGATTATAAAGACAGAGTTTGTGGAATGTGTGTAGTTTTTAGATTCACTGGATGCCTTTCATCCACTATTCCACCTATTCCGCAGGTCAGTCAAGTTGAAGACTAATGTCTACAGTCGCTTGTCTGACATCTGCTCATGGAACACACCAGCCACTTAATCACCACATAAAAACACAGATGCACGCCGAAAGCAATTTACAATAAAGCAAACTAGTAGATGGGAGAAAACACCTGGTTATTACACCGACTGGAAATGAAAAACTAAAGAAAATATGGCCTTGCTGGACTCACATTTGCTGTCATAAAAGCTTCCATTCTTCTGAGAAGACTTTCTACATAGTCCTCAGAGTTTCATCCTTTCATCCAAAAGTCCATTTCTTAGGTCAGAGACAGTGATTAATGGGGTTGGGGTCAGGGGATTTCATGGTCTGCCACAACAAACCCATCAAAAGCATGCCTGCACATGTGCTAGGAACAAAAGGGGGTCTGAATAGTTAGCTTTGGAAACACAAAAACAAGATTCTCAAACTTTTTACGCTACTGCTCAGATCAAACTGCTGTATTGTAGGCTAAAGGTTGTTTTAATTAGTTGGTTAGATGATGATTCATATGCACTCCATTTTGCTAATAGCTAAAACTCATCATCGTTCAATGCGTTGATATAATAATTATAAATTGCATGAAAACTGCACACCTTGCTATACAGCTAAAATATTTCTGCAGGGAGTCATAATGCAATGTTCAATTAAATTGGCCTCTGTTTTATAATGCTTTAATGGTGATTGTGTTTCCCAGTGACCTCCATCCGCTAACATCCAAGACCCCTTGACCCAGTGTGCGATGCATTGTTTGTCCAGTTTAAGTCTCCACTACAACAGCGCTGCTATTTCTTTTAATGAGCAGTGGACCTGGAATGAGATATTAAACTCCTCGAAGCTTGAAGCATCCCCGGACAACACGTTCAATTGTTATTATCCTTATTCGTTGGCATCGTATTATTACAGATAGCGAGCATGTTTTCTTCTGTGCATTTGTAATTTAGTGCAATGGTTTCTTAGGGGGGTGTTTTAAAACACATGCAGGACACAGTGGAGATCGCTGTAATTTTACTTAAATATCACACCCAAATCCTATCAGAGCAATATTCCGTGAGCTATGGGCCAGGTGGAGCATCATGTTCCACAAGTCATAAGGTTAACTGACTTTTTGCAGCTGCACTGAGCTCAGTTAGTTTTAAACAATAGGAGAATGTTTATTTAAGACACCCAGAGCCACTTTTCTCCAAGTCTCTGAAGTATCCTGCTGCAATAATTTAGTCGATAGCCGAAGGGAAACATGCAAAGAGTCATTACAAAAGGGTGCCGGTGTATAATCTGAACTCTTCACCGGGCATCACAAGATTGATAAATATTTAAGTCACACACGCACATTAACTCACACGCGCACACGCAAATGATAATTGCAGCAGCACATGCTTGACTGAGCATGTAAATGGCCCGATTTATTGACAAGGGTTTTACGATGAAGGTGAAAGCTGAGGAACACTTGGGGCAGGAGCTCGGTCTGCCATAAAAATTCCATAAAATTAAAAAAAAGATATATATCAAATGACCTAAATAGTGTTTCAATATGTCCCTTAGCAGAAATCCAATTCCATAGAATGGTTTTTCATGATTAAAATGACTAAATAAAGTCTAAATTACTGCCATGTAATCAGTATAATATTTAAAATCTATAAGAAGTTTTCTTTTTTTCCATGTAGTACAGTACACATATGAGTGACATGAATTTTCTGAGAAAATTGCTTACTGGATTCCTGTCAAACTACAGAGAAAGCAAAGATTTTAAACATTCAGTCAAAACACTATAACATATAAACCCCGCTATAGACAATATTAAATACTACACATTTGTAAAAGCAGATTATTTGATAAAGATTCAGCAGATATAGCGAATGTTTAGTGCCTTTACAAAAAGAGCACTAAAAAAGCAGTAGTTTGTTTGCTGTAGACCTCTCATTTCTCTTATCTAGATGTTTTTTTTTTTTCACTGACTTAGCTGTTTTGCTAGTCTGTCACTGTTCCCATCGGGTCGTTATCACAAACAGCATCCGGCTCGTTTCCACACAAAAAAGGCCTTAAAACCCCCACTTTCAACCACCTACAAAGCACCAAATGGCAAAACAGACTTATTTATGGACAAGCCGGTGAGCATTGTGGAGCAGGCTGAGGTCTGATATTTCCCCCAGGAGGTAATAGAGACCATAAATGCAACTTAGGGAGAGGTGATATTGGATTTCCTTTCTTTGGCTTAAAGGGAAACAGCTCCATTATGCTGCAACTGCTGGGTGTGTAAATAAGCAACTATTTGGGATCAAATGGTATGTCATACCAGCAGTATTAATAGATTCCATTCATTGTGTGAAGGAAGCAGGGGCCACATTTATAAACAGTACGCACTGTAATCAAGCAAAAATAGCTGCTTCTTTTTTTCTGGAGGAATTTATATTTTTCAAATACTATGTGTCATATCAGACTATGAGATAAACTAACATTTGTCATGATTGATACTATTTGTAATATAGTATTCTCTAAGCTATTATTATGTTTGTTTTTTTGAAAAATGGTATTGTGTCCCATGTGACTGTGTGTGTGGTTATGTGTGTGTGTGTGTGTATGTGTGTGTGTGTGTTTGTGTGTGTGTGTGGGGGGGTTACTTACAGACTGCATTTTTGTGACTGGAGTCTTTATTGGGCATCATCTTCACTCCTCTGGACTTCAACTCTATTGCTTTTTTCACTGAAGGGATGGAAAGTGATAGAACTCATTTTATTAGAGAAAACATGAAAAAAAAACATTTTTGCTGATAAACTCCTTATCCTATCAAAACTTTGATCACTGACTACAACTTTAAGCGCACAATTACAAATGTAATGAGATCTGATACAAGCGCTACATGAAAAATTTTGCTTTCACCAAGATAATAAAGCTCAATTCATTGACACAGTCAAAGCTACTAAGAAGCTTCTAATATTTTTCCCCATTATGTTGTGAAATAAGTAGTAGTCAAATTGTTTAAATGATTCTCAACATGATTCAGAAAAATCCACACTACAGTGCATTATTTTTATTTTAACCCAATACGTTATACCTCCATGAAAATGTATATTATAAGTGAGCATTATTATCTTTGTAAAGGGTAATTTTTTTAGCTAATTTTGAGAGAAAAAGAAAATGAGATCAGCTTTGAAATTCATTCCTTTTACAGTATTTTTTTTCTTTATTTCGTTTAACGGCTTTACAGAGGATAACACAAAAATCAGTGGTGCAACCAAGTTGCATTCCACTGAGAACACTCAACATGGAAATACAAATTTAACTTTCTCATACGGACATAGAAGATAGAAGACAAAAACAGGATGTTATAATGATAAAAACCAATTGCAAAGAAAGGCAAACTAAACTAGGACTTGGACATGCACTATTTAATTTCATCCATTCAGATGGACTTTAATATGCAAATTATGTCCATCCAAGCACTCAATAAGAGCAAATGGAAGCAAAATCAACACTGCCATTTCAAGCTCCTGTCACAGGAAATACTAATAATATGAACTAAATAGGTAGTAAGCCAAGCATGTGCTTATATGTATTTTATGTTTTCATGTGTGACTAAAAGGGTGAGCGCCCTTTTGCATTTAGCTAGAAAGTGAGATCACTCAATATATTGCCTGTTATGTTATGCATGGTGAACATGGAGGTATAGCACTCATGAGTGTGGCCACATTTTAAGCAGAGAATAAAGCCTGCAATGTAAAGGTCACCTAACTGCATTATGCTAAGTGAACAAGTGCATAACCATAACAAAACATATATATATATATATATATATATATATATATATATATATATATATATATATTATATATATATATATATACACACACACACATACATACACACACACATACATTTTATAGGCTTTCTAGTCTCATTGTGTGTACTTGTGTAGAACATACCTTGGTACTGAGCACTAAATCCTTTCCTTCTGTGGTTGCTGTCTGAGGTGAAGTGTATCCGCAACCAGTTCTTGCTTGATATCACTGGTGAGGGCAGGGTTGTACCAGTTAGCCTGAAAAGAATCAAGTGCATTTATTTATTTATTTAATTTATTTATTACATTTTAATTAATTTATTTATTTTCCATTATTTTTTTGTTTTTTTTTATTTTCTATTAAGAGTTGCATGCTTAAGGAGGCATCTTTTATAGTCAAACAATGAACTGGAATCTCAATGGACATTTGCAGTGAATAGCTAAACAACTTACAGCAACATGTAATGAAGGTTAATGTGTGGTCACTATAAATGCAAATCGTTTAAAAATAGATCTCAGCAAATATTCTGTTCTGCAAACATCAACTACAATCATACACACATTAAAAAAAAAAATGAATACATCTCTGCTGGTGTCAAAATTGGTGATGGTTTTGTGCTGCACTGCCATGCTTGGAGAGTTGGAAACTAATGGGAAAATACAAGAAGTGAAATACTAAGTCTTAAAAAGTAATCAAAGTTCCCATCCTTCAAAACAGTTTTCTAAGCAACACTGCTGAGACTGAGTTGGTTGTCGATGGTAAGTCTTACATCAGCTTCAGCTACTCGTATATTTCCTTACCAAGGAAGACAGAGGCACGGAAGAGGAAAAAAATACCCAAAAATGGGGCAAAGCAAGCGGTGCAGTGAGTCAAAAAATAGGAAGTGATGTATAGACTGCAGGCTTGCTGAAATTCAATGGTCTACTACCCTCCCTCTAGCAATATGAGTCACTTTAACTGCCCTTTAATAATATCACAGGTAGATAGAAACGGAGATGAAGAAGAGAAACATGCACAGATAAGGGACAGGTCAGAAATAAGACGTTGTTTGAAAATATTAAAAGAACTTTATTGAGGGCTTATCACAAGAGATACATACTTGAGGAGGTTATCAGGTCCAAAACAAAAGGAATGAAAAAGACAGCTCAAGAAAATCTGGCATAATAAGTAACAAAACAAAAGTATGACACTGTCACTGTGTAAGCCTAATGGCAGCAGAAATCTAGTCCACAATGGTTCCAGAAATGTGTTATCTCTTGAGTCAATAAGAACACTTTATCAGCTGAGATATGAGCCCCATTTTTAGACTTTTTATATAAAACTTTGAAGGTCAGTCAATGTACCATATATATATATATATATATATATATATATTTATATATATATATATATATATAGAGAGAGAGAGAGAGAGAGAGAGAGCGAGAGAGAGAGAGAGAGACAGAGAGAGAGAGAGAGAGAGAGAGAGAGAGAGAGAGAGAGAGAGATCTATATAGATCTCTCTCTGTATATATAGATCTATACATAGAGAGATGTATATAGATCTCTCTATATATATATAGATATAGATATATATCTATATATATAGTATATATACACTCCATTGTGCCAATCTCAAAATGTTTGATATGTAAATCACTTGAAGACCTGCTGAGATGAAATGTGTATAGCTCAGTTTTTTTGTATTTGTTCTTTTTTAACAGCAGAAAATTCCTCCAAATAATACTATGAATTCTGAAAACAACCAGCTGGTGCTCTGCAGGGGTTGCTCTGCAAGCTTATTTGTGTCAACAGTGTGATGCCATGAGCCAACCTGCTCATTATAAATGTAAAAATGTGGAGTGTTAGAGGTCAATTGATAAAGTCATAAATAGGGCAATGCACAACCATCTTCCTATTTCTACATTAGGCATTTAAGATGTAGTGGGAGATGGACTGGTTGATCTTACAGGTTGTTCTATGTTCCTTGGTCACGGACTGTGGATTACACAGGGGCTTCCGTGCTAAACTAATGTCCTGTGATCTGAATGTCTGTAAAAGAAGAACATTTATGGATGGAGTTTCCGTTTAGCTTAATCAAGAGCTGGTTGGAAATGAACAACACGTTTTGTTGAATGTTTGCTTAATTTCAGATCACCACCTGCCCTCTTTGCTTTGAATCAATACAAACATTTTTTTGTTTACTGGCATCTAAAATTCCCAAGCCAAGTTGAGAAGCAACACTTCAGGGAGAATGTGACTATCTATATCTGAAAGCTGCTCAGTTCAGTTATTAGAAAAGCTCATTCAAACAAAAATGACAGTGGTGAATGTGACACTTCTGGTTCTCCAAAGAATACGCAAGAATTACCATGTTAAACATAATGTGACATCTGAACAAGTGTTTTGTTAGATTAGGAGTCGGTTCTTGGCAAGGATTGTCACTGTGTACAAGAGACATTTGCACAATGGAACTTGTAAATTTTAATGCCCATGAGATTGGGCAGGGGTAAGATGCCATCTCATGATCACAGGCTCATCAGGTCCTCCCTCGCAGATCATGTCAAAGTGTCCTTGAAAAAGATACTCAGTTATTGGTAGAAACTATGCATGGCAGCCTCCTCCCTCATCATTACAAGAACAAGTTGTTAAACTGTAGGGGTGAAGAACCTGAAGCTCCTAAAACAGAAAAAATACTGTAGAGGTAATGAATGATGTTACCCTTCTGTTCTATTTGGTCATGCATAGCAAATGTATTAGTGATGTCACCAATTAAAGCTTGAACCACCCCCAAATGAAAAAATGGTCTTCATTCATCCCAAATGTAATGACATGACATGACTACCAGCAACAGATCGATCTTTTAATATGTATAAAGTTGTTTAAAGAGTCCAATAAAGTCATTAAATAGCTAACCAAAAGATGAAATGCATTAAAGAGTAAAGCTTTGCATGAAGACAGAAACTGGGGGGGTGGCGGTGAGATATGCTGCATCTGCTCCATTATTCATTTGGACTGGCCAGCCGCCTGACACTGGAGTGAGACAGCGACAAGAGGTCAGGGAGGAGGAGAACTGAGGAGAAGATGCAAATGAGAGGTGACCAAAGATGGATCTTGGAGGAGGAAAAGGGAGAAACAGAGCAAGCTAATGACGTGCAGATCTGTCTGAAGCCAGAAGTAATCAAGCAGGTTGTAGGAAAACAGGAATAAATGTCAGGGGCCATATCATTTAAAAAGAGGCAGAGGTAGATGAGGAGAACATGAGGCAGTTGGAAAGTGAGCTTGAGTGGGTGGAAATCACTTAAATCAATGTGTGTGTGTGTGTGTGTGCGTGTGTGTGTGTTTGAGTGTGTGTGTGTGTGTGTGTGTGTGTGTGTGTGTGTGTGTGTGAGAGAGAGAAAGAGAGAGAGAGAGAGAGAGAGAGTGAGAGAGAGAGAGAGAGAGAGAGAGAGAGAGAGAGAGAGAAAGGAAAGCGAGAGAGAGAGAGAGAGAGAGAGAGAGAGAGAGAGAGAGAGAGAGAGAGAGAGAGAGAGAGAGAGAGAGAGAGAGAGACAGATGAACACAGAGAGAAAGACAGAGAGACTGGGAGAAGTAACCTCAGGAGAGAGGTTACAGTGGCTGTGAAGTGTAAATGAGTCTGGACATAACAAATAAGAGAGGAAGTAAAAAAAAAAAATGCAGGATGGGGAGGTTGATGTAGTGGGAGACTACACAAGGAGGGTGGAGAGAAGAGGCAGGTGGAAAAGAAATATTTCCATCACTACGGCTCTAGGCAATTGGCTTCACTTGTGATAAACTAATTAGAGAAGCGTCGTAATACTCTCAAGATACTGTTGTTTTGGCCCTTACCCTACCGATTGGCCGTAATCTCTTTTTTTTTTTTTGTATAGTTATTACAATTATTGAAAGTCTGGTGGGCGTGAGCCTCCGCAGAGGGACATGTAGTATGGTAAAGAAAATGGATACTAGCGTACAGACTTTGTTCTTTGAAATCAAAGATGTGTTACCAACCACTGTTAGAGTCTGATGGCTTTAGTAGGAGAAAGTGGACAGGAAGACTGTTTACAACTGTCAATGATACTGTCAATTTCTATCATCGACTATGTTTACATGCAGTCAATAACCCTTTTCAAACTCGATTGTTGACAGTATTAGAGGCTGCGAATTTTGACAGACCGAGATTCAAGCCCAAACGTTTCCCTTGGAGAACAGTACCATGTTTGCAGTACTATAATGGGATTCTTGCTCTTGATAAACTTGAAAGATGTAAATTTGATCCACATTTAAAGGTGTACCAATATTTTCCAAATCGCTCCTTGTGGTTTGAGCTAGTGTGGAATGTTTCTGAGCATCTCCCTTTGGGAGTACGAGGTCTCAAAGCAATCAAGTTGGTTGAAGCAGGGAAGTGGATGCTGATTGACGTGTGCGTGACTTTCTGCTGTTTGTTATTAACAAAGATGGGCAATCTGCAGGGATATTGGGTTGGTATTTCTTCTGTTTGCAGATGATGTGCTATTGTTGATTCATTAATCCACAATCTGTGTGTTATGAGAATCAGCATGTCTGGCTTCAAAATGGACTTGAATTTTAATTGGAGGCTGACTAAGGTGGACACATTGGTGAAAGTGGGCTTTGATAATTATTGGTTCTATATAAACTCACTATTTAAGTTGTATTGTCATCGGAATGAAAGGCACAACGGGAAAATAGTAGTCGGAGTTTTTGAAAATTAGAAAATAATGAGTTTACAGTAGAGAGCTGTTGTACAGGAATATATTATGAATAACAATTTGATCATATTACCAGCAGTGACTCCATTAACAAATTAATAATTGTCTACTAGTGTTTTTAAATTAGATTAAAGTCCAAAGCAGATGGAAATGGAATGGGTTCATTTGATGTGAACATTTGGAGATTCCATCTACCTTTCAAAATGAGTATAAAATGGTTGACTATCTCAGTGATTTTACCTTAGATTAAGGGAAATTATTGAGGTTTTAGTGCTGCCAAGTGTGGTGCAATAAGTGTGAGAAATGTAGTGGACAGCGGGGAACAAAATATGATTAATTGCTCCAGCCATCCAGTTGAATAAAGTAGCACTACAGAGACTTGGGGAGCTGAGGAAGAAGGGAGGAAGGTGCTAACAAAAAGAAATAAAAAGAGAAGATGGGATGGCCAGAAGGAGAGTTGATTGTGCAGGTTGGAAGGCTCTGACGTTCAATGTATTGTGATCTGATTTATGCACGTTCACGGGACAATTAATTTTCTTTTACAAATTGTAACAAAGATCAAAAGTTTGGCTGTCAAGTTTTAGTTGAGGTACAATCTCCCTAATTTTGTTCATATAAAAAATGCTTTTAGTCAGTACAACTGGAATAGATTTTGGGGGGGGGGGTTCCCAGCGGACCTATAATGCCACAAACTCATCAGCGCTCGATGATCAAAAAAAAATCAGGAATTCAATTTTGTAGAACTCCATTGGAACTAATGCAGTCACATACTTCAAAAGTCTGGTTTCAGTCACACTAGGCCAACAATTCACTTTCTGCAATTCTAAGGAAACACAATGAGGATTTCAGTTTAGTGTGTGTGCGTGTGTGTGTGTGTGTGTGTGTGTGTGGGGGGGGGGGGGGGGGGTCAGGTATGGTCATCACAAATGGAGATAAATAAAAATCACCATAATTTCATTCTGACAAGAACGAAACAAACATTTCAATTTGACCAGTTGGTCCAAAAAAAAAAAAAAACTCCAAATGGGCCCAGTCCAATTACGCATGTGTGTATGCGCTTGCCTGCACGTGTGTGTGTGTGTGCGTGTGTGTGTTGTGTAGCAGTGCACGAGGGTGCATGTGTGACAGCCAGTCAACGTGACATTGAACCTGCCAACTAATAGACAGAAACATGGAACAGGAAATTGCTTTTGGGACAACCAATCAGAAAAAAAACTCCCAGTAAACAGGAACAAACCGTCATCGTGGTCCTGTCATGTGTCAATCATCCTCACAATGACCTGCCCATATCCCTCAGAGAAGCAGTCAGTCATGTCTTGATCCCACGTCTGGAGAAAACTACATACTTAGTTACTTGGGAACATGGCGATGGCTTTCTCAAATAAGCAGAGCCAAACTCCATACACTTCATTTAAGGTAAGTTAGCAGTGTTAGAACTCGCATGTCACATACTGTACATTGAGTCAAAATCTCCATTTCCTCTATTCAAGTTATGTTGGATATTGGTTGGTTGTTGCCATGGTATTGTATTGAATGTATTTGTATATAGGTCAGAAATGTAGCATTCTGTTGACTCCCATCGTGGTAATCTCTATCCAGCCTTGAGGCAAATGTGAAGCAAAGTTAATGCTGTTTTAGGTAAAGTAAGCCAAAAACAGTCTCAGTTTTATTTCCACTTCATTTCACACTCAATTAGGTAGTGAGAGATACTTGAATTGTGTATGGATTGTAGTCGTTTATGACAGCCACTGTCGCGGTGTCATCTCTTGACCACTGCATCCAAAGTTTCACTAAAATCGTGTTCACCTTTTAGCTGTCATGTTAGCACATGAAACCATATTGGCCAATTTATAGCATACGTACTTGACATCACATGATTAGATACTAATTTTTAAAAAAGTCAGGCTCCCAGTCTTTGTGTTTCAAGTCTACCCTATCCTCCTGATCTGGGCATCCAACATGACAGAAACATGTGATCACATGATCAAAAATGATATACACTAATGATCTTCGCTACACAATCTATTTGTTTAATAAATGAACAAAATCAACAAATGGGTAATAATTCAAAACACACTGCGACTTTACCATAAACATCCCGGCAATAATGTCCCTATGCATAGACTTTGTGGTATCGTATCTTTATTTAAATCCTGAAATTGTGCTATTGTGCCTTGCAGGACAAAAGCTACTAGTTGTATACTAGGGGACACTAGGGACACAATATTCTATCAAGTCGAAAGGTGTTGGTTGCTGAAGCCGATGATTTCCATCTCACCGACTGTGCCTTCAATAGACCGGCCCCTGTCTACGCCGGCGACCCTCCAACTCCAGCACTGGAGAAGCTTCGGTGATTGTGGTCTTTGAACGTAAGCTTTCACAGATAAGGCAGGCGAGTATGTACGTGCATACGTGTGTGCGCTATCTGTCAGGGCCTGGGGGACAACACGCAACAGCTCAAGCTGTCAGCAGGCCACTTAAGACCTGACACCGACATGCAGACATACACATAAATGGTATCATGAGAACGCTATGCTTGATGTGTAACTGCTCAACTCTGCGACAGGACTAAACACGCAATTATTCGCCCATCCTTTTGTTTCCGTCGAGCACCATCCTCTTGAGCCACGTACACGCCGCCCATTTATCTGTCCACCAATCAATTCCAATCTCACCACACACAATCAGGTTTTCTTCTTCAGCAGACGACATATTTCTTTATCTGGAGACTGAAGACGATGATAGATAAATAAAGATACAAATCCCATACCGTCAGAGTTACAGAGCATAGAAGAAACCTCTCTGCCCTTTGCATGCAAACACCTGCTCTCACTGATATTTGTATTTACCGATCGAGACCAAATGCCATGTCACCTTGCACAGCTGTGAGGACACCGTTGAAATAAGGAAATAAGCCTTGGATGAATTATCGCATTGCGGAGGATTATGGATTTGTTGGAGAAGAATTATGTGTATTGTAAGATTTCTTAACTGATTTAATCTATGTTCTCATGAAAGCAATTTATTTTTATCAGTTGAACACAAAGTCATTTATCTTACTGGAAGAAGAGGAGGAAAATGTGGTGTCACGAAAGGCTAATGAGGACCCTCGGGAATGAAGGCCTTTCAACATCCTCTCAATCAATTGACGATTTATGAACAAACTCGAAAATCGGTCTCAATAAAGCCTAAAATCACCGTAAAGACTGCTGATGTTATTTTTCCAACATAAATGCGCCTCACGGTCAATATTGTTGTTGACACAATGGACACGAGACTTTGTTAAGCCTTTCGACATTGTCTCAGCAACTTAATGGAGCAGCAAGACCGCATGCTTAACTAGCAGGCAGACACTTCTGCTCAAACGCATTACGCCGTGAGTGAAGACGAAGGCACAAATTCAAAGATTGTACGAAATGAGGGAAACAAATGTAACAGCTGCTGGAACAAACTGCCAGTTTTGAAACACAAATATTGTATACAGGAGTGAAAAAGGAGTCAGTTTCCCTTTGGGCTTTGAACAAATAAGGAATAAGGAACGTTGTGTAGCATCAAAGTTGTTTTGAGCTGGCACTCACGAAAAATTTCGTTGACGTTTGTACAAAAAACAACGAGCAAGTAGTTATATGGCCATTCTAGAATGATGAGTTTACAAAATGTTTCCAAATGAAGTGTGTTAATTTATCTATTCATTGTATTTCTAGACAAACACATGACTATTTTAATATTATTTACATGACAAATAAGTTACTAAAAATGGAGTCCCTTCTCATACCTAAAGTAGTATTATTTTATTGTATTTACAGACCAAGGCCAGGTTGTGGGTGTTTTTAAATAAACGACCATTTTACATACTGGTAAAAAAAAGATTTGTCATTTTCCGTGCACACAGAAACACTTCTCACCATATGCTGGGTGCCTCCGTCCCGCTGATTTCCAGAAAGTCATACTTGTCTTCCAACAAGAAGTCATTGAAGACAAGCGCTATTGTGTCCCCGGGCTCAGCCAGGATTGACCACGTGCAATCCAGATTGTTGTCATACTCAGCGGGGTAGCCGGGACTGGTTATTGAACCTGCGGTGCCTCGTAACGTGCCGCCGCATGCCCCCTCCGCTGGAGAGAGAAGAATGATAATGAATGAGTGGATAGATTCTTTGGACACTCTCTTAAAATGAGAGTGCCACTGCCACCTACTATAGTGGATGTGAAAGGAGACTTTATTGTAGTATGGCAAAAAAAAAAAGAAAAGAAATAACACCAGCCCCACTATTTGAGTCTACTAAACATTTTTTTTAGGATAATACAAATACTATGCATAGAATCATAGAAAGTTCATATATATTTGAATTTATGAATAAATATATAAATAAAATAGCTAGTAATAATATAGTATAATATGGGTATAAGCAAATGCATAAGCACCTTACTGGAAACTATTTGAAGGCATTTAAGAATTCAAGGTATCAAATCACATTGAAGGGAAACTAAACAAAAAGCATTTTGCTGAGATGTGGAATTCTTCTCCTTCATGTGTCTCTTCAGTAGAAACACGCACAGGTTTCTTGTTGTTTGCAGACTAATTGACCATTAGAGGGGCATTGTGTCAGGATATGAGACTCCAACTGAGGCTTTGTTACATACAGTTGTTTAAACGAGACCTTACTGTAATTTTAGGGAATCAATACACAGAAGCTTCTCATCCGTCTCCAGCCTGTGACCTAGTGATCTGGTCCCTCCATTCCCATGACCCGGGCAATTAGTTTTATATACCTTCAGGGCTATTTCTGGGGATATATCCTCCACAAGAATTACCAGCAGATCTCCTTTGGGAGATGCCATAACTGCTTATCTAAGTCAAGGATGAGAAATAAAGAAAGGCAAAGTGCACTTACCTCTACAAAACGGGGAAGGGAAATCCCACTGTGCTCCGCTGCCCGGTGATACAATGCAAGTGAGGATATTATGTCCCTCCAGGACAAAACCAGACTCGCAGCTGTAACGGATTTTGTCCCCAATGTTGTACCGTGCTCCGTGGATGACTCCATTCGGAATGAGTCCGGGGGTGCCACATGTGTGGCTGGGCAGGACTGAAACATAAAAAAAAGCAAGAAAGATGAGTGATGTTATTCTATCAAGAGATTTCACTTTGACAAAATATTTATTTAAAAGACCGGAATGTAGTACCTTCCCTTAAGTTTCAATATCTAGAAAAGTTTTTAAAAAATGGAATGTTTGTCTAAATTTGATTACTTTTTAATTGATGCCCAAAAAGGTCTCTGTTCCCACGCTTTATATTATTCACATTATTTGGAGTTAGATTCAAGGATGTCAGCTGTTGCATGTCTAGCATGGTTATCAAGGACCTTTGCAACGGAAGGGACCAGACAAATTGTTAAAAGCCTAACCTGGTCTCATTAAGATTGGAGATCTCTTTTGCAAGAGAGACCTAGCCAAGATGGAACCATGAAATTTCAGACATTAACAACATTCAGTTAATGACACAAGATAAATAAAAACAATCAACGTCCAATTACAATGCAACATATGATTTTAATAAAGCCTATACACACACACCTCTGATTAATGAATAAATAATGCATAATTTATTTCAATAACAAAATGGACCTAATTTGATTGTGTGCGTGAGTATTATGTTTATTTATCCTTGATGAACATGAGTTGTCGCCAGTTGTTGGATGACAGAATGGCAGCAGCTACAGGGCGCTTGTGGTCTAACTGGGCCAAAAATCAATCTGCGGCTGAGGCCAACATGCCTGGGCTCCACAAAGAGGGCAGCAACACAGTCAGTGAAGTAACAGCATGAAAAAAAAAATCTACACGTTCTAACCCTGTTGTGTTATGTGCGCTTGTACAACTGGAGCGTGTTAACTTGTTGAGTGTGTAAAGTGCATCCAAATCCCAGTGTGTGTGCATGCGTGCATGTGCTTGTGTGTGCGTGTATAAAATAGTCTGTCTATATTTAAAGGATACTCAGTTTAATCAGTTTGTGTAGGCTGTTCCAATTAAACACTGGCATGGTAATTAGACAAAGCTTCACCATGAGACCCTGAGAACTAGGACAGGAAGAAAAAGAGGGGCAAATGGCGAGGAAGATAAGTTGACAAGAGGGAGGAAGAGAAGAGCAACAGGAGAGACCAGAGATGAAAAGATGAAAAGGAGGTGATAAGGAAGAGACAGATTATCAGACTTAGTTCAAATGGAAAAATATGGATTGAAAATAACTGCTGTAGGCATAAAGTATGTATGTAGTAGATATGTCGTGACCGAAAGGTTTGAGGCCACCACTGGAGTTTTACACAGCAATTACACCTAAACTTAATTTCTATAAAACTTTAGGGGTGGTGTGTGGGACAAGAAGAAGCCGTTTGATGAGATCTAGAGTTAAACTGTTTATTTATTACTTCAGGGATTTGGGCCCTGACATCAGTCGCATTTTCCACTATAAAAGAGCTTGACAGATTTTGTTCGCATCAGTGGTCATGTGGTGCAACTGCAACATGAAGTTAGCTAACAACAAATCTAAAAGCGCCCCAAGATAGCAATGCACTTACTACATTTCAAAAAGGCTAATTGTCGTATTAATTGTACGAAGTCAAGCATCTGAGTGGCGTTATACACACTCAACTGACCAACCATTGCCTGTGCATATATGGCGCCTGCTTAGACCCAACAAACTCAAAGCCCTGACGGCACCGAGCGAGGTCGGGACGAGACAATAAAAGGACTCATGTGTCTCAGCCAAGTGATTAGTTACACATCGGTGACCATACAGCCTTGTGTTTGCCAGACTGCTGTGTGCGGTGCATGCACAAAGGTACTCCCTCATTTAGGCTAATGTCAGAGGTAGTCATCTGAAAGAATCAGGGAGGGTATTTTTGGAGGAGAAGGTAGACACTGCTTTGCACCTCAATTATTAAAAATATAAATATTCATTATCATAGCTATCAGTCGCAGTAATCATTTAGATCATTGTGATGATTTTTCGGACAGTTAATGGGTAAAGAACCCAGGTTCATATGGGCAGTCCTTTGTGTGTGACTGCATGCGTGACGGTATATGTATTTCTGCTGCTGCCTTGTAAGAATAGCCAATAAAGCATCTTTGACCCTGTGTCCTGTTAATAGTCTGAGGACTTTTTGTTTTGATGCTATGGCAGCTCAGTATGAGAAAACGTAAATTATAAAGGTGTATGTGGATTAGGGTGAGCTTTAAGAGAGACAGAATCAATTAAAGTTAAAGCGAATAAGAGACAAAATCCAATGCTTTTATGGAATAACTGAGTCAGTTGCCGCCTGTTAAAAGCGAGCCTGCTACCTGGATAACTTTTTTTAAGTTACCCTGCTGCACAGTCCAAATCAAAAAGCAAGGCCATTCTGCCTAAGTAAATCTGTCAACCCGAGGCCGCAGAGTGGCAATTATGGGCTTTTCATGTTTTTTGGTTCAATCATGAGTGAAGAAAATGAATGCAAAGAACAAGATCAAATCAGGTAAGTTATATTTTGGGTTGTTCTCAGAAATCATGGTCATCATGAAGTGAGACCTGTGTTTAAAAGGAGATGTGCTTTGAATCAAACCTTCCCGCAGTGTGCTCTGAATACATAGAAATGCAAAGGAACGTCACCGAGCCCTTTGTTCAGGGTAGATGATTGTTGTGGTCTACTGAGTGTTATGGTTGTTACATAAACAGTTCGAACAACAAACACTGAGGACACAAGTACCACATAGATTTTTAGTTCATCATTTTTACACTTGAATAACTTCACCACCTTCATATAAATATATTCAGTTGAAAAACTGACCAAAAATGACCAAATAATAAATGTTTTTGAAAACACATTTCTAAAGAATTGGCAAACTCCTTTACCCTCACAATGTTGAAACAGAAAACTGTGTTTGCTCACACTTTAAAACAACTTTAAAAGAAGGGCAAAGTGGAATGTCCTTCTGACTAAGCAGCAGGGTCAGTAGGATTGAAAAATACAATGTTGACCTGCGCTGTCATGAAATTTCATGGCTTATGTGATCATCTACCTAAAACTCGCATTACATGTCTTTTTTTCCTCTGACAACGGCCTTGGAAATTTGTTTTTTAAAACTGTGAACTGACAAAAGCAGAAACTATTGATTTCATCTTTGTCAGTTATAGCATTTAGTTTGAACATAAATGAAAATCAGTAACGTCTCTGCCTAGCTTGAAGATTACTGTAAACGCAACTGTATGAGCATGGCGCTTTCGCTGTCTTTCCTTATATATGTAGAAGAAATTAATTAGGTTATTGCTCACACTGCAGGGTAGCAAAACAAAATCAGTTCCTCTTCCATTACTAAAAGAAAATAGGAATGGAATATGATCTGTGTAACCTGCTCTAAGCCAAAGTTGGAACAGATGTTCTATTAAATATACCCTTCATTTACCTTTGCTGGCAAAACTCACAAAGTTCATGTTTGGTTCCCCATGGCTATTAAGTGAACACCAAGCAGAACCAGAACAAATGTCAGACTGTGAGCACGTTTTCCCAAACTGGGATTTGACTAGATGTAAGAGGCAATTTATCTTTCAGAATGATGAACACCTTGCTGTACTGGAAATTCACTGCCAATGTTTTTTCCTAGGCTTGGCGCAAAGTTGTACTCAAAGAAAACCAGCATCTTAAAAAGCTAGAAAAAGTGATGTGTTTCTCTTGCATCCAACTCATGACCAGTAAAGTGAAAAATACCAAACAAACTGCAGTAATATTGTGTAGCCATAAGATATCACCTAAAACTTTGACTGCATTGTCTTCTGTGATATTGTGCAATGTTTTTAATGTGAAACGAGCCTTTGCTGGGAACCCGAGTTTATTCAGAGGTCCCGTAGGCTTTGGGGACCTCCGTTGACACTGCATAGGTATGCAGAGATGTTGGAAAGATGCCAGAGCCCTACAGCTAAATGGACTCCTCGACATCGATAGTACTCCCAAGGAGTAAACGTATTAAGATCCTCACTGGGACTTTCCCCCAGAACATCATAACCCTGACATGAAAGGATCTTTGAAAAAGCTCGATTTACCAAAAGAGGTGATGCCGTGTTACTGATTCTTGAGTATGATAGGACATCTTCACTCCTACCACCTCTATTTAGTGTTAAAAGTGTTGAGCTCTTTTTAAACGCAATTTAGTGGGAACTTTGGGTTTAACACGCCCGACTGTGCGTATGATTTGGATTTTGACTGAATTGAAGTCGTATCGTCAAGTCGTATTCCATTCTCAAGATCAACGTTCAACTTACAAACGTTTCTTAAAGGAGTGTGAATGGCTCTACTATTACAAATGATTGCATTGTGGCTGCATCTTTTATAGCAGAAACCCTAGGATGTGAGAGTGTAAATGCTGAAATAGCCTAAATGCTTTGGTCAGTTTAAAACTAACCAAAACTGTCGGGGTGCATCTATTTTACAAAGCAATAAGAAAGGGCAGTTATTCCGTGGATATTACCCCGAGTTTATATTGTAGAATCACAGGTAAAATGGTAAACAGGACCACCGGACCTGAGCGGCATGTCAAATCTACATTCCTGTGTTGCCCATACACTATAAATGTATTAAAATGTCCTAACAGTGGCTTCTCTATGTTCCCTTGGTAGAAATGTATTAGCAGGGCAAGTGACATTTCCAGCAGTGCTTCTCATCAATCACCCGCTAAACAAAGTAATCACTGTAGCAGCCACAGTCTGTTAAACAGCAACTCTGCACAACCTTTCCAGCAAGACTATAGAGCTAAGAATGGCTCGCTAATATAAAAAGTGCCCGCACAGCTAACAGTGGTCACAAATTGACTATGTGCACTTTTGGAGCAGAATAACAAACCACAGAACAAGGTTGAGTTTGGCTATAACTCAACATTCCCCTAAAACATTTATTCTATTACACAGAATTCAATTATTATAGTGATTGAAATTAAAATCGTCTGACTAACTAAATTGAAATGCATTTTATGCTATTACGATTATGGCTGAGAACAATGTCGAAAATTTCAATCCCAACAGAGCATCACCGCTTTAATATACACTGAGTAAAAAGCACAGAATGGAATGTGGTGGATGCTGCTGTCATCCCTGCACATCAATTAACAGTCATTTGATTAATAGCGGTTATTAACATGCTCTGATATATTATGATGGAGTCTTTAGACCAGCTGTCGAGGTGATATGCTGCCTGTGAAGCATCCTATAATTGGGTTATCACATACAGTAAGACATGTCATATATAGCATATCAGGTTATTTCATGACATGTTGTATTTGTTATTTATTTTCCCTCTGGGACGGGTGAAAATATGGCTGCAGTCAATCAGATGCTGCACAAAGCAAGTCTTGTCTCTTGGTTCTGCTGTGACAAAAATGTGAGTACTAGCTTTTGTAGCTTATTGATGCCCATACATCATTTTGACATACTTAAAGGAATATATTGCATTTTTCAACTGGATGTCAAGAGCTTAGCCTAGAACAGCATCTCATGGATTGACTCAAAGGGTGTTTTGACTTTCCCAACAAATTCTTACTTACATTGCATCACATTTTGACATAGAGTTGTCGTAAAATATTTTGTGAATACTTCAAGTTTAATTGGATATCACTAAAAGTTAGTCTTTTAGAAGCAATAAATCTTTCCTACTGTAAGTTTAGGCTTCAGATAAGTAAGTTTGTCAGAGGTGGGTATATGCAGCAAGGTGACACAATCTTTCTTTTGGTCCAACACGTGGAGCCTGAAATGTCCAAATTCAGTAATGTTGCAAATAGTTTGAGATACCTTAAAACTCCCACCAATATATTTTTATTCTGCAAAAACACCACCTCTAGGCGCTGTGAATGATTAGAGACCAGGGCTTTTCAGTTGCTTGAGCATCTGCTTGGGATGTTGAATAAGGAACCCTTCACTCTCTTATCAACTGTCGTGTGCTCTGTGACAGAAAGAATGAATACCCAAGGCTCACATCAGCTTTCAGCCACCATGAAGACAGTGACACGTGTCTATTTCCCCTGAAGGGCTTCCAATAAAATATATCATGACTGGACTTGACTTGAGGAGCTGAGGGGCAATTTGAAAGCAGTTGTGGAATAAAATACTACTACTAACAACTACCCACCACTATTACTCTCGATCCAAATATAGAAAATTAAGACTGGCCTCTAGAGAGATTTCGGTTTTGCTTTTTCAGCACTACTGAGGTACCCTTGAGCAGTGCACAGTATCTACAAAAACACAAGTACAATAAAACCTTCAAGGTAGAACACAATCTGTTCCGGGAGACTCATCGACCTCCAATTTGTCGCGGATTGGGAAACAATTGTGCCCGATGCCCATAGGAAATAATGAAATTGGAAATAATCTATTCCAGGGAACAACTGTTATCATCTTGAAAGGTTAATGATAAAATAAAGTAAAATCAGCCAGGATGGGCAGTATGGAAAATGGATGGATGGCTTGATCACCCTCACATTTCCTTTTACTCAATGTTACACCAGTTCTATATAAGATTGGCAGTATATCCTCAAAACTGACACTTGATAATTGCAAGCCAGTTGTAAGAAATAAACAATATAATTGTCGTAATCACACCTTACTAGTGACACGTGTGACAATGACACTTGCAATGGGCTCAAGACCAATGGTTGCTATAGAAACAATGACCTAGCCTGAGGCTATAGAGAGTACTGCAGGGGACAACCTGGGTAGCCATCAGTCAGCTTCACTTAAAAATGCACATAAAAACCAGAAAATAACACGAAAACATTCCCAATCATTTGCATTTGAAAGAAACCTGCAATCAAGTACAATTCCATTTGATTTTGTTTAAATGTAGGACTGCTAAAGTATATTTTCTCATTTAATTCAAAATTACATTTTAAAGACTTTAATTTTTTCAGTGAGAGAAAAAAAAAGAAAAGTTGCTGTTGTCCTGGTTGAATAGTTGCAATCGTTTTGGTACTAAAGTGATCCATTCTGCTGGCCAACTCAGGCATACGGAATATGGGCAGGGGGTCTAATCGATAAGCAGGCCTTCACACTGAACAATATTAACAATGCAATATAAATTGCGGCATTCTTCATGTTGATGTTCTTTTCATATCACTGCAAATGTGCTTAACACAATCAAAAGACTGGGCCTTCAAAACCTTCTCGAATAACCACATCCATTCCCAGGATGGCAGACACTACTGCAGATGGGAGCAGTAGGAGATAAAACAGCATTAAACCTTTAAGATTTCATCCCTTCCCACTGTCCCTTATCACTCCCCCCAGCACAATTCCTTGCTTTTCAGTCGCCGTGACTGCTGTCAGTATTGCTATGAAAACTCTGACCTGAGCCAGAGCAGCTAGAGTGAGAATGGTCTGCCCTCAGGCTGTGCTGTTAGCAGAGGAGACATTGGGCCACAAAAAAATACCATAAAGCCTGTATTCATCCTCTACACAGTGTGTGTGTGTGTGTGTGTGTGGGTGGGTGCGTGCCTGCGTGCATGTGCGTGCTTGTGCGTGCAAGTCTTCACAATCCCATGCAATCGGGAATTAATGAAATACACCCACCAGCTGACATACCCTGGCATACAACTTTAGCCTGTGAGATAAGTTGAAAAAGCTGTATCAAATATTGTATGTTTTTCGATATACAAGAGTAACATTAAATGCAGGATGGGAGATGTCCAAAAGGCAAGTAAATATTTTTTTGGGTGTCTTTACGTTTGAATATTTTTTTGTATTTACTCATTCAAACACAAATATATGTTCCAAAGTACAATATTTTGGAACATACTTATTAAAAAACAAACTTTGTTTTGTAATAAGTTAAATGTATTTGGGGTAGAATTAAACATGTTGATACTTCTTCCAATCCCTTTTAATGGTAAGAACGGATGCAACTTGTCGTTTGTTTAATTTTTCTTTTATGTCTTTTTTACTATATTCAGTTTATATTCAGAGTTTTTATTTTTCTACACCCAAAAAAAAAATTTTGTTGTTGACAAATGTAATCTCGGAAAAAAATCAGCCGTCCCTGGCCCGGCCCTTATGCATCCAAATTGATATAAAGAAAATCACTGCACCCAAGCCAATCGATGACAATAAGCGTGATTTACAAAGTGTCCATTTGTCGGGTGCTGGCAGTTTTTTTTTTGCAGTTGTTGTTATGTTACCAACTTTGTTACCTTAGTTAAAGTCAGTTGAGTTCCACATTACTGTGAATTAAAACCACAATAATATTTTTAAATGAATACTTCATTGACGCTGTCGAAACCTTGACCCATTAAGGCAGAATTTTTGAAACAGATGCTGTGCGATCGTGCAGGTGTTTCTAACGATGGGCTCGTTGTGTCACGAGGCTAATTGTGCATATTTCGAGCTCCATGGGAAAGCAGATTATTGGACTATAACATGAGCAATACATTCATTAGCGTGACAGATTTAGGCAGAACCGAGCAAGATTTACAACACAAATAACACATGCTTGGAGGTGAACAAAGTAGAGCAGATCAATACAATAGGAACACGGGTGTGCATCGCTCCAATGCTTAAATAGACATTCATCATCGCAGCCTCTGCTGCTTGAGGCACCGCTCGCTCTCCGAAATGTACACAAACACGCATACACATGCACAAAACGAGGTCTAATGCATCTTCATTTAGTCTTGCTGTCCTCTGGGCACATTTACATCTGTCAACTCACTTTGCCGAATGGATGGATGGGCTTGTGCATGTACGTGTGCGCGTGCGTGCGTGTGTCTTCATTCTACATGGATGTGTGAATCAATTTCACCTCCTGTTTGTTTTTGTATTCTTATGTCTTTTAGGATGGTTGCATCTTTTTCTTTGTCTACATCAGCAACGACCTGTATGATATTTGGTCTCAGTCTTTAAACTCCAAAAGTAGTTTTTGTGTGTCTGCGTCTGTGAGTGTGCGACTGTGTGTGTGAGTGTGTGTGTTTATTTTATTGTGGATTTGTGCTTGCTTGTGTGCAAAACAGTCAATTTCCGTGGTAGGTGACAGTCCACGGTCCCCTGAGCAGCGTAGAATTGTGGGTAAACACAATGTCACAACGATTCTCATATATCATAAAGCTGACACAAGGACACACCCATACAAATAAATAGCACACACAGATATGCAGACGCTTACAAAAGTTGCCTTGTTTTTCTAGTGGGTAAAACAAAACAAACAAAAAAAACCCATATGTAAACAGCTTTAAAGGATGAACAGATTAACCAAAAATCCAAATCTTCTTATTGTTGAAGCAGTCACTGAAGATATCACTCACACATAATGAGAGAACTCAAACAACTGAAATAACTAAATTTGCAGACTTTGGATACCAAACCTTCTTTACGTATCAAAATCTGCAGTGAGGGGAATTAATTAAAATGGCTCCAAATTGTCTTTATTGAATTACATCTGTCTAGTACTCAGATTGCACCATACAGAATAAAATTCTATAAAACAAAGAAAAATCATTTTATAGGAAAGCTAGATAATAAAAACACGGTCAGTAGTCATTTGATCTCATCACTGTACATCACCTAAAAATGTAGTTTCCTACCAAGTAACAATGCTGCAGTATTCTTGCCGGGCCCGTTTATGTCAGCCCTACTCTTGTAAACTATAGTGTGCGTGAATGTGAGTGATGGTAATGGATGACTTTTATGATTTAAGATGTGCAGTGTTTTGAGAAATAAAAATTACCTTTTAGGGCTTTATTTGATAGAACTGAGAACATACACACGTTCTGACTCATGCAGCGATATAAAAAAGGCTCGAAAATATTTATATGAAATCACTGATGGGATGTATGTATTCTCATCTCAAAATGTACATGCACGTGTACACACTCCAGATGATGCCAATAAAGAAAGCCGCCATGTCCCAAATTTTCATACTTGCATCTCAATATCAAGCCAGGGAAAAATGACAGAAATGGTATACTAATGTGACCCAACCACTGCCTGCCTATAATAGCAGTACAAAATGTGAACATCAGAAATAAGATGAACATCTCTAACAAGTTAGGATATTTTTTTTAAACCCCAGTTTGTTTAAACACACAAGGCATTTTCTCACAGCGCTCCACCAAGGCTAAACTATCTACACATCCATCAAAAATCCAGGGAGAGCATGCACACTCCACAAAGAAAGGCCAGAGCGGTGATTGAAGCACCGTAGCTCAGAATTGTGTGGTAGACATGCAAATGAACAGCCCAGCTCAAATATTTAAAAAAAAAAATGAATACAAAAGTGATGACGAACAAATTCTCTCAACAGTAAATTGTTGTGGTTGTGGCACATGACATGTTCGACACCAGGCTGAGATGTGTGTTATCACAAAAGTATTAAAATACATCAGCAACCCAATCATTCTGCATTTAATTGACATCCAGCAAACAGAACCAGTCAAGACATCACCTGCTGCATGTGCCTTATCCAACCTCACACAAGTGGATTATGAAGATAAACATCGACTCTCCTACTAAGGGACATATTCAACATTCATGCAAAACACACTGGAATAATAATGACAGTTGGCCTCTTTTCAACAAACGCATACGTACATTTACAACAGCTACTACATCACACTAAAATGATAATATTTATCACTGTTCATTAGCCAATCGAGGCACAGGCTATTAATCATCTGCACACAAGTGTTCCATTGTGTGCACTTTTCACATGGAAAACCAAGACATCTGTTTACATTAGTGTGTATTTTGTAAGTCTGTGCGTGTGTGCGTGTGCATGTGATCGGCGGATGGGGAGCTGTTTTATCCTTTAGACATATACAATGAAAGATCGATGTGTGTGTAGCATACGCGCAAAATCTCAAATCTCAAAAGCTTGATGGTGTGTTCATGAGCACACCTCGGTTTTACAGTGTTTGAGGGAATATTACCAACAGCTAAATGAAATTAAATGTGCTTGGAGAAACATGTCTGGCTGCACACACACAGGTGCAATGACCCTGCACATGCTTATTAATGATGTGAGTCTCACAGTGAGACAAGTCATACTGGGATAAATGGCAGCCATAATCAGTCACTGCACTTTTGCGCAAAGAATCCACAGGCAAAGAGACACACCTATTGGGACATGACGCACACACCTAGAAGAACACCCTGGCTTCTACTCCTTGATCCACCTTCTCACATACACACACACACGCATAGTACATCAAAAATCACTCATTGTGACATCAACCTCTGTGTTTCGTTCATCCATCTCTCAGCAGAGGGTGAAGGACGTCTGGCGCAAACAAGAAGAAGAATGAACAAAAAGGCTTAATTTCATTAAGGGAGAGATGCCGGTTTATATAACCAAAAGGGGAAAAAAAATGTAGTCATTATACCAACACCGAAAACATGAAGCAGGACTGTTGATCGGTTGTTTGGTTAGTCAGTGACATGATAACTACAACTTTAGTCCGTGGCGTGGGTCGAAGAACACCCATTTAAATTTGAGTGCAAATTTGGAAAACAGATGTGGATTTTGTGAGTTTTAGCTTTTCAAAGTGAGTCCAACTCAAGACAGTGACCCAACAGATTCAGTAGGGTATCATAAAAATGTAGACAGACCGATCCAAAATCCACCAGCACAATTCATCTATGGGTTGATAAATGACATTACATAAGATAAGTGAATCAATTTCCATATAATTCTGCCATAATATACAGATGAATTGCACGACAATGTTTCACGTTTGTTAGACGCATCCACGGCTGCGCCCAGTGAGGAGCTCAGCTTCCACATCTGCCTGTGTGAGCAAACATATTTGTAAACCTTCGGTAAATCTGAGTGAGTGGCATACAGCAGCAGGAGGTCACAGAGGACACATTGACGGGACCTTGTGGATATTCCCGTTGGCAGCATGTCGGTGGTGGGAATGATCAATGTAACTCAATAAGACAACCGGCTTGTCTAGACAATTCACATGTAGGCACTGTAATTGAAAACAAAAGCGAAATGTCCCATCAACGATCCCAACGCAAACTGGGAGCACCACTGATCCACTTCTGCAGATGACATAACTGAAAACATCTTTAATGAGATGCAAAACAAAAGACAAACAAACAAGTGAATAGGAGGAGTGCTACTCATAAATAAATAATAATTAAACAAATACTAATGAGGTTTCAGACCCTCTGGAAATAAATAACATTGCGCCTCATAAACCAGTCAATACTATGCCATAATATTTATTGCCTAAACAGGCAATGGTCTAAATGTCATAATTATTCACGTTAATGATCATTATTATGGTCTCCTCTTTGAGACCAGTATCATCAATGTGCTCCACTGAACATGACAACACAGTGACAACCACAATGTCCATCTGTCCATTTTCCATTACGCTTCTTTTGTTCTAGGTCAAGACCAAAGGCCTCAGATCACTGCCTCACAACAAGAGGGTCCTCTGGCTCATTTACTGCATAGACTGTAGTTAAAAACTGACTTTGGGGGCTATTTGGCATGTTCTCTTCGATGGAAAACAGCTCAGTTTAATTTCTAGTCAGGCGCTGTTGCAAGACCTGGAATTAGTCCCTGTGCGCTACATGGATGCTGCCCACTGCTCCTTAGGGAATAGCCAAAGGCCGAGAAGAAATGTTTTTGTACATATGACAAATGAAGTACCTTTTATACCTTAGACTGGTTGTCAGGGAATCACAAAGCAATTCTGCTCAAGCGCAGCTGTACATGTTGTCTTTGGGATATCTTCCAATTTCTAATGAATTTTTTATGTTCGTAACGTCTTTGTCGTGTCAGCCACTTCGTCCAGTTAGAACCAGTTATGACAATAAACTTGTAAATGGATCATGTCCTATTATTTTATTTTTAGAAATTTCACTTTTACATGAAAATTCAGAATGATGGATAGTGTCCAAACCATTTACGATTTTAATTCAGCATTTTTTGATGTCTGGTCAGAATATTTGCAAGTGCTAATCAGTATCAGACAAGCCTTGCAGCACTCCCACCAAACAGAGTGCCCTGATTCCACAGTTTCATTTTCATATTTTCATAATTAAATTTCCTGGCTAAGGGTCAGTTTCTCATGTCACCATTGACCGGACCTTTACACCGTGACTGAAATGTTTCTTGATTCTGTCAAGGGAATGGAACTAATTCATTTGTCACCAGGTTGCAGCAGCCAAATCATTTCTCCAGACAGCCTATTTCATACACAAGGCGGCCAGACATTAAGGCTTATGGTGCAAAACCTCAGCTACCAGAAAGGGTCATTTGCAATGACGCGTGAATCTCGGAGGAAAAAAAAATCACTTTCTAATTTTGCAGTCCTTCAGTATAAACCAAGGTGTAGTCTTCTGGAAACTGTTTGGTTTGTTCTTCCTATGCTGCAGAAGTCCCCAAAATGCTGATGGCGGTCATCTGGTGGACCGCGAGGGGGTTGGGTGGGAAAGTGTGTGTGTGTGTGTGTGTGTGTGTGTGTGTGTGTGTGTGTGTGTGTGCGTGCGTGCGTGCGTGCGTGCGTGCGTGCGTGCGTGCGTGCGTGCGTGCGTGCGTGCGTGCGTGCGTGCGTGTGTGTGTGCATGCCATTATTATTAGCAAGAAACTGCAAGAAATGTGTTGTGGTGTTGTTACTGCAGCTTGGAAAATGTGTGAGGTGTGTGCGATGTTGACTTTGTACTGGTCAATCTCAGGAGGTTGGCTGCTTGTCAAATCTTGTATCATAAACGCTTGGGGTCCCCTACATACTGGACGTTTGGAAATCTGCAAGAACTGCTGATAAATGTTCTATCGTTTTTTTTGTTGAACCAGAGCTGAATGAAAACTCAGCTCTAGACAGTATTAGCAGTTTCATTACTTTGCTTGGACTCAGGGCCAGAGTGGGACTCATTTCGGGGTTTCCGGGCTCAGGGCCGGTAGAAACTAATGTGCGGGCTGGGCCTACAAGGAAATAGCCACGATGTCCAGATTACTCACTCCGGGCTTGTTATACTTATCTAATACGTCAGTAGCTGTGGGGATCCTACTTTCAATTGAACGCAGCATTTTGGAAAACATTCTTTAAACGGGGTGCTGAGAAAAGTAAGAACACGATGACTGCTCCTGCATGAGGCCAGGCAAATGTCAAAAAGAACATCTGTCAAAAAGAAAGGTTTGACTTTTAGCGAGCTGAAGAAATCAATAACTACTGTTGACATTGGATCTTGCGGTGTACTGTGTAAAAGGAGGGGCTTATCGTCATGAACACCCCCCAAGGATTAAAATCAACTACTCGACTTCCCGTCAGCCGTAGCCAGTATTTGGAGTTTACTTTGAATCCGCCCTTAGTTTTCATGTGAGGTTTTTTCCTCAAGTCCGGTAGCTATGGACCATGGAAAGGCGCAGGTTTGACGTATGTACCAAATTGTAAATCAGGATGTCAAATTGGCAACATTAATATTACTGTAGCTTTGTCCATTTTTGGGGAACGTCCATGTTTTATTAAAGAGGATTTGAATATATGAATAGTAGAAGTCTAGAATTGGAATATATGAATATTTTCATTTGCATTTTTTGACCCATGTGGCTCTTTTAGCCACAGCAGTTCAGAAATGACAATGTCCAGGTAAGAACTTTGAAGAATACCATACCTGACACAAGATGGCCAGGGGAATTTGATTGACCACATCCATTTTGTAAATGTTTACTGTCAGCTCTTTAATAGGGACCCGATTACATGCAAACCACTTTTGGTTTGTAAATCCTGCACGCTGAGCATGACAGCAAAGAGCCAATTTCTCATTGGCATTTGTCAGTATCTCACCCCTTATCACCTTCCCTGTCAGGCATGTTCCCCAACCGAGATGAACATGTTGACAGGGAAGGTGGTGCACATTTTTGTGGACATCTGTACTGATGGAATGCTGAAGCAGTAGCTTGGGTCAAAGGTCATAGTGTAGAACAGAAACCCTTGCTATCTTCAACAAACTGCCCTTGCTGTAATCCATGCACTTGAATCTCTTTAACCACAACCAACTTGAAAATGGATGGAATTTTATCAAGCATCTTTCTTTTGTCTACACATCCCTGCATGTTTGAGCCAAGAAAAAAGTATATCCACTAAAAGCCGCCTGTGGCTACAATATACACTATCTCACCAGAAACGCGAGGCAAGCCACCAACTAGCTCACAAGCGACCAGGCTTCTCAAGCTCCTGCCGGCCGATGAGCTCCTTTGCTGTGTCACCTCCTCGCTTCAGAATTTAAATAAAGGCACAGAGCTGTTCTGTAAATTGCAGCATTCGGGGAAGATACATTTACAGTTAGTTGACTGTTTTAGTGGTAGAAATTGAAATATAGATTAATAACACAACAAAGTAGTATCATTAGTACTACTAATACTTGCAGTTGTAGATTGTAGCCATGTCCCCCGCCACCAACATTGCAGAGAATTCACTTTGGCATTGACACATTTTTAGTGATGACAGAAGCAGCTTTGCATTAACAACACGGAGGATCTTGAACTTTCTTTAAGCCAATGCTCATATAAGTTACTGTCCATACCGATACGTGTGTCAAAGTGAGTCTGCAGAAGTCTTTGATGAATGATGAGGATTTTCATTGTTTGTAGCGTTATATGCTTCTACGTCTAGCTACACACATTTCAAGGCTTAAAAAAATGCATACGTATGCACACCTACTTTTATACTGACCTGGTTAAGCAAGCGAAAGAATGGATGGCAGCACTCTTGCCCATGCTTTTATTCTTTTGTCAACTTTTTCTTCGATTCATTTCCTCTTACCCTTTTCTCTGTTAGCAATGTCATCCTCTACCACCCTAATTTTTTTCCATTTCTCAATACACAGCTGTGGTATTATTGTCGTCAGCCACTATTGTATTACTGCCCCCCTCCCCACTTGCAAAAATATACGTGCACAAACACACACACACACACACACACAATTTTCACACACTTTTTCCGCGTCCATATTAACCTTAAGAAAGCTTTACTTCATCTCTCCGTTCTTTGTGGCTTCCCCATCACTTCTTTGTAAAATGTCTCAATGCATTAGCTGCTTTTTGACACTTTTGCATTAGCATCACTTCATCTCAATTTCTTAGCATTAAAGCGTATTGGAGTAACCCATTATCTCTGCAGACCCTATACATCAGATGCCATTCTCTAATTCTGGCACTTCATCTTTTTATGCATCTGTCTTTTTGTGTTGGCACTTTCAGCATTTGGTATTTCATTTCCATAATATCGCCACAGCACCTGTGCATCTCATGTTTTGCATTAGCTGCATTTCATTATCCTGTTTTCCTTTGGAGTTCCGGTTTCCAGCTCACCTTTTGCAGTGGCTGATTTCACTTCAAAGTTTGGCATTTCGTCAATGTGCCGTTTGGTATTCTCACTACATTGTGTAAACGTGTCTTCAAATATGCTGATTTACATTCATATTGCAGCATGACCAAAAAAAAATCATAATTTTGCAGAACATTTGAATCCCCCCTTTAACATTTTTATTGGATCAGAACACGCATTCTACCTTGTACGAATAATTAATTAAATCTACTGTATTTCACAAATAGCTCGGAGAATGTGACGCATGAACAAATTCAAACATGTACTGCAAGATGATATTTGATTTTCTGAGAAAGTTATGTTTGCCCTTGAGGTGGTGCACAATGGCCGGAGGCTTTCTGAAGCTGCCTTGTGTTAACTGGATCACGATGACTAACAGCATTAATTAGAAAAACAATTTCACACCAAAAAGTCTACTTGAGATGATAGTGAGAATAAAAGTCAATACAACAAGTAATATACATTTTTGCTGACTAAATTGTAGTCCATACAGGCTTGCATTTATTTAGTATTGACTGACCTTTGAGTTTAAAAATACCAGCGTGTGGAAGCTGACCTAGTAATATATTGCAACCTTTGCAAGTGTGACAGTGCAATCCTTTAAAGGCTGTTTCACCTCTGTGACATGATGTAAAAATGAGTAAATGACGTAAAAATGTAAGAATGTCCCAAAGGGAAGATGTGTGAGGCTATCTGTTCAAGCTGCTCATCCTGAGCATCACTCCCTTGGGATGTGAGCAAGATGAGGTGTGAGGAAAGGATACATTTCATTTTATATCTGAGAAACACTGCAAAGTCCACAGTATTATCTGCCAGACATAAAAAAAAAAATACATCTGGATCATTTTGAAAATGGCTAATGTGACACAAGTGGATTGATTTCCGAATGGAAAATGTTGTTTGGTACTTGGAACTTTGACAGTGAAATTATTGTTAATGTTTGATCAAATAAAAAAGGATAAGGAATAAAAAAGTAATAAGGAAATCATGTTGCTCTTAAAGAATCCCGAGGAAAGTTGGCTGTTTTTTGTTTGTTTTGATCACGTACGTGTGTATCTTAACTGGCCCTAAATTGGTACAATTCAGGAGAAGTCAAGGTGATCTCTGTGGGTGTTATTCTTTTCCCTATGTTAATTTGCAGATTTTATTTCAAAGGAATGACCCCTATTTACTTTTGGTTGAGTGAACATGAGAGGAAAAAAAATCATTCAATACTATTTGCCTTTTTCACCATGTGTGCTGGCACGGATTGTGTTTGGCTGTGGATGATCCACTGTATGATAAGAAAATTGCACTGCCCAACCCAAAATTGCCCCCCGCCCGAAAAAAAGAAAAAATAGAAATAATAGTTCTGTGCACATGTATTGTTTAAGTCTTCAAATAAAAAGATATTAGAGAGCCTTGATTCTAACAGGACAGAGTAATCCGAGACCTTGGTTAAGATTAATGTACTGCAGTGGTCCTTTAAATGATGTACTGTTATTTGTCCTGCTACTGTATCTGCTGCATTTGAGTACGAGTGTGTATTTGCGTGTCACAGAGGAAATTTATTTAGATTAAACTGCATGACCATCTAGTAGCCTATTATTGGTGTTCAGCAGAACACTGTATTGATTAATAACCATTAGAAGCCCCGAGGAAATGTCAAGGTTACAATAAAAGACCAAATGGCCCACAATGATAAGATACTGACCGTTAATGTATTTTTTAAATCAATCATGACATTAACATACATGTTCAACGTACGCAATGAATGTTGCTTTTCATAGCCACATTTTCTTTTCTTATACAGTACTGTGATTTGAGATAGAGTCATTATAGACAGCCTATAAATGATGCTAAAGGAATGAGGGTAATTAAATGTTTCAGATGAAAAAAAATTATAGCCCAAAGCTACAGTCATGTGCCATTACAGAGGAGAACACCTTCCAAGTTGTTTGATAGTAAATTCCATCTGCTGGTCCATTTAGCATATACCCAATGTATTAAGCCTTTAAGACATATCTTAATAAATATAGTAATCCTCTAAATGAAGGATGGATGGATGGATGGATGGATGGATGGATGGATGGATGGATGGATGGATGGATGGATGGATGGATGGATGGATGGATGGATGGATGGATGGATGGATGGATGGATGGATGGATGGATGGATGGATGGATGGATGGATGGATGGATGGATGGATGGATGGATGGATGGATGGATGGATGGATGGATGGATGGATGGATGGATGGACCTCCAAATAATAAAAATAAATAAATAAAACATTTGGGAGGAATGGGGGGAAAAAAAATCTGTGAAAATGCAAATTTGTGCATGTATACAATATAAGGAATTTTTTTCCAAATCTTGGCCATCGGCCTGTGCTCAAAAAAGTATTTTTTCCAGTGTCATTTATTTAAAAATAGGCTGGAATAAAATAAATAAATTCACCAACTTAACTTTTAGAAAACAAAGAGGCATTGTGATAAAATATAACCAAAAGCACATATAACTTGTGAAGTAGAGGCAAATAAACCCTTGGGCCATTAATGAAGAGTCATGTAATTACCTGAAGACGTTGATGAAGTTCCCTCACTAAAAGTTTTGTCGTCCATGGAGGATTCTTCTTCGCTGGCTGCAGGCAAGCTAACATGAGTGTGTCTGCTGCAGGGGCCTGACTCTAAGATTATCAAGCATCACTCTTCAGCTTTTCCATATACTATATTGTGTTTATACACACATTCCCCCTGGTTGTTGGCCTCCTCGGCTGTGCCACTTTGCATTACAAACATTGCTGCAAGTGTTTTCATTTGATTTTTTGAAGTCTAACTAGATTTGTGAGTGCTTTCTGCTTGACACTGTTGGGATTTGCTGTGAGTCACTGTGACTAATATGCCGTGAGAGGTCACGCAGATGCGCTCTCAGGTAGCTTTTGCTCAGATTCATTACCTCCAAAATTGAAGTATTTTTTTCACCGGTATGGACTATTCATATGTTATTTATCCGCATCTTCCTGTCACTAATTGTGTAAGGGAAATATGTTCTTTTTCACATATTCATGGGTGAAATATAAGGTGACTGTAATTTACCGGAGTTTGTGGATGTCCGCATTTTTTCAAACAACACCAGAAACTATGAACATCTAGGAAACATGAAGATGTTTTATTTGCTTTAGGCATTCGGTTTCATTTTAATCGGCATATAAGGATCCAAATAATTTTGGCTTACATTATACAAAAAGTATATTCTCCCACTTCTGGAATAGTTTACTTTCTTGGTATAGATGGAACTTTTCCTACCCTAAGATGTTTGAACCTTGGTAGATAATCACTTATAAGAATCCTCTGGTAGTTGTTTAGTGTCAATATCCCAGTAATTCATTCAAACATACACTCACAAGGCATAATTTACATCTCTTTAAGAATAAAAAAGTGACGGATGGCATCCACTTACACATTCTGACAGCCCATTATGAGGAATGGCCTTATTTTCTTCTTCGAACACCCTCTTCCTGTTTTCTTCTTCAATGCCTTTCCTTCTAGATAGCCCGATGACTTCTGAACAGATTGAATGGAATATTAATTGCCCTCCTAATTTATGTTAATGCATGCTAAACTACATGCTCATCGACTCTCAACGGGCTCGTTACCCAGATCATTTAGAGAAACTAGGAAGACATTCAGTCTGTGTGACCCTGAAGGTTGCCAGTTCAATTCCCAAAGAGCACCTTGTGGGTTTGCTTAGTCTATTTAACCATACATAAAATGGCATACAGATATTTTCCCAAACTGGGTGACATATACCTGTAGGCGCCAATAATCCACTGGATTATACGTGTACTGTAACCACATGCAGAGAAAGACTCCATTCATACAAAATGTCAAACTGCCGCATGTGGAAACCGGAAGAAAACAGACTATCAAACAAAACAAAGAGGTCTGTAAAGTTTCAGACCTGCAAATCTTTTGAATCCTTTCATCCAACGCAACATTTATTGATTTATTTGACGGTGCTGAGGAGAAAACACAGCGTGACATGTCATCGGGGGCTCCATGGTGTGCGTTAAAAAGCTTTACTAATAATTACAGAGCTATCACAAAGGTGTGGGAGGAAAATTGATATTGTTGAAATATGTTTTCTTCTTTTCTTCACTGCACAAAGATATATTTTTTGAACACTGAGGTAATGATCGTAGATAATAAACATATTTTAATTAACTTTTGGTGTTATGCAAAACCAGGCATTTTTATCTTTGTAATCAGGGACATTTTGGAAAAATATCTATGTACTAGATGAAGCCACAGTTGAGTGTCTATCTGGCTTTTTATATTGTTATACAAAACCTGAATCGGTGGACTTGAAAAAAAATCCCTCGGGCCGGATCAGTCTCATAGAGGGAGTGTCATCATGTCCTTGAGCAACACTCTAAACGGCTAATTGCTCTTGATGTACTGTTGATGAGTGGCAGCGCAGTACCGTGAAGTGTTTTGTGCAGAAATATCACCGCTTCCTCTGACAGCCTTCAGAGTGAAGAAGTAACGATATGTTCTACTTAAATCGGCTCTTACTACATCACACATCTCTTAATTAATCAGCCAAGGTGAGACAATTCGGTCCACCTTGAATCATATTCTTTACTTTCCAAAGGTGTGCCAGACAGTTGCTACATGAGAACAGTTTTAGGAAGGCCATTTGTGCTCCCAGTTCACAAGCAGGGAACATCAGGCTATGATTAGAAGAATTTTGTGTCAAAGAACTGGAGTTGAGCCATGACTTCAACCACATCAAACACCTTGAAACAACAGAGATCATAAGAAGGTAGCATGAATAGACAAAAGTCTAAACAACACACTGCACACATCTCTGAGAAAGTCTTCATGTAGAAGTAGTTATAATGTTTACAAATTTACAAAATTGGTATAAGCAAATGCAACAATGGTGTATTTTGTAAAATAGTGAAATATATTATGGCAATACACATAGCCTATTAATGCTATTTCATAGAAATGTCTCATTCATTCTGATGAAATGCCAATCTGCATAATCATACACAAAATATGTTCCATTCTCAGGTCTAATGCAGCTCACAGCAACGCATATACTCTCATTCTCGCAACAAAAGTGCAGTCATGTTGAATTCTAAAAACTGGACCAGAATTTTATAGATATAGATTGCCCTTGTGTGTGCGCGTGCATCAATATGTGCCTGTGTCTGTGTCTGTGTGTGCCTGTGTCTGCACTGTGTTTGATAAGATCAAGCGGCATTGAAACAGAAGGAAGCATCGGAGCGTGACAGTGTTTCTGTTGGGTTTTTGGATGATGGAAGATTTGGAGAAATCCTGTTGCCTCGCAAAAAAAAAAAAACTTCCAGAAGCAAAATAATGGCTAACACTGTTTCATGTCAAATGTCTGAATGCCCTGAATGTGCTGAACAGGAAAAAAAAGACAACAGAATAAAAGGATTGCAGGTGTTAAGATGAGCTTGGTGTGCAACAAATCCACACACTTCCTATTGATTTGTTTTGGCTCATTTCATACTGCAGTATTAAATTTCATGTGAGATTGTAGGACCTTTAGTGTGAACGAGGCTGGTCGTACGACTTTGCACAGCAGTATAAGTGGCAAAGGCCAGTGTACTCAAAATGTTGTTTATTTATTTGTAATTTAAGTTTACATTTATTGGTGCAAGTGGTGATTTGGGCCGAGAGAAAAAAGATCCAACAGATGGCACTGTGGTTCAAAATGTGTTAATTTTTTTTGAAGACTATGACTGTGCCCAACAAATACTTTAGCTACAGATGTTCTTCGAGATACGAGTGACTCAACTTACACATTCTTTAAGATCAGAGGTGTAAGAAATTTGAGCTATGAGAAATTATATACCTTGTACTGTATTTTGAACAACCGCATTAATTTTGTTCTAACGACAATCCATTAAATGCTAACAAACATTGACAAATACGATAGATGGGCTACTGAATAATTTCAACGCTATAAGCCTTAGGGAAAAAATTTTTGAACATAATGGAGTAGCACATGTAAACAATCAACATATCAATAATCATATTGTTTATCTACTACAAAAATCAACTACTATCATCTTAGTTTACTCAGGGCGTTTTACTGAGGAGAGAATTAATGGCATTTCCATGCATCTCACTGGGAGAATGTTATTTGACACTTTGCAAGTTACGAGCGTAGTCACAAATCGAACTCATATCTCACGGTGCAACTTTGATTTTAACATGAGCAAAGTATCACAAGAGGAAAAAAAAAGCAAGAGCCAACAACCTTGACTTCGTAGGAAAACGTTTTGACTACCAGAAACTCATACAAAATTAAAATGCACTGTACGGTCTGATGCTGACCTTTTTGGAATTATGTTTTGACATATCCAATACCCATACAACATACACGGATGGTTTAAATGTTCGGTGCTAAAGCCGTCTAAAAGCAATCATTCATAGAGTGCACGCACAACATACACAAACATGTACACAAACACACATTTAGTGTCTTTGGCCCACTATCATTAGCATACATTTCATATTTTGTATGTTCTACCTTTCTTCTTCTCCTTCTGTCTGTAAATCTTAAATGGACACACACACGCGCACACACACACACACACAAGGCTTGTCCTGTCTTTGGGCTTAAACAGGGATTGTCAGGGAGTCATGCAAGTTTTCAACTCAAGAACGTCAAGCGAGCGCGTCAGATTAAGGCAAGGCTGGCTGGCTGCACTAGATAGCGCAAACACATACGCACACGAGGGATTCTTCGCACATGCACATTTACTGTACATCCACGTGCACTGTCTCAATGACACATGCACTTGCTAAAACCCAGACTGAGTGACACATCAGACAGGAGTGGATGGCATTGAGGAAGAGAAGGGGGAAATTGAGGCACACATCAACAATGTTACCAGAAAAAGAATGTTAAAGGCGAAGCAATAAAGAGAAAAATGAAACACAACCGGGGCCACGATCACTCTAATTAAATAAAAGAGCAAAGCTAATTCTACTCCTGCAGAAAGACTGTATGGGCAATTATGTTGTCAAGCAGTGTTTATGGGAGATGAATTGTAATGATGAAAGTATTGAGCGGTTGCATTAAAGAAAAATTGTTTACAATGTGTTTGCTGTATGAAAGCAGACAATGGTCTTGACTATGATCGTGAAATGTTATGTCCTTTTATCATAAACCCATTACAATTTTCTACAAAAACAAATAGACTGTGATCAACAATAACATCTTTTTTTTTCTCTTGTTATGTTTCTATTACGTAAAAATCAATATGCTGTAAGACTCAAAGTTTGAAATCATTTTGAAAACAATCACCCTACTTTGAAAAGAAAAAAAAAAAAATCCAATATATCCGCTGGTGGTACATAATGACAATAGCAGTTCTCTACACGTGCAAGGATGCGGAAACACTGATCAGTGTGTGTAAAGTTTTGGCAACTTGATATTAGCACAATATTATGTTAAATGAAGTCTGATGACAGTTTGAGGACAACCGGTACTTTTAATCAGCTGAAGGTCAATTTTGTTCTTTTTCCTCCTTATCTGTTAGTATTTTGGCTCTGTGCACAATGTGGCTCATAGAAAACACGGCTCACTGGAAATAACTTCTAAATCCCTCAAATTTCAACGTGAAGGTTTATTTTATTTTTGGTGATGCCATGGGTCTGTGACCTCGTATGAGTCTGCTTGCGAGTGCACAAAAAAATAATTGTCCCCTCATAAAATTAAACCTATCATTGATTGGTTGTTTTTGGATTGATTTTTTTTTCCACAGATCATACTTATGTACTTCTAACAATTCGTAATGACTGTTTTAACACTTCTGTGGCATAAAACCAGGTTGGCTCAGCTCAGCTACAATACGTACGGTACATCTGTAAAAACATTGTCAATCCAAATGAGACTCAGTAAGAAAACAAACATCAAGAAGGTGAATGGGTCCTCTGGATTTTCGTCTCAGAATGTGGCCACGTTAGAGGGACTCATTCTATTCAAGAGGAGATTGCATGCATGAAAATGGACTGCGCGCAATGTGGAGACTTTGCACACCAGTATGACATCATCAAGGGCTCAGGGTAAGCTAATATTGGCTGAGTAGGTACCACGCATTTGAAAAGGGGCATACGGTACATCTTACTTAAGATGCTACGAGCTACGTTAGCTTTTGTTGATATAACTGTGAAGAATGGATGAGGAAAAAATAGCTGAGTTGTTGCACCCACAAAGAAGTGCAAAGATGATTTCAACAAGCGATTGACTGATTGCGACTATGCAAATAACGCTCCAATATATCAGTGGGCCTGGCTCTTTTGCACAGATTCCTGTTAAATGCAGTACTTGACTGCTGCCCACACCACCCACTGATTTAATGTCGGAATATTGAAAAGCTGATAGCAATCTGGTCATTAATATTAACACCTTGCATGCAAGTAGACTAGTTAGTCATCATGGCTTCGTCGCTTCCATCACAGAGCTGATGTGACTTGATGAACAGTGAAAAACACTCATTGTGTCTTTCATAATAATCATATGGTAATTACGATTTTGCTTGTATCGCAAATTTTGAGTTGTGAGTCACCGTGTGTACACCTTGCTTTGCAGACATATGCGTATTTGAATAATTCAAGTTGCGGGTGCACTGAGTCGCATTTAAAATGGACTCGACGTTTTCAGTGGAGCACTTGATTGCTGACCTCTTCAACCTTCTAGATTGAAGTCTGGATAAATCCTCCTTCACTGCTCTGCCAAGCTGAAACTTCCAGAATCATTAATAATGCCAACCATCATTTACGTCAACTTGAGTATTTCCAGACAATCCCATAGTAAATGGAGTCACTTCATCTGACTGAAACTTGTTGCATTTTTTTGGGGAGTGTATTCAGTTTTCTTTTTTTGCAAGCTAATTGCTCTTGCCTCTTCCTCTCTGTCTCCCCTGTTCAGTCACTTTCACCAAGTGGATTGAAATACAGTTTAACAAGTGAAACACTGACATCATGAAGTGTGCAGACAAGAGCAGCCAGTGCAAGTGGAGTGGAAAGTGGAGTAGAGTAGATCCTCTCGGCCTCAGCTGGCAGTCCTTTCTGGACCTTCAACTTCCTCGCACACTTTTACACGTATGCATGCCTTTAATACACACAGTTATATAAAAGACTTACTTCAAACGCTGTGTGAAGCAGAAAAAAAAGGTTAAAATCTCTAAAGTGCAGTCACACATGTTTGCTTCTATCTATTATTTACTGTAAATAATAACAATAATGATAATAAGAATAATAATAATAATAATAAATTCAAGGAACTGGTTTTATGTTTTATTCAAGCATTAGAACAAGTTATTTACTAGCTTGCCTTGATTTCACTTCCCACTACACACAGCGCTATTTTAAGCATCTAAGTTACTTTTTTTTTTTTACGGTCCTGTAACATTCAATGTAGTTTGATTGTTATCTTTGCTTACTCAGTAACTTTGGCAGCAAAAGTCATGGATAGACATCTCTGGTTGCTGACTGGATGGAATTGGATTTGTTGCACGAGCAGGCAGAAAGTAACCAAAGCACCACTGGTATGGTTCCCATATAGACACACAACTGGGGACTGACGTCAGCAAAGGCCACCATTTTTTCAACTACTTTACTTTAACATCAGGATACTATTGGACCCACACAGGAGTGTGTGGGTGCGTGTGTGTGTGGGTGTGTGTGTGTGCGTGTGTGTGTGTGCGTGCGTGTGAGTCCTTGTGAGTCATTGGTACTGAGAGAAAGTGACATTTGTTTGAGCAGTAAATGACCTGTGCTACACACTGGGAAAGTACAACTGGTGACTACACTAACACAAACAGACAGACACAAAATGAATTTCGTGGTAAGTTCTTGAATATGTTGCAAAGGAAAGCACCTATGTAATTATTCATGGATTAGAGCAAATACTGTATATCAAGAATAAAATGCAATGAATGTGAGAGTAGGTATTTTAAAATAATCTTTACAAAATAGTGCAACTATTGTTAGTTTAGCAGTTGTGAGTGGCATGCAGCTTACGTGCTGATATCTTAAAAAACATAAATTCCCTCTAGAACAGAATGTCACACGCACCTAATTTGCCATCATTCCAAAGACGGGAAAAATTATTCAGCATGTTTGTTAAATCCTCTCGCGGATGCTCGTACAGTCACATCACAAAGCAATATTAATATCTGGTTCCCTGGTCGAAGGAATATTGTCTTGCTGAATATTTCCAGCCTTTTCAAATCAGCTGGTGGGCGATGTGCAAATCAGTGAGGACGTAATGTGCAATCAGTAGAACACTTGCATGTTTCTAATTTGGAGAGACGTTCTCGCCAGCTGAGATTGCTGAGATCCGAGAACAGATTTGTGCTAAAACCATAAGGGGAGGCCCCTGAGGGACGCAAGTAGCCATGATAGTGCACATTGACAAGATTATACAATGCGGAAGGAAATAGTGAGCTAATTAAAGCTTATAAAAGGATTATGTGGCATATTTTGCACAAATATTTCTGGTGAGAATGACTTTTGCACTATTGTGTGTCCAACAAATTTGAATTGCAACGGGGATGAGATAAGGCAAGAGAGTGCAGGACACACTCATGCATGCATGCATGCATGTCTCTTTGCCCAGTGCTACCTGGAGAATGTGTGATGGTGTGTTTTGATCAGCTGGTGAGGTGAGCACGCAGTCAGCAATGTTAATGCATCCGTATGGGGATGACCCTCAGGCAGGAGGAAGAGGAAAAAATAGCATGAAGGAGCCCGAGCAAGACAGAAGGCTGAGGAAACAGGAGAGAGCAGGCCGTGTCCAGAGCAACATGAATGCAGTATTTTTAAAAATCCAACTTGGCCTTTCTTCAATGTTATGAACGGATGATAACTTTAAGAGCGTTTGACTTTAATGGATCAATATATATTAACTGAACAGGTTGAAGTGGGAGTTTTTGAATGTCAACATGAAATGTCTTAAGACTACGTTAGGTAAGCATAAGAGTCATAAACCCATTCCTGTAAATCTGCTATTAGAGTTTGACACTTGATTTGTTTTAGTTGACATCTGCTGCTGGAGATGTGTGAGCAAGAGATTAAGTGCATCCATCTTAAATTCCATTTACTAATGTTTTCTGTAAAAATAAAAAGGATGCTTTGAAATGAAGGCCAATCAGTGAGTTGGAACTGACCTCTTCTTAGGTAAGCTGCTCTTTGGAATTGGTGAAATGTAACAAGAAATGTAATGCCAGAGGGATTTCTTGTTATCTGTAAAACACATACCCACAGCCCTTTGATTGATTAGTACAGTGAGTGCTACAAGTAAAGACTCCTCAACTCAACTCCAAACAAGGTGGTAAAAATGACTCATCGTCAAAGAAATGTAACATATAGCACATCTTCAATTCATTAAATGTCGCCGTTGGGCACGCTGTCAGAAAACGAAAACCAGCTATTGCCATAATATGTTAGGCTGTCAGAATGTGTGATTTCTTGAATGTCAAGTTTAAATTAACAGGAACTGTGTTAGCAGAACTTTTCAAATTGTGTATTTCCTCACCTTTACCTGCTGCACAGGTAAGTGCAGGCCAAGAGTGACAAGGGGGAAAATAGTTTTAATACAGGTAATCAGAAATGATATTCAAAAACTGTTGGGTTAGACTAACCTCACACTGCGCTATTGAGTGGCAACACTCGTAAAAAAAAAAAAATTGACGACAGTAAGACTGCTTTCGCAGTCGCTCTTCAATGGTCATGAATGGCTTTCCACTTGCCTTTGTACTAACTTTTTTTATTTTCCTCCGGTTTCGCAGTGTAGAAAAAAAAGAATCCATTCAAGACGCCACAACAAACCACCTGATATTATTTTTGGGTTCCTTTTAGGTTGTGGTGTGGAAGGCAGCCACACAACTGTGATTTTGATGCAGTTGTTTGACATTGTGTTCAGATTAGTGACGTTGAAAAGAAGATATATTTCTCAACATTCTTTTAAAAAATGGCACTGAAAATAGCGGTAGAAATTTGTATATGTATGTAAATATATGTAGATTATGTAAAAATATTCATAAATATTTGAGTAGTAAACCATCACAGTCATTTGAAATGATTCACAACGTTTTCTTCCTTTCATACTACACAAAATCTACATAGTAACGATTACAGCAGAACATGTACCAATAAGACCAAATGACCTTATCTACCTGCCACATGTAGTGATCCTCAAAAGATTGAAGAGACCCATTTGAAGACTGTGACTGGTTGACCCGTGAAATGAAACCTCAAATGGCTCAAATGACTGATTGGCAACACATGAAAATAATTGAACAATACATCATGATTCTACGCTTTTCACAAGCCGTATCCTTTAGCTGTGTATAAGCATAAAATGGCTATAGTATGTAATACATCCTAATCGAAATTTTCAGTTATAGCGCAGAGGCGGTTACATCTCATCTAAGTAGACCTCATTAGTGTCCACCAACTCATGAACTTACCTTTCCTCCTACTTCTATACTATGCATGCACTTCCCGAGCTGAGTCATGATTTTGCAAAAAAAAAAAGAAAATAAATGAAAATAATAACAACTGCATGACCTGACAGCATGAGGACAGTGAGGTAATAAAGTAGGGCTGTTATCTTCAGCCCATTAAGAGTTCCTTGTGAAAATAAACTACTCGGAGATGGAAGACGGGCAACGCGATGAAGAGTGAGTGCTCGGGGAGGATGGCAAGTTACGACTGCTTCGATAATGGATGTAAAGGACAGCGAGAAAGCTGCAGGTTGACAGCAGTTGACTGCCTTTGCTCCACATCACTCGCCTCTCTCATTATCTGCTATTTATTAGATAATGAGTACAATTAAGCCTTTTTTTCATGGTTGTATTAAGCCGAACCCATAACCCAGACAGCATGTGACATCTGTTTGCTGCAGATGTACGGCCTGATAGTGTAAGAGAGCTTTCACGGGGAAATCTTTTTATATTTGGGTTTTTTTTTTTTTCTTATTTCGAACATCTAATAGGCACAGCGGGTGCGAAGGGGGCACAGTGTTAGCTTGCAGCTACAGCAGCAGAAGGCTAGTAAGCTGAAATAAAATGGCTGTTCTTGTCGCCCTCAAGTCCACAAAGTAGTTTTATGATTTGGATTTTACATCACAATGTGTTTGAAAGAGAACAGCTAGGAGTATGAAACTTTTTGTAACTTTTGCGACTTTTCCGTATGTCCTCTGTGCTTTTTGAATTTGTTAAAGCTTAAATATGTATTTTTCCTCAGCCATTAACATTACTTTAATTTAGAATCAAGCACTTGGGTCCTGAACGTGAAATGCAATGCAATTATGCATGTTCTTTCGTAAAAACATCCAACGCCTCTCTCAGGTGAAGAATCATCTCTAAAATGTCAGCCCCATTTGAAGCTAAATACATATTTTATTTTTGTAGACTCCAAAAGGTTATTTGATGTTTTTTTCTTTTTTTTTTTTTCTTAACTCACATTATTCATGCATTACTGCAAGATGCTTATGCTTTCTGAACTGTGCATATATGTTTTCTACACACAAGACTTTTCACATGCAAATCCAATGATTAACATGTGGCAAATAGTCAGCGCACGCTATGTCACATTTTCAGACCACGATTATAATCTGTCTTCATTTACCCTGCTGACAATGTCCTTTTTTTTTTATGTGTTCTTTTTGTATTGCTGCGTAACCTTTACCTCGATTCTCTCTCTCTGTTTCTACTTGTGGCGGTTAGTTGTGTGAGTCTGTGTGAGTGTAGCTTGTCTACAGTGTATATGTCTCAGTGTGCATGACAGTGAGTCCACCTCAGGGAGAAGTATCTGCATGAGTGTGTGAGTGCGTGGGGGGGGTCTATATTTAGGCACTTCTCAAACGGAATGCATCTTGGGAAAAGGTACAAGTTCAACCAAGTGAGAATGATTCTTTAAAAAAACAAGCCTTTTCCCCCTTTTTTCATTCCTAAAAGTCCCAGGTGAGTATTTCGCTCATTAGTAGTAGTTTTCTTCTTGGTCTTCTCTGTGTTCTGTCAAGGAATTGGGTATTTGGAGAAATGCTATTATTGATTTTTTTTTAAATATGTAATATAACATAAAGTGGGGTTTTCTTCCACCAGGCAGCATGGTGGATGATTTGGTTAATTGGTCAAACTTGCAGTCATAGGTTCTGGGTCTTAAGCGCTACTCAATGTTAACATATTCTCCCTGAGCCTGCATTGTTTTGTTTTGTTTTTTTGCCCAGTAACAGTTTCTGTCAACAAACACACTGGCGCCTTGAGATGCAAGTTTAATTCATGAAGTGGCCATGCTTGTGACTCAAAACGCTCATATCATGTATCATTTTTGCCCTTTGAATGGAATGAAAATGCCATTTATCGCTTCAATTCTCTCAAAAAACAAACACAACTAGAAACTAGTTGACTAGAAAAATAGCACACCTTAATACTGTAATTTAGTAAAAAGTACAGTAATGACAATCAAATGAAAAGAAATTAAATTTCTGCGTTGTTTGCGTCAGTTCAATGGATATTGCGCTTCTCCTGTTAACTGTTTTGTAATATACTGATAGATATCAGTATTGATTTTTAAATATGAGCAATATTTGGCTGTAGTTGGAAAAATAGTTAAAACACCTCATTGTGTTGATTGTGTTCAGTATTCTACCCCTGCCTTCTACTTTTCTCTGCAAGCCCTCTTCTTGTCTTTCTCTCTCAGCCAGAAAAGTGTTTGGTATTCTCGGATTGTCTGCCCCTCACTCCTTTCCTCGGCACTCTGCTCTGCTGCTCAGCGCCCTCTTTGCTCTTTTTATTTTTTACTCCTCTTCTCCCAAACACCTTTCTTCCTATGCATCATGATGCATTATGTTCGTTCTCACTGCTTCTCCCCCGTCCGTCTTCCTCGTCTTACCTCCCAACCTGCTTTTTGGCACCCTCAATTTCCATTTAAAGAAAACATTCAGCAGCATTCAGCCCTGCTAATGTGTTGTAGCCTGCATCCTTCCAATGACTGGTTGTTATTCTATGGTGCAAGTCACACATGGCCATCTCATATACATGTGCACGTGCCTTATTATGCATCGCCTGCATTTAATTTTCCGCTTCATCTGCTTTAAGCGAAGCATTCACTTGATACTATACAAAGTCATAATCATATGAAAACATACATGTACCTTCTTGCTCAGTGGAGAGCATTACACGCAGATTAACTTTAATGCAGAAATGCATGATCGGAATTTCTCACGATGCAAAGGAAATGAAAGTGCTCAGTGTGGTGTCGTTTTGTTGTTGTTGTTAAATAGTGAAAGTAATGTGATCAATGAATGGGGGGTTATTTTTTAAAATGTGACTTCGCACTTTGGGTACAATCTTATTTTGCGAGTGTTTGCAAAATATATAAATGAATAAACAAGCGGCCAAATGTTTAATGATGAAATAATCATTTTAGGAATAATGTAATAGGCACAGTTGATTAAGCTTTCACTCTGAACATAGTATAAAATGTTCGGCTCTCTTGTCTTTCATTGCTGGATAGCCCTCTATTAGCTGACACAAGGGAATAAGCTCAATTTGAAATTTGCCATGGGAGGGATGCCCATGATGTCAGATTCAAAATAGATACTTTTTGTAAGCAATCTGTAGCCTGAACTTGATAATAAGACTCTTACGTTGAAGGGGAGTTATGTGTTAAAGATTTAAAGTGTGAGACAGAGCCAGAGTTAGTGAGTGAGAGCCAAAAGAAAAACAACAAAGCAAGCATAGGGAAGAGGAAAGGAACACAGCTTAAATGGTGGAAAGCAAACTTTGCTTCACCGAGATGCCCACGCTGATTTGATAAACTTTGCTTATCAGACAGAGAAACATTAAGAATAAAATGGTCACAGAGATATGAAAACGCTTATCAGTGCCCTCCAATTTCCACGGAGGCTATTTGTAGTCGAGTCAAACAAATGGACAGAATAATAACTAGGGAGCAAACACTAGAAAATACATTCGCTTATTCGACTGTAAACGCAGGGATCAGCAAGTGGTGGCCATTTCATAAATAAATAAATAACTCAAATTATATTGTTTTTTGTTTTAAACATACTCCAAAACCTCTTCAAAACGCTGGTCTACATTCATTAGATGTTTTTCACTAAAGAGGTAAAGGGAGGGGATCCCCAAAACGGGCAAAAATCCAAAATATGAAAAACATTAAAGAAAGAAAAAAATGTCTGCAGAAATGCAAATCCTCGGGTGCCAAACTGCAAATAAGCAGCACTCGACTGTCGTTTTGATAATAAAATTATAATATCACCGTTCACCCTTAGATGGCAGACATGTCTTGTGCTCACAGCGTTATGTGGATTTGGAATGATATGCAGGACAATGATATTAAAATTTCCAGTGATTTTTGGGGGCAAAAAAATGTACAAAGCGAGTTGTTACATTCAATGGAGGTTCCTTGTTTAGTCGTTTAATGGTAGTTTTTACGCACTAAAACGTGCCTTTTCGCTATTTGTCCTTTGACCTAACGTATAAGCCATCCAGCGTGGGGGTCTGTGTGACTTTGAAAATACTATTTCCGGAAGAATATAGCGCAGGGAAATCAATATTAAGACAGCATCTGTAGCTTGACATAATCCCCTTCATGCATCATCAACTTAAGTGTTTAACGACAAGTACGGCATTCCACTCATCTGAGTGGGGGACTTAAGGTTCAGTGCTCCTTTTAAAGTAGGGCCAGCAGCATCACAAGGCGAAATCGAGGCCTGCCTGGGGTTTTGAATCAATGAACCAACCTTGAACCCAATTGCCAGGCCATGAATGAGGCATTATCTGTTTCCTAAATGAACAGTTATATCTTCTTTTTTTCCTCACTTAGAATTCCTCAACAGAGGGCTAACGCGCATCAGTGACTACATTGTTAATAGCTAAAAGAAATTGATGTCATCTGACTTAATCGATGGCTGTGTGATTGTTCCCTTTCTATGAATGTCACACAAACAACAGAATAAATTAATTTACAGTTAATAAGCTTCCCTATGTTCAACACAAGATGTGGCGCTCCCTTTTGATATTCAGCACCGTGCTATAAATAAATCATGTGGTACCGCTACGCTTTGTGAGAATCTTAGAAGGGTAATTGGACCAATTAATGTTTCACACTGAATGAATTTGATTTCCTTCTCAGAAGAGTTGATAGCTTAAGGTGCATTTGGAGGAGGTGCTCTGGAAATGCAAAATTCTTTGGCGATTGGAAAAAATCTTTTCATAATAAATTCAAGAAGTCATGCATTATACACGAGTAAGATTCTATGTACGTATTTATTTGTACATAGTAGCTGCTTGTTGACAGCAATGAATGAATTTGAAAATAGATGGCCTATCATCGGAGACGTCAGCCTATCCTCATCATCTGTTATGAAATATATCATGATTGATGTAAAAGACCACCAGTCATATCCACAACTGTCAAATGGGTCACCTCATATAAAGCAGAGCACCTAAATGCACTCGGTCCAAGGAAGTTGCCCACCGCCACTGGTGTGTTATTGTGATGGATTAAATGCAGAATTTACAGTGCATGTAGGATGCATGTAAATGACAAGAAAACAGTCCTGACACAAAGTATAAATGGGTTAATAATATCAACTTTGGAAATAAACTTTTCCTCTCTTCCATAAAAACAGCACTTGTGTGCGAGTGAGATAAACAGACATGGAGAAAGAGGGTAAGAGAGATAGACTCAAAATGGCGGTCACCTTTGGCCTCACACAGCCACACACATACCATGTGCATACATCCAAACACGCGCACATAAACACACACAGTTGGACGGTTGACATTGCAGCTTTGATCGATGAAACTGACAACTGCTGGCGCCAAAAAACAACACTTATGTGACACGCCCACCTTCCCCGCACCCCAGCTCCCCATGCAGGGCATCCCACAGTGTCGCAGTCGATATGGTTTAGTGCCGCAACTATCCACTGGCACAGCCAGATATAGACACACACAGTTCGACAAATATGCGGCGTGATCTGATCATCAAAGTTGTCAAATCCCTTTGTACTTTTCCCCCTCAGCTTTAACGATCTGTTTGCGCCAAGAAACGCCCCCTGCTGACTCCGCTGGCTTGCAAAACACTTCTAGACTTAGTGTCCAGCATACTTACATACATACAGCAAAAGCAGCAACCAAGTTGGGTGTGTTTATTTAACACTAACACTCACATCTAACACTGGACTTATGGTTCAACTGATTTTTTTTCTGCCAGCCATTCAGATATGCATCACGATAGCATAAGGCAGGTGTTATTTTTAGCGGGTATACGGTCCCCTCTAGTGACTATTTTTTGAAATAAAGCCACGAGTGATAATGCCATCAATGGTCTTCATGTTAGCAACACTCTTATTTCCTGCACAGAAGAAGGATTAGGGGGATTTGCCCTGATAATGATTTGGGAGTCCCAACTCGAAATAGCACACTGCTGGAGCTTGGACTCAAAATGTCAACACACGAGAAAATAGGGAAAAAATAGGTACACCGGAGACATGTTTTTGGTTTTTTTTTGAATGTTCATTAGTTAGTGATGTAATACAGTAGTGCCGCAAGTTTGATTTGTCACTTGACCTCATACAAGATTCAAAACAATAGTCTTGGGAGCGGCATGCCTTATTGGTAGTGGGGTCATCTACCAACCCAGAGCTGTTATGGATTATTGATAGCCTTTGAATTAGGAAATGTATACTCTTATACTCGATAATACTGTGTGTGTATGTTCAACAGTCATTCCAGTTTCTCTCATGGCCCCTTCAAAAAAAATTGTATGACCCCCTCCTCCCCTGACGAAGAGATTTTCCGAAACATAAAAATGCCCAACGGACAATACACCCTGGACTGCTCACCAGTCAATCAGCGGGCACATGGATAGCCAAGCAACCATTCACTTACGATCACATTTATCCTATGACTAAACGGGTACCTATGGCTATGGAAAACAAAATAAAAGGATTATGATTAAAAAAAGAACAAAAATGCAATCGGTAGAACCAAGACAGTCTCGAGAGAGGCATACTGGGCATAACTTATCTGGACAAACAGAAGATAAAAATGGAATTAAGAAAACATAGAGATAATAGCACAGACGGGAACACTCATTGCCATCGCCACATAATGTGAAATCGTATTTAGTTTGCAGCGTCCCAGTTGGAGCAGGTACAGTAATCCTTTCCACTTGATGTAATCTAGTAGGTACTGCTATTTTGGTTTATAATGTTCAAATGGGCTCAGATCGATTCTTTAAAGAAACTCCAAAGTGAATTCAACGCTTTGTTTTTAACACACAACTCAAATGGTTCTACCTTGTTGGAATGTGTGCCTTAGAGTTTCACTCACATTTGTATGGGATTGCATTCTCATCCACTCGCATGCATCAAAACACCGATCATATGATGTTTACAGGCAACCACTTGAAAGCGTTAATATCATATTTGTACAGATGACCACTTGCATCACTGCGCGCCCTCCCTCCGGTATTCCCTCAACAAGCTAATCAAGAACAACTCCAAATGAATTTATTTTCCCTCACACAGATGGAGGCTGTGCTGCTGCTGACAAATCTACAAGCTTAATAATTCTCCTGCCTAATGAAGGTTGTCGCCATTGCAAATCGTTGAAAGCTTGACATAGAAAAGTAGCACCGGTACTTGAAGAATGTTTGGAAGGAGTCAAGGCAATAATTGGGTCACTTTTAGAATTTGTGTGTAAGAATGTCAATTTTGGGATCATTTTGCCTCTTTTTTTGGTCTAAGTCACTAAAATGTCTGCAACAATTGGATTTGCAGAAGAGGCAAAAAAAAGCATCACACTTTTAGTTTTTTAGTAGATATCGGACATTTTTTTTTTTTTGATTGACAATGCTGTCATTATAAATAGAAAGCTCATGTTAAGGTCAAACCACCTTTGGCAGGCTCAAAAGAGGAGAACAGTCAGCAACTGAAATGTCACAAGAAGAACACACAAGTGACAGTCAAATTAGAGTATTAGGAATTCAAGTCACGGCTAAATATTTTGCCACGTAATCAAATTATGAACTTGAATCACTTTGAATCAACTTTCAATGTAAACTGGACCAGTTTTAAGTTGCTTGACCAATGTTATAAAGTGAGCAATATTTAGATTATTAATTGATTTTAGTTTCTCCTTAACCAACCAAACCCAAAGAAATGTGTGCAATGAAAGAAACAAAGAAAGATTGATACTGACAGAAATCACAGTTAGGTGATGTTTGGGATTCATGACAACAATGTGACTTCAGCAATAGCAAAGCATGTTTAAATATTAAAATATTAATAATTGATGCTGTGAGGAACGGCAAACCAGAGACTATACCTTGAATAGAATAAGGTTGTATCATGTGAAACTATTACCAAATATCTTCGTTAGAAAATCAAAATCAGGCACTATTTTTAAATATAACATCCCATGCATTGTCCATAGTTGCCAAAATATACATTAAAGTCGTGCAAACGTTGGACATTGATTGCTGCACTTTGAGACTGGCTAAGATGAAAGTCTGAAAAATAAAGGCATTACCAACAAAACAACTTGGCTGGAGTCTTCAGGGAAAAAAAAAAAAAAAACTACAAAGCTTGTCTCGTGTGTAACAAACATGTCGAAAGACCCAAATTCCCACAGCAAGAAACTACGATCCTTCTGCATTGAGAAATCATGACTGCAAGAGTTGCCGATTGCTAGCGCAAAGCTGTACATCAAGACGGCCTCATTTGGAAGCTGTTCCGAGTGGGTGTTTATGAGGCCAGACTCAGGAAACAAAGTGAATACTGTAACGAGTAATTGGGGGAAAATAAAAACACACCCGAGACTAACGTACACAGTTTCCATAGTTTTTAGTTTTCTTTAGTTTTATAAGCATTTGTAAACACTTATTAATTGATCATCAGCTATTTTTTTTTTTTTTGGGGGGGGGGGGGGGGTGTACTGTACTGGACCTGTACAAGTGGAACAAGTGTCTCTGACGTGTTTTTCTTCCATCCTCTCTTTGTTTCCCTTCTATAGAATTTCCAAAGCGAATCCTAAGTAATCTTCATCAGTCATTCGTGTTTGCATGCACCGTATGGGTGTTTGTGGAATATGTTGCAGCATATCTGTGTGTAAATGTGTTTCATGACCAAAGCCCCTTTAATGGGCTTCCAAGTTGTGGTGCGTTCAGGTCCCTCAACAGGAGGGAAAAAATGAGCAACAAATGGAAGGAATCAAACAAAATCTACATGTGGCTTAAAGAAAGATGAATAGAAGGTAGATGAGATGAAAATAAAACAAAAAGTAAAATAGATAAGAAAATAAAGAGCTTTTCCTCTTCACACCAGTGATGACCCCACCAAGAATTGCACCTCCTACAAAATTATTGATAATTTGTACTTCCTGTAATAATCTTGACTAATTCAAGCAGCTTTGTTCAAATGTAAAATGAGAAAATGTCCTTTATGGAGACGCTCAATTAAATCACATTTGCCCATTCAAACAGTCAGGCCAATTAGACATTATTTTAGAATGAGATATTAATATCCTTCCTCGTGTAGTTGAACACAAGGAATGTGTTTAACATAAGGGAAATAATACAATAGTAAGTTGTGACTCACCATGGTTAGCACATCTGCCTTACAATTCTAATATTTGCTCTGGCCCTTCATTTTGTATGTTCTCACGATAGCAGACTCGTGTGTGAATTTCCATTTTTGTTGGCTTCCATGAAGTGTGAACGGTTGTTTGTCTGGCAACCAGTTCAGGGTGTACCTTGCCTTTCTCCCAAAAGTCAGCTGGAACAGGCTCCAAAGAGGACAAGCGGGATAGAAAATGTGATAATATGTGACCCATTTAAAACTATTTTGGTCCATTTGGGATTCTGCAGAAATGTGTCCTGTGTGAAAACAGCTTTTAAATTACCAGCAGCACAAATAATGTTGCAAGTTCCACTTTCAGTGTTGGACGGTCCTGGAGCTGCCTTTGCACTTTTACATTGCAGCATTTAACAAATGCTCAGGGGAAGTTCTGGCACTGGTTCTTGTTGTTAAAGGACAATTTGAAACTCATTTGAAACCAGGCAATGTTTTACTAAAAACACGAAATGCAACATATATGAAGTTACAAATGAGCATGATCTTATTACATTCATTCAGTTTTAATCATCTGAGTGTTTTATTTGAAAAGAGATGATGAGCTAAGGGAGGAGAAGATTGCGTGCGACACAAATCCCCATCGGATCTTTACATCATTACATCAGGATACAAAATTGCTGTTACTATTAGGTTTGATGTTGGTGATGATGGTGATGATGATGTTGAGAGCATTTCCCCCTTCTGATCTATAAATATTAAGTTTTCTCCCTCATGTCTGATTACAGACAGATACAATCCCATCCGTGCGTCCTCATGCTCCCCTCATGTTCCCAGTGATCTCACTTCTCATTTTAAATGTCTCTATTCACACCTCTCTCCTGCTGCTCTCCTCTGGCTTTGGGGCCAAATTAATTGATGATTATCTTGACTTTGCTGGGCTGGTTTGCAAACTTGGCTTTTTATCAGTGAGAGATTGCTTTCCATTACTTACGGCTTCGTTTAGCGCACTCATCCTTAAACTGTACCTCCCCCCCCCCCCTGCAGACTATGTTCCTCTTCGAGACTTCATCTATTAGCAGTGTGTGAACACCGCTAATTCAGTTTGGTCTCCTTTCATAAAATCATAGTCGTGTTTAACTTTTGTCGAAACTAGAAAGGCACTCAGTTGAGGCGTAAATGGTGGCTAGAATATCAATGCAAAAAAAAAAAATCCTGGAAAAGAAGTTTAAAATTAATATTTTATTTGGTGTTAAATATAGTATAAAAGTTACTTCGATTCATGTACTCAAGTAACTTTTTGAATATATAGTACTTATTAGACTAGTTTTAGTGCAACAGGTAGGTTTACTTGAGTATTTTGATAAAGAAAACTCTACTTTCACTGTGTTACATGGAACTGCTTTGCACTCATTTGCTTGCGTAATCTATTTTGGTTTGCAACCTAACGTGTCACATGATGTTGAAGCACACGGAATCCGCACCGCCCCACTCGGATACAAAGATTTCAAAGCGAGTCATCAATGTAAAAATATGACTGAAATCTAATTATACCTTAGAGACGAACTCCAGATTTAGGAAAATCTAATATGTCATGCTCATCAGTGTCGACCTGCATATACAGTCATACTGCATATATGGTTATTTAAGGTTTCTTTGATATTTGGAGCTCATTATTAATAGATGGACTCCTGCTCTACAAGCATGTGTCTGTGTACATGCATTTGTAAGTGCCCCCAAAAGGTCAGACCCAGGCTTTGCGTGCCAGCAGGCACAATCAATATCAAACAGTGTTGCTGCTTGCATAGAGAAGGGGGTCAATGCACAACAAGCACCGGCACTAACCGATGCACACCTTAGTGCATAAGTAAACGACAAGATAGCCTTACATTTACACAGTGTAAACACTCACGCCAACTCCAACTGATACTGGGCAGACCAAGACAGCAGCGACGATATGTGAGTCGCCTACACACCATCATTAACACGGGCAGCTTTTCTCATAAATCACAACCGAGGCTCACTTGAATCCACCGCCCAGGAAAAATATAGCCCAGTCAACACGAGATGTTGCCCATTGATTTGTCTGTTTCAAGGACTGACAAACGCTATAGCTAATGTAGGTCTCACTTTTTTTTTAATTTAAAAAAAATTGTAGGAGGATTGCAAAATATATATATTTTTTAATATAATGAATACAGTACATATTAGGATACCCTGCCATACTGGCTCATTATCATTGTCCTGCCATATCATGTCATGTTTACTGCTTGCTGTGTTTCTACCTCATAATATGAGACAGTTCCCAGTTCACAAATAGATAAGAACTTCAAGGTAACATTATTGCTTTCATCTACTGTCGTTATAGTATTATTGGTCTCCGTTGTTTTTGCTCTGTTCTGTTTTCTCTTTGTCATTCTCCCCTCGAACCGTGGTCTGTCTGACTGCATAGCCAATAAACAACCACAGAAATAAAATGCTTATTGGAAATTTAGCCTTGGCATCATTATCCCCATAAAAATTTTTTGTATTTACTGTATGCTATTATCATATTGTGCATCTGTACCTGTTGTAGCCTTGTTTACTATGGTATCAACTATAGGTAACACTTGGTTGCCTTTTACGATAATCGGAAAAAAAATGCAATCCAGTTGGAGTAATTTCAACACACGTGAAACGTGATCTTACCTTCATAGACAGCTTTGAAGCCCTGTGCACTGACAGCGAAATCAGTGGTAAACCACAAGGCCAATATAGATCCGGTGCTGACGATAGGAGAAGGCAGCATGAACCCAGACAACCTAAGAAACACAGAGTAAAATGTATATTAAAAAAATAGTTTCAACACAGCAGGGTTACCCCAGAAAACAATTTGCAATTTATGAGCTAGATGAAAGTAGGACATTGTGATTCTCTAGAAATGTGGGAAACACTGGCAGAATTTATAGAAATATTGCTTATTGACATTTAATTCTATGTTGAGTGTGAGAAATGAACAATATTGTCAGTGTCATCAAGTAAATGAATATAATTAATCAATGATAACATTATTACATGTTGTTTGAGCATGTTTTTATTTCTAAGTGAGCAGCAGACTATTAGCTCTTCTCATTAACCAGCGCCCAAGATGTAGCTTTCCGTTCCAAAACGTTTGGTGGCCCATGGTGTCAACTATTTGGGCTTTGTCTGTTCAGCAACTGTGCTTAAAACCCACAGACGTGCTGGTTAAGTATGCCATGACCTTTTGTCCTCTGTTCACCAACTTTTTGGCTTAGTCTTCCTGTTGTTTCCTTTGAAAAACCAAACACTAAAATCTATTAGCCACCCCTAAGATGCACAGAATTAAACAGTAATTAAATGGGTTTACATTTAACATTGAATGCACTGTTTAATGATGCTACAAATTCAATCTCTGATACAAAAATATGAGTTTTAGTCTGTAATGGAATCTGTAATGGCCTTTTTAAGATTAATTAAGAGGTGACGACTGAATGATTGTGGGAGCAGAACGGAAATGATGCAGAGATAAGAAACAACAAAACTGAGAGGGCTGACTAAAACTGACTGCCTGGATAATAAAGTAAATGACCATAGTCAATGAAAAATTTTTATTATGGTTATTTAAAATCAAACTCTCATACAATTTTTGTGTCATATATTTCCATTGAATCACACCATTCAAATGTACTAATAGCAAGGTTAGATATCAAAAGCAAATCAAATGAATGTACATGGGAACGACATTGAAGCTGGAGTGAAATGCCCTTGTTGGAATTTTTCTAATCACCAGATAAATGATTGCAAACTGTCTGCATTCACTTGCCACTATATTGAGCATACTTCCTTTGCAGAGCAGTGCAAAATTGCTGTCATAAGAAAACCAATAATTCTCAGTTGTTGATGAATATTATATCTATCCGGTCATATGACTGTACGGTTTCCCTATAAACATATTCTGTGCTTTTGTAAAAAAAAAAAAACTACATTTCTAGCTAGTAGATAGCGCTGCATACGCACGCACCTGCAAATCTGACAAACCCTAACCAAATATGGAGCACTTCACGTATTGATTGGCAGTAAATTGCAATCATTGCTACTATTCCACTGAGTAGTAACTGCATGACTGACATTCAAGTCACAATTGACTGACATTGGTTTCCCTTTTAAAGATGAGGAGCGCAACCATTTAAAAAAAGGGGGTGAATAAGCCTGCTAATTAGAAATGTATTATAAAGCTGCAGTTGAAATGATTCTGACTGAATAGTCCAAAATGGCCATGTGAACCTAAATAAGCCTTCAAGAATACATTTGATCTTTCACGCAAGCAGATTGATTTATGCTTGTGTTAAAGTCACCAAGCAAAACACTGACAACATTGCATTGCATTAAATTAGATTTATTGTAAATGTTGAAAAGATTATAATGAATATAAAAAAAAATCCCCCCAAATATATGAATCGAGCAAATTAATTACTGACAAGCCATATCGAAAATGGATGACTAGATGCTTTTTTTTTTTACATGCTTTAAAAGAGACTCGAGCACACACACGCACACACACAATGAAGCCTCTCTCCTAAGCAGTGTATATTATTGCGAGCCAAAAAGTTTTCACTATCTCACAAGGTCTGCACAAGTTAAGCTTCATGGCTGACTTTGACAAAGAGTAATGTTTCTCCTTGAAGCTAATCTACATTAAAATGGAGGCTTTGTAGCAAAAGGTGAAAGGTGAAAACTGAGAGCGTAAAGCATAAACTCAGCCAATATGTCTGTTTACAAACTATGAGTAAGGCTTTTTTCATTGACGAGGAAGAAGCAGAAATGTTTAATGTCTCTTCATTTTAAGAAATGACTAAGTGCAATAGAAATACAGTTGTATGTTTCAATGAAATAGAACTTTTTGCTGTAACATGAAAAAAATCCTGAATCAGAAAAATTTAAAGCGCAATAAGAAAAACACATACCATTACACATATAATTTAAATGCTACGCAATGGAATAAAATCTGTGACGATACTGACATCAGACACTGTGAATTGATTTGGTCTACAAAGAGTTGGTCAAGGATGACAAAGACAACCAATGAAAAAGAACATACTGGGGACAATAAGAACAATCGATGTCATCAATCCAAAAGTAACATAAAGGTCTATGAAAAAAAAAAAGAACAGTGGAAAAAAAAAAGAATGATTTGGCCTCAAAGCAAGGACAAAAGGGACAGAAAGTAAGTAATGGAGCTTGTGGGAAAGCAACAAACAAAAAGACAAATGGAAAGCGAGTTAAGAGAGGAAACTGGGGGGGAAATGCGCAAAGGACAGGACCAAGGGGAGTGAAGTATGTGATGGGACTGGACAGACACAAAGTCTTGCATCATTTTCTTCAAGGGGATAGTTTTTTTTGCAGTCAGTGTTGCTAAAACGGAACCATTTCTTGATCAATCCATGCAATACTTTAAAGCTTTAATAAGTAATGAAGGGAAATGTCAAGCAATTGTGTCGTTCCTTAAAGCCGTGCTTTGTCCGGTCCCTCACCTAAAATCTGTTTGCTATGGCTGAGCCTGCCAAGGGCATAAAGCAACAAACAACTTTTATATCCTTGGGATATACCTTATCCACCACGATAAGGTGAGAGGCAGAAGAAATCATGTGTGATGTTTTGCACAAACACAAGCACAATTTAACATTACATCTGGATTTAACAAGAACAAGAGAGCTTACTCTACGGGATTCGACATTCATCTTAATTAAACTAATTAACACAATTATTTAAAACGCTGTCAACCTAGTGAAAGTTGATTGCACTATTCAAGTAGATCCTTTGTATGCTTTACAAAGTTATTGTAAGCTTTTATTTAAGTACTAAATTATTGCCACTTAATGCTTAATTACTGCTAAAGAGTCATGCCTTCAGAGAACAGGAGAAATACTCCCCTACCATTTAGACATGAGTTATTTTTAACACTACACTAAATACAAGAAAAAAAAGGCACACAAAGAACAAGAATATAACATCACGGGAATTTATGTAATTACACATTTTGGGTGTTTATATGGACTAAATGGGACTGGGCTCTCTTCAATTGGTACATGATAAATACTTTTGGAGTGGCTAATATTCTGTGAGCTTTTATTTCTTTTCACGATCGAAAGGAAAAATCAAGATTGCTTGTTTTCTATTAGATAAAAACATGAGAAAATTGCTATCCAACCCAGATATGTATTTAATGCAGATGAAGGAACAAGTCCCCTGCTCTGGGATAAGTCAGAGCAATGAAATGCGTCCTGAGTGTTGGCCAAAACACACAAACACATGCACGCACACACACAAACAACTGTCACTCAGGTAATGAGCAGTAATCGCCTGTACGGTACAGATGGGCCATCTTGGCCGTGTCATTTCTCTCTGCCTCACCTTCTTAGTTTGTTGCACTGCACACTTCCTCATAATCAGGACAAACCATTGATCCTACACTGCTATGTGACATCTATTGAAAAGTAAGTGGGCTTGCTTTAAAATATGGGACAGATGATATCGTCGGTCAGCTGTCCAGTCAGTCATCCAGTTCATGCGATGAGACAGCCACTTCGTGAGAGCAAGCTTTACAGTCAGATGACCAATCACTCAGCTTGCCTGTGTGCTTTTGCGGCATCCATCTGTCTTGACTGCCTATCTGAATCTTTTTGTCCATCCTCAACTCTGCCTACTGGTCCATAATATTGACGAATTCTCTCACGTTACTTTTACACATGTAAATTGATTTGGCCACTTATTTATAGATATGTTATTAATTTTTGAAGACTATTGCTGAAAATGTGCAAAGACTGAGAACTGCAGTCTTCAAATGTTACGTTTAACTGTTTTTATCATTTCCATTTTCCTTTTTTTGGTGATGGTTAAAACGGTGCCTCGTGACACACTTTAGAAACCAGCATGAGTCGCATCTGCTGTTATTTGGCGCAACTGCGACATGCAAGTAGCTAGCTAGCTATAATTACATAACTTTGGATAGTCTGCAGGCATGGCCACTTTGGAGCACCTCGTTGTTGGCCATGAGTGCACACATGTCACAGAGAAGAAACAGAGGAGCAAGGGGTAGTCTGACGTGACAACCAACTTCAGGACAGAGGCTTCACAGTGACATCGGTGCTTTGGAGCACCTCATTGTTGCGGGCGTGGAAAAGCACTGCAATGACCCGACGGGATACATTGCAGCCAGGCTCTGAGCTGATATATTTTCTGGCCTCAAACATTTATCTGGGGGCAGAAGAAAGGTGCAAGACATTTTTTTCCTCTCTCTTTCAGGATATAGTAAAGGTATTTGACTTCTTCCAAATATGTGAAAACAGTGTGAGGATGGCCTGTTCCGGTTTTCAGATATAGGAAAGAAATTTTGGCACAGATATTTTAGCACAGTCTAATTATGTATACAAATGAGTTATTTCCCAGAATTTAAATACCACAGATGCTCTGTAGCATCGCGTATATTTAAAAAAAAAAAAAAAAAAAAAAAATGCGGAAAACGCTGTTTAAGCAGTGTGCGGTTTTCTGGTGAACAAATTGACAGTTGAGTGTGTGATTCAAAATAGACTTTCCCATTTTGGAATCAATGGTGCTTTAACAGTTGAGCGAGAATAAGTGAGTCGTGGAGTTCAAACACCTTGACACACACACACAAACACACGCACACACACAGATGCACACACAGAAAGACCTAAGTGCAGCACCAACATGGCCACTGGCAAGCCGTCACCTTTCCACACGATCATCGATTGCAAGTGCATTCAGAAAACCACTGAAAAGGAAACTGCAGTCCATGTGACAAATGCGCTTGTAGAAAGGTAAGATGATAAAGCAAACATACAATATTTAACACATATTGAATTTAGGATAATATCAGAACTATCCGATTAGAATCTTTCATTCTCTCCAGTCATGATATTTAATAGCACTGAAGTCAGGAAGAACTAATGACACAAGCACACGCAAAAATTCATCATTCTCAGTTGATCAATTTTCAATATCAACATCTCTGAGTTACAAACCTGACTCGGCAAAACTACTGTAAAGATGTTCCACAATTTCCTATGACTGCTATACATTAGATGACAAATGTCTCTTCTCAATGACACCTCTTAATGCCAGAAAGTAAAATTTGGTGAGTCATAAAAAATAAAAACTCAAAAAAAGCACTGAACAAATAGTTGCAATTTGTGCTTTCGTGCCAAGAGCACTTGCAGAGTAGAAATATGTCCCTCGGGCGAATGTCTTTGTTTTAACGTGTCATTTTGAAAATGTGGTCCATTTTTAAGGTCTGTCTGGGGCAACTAGCAGTTTTATCAGTGACACCACACAAAGTGAATGGATGGACAGAATGTGCTTGTTGGAGACAAATGACTTAGATAGATTCAATGGGGGGGAAAAGATGAAAAAAAATAAAAGGCAGTCTGTAGCTAGTGAAAAAACAAACATTGAAGCACTATATAAGCAATATAAGCTAATTAAGAAGTGAACTAGATGATATTGGAGATGAAGAAGTTCAATTGGCGGAGATTCACGAACAAACTTTTAATCTGGATACAGGGTGTTATAAATTCTTGGCAAAGCTACTGTTCATTTTGGTATATTTTAAGACCAGCTGGGCAAGACACATAAATGAGTGTCTGAGGCAGTGAATAAATGCGGTGCAATCTTCCTTTTTATCATTACTGAACACAAAACTTATGTTACTAGGACAAGGGAGGTATATGATTGTTAGGGATTGGTTTTATTTGTGTTCCAATAACTGAGGTTGCAAAATGGTCAACACTACTTTGCGGCAACCAGCAGGGGCGCTGTTAATTTAGAAAAGAATCAACAGAAGTTGAGCTACTTTTAAACTATGGCACAACTGCACCAAGGAAACATTATACTTGCCAATAAAGAAAGAATTTTATAATCAAATTGTACGTCTTTTTTATAGATGATTTTATTTTCAGGTGCAGACTACACATGAGACTTTTGAACGTAGACTACAAAGAGTTGGCTAGGTTACCACGAAGCCAACCTCAATTTGAATTTTATAACAAAGGTATTTGAAATGTTCTAACGTGTTATTCCAAGAAAAATTATACCTATTTTGCCTTGGGTGATTATGTAAGTGAGATAGATAACAGAGGGAGTAGGAAAAGTACACCAGATCACAGATCAGCATTGTAGCTCCGCTTCAGGGTTGGAAGGAGTTAAGTGCCGTACACTCTTGACGTTTATGAAAGGAGGTTTAGAACTGTGCCATCCCCTAGTGTCCTTAACAAACACAGCAGCGCATACCACTTATATTCAAAGACTGACACCAACGAACAGAGTTTAGTGTCAAGAGCTTGTTCAGCAGGTGTTAAATGTTTAATACGGTTGAGCTCATGTCTGACTTGCTGCTTTTCCCATGCAAATTCCCCAAAGTTTGATGCCAATAAATAATATGAAGGTCTACAAGACAGATTACAGTTTCAATTAAATTCGTTCATTGGTTGAGTGCTTCATGTTTGGAATTCACTTTGAATGTATGTCCTTGTCTTTTAATTCACACCTCAACAACGAGGGAAAACGATGCTGCTTCCTGAGCAGTATTATATCAATTGTATTTTATGATTGTAACAACTGTTTTTAAATGCCTTCCAAATTATTTCTTTAACACTTCAACAAAATTATTTATATTTTCTCTGTTTAGCTTGTCTAGGTTCAGCCTCACTTAACATATTTAAATCATGTTAATTGACTGATGCAGGGTGCCAAATAAGAATTAAACCTCTGGAGGTATGTTTTACTCAACAGCCAGGTGAAACAATACAAATTTCTTTACTGACTGTTCTTGAGTATAATTACTTGAAAATTATATTTAAGGATAATATATTAATTTAACATGTCAAATAAATTTAGTTTCATTCAAAAACTCAAAACAAGAATCAAACATAAAAAGTGTGTTCCAGATATAGACTGTGGCTTGTGCTTGCTTTTCTCTGACACTATTTTTAAGGTATATTTATTGAGAACAAAGCCTAAGTTTGCTTTGATATTTCTTGTCAAAAGACAAATCTTGTGGTTTTGTAAGATCAAAATCAAAGATGGGTATCCATATATTCAACATCATCTCTAACAGATGAGGTTTCATCACACATTTTAGGAGGAAACGTGTGTGTGTGGCAACAGGATCTCACACACACAGACACACCCTATCAATCAATCAAGTATGTGAAGGTAAAGTTTAAGTCAACATAGCCTGCATTAATTTTTTTTATTTTTTTTCCACACATTGCAGATATAGAAGCACATTTTTTCACAAACATTGAACCTTCATTTCTCTTCTGTCCACTATCCTAGTTATTCGCTCTATCATTTTTTTTCACACATTGTAGATATAGAAACACAATTCTTCACAAACATTGAACCTTCATTTCACTTCTGTCCATTTTCCTAGTTATTCGCTCTATCTGAGCGAAAGAAACATCCATCAAAGTGCTGATAGATAAACAACCTTCACACAAGTATGCACACAACTATAATTGTCGAACACATTGTTAAATGCGTCAAACCTTGACCAAGAAATAAAATCTACAGGGACCTAGCCCGATGCAGCTGTCAAACTGGCAAGCTTCGATTGTAATCAAAGAAAACTGCAATGTTAACCATGTGAGACTCACCTATCCGCACTGCAAAAATCTCTTTTTCCCCTCTCTATGCTGCTTTGCGGTCCTCTAGGCACAAACTTGGCAGAAACTGCAAAGACCTACAAATCTATCCGAAGCAGGGCAGCTGTGCAATGTTCTGTTTTTCATTACATTTAAATGAATAGCATCAATGTGTACCCACGACCCAAAGTGATCTAGTTAATTAATTCGGTACAAATTAATAAGGCCCACATTTTAAAATCCTGCATAACTGGATAATCACTTGGCAAAAGTCAACACGCATGCAATGATGCTGCACGTGTGGATGAATGCCGAGAATGTAAACAGAAGTTGTCTCCCAATTGTCCTGTGCAAAACAAGTAAGAAAAACTTTTAGGCATTAAAAACAAACTATAAAAATTGCTCTTGTGAAGGCACACCAGCACATACTGTGTTGAATTTATTTGATATCAAAGCCTTTAAAAGGACAACAATGCTCAATTGTGATTGACACTGTCCATTCATAACTTAATTTTAGTATCATTGCAACTTTTTCCCTCATAATATGGTGTCCTTATTGTCCTTAACTTTGCTCTCTAAGACATTTTATACTCATAGTTACTATTGTTTATTGTTTACGCGTGGTTGTCATCACCGATTCATGCGTATACTTTTGCTCTGCTTTTCTGCATTAGTGTAAGTGTGTGTGTGTGTGTGTGTGTGTGTGTGTGTGTGTGTGTGTGTGTGTGTGTGTGTGTGTGTGTGTGTGTGTGTGTGCGCGCGTGCGCGTGTGTGATTATGTGTCAGACCACAATGAAAAGCATATAATCCGGTGCTATGGGCAATATCAACAGAGGAACGACTGCGCTAAAGTAGGGCATGCTTCCCTTCCACATACACAAGAGCACACGCACACACACACACACATACATACACACGCAGTCACGGCATCACCAGTCCACCGTGGGGGGAAAAGCATTATTTGACAAACCATTCAAATGAATTCTCTTTGCTTCTGAGAGAGCGCCATAGAAGGCACGCTTTAGATGCAGGAAATGAGCATCAGGAGAGAGAACCCCTTCCCCTCTATGTTCTGTCCTCTACCCTCCTCTTCCCCCTCACATCAGCCTGTCCCCTGTGTCAGGTGCAGCTTAGAATCCCCTGACACGTGTCCTCTTCATGCAGGTAACTCTCTGTTGGTGTGTGAGCGTGTGCTGTATGCGTGTAAGTGACTATGCGCTGCAACATCCGTGCGGATTTCTGACAAGGTGTGAACATTGAAAGCCTTTAAAGTCGGATGCATACCCCTAAAGGCTGTGCGGCAAGGGCACCTTTGCAAACTCTGGAAACACATATGCACCTAACCATATTCACACATGTCTACATGTCACAAACATGACAAAAGCACATGTTGGCACCTTTGCTTCAATTCGAATGAACAGACGTTGTCATATATTGGTGTGTGTGTGTGTGTGTGTGTGTGTGTGTACGCACGCATGCATGCACACACACACACACACACACATATATCATTTCATCTGGATTTTTGGTCATCAAGCTAAGATTTATCTGGGATTTTTTTTCCAGAGGTAAGAAATGTCCTTAATGGAAGGCTCATTTGTTCTTTAGGTTGCAGCAGCACCACCAGTAAGACTGCACATCCCAAGTACCCGTTTTGAATGTTATTACTCCATTAAATGGCCGCAGTGTAGTTATTCACACCGTTAGAGTGGTTTAGATGGGGAATCCAATAAGCTTCAAGGTTGCAGGTACTACAATTAAAATGCCTTCAGTTTCAAGAAAAGGTTCATTTTGTACTTACTAAATGAGCAAATGCGCTCAATCTGCAGGATTCCAATTATACTAACACTAACACTACCCCTCCCCCGTCTGTCTCTGTATTGTTTTTCATTTGGCATTGTGACAATACAAATCCACATGCTCAGTCAGCAGTTGAGAGTTTATTTATGAGCTAATTCATGTTGGTAACAATCGCAATTAAGTCTGTTTTAAAAATGTCCAGGAGGATTATTGACTGACAAATTACATAATTGCGCAAGAGTTGATGTACATAAAGATAGAGGATACAGATGGTGTCTTCATAGTCTGAAATAAACATTAAACTGAAAGGAATTTTAGTGGCAGGAATCCCAGCAACTGATGATGTACGTCCAACATCATTTAAACATAACTATATAGTTAAAGATTTAAAAGAGGAGTAGACAATGTAATTCAGGACTAGAAGTGACAATTATTTGGTGAGTTGAAGCTTTTTCTAGTGATGATAGTAGAAGTCATGTCCAAACTGTCATGATAACTTTGGCCTTAGATGAACATAAATATAAACATTAAAAAAAAACATTTTCAGGGCATGAAAAACATTTTAGTTGTTGCTTTTAATGATCCCATTAACAGGCTTGGGTTTTCTAACTTTTTACATCACTACATTGGACTTTATCTTCGTTCCATCAGCAATTTTTCAATTTCTCTTGCGCTCATCTGTATCGACTTTTTTGATGTCTGTCTCTCTGCCTCACCATCTCTCTATCTCCCGCTCTCTTTCCACACACGCATACACAAAACACCACACGTAAAACCACTTCACTTCAACATTAATTTGTGAACATTTGTCAAACATTGTTCAAAAGTTAATCAGCACTTACCAAATCATTGTTTCTCAGTTCAATCCCCGGATTATTCCATGCTGTGTTTCTCTTGACCTTTGTGTCTACTCTTTCCTGGTGTTCCCCCTCTGTTTGTTTGACTACATGTGGCAGCCTCCCCTTTAGGATTAAAAGGCTCATAAAAGTGGCTAGGTCTTCTTGGCAGCCATTCCATTTTTTAGTGACTTTGTAATAAATTGTTCGACATTTCAGCAAACAGATTCAGCTGTTGTAATATGGACTATTTTTCATATTTATGTAGTGTTATTTTTTCTTTTTAAGAAAACATTAAGTTCTTCAAAATGCACTTTGGATATTTTCAAAAATTTTCAACGCCCGCCCCAAGCTGTTACCTTGGAAGGAGCATCAACATTTAAATTAATTTAATATAATAAATTATAAAGAAAATTTTCCACAAAAAAAAGTTCGTTTTTACCATCATCGCTTGCAGTGAAATCATTTACCTACTCCTGAGAAAGAACTACACAAACTGAAATGACTTCTTTTGTTCGAATTGTGACGTGTTTTTGATCAACATTTAATGACATTTCTTGATCAATAAAACTTTCTCGCGAGAGAGAGTGTGCGCAAGACGTAAAGCTTGTTCTTCAGGACATTGCTTTATTCTCCAGTGTGTGTTCCAATTCAAAGATTGCACATAAGAATCTGATATATTGCCCAGTGGAGCGGAACTAGAGTTTCTTGGATGTGAGGTGTGCAGCAGTGGCTCTCCAGTGAAGTGATTGTATTAACACTAAAGTGGCAGCTGTAAAGGTCTGATGGCCCGGGCCAGTAACCCTGCCAGGAGAAGGCTCAAGATGCCATCTCCTCTGCCTGCCAACATCCAATCTCCATTTGCTTTTAGTAGTAAATACCTTTACAGGATCACATCAATCTTCCCGGCTTTATGTTTTCAAGCTAACACACAACCTCTACACTTAAAACACATTCCGTTTTTATCTCTCCTTTCCTCGTCCTCCTCCATATCAGCAGCCTCATATTTGCTGGCATGTGACTATAAAATAAACTTTTGCGTACAGAGGGGAAGTTTTTTGCAATGTAGCGATTTTTGATTAAAACGAATGGAAAATGAGCATTTTTGAAGCTTCTTCCTAAAATATTCAATGTAGGTGTGTTTCGTGTGACAAATCAGCCTGACCGCTCCATTGAATTTGTCAGCCATCTATAATCATTTCAGAGTGATGTGGCAAACGAGTGTGCCATGAGAGATCATCAGAGTTTAAGGACAACTCATTAAATAACCTCAAAAAAAAAAAACTCAACACCTACTCGCACACAAGTCAAGCAAGGAATAGAATGTTCTAATTTTTCACAATACAAACAGCCTACACATCCAAATTTGACATTTCAATACACCCACTATACTGTAAGCCAGTTGCCTACCATTCATACAATTTGCATATTAAATGCTGGGGGAAAAAAAACAGGCTATCTGAGTTTGTCGGAAAACATGCTCATGAGTTTGCACACTTTTTGGGTGGTGAGAAAGAAGGAAATAACATAGCAGAATGACAAATGGGAGAGATATGGCTGGTGCTAATATAAGACCCTGCACTCATGTTTATGGATTCACTGACAAGCCATTATTGACAATAGTCTCTGTCGACAGACTCAAAAAAAAATGTTATGCTGCATCATTATTAATGTTGTCAAGAAAATAATGGTTTCCAGTAGTCAAAATGCAATGCAATACTTATTCAAAAACCAACTTGAGGAAAATCCTTTCATGACTAAAACCATGTGAACAACTCTTAAGATTTCATTTTGAGGAGATGAAATTTCACAGAAAACATCATTTTCATTTTGGTTCACTAGGCAGCTGAGTAGTACTTTCTAAGTGGACGTTATAAAAAGAAATGTTATTTACCAGTGCAAGTAACAGTAATGAAGATAACTTCTTTTGATTTTCGCATGTTCAATAAAGTGCTTCCTCCAATAAATTCTTTTTAAAAAGACGGTCTTTGGGAGTGTTTTCTCACTTTTTCCTCCACCTTGATGTAGCTGAAACAAACATATCTGAACTTTCAGGGTGTGATTTGATATTCACACCAAGCAAACACCCAAAGGAAGGAGGTGGGAGGTGGGGGTCGGATAAATCCCGGCTCAGATGTTCTAAAAATGATAGGCAGCCATTCTGTCAGCCTGTTAGTCAGCCAGTCAAGCAGTGCGGAGAAGAGCGCCAGGGGCGTGGTATTTAAATGCCCGTGCACATTATGTCTTATGATGTACACAGTTTTGAAATGCAAAGCAGAAATCAATTGCTATGCCTAGCGGATTGAATTAAATAAGGATGAATTCAGGTTGCACTCTCGATTTGACTGTGCCTTATAAACTCCTCCCCTGGCACGATGGTTAAATTAAAAAAAAAAGTGTATAATGTCATCACCGATTTATCTGTGAGCCTTCCTGTGTGCAGTTTGTATTGGTGTTCTGCATATTGAATGCAACAAAATGAACTGCCAGGCTGTGTGATGTCGAAAAGACCTCATTTCATGCAGCATCAAAGGTGTAACTCGTGTGTAGTATCCGGTTTCCTCTTCCTTTCCCCTTGTCCTTTTTTTTTTGTAGTAGCTCATAGCTACACTCTTTTTGTAAAGAGAGAACCAAGTAAGTGGACTTACATTCCAAGCAGAAAGGTGTCTAAGTACATTCTCTTGATTAAGCGCATCTTTGAGGAAGAACCCTATACTCTTGTTGGCCTGACAGAGTGTAAGTAAGCTAAAGTAAATTCAATGCTACGCGAGTAAGTAAAATTTAGGGTGACTTGATTTAATTTGATTTTAACAAATCAATTGGGAGTTTAAGATCAGGGGATGTTTGAGAATAATTGTCAATTTTTTGGATATGTGAAGCCCTTTGAGACTTGTTTGTGATTTAGGGCTACATAGATAAACTTGACTTGACTCGACTTAAAAAACTAAAATACCTGTCCAGTTGTCACATTTATAAATAAAAGTGTGTACAAGGGTGTGTGCAATGTGGAATAAGCAATTTAAGGGATCAAAATAAGGATTATGTGTGTCAAAAAGACAAACTTGAGACAAGTTAAGCAAATCTCAGATGAAGCACAGCCTTAGTTTTTCTATTAACCAGTGGTTCTTAACCTTTTTACCTTTTTGGAGGTACCGAACCCCATCAGTTTCATACGCGCATTCACCGAACCCCTCTTAAAGGGGGAGGGGGGGGAATGACATACCAGCTCTGCCGAACCCCTGAAGCCAACACACCGAACCCCTAGGGTTCGATCGAGGTTAAGAACCACTGCTATAAACGAAGTGTCAAAATGGTGTCTCGGCTGCTTTTCACCTTTGCTTCTCCAACTCTGCTTTCTCCCATTACATCTCTCCTCGGTGCTGTCTCTTAGCATTAACAGGTGTTTAGTGCAGTAGGAGGCCCGCTGACCTAAATATACTCATCACTCCTACCGCAGACTCCTGCTGAATCACTTCCAAGAAAGCCCCCAGTGACCCTCTCTGTCACTTTCATTCAGTATAACGTCAGACTTTTTAGGCGTTAGAAGGTCCACTTGAAAAATTAATAAGCAAGTACATTATACGCTGCATCCTAAACAACTCTTCAGTCAAGGAGAAAAAAAATCTCACTCTTACATTACATTCTGGCAACTGACGCTAGTACACATGGATGATTTGCCTAACAACAAGTACATTGGGTGTTTCACAAGAGTTGACTGAAAGGTATCATAATCCAATTCACTTTTAGAGCAAATTAAATGTACTCAGGACTGCTGCCAGTACTTGCCTTGGAGGAAGCTTGGAAGCAGGACATACAGATCACACCTGGAGTTTGCAAGATGGACCTAAAAGCATGCCAGCTTGAAAAAGTCAGAAAAAAACTTCTTGGCAAACAATTGTCAAAGGCTGAATTTACTCTGTTTAGAAATTGTGATCAATCGTGTTCTTTTTGTAAGGGGTAAACATTCATTTTGGTCCTGAAATATCGGTTCCTAAATACTGACAAGAATGGTTCAGTCAATCTTTAGAAGGGCCTCAAAAAGAGTCCTGCCACTGCCATTGTGTGTCATCAGGCTAGTGTATTTCTCTAAAGTCAGGTTAGATCAATTCACAAGCAAATGATGACGGTGCTTTTAGCCTCCTTGCTAGTATTGTCCTATTTCTACGTATATTCAAAACAAAAAATGCCTGCACACATTGATATTAGCATGGTCTACAGCTTCCTAACACTTTGCGGCATACTTGTCATCGACGCTATGGTACATGGCATTTAGTTAAGAGAGTTACTCATGCGAGTAGACATCGACTTAAGCGTGCTTGCTAACACCCGTCCAGAACATGTACATATGCACGCACGCACACACACAAAACCAGCATCCCTATGAGTGCTTACTATTTAAAATAAAGGGCTTAAATGTGGGTGCTTATGGAAGATACTAAGCTCATGAAAATAATTCATATATACGTGCATACAATACAAGTATACAAAATGTCAGTTGGGGAGCATTCATGTCTTTTTCCCCCCCTCATCTTGTTCAACTCTTAACATCATGTGGAAATCTCGAACTTTGTGATGAGCTGGTGACAAGTGGAAGCAGCTTAGAGAATTATCAAGAACACAATACGATACAGGCAGACGGACAGACCTACCAACCACAGAGAGACTTAGTTCGACTAGCTTTAGCATCTTCCTTGTGTATTTGTGCGTGCTTACATGTGTGTGTTTAAGTCTTTCGTTGGCCCCGGGTCTCTTTGTTGGCGCGCTTCTGTGCCTCCCTCCTTACTTCAACCCCTCAACTCGACCGCCCTACCTTCGTCCCTCCCCACGCTCCCTCGCTTCGTGTCGCTCTTTGCTTCCCTTGCGGTAGTCTTGGATTAGTTCCATTGCCTGGTTATCTAGTGTTGGCCTATTTTTCACAAGACAGCATTGGTTTTACACTGCACTCACAGGAAAGAAGTGATGAAAGTTTCACTGTGCAAACATACTTCTGAAGTTGTGACATCTTTGACAAGTTAATTTGGGATTGTAATCAGAAATGAAGAGTAAAGCAATCTCTGCTCACATGTGCACGCTACCTCTGTCTTAACTTTGCTATGTTCTGTCTTCCCCAAACAAAGACACTCCCAGAGGACCCCCAAAAAAGAAGGCAGCATGAAAATCAACATTTGTTTTTATGGAACCAAACTACTGAAGAGTCAGTCATTCACACCCCCACCAAGCATACTGCTGTCATATGAAGGCATCCACACAGCAATATATAACTCGAGTGTGTCCGGACAACATTATCCATCACAGAAGTTAGTGATCTGACATTTTTCTCGACATAAGTCAGTGTAGTAGTATAACATGATTTTCTAGCACACGACAAGGTCATCAAATCATTACCAATATCCTAAAACATTTTACTAGCATAGCTTAGACATGCATTCTTTAGCAATAAACTACATTTTAAAAAGAGCTGAGGAAAATTTGGGTCCCCACTTAAAGATGCCCTTTTAATAATTCACAGTGTGTAAGCATGAGCGATGGCGGCAGTAAAAAGTGTCTACGGTCAGCTGGATTTCACTCAAATGCATTTGATTTTAGTGGCGACAAGCTACAGAGTAGCAATTGAAGAGTAACTTTGAAACATCTTCCTCAGCATATTCTTAAGTGTTGCTACCTGTCCTTACACGTCATGTTCCAATAAATCAAAGTTTTACATCAACTCTTCATTTCTCAATCCAGGAGTAAAAAGGTTTGTTGGGAATTCAATGGTACAGTCCCGTTAGTCCTTTTTAAGTTCAGCAAGCACAAGGTGGATCTTGGCTATTCTGTTTCACAAACAAATAGGAAATAAAGATGTGCGCACTGTTGCCATCTTTCATCAGCGTGAGTAGGATGGAGGAGATTTACTACTGCTGATGCACAGCTGGGGCCGCCGAGGAGAAGCCTCAGATGTCAGGTCCGCCCGTCTTTCCTACGAGATTGCAAAATTTCCCCACATAAGGTCTGAGGACAGTTGCACGGCTGTCTGCAAGAGAAAGATAGAGCCGAGCTCCTCTCTGAGAACAAAGGAAGGAATTCAAGCTCCTATTGCTTTCCTCCGAATGACCACAAGCAATGGGCTCATGTCAGTGTTTCGACAAGGCAGGTTTGAAGTTGCACAACAGAGCACCACTATTCCCCCCACACACACAGCCATATGTAGCTAGAAACAATCATACAAACATTTGTGATTTTAAAACTCGACGTCTGGATTGCTGAAGTTAATTTGAACTTGCTTGCCCACGGTAACTTGGGACTTTGCTTGTGACTCCCACATAAGTACCTTACACCCATCTTGACATGTAAAAATAATCATCATAGGTAATTATAATCATAATTATCATGATTAGAATGAAATTGCTGGTTTCAGTGAGTCGAGAGGAAAAAAAAGTGGAGTCAAAGAGCATCAGCTGTGAGGGATTTGAAAATTGCTCCGAAGGGCCAAGCACAAGTGAGCTGCTGGTACACTTCACTCTCTTGTTGTCTCGACACAGCTGGACTTCACTGGAGGCTGTTGGCACAGCTGTCAACTCACCTTGTGTGGGGACTGCAAGTAGGGTAATGATTGTGCCAACAAGCTTCATGACACACACGTACACACGCACGCACACATATGTGATTTTTTTTTAGTTCTTATATTTCATAACTATAATAGTATTAAATCATAATTCAATTAATTCATTTCTACAATGAATCAGGGGGACTTGTTCCATGCTGTTGTCATAAGTATAAACGAACCACAATGATATATGTCATAAAGGTCCCTCTGCACTAACCACCCATGCAACAACTTAGACCTGCTTTAAGTGAATCTAAAATTTAGTCAACTTGCACGGGGACAAAAATGAAAATGCACACATTTTTATCTCAAAAGCAATCTACTTGTCAAGTAGAAGTGCAGCTCTGTTTGCCAGAAAGCCCAGTATGGTCTTTTTTCCCCCTCACAGATAAATATAGATTACACTGTTTCACTGACTCATAATGAAGTTTATTTTTTTTTAACATAAACCTAAGTTTTAACTGTTTGTAGTAAAGAGGTCTCGTTTGATAAGAGGGTCTAAAGAGCATTGCAAGAATATCTTGGTGAGCAAGCAAAGCATAGCTACACTATCATTATCATTTGAATTATTAGCCAGCCGATATACTCTGTGTGGATAAATAAATGTATTTTCTAGAAGCTCAGTAAAGTCAGCAGTCCTTTTTTCCTCCTCTGGGCAAACCACTAAATAGGTATTCTTCTCACTCAGAGACATAATAAAGCTGCTGGATATAACGTTTTAACAAAAAAATAACACTGTTATCCAAAACTGCACCGGCAAGCTCAAACACAGCAGTGTGTGCCTTCCCAGCTCATCCCTCCTACACACAAACTCTGTGATGAATAAAGCTCCCAACAGCAAGCCAACTCTGTGGACGCTGTTGTAACGACCCTTACTGCACTGCAACAAATCAACCAAATACCGACGCTGCCGGTTCAGCAATGCCTTTTAACTTGGTTGGCATTCTGGCCTGATCATCTTAATGATGACAACATTGGTGTATCGAGTTTATCTTGCATACAGAAAAAGTCCAATTTAAAGCTTACAAAGTACAAGAATTTGACTTACAAAGCAAATCACTTTGACCCATTTTCATTCTTTCAGGGTTAATATCTATGTATATCAAAACTGTTCATGGCCTGATTATGTTTTGTCACAAAAAAATAATGTTTTGAGATTTGAAAAATCATGTTGTGTACCAGGCAAAAGTTCACTACGCTATAGAAGTACTGGTCATTTTTCAAGAAAATATGCTTGAGAGTATTTTTACATTGTCTGTCTACATGTTGCGCCACCATTTTTGTTCAAATGTGTTTGTAATCATCTATGGTATTTGAATTTATTAGTTAGCATCAACAAACGTTACAATGTATTAATTAGCATTTCACAGGGGTGTGTTCAGCAAAGTCCATATCAGAACCTTTATCTCAAATGTTTGATTACAAGTCAAAGTCAGAAAAAGGCTAAATGATAGCACACATCTTGAAAAGCTTTCAACTCAGATCAGTTATATACAGTACCAAGACAACAGTGTGTGCATATATTTGAAACTGCAAATCAATTCAAGCAATATTTTAACTAATGTCCTTAATAATAATAATTTGAACCAATCAAATCAATGCACAATTTATTGCTAATCTTGTATTTATGTAAACTTTGTCCGTCTCCATTCAGCTTCAAAAGGAGATCGTGCGTAACAGAAAATGTGTCTTATTGCATGAGTTGACACCTTTAATCAAGTTAGAGTGACAGCATCAACAGAAAAGATCACCACAAAAAGAATCAAATATTCTAACCTCATTTTTAAGTTCCCAGGCGAAGGTTGTCCATCATATACAGACACCATATCAAAGTCTTCCTCCAGTGCAAGCGTGACGAAGGTGAGCTGGATCCTGTTTCGCTCCCCTGTTATTATCAGCCATGTACAGTTGGCATAGTTGGGATAGCCGTGGGGGAAACCAGGCGATTCTATCGTTCCGTTCAGGCCTTGGATTACACCACCACATGATTCGGCTAAAGGGAAAAAAAGAACACACAAAATCAGGACATTTGTGGCTTTTGGTATTCAAATGGGATTTCAATTGTTTCATAGTTCACACAGATACAGTCAAAGCCACATTCTTCAAAGATTTTAGGACATCAGAAAAAAATGCGTTCTTCAAGTTTCTTCTATCTTCTTATTACCGTGTGTTGAGTTTAATTCATTCCACTCCCCCAAATAATTTCACCTGATAAAACCCTACTCTAATGACAATTAAATAGAACAAAGAATAACATCTTTTATCTTTTTTTCTTCAATTAATTGGACATTGTGTTGCTCCTTTTGGTATAAACGCCTTGGCTACCAGGTAGTAGTATAATGCAGACTGTCACAATTGCTCTGTAAGACAATATTATTGCTGTTCTTCCCAGAGAATTAAAAAACTATATACTTTGAGTATTGTTATATTAACTGTCTTCATGTGTTGCTCCAACATTTGTGTTCAAATGTCTGCTGCCTACACCGGGCCACCATAGTAGTACATCAAATTTAAGATAAGCAAACATTCTTGGGAAAACTAGTAAATCTCCGTCATTCAAAGCACCATTGTACGTAAAATCCATAAATTCAAAGAATATGCAGCGCTAAAAAAGCAGACACCAGCCGCAAAGAAATCATACAATTAGCCCTGATTTCCGAGCATTTAGGGTTCATTCAGTGGCTTTTCATCAGCTGGGAGCTGCAAATCATTCCTTTTTTCCCGTGTACATGGCACAATGATTGTCGCCACTGGGGGGGGGGGGGATACAAACGTTGGACTCGGACTTGAAATTGGCCTCGTGGAAATTAGTCAATGTGAGTGTGTTAAGTCACACGAGATGGAACCCAGCTGCCCCGCAACCCTGAAGACAATAGATGGTTTGGAAAATTCATTGATGGATGGAAGGACTTTACCAACAGACAGTATATACATTATATTAGGTTGGACTATTGGGGCTTTTTCGACTGCCGTGGGGCAACAGCCGTGCTTTTGCATATACGTCAATTAGAGGTTTTATGTAATCAAATGTGGCCTGAAAGCAATGTCGTGGGATTTTGAAGATAAAGCTACATCGTCCAGTGCAGTAAGTGTGCAATGAATGAAAGGCATTTAATTTGTAAGACAGTACAGTAATAAGGTGCCTGTGCATGTGCATGTGATTATTCTTGAGAAATTCAGGCCTGATGAAAACTAATCAGTCAAGTTAATTGACAAGTGAATCATGTAACGTTCAGGAAAAGACTGTGCAAGTCCAGGTTTCAGCACATTGCTGCAAAGGAATAAATGAGCAGTGCAAACACATGCAGAGGGCCAAAACAACAAATAACAGGAACCCAATTAAGACATCAGGATGTGTTCTATGACCAATGTTTTGCCAGCATTTACAAAGTATGATCGTTTATCCCCGTTTGCCTTCATCTCTCATTTCCTGCTGCTCCCCTTAAGAAATACTTTGTACATTTTTATCCTGACATCGCTAGAACGTAGAAACATACATCAATGTGTTTCTAACGTGAAAGTCAGCAGTAGTTCTTTGTCAGATTGATTCATTAAGCTTTTATTGTTGAGAAAACCAGCTCATGTCTACAAGGACAAGCTCCAGTCACCCAAACATTTACAAGCCATGTCTGAGTTTTCAATTTTGTTGTTGTTGTTTTTTGAAAACTTGTTCCTTGCAGGTGTACCAGATGTTTCCACTTGCCCGAAGCAGCCCAAACCGCACATAACTACACGCTGGCAGCGAGTACAACAACAAAACACGTGCAAGAGCCATACATGCGCACACAAACAAACATCAAACCATCTGGAGTGTCTAGATTCATTTCAGATTGTTCTCCGCCGTCTTTCCAACCCAATTCACCTCTCCCTCACAGCACTTGTTATGTATGTCTTTCATTAAATCTCCAGTTGTCTCCCTCTTCTGTCCTCACTCTTTTCCGCTGCCAGATCCCAACATTGAACAGATGGGATGAGTAGGACTTAGCAGATATTTGCATCACATCACATAACATATTGGAGCAACTTACTTGGAAGAGTGCAATGCTTTGGTGAGTTCAACCCAACTCATTTTTTCATGCTTAGAAATGTTTTGTGCACTGTAGCCTCTCTAATATGATGGCTGAAAAACCATATGCTTGGCTCAATAACAGCAATGTACTTTGTCCGGGTGAGCGAGAGGCTTTTTGAAACTGCACATGGATAAGGGAAAGAATGAAACACTCAATCGTTCATTTGTTTTAATGTAAGATAGCCTGCAACAGAAGCTCAAAGGGCCCCCAAAAAAACACAATTCCAGGATGCTGGTCGACCAATTTGTACACTTTTTACATTCATGCTCATTAACTATATCCATTACATTTAGCGCATGTCAGTGGTGAACACAGTGGAGTACCTGCTATATCATGACTTAAGTTACAAGCACTCTACAATAAATGAAGCGAATCTATACTGAAACCAACCACCAGAGAAACGCAGCAAGCTAAGTTACAATAATAAGCTGCAATAAATAGTACATTTAATTTTAATTGATGATTTATTCCCTTCACAGACATGAAGTTGTTTACAACAACAAAAAAAATGTTTTTATTGTTTGTTGGAGGCAAACAAATTGTTACTGTTCCATTCATGGTTGGGGCATGCCTTCACAATATGGAGCTTAAATAACTGGGTTTTCCACAGCAACTTGCAAAAAGCCTTGTTGCATGAAAGCATGATGCCGACTTAGAGGAGAGAAAAATGTCTCCAATTGTCCAATTGTGGTCCTTTCAACGGCCTGAGGATGAAATGATGAAGGCAAATATCCACAAGCACGTTCCCTCGCCTTCTTTACTGGAGCAGAAACATGTCAACTATTAAGACAGAGTATGTCGACGTGTTGTGATGTGATTTGACATACATGTTTGCAGTAGTAGAAACAAACAGACACGTGTGAATCCACACAGATGCACGCAATTCTAACATGTGCAAACAGTCCCACTGTGTCAGTCTTCATTAAAGCGCCACACTAAATCATGTTGCCTTTGATTTATATCTCGTGGGCTTTGTATTTTTCTATGGCCTATTTAATGTACTGTCTTTTATCTAACACAGAGCACCAATGTATATCACTGGATTCCTTATACAGGGAACAAAATGCAATCATTTCTGGCTATAAAGTTCTAAAGTCTCACTCATTAATGGAGAGGCGTCTATGTATATATGCTTGTGAAAGTCTCAGTGAGCAAAGAGGTGGTGCACTGAAGTAGAACTCGACCAGAAGGTCCCCGGTTCATAAATCAGTCGATGTCCACCTCGTTCCACGGCACGCTAGGCCACAAATCAAACGCATCTTTCCAAGTTAAGCTGCAGTGAACTATTGGCTGCAGCCATTCAAGGGAAGCTATAAAAGAGGAGGAGTCTTTTGTATGACATCTTTTTTTTTGTTCTTTTCCCATCCTCCTATTTGTATAATCTCACAAACTGTGCATTTCTACCGTCTATCTGGCCATTCATCTACTGTATGTCCTTCCCTCATGTGGTGTCATTAGGATTACCAGCATCTCCTCCTCCTCCTCCTTAAACAAGCATCATCTACCTCTGTCCTCCACTCACCCCGTGGCTCTCTTTTTACCAAAGTTGTTTCAGGATTAGCGCGACTAAATCCCTCCCTAAATGTCATTAGGCTTTTCAACCTGGCTTCTTTACTGTTATTGTAATATCACATTGTTCTACGCTCTCTTTCGGTGTGATTATTTCTGTTGCACTGCATCCCTTCTTATCCCGCTCGAGTGTTAGCGTGTTTTCAAGCCACCCACTCACCTCCTATATTTATCCTACCAGGAACAAATACCACACCCTCTCTGTCTGTCTTTCTAGCCATTGCCATCAGTAGAGCTCCCTGCCGACCCAATGTCAAACAAGTGGAAGTAAACAGGGCTGTAGTTAAATTGAATCCTCGCCAGAACTTTGGCAGTGGAATAATAGAGCATGTTTTGGTGAAAACTTTTCAACCTGGTTGAACTCACGGATCCAATTTTCCCTCAAAAAAGAGCAAACTATGTGGCTTATTGCTATTTGTTTGATGCAAAATTATGTTTCAAGATAGAAGACATACCCAGTTACCGTCACCATGGCAACTAAGGAAGGAAGAGATGAGACATGTATCATTTCGCACACTCTCATGGGAAGTATTGAGACAATGTCCAGAATAAATCCCAATGACTGTCAAAAAAAACAAAAAAACGCCTCGGACGGACAATAGCAGCAATAGGTGAGATGGATGACGTGTACGTGTGTGTGAGCCTGTGCGTCTGCGAGTGTTTGAAAAGAAAGAAAAAAAAAGACATGATCAAAGAAGCAATTAAGTATGAAGCCAGGACGTGCGCGGGTGAGAATTGCGTGTGATTGCGTGATAGCACCATTTGTATCTCTGTGTTTCTGCGTCAGCAGGAGAAAATACAAGCTTCATTTTTCTTCATTCTTACTTTCTGAGAAAGGCACCACTCTGTAATCAATCCGCCAACAACCTGCAATTTCAATGCTTTATATTTTCCATGATGAATGGGAATGTACTTGGATGCTCAAAAACAAAGTGCAAACACAAAATACAAACACAACTTGAAGAAAAACAATTATTTTAAAGTGAACAGTGGCCACCACTGCTACAACAGTGAAGAAAACAAAGAAATGCACAAAATGCTTTGAGTTTTGTTTTTTAAACAGTGATGGATGTGCTTTTCACTGAAGATATTATTGTCTCTTGATTTTTTATAGCCTAACGTCATAAATCCATTATTTCTATGTGCTTCACCAGTTTCAGCAAAACAGAGCTCACTTGTTTGTTTGGTGCATTGGGAGCTGCAGTCATTCCGCCGATGGTCGAGCTGTGGGCGGTCTTATGGCGTGATGGCCAAGTGGGAGTGTGGGACCTCCATTGAGTGAGCAGGTTAACCATTTAAGGGGTCACGCAGTTACAATAACCTACACGCCTGAGCCAAAATGGTGAGGTACATGCGGTTATTTGTCAACGGCTGCACCAAGGGAGGCCCGGGGAAACATATTTAAACCTCAGAGTGAGGCAGCAGAGTCAGACTTTAGCTGTGGGGTGTTATCAAGAGAATTGAGTCAGAGAATAGATGAGAAATATTCTTCTTTCAACTTTCAGCCAGTTGTCTTTGAGTAGAAGCTTGGGAGTGTTACTTGCGCAACCAATGAGACTATTTCATCTTACATCATCATTGGATTGTGGCGAAGCTTTCAACATGCACTTAAACAGAAGTCTACTTTAAACTTTACATCGAATGTGAAGCATGTAAACCGTATAATTTTTCCAATGCATTTTTTGTTTTTACCTCATTCACTACCAGCCCAGTTAAAAACTACATTTTTACATCTATAGTTGTCAATGGCAGTGAATGAGTTAATAACTGATGTCAAGTTGATCTTATAGCATCTTTAATTGATGACCTGAGTCCAGAAAATGAGTGGTGAACACAGCATGAGACCGCGATGGACATTCTGGCTCTCCTTAAAGTCAGAAGTATCATAAAAGAGGATACGCGCTAATCGGCGATAGTGGCAACTGATGTGACTTTGTAATCACCCTCCGCAGCACGTACACCAACCCGCAACATTAATGGACAGGTATTACAAATAAAAAAATAAAATGTATATTTAATCTTAATGACAAAGTATTGCGGTGAAATTAACTGTATACCTCAGGTCTACAATAACCTGTATCTTTGGCAGACGCAACCTCTGTGAAGGCATACTCCATCACAATTGTGTTCATAATGAGGTTCTACTCTGGCTGCCAAAGTGTCAATTAGATGCATACTCTTACTGTGGAAACAGAAGAGATTGTTTGTGAAAACAAGAGCTAATCATTGTGAGTTTTGTGGTTACATGTCTCTTGCTTTTGTTGTTAACTATCTTTTGAATTACAACCTAAATGGGGAGATTCACAGCTCTAATTAGCCAGTCGTCATCGGGAAAAGGCATTATTGCGGACAGCTATAATCACACAACTCATTTAAACATTGTCAGTCAATCAATAGATCTTTATAAAATAATTTTCGTACAAAAGTCGGAACTCACTTTTAACCATTCTTCCCGCCACTCGTTTGCAGGAACACACATTTGCATACACATCTCAGTTTCAGAACATTAAGTGCACACTTCAAATACACAGCCAAAGGTTGATTAATAGTATACAGTAAACCATATACCGACACTTAATCCAATCCAAAAGGGACTAACTGATCACCTTTACAGCTTCAACTGCAGGATGAACAAGAAAACTGCTTACGCTACCTTGACAACTTGGGGGCGGAGCTACAGACAATAAAGAGACGCATCTTATATCACTCGTGGATGCTAATTCAAGCTATCTGAACTTTGATACTCTGATGCTCTTAGAGGTGCTGAGGTCCAGATTACAACACAGTGGAGACAGAGCTTTCCCTAAAGTGCCTTTTACACAGACTGTTCAAATGAGATTTTATCCACCGTTTTTCTGGGTCACTGTTCTGTATAAACAGCACAGACAAGGAATGGAAGCTCAAGCCATTCCTAAGTCAAAGCTGGGTTGATGCCGTGTGAATATACGAGGGTGCGCGGTCAGGAGTATGATCCTCACTTCTTCTGCCCTCTTTTGAAAAAAGCACCAGACATGTCGGCGCCTTTTGCACTGGCTTAAGGCTGGACTTTCTACGGCTCTGATGCGGCTAATTTGCAAGATCTCACTGTAAAACAGGCTTATTCCTGCCCTCTAACTGTGGAACAACTTTCTGCTCCATATTACCTCACAAAGAGTGGAGTTTTTATACTTTGCTTGACTTATGAAAAGGATGGATTTTGATATTTTGAAGACCCTTCTGTTTGTGTTACCTATTTTTAATGAATCCATCCATCCATCCATCCATGAGAGAATACTTGATTCTAAAAATATTCAACAGTGCCTGCCCTAGTGGTTATCATATTGTTGAGAGTTTGAATTGTTGTTTTCTACTTGGGGTTTTCACTGACGGCTTAAACCTTCACTTTCATATTCACAGCAAATTGCCAGTTGCAACAAAATTGCTGTGAAGATGAGTGGGAAAGTTTAAGGTGATAACTAAACAGAAGTTTGGTTTTGTATAATTGTGGTCATAGGACTCCGCTTACGTCATCATTCTATGAAGTGTTTTGGAAACGTTTTCCCTTCAGTCTCTCCTGGAGATGATCCTGTCAAAACCTCTTGGCTTTAGGTTTTCTCGCTAGAGCAGCGGTGTTCTGAGTCAATGAAGGGGAAACACACTCAAATACACAAAACCATCAAAGTGGAAAAGACGTGCCAATGAAAGTCATCGATGCCTCACTGTCTTGGCAATGCATTCGCTAAAAGAAGGGGGAAAAAAAAGAAAAACTAAGCAGTTTGCTCAATATTTGACTTCCCCTTGGGGTGAGCTAAAAGAAAAAGCGTATGAGTTGCATTCTTGAAAAGTCAACCTGTAAATTTGATAGAGCATAAAGTTGACACAAAAAGACACACACTGGCTTTTCCTTAAATGTACTGCAGCAAGAAAACAACAACAACAAAAACCAAGGATACTTTTCAGTCAAGGCTAAGTAAATATGAACTGATTTGAAATCCACTGAGTCAGCAATGTGCACAACATGTCAGGTTTAGCCATAGTAAGCACTCATTGCTATAATTTTGTTTGAAGTCTGCATGCACACGGCTGAGGTTTTGTGGTTATTGTCTGGTATAAACTGCAGCTTGGGTTCGTGCTGGCTCACAATAAACTTGCTGACACACACACACACACACACACACACACACTCGGAAGGTGAAAGTCACACAGTTTCATCATTTTCTGCTTCGTGTCATTTTCTTCATCTCTAATCTTCTCCTCAATAAAGTTATTTGTCCTCGACAGTTCAATCAATTTCATCCAACAATAATGTTTCTTTTATTGCAAAGCAATATTTACTTTCGGCTATTTGTCTGTGTAAGAGCATCAAAACAAAAACGAAAGGCTATTCTTTTTATTGTCTTGAGTGCCACACTGCTGTTTTCAATGCTTTAAAGAAATCAGTCTCTTTTGTTTTCTTGTTGGTAAAATGTCTTTGTTATTGTGATTGATATTTGTTGATTCATATTTTGGATTACATCACGCTTGGTTACGTGCATCGACAAAGACAAAATAAACCAGGTGTGTTTTTTCCCCCTTTCTCTTTTTTAGTCTGTAGAGGAGAAAATATAGATACCGTATTTCCCTGAAAATAACACGCACCATGATATGATACGTCGCAACAACAACAAACATGACAGTTGTATATGTATCATTCAAGCCCTGTTTAGTAAAAAGCAGCATTCATAAGTGAGGCCCACAGCTTAGAGCTCCAACATTTGCTACATGAGCAAGGCCAGGAACATAAAGCAAGCAAAGTAAATATTCATCTTAACACTGGCATGGCAAGATGGCCATTAGGTTCAAACTACTACTTTAGAATAAGCCACTGCTTCCTGCATCTTCATCACCTTTATATTCAATAGCCCAGATTCCACACTGAGTAAGTCAGTTTGTGAGTAAATTAAGACAAGCTCATCATTATTTCAGGATTTCAGTTTGTTGGTGAACCATGAGATTTATAATAAACAAAATGGTTGTCTTGGCTAAATGAAGAAGGGGGAAACGCTGGTTTAAATTGAGATGTAGCACGCAAGGTTTTATGAAAGAAAGCAGAGAAACCCTTGAAAGGAAAAAGGCCAGACAGGGTTGGAAATAATCACACTGTAAATTATTTAGCGTCCTTTCTCCGGGGAATTAATGGGGTTGTGTCAATTCTGGTATTTACCTAATTAGTTACACCTACTCTGGTGCTATGTCTTCTTCCAGCCAGAATTCCACTGGAGGCAAAGCTGACTTAGCAGGACTGCAAAGAATCCCTGCGTCACTATCTGTGGAGGTCTACTTCCTATTTTCCCTCCGCCTGCGTGGAGCTTATTGGTCTCTGCGGGTTTTGGGAGCTGGAGAGACAAAAAACGAGCAAGACTGATCGAGATGCTCTGCTGCACGATTTGGTGTCTGTGTGTTTGTCCCTCGGTGAAAACACTTGCTTTGCGTGATAAGAGGCCGGAGAATAGTCTGCATGTGTGTGGATCTCAATGCACAAATGTGGACAAATGAGATGCTTATACATGCATGGTATGGTTTGGATTTTCACTGCAGGTACACGCAAGTATATAAATCCAATTTAGTGCCTTTGTGTATTAATGCAAGTTATGAATAATAAATTACTTAAAATATGTTGTACGTGACTCAGAGGTTTAAATTAAGATACCATAACAGTGACATTCTACTGCGCTCGTAGAAGAAGGTGGCTGTGAGATGTAGATTTTTGGGGTTTATTAAATGCGTTGCTAGGCAACCTATTCAACTTTCAATTTGCAACTAAGAATTCCGTTATGAGCACGGTGTTCTGATTAAATAGCTTGTCTTGGATTTATTAAAAAGAGTGATTGCAAAAACGCACGCGCCTTCAAAGTGGCCTGGAGATGAGCAGTGCACAAGTCGCTAGTGATAACTCGTGAAATCACAAAATGTGACAATTTTCAAAATGAATGCCTATAGAATTCACATCTCGTGAAAAATCCACAATCCAGATATGAGGGCCACCCTCAGACTTCATGGGAATTTCGCCATGCCTCCAAAAGGCACAAGAACGCCACAAGGAATTTACTCAAAGGCAACTGGGAGTAATGCTCCACATTGAATTTTCTTAGAATAACCAAAAGGAAAATATCTTTTAATATGCACAAAGGTGCAGAAAAGGGGAAAAAAGATCAAAAGCAAAATATTTATGTGACTTTTAATTCCGAGAGGGGAACAAGGCAGATAACAAACAAGCAAGGATGAATTAAAACATGTCGAAGGAGGGGGCAGGGGGCGGAGCTCTTTGCATATTATACTTGTATACTGGCCCTTGGGGCTCTGATCCTCTATGCTATTCATCTGTAGGGATGTTGCTGTTTCACATGAGCTAGCAGGTTGTGCTTGGGAAAGTAAAACATGCACATATGCATACTGACATGAAAATACACTCACATATATGTAATTTTTTAAGGCTATGGGAAAACTTGGGGGCGGAGATGAACTGTAAGCTGGAAAACAAACAAGGAATGAGATCTTCCAATGTCATTGACACTCCTGAGAGCAAGACAAGCACAAGGTCAGACAAACATTTCTTGCAATATTCTCGGGCTCCTCTGTGGGCTGAAATATGTCTCGCCAGAAAATAAATTTCAAGTGCTTGTATTTGAATTTGATTCGAAAACTTGAATAAATGCATTGGAGAAGCTGAATTTGTCAACACACGCACAGTTTTGGTTTGAGTCGAACTGCTATTTTTGCATATTCCTATTTTACCGTTATTTTTGTTAGCTTATTTTCTGATTGTTCTTTCAAATTGTATTTATATTTGACCTTTCAAGGAGTCAAGGATATTTTATTGTTGTACCAACAAATGGCACCAAATAAATTCCCAAGGTCTGTTCAACGGCAGGAAAATCTGAATGAGCATGAGGCTATGGTGCTAGTTTTGAGTAGCTAATTTGGAGTCGTTGAAAAATACAACTTTTTAAAATCAGTAAATAATTATTTATACATATTCATCGTTCAATTTCCCCTAAATACCTTGAGTAGCTAATTTGGGGGAGTTGAAAAATACAATATTTTGAAATCAGTCAATAATTATTTATATTCATCGTGATTTCAATATGCCCTAAATAGCTTTGTGTGCTGAGCAACAGCAAACCCAGTTCTAATTTTGTTTCCACCATGCGCAAACAATGAGATCTTTAGGGAAACACTGAAAACAATTTCGCTTTTATGGCAGTTTTTAATTTCTTACAACCTGGGACAGCGGTGCAAAAACTGTAAAATGCCAGTCATTAGTTTGCATTATAATAGGCCACTGGAAACTCCCTGCTTATGACGTCATTGTTTCATTATGCTTATCTTCAAAAACTGCTTGGCAAGCAAGCTTTGTTTTGTGGACATTAGCAGTAAAGCCCTGTGGAGTCATCCAAACTATATTTAAAACCGAAGAAGTGTATATCAGAGTTGTTCCTCACCAGTAAACATTTTAGTGGGTGAACCTACAGATTTGTAGTTGCTACATGACTGCAGTTCAGTTTTTTTTCCCCTCAATCGGCGTCCAGGGTTTTGTCCGCCTGAGACATGCTCCAGCGGTACAGAAAGTGCATGGATGAATGAAGGTGTGTTTCTTTTCCTGCATGCTCCACAACCCAGGTCGAAGTTCGCAGGGTAACTTGCTGGACTTCCCCTGTGAAGGTTGTTTCTGAAATGAATTGTCATGTTCACAATGTCAACTTCAGTGCAGTATTGGTGCACTGGTGTATAATTTCCCACCTGCATGTTCTAGGCGATGTTTTTATTTGGAATGGCATCATGACCATATGAGTGATGGAACGACATGCTGGATATTGAAGTCAACGTGACCCTGTGTGGGTAGAGCTTTTCTGTATTCAATATTGAATTGGTTGTTCTGACCACACCATTGAAAATGTTTCTATTTGTATTTGAGTGCCCTGAAAAAAGTGAGCTTATCATCTTTTGTCATGCTGTACTGGAATATCAAATATGAGTAATGGATAGCTCACAAAGATGGTTCTTACGACAATGCGCTGTAAAGTGTGAGGTCATGCTGTACACAAAAAAAAATGGTTGTTAGATTCAGAAACATTCTTTCTCTTAAACTTGGACCTTTAGTTTTTTCCAGTCTTAAATTTTCATCCTGCCAAGACATTTTTCACAATTCTATGCTTTCAAATTAGGTGAGAGTTTGGACAAGACCATTTTCATTTCCCTGTGTACAAAGACTCAAAAGGCATGCCTGAATGAATGTGGAGAATGAATCGCGAGCTCTGACATTTTTCCTCATCAAACATCTTAAAGGTAAACTAGACCAGCACTTTCTCGGATATGTAGCCTTTGACCTCACAAATGTTCGGTATAAGTGGGCAAAAAATACACGCACAAAAAATCTTGGAGAACCTTCTTTCATTTTGTGTAGGCGCTAAAGACCTTTTTTTTTTGTCCAAACAGAAAATTGGATCTACCCGCAACATATAATTGATGAAACTCCTTTCCACAAATAAAATTCCAGAACAACATATCATTTCTCCTCTACCGTGCATAATGTATTCAAGATCAAATAGAATTATCTGATCGTTCATGATAGGTGCCAATAATAACCTCCCTCAAATACTGACGCTCTCTGAATTATATTACCGGCGTGCTGCTGAAATGCTTTCTGCCTGTCGTCAAGAAATTTAACAGGATAAACGGACAGACAGACAGACAGATTTCCCTGGATAATAAGCATGGATGCTAGGTCTTATTAAATTCTTCCTGAGGAACTTCTCTGCGAAGGAAAGCAACGTTTGACTGCTTTTACCAAGGTTGCAGTAGACGGCAGCGCGATGACGGTATATAAACAGCAACTGTGCTATTATTCCTGAGGCTGCATCACTGGTATGTGAAAGAGGCAATATTGTAAAGGCACCTTAAGGTAGTAACTTACAATATAGTGTAAACAGGCTAACAACTTCACTTAAAAGAGATGAAAACTTGAAAGCTTTGTGATGCCGTATTATAAACAACCGGCAAACTTTACTGCAAAACCCTGAACCAAGGAATCAAGGATTATGTGTTAACATTGAAAACTTTTTGAACATTTTCAAAGTTAATGTTACATGGCATAATGGCAATATTCATAGGTACAAAGTTAGTATTTAGGGAGGTTTATTTCACAGGTAATACACTGTACGCTATTAAGCACCATTCTAGCATACGTCTTTTCATTTCTGGTTTGTTTTATATACTGTATGTGATGCAATGCGAAACTATAAAGGAAAATTTGTGTGTATTCTATTTGCACAAGGAAATGTATAGTGTATCATCCTTTAGAACAGTGCCATCTTTAGCATGACAAATTAAGACAGGGAACAAATGCTTATAACGCAAGACATCCATCTTCTTGTGTCAGTCTGCATACATACAGTCGTGTACAGTGCGCGCAAAATGAGCCTACAGCCTTTCCATAAATTACATCATGTTCACGCATGATTAGGCAACGGATATTAAACACATACCCACATATGCAGGATCATTTAACTAAGCGGATACTGACTTTTGCCTTTAGCGTTTCCCATGACAACAGAATCCCATCAACACTTGCAAGTAACCTTTTGCTGTGGTAGTTATCATGCATTAACATTCTGTTAAAAAGACAGATAAGGCTAAAAGCTCCGGAAATCTGGTAAGAAGGAATGGTGCTACAGATACTATTCATGGACAAAGACATCCATTTATTTATTTATTTATTTATTTATTTATGTACTTATTTACACGATTACTTTTGGATCAAGTAGTGAGTAACTACAACTAATTACTTTTTTAAACATTCCAAACATTGCAAATCATCATGCGTAAATTGATTATTCAGATCGGTCTAGATATTCTGCAAAGTACTGTGACAGTGTTTGAGGAATTGAAATATGTGCACCACAGCTTCAACTTTGCATAGAAAACAGGGGAGAAGTAAAGCCCAAAGCAGCTGGCTGCAATCTCCCAATGAGTCTGGTCTCAGAGGGGTGCGACTCCCAAGGAGCTTGACATCCTGTCACCGTCGCATGAGCATTATGCATGAGACTCTCTTTCCATATTTCATTTGTGTGCACACACAAACGTACAGGGAGGGAAGAACTGCTGTTTGTATGGTGGATGCTTAATCTATGAACGTGTTTAAAAGGGCGGGGAACGCAATTTCTGACCACTAATAGTGCAGTCAGCCCAAGCATAACCCAAAGTCGAAATGTGAAAAAATTAAAAACTCAAATCAAGTTGAATTTTATCCTCTTTGCATATAAGTCAGAATCACAAAGAAAAGAAAGAGAGAACGCATAAAATGAAACATCCAAATTGGTCTTATTTTATTCCATCTCAGTTGGGCGCAATTTTAGATATTAGCTAACAATAGTGATGAAATTTGTTTTCAGAAAGCGAAGATGAACTTCATTATAGCTGTCAAAGTAAAAATAGGAATAAAATAGAATCAATTATATTGTGCAATTTATGAAAAAAAATCCTTTGTTTAGCATTCAGATTTTTCACTTCTTTGGACAGTTTGGGTTTTCAACCATCTTAACTGTTATATAAGTGTCTAACAGGTTAACCAATGAGCAGTAAAACTAAACACCCAAATTTACTAATCACCATTAAACTTATGGTAGACATTTGAGGTGAGTCTCTTCACATTACCACTGAATAGAAACAACTATTGGAGCACATTGTAGGGGGAAAATGTCAATTTAAATTGCTGCTTTAATCCTGTTAAACTGAGCAGAGAGAGCAGAGAGAGTTTGCTACGCTTTCCGCTGCAACTACATTTATTTTCTGGTTGTATGGTCATATCATTTTTTCAGGTTTTCCATTACTGGTAGGCTTCTGTCATGGTTAAAGATCCATTCAAGCCATCATGCTACATGGATTTTTACTTTGCAGGTTTGAGTTACAGAAATATTGACTTGTGCTTCTATTATTGTGAGCTATCACTTCAATTACTTTTCAATGTAGTTTTTATCCCATTCTATTTCTGACATAAAATACTGCATTAATGTTTGATAGTTATCGTAAAGTTATATTATTGTTCTGTCGTCGTACAAACTTTTGGAGTTTGAGAGAGCGAAAACAGAAGCATTTTTAGCAGACGTCGTCACAAACATGCTTATTCCAATCTCTTGTTTGAGTGTGTGTGTTTTATAACGAGAAAATCCAAAATAAAATCCCATCTTTGTCCAGGCGGTTTTGTCTGAGACATACGAACCAATTGAACGAACATATGCAATTTGGGGCTCAAATGTAATTCCACTCCAATTCAACTCCAGAGAAATAACCTCCTGCTTGTCTGGGCCGGATGCTAATTTGAGATCTTTAAATGGTCTTTCTCTCCTTAAACAGCAGTGACCTTCTTCCGTCTGCAATATTCAATGCTTGAAGGGCAGCGTGACGCGAGATAAAATGTGATTACCTGTTACGCACAGATGTATTGTTCATTAACACTTGTGCACTGGCAGCAGGTTAGGCTTTACAAATTGCACATGTAATAAACAAGTATATTTGAAAAGTGTATTGGCAGGGTAACGCGGAAGCAGCGAGAGGAGCAGAATTGCAAAGAGGTTTACGCAGCCATATAAATGATTAGATTCATAGGGGTATAAAGCCATTGTATATTTTAACGATTATTGATAGTGAGGGAGAGTGAGACGAGCAGGAGCAGAGAGAGATAAAAGGAGCGAGGTGGAAAGGATCAATGGAAGAAAGTCTGGTACTTAAAGAAATGAAAAAGTGACCATAGATGAGTTATGAAATGGCTCAATCCTTGTCACCATTTGAGAGGAAGGAAGAGAAATGGCTGCGGGAAAAAAAGAATGGGCTGAGGTTCTCAGCAGGTAACAAAATTATCAGTACTGTACATTAAATCGATGTGAAAATGAATATTCTTCTGTCCATATCACAAACTTCAACCCAAAGAGGAAAAGACAATTCTATGCAGTTTTAAGTTTGTGGCACAAGTTGTTACTCTCCGCATCTTCAAAGTCACAGATACAGATAGAAGGCGTTATCGGGTCTCCTTTTGTGTCCTCAACCTGAACTACGTTGCAATGCATAATGTTGGATTTTAAAGTGAGAAAGTAACTTTTAATCAAAGGCTGTCAAGTATCAACCTACTTTTCATCATAAAAATAAAAAAATAAAAACATACTGGCAACTTTCTTAGTGTTGAAAAATATCCAAACCCACTTTATCTCTACTTTTCAGCTTACACAGTCTCAACTTCCTCAACTTTAAAGATACCATTGCCTGATACATGTGTGGATGTGAGTGTATTGATAATCTCTCCACAGGCTCCTGCTCTCCTGCGTCTATTGGCTTTAAGTTTGGTGCCGGCCTCATCCTCAGTCACTGAACCACGAAGCCAGGCAGCCAGCGAGAAGCTTCATCAGCCACCCAGCAAGTCAGTCAACCATCAGTAAGCCTGTCAGCTGGTTATGTGCTTCGTTAGTCAAGCGACCTGGGAGCCAATTGGTCGGTCGACCAGTCCGACAGCAGCTCGACCAATTAGTACAAAACCTTTGAGCTGGTAGGTGATGGTTTGATAGGACAGCTTTACGAGGGCGACTTTTCGTTATTTAAATCTTAACGTCCTCATAACACGTTGTTTGAAACACAATTAGTTGCACCACACTTTTTTTTTTTTATTAAGGTTGTAAAACATAACTAGAATGGCAGTCAGTCAAGCGTAGGCACAGATGGTCAAGGCCGAACAACCCTAATTTGGATCAGCACCAAATTTTGCGGATACACACCCCTTGTATGTCTGACTGTCGTCAAAAGACTGATGCATAACTCACTGTGGAAAATGTTAAGAAACAGCTCACATTGTGCATCAGATCCAGAGTTCAGAAGCCCCAAATTAGACAATCAACAACTTCTGTTTGTCTGCTAACACACACACAAATATACCCTATATACAATTGTCACTTCAAGTCCTAGTATGAAGGAGAAAAATGGAGCATCCAAGATCTGCGTTTGTCTCATTTGGTCAGACAGCTTGTTGACAGCGTTGTCTTGATTTTGATGCTGTCAATTATTCATTTGGCAGAATGCAGTTTGGACCGCAAGGCCTCTTATTAAATTATAGACATTGAACAGAATGGCTCCACCAGCACAAAGACCGGCGAAACCGAGCGGGCATGCGAGTTGGTTTGTTTCAGTTTAGGCTCACAGCTGTGGCAGAGGCGTCGGGGTGTGTACTACATCTGCCTGCGACGGCGGGGCAGGCGCGTCTGCTGGGGAGGTGATGAGGAAGCGCTAAATCATGGATGGCCTCAGATGCTGTCACTGGCCTTGAAGAGCACATTTATTATGCAGGCTGTCAAAAGTGTGATGCATTAAAAACCCCAAATGACTCTGGCAACTTTAGTTGCTACTATGAAGTGGAGGCGTGTTTCATTTCCATTTATTCGGGCTGAAGAAAGCGATTAAAAATATAGTGAGCAATTTGTTGAGCGGCTATGTTGTGACTAAAATGTCCAGAATTGTTACTGTGTGCAAGTTAAATCACATTATGAACATGTGGGTAAGGCGTACGATATATATATTTTTTTTTTTACGATTTAATATGTGTCAGGCCACAAACACGGCAGAACTAATGCGCACGGATTTTAAAATGTTGTGAATTGCTTTTTGGGCAAAAAAAAACCATAAAATGGAGCGTAATTGATGTAAAAGGGGAAAAAAATTTTTTTTTTTGTTTATAATCCCCAAAATATTTGTTCTTAACGAAGCCTTAACTAATCTTCAGGTGCAAAATCTGTCTAAATATAATAAAATAAATATAATAAAAATAGAGGGATATGAATCATTTACAAAGGCCAGAAACAGCAATTATTTGCATCAGGAGCTCAACATGGCGATGCAGTTGATCACAGCAGAAACATACCCCAACAACCCATAAGATCAGCCATCTGGACGACTTTGTATCGGGCTGCTGTATCGGATTGGCATTTGATATGACCCTCCTGCTTTCTGTTGAATAGACTATACTTTTGTAAGAATGCGGTGTGTAGCAATGTATTGCTTTTGGCCGCGCGTAACGTTATCTTATCAGTGGCAGCATGCTAACTTTTGTACCAGTGTTCTGTAATTTGGCTATTTAGTGATTTCCTGCAGGCAGGCCTTGTGTGTGCTAGTTTTGTGTGCTGGAAAAACAACAACTGTTAAATATGGCTGCAATTCAAAGCCTATTTCAAAGAGACAATCTACTTACAAAATGAAACAAATGGGCCGCATGGCACATTGTTGTTGCTGCGAAGCCACAAGCATTTAAAAGGACACTACCAAATACATGACGGTGGGATGCTCTTCAAATAAGCTTTGACTCGTTTTCTTTGACACTTTGTGAGCTGTTGGGAGCATGCGCTTGCTTGCTCTGTCTCTTTTGCCCTGTGGTTACTGACACACCACATTCACTTGCGCTGCTCATGTGAGCTGCACGTCGGCTGCCCTGCGGCTCTAATAAAGCTTTTTTAAATAGCGGGGTGTCAAAACTTAATTCATGCTGACGATGGCATCAAAAGTTGAAGAGTTTATTTATAACTCAAAAACAACACAGTGACACAGAGCCAGCTGCTCAAAGTGAGTTGGCTATCATTGTGCTATGAGGCACGGCAAAGTTTCAGTGACTAAACTTAATTTGAAATGATGGATGGTCTGAATGGATTTTTAGATTTTTTTTGAGCATTAAGTGTAATATGTTGGGAAACAGCCAAGGATGGCCATGTGCATAGCTCCCTCTTTAATCAAAAAGTCATCATTTAACATAACATAATGTGCAGAATTTTGCCCAACACCCAGGAGAATAAACATGATCAAGTCTAAGTCAGCTAATTTACAAAATTTCCTTTGCTGCTGCTCTGCATTGGTGTACTCTCAGTTTACTTCTATCTCATGCATCCCTGGCCGCCAATTAGTTCCGCCCCCATGGTGAGGTATTGTCCACCTTGAAAAATATCATATTTAAGTGCTGTTTAATGCTCGGCCCTAAAACTTTCCAACACAAAAAGTATTCATCCATCTTGTATTAGTCCACCAACCTTTGGGATTCTTTTTTTGTCTTCTAATTTTAGCCATTTGCAATTATAGATATTGAGCAGCAGGGAAGCGCTGGAGTGTGAGTTGTGATAGTGACTCCCCGGGGCTGCTGCTGTAATATTGGAACCTGATTGCCTGTGAACTTCTTTCATCAGACATACAAATTAGAAACACTTTGTTTGCGTGGCACCTTACATATAGTGTGAAAATGAAAGAAAGGTATGTGGAGGTGCAGATGTAGTAAAAATTAAACTGGAGGCGGGGGGGAATGGCATACAGGAAAAGTTAATCTAGATAAGCCTACAGTAGAGAGTCACTAGGGAGCCTCAAGATGTGCATAGACAATGGGTAAGTTTTGCACAATTGGAGTGAGGAGCCACATTAGGAGCAGTTAATCTACAGTTGGAGAGCAGTGCACTGCGGGATCTAATCTCCTTCTAACACACACACACACACACACACACACTATAAATAACACATAGACATTAGTGGGCAGAGTGTATTGTATATGAGGGGCAATCCACTGACACTGTATATCCAACTAATTCTATTTGCAGCCAAACTGCTCTCACACAGGAATAGCTGCTGAATCAGAGAAGGCGGGGAAGAGGGTGGTAGCATCAGTGTCGCTATAGAAACAGCAAGCTTGAAAAGGGAACACAGAGAGTTTGTGCGTTTGTGTTTATAGTTAAGGTATGTGAGTGAATGTAGACATTTGAAGGAAGTTTATACAGCCATCAAAATGTTCAGTCCGGTTTGGGGCAGTACAGTTGGGATTCTCTAGACAGGTTGAGCATTTGGACATTTGATATACCACGAATGACAGGTGTCCCGACATGTTTCTGTGAGCTTTGAACACGCCATTATTTTTAATGGGGACATGTTGCATAAACCAGACTCTACTTTGAGAACAATGTGAAATTTATAAGAAAACACTGAAAGAAAAATGTAGAGTTAAGAAATGAGAGGTAATGAGAGTGTGGGAGTATGTTAGCCTTCATATTAAAACAATGAAATTTTTTTGGGACATTTTTTAGATTGAGGGAGAAAAACTAAACAAAAGAAAGTAATCCTTTGTAAAATATGACAAACTTTCACTGGGAAAACGCCCAAATCTATTTGAAGATAGTTTAATATTCACATTTGAATATTCAATTCAAATGCCAAACAATGGTTGGCTTGATTACTTAATATGTCAGAAAGGACATAAATCGATGCAGGCTTGCTGACTTCTCCGGAAATCTTTTATACAATGCTATGACACATTATCCTGTCACATTGAATGTGTGGTTTTTATGGTTTGCATGTTTTGTTTGCTTAATTTATAGGACAAGGCTAATTATTAATTGAACATATTTTTCTTCTGAATGATTTATTAGCTCCCTTCACATCTAAAAGAAGTTTCCATTGGCAGTACAGTCTTGTGCTTAAAGATGGCTGTGATGGGCTCCAGCTCAAAAACAGGATGCCTTGCGGAAAATTAATGGATAGATAGCCACATGTGGTCCGCAAAGTTTGCGGAAAAAAATAGTTGGATGTTTCTATGAAGTGGTTTGCTGGCTATATAGAACATCAGCAGCCTAATTGATGCAGTAAGTGACCACCTGCTACTTCCTGATTGAAAACTGCCTAATGTTAACAATACTAATTGTAAAGTCCGGGAACTGTGTGCAAGTGCAAGCTAGATATCTGCACAACAGTTACACTCCACAGCACCTCATGCCCATAAATACAGAGTTGGCAGTTAGCTCGTACCAGTGTAGTAGCAAGCTGTTAAACTCGAAAAAAAGACCAACTAACGGACTTGAGTGATGGAAAACCAACTTTTGAACCCCACTTAGAAATATTTGTTAAAACATTAATAGTTGAGTACAAACTTTGGCGACTAGCTGGAGCAACACACAAAGGCACGTTCGCAAATGGGCACACACGCACACACAGCCCATCTGTCCACCGGCACTGGAGTCAAGGATGCTCGTTGACAAGTTGATTTATGCCGCTGTCGTCAGCTTCTATCTCTCACTCTCTCTCCGAGCCATCAGGAGTAATGACTTGTGCTCCAGATGCCCACTAAGTTTTTTCCACAGTTCGTCTGCCAATCAAAGGCAAACAAGCGCACATGAAGACACAAGCACATCATGAACAATACCAAATATTACAATTGTTACGCATTATAATGTCATCAAAAAGCAGATGATTTTTTGTGTGTGTTTTTTTTTGTCGGTGTGCACGTTCCACTAGGAGTAGATTTGTCAGGTAGACACGCTGCGGCAACTAGACAATGATCACCAAATTAGTGCCTTTAGCACCATATGGCAAAAATCTTAATCAGATGTTTGCAGAGGATAAGGAGGATACGAGACAAGTCTTTTTATACAAAAGATTTCTTTAAATAAAAACAATATTTTTACAAGGTTATTTTTTCCTTTACTCTGACGATATTTAATAATTACATAATCATCTTGAACCCAGTTTAAGAGGAGTTGGCCATCTGCAAAACTGCTGCTTATTTTGAAGTGGATAAAGTTCAGGTTACTGTCACTATTCAGCACTCATCAAAGTTTTGCTCACAAGTGAAAGCAAAAAATTTATAAAAAAATAATGATGTTGAATGACGGCTGATGAAAACTCGTTGAAAAAATGCATTGCTCTGATCTGTATAGAACTGGCTTCATGCAAAAAAAAAAGGCCAAAAGCACAATAAAACAAAGTGCCAAGTTAGAATTCGAAAGCGCAAACTACACTAAATGCTAATTATTGCCGTTCAGATTTTTTTCAAAGCTTTGTCAATCACCAGGTTTTCAAAGCATCACAAGGCTTTGAACAACATGATGACGGCGTAAAACAAAAAAAGATAAATGATCAGTGCCAGAATGGATGCAAAACTCTCTCAATGGATTACAAAATTAGCATATCTGAAGGTAACAAGTGCCAACCACAGGAACAGCATTTCCCTCCAACAGGATGGACCCTTGTCCATTTTTAAGCATATCATTAAATTGAACTCACGATTGTACTGCCAGACAGAGCCACTTGAAATGGGTCATACCTTTTTTCCTCCATGTTATATTATGATCTACCGTGACAAAGTACATTCATTCAAGCCCTTTGATAAGTGACTGATAATCTGAAGTGGTACTGTAAAAATGATGGCCTTCTTTGGTACTGATGATGACCTACTAAAATGGCTGCTTATTGAAGCAGCAGGTGGAAATGGAGCTCATTTTACAGTTTTGCTCAGTCGCTTTGCTGCTTTATATTTGATGAAAAATTCAGTAGTCAAGTAACACTTTTCTGTATATGGTAAGATTGGTTCACTTTTCCTGTCTGCGTGAATTCGTTGACAAACCATCACATTGTGATAGAGAAAGGCAAGTATTACCTTGCAAACTCATTTTGAGACGGACGGACAGACAGACAGTCCACCACTGCTCCAGTCACTGCAGTGTGTCTGGTTGTCAGGCCTATTAGCTCATTTAGCAGCGAGCGTGATTGGACTAGGAATTACATGACTATCATTCATCGAGCCAATGATAAACGGACAAACCCTTTTCTCAGTCAGCCCTACAGTATTTTTATTTACACTGAGCTCCTGCTCCTTAATATAAATTCCCCGTCTCCGTCTGCCATCCCTACGTCACTCTCGCTTTATTACTCCTAACACTTCCCTAACTATGCAGTCATTTATTTAAATACTACCATTACGGCTCATAAAGTATCTATAATCTAGACAATAAAAGAGGACAAAAGGCTATAGTGCCATATTAACCGTAGCATGTGGAGCACACTTGAATGCTGACTACTCCACCGATGCAGAGTCGACGTCTGACATAACAATATTTTTCTTTGAGCAGTCAAGAAGCATAATGAAAATACCCTATTGTCTGCGCCTCCAATAATCAGTGTCATGCAATTGACTAAAATAAAAATTTCACAAATAGAATAGATATTTTACTTGAGGCACAAAAGACGCGCAACGAACCAACACAGCAGGACAGAATGCAACAATGCAACAATTGGCAGGACCTCATCCTATCTTTGCTCACTGCTCACCATGCACACCACCACCTGCACTTTCTGATCCTTCAGTTGTTTTAACTTCTTTATTTCCAAAGTCTGCACTACCTTTGGTCAATCTACGTTTCAATTTTGAATAAAGATTAAATCAACAAATTGAATAGATGACACACTGCCTGCCGACATGGCATCTGGAGAGCTGAGGTTCACAGTACAGATGTATGCAGAGGAGCAATCCAAAACCAAATATGATAAACTATTCTCCATTGATGCAAAATGAATGAAGTTGTATATTCATTGGCTTCAGTTCCACAATTATAGTCGTCAATCTTCCTGGAGTCGTAAATATAATCATTTATTATATCCACTATAATGAGGATGACATTATAATATTTATTATTTTCATTCAGAAGACTTGCACTCTGTTGAGTAGATGAATGCCCTTTGGTATTTGGGCATATGAGAAAAATCTTTCAATGCTAGCCTGCAACTCAAACCTCACAAAACCAAATGTACCAGTACTTCATTCAATAAAAGATTACAGCTATTTTCTTTTGTGTTGGCATTGAAAGATTTCCATCACGAGATTCTTGGACTGGTAAACTATTGCTAGCAAAAGATGAGCAGAACCCAAAAGATGAGCCGAGCCGACTGACCCTTCTTCCTGTGCTGAGATGAGAAGTTGAAAGGAGAGTATCGGCAAAATCTTTTTTTTCTCCCAGCTGTGCTCGAGCAGCTGGGTGTCCCGTTATGAGTGGAAGGTCAGTGTTCTAAAAACACACTGAGGATTGCTTTTTTAGCATGTCTTCTGTCCTTGAGAGAGGTGTTGCAGCGTCTTCAAACGTCAGCATGTCAAGTCTGTTGGACATACACACGTATTTGCAACCATCTATTTTAGTTGTGTACTGCTCCTCCTCCTTCGAGCTATCTCTTTGGCTATTTCCTACTTCCTAAGGCAACATGTCTCTGATGCATATGATTCTGTTACTATGGTTACTGACCTACAGTTGAAATCCCGCTCTCCGATCTTTGTGTCAGTGTGTGTATATTTGCTACTGACAGATAGCGAGTAAAACAAAAACAGACATCCATAATTAAACATTAAGAACCTGATTGACATCAACTGACACCATGGCACATGCTATTGATATTTTATACTGATGATGGATGGAAGTAGTAGTGAAATGGACTGATTAATACAATATTCTAATCTAAAAATGGGCCACAGAACCAGCTAGACTAGACACTCAATGGTATGAATGATTTCTTTAACTAATCAGCAGATGGCTTGACAGATTTGCTTGGGATTTGTCAAAGGATTTACAGTAACCACGTTATTGAAGACTCGGAAACTGTCCATAGGTGTGAATAGTTGTTTGTTGAGATGTGCCCTGCGCCATTGAGGGTGTGCCCTGCTTCTCGACACCAGTCAGTCAACAGCTAAAGGCTCCAACTCGGTCTTGGCCCAGAACAGCACAAGCGATAGAAAATGGATGCATAGATGGATTCCTTAAGGGCTCGGAAGAATGGTTTTGTGAGTGGCCACCTTTCATTGCTTTGCTTTCAAAAAAACTTCTCGAATGTCTGGAGGAATATAGCAGAGAGTCTGGCACGTCGCACTGAGCCACCTAACAGGTTTGTGATTCAATGCCTTATAGATTTGATTTAGATTTGATTGGCAGCTTCCCCCGCACTAATGTCCATCACTCATCACATAAATAGTTTTGAGCATACACAGTAGCTAAACTCTTTTAGTTGTGCTGTTGTGCATGCTTTAGCTACCAGGGGGCAGTATAAGAGAGCCACGGATATACTCTCCCGTGATCTCTTTTGGCTTTCTTAGTATGGCATTAATATTAGTCGTTCTTCACAGAGGATAGAGAATACTTGCCTGTGAGCATTGTTATAGTCTCTGTTTGTGTTTTAGCACGGTTTGCATTTAGATATCCATTGCTTAAAGTGTAACATGACAGCCAGATAGATGCTAATTGTTAGCCCATGCGCCAATGGATTTTTCCATTCTATGCTAGCATTTTAGGTAGCGGACTTTGTGTGCAATTCTATTTGTTTGGTTTGACGGATTAGGCCATCATTAGAGGTTGCGCTGTACTCGAAGTTTTACGTGTAATCCTAGACTGCAATATAAAGACATGATATGGCACCCCAAAGGTATTTTTATCTTGTATTGATGTCATCCTTAATCAGCCATAGAACTCCAAGATAATTTAGCTACATACATATTTTCATATTCGGTTAGAAAATGTTGCCCTACTTTGTAAAGTTAGACAATGAATTGAATAACAAAATTTAATCATAAAGGTTATCTTTGAAGGTGGGACTTTTTTTTTTTTTAAATAATACTTTTTTCATGTTTTGGAAAGTTATGCAATCTTTTTGGTTTTTACCAACTCAATAGTCAATCAGTTAACAAGGCATGGAGGGCTGTAGAGGCAGCGTTAATAATTGGTATGCTAATTATTGCCATGGAAACACTATCACAGCAGGAAGCGTGAAGGCAGTGACTAATGGCCCACTCATCTGATCCCATTCAATGTCACCCTTTTTTTGCCATTTTCCCTCCGTCCGTGCCATCCTTTTTTGTCTCCGTTCTGAAATCGCACTCTTCTCTCCACTTCGCTGTCCTTCCAGCTGTCACACACTTATGCCTCTTCGCTCTCTCTCCTTCATCCGTCTTTAGTCAGTGTCCTTCAAGATTGCTTTGCTGTCTTCGAGCATTTGAAAGAAATACTTGCGAGGCTGAAAAGTCAAAGAATTACGCAATCACCCAGGAATGCTTTGAGTAGAGTTAACACCTAATATAAAGAAGAGTTACCATATTTTTCGGACTATAAGTCGCTCCGGAGTACAAGTCGCACCAACCACAAAATGCATAATAAAGAAGAAAACAGCCTATATAAGGCACACTGGAGTAAAGGTCGCATTTTTGGGGAAACTTTGACAAAATTCAACACCAGGAACAGACATGAATGGGCAACAACAGGCCAAACGATATGGTATGCTAACGTTACATAAACACAAACGAGGAACTGAGAACGTGCCTGACGTAACATATTAACAGTTGTTCAAATAACTATAACATAAATAACAAGTTTATCAAACTATCCGTGTCACTCAAAATCATTAAATCCATCAAAATCGTCGTCCTCTGTGTCACTTATAAACAACTCCGCTGACACCGGAAGTCAGTGGATGGTGGAAGTCAGTGGTCCAATTAATCAACAGGCCAAGAGCGCCCTCATGCGATTTAAAGTGAAAATAACGTGAAGTGAACTATACTAGTATATAGTACGTAATGTGTTAATGATCAAGTACTAATGTGTTAATAATTTCACGTATAAGTTGCTCCTGTTTTTAAGCCTCACCCCCGGCCAAACTATGAAAAAAACTGTGACTTACAGTCCGGAAAATACAGTAATAATGCATTAATTCAATCTCTTAGCAACGACTAACGTCTCCGGCGTCCTCTCTCGCCCTTCTTTAGCACTATGACGCATGCGTTCAGACATGTTACCATTCAGGTCTTTGCCAACATGAAGTGACAAGAAAGCCTCTTTAAAGTATTAATTAAAAGAAAAACCCACATGCACCTGACTGCTTGTTATCATTTGTCCCTCCGACTTTTTTTTTTCTCTCCTGTGACGTGACTCACAGCTTTTTGACAACTGTCAACACAAAAGGATCGCCGACAAGCACTAAATTACAAGGGTGCTGAACACAGAGACGGGAGACGCATCCTCTTTATATTCAGATGATGTGGAAGGGAAAAACTTTGATGTTTTAAGCCCACGACGCTCGGTAAAGCTTTAAGGATCACTCTCAATAACTTGAGTATTAACTCACTTTACAATGATAGATGATCCTAATTGGGAAAATCATACCACTGGACTTTCTGCTAATTCTTCTTCAGGTCTTTGAAGACAGACGGTGAGTTTATCTGTTACCTTAATCAATCTGCAGACTCTTATACAGGTATTGTATTTAATAGTTTATAAAGTTATAATAATTAGGACTGAGTCATGATGGTGCTATCCATTATGATGTTACAGATGCCAACTTGAAGAAATTGTACTGGATCTTTTGATCTTCTAATTGTCTATCCCTGGTCTACACACTTCTAAAGCCTTACCAGATTTGTTCATTCTTATATTAAAGCCTTGATTTGCCATGAATGTGCAGCACCACACTAAAACCAAAAGGCATTCCAAAGACATCCTGTTTGTATGTATTGTAAAAAAAAAAAAAAAAAAAAAAAAAAGGCTCCCTTTCATTTGATGAAATAAGTTTAAATCCAACAAGACCACCGTCACACAATCCAAATCATCATACGTCTCTAGAGGCAAACTACATTAAATGTGTTCATTACAACATGATTAAGTTTAAATATGCGGCAGACGACAGTGTGTCATTTCTGTGAAGTCGTCACTGATTAGCTGTGAAGAAAATCAGTGTAAAATCGCGAGGGAAAAAGCTGACAAAATCATGAGCTCGTATGACATTTGGAACCAGCTGCATGAGGCTTCTTGGCTTGCTTATTGTGCTTTGACGTACAATTAGCCCTGAAAGTTTGAAGGCAACTGAAAAGCAACACATTCTTACTAACCTGACGCTTAACCAACAGCCATTTATGGTTGGGTAGCCTTTAAAGCAAGTTTGAGTCTTACAATGGAACAAAAATCTATCCCAAAAAAAAATGCATCCATTTTTTTCCCTCTTCTGACAGAACAATAGCCTCTGCAATCACAAAGAAGATCCATTGAAACCAGTCAAGTGCACTGTAAAGGCACTTGGATTGAAGATAAATTGGCCATCAAGAGGTGAATATCATTTTCAAAGAAAATCTTGGCACGGTAGTGGGGCTTCAAGAAGAACTCTGATCTTCTTGCATTAACAGCAAACTAGCTGGATCATCCAATAATCCCACAACATGTGACTGCCACTTACATGTGATTATTGGATGTCTCTGTGTTGTCTTTTATTCTTGTCATGATCAACATGCAAGTAGGCCATGTTGGCAACAAAGCGCCGCCTAAGCCTTATCTTACATGCTAAGTGTTTACTTTTCTTCCATCTCAGAGAGAAAATGAGTCAACCTCCTTTATCCAAATGTATTTGCAAATGATCATCTCTGAAGTTATAAGCTCCGTTGGTCGTTGTGCCTTTCAGCTGCAGGCAGATGGTCCCGTTCAGCTCTGTTATATAGCAGATGTTGAGAGCTGCACAATTCTGGGTGCCAATGCGACCCAGCTTTTGATCCACACGTGGCCCACACTGTCTACTGCACTGCCAGGAAGGTCGGCTTCGGCATAGAGCGCTGCTTCATTAACGCCTCGGCAAATTCAAGGGGTGAGATCAGAACGTGCACCAATATGTTGTTTTTAATAACAAGGCAAGTACTCTAAAATCTGAAACATAATCATTACTATTGAAAGAGAAATAAAATGATTAAATAGCTGCACAGACAATGTTTTAACCATGAAATACAGTAAGTTCCTGTGTTGACTTTGCATGTTTCCCATACTTTCCCTAAAATTTCAACGTCAACATTGTACAAGTTGGACGACACCCGGTGAGATACGACGTGGTTGCTAATAAACTTATATTTCCTTTTTTCAGTATGTTTTGTCATTTTAAATCCAGCAATCCCCCCGCCCCCACCAGCCTCCCTCTGGGACAGTTCAGCAGCGGGCTAACCCCCTATGGACCAGGCTTCTCCATCATTCAATCCGTGTTAGAGCATTAATGAGGCTTTGGTGCTGAGATCCATCGGTATTTTCATGGCTTCCTCCATCTGTTGCTAATTTCGCACTTCAGTAAGTGCTGGAACAATGAGGTCCTTTCATTTTTTTTTCTCTCTTTCTATTTTCTTTATTTGGAAAAGCAACGACCACTTGTAGCAAACAGCCACACTGATTTTCTAAGGATTCTTACCGCTGCCATCTCGAAATAATGCTGATTAGTTGTGCACAGAAAGCTTGTTCGTTGAAGGAGGTGGTTCCTTCAGACAAAACAAGCAAGTTGAAAATGTCCACATGTACACATACAATCATCCATGCACGCAAGCAAACACAAGTTAGCCAAAGAGCAGCTCTCAAAGGAAGCCCCAAGGAAAAACTCGATTACTGGTTCTTTCTACCACTTCCTTTTTCCCTCAATTACTCGTAATCTGACTTTTACGCCATCTATCTTAGCCTCACTGTCTTGCTCTCACTCTTGCTTTCTGTCGCGTACACACACACACAAACACAAACACAAACGCACACACACACACACACATCTCTCTTCGCCCTTGGCTACATCATGATAATAAAAGCGAAGGAATACCTTTGAGTTTTCAGCCCCTCTATTTCTCTCTGCCCCCTTTGGCCTGCCATTATATCACACACTCACCAGCACGCATGTACACACACACACACACAAACACACACCTGTCCACTCACCACAACACATATAGAACACTCAAACACACACACATCAGTATATCAACTTGGGACTGAATTAGAGTTTGACTGATAGTGCTCCGGAGGGCAAAGCGATGATAACTCACCTGTGTTCTGGATGTATGCGTATGGGGAGGGGGATGGCGCACATAGGTGCAATGGTCCAAGTTTTATTTGCGTATAACGCGTGTGGGCGTGCACGATTTCTCTTACTCAGGGTTACAATAATAAAAGGAAATAGTTATCCCAAAAGCCTAAAACGGACGTTTACTGCATTGTCCTGCAGCAAAGCTCTGCTCCATGCTAGCGCAAGACATATACAGGCTCAAACCTGGAAGCACAGAGGCACAGTTTGCCTCGCTTTGCTCCATATTTTCTATCTTTTTCCCCCCCTTTGTTTCCCACCCACTCCATCTCTCCCTCCCTGTCACACAAACACAAAGCATTGATCTTTGCATCTGAATAACCATGCATGCATCTTTTCCTGGGAATCTTTGAAGTGATCAGGGCAACATAAAATGTTACATTTTCTTTCCCGCTATATTGAGATGCTCTTTTATTTCAGTCTGTGTGTCTCGACAGTGAGTGCTATATACAAGATGTGTCATAAAGATTCCACGTCTGGTGTCACAAAAGATACTATATACAGCACTTCCAATCCTACAACTGTCTTCTTCAAAGTGAGCAGAGTGTATTTGAGGGGCCACTTGATGGCAATCTCTGGCTCACAACTCGATAAGCTATAGGATGAAAAGATTTGAACGACTTGAACAGAATAAGGAGGTATTGCAAACAAAGGTCAAAGATCATTGTTATTACATTTTGATGTGCCACCTGTTCGACTAATAAACCTATAGCATGACCAGGAGACTATTTTCAATCCAGCCATGTTACGCACATTTGTAGGCATTTTCCACATCTGCAGTCACCAGCAGCAACCCCATTAAGAAAGTGTTCATGCAGTTTACAGTAGTGTTGCCTTGTTTGGGGCACAACACTGCTCCTGTTAGTGCTTGAATTAAATTGAAAATGGCACTTTGCACAGCTTGTCCATGCAGCTTTTATGGGGATGTTTTGTAGTGTCTTGTTTTATCGCACAAGTAACCACATATTCCTTATATGGAACAATACTTTTCACTAAATGAAGACAATAACCGTAGAATTTGTTGTCTGTCATTGAATGTGAAAAACAAAACTTTCACAATAAATGTATAATATACTTTAGATAATAATAGCTCAAGAAAAATATATGATGTATTTTTAGAGGACATCTTATTATCCTATGCTAGTTGCCGTTTGTTCCAAGTTCTAGCAAAGGATTTTCATTTTATTTCATTCCTAAGCAGGCGCGATAACACTACAGGATGTTGCGCTTGATCTGCGATGCATTCACTGATAATGTATCCTGTCAGGCAACTTATCATATGTTCTATGGTTTGATGGTGTTTTCTCCTGGGGCGAACAATAAAATACACACTAAAAAAAAAAAAACAGTGTTCTGTTTCATGTGGTATTTGACTTTTAAAATGGGCTTTTGTGAGTAAATTGTTTTTCATTTACGGGCAGACGTTTGGCCCAGTGAAGTATGGCGTATTTATCTGTGACTGCGTTTGTGTACATGTGTGCATGTGTGCGTGCAGGTGTGTGCACGTGTGAGCGTGTGCACGAGTGGAGGGAAATGCTCAGCCTTCAAAACAAAACTGTGAATTATAATCACAATGGTGATGGGATTTGTGTCACTGAGATTTAAGGGAAAGCATCAGATTCTTTTCCAATTCCTTTGCAAGTGAAAGTGAGCTCGTCCATGAAAGCTGCCTCAAACTGGCCTATCCAATATGTGATTGATTTGACTTTTGGTGTTGGGAATGAAAGAAATAAATTGAGCTTGGTTGGACAGTTAAGCACAAATACTAAAACAGTCTGCCAATAACAAAGGTCAACCAAATAGACAAATTTGAGCAATCAATCAATGCAAAAAAAATCCATCAAGAGTAGAAGTAGAGCCTCTGGATCTTAGTTCCTCATCGACAAAATCATTTTTGGACAGTTCTGTGGTGAATGCCCAAGGTTCATAAAGGCATGCTTGGTTACGTTTGGTTTGCAGAACTTGACATTTGGGAGGAACTCGGGGAGAGACTGAGAGCCAAAATCCAACATGGTGACCTTTCATGTCACAGATGTTCTTCTGGTTGAATGCACAAAAACACTCGAGAATTTTCATATACATATGTCCCGTAAGAGTAAAAGCTAAAATAAATGCAAAAGTGGGGAGGGCATTTTATTATTGCTTTTTGATTGGTGCCATTGTACAGTTTTATAGATCGGGGTTCATGATTGGACAGCATAGTCTTCTCTGTTTCACTAAGTGCTTTGCTGTCATCGCGTGACATCTCTATGCAGTTACAAACCTCATTTGGAGAGGAGGCAACAATTATTTGCGGATCGCTCCGTGTCCCCACGGATAGCGGAAGGTTCATTGTAAGTGGAAAAATGTAAATGTGTGCAGACTTCAAAAGGTACTTGGAGTCATCATACGGTTTAAAATCAAAGTGTAACACGCCTCAGGTAAGACACACCTTCATCAAGCACAGTGCAGGCACCACTTGCTAATGAGGATGAGGTACAGAGTTAAGATCACTAACTAGCATTTAAATGTTTAACACACACACACACACTTGTTTGCCTTAATGGTAACATCATTATGTCACAGTAAATCAGACTGTCACTAAGCCGCATATCTCCATTCCTTCAGATATATTGGGAGAGAGATTTAATTACCTTACATACACTCGCCACAGGTAGAGACATGGACCTAGATTATTACTTTTTTTTTTTTCCTCTCACACACACACACTTAAACACATTCATAGGGAACAAGCGGTAGACCTTGAATGTGGCAACATGACGTTGCCAAAGAAATCCAAAAACAGCTACCCACACCTCAGACGGTAAATCACTTAGTATCTACATATACACTGACGTGCACACAAACACAAACACACACAACCCCACATGTTTATATGGCGCCTTCTGCCGTATATACTAAAGCTTATTGTCCTTGCAACCCAGATGTCATCCCTCACCAACTCTGTTAACCTGGGGCTAGAAGATTCCTGCCAAGAACACATGTATAATGAATATGTAAAAGACATATAAACTCGCCATACGCAAACATACTGACTGACACATACCACTACGTGTAGCTTTTTAACATTTCAGCAGAACACATTACACAGCACTCAAACACAAGAGACACTCTTGGCCACTCATTCGGCTTCTGGCTCCTTTTTATCGTCTGAAGTCAACACAACACCTAGCTTGTAAAGAATCCCAGAGGAGGATTATTAACACTTGGACCATTTTACAGCATGATGGCCTTAGAACGTGTACTTGTTTGCTGATGCAAAGTAAATGAGACATCAGCGTGCCATTTATCATCTCTGGAACTTTGATGTGTTTTTAGAGGAGAGAAACTTTTTTTCTGGCTTCTGCAGTCAACATCGAGGCAGGAAGATTAAGAATAGAAGTTTGGCAACTATTTTTGAATTATTTCATTTTCATTTCATTAGAAGTAGTGTACACAATTATTTTACAAAATACTGAACCCTCCCCCCCTCTACCTCACCCGGTGATGATATATGAAGCCCACCAAATAAAAATTCAACCTACAAATGAAGTGTACAGAACACAACACAAAATTGATGCACTCATAATAAATGCCATATATTTCAATTCATATTATCGAGGAAGATTACATTCCTCATCGTCCATTTTATTTCTTCATGTTTAAGATATGTGAGACTGGTGGTGATATTCACATGGTGCTGAGCAAGCAGCAACAACATTACGGACCATGTGATGTAATACATATTCATTATTAAAGTTGCTTAAATAACAGATCGAGAGAGAAAAAAATTGTGTTGAAACTGTGCCACACAACCTGCATTAATGAACATAAATTAAACTCCGTTCTTTATTACAGATAAGGGGAAATTAGTTTTCAAGTGCCCACATTGTTGTTATTGGCACAAGAAAGGCAAACTGATGGATTGATTGATGGAGGGCAGTGGTTAAAGCAATAGTTTTCCAGGAAACATTTTGCTGTTGGCCTATAAAGGTACAAATCGAACAATGTGTACATCATCAGTTAGTTTGGATTATTGTTTGCGCAGTGTTATCATCTGCATGGTGATTGTCTTTCGAAGAAATGCTCAATTATTGAATTGGAGGGGAGAGGACAGAAGGAGAGATCTGAAGAGAGGGCAGCACAGGGAAAGGCGAGAGGAAGGGGCTCGGTAGGGCATGATCTGATATCACACCGTTGTTCCCGGAGCATCATAATTAACTCGCCCCTATCCTTTAGCCTAGCCACAACCTCTAACCTGACAATAATGAGTGTGTACCAGGAGCAACACAAATACGGCAATATTAGATAAGCCACTGAAGGAGTATCTAGAATCAAAACGGGGGGGGGGGGGTGATAGCATTAACGCAACTCATTTGCACTCACTGAAGCCAAAATGTGCAATAGTTTAGTGTTTATATCATTACGTTTGCATAATTATTCATTAGTCCCAACATTAGGCAAGCTTCACACTGCACTTAGCACAGCATGCCATCAGCCAACCCATTCTTTGTGTGTACATGCGTGTGTGTGTGTGCGTGTTGCTTCGTCACAATGGCGCAATGACCCGTGACATCTCGAAGCATCCGATTTGTAGTGGAGTCATTTCAAAGTAACAACAGTAAGGGATTTCGGTGGAGCTCTACAATAAAACAGCAAGGAGAAAATTAAGTTATGTATTTAATATTTGAATTTGTGGGTGAACAAACCCATGCTTGGTGAATTTGAATTCTTCTGGCTTGGGACAAGGCAGCAGCTATCCTTTGATTCCTGCTTAGCCACCTTGGAGATGTCGCTCATGGATGAACTGAAAGTCAGATCAAGCTGGCGCTCATCTTTTCCCTTTTTATTCTTATTATAAGCAAAGACAGGGCTGACTAATACATGTTGGACCAAGACACCAGGCTACTTCCTGTTTGGTCGCTTCACAACCATTTAAAATAGAAACACCCTCACGAATTTGAGCCTGAGACATTTTTAACATCTTTTATAATTCAATGAAATAACAATCAAAGAGGACACACATGGTCCCTATAGCCGTCATGAATTAATTCAAATGAAATGAAAATGTAATTCGCAAAATTTAAGAGGCAACTGGATTCTTTTCCAAGAAGTACATTTCCCCTTAATCAAAAAGGCTTCCTTCGTTTATTTTTTTATCTGTAGTGTGGGGAGAGTGGCCCTAATGAGGTGTTTTGCTGCAAGGCCAATGAACAACAAATCCGTTTGTAGGTCGATTGTTTTGCTAACCATGCCAGGGAAGAAAAAAAAAAATCAACAACATGCTATTGTTGACCATCCCAGGGGGACACGCCCACCGAGGCATGAACAAGGAGACTTTACACTTAAGAATTTAAACGGAACCCTTTTGGATTAAAGGTGAAAGGTTTTCAAGTAACAAGAACAAGACCAGTTGCTTTCATTGAATACAAAACCAAAGTTCACCTTGCCGTAGCCTGATACAGTACGTCTACACCAAACATGACGTTTCAAACCGATGAGTGACTCGATGTGTGGACACGATCACATCTTTGTGATTAGTGAGTGTTAGTTTGTGCAATGTGGATAATGATGAATACTGCACAGAGCATACGAGCTTGCTGTTTCTACCACTTATTCACTCTCAGAAACTACAAACTGGGTGTTAAAATGCCACTAACAAGCGCAGATCTACTGTTTTCCCTCTTTAGATTAGGCCCAAGAACAGATTGTTGTCAAGGCAGCTGGGGACAGAAGGGTGTGGGGGGGGGGGGGGGGGGGGGGGAGTAAAATTAGGGTCTCGGAGGACAGGTAGCAAATGGAGGCTTTGTGTGAACAAGGCGAACAAAGGGCAGGTGAGCTGATCTATGAGCTGAGCAAAGGTGTGTCTTATCAGTATGGGTATCCAACCCACGCATGAGCCCTCGAAATCCCCTTTAGTAGTGAAACTGAGAAAAAGACAAAGATGTCGAGGGAGAAAGAGGGCGAGAGAATCCCCTGCTCCAGTAATTAGTCTGTGGAAAGTGAGCTGGACTGTAATTCGGTCAGTCAGATGGATGTCTGCCCTCCAGACATTCGGCTTAGCCATTATCTACACTCACTCTTCTACCATCCATCTATCCATCTCTCCTTCTCCCTCTGTGCCCCATCCATCCTTACACCATCTCCCACCAACCACCCATCCATCCATTTGCCCCCGTTCCTTCTTCCCTTATGTCTCTTCACACTCCTCCAAAGCCACGCATCATTTACACCTCGGCTTTGCATCGCACTGTTTTTCTTTCTTATAGCTATTTGCAGACATAACAGTGCTCACTACGCTTAACCCAACAGACAAACATATTCCCCTCCAGACATTACCTAGATGAGTGATTCCTGGTGCTTTTCACAATGAACTTGGTTTTCATATTTACCACAGGGCAGGATGCCGGGAAGAAGACCCGGCACAGTGTTGCCCATATTTGGAAGTGGACTACCAGGAAGTACCCTGGGCACCTTTCTTGCTGGTTTGTAGTCTTGGCTTGGATTATTTCAGGAAGAAGGAGAAGAGCAGGAACCTTGCAATGTTGTTCGCGGCACATTCACAATGAGTGAGTTTGTTGACATTACACTGCACTGTGAAGTTCAATGTGGAAAGGCCTCACTTAAGTCATGGGTAACTCTGGGTAACATTCACATCTGGCAGCCTTAAAACCCGAGGACTTTAAAGACTTGGACATTCATCCGTGGCTCAGTAAGTCCATTACTCCCCACGCTTGGCCCAGACGTCAGTTGACTTCATGAATAAAGTCAGCAAAATAGTGGATGAAATCTTTATCCATTCATCCAGAAGAATTGATAATGGAACTGAGAGCGGGGGCTCGCCTCGTTCACTGTTCTCGTTCATCCCAAAGGTGTTAAAAGGTCAGCGCTCTTCCAAAACAAACTGATCCAAAGATTCCTTTTTTGATCTACTAGCTTTGTGCACAAGAGACAGAGCTTTCCCTAAAGTGTTTCCACAGAATATTGCAAAATCACATCCTTCTACAATTTACATTTGGTAGGTCACTGGGATATTCTCGATTGGCAGATGACAAGAGTCAGCGAACAAACAATCCACACAGCCAACATATAAAGCTAGCTAGTGCGACTGCGTTTCCTGTCCATTCTTATATTCGTTTCACTTATCTCTCTACCCGACAGAGGCCATTATCTATATACTCATTGTCCCACTCTTGCGCACATAACCATTTGCACCATGCAGTCGCTGTCACTTCTTCTTCCAGACATTAGATTTGAGCCCATTATCGGTGTCCTCTCACACTTTCTATCCATCTATTCATCCCCACGTGTCCCCTGCTTTACCTGTCGTCTCTCCCCTCCCTGTTCTTCCTCTCCAATCCCTCGTCCATCTACCGGATATTATGTCGAGCCATTATCTACACTCCCACCGCTGCGTCAGACCATCCATCTAACCTCTCTCGCCTCCCGCCCTGTGTCCACGTCTCTCACCTCCTGATAAAGTCACCCATTATCTGCACCGATGCCTCCATCTATCAATCTATTATTCCATACATGCAAAGGTTCACAGTCAGTCACGTATGTCGGCACAAGTAGCAATTAAATGCCGGATGGGCATGATGCGGATTTAACCAATCAACGACAATGGCTTGCCTGTCTCGGCGGGATGGGAATAGCTGCGTGTGTGACGGAAAAAGTGTGAGACCCCACATAATCCGGCAATGCTGTAAACAATAGAGAACAACTAGTGTTTGTCTTCTTTCTTTTGTGGATGTCCATTATTAGACCAGCTTAATTTGAGAAGGGCATTTTTTTTACGTACTTGCCAATTCTGGAAGAATGGAGTTGAATATACATTTCTTTCAAACCATGTGATTGAACAATGGCAAACTCTTTGAACTCTGATGTCAGTGGCATTTTAAGCTGCTTATTGAGTTGACAACAAAATACAACCACAAACCAATAAACAAAGGAGCTGTGTGCTTTTGATGGATTGCACATATTAAGCAACGCTCAAATTTTATCAAGCGCCCAGTAATTGAGTCTCATGTTAAAATGAAACCCAAGTCAGTCTAGAAGTTCAGAAATGAATTTACAAAGCGTCGGATTGATTTGTAATTGGCGGCATGTAATTCTGGTTATTAATCATTTGTAGTGGGAAGGAAAAATATTACGGCTCTTTGATAAAAGGAGGATATGTTGCTGTGTTTATCTCAAATTACAAAAGTTGCTTTATTATTCAACGCGACCTCAGCTCCTCGACTGCTTCTGTCAGTTGTCTCGACCGTCACTGTCATCCTTCGCATTTCATATTCCCTCCTTATGCCCTTCCCTCCATCCTTTTCTCTGGAATCTGTTCTTAACTGTCTTTTCCCACCCCTCCATCTCTCCTTCCTTCCTTCTTTGACACTCGTTCACATTTGCCATTCATCTTGTTGCCGTCATCCTCTCTATCGTGCCTTCATCTGCCTCATCTTCAGGTTCTCAGCGCCCTCATCCTTGAAGTCGATCATAGCTTTCATACTGCCTCCTTGTACGGCTCTTTTGTCTTCTCCACGCCTCTCCAGACTCCTCCAGGAGGGCTTGCTTTTCCTTTTTTTTTTTTTGGCAAACCACTTTTTGCCTTTTCTGTTGTTATCGCTCATTCCTCCTCCTCATCTAATTTATCTTTCCTCACCACTTTCACTCCACTTTCCTTTTGCACGTTATCAGTTCTCACTGCAATGGGAAATGTTTGGGGAAAAAAAAATCTCATCTGTATTCATGCTCATGGGAAGGATGAACTCCTGTATATGGTTTGGACTTGAGTGCAATACTTCAAGCTCGCTGCAGTGAGACCACATGGAAGCCACGCTGCACACGGCCAATGTCATTTCTCATTGCAATTCACTTCCACTCATGGCATAATCACCAAAACAACCCAGGTTTGCAATATTATTACTTTTAGAGGTCGACATGATTGATATTAGTGACCTCAAAAGGCTAGTGATTGGTTACAGTTCTGAAACGATATAAAAATAAAGTGCAGACTTCTACCAAGGTTGAATAGTCCTAAATTGGATCAGCACCAAAGTGTGCTCGTCATAGATATATAACAACCTCTCCCTTTGTCATCATTAAAATTCATGAATTATTCATAGGGAAATCAAGGAACACACCTTGCAACATTTTCCAATGAAGTGCTTTAATTTACCACTTCATTTGGAACAACAGATGAAAATCAAGATCATGCTTTAAAAACAAGTCGAAAAAGTGAAATTAAGAGAATGACAGCATAATGTGACGCGGGAAGGTCACAATTATCGAAAATACGTTTGGATTATTTTCCTGGTTGAACCGTTGCATGTGATTGCAGTGGAATCGTTTTATTTGACAAACTGAATAATTGCAAGGGCTTTAAATGTTCAAAATGTACAGACAGGATATTTTTGAAATATTTGCCGTCTGATGTGATTTACATGGATGGATGCTGCGGTGCCAAACTTTGAGGCCACTTGCGGCTGTTTATCACAATGAGCTTAGATTCATTACAGGTGACACTTTTAGAGCACATCGTCGTATGCGTGAAGAAAAGAGAAAATACGGCCTCTTGTTTACTGACAACGTTGTATCTTACAAACAGCATTTGTCCAAGTCACCTTTTTTAAAATTGGGAAAATATGCCATTTAGGAATCGGGACAATGTGTGCTTATCTATTTAGTTTTAAACTGGACACATACAAAAAAAATGCATAATTTCTCATTTATTTATGTACGGTAACAAGGAATTCGGTGGGTGGTCTATAATACATAGTAATGAACGGCCATATTGTGCAGCATAAGCAAATCTTTTTGCGTGGATTCGATGTACTATGAATAAATAGACCACCTAGCGGGTACAAGTGTTGCAAGTGCGAGTCTGGGTCCGTAGGTGTAATTGTTTGTTTGAGCACAGACGTACGTCATGCTGCGCAAGCTTGTTTCCCTTGATGAAAGCACGCAAGCAGGCATGCGCTCGATCGCTCTCACCATCGGACCAAACAATGGGAGCGGGCCGCGTGATCCGGGTCCGCGCTGGATCCTAAGAACCTTGTTAGTAGTTTGCCGGTAATTTATTTGGTTGGCACTTGGTGTAAATTTCCCAAAGCGGTTCGCATTGAATGTTTTCTGTTTGGCGGGATCAATTGGGCCTTTTTTCTTTTGTAACTGCTGACTAGACTAGACTGCGTTGGATTTTCTACTATGAAGAAAGAAGTCCTTGATTGTGTTGCCGAGTCAGAAGCTTGGATGCATCTCATGTTTATTATTTGCAAGCCTCCTCATTCAAGGGTATTGTTGTTGATTGCATTAGAAAAAAAGCACCTGCTCGCTCACAAAACAGTTCTCCAAAGAAAACATGAATGCATCCTTGAAGATCCTGTGGCTTATAGTTCTCATTGTGGATGCGTTTTATAGTTTGGCTGCAGACAAAGTGATTCCTGCACAGCTTCACAGACATTGACAAATGACTAAACATTCTTCATATGCAGTTATTGTCATTTTTCATACATTTATTCAATAATATTTCTATATGTGGTGTTATTGTCTCGATGAAATGGAAGCTCAGTGCACACACAGTGAGGAAAAAGCATAAATTTTAGTTAGATTTTGTTTTTCACAGGATATAATCTAATGTGTTGAAAAATTCAAGGTGACATTTTTGCTTCATCGGAATACATCGTGTGTGTGTGTATGTGTGTGTGCAACACACCCAGCCAAATGCAGACGCCGCAAACCAGTCATCACCCGATGAAGCAATTCAGTTACTCGGTTTTGTTTCGCTCACAGCCAATTAGCAATCAATGAACATAATTGGCATATTTCTTGCAGCTCAGGCATCAAAGATGCATTCATACATATGACTGTATCCAAGCAATGTAAATAATACTTGCACTTTCCCGCAGTTGTATTCATTGAAAGACAACTTGCAGTCATTATTCAAATGAATTGAGCCGAGCTGAGAGACAGAAATAGACGAGTGAAAATGAGTGTGAGCGAAGGTGTGAAGCTGGAATTTCTTTTTAAAGACGTCACAGGAAGCCACAAAGCGTCCCCTCTTTGGCTTAATTGGACCTTTTTATGTCAATAAGCGAACACGCGTATACGGGTGCGCTCGGGACATTAAGTCCTGTAACGCGTTCTGACAAGTTGGTTCTGTTCTTTGAACACTTGTGCAGCAGCCCTAAGCGCATCATCGGCGTGCTTGCGTGGCGGGGAGCAGCTCGTTAGCATGCAGTTTAGCATAACCGTGCCGTGCAATATGAAGCCCATGACTGTAATAAAGTGGCGGTGGATCAGGCTTGATAACCCCGAGCAAAGTAGGTCCACTATTTGTGGGGAGATAATGTCAAAAGAAAAATTCATTCCAAAGGAATGTTTCAAAGGGGAGAGTAACAAATATCCACTTGAGATCACTGCTACCACACAGCGTTAATATCTCCAATTTTTACTCGCAAGTCAAAACAAGAACTGATTCAAATGATGGCTCATATCTCAAAAAGTCCATGCCGCTCGTGTCTCAAGGCCCCACAGTAAAATATCTTTTCAACATGGTTGCCTTTTTGTGCTGTTTGCAACTAAGCACAAAGTTTCAAATATACCCGATGCACATTTTTTAAACACCATTAACAGGGTACAGAAAATTTCCATCAGAGGAAAGAGGAGGAAAGACCGCATCAGAAGGCTGTAATGTTGACAGCATAGGTAAAATATTCGGTAATAAATGGAATAGATTCTTCTTGTTCGCCTTTGGGCGTGTTGGCAAAAAGCCAGCAGATCACCGTGAACTCTGTTGCATCTACGGGCACGCTAGCCAAGGTCGGAGAAAATGGGTGAACTCCCCCTCAGATGACAGCCACATTATGGGGAATTAGAGCTCACACCACGATGTGAGCATCCTTTTCTGATTGTCCTCTCTGCTACCCATATATGATGTGTCCTTTGTTCCTATGCAATCACGTCAATGCTTTTCTACTTTGTCGCCTTGTTTCCAGACGCACATTCTTCTTTCGAGATGCTTGAGTGACAGATTGACAATAGAATTGTTTTATTATTGATTGCGTGTTTGTGGTGTTGATTTTATTCTATCACCGTTTTAAATCACCGCCCTCTCCACAACTTAATCAAGGACTTTATTTATTTTTTGTCCCCGCCATGTCGGCTTTATAGTAAATGCAATGGCCTTCAATTCTACCCGTGAATGTGTGCGGTAGCATGGATGTGAAGAAAATACAACAATTCACTTAGTGCTATTGTTGCATAATGTGTGTTGCCTTGAGTCATTTGTTGTACATCTCAGCCAACTGCCAGGTCCTACAAAAGATCCTCTCGTCTAATGAGCACAGGTACTCGATAGGTTTGTTTGTGTCTCGTTAAAGCTTTTTTCCTAAATGTATATTTGAAAAGAAACATCTCAATTGCCCCTGTTCGCCTTGACTCGTTTCCTACAGCATTGCTTTTTTACCTCTTAGCCAGCTTTCTCTCCTCTACCCTGCGCCCCCACCTCAACTTTAGACCCCGCTATCTGAGGCAGACCTATTTGCATTTGCGAAATGGGGCTGTCTCTGCCAATTTACAATTTTTAAGTAACCTAATGAACCAAAATGCCTCGGGATGCAGGTGGCTCGCCCGCCAGCCAATCATGGAGATGCAGCGTGTTTGCTGCTTTACTGTTGGCACACGTTTCATGGGAAATATGTCATTTTTTTTAAGGTGTAAATCTAATCTCCAGTCATACTAAAGTGGCATGATTGCGGATTAAACAATCTGCTCCGCATTGGAAACCATTTTGGACTCGCTCTGTTGGTCACAACCTCATATTAGGTAAATGGTTGTCACTGGCTTGTACAATTTTGGGTTGCATTGAAATCTAATGCTGCTTTCGACTGTGCAGTAGCTCTGCTCATTTGAGCAGAGCCTCTTTGCCTCGGTTTAAGGGGAATGGTTTAATTCTTCACAATGGTATGTTAGAAATTACAAAAACGAGATCACACTGAAAATATCTGTTGATATGAGACATATTAATAAGAATAATGAGAATGAGGATCTCTAAGTGGGCCATCTCGCATAGTTTGTGACCAAGCTAACAAACCTAGCAACTGATAAGGACTTGAGGTCCAGGTTTTACCTTCTTACTTCTGACTTAATTGCTTCATCACCATAAAGCAACAAGATCTGCATTCAGCGTGAACACAGACTACACTGTCAATGTGTGTGTGTGTGTGTGCGTGCATGTGTTTAAGCGAGAGCGAGAGCGAGTGTAACTATAAGTGCATGCTTACAATTCGTTTAATATTCTCTTTTATTCACTCTCCTTTTCTTTCATGTCAAGACGCTGTCAGATTGTGCATCTGTGAGGCTCTGTTTTTATGTGGCTTCCCAGCAGTTCACTAGTCCTCCTCTCTTTCTGTCTCATACCAACCACCCCTTTCAAAAAAGAAAAAAGAAAAAGTCTTTGACCGCGTCTTGTTCTCCCTCACTTGCTCTGCCTTCTCTGTCAACATATCCAGCACACTGACAAGAAGACCACTGGAGGTTATTTAAGAGGTAAAAATCTCACCTGGAAGAAGGAAAACTAATAGCAGTTTTGGAAGGGAAACTAAAACTCACATCAGCTCATTTTTATACACAGTCTCTCCACAGGTCACGGGTAAAACCAAATCAATCGGCACGGTGGAAGGCAACATTTGTTTGAAAATGACAACTCAACATGCAAATGCAATGCACAATACAGAGTCAAGAAATGCTATAATGTTTAAAAAAAAAAAAAAAAATGTATCGGTAATAATAATAATAATAATAATACATCTATTTTATAATAATAATAGTAATAATAATAATGCGATTGGCTGGAAACCATTTCAGGGTGTATCCCACCAACCACCATTTGTTTGTTTGTTTGTTTGTTTGTTTGTTAAAGCACTTTATATCTGTCATCTCTACATGGCTTTGCCTATGTGAATAGTATTATTTCCTATAATAGATATTTGAAGTCTTGATTTCAATGTTGTTATTTTTAGTCACATTTTCTGAATGTTGTTGCTTCCCCATTGTGGGGTCTCCTGCCAAACGCTCCGATCCAAATTGTTAGAAGGTATCTCTGATATGGATCCAGTTCCTTTGGTTTATCCAAATGGCAAAGATTTTCTTCTGGACTCTTTTAATAGAGAAAAAGCTTGATAAATCTGCTCCACCGGGATTATTTATCCAACCTACATTTAGTCCCATAAGTATAGACTTGTATATTTAGCACACAGCATTAACGTTATGTAAATATGCTCAGGCTCTTGTTAGATTTTTAAAAAGCAACATTGACTTGAACTGACTGTTAAAATTTGTCTTAAAACAATCCCAGAAAGGTATGAACATAGAATATGAAATCCTTGCTGGAGCTTCATTTACAGTTCATTGCTGGCATACACAATTTTGACCTAATTGTCTTATTAACGCCACACAATGTGCACTGTCAAAATAGCATTGCCTATTTATAATATCCAGATAGATTTAGAATGACAGACGAGAACCAGAGAATACTCACACCACTAATGAGCCAGTTTACATATGTTCTGCGTGCACATGGCCTACAAGGTGGCACTGCACAGCAGGGTGCATCATCCGTGAAATTCATCTACATACGAGCGCACACGCAAGTCCACATACATGTACAGTACACACACCTCAAGATGAGATTTCTACATTTGTAACGAGGCCATTGTTGCACTTCTCACGTTGAATATTCCTCAGTGGCTCAGCGAGGTGGTTACAAGCTCACACTCGCACAGGCAGATGCAAAGCGAGAGAATTAAAAGGGCTTGCAGCGTTGGAGCGTTTCGTACATGTTTCTCAGACAGCAAGCCGCATGCGGAAAGAGCTTGGAGAACTACACGTCTTGCCCACCTCCATCAAAGTGGGATACAGAAAACTCTGCAAAGGGGTAGCGAGGTATGAGTAAAATGATATTCAGACAACTGTTGTTAGAGACGTAAACACACCACTACAGATTCAAAATATGTGAGTTGCTTACATTGCAATATATTTAAAAGTCGATTACAATCACCTTTGGCAAGGTGGAAAGAACTCAACATTTATTGAACTAAATAGAATCTGAAATTTATTTTAGTACTGATCTGCCATGGCATCTGTCGTTCTTCAAATAAGACACACACGCACACATCATCTTTGCATTCAAACAGCAACAGCTGTCTTTCAAGCCACACAAACAATTTAATGCATTTTCTTTAGTGACGTACTGATGTCATAACATAAATAGTATATAGCATTTATTGGGTAGGGGAAAAGTTTTCATCCTCATTATTATTGCTTCCATCTTCCCGCTGCTTCATTATCTTGTGATCCACTTATTCCCTGTCACCCTCCCCATCATTCTATCCATCTCTGGCGGCATTCTCGTCCTCACCGTGTCCTAGAGTGTCAAGTCACTCCGAGGGTAAGGCAGTAAGAGCTGAACAATTCAATGTCTTTGGCCTGCCAGACGCTCTTTGATGGAGCTGAAGTTATTGATTAAGCTGTCTGAGAGCTCCGGCCTTCCAAGCCCCAGACACTAGCTCTACCTCCATTTTCTCTTTCGCTCTCTAATTTGCTCGTTTGCTTATAAGACAAGCAGATTGTAGTCTGCCAAATACAATATGTGCCCCATTGTGTTTGCCTTAAGTGTCTTTTGGCCATAATTTGTCATCTGAATTACAAAATTTTCAGTGCTGCATGTCTGTCGCTTGTCCGAAAGTGGTAGGAGTCATCATTTTTGTCGACATTTTTGGGATAATTGTCCAATTATGAACGGGATACAATGTTTACTCTCTTGTAGCCTTACCGACTATAAATTTTCATTAGAACACTTGCCTAAAAATGTTTCCACACTTTAGATGGGGTTTTTTTAATTGCTCCTCCAGTAGATTCTACTTCAGCACAAGTTCAGATTTCCTGGGTTGAAGTAAGTGGGTTGAAGTGTCATTTTCAATGGGTTGCGACACCTAATTAGATTAGAGTGCATTTTATATGAACTCTATGTTGGTAGTTAATGTCTTGAGACCAACAGTAAAGGGCTGGCTAAATGGCCAATTCAAATTTAAAGACAGCATGAAATGGAAAGTGGGCATTACTTGCCAATCACCTGAGAAAGAGTGCAACAGAGGTAAACAAGATGTTTGGTTCAATTCTGTTTAATTTATTTACTTTGATCATGTCAAAATCACTTCCTGGGGGAAAATTTTCAAATTACTGCATTGGTAGTAGCCTTTTGCACAGTTTCGTAAATGCTGTCTGCATTTCTACTGCGAGCATCTCAGTCACTTTAAATGTGCTCTTATGAAATTTATATGTTGATATATGGACCAAACATTACTGCCGGGCATGCACTGTCAAAGTGCTGTTGGTTAACAAATGCTGACTCAGCAGTTGCGGATGCATCGAGAGAGGAAGTAAAGGTCCTTTTAGTATATTTATCTATCCATCTATCAGTGACTGATGTGTTGCTAATACACATTCAGGCATTTTACTGGCAATTTTTGTTGTCTCTTCTTATTTGGGCTCTATCGAGACTTTGCAACAATTCACATTACACTATACTTTGCTGTACACATTATATCATCTCTTCAAGTATCTATAAAAGCCTTTGCATTTTAAATGGCAGTGGCATTTTAATGCACTTGGTCAGCTTCAGAAAATTACTTCCTGGCATTAAAAGTCAAATTGGATACAGGAACAATTTCGCTTTTAAATCTGCTCCGTCTGCCATCCCATATCAAGCATCACAGGGAACCCGCTGCTGTTCTGAGTGGACACTGACTGTGTTGTCTTAATTCTCCAGCCTGCCTAATGCCTTACTTATGGAAACTCAGCACGAATAAGCCCAGTATGACACCGGTGAACTTTTGAGCTGTTGGAAAAGGTTCACAAAGTTTCCCTGCAGGATTCTTTTTTAAAATGTTTCAAGTTAGCTTAGATGTTGATGTACAGCAAAAACAGTGGCAAGGACTTGAACTCAACTGCATAATCTAACCAGCAGTGACTGTCATTTGAAGATGGATTTGTATAAGAGAGAGCATGAGAGAGAGCATGAGCGAGAGCATGAGCAAGAGCATGAGAGAGAGAGCGAGAAATTAAATTAATAAGTCATACAAGACGTTATGGGGAAAGGTAGTGGCTAGAAGCAAGAATTTGTGAGCAGCAGTATGGTTACATGCCAAGAGTGATGACAGAGAAGTACGGAGTAGGTCAGAAGGAGCCGCATTGTTTCTTAATAAATCAGAGCCTATGACATCGTTCCGGATCATGGTACTGCATGAGTGGCAACGAATTATGTTAGAACAGCACAGGACATGTATGAAAGCTGGAGGACAGTAGTGAGGTATGCCTCTGATATGACTGGAAGAATTTAGGGTTGATGTGGGACGCATCAGGGATCAACTCTGACCCCCTTCCGGTTTGCAATAGTGATGGCTCGACTGACAGATGAGGTTAGACTGGGAACCCTGTGAACCGTGATGCTTGCAGCTGACAATGTGTTCTGCAGCGAGAGCATGGAGCAGGCGAGGGAGCATTCGAAAAGGAGATGGAGATGAAATTAATGCAAAAGATGGTCATAAATGGAAAAGGATGACTCACTCTGACGACCTCTGACAAGAAAAGTAGAAAGGGCTGAAAGTCAGCTGTCATGACGGCATACACTGAACAACTCAAGGTATGTTGACGTAGAATCAATCGTTCTGATTAGAAAAGGTCACTTGCAAGCATCATTAAAACAGATACAATTGACATATTTGTCTTCATATTTGAACTTGGCCAAAAATATCAACAATAGGTTTCAATGTAATCAACAAAAAAGGATGTTTTGCTGCTGCACTACACATAAGCAGCTATAGCGGGTTCTTTGAGGTCATCATGTTGTGCTGCGTATAACTAAAGGCTACACATATTTAGTTGCGGTTTGCTGATACATTTTAAAGAAGCTAGATTTGTTGCTTGTCACTTTTCAGAATTCATGTCACCAAATTGATATGCTGCTGGTCCGTAAATCTCCTGAAAGGATGAATGATGGTTGAAGCAAATGAAGGGAAGGGAAGAGAAAAGGAGGCAAAAGAAGAGATCACGTTCGGATAACGGATGACAAGTATTAAAAGAATAGGGTATTATTGCGATAATTTATTACAAACCAGGGGATGTACGTTTAATCTAAGCGGTCGTGCGATGAATATTTGTGAAGCCATCACTGAAGCTGTCGTGTACATGCTCCTGGAGATATAGCCTGCCTAAAAATCTGATTACTTCAAAGTATTTTCTGTCAAACTTGCTGTAGCGTTTAGATATTTCAGCCCTCAAAAGTATTGGTAGTTCATTTGGTTGTCAAAAAAGAAAAAAAAAAAACACTTGAGCGACATCCTAAAAGACCTTTTCTTTGCCACAACTCCTTGAAAAGTCCAATGTTTCATTTTTTTCAAAGGCTTTAGACTATTTCATGCTTTTAATCATCAGAAAGATCATTGTTTTTTTCTCCCCTCATCACACCTGACAACCGTGACTCATAATAACATCATGAATTATTCTTCCTTTATCGAGTCATCAAATACAGTTACAACAATCGACAACTGGCAGCAATTCAAAGAAAATCTCGGTACATGTTTTTTCTTACGAGGTCGTGGAATGAGTACCATGAAAAGATCTTGCCCTGAGATGATGTGAGATCCATTTCGATAAAGATTACAAAATCTTTTTCCTTGCCGTTTTTTTTCCCCCCTCCTTAGGCCACAGTCATTGAGCAACTGAAGCAGCATTGGCCTCCCATCAGCATCTACCACTGTGCTGATTGTCTGCTATTCACTGGATAAAGCCTCTCCACGATGGCTCGTTGAGATCTGCGGGATGCCAATAATGCCCTCAGGTCATTTGATAGAAAACCTATGAAAAGAGTCTGCGTATAGGACACAACTCACTCCAGTTCGGCACCTCCTGACGTTATATTCCTGTTTCCAAGAGAATAAATGAGAAAACGTACAGTGATGAGATTAATCCGGTATCATATTTTCATTTAATTTTTATTGATTGAATTAATGGACCGGGCAGCTTTTCTTTGCACCCAACTGTGTTGGAGGATTAAACATAAAGCCTCTCTAGGAAGCATGAATCTTGGATGGAATCTTGAATGATGGAAATAGGTGGTCACAATGACACGAAAACCAAATGGGTGACATAACGATCTCTGTCACCACTGACAAAAACATGTAGAAATATTGTCACCTTCATTTTTATCTTTTTTTTTTTTCAGAAAACATGAAAATCTGAACCAATAAATGACTATTTGTGTGAACGATTCCCAGTTAAAAATGAATATCTTTAACTTAAAACAACTTTATCAAATGTTAAAGCTGAAAATCATTTCTGTCAAAATGTGACTTCGGCCATTAGTTTGAAAGTGACCAAATGTAGAAATTGTGTGTTTTCAAAATCCGTGTGGTAAAAGTTGCATCTAATTAGTCATATCCAAATGTAAATAAACCAATAGCGATTAAATAATCTTCAAACATGATCACAGTGTAAGCAGGCAGATCGGCTGCGCTCTGTCAATGCTAGTCGGATATCTTCAAAGACGTCGAGTAGACACACAGCCGTCTACCGGCAAATTAAGAAAAACACACACGGATGTGTGCACGCTTAAATAAGGAAAACATCATCATGCCTGCAGCAACGAACGGGTTTAATGCTGAAGTCAAGTAATCTACGATATCCAAACCAAGAGGGAAAATAGCCATTTCAGCCCAAACTAAACAGTGCATAATGATTAATGGTAAATATTTGTTTATTAATATTTCCTTCCATGTTGACAATCATTATACTTCCAATTCAATGCTGTTGTGTACAATAATCGATTAGCAAAGTGTGGGCTGCATGCAGCTTGTTGCAAGTGTTCAGTAACTGATCTGAGATATTTCGAGGTAGCTGCAAATGGAAACAAACACAAGCGGATAAATTTGACTTAGGTCACTTACATTGTGGTAGATTGAATAGATGCATTACTGATCCAGAGGGACATTGGTCAACCTGCATTGTTAATCCAGAAACCCCCACACATATGGGGTTTTAGCATTCCAATGTTTACAGAGGCCAAATGCTCGGTGCAAACGCGGCTCTGTGAACCCGACCGCTGTGTGAAGTGTTTTGACTCACGCACCAGCGGCCACTTCTTGATCACGTCATGAGTGTCAGCGATACATTGATGTTACAGCTTGTGAAAAGGCCGAGGGGGTGACATCATAACCAGTGGTGCATGACTACATGCAGCTGATGTGTAAAGATACTGAGGACTAATCATCATGACCCCTGTGCGTGATCGGCAATTGCAAAGGTCACTCCCGATTAGCTCATATATCAGAGGCTGGAGAGGACAGAGGATGGGCGATGAGAGGGCAGCTATTGGATATGAATATGAACAGTTGTCTTCTGAGTCACAGATCAGCTGGATAGAGGTGTTGGTCTCTTGAGATGTCGTGGTGGGGTTGTTAGAGAAAAGAAGGAGGAAATAGGATGGGCAGGTCTCCTCATATGCTGGATGTGGGTTTGAGTTTTGGTCTGGCAGCCAGTCCAGGGTTTGAGGAGCCGCGAATATGGAAAATGGATGGAACCAGCATTTATGCCTTTGTTGCTTCTTGGCATGATTCATTAACAATCAATTACACATAATTCTTAACGATTCATTAATTGTAATGCACATCCCGAGTTAATCAATATCTCTGGTGAGCATCCCACATTGTAGTCCAGACGTTTAAGTCTAAATTGATTCATCAATTTTTGATGGTTAGCAATTATGCTAATCGTGTGAAATTAGATAAGCCTAACATTAGTATCCACATGTCTTTACTGCGTCTTATAGCATTGCTGCATTTCTCGCGCCTGCAATTATGTCGGGTAAAAAAACACAATGGCTGGCTAAGTGACTGCAAATGTCTCAATAAAACAAAACAGGAATTTTCAGTTACATTTGGCATGGGCATTGATTTCCATGAGTCTGCTTCCACAATTTAATTGAGAAATGCACATTTTCTACCCTGCCATCTAAGCTAATTATGCTGTATTAGTACAGTAAAGTCGTATTTGATGTAAATAACCGAAAATATTGACCAACAAAAGCCTAGCTTATCCCTAGTTGGAATATTTAAAGGGATTGGATAATAACAAGGCTGGTTGAAAAGCCTGTGTTGATTTTTATATGTATTCTATTTTAGCCATCTCATCCTCTTTGATTAGTCATCATCAATGTGGAGATTTTTTATTTAGCCAAAATTTGACTGATTGGTGGCTGAATGTTTGTATTTGTTACGGCCTTGGGCGTAATTTGTATTGTGTTGGTAGTTGCATGATTTTTGTTTTCTGCTAATGGCAGATAAACACAGGGCGCAATTGACAACAGAGATATCCAATGCATTAAGAAAACCACAGTTCTAATTAACAAGATAGCTAATCAAGTTGAATCATAACTAACTTTTGATTAACAGATCAGTCAGGCAGAGCAGATTGAACTGATATCAAATTGGCTGCCAAAACAGACTTTCCAAATTGCCTCCCAGGTGAGACAGTCTGGATCCCCCCATGGAAGTGATTCATATATCAACTTGGCCCTATGTAAGGAACATGCTGTATCTCAGCTGCCTTTACAGAGTCCCGTTTCTAGGAATAGAAAAGCTGTGGTGTGCTAACAGGGTGACGCCAAAGCTTTTAACATCTGAGCTGTTTAACAGGGAAAAGAAATGCCTCGTTTCTCTGGCGAGCGGTTCAGGATCACTATGAAGTGAGGAGGTGAGGGGGAAAAAGTGAGTTCCTTTGATGATGTGTGTTTAACATCAGCATGCTGTGACTTTGAAAGTAGTTAGCAACTTTGACCAACGGAGCAAGTGAAAGGAACATGACAACTACCAAGTAAACACCCGGGGGGTGAGGGGAGGGGGACATTTTTTTGAAGTTTCCGAATGTTATTCTTGTACAAATGCCCGGCAAATGTTCACACAAACAGGAATGGAAGCACCATAGGAGGTCTAACAAATAGTATCTAAATTTTGGTGTTTAAAGACATTTGAACACAACACATTGCAGCAATTTGATATAAGTGAAACTCGTCATTTTTTGTACAATTGCATTACACTGCCACCCGGTGGCCTAGTCTGGCCTAACGCTACTACGGTGTTGTGTTTCACCATTTTGGAAAGTTAATGTGTATGGAATATTCCATGTTTAGCGGAATTAACTGTTTTTCATGGGAAATATTTTGTAATATTTTTTCAGAGGACGTGTTTGAGCAAAAATATTGCTTTGTCTTGGTTAGAGGTTATGGTTAACGAGAGCAGCTTTACTCCTGTGGCTTGCATGAGCAAATAAACATGCAAATAAAATCTTCCCCCTTTAAAGTGGCAGTGGTGAGAGAGAAAAAGCACAGTTGTGTTTTTGTGATCTGTTTTTTTATGTTCAACTTGACATTTTCAAATTGATCAAAGCAAGATAAAATATTATTTCCAAAATGTCAAACGACTATTGAGTCAAACTCAACTCGCAATTTAAGTCATAAGCTGTCACCAATCTCAATAGCTTTTCGCTTTGTGCTAGGGTAAAAAAAAATAGTGAAGCAAATAAAAATTGTATGACGGAACGTTGACATGAACATATGATATGACATGTTTGAGGTCATAAGTGAGCTGAAGCCGAGGCTACTTGACTTTAGGATAGAGGCTTCCCCAGACGAACAGGTCGCTAGCCAATCACAGGGCACATATGGAAAACCAACATTTCACACTTGAATTCACACCAGCGGGCATTTTAGAGACTTCAATGAACCTAACAAGCATATTTTTAGAACGTGGTGGAAGTAAGGCGGTGGACTCAAGAGAAAACCCGAGCAAGCATATAAGAAAAATGCAAACTTGACAGTTTATATTGCATAGAGGTCCCACTCAAGTCTCTTGGAGTACGTACCCCCCCCCCAAAAAAAAGAAAACCAAAAGTTTAGAGACATTTGGAGTAAATGTGCAAATAACGTGAGAATAAAATGAAACGATGCGACTGCGGTAGAACATATCGGATTGTGACTTAATTATATGGCAAGACTGCACACGTGCTAATCTAATGAGTGATATATAATTCAGCAGTACTGCAGAGTAGTTATTAGGGAATAATTATATCTTTCCAAAGATGAGCTTGTTGGTGTGCTGAGGTTCCGTTGACAGATGATTTTTCACACCGATCTCCTCGTCCCATTTTGTGACCGTAAATCCCAGGTAAAAAAATGTCCACGCTCTAATTAATCACAACTTCCAATCAAAACGCATTAGTGAGGACAGCAGACATAAAAGCAAATCAATGGGACCGACACAAATGCAATTGCCTGTACGTAACACTAAAATGAATACTCCGACATGGTCGCAACAAAGATTCCGACGCAGAACAAGCTGATAACGCGGCGAAAGACATTTGCAGAAAAGGACTGAGATGAAGAGTGGGCCAAATGAGCTAAATAAAAAGGTAAAGGTTCACGCCTATTTGGGAAAGGGAGAGGGAGGATTTGAAGTAAGAGCTCAAGAAAGGAAGGAAGGAGGAAACGGGGCAGGAGTCGCTCAAAAGGATGAAAAACATGAGAGAAGGATTCAGAGAGAGGAAGAGCAGGGCTTGGAGAAAAAAAACATTAAATCAGACGCAAGTGGAGGAAGTCATTTAGTTAAATTTAGCCGTCGTTTAGAAACGACAGCTAAGTTCAGCACCAGCTAGCGGATGCCAACGCGTGCTTGCCGACATCAACGTGAGGAAACGAGTGGAGAGGGTAGGAAGGGAAGGATGCAGAGAGGAAAGGCGACAAGTGGAAGAGAAGGCGAGGAAGCAAATGACAGAAAGGGGAAAAGACACAAGGGAGCAAGTAAGGGAAAGAAAGGAGTTGAGTAGAATGGAGAAGAAAGCAAAAAGCGGAACGTGAAGGTGAGGAAAAGAAAGGCTGACTGTAAAAGAGGAGGTAGAAAATAGGAGGGAACAAAAAGTGAAAGGAAATAAAAATGGGTGAAGAGCTGTGTGACTTCTCACCGTTGAGTCTCAGTCAGTGCAGTGACGTCAGCTTTTTAACAGGATTGGTGTCAAATCTGGCCTCCCTCCTGTTTCTAGCACAGGACGTTTATTGCAATTCGTTTTTTATGCCTTTACAATATAATTTGCTGATCTCTAGGATGAAAAGATGACTCGTCAAAGATCAATAAATAATATTATAGTGCTATTTTTCATTAATGCATTACAAATTTGGGGTAATGTGGGGTTTTTTTTGGGTGGGTGGTGTGAAGTCACCACTGAAGCAATCAATCAATCAATCATCAAAAGTATAAAGCGGCTTAACAAAAATCTTAATAGGCAAAGGACTGTCACTTACTGAAGCCCAAAATAAACGTAACCAGAGAAGGAAGTGTAGAAGTTTAAACCAAATTCACTCTTTGCTGTAAATGATAATCGAAGTGTTAAGCTTCACATGCACAATCTCGACAAAATTTATGCAAAGCCTAATGTAGAGGGCAATTGGGAAACAGTTTGTTTCTCTGGTGAGCACATAGGAGGACCTCCTGTACACACTTACAAATGACAAATCACTTTTCCCCGAGAAAGAAAATGACCGGAAAGGGTATTAATACAAGAGGCCAAATTGCCTTTATTATGAGATGTAACCTAACCACTGTTGTAATTAGGCCGAGGGCAAAGTGAGAAATCACAGCAAAGAGATGGCCATTCCATTACAGCCAAGTGCTGATGGCCATCTCATTTCGAGCAGAGCAACCAAGAGCGACATTAGTAGTTCAGGCAGACATTTTGCTGCAATGCAAACACCGTGTGACAATCCACTGGATCAAACTTTACGGGTTATGTCAATAGAACATTAAGCAGCCATTGATTTGTCATTATTTGTATGAAAACACCCAACCAGTATTTGCAGCCAAGGTTGTGTCACATAAGGTTAGAGTTATCGATACAGAAAAAAATGTGCAGAGGATGTAGATGTTGTTGCGTCTATAAATGAGGCCTTTCAAGAAATAAGTTTTAGAATCACAAGGTCACATCAAGCCGAATGGAGATAAGCTGTAATGTAGTTGCAATTTCATCACTAGCACATCTTTTATGCATTTATGAATGTACGCAACAGATTACAAATATTAGTAACCATATCTACCGTATTTTCCGGACAATAAGTTGTACTTTTTTTCATAGTTTGGCCGAGGGTGCGACTTATACTCAGGAGCGACCTGTGTGAAATTATTATCACATTATTAGATAATTTCACGTTATTTTCACACTAAACCAAATTTAAGTACACAGGATTATATTATTTTCTGTTTTTGTTCTAAAAGTGTATAATGTCATTTGGTAAAGATTCAAATGTGTCTTACATTTGCAATTAAAACGGATTTCGGAGACCAAGACTAAGAATGTGATGAGAAAAAAAAGGGTTTCATCCGATTCGTCGATTAAAAATCGACAGAATCATCAATTGGTAAAATAATTGTTAGTTGCAGCCCGAGTTGAAAAGCCTGTCTTGAAAAGCTACTTTTGCGTGGGCGTTGGTGCATGGAAGGTACAAAGGTGCCGAAACTCGCTTTTGTCACAAGCATCAGGCAGCAGTTAAGTCCAAGTCTTAGATAATGTCTTATTGTGTGCTTCCTCTCAACCGTTAAGAGATTAGAGACATGTAGACACAGTCTCTTCCTCTCTCCCCATTTACCTCCAAATTTCTACTCCCACCTGTCACCCCACCTCACCCACACTCTTATCTCATTTTTTCTTCTGAATAAGCCGACTCATTCTCTCACAACGCATACACTCAACCTCCCGCTATTCCATATCATTTACCAACATGTCCTTTATGTTCCCCAGACATCATCTACTCTCTTCCCTATGCTGTAAAAACATGAAAAGTGGACGGTTTAGTCCAGATAGAGCCACGACCAAAACACACTCATTGCATTCTCTCTCCCCAGACGGTTCATAGTCACCGGGGTGACATTTTTTATTTTGCCAGCGACATCTGACATTTAGATGGGGAGAAACTGGAGAGGACGAAATGACAGCTGAAAGTCATAATGAAATAACAACTAAGCCAAATGTAAAGAATGTGTGCGGCGAAAGGTGATTGGGAGGCGGTTGGAGACTGACTGACAGAAAGGGGGAGACAATTTTGGATGGAGAGAGAAGGGGGATAAAAAAGGATACACATGGATGGAAGGTGGAGGACACGAGGGGGAAATGAAGAGACCGACGGAAGGGTGTACATAGAGGGCAAACAGTGACAGGAGAGTTATTTCACTGCTCATATAGACATCACAATGAAAATGCCAACAAGCTAATCAAAGGACTGCAAAGAGCAGAGAGAGAGAAGGGGAGAGAGACATTGAGTGGAAGCGGGGAGGAGAATAAGCAGAAGTGAGGAGGAGGAAGTTTACGAGAGGGGAAGTACAAGGAGGGATGAAGCACCGGACAGGGGGGAAGAAAAGAGTTGGGAGTCATTAAGAGAGAAAGGACAACAGGGAGAAACGAATGAAAACACGAGTGATGAGTCATGAAGGGAAAAGCTGTGGAAAAAAAAAAATATGACAGGGGGAGAAAAGAGATCATCTAAAAAGTGTGAGGGGCAGAATGTGAGGGAGGTAATGTGGTGCGAAAGAGGAGAGGAAGTGTTTCTTTCAAGAGGTGCTGCTTTAAAGTGAAGAGACGGCAAAGTGCAAGGAAACACATCACAATACACAGTGTGTGGGAATAACACTCGCAAGCACAATGCTGGATTGTCGGATAGTACAAAATGTACAGAGAACGCAACTGGTATGACCCACTTATGTATCGTCCATCTGATTGCTCGCTTTTAGAACAGGTTGGAGTCAAATTTCTGCCTTGCTGGTTTTATATATATGTGTTTATGGTCTTGCTTATTGTACAAGTTTTAGTTGGTCATTCTGTGCTGTACCTATCAAGTTATGTACTTAGCAACCGTTGTCAAGAAATATCTCCATAAATAACTTTTACAGTATTTACATTCATACAGTAATTATGTGCCCATGTCAGCACCCCTGCAAATGCATATACTCAAACATGGTAGATATTAACTATTGCAAAATTTTGCAGAAAAATCTTTAACATTAATTGTGCAATCTGGAGAAAGTTAAAATGATCAGTCGATTACTAGTTTTAGTACAATGATAGTGATTGAAATATACTTTCAGCAAAGCAACAACTGATGACTTAAAAACGCCAACACACGATTAAAATGACAACTAAATGTAGCAATGTGTTTTTGTTTTTCGCTGCCACCTTCTGCGGATACAATGATTGACATGCAACTAGACCAATAATTGTGTTAGCAGGGACTGAAAAATTGGCCAAAACCAGTACTGCAAGAAGACCAGAAAAATGCAGGTCAGAGTGGAACAATGCATGTCGATTGCTGTTCTCAAAAGTTTCTACAAGAACAAATTTCATTTCAAGCAAGCGCTCAATCAGATATGGTTTGATGTCAAGATACTCATTTCATTCCATGTTTTATCCTTTGTGTTTGTGATTACAGTTTTGTGCCTATCTGAAAGCAAATCACAGTGAGCATCCCATTTCAAAAACAGGCTTTGAGAAAAACAGTGTGTGTTATTTGGCCGTCACTTGTCAAACTGTAAGCAGGCATGGTTTAGATTTAATGGCCTGTAAAGGACAAAGCAACAAAGTGTTTGTGTGAGCTTGAGATTGAAGGTTGTAGGTGTGTTTTGTTTTGTTTTGATTTGTCTTTTTTTGTTTTTGTCCAGACATTTCGTGGACAGCCCCTTCGGCCTTTTGATATGTAGGATTAAACAACTGTCACAAGATATAAAGGTGGGGACGTGCATGCATGAATCTTTTACAATTTCTTCCTTTATATAACAATTTTTGAGACTGTCGCTCCCCTTCCATCTTCATCTCTTCCTGAGCCACATCCCCTTTATGCTTTACTCGCTTCTCTCCCGCTCTCCATCATCTTTGACAGGGTGATAATACTCAGGCTTTAGACATCAGTGGGGCATGAAAACCCCGAAAGCTTCCATTTTAACGGATATTACTTTTTTTTTTTTAAGTGTTTGAAATCATTCCCCGGCACACATCCATCAATCCACGTTAAGCTTATCCTGTTCAGGGTCATGGGTGGCCTGGAGACAACTGTATCTCAGCTGACTTGGGGTGAAAGGTGAGGTACATCCTGGACTTCAGGTCACCAATAAATCATAGGGAGCGACAAACAAGCATTAACATGCATTATTTTTTTTGTTTAATTTAACATCATTTCAGGGAAACGTTAGCATTATGGTAGCATAATTGTACATCTTCAAGAACACCACACGCAAGCAGCAACACTAACAACTATAGTATGCCAAGTCCATTTTCTTGTCCTCTGGACCCCTAAAACTCTTTGCAGTCCCTTCTTGTAAACACACAACCTTTCTCGATCGCCTCCCCAGAGTCGGCAAATCCGTCACTTAGCCTGTATCACAAGCAATTCAGTCACCAAACTAGTCATTCAACTTAACAACCTGTCAATCATTTTGTCAGCAAATCTGCTGAAATCCGGATAGTCAGGCAGACTTTTCCTCTTCCATGTGGGAACACACATCGTACCACGGGACCTTCTCAACAGCGCCGCAAAAATGTTTTCACAAGCTAACATCTATTAACACCATCCTGCGTTTTCGCCTTGCCTCCATCTCTCTCTATCTCTCACGGTCATTCCATTATCTCCTCCTTCACTTTGTGTTTGTTATTTGTTGTTGTTTTTGGTTTTACCGTGTCCTCTATCGGTTTAAGACTGCTAGCGACTATTACCGATCATTAAAAATGGATCAAGTATGACACAACACACTTGGAACGATTGCCTGTGGCTTATACATTTATATGGAGATGTACGCTACACACACGTTCAGTTCACAAAACAACACGGCTGCTAATGCATTAAAATGATCACATAACGTCTCCAACAATAAACACTTGTTTTATGCACATGCTCCTGAGAGTGGAGTGCACCATGTACACATGGGCAGGTGAGTATATTTTCTTGATCATCTACAGGGAGCATCATCATCAATTTTACTGGGCTATTCTGTACTCCCCTTTTGGTGTTTAGTCGCAAATGAAGCTCAACTTCCTCTTGCTGACATTGCTTTTGTTTGGCCAACAAACAAGTTGAAAGTAAATCTGTTGCTTACTTGCAACCAGGTATTGTACTCTATTTTTCCTTGAGGGCTTAAAGACATGATTAGTCTACCTGGCTTCCTTCTACATTTTACTTTCGGCTTGTTTGTGCACACAAAAAGCAGAGAAATACACACCACTTCCACAAAGATATTTGTACACAAACAGACAACACTCACTCAAACATATTCCATCTTGTCGCATGACATGAATACTACATGCTCAGTTACATCTTGCGTGGATGCACTCGGAGCAGAAGATGCGCATAAAGCTTTACATGGCTATAGACTCATTCATGCACTCATGCACTCATGCACGCGCACTTACACAAACACACACACACACACACACAAAAGCATTCATGCATCAAACAATCCTGTAACTATTCCCTTCCAAAACCCACACACAGATCCAAACCTGACCTCAAGCACTTCGCCTTTGAAGATCGAAGCAAACACTGACGCTTACAGACTGCTTGTCCTTTAAATGATTCATCTTCTGTCAAAGTTTCACACTAACAACACACTTTGCAGTCCACTGACATAGATAATGTGGGAGACAGCCGCTTTAAAATACCAGACAATTCGGGTAAGTGAAGTCCAGGTAAACTAAATAAAAATCTCCATGTATTTATTTATTTATTTATTTATTTATTTATTTATTTATTTATTTATTTATTTATTTATAATTATTTACTCAATTTATTTATGGATATGATTATTTAAATTTATTATATTATTTATGATATTTATACTAAGCGGTCCAATTGAGGATGTGGCAGTAGAGGTGTTCGTCAATAACCACCAATATAGAGATGCTGAGGAACAACAAAAATCTTCTGCGAACCCGGAGTTTAATAATTACTGTCGCTCCGTGTATTTCCATCTGCATGTTTCACCGTCTCGCTTTCTCCCTAAAATCACATTAATGGGTGAAAGTAGCTTCTGCTGCTGCTGACTCATTGCTTTGAAATGGAAATGTAACTTATTGCCTCCATATGTGGCAAGTGCAGACACACGCGCACATGCACAGAATCACACACACACACAGCATAGGTGTGCTGAGAGTGTTTCACTCCTACACACACATGCACACACATGCACACACACACACACACACGATGCCCTAAAACCATGGGACTAAGTGCGGGAAAAGCTAAAATAACACTAAAGTGACATTAACAGACACATTAGCCTGCTTAATGCTGGCCCGCGAGCCAGCCATTACCCTACAGCTTACATCAAATGCCACGCTAACAAAGAGGCGAAGCAAGACGGCTAAAGCAGCAAAAGTGCTTCATGAACAAGCACATCAGCCCTCGCCTTCAGCTGCACCGAACACACTCGCGTTCAAAGCTGCAAGATGATGCCGCTGTACATAAAATCACATCCAAAATGGATCCAAAGTGTCTTTTGCCAAAGCACCGACTCCATATCAGGTCTTTGCAGCTGACCCCACACGCCCATCACTTGATCAGTAACTACCAAATGATTTTTATCTGTGTTATTTCAGCTAGCCGTCCCCAGGACAAGTCACAGGAGTGGAACGGTGTGTTAGAATGTCTGACCTCATTGACAGCTCGGGCTTTCATTTGTGTGCAAATGACAGTACTTAGCACCTTTACACATCATGAAATGGATACACCAATGACTGCACCAAATAAGATATCCATATGTTCTCGGAAAGTCTTACAAGTGTGCGCAGTAGCCACGAGAACAGCTGTTATGCTCACACCCAGAATTATCTCCTTCAAGTGTTTCTGTCAGTTGTGTGTAATGCATGTGTCAATTTTTTTTATTTTTTATGATATTTAGTATACTTGGAATTATTTGGTGCTATTTTTCTCATTTAAAAAACATATTACACTTTTTGAGGAGTTTTTGGAGGCAGCTTGAAGGGATCGATGGTTTCTCTTTATATTTTAAGTTACAAGCGTGAGCAAGGACTAAATTAAACGTATCACTTTATTTGATCAAATGGAAGAAATGAATCAACAAGCCATCACGATGTTAAGGGAACTAAAGTACGAAAACATTTTAGTTTATATGTCCTGAGAGCATAGTAAAAACCTGAAAAATGAAAACAATTTAGTAAGAAATCAGGAATGTGGTAGCAAAGCAGCAAGTCATTAAAAATACAACAGCAATAAAACACATTGATAATTTAGTTGAGTTATGAAAGGCTTGTGTAGTAAACAAAGACCAAGAATACACATATAAAAAGTAAAAGACCGAATTACGTGTAATACAGGATGAACCTGAACATTAGAATAGTGTCAACATCAATCTATGATGCAGTTGCACTTTTATTAAATGTAATTTGTTACACTTGCAAACAATGTCCTCACTCCTGAGCTGAGTCACCTGATTTTAAGTATCCTAAAACTTAGTTCGATCCAATGGAAGGCTATGGGTAGAAGCTAGATCAGACAGACAGACATGAGCTCATTTAATTTCGGCCATCATAACAAATTTAAATAATTATTTAGAAGCATGTGTCTAAATTAAATGTATGACTCAATGCAGCTGCATAATTTATGGGTGAGTGTTCAACTCCGCTCATCTAAAAACAACACTATCGATTAATCCCGTTGTCAAGAATGCCGTTACATTTGTTAGATTTGATGAATGATGAATGTAACATCTTTAAACGTTTATACTAAAGGTTTTGCTCAGGCAGGTTAGCAAAACATTTCAACATCTTGCTCCTTAGCAAGCCCCAGATGAGAGAGGAAGCTTTTGGCCATTCTGAACACCGCCCACTAGCGAGAACTGTGGCTGCGGAGCACAAACAAGCTGCTGCATTCAGTCAGCTCGAGTAAAAAGTCCGATGACATCTTGTTGAGCTATGAGTACACGCATGACTTCGATGTGCAATCAATTCATTGCCAAAAACACAATTGGCATTTTTTCACGCCAGAATTTATTGCAGCTATCAACGCTGTAGTGAGAATGATGGCACTTGTTTATTAGAATTGGTAAAACACACCATAGCTGTTGATGTTCTGGAGCAATTTGTCAAATTGAATTTGGATATTACTTTTCATGGCTATCTTGTAGCCACACGGACGAATCTTTCATTACGAACGCCAGTCGAGAGGTTCATTTCATGCTTATTTTTAGAGCTGGCTGAGTAATCCTGCGTTATGAAATAACCCTCCGCTCCCACCGCACTGAGGCGTCGACACCAAAAAGCTACAAGAGAAACAGCAACAAACTGCAGTGTCAAAGAAGCAACATTAAAAGCTCCCCGCTAGCCAATTACAACAACTTTCAGGCTCTTGATGTGTGCTTGCAATTTGCAGCTCGCTAGACATAGTACATTTGGAGTTTTGGACCCGTTTAGCAGACTTTTCATTTTGATGTTGAAGGTATGCAGACATTGCTTCAAGGCAAATTGGACTATGTACTTCCTGTCAAATTTCTGTGAAAATCTACAGGGGGTGAGCTTTTTCGTTGACGGAAACACAACAGAATCTGCTGGTTGCCATACGGCTTTGACGACAAATATTAAACATTTCTACATTGGTATTAATAACAGATGCGATAAGCCCGCTTGCCGAGCCTTCGGGCCACCTCGAAGTGTTTCCCTACAAATTTGAGGTATAAATTCAGGATGGACAGGGTTATGATGTCATTATTTAATTCCAGACATTACTAGCAGAGCAGCACAAGATGGAAAAGTCATTTGTGATTAATCGTGTCTGCTGAGGAATACATTTTCATTTTCTCCCTCACTTTGTCTGTGGCTCTGTCCCAATCTCTCTTGCTAACATCCTTGCTCTTGCTCTCTTTGTCTTCACACACACAACCAACTCTTCCTACGTTATAATCTACTCTATGTAGGCCAAGGCTCTTTTAAAACTTCTGTCAAAGCACTCATTTGAAAACCAGCACAAAGCAGCAATATGTCTAAGAGAGTCATTTGTCATTGGATGCTCAAAGTCTCCTACATAACGATTGCAATGTTACTTTTCAAACATTTTACAAAGTACACGTATTGTGGCACCGTTATTAATTAGTCAGAAGTTAGGCTAGACATCTTAGGCATTCATTCTTCAACTTCATTTTTGAAAACTGCGTGCTTTCAATTTTTTGGCTACAATTTGGGGAGACTGCTATTGGGCCCCAGTGCATGAGATAAAAGCATGCTTGGATGAGTTTGACATGGAAGAACCTGAGTGCAAGGCCCTCACGTGGGTCCAACATCACTGACGTCTGACTATCCCAATACATTTGTTCTCATTGTGACTTCCAAAAGGGTTGTGCATGCAAAAACTGGCACAAACGGGAGAAGTAATCTGAAAAATGCTGAAATGACGGGGACGGGGGGGACGTTTCTGCTTATGTAAATATTTTAAGAGCTTGTAAGCATAAGATGCCAGCTTGATTCTAATATGTGTGATTCAGAGTGTAAATGGAATTTTTTATTTGCATTCAATTCAGTGATTCTTTCACATACCACGAGAGAGTGCCCATCGACCATTCTTTAGGAGTCACTGTGCTTAAGTGAACCATTTTGGTGTGAATCTGATTTGTGTGGATATATTTGTCCTTAGAAGAAAAATGAACACGTGTTAAACAAGTGGGACACAGGTAATTAGTAATAGTTGATGCAAGGCAGAAGGCCCTAGCCTTCTACATGTTAAAATTTCCCAACACTTCTATTCAAGATTATTCAAGTGTTGTAATTCTAGCGCTAGTGGAAAACAGCAAAGCCAAGTGAGTTTATTCTTGTGAGAAGAATGCTCAAGTACAGACAATAATTCACTCGAAGAGATGCCACACTCTTACCTGCGCATGAACAAGCAAGGTCTTACTTGCGTTTCTTCTTCAACCAACTCTTTGTTAGATTTGTTGGCTTTCAACTACCGTACCAGGAAAAACTGTGGCAATGTCTCAGAGTGAGATTAGAATCATGGGCCATGATGACGTAAATTGCAGAGTTTCATTAAAATAGTGTATTGTCTAAGGAAATGGCCCATTCCTGATTTTCACCTGGGCCCATTGCTGAAGTTAGCAAGTAATTAAATACGCGCTGGAATGTTTGGATGTTACCATTAGTAAGGCAATGACAAATGGATGGATTGTTACACCGTAAGGATCACGACAACTGGCGAGGTTTTCCAACCAAAAAAAGCATATTGATACAATAGCATAAGAGTTATATTTATTTTGACATTTGATTATTTGTTATCTGTGCATTTTAATGCCACTAGGTTGTTTCTTGACTTTTCATAACATTTTAAATGACATTTCAAGACAATCAATAATTAGTTGCATCTTTGAATTTAAAGTGCATCATCCACATTTAAAGGTGGTGGCCATCTGGGGTTTGCGGACACACCAAATGAATTATTGCAATCCCCCTTCTGTCTTTCCAGATGTCTGTTTGCCCTTTAATTTCCTTTAAGTCCATCCCATGGTGGATAACTGTTAAATAAGTAAATGTAGCTGCTGATCTGCAGTAGAGCAGTTCAATAGGTTGACTTCGCTATTTTTTTGTTCATGTTATAATATGGAACACTAACTAATCTGATTGTGAGGCTTTGCAGTGTTGAAGGGGGTAAAAGCTGATCAACAGTGAGGGAAATATGTGCATCAACGTGTCAGCACAGATTGGGAGATGAATCACAGCTGAACGGATGGCAGAAGTTGCTTAATTCGTAAACGGCTTAAACGAATCAGCAACATGATCGTCAATGTGCCAATCGCTCACATTCAGTGATGCAGAATGGCTTGGGAAAGTCAAGCATTGGTGTGATCAAGACCGGTGGACACGGAGCACTTCATCAGTCCACCAGGCTTGTTCTGAGCCATTGGAGTTGTTGATGCACATGGAGGCAAAACAAGTCAGCGTATGTAACAAGCAGTAGTGGGAATTTCCATCCATTTTCTGTATCGCCTGTCCCTACGGGGGTCGAAGCCTATCCCAATTTGGAGTGCTCAATCAGCCTACCGTCCATGTTTTTGGGAAGTGGGAGGAAATCTGAGTGCCCGAAGAAAACCCTCGCAGGCGGGGGGAGAACATGCAAACTCCACACGGGGAGGGCCGGAGGTGGAATCGAACCCGCACCCTCTGAACTGTGAGGCGGATGTGCTAGAACTGGGAGCGTATCTTTGACCAATGTTTGATGAATTTTGATGTCAGCATTTTTCCTTCTCTGAGTGGTTGGTCAGGCAAATGTTATTTCCTTAAATTCGAACAATTTTATTTTCATGTTTTATGTTTTTGTTAGCCTGGATAAATATTGTTTTGGAACTGCTCCAGATGCACATAGCACAGTTGCATGCTATTATATTCCATTTTTCTATAGTACTGCTGGTCGCTATGATTGGACGGTGATAGTGGTACTATTAAGCGGTAAATTAAATGTCCCCACCCCCCACTGAAGACCCATTACAAAATGCACAGCACAAATTGCACTGGGAACAAGCCATCCTGTTTGTAACGTCACTGAAAAGCATAAGCGAGGGGTATAGGGGCCACCCCTATGCTTTTACTGATATCTCATTTTTGGGAGGGGGTTTGCATCCCGACAAAATTGTCAAGCACCGTTCACATATCCGCAGTGAGACTATTAAAACCATTTCACTTCCATATTACACACGTCAGAGAAAACAGTTAAAAATACTACATGGGCTCCCTCCGGATCAATATGAACGTGCATAAAATGACGTTGCCCAGCCGATCGGGGGGGACGGCGCCATAGAACATTTGCTCCTATAGTGGCAGCCTTTTTGTGTCAGGTTGCTGCATGTGTCTGAGAGAAGATGACAGTGACAGGGATGGAGCTGGCGAGGCAAAGAACAGGACAGAGAAGCCATTGACGAAAACAAGTCAGTTCCCTGCACCAAAAGGAGACCGTTAACACTTTCCTCCCACCGAGCTGCATCCATGTTGGTCACCAACTTCCCACTAGCACTACAAGCAGCGTCAGCACTGCAGGCCCGCTGACACGGAGCATCCATCCCCTCTGAGGGAATCTCCACCGCAACAGAGACAAACTCCAGGAAGACGGGAACCAACTTCCCAGATGTGTGTAAGTTGGACTGTTGTGTGTGATTTTACAGTCAGCTGTCCCCCACCGTACCCCCGGAGCAGAGGTGCACATTTGGGATAACGGCACGGAGTGAGGGCTGAAGTCTTCAATGATTCATTTTTGAACTACTTTAACGCAATTAAGGTGAATGTGACTTCCAAGATGAGCACTGTGCGCACACACACACGCACACTCCCTCACACACACATTTCTGTGCATGCACACGTCGTTCTTTAGGGGTGGGAAACTCGCTATGCCGAACACGCACGCACACAAGTTAGGCATGGCACGATCTCGCTCCGACTTGCGATTATTTGAGCGCAACCACACAGACTTAAGAACTCACCCCCAGAGCAGGAGAAATCCCCAATGAGGAGCCCCGTCAGGAGGAGAAGTGAGAGGTTCTGTCTTAGTCGGGCCATTTTCCTCACGATCAGCCTCCTCCGCTTCTTCACCATCATTGGCATCTCCAAATCCGTCATGTTGCTGTTAAATAAATCCAAGCTGGCTGCGAGCCTTCCCCCCACCTTGCCGCTCTGCTTGGCTGAAGGGAGCGGAGGGGGGTAAAAGATGACGGCCGCCCCCCCTCCTCCTTTCCTTCTTGCGTTGTTATATCTTTTCAACAAGCTAAAAAAAACACTAAAACAAAAAACAACGCCAGTCGAGGATCAATCGCGGCTTGTCCAGGCGCACAAGTCCATGTTGGATGAGCAGTGTCGGGCTGGCGCAGGCAGCGCGCAGCTGGTGTGAGATGTCATAGCAGAGGAGGAGGAGGGATGGAGCGGCTCAGTGAAGGTGAGGAGACGAGAACGGAGGAGAGATATGATGCTCGCTAGGTCCTCACAGCACACTGTGCAGCAACGACTGAGAGGCAGGAGAGAGGGTGGGAGCGAGAGAGACCAAGAGAGAGAGACAGAGAGGGTGGGAGGAGAGAGAGGGAGAGAAAAGCCTTTAATACACATATACATTTGAATAAAAGTAAGACTTACACAGTCATGCAAAGTGTGTCAGAAGTTCCATGATAGGTTTCGCAAAAACTAGATTTGAAAACCAAACTGCTTCCAGTTTTCTCTTTCAGTGCAGGTCAGACGATCGACCAGCATGTCTGCAAAGAGACCCCTGCGGTATTTTGGTTCAGTGCAAAGGAACAAGTGAAAGAACTGCGACAACGATTGAGGAAAAAATGCCAGCAAATAGTTTCGATAGGGCAGTGCTATAACGCTTTAAGCAATCGACATTTAAAGACAAACGGCGGATAACACGGACAACATACTGCAACAATACTCGGAAGCGTATATTCTTTATCCTCTCGACAAAACAGCTAATAGATAGATAGAGCTTAGTGAGGACCATCTCCATGTTTGTATTATACTGCCCCTATGTGGCCAAGGTCAGAAGGAGCAGCACGATGTCCATTGAATAGAGGCAAAAAAAGTGGCAAAAACTGTTGAATTTGTTTACATTCTATTTAATTATGTAACTACTGAATGTCTTTAGAAAGACGAATGTTTCAGAGAGTGTTGCTTAAATTATTATTCATTACAAACTGACTGGAACACATTTGTTGCATTTCTATTCATTTGAGTAGAAAGAGATGATTTTTAATTATTTTGAGTTGCAAGCACTTCACCACTTCATCTTTTTTCATAGGACTCAGTTTCAGACAGAAGCAACAAGAAGGAAGCTCACTCCCAAGGAGCTCCAAAACCAAATGAAAGTACCATAATATGCAAGGCAGGCCAGTGACTGGCGACTGCTTGTCTTTCCTCACCTTGAACTCCATCACTCACAATAGCAATTTAGCTGGGATCGGCTCCGGCTCGTACGTTACATAAATGACGATAAGCGGTATAGAAAATGGGCGGATGGATGGATATGCACGTTTGACACTTGAAGTCTGTTCCATTTGTAAAGGACAATTGCTTTGAGTTAGGGGTGTGATCGCTGAAAGAAATAAACTCAAATCAAGGCACCATTGAATGTAAATATGATGAGCTCATCTTAATTTATTCACACATTTATTTGGTGTGAAATCTGGGTTGAACACAAGGCTATTATTCTGTTGACTGAATGCAAAAGGGTACAAACTTCCACCATCTACTGAAAGACCCGTTAATTGTTCTGCCTGTCACAATACTGGCGAAGATACCCCAAATGAAATATACATTACTTGGAGTAAATAAATGATAGTCAAACCAATTAAGTAAAATCGGAACTTTTCCCAGTGGCACACATGACTTCTCACGGCACCCTAATGTGTTGTGGCACAGTGGTTAAGAATCACTGATGTAAACTAATGCAGTCCGAAGGGCTTTTTATCGGACTGAAAATGCAACTTATGTGCCTTTTCCAGGGTCCAAAATGATTAAAAGAAAACAAATGAGTACTTTCTCATGGGAAATAATGTAACGGCATAATATTACAGTACAGGCCCAAATTGTGGCCATCAAAAATATTTTGATATAATGAGAAATATTGCAAAAATGTTCCCTTTCTTACATTGTCTTGATGAGCAAAACAAAACTATCGATAGCTGAAATGATGGAAAGAGAGCAGATGAGCTAAGTAAAATTGTAACGGGGTCTCCATTGCAGGATAGCGGAAAGTAATGTGAAGATAGGGGGTAAGATACATACAGAGACAGCATGGAAAGAAGAACACATGACAAGGGAGAGTGGGAAAAGGGATAAAAGGAAAGATGCTTCCCGTGGGAAGGAAGAGTAGAAGACGGATTGCAGGAAGCCTTCCGGAAGGAAGGAAGTGATGATCAAGATGCAATGGAAAGATAAAGGGGAAATTATTAACAGGACAGGGCCACAAAATTAGGTACACCTTTAATATTACATACATAAAGCACAATTTAAAAATCCATGACAGTCAGTCTAAATAAATTGAACCGTGATATAGTGAGGGACGAAGAGGAAAGTCTGAGATAAATAATACCGGCATCGTCACCCTCCAGTTACCACAAAAGACGTCCGCCAGGGAATTGTGTGTAATGCATTCGCACCCAAACCAGAGGCATGAGCCAATTATTGATCCATGATTCCCGGTGGTATGTGCAGAAGATCACACTAACGAGATTACAATGCTGCAAACACAACGTGGAGACTTATTAGGCCACTGAGCTGAGAGGTGGCTGCTGCAATGGCAAATGCAAATTGCGTGTCATCCCAAAGTGGTCTATTACAGTGTTTCACAGCAGGTGGCATCTAATATTCTCACCCTAAAAAAGAACAAAATATTGCCACCAGTCAAGCGCAGGTGTCAAACTTGACTTTCAATAGGTGGAAATTATGTTTCAAATTGCCTTGTTTTATCAATTAGAATGTTCCATCTTTAGGTCTTCTCATCTACTGCTGTAAGTACAGTGATCATAGTGTTGCTTTTTATGTGATTAATGTCACGCATGCTGCTGCAACATGTAAACATGATCAAAACAAATCCTTATTTATAGCTGGAGGCCTTTCAAACAGCCTGCTGGAGCTGTAGGTCTTACTTTTCGAGCTTCGGGCCTACGCACGACAGCATCTTACCATGGATTTTATTAATATTGTCTCATCACTTTGTTCCTAATCTGCCATCATATTAATCCACACTTTTTGTTCCACTTGGAAACGCCCATCCTACTCTTACGAGAAGTTAACTACCTCAACATTGATTTTACAGATTGTGTGTGCGTGCATGTGTCATTTCACAGTGTGTTCCTCTGAGTCATTCAAGCATCAAGCTGGTCGCTCCCGGTGCGTCACACTGTTTTAGTCAGATACAGTGTACATTTTTACACAAAACATTTGTACAACCACTGGTAGGAGGGAGTCTATGTTGTGGCAAACAAGCAAAGAAGGACAGAGTCATGGAAGATGATTCAAAAAGAACAAGCAGGTCGATAGAACAATAGTCAGATGCATTCTGAAGAGCTTGTGTCTATTACTCAGTGTAGTAATGCTGCCATCCATTGGCGAGGAAGGCCAATGCAGGAGAGTTAAACGGCTGACGGGGAACGCTAAATTGTTGAAATGAAAGTAATTTAATTGTTCCAGCAAGAAAATATATTCTTGAATGAAAAAATAGCTATGCAATTTCCTTCTATACTTTGCAACCTCACCAAAAAAGGAATCATGTGTCGAAGTTGCAAAAAAAAAAAAAAAAAAATCAGAGGCACGAGATCTCAATCAATGTAATACAATGTGAAAAATTGAGTCGATTGTACCCGGTAAGAAGGTTTTTTTTGTCTTTTTGTAAGAGAGTCTCTTTACCAAAAAACAGCAATAAATGATTAACTGGTATACACATTTTTTATTTTTTTTATTTATACATTTCTAGCCTGTTCATAACTTTACCATTATCTGTATAGTTTTTATTTGGGAGACAGTTAAATCAATCCATCAATTGTCTATAGCGTTTGTCCAAACATGGAGGTTAACCAACGCCTTGAAAAAGACTGCGAAAAACTTTAGTTGTTCAACTGTACGCCGACTGTTTCCTATTGTTTTATTGGGTTCTTGCGGTAAGTGCGGAATTCCTGGCGGGGCCTGGCTTTCTTTCAGACAAATGGTCACCTTACAGCAAAGAGCGGGACAAATGCTTGCCAGTGATTTGTTTGCCTCGACGTTAACTGAAAGCAAAAGCATTTTACCGAGAGGAAAGGCTGCATTGCACTGCAGAGCTATTTGTTTTCTCTTTGACCTCATTATGCAAAAACCGAAAGTACACAGAGCTAAACTGTATGACTTTTTAATGAGAAAAAAGATTGGTGGCATTAATACCACTGTGTGAGATTTTCTACGAGCTTTTGCCCTTTTTCTTTTCCCCTTATTTGCATTTCCATTTTTCAAACGACAATATTTTAGCCTTCCCCAAAACTACAGCCGTTTCACCTTCATCATTTGTTACCCGTATGATAACCATAAAAGTAGAAAAACATTCAAGAAGTTGCAGCGTTTACTTAACGTGCTGTGCTTTGTGGAACTATGACGTCACCGCCAGTTACCAGAAATATAACCATCTAGTTGAATTGTGTTTGCACCAAAACAACCCCTAACAGACCAATGAACACTTTGCTTCAGCTAAACATAATCAGCATACTTTATCAGATAACATAAAGCGGCCTTGAATAACATCATTGTGGTGGTTGCCATGGTACCAACCATTTAGTTGATCATAACAACCTGACCGAGAATCAAGAACTATCATTAAAGCTGTTTGAATTTTAAGAATATAATGGAACATTCAATGGACATAAAGTCTACACACCCCTGTTGAAAAGACATCATGAATATGACCTAATCTATATAATAGGACAATTACACTGCACTGTCTGCCTTTTAATTAACAACTAAAATAATGTGCACAGCTCTTTTAAATGGGATGTGGCTGTGTTATGAATTACAAATTGTGGCCAAAAAGCTCAACCATTGGACCATTTGCCGACATATTTGTGAGATTTCTGCTAAATTCTAAAATCTTAGGCTGATTCTAGGTAGAGGTAAACAATGTCTTGAATTCCACTTGAGCAGAAGTAGCCAAATGAGAAAATCTCCTCTTAATCTGACTTAAATCTTTATGAGTTTGATCTTACTGATGTCAGCTTGTGTGGAAGAATTAATTGACTCGATTGGAGTTGTCACAGGTCAAGAAAACCGACACATTTTAATGAGCACCAGGCTCAAGGTGAGACTCTCTATTTATTTAACCTGACGTGAGGGAGGAAAAAGTTTTAAGAAGTCTAATTCGCATAGGAGCAGAATGTTGAACTGATTTGCTGTGTTGGACAAAACCCAAAACGTCCTCTGACAAAAGCACAAGGCCCGTCTAGAGGTGAATTATATTCTTTGTGGAGTGTATGTAACTGTATTTTCTATGGCGGTGTGTGTGTGTGTGTGTGTGAGAGAGAGAGGGAGAGATTTAATAGAGAACACACCTGTTCTCCTTAGAGAGCTGAAAGTCAGACAGGATGAAAATGAAGGAAGGGCAGAGATGATATAAAGAAGGCAAAGGAACACAGACAGAATGGGTCGGCAACGTATAAAGACAGGATTTGTGTCAAAGGTGATCAGAGCTGAGGAGGAATAATGATGTTCATGACAAGGGAAGGCAAGATCAGAATCGTCAACTCATGTCATCCAGGTAAATCCTGTTTTATTTTGAAAATGTTTACTGCCCCTAGTTAGTATTTGCTGCTTCCTTTTGTGTTTCTCACTTTTTTTTTTTTTGCCAGCACCAGCCTAATATCAATATGTCCGTTGAAGAAAAAAAGTCAGAACCAAAAGCAATACAAATCGCCATGTGGTACAATTAATCAAACATTTTCCTTTCCGTTTCTTATCGGCAAATTAATATACAAAATACTTAAAAGGACAGTTCAAAATATGTGACAAAGATGAGGTGCAGTTTGAAGAATCCCTTGTGATTGCAGTAAGCGCTCATGAAGAAAAAAAAATCTCTGGCTTCCTGATTAAAACTTAAAGCAGCTCTCTCTTCTGTTCTTCCACATTCTTTTCTTCCAGGCAGTGATAAAATGAGTCCATAGTGGCTTATCAACCTTGGAGACACCTGCTGATTTTAAATCTGGCATAAAGTCCCTAATTAACCGAGGGGGAGAATTACTATCAGGTTTGAAGCTGCTGCTCCCTGTTGAATTATTCTTGCCCTGTAGGTTTGGCTTCCATTTGGTTTTATTAGTACCAAGGCTCTAATATTTGATGGCTCGAGATTAGCTTGGTAAATATGAGACGTGGATTTTGTGTGTATCGTGTATGGGAATGTTTATCTTACTTTCAAAATGTATTCGATTTCAATTTCATCAATACAATAAATTAAATGATATTAGCATTTTTGAAAAAAAAAAAAAAAAAAAAGAGGTAAAACCGGCATCATATCTTATGTTGACGTATGTTTAGTAGTAGCTTTGTTCAATTAATTTTTTTAGCTTAATATTTTCTTTGGCTAACTTAAAAAAATAAATAAATAAAATAAAATTTAAAAAAAAAGGGGGGGGTGTAACTGCAATAATTTGGTCCACTTTGTTGCTATATCCAATGTGACATCCAACCCCAGGTAGTGAGACATCTTGGGGCATGCTCACACTCTAGATTACTTATAACTGTGAAAATGACTGAACAAAACCAAAATATTTACTTGAGACTTTGGTCTTACATCTGGTACACCTTTTGTTTATACACTGTATGATGGATTGATTCCAAGAAATATTTATGACTATGAACAAGCTTTTTTTTATACATAGGCCTATAATAACTACCCAACCTCCTTAGTAAAACTGGCCTAGAACCGCCACTGGAAGGTTCACTTATAAAAGAAGCTATAAGGTTAATGGAAAATTTAGATGTATAAAAGGACAGTAGAGTGCATAGCAAGATGTCAAGAATAATGTCCCAGATGAGGCTCCGATTTAAAAAAGACGTCACAGACAAGCGTGGGAATCAGGGGGAGGTGGAGAATAAAGCCTTTAAAAAGAAGTTTAAGAGAGGAATAAATGTTTCAACTACAGCGTTCGCTCCTTGAGCTCTCTGGTGTCAATCCTCAAAAGGGAACCGGCTGCACTTCTTTTTGGAAAGTGATGTTCTCAAATGGTGCATTTGGAAAATAAGTGCTCAAACAGGTAAGGAAAATGGTAAACAGTGAATTAGGATGCTATACAAAGGTAAGCAGAGTCAAGCGCTCACAAGGTGGAGGTGCTCGGTCAGCAGAAGCCCTGGAGGGATAACGAGGAAAGATGAAGTGGAGAGTGCGTGAGTATGTATGCTAATGTTGATGCTAAGTGCTGATGGCAAGATGGAGCTGAAAGAGAAATTGTTGTCAGTATAAGGAGGCATCTTTCACACGAAGATGCGGCTTTTAACGTGGAGGAGAAGCGTCGAGGATGTGCTTGATGAAGGAGAAGAGGATGTTGGGGGGAAATGAATGGAAAAGGAGTGGCGGCGGAGGAGAGGAGGGCGGATTGTTTGAGGCAAAGAGCCGAGGGTAGCGCGAGGCATATGAGCACACACGACGCGCTATTGACTGAAGACTTTCCCTGTTAATTGCATATTCGACGTGATTGCACTGCAATGGCTGAGCTGAATGAGAATAAGTTCCACTTTTCTTGAAGAAGATGGGAGACAACAATGAAGGAATAGCAAACCTTGAGATGGGAACTTGACAACAAGGCAATTGGGGGGCCAAGAAAGACAGACGTCAAAAGAGTGTCAGACAGGTTCCCTAACAACACGAGTGTTCGCATTGTCCTCTACTTTCAGGCACAGAAACGTGACTATTAAATATCCCATTAAAAGCCTTGAAATTTGCATTTCTGAACAAAATTCCTTTGCATCTTATCTCAATCATGCCACCATGTTCTCCCTAATTGTTCATACACCAGCTGACAAAAAAAACACTCCATCTTTCTGATGAATTGCAATCATGAAATTGGTTGTTGTTTCCACTGCCGTGTTTTTCATACAGCAACAGCGTTTGGACATATGAACGTACAATGTCATAAAGATTTAGTTGATTTCCATAAATGAGAAGCAAAGGAATAGAGTGCATGATAAGATGACATCAAAATAACCATAAAGAGACCACGCGTGGTCAACTGGATGCCAGTGGGTGCGAGTAAGTAGGTGTTGTATGAATGTCCAATTTGGAATGATTCCACTCGCACACTGCAGGAAAGTGAATTATGAGCTGGCAAAGACCTATTCATATTTAAAAGGATTTTTGAGGAATTATTTGAATAGAGGTGTTTTTGAAATTTGTTTCGTTGCGTGATGCTCCCGAGGTCATCAAGAACGCTGATACGTGCGCTAATGCTCTGAAAACCGTATTTAGACCCAACACGTTTCTAGCTTTTAACTTCTAATTTAGCATTTCAAAGTTGCCGATTTGACTTAAAGGGCCCAATTTTTGTAGATTGTTGTAAACACTGGCACATTTTTTGGAAGACGAGGTTGACTCAGAGTTACAATCTTGCAAATCCTTATAATAATAAATTGAAAGTAAATAATGAACGCTGGGAGTCAAGTCGGCAATGTCTCACAACGGCGCAAACATCCATTTCTAACTGTGCCCTGCTACGAAAACGACAACAACAAAAATCCATGCATAGAGCTAGACGACACTTTGCGATAGACTAGCACTGGATGCGAAAACAGGGATCATAAAACATGTTGCCTAAATTACTTTTACCTTCGCCGTCTTGCCCGGTATGTAATGGTGGGTTTCATTATTTTATTTCCACACTGCAGTTGATTCATTACACTGTCAGACGCTTTTTTCCCGCACAACCAATACACAGCTGAAGCCAAGTCGGCTCTTTGGGGTGGATTTCAACATGCAGAGAGCGACCCACATCACATAATTTCCTGCACTCGAGAGGAAAGGAGATTCAGTCGGAGTTAAAAAAATGTTTGACCCTGCAGTCCAAGTTTATGAAACTCAATCAAAGAAAACGTGAACCAGTCGTAATGGCTATTCGGAATGATTTGACCCTTATTAAAAGCGCCTCTGACCGAAATGTATTGGTGCGTGATGTTCAGTCCTCTGCCTGTTTTTACTTCAATCAACCTCCGCTACCTCTCTATTACGGCTGCATGAACACACAGCACACACAGCACACACACACACACGATTTAGGCAAAAATACACAACAGTGTCCCCTTTAATCTTGTGCATCCTGACAGGCCACACACTTGCACGCACACACACACACAGGTTGGAGATCAATTTCAATTCTGCAGTTAGGGAACAAGTCAGCAGACAGCCTTTCATCTCCTCAGCCTCGCTCACTTCCTCTTGCTCTCACTCTGCCCACTTCTCTCTATTGATCTCTGTCACTCTCTTGCTGTCTTGCTCTCCTCCACTCTCTCTTTCAAAACTCCTCTCTTTGCATGACTTTCTCTCAATCTTTCATCCTTTGTCACCGCCTCTCAGATGTCCATCTCTGATCTCGAGCGCCTCGTCTTTCGCCCCTCACTCTCTTCCACCACAGAGAAGCATGCACATCGTATCGAGTTGAGTTAATTTCTAATCCATGAAAAGTTATTGACCCTCCGCTACGCGCCACGGAGGTTGCGCACATTGTCAGTATTGAGCAGGCGTCATTTGAATGAGAGTCCAAGTGTCTCTTTGATCATCCGCCCAACATCTGCCTCGATTTACGCATGCCTCACATAGTCTCACGCCTGATTCCTGGTGATTGAAGTAGAAGTTATTTACCTAACCATGGTAATCCCCAAGTCTCTGTTCGATTTGGGTATAATTTGGGGTGATAAGATGTCGTCGCCGTAATGTTTACTCACAGCAAAGTCTTTAGATTAGCCATTAGTCAGAGTGCTGGTGGCTCCCGAAGGGATTAATGTGAACCGCACTCCCTTTGCAGTTGTCTGGATGAAACCTCCAAATGGCTTAGTCTCAGAACACCAACTTTAAAAATGAACATCATGAGAGTGTGACATGCTCTCTGAATGTTGTTAGGGTATGTAAATGCATGGCTAGGCATGTTTTTTTTTTTTTAAGATAACAAAATGCAGTTGATGTGGTTTGTGTCAAGAAGCAATAGGAAAATATTTTTTACAAAGGAACGTTATGTCTAAAGCTAATTAACATATTGTTGGCAAACTAACATTTTCCCAGAATCAATAACAAAAAGGTTTTACCACATCATAATCCATAAAAACATACCACAAATATTCTTCATCAAAATAAAACCATACAAGTATGTTTTCACAGCCATCGTTCTGTCATAAGTGTACATGTTTTATATTGATACGTTCAAACAGACAATCAGGGCCAGCGATTTTTTTTTTTTTAACGCATTGTGTTCTTCTCTGACAAAGCATGCATTATGTTCATCTTGAAACAAAGTTAGTGAGGTCATTCTTCTTGGAATCCTTGAAGAACAATTGTTGTTTTGAGAGTTTTGCGATTCAAAAACAGCTACGACTGAGCTGAAAGGAACATAAAAGTTAAGACTTAATTAGTGGCAAGATATTGCAAGACATGTAAGCTTAACACTCAAAATAAAAGATTGTCAACACAAGGTACTTAAAAACCGAGGACTGTGACGGCTTCAGCTTTCCACTTCAGTGTCTCTTGTCTTCATTCCATTTCAATACAATGCGATTACATATGTGGGCGACAAGGACAGTTCTGGCAGTGTTCGCAGGCATACATTAAGGACACAGATAAAAGTGAAGGGTTTTTTTTTTATGACTTTCTAGCCAGAAACAGGATAAGCAGGAGAACACAGAGAATTGAAATGATCTTTGAACATGTCAAAATCTGCACAAAATGGACATCTCACACAATCCTAGCAGTATATTATTAGATTTTTAAGTACAAACAAACAAAATCCAAAGGGAATTATTTTTGTTAACTATTAGTTTTGTCACACAAATAAAATATTCCTCTTAAATACTTGATGAACAACTATTCATCATTGCGCTCATTGTTCCTTTCAAGCACTGGGAATGAACAGTTCTGGCTTCCATTAGAGTTTTTTCTTTTTTTATCAAATTTTAATGTATAATCTAACATGGGTCAATAAACCATCATAGACGATCACAATGAGTTGGCTAAGTAACCTTCTTAACCTCCTTGGAAGCGCACTGCAATCATGTTCTAATTTTGTTCTGTTGATCAGAAAGCAATTTACACCCATCTACGAAACGGCAAGTCAATGAGTAAAAAGTCATTGTGTAGGCTAATGGGAAAAGGCAGGTATTGATAAAGGCTTTCACAAAATTGGAAAGTGAAAGGATTTCACAAGCTGCTTATTATGTTGACTTTTGTGAATAGTCAACAAATGAAGCAGTATGACATTTACTTGGAAGGCCTAATGAAGCCACTATAGAAACAAACGTTCAAACAGTTGCTGTCACCTTTTCAAAATCAATAGCAATTCCCATTTACCGCAAAGCAACGCACTACAGCTATCTCCATGTGATTTTATCGTCTTAGACGATTTTCAAATATATTTAGAAGACACCTTTGAAATGCCATTTTGGAGCAATGGCCTTGGTGAATGTCACATGATGTATAATCCAGACTTGCTATCTATATGGGCCCTTGCCGTTGCCAGTAACTTGTAAGTCGATTTCTCGATGACCCACTGAACCAATGAAAATGTAACAACTTAAGACAAATGAAGAGCATAGTCGACCCCAGGTATTTTGTTTTAATGAACCGTCAATCATCAGCAGTCCTGTCAAACAATTTAAGATAAGTACGTAATATGTAGTGTATATATATACTATATATATTTTTTTGTTGTTGTTTTTTTTTCCTCCATATACATACACACATACGCGCACACACGTATATATACATGAAAGAGACACTGAAAAGCCTTCCCTGAGTCTTCCTAACAAGATTTTAGTAGGTTATGGACACGGCTTGGGAAATCTGGACCTAACCCTGCTTCCAACGCGTTTGATCATTTTTGCACTCGACCGAATTTCTGACAGGCCAGACATTCATCTGATCTCAGTCAAACGCTCCTAAATCTCCCCAGTAGACCACACGAATAACTCTGCTGTTTCCAGAGTGAGTCAGCTGAACTAAACACAAGCTTGAAACTCGCTTTCCTTGCAAAATGTTGCATTCAACAGAACATCCTTTCGATAAGTTACTGAGCATAATGTTTGCAACGGAAACTAAATAGCAAATTAGCTCATGTTATGTGTATTCATGAATATGTTCTGCAAGGTGCTTTGTTATGGCAACAGCTGTTGTGAACGCGCTATATAAAGATGTATTGGATTGGATTTATAGTTAATCATATTCATCTATGTACTCACATTTATTTTACAACAATGATTTAACAAGGAAGGAAACAAAAACCAGAAGGCAACACTATTAAAAAACGCTGGAAGTAGTTCTATTTTTAAAATCTAATTCTATAACTTTCCAAAGAAAATCACAGCGTCCCATTACTGGTGAGCTGCTTTCAGATGAGCTACACATGGACAAACTGATTCTACACTTGCCTCGTAAGAATCAGGACTGCAGTCGTCACTGGATGGCCTAAGGTCAGCGAGGGCTACAATATAAGAGCTGCTCCTCAGCCGAGTGAACCAGACCAGAAGATGGGGAAAAAGGTAAAATTGGGGTGGACTGAGGACAAGATTCAAAAGGGTAAAAACAGAGGGAGTACGCAGAGAAAGAAATAGGGAGTTAAATTGACTCCGAGAAGGTTAAACTTGAGTCTATGCCCTGAAGAGAAGAGAGGGGTGCAGACATTTTATTAAATAATAACAGGATTGGAAAAGTGGGGACCCTCTTTTATTCTTGATCTAATAAGTGAATTATTTTCAATATCCAAAATCTAAACATTAAGTAAAATATGACTGAATATCCCTTTTTTTTGTGTGTATATTCTCTCACTGTCTCTCAAAATTGTTTTTTTCTGGCCAAAACCGATGACAAACTCAAGATCTTTATCAGTTAAAAAAATCAAGACTGTTCGAACCACGATAATATGAAAGTAGAAGAAAGGCTTTAAGTATTTTCTATGGTGACATATGACGAACCTAGTATATGTCATACAACTGGAAGCACAGCTATGGCCATATGATTTATTTATTACTTATTGCAAAATCACCTACTATCACACCCCAAAACGACCAAGTAAACCTCTTGCACACGCATGTATGATTTATATATCTGGATGTTCAAGGATGACCATACATTCACCCAGGAAAAGAGGATTCAAGTAAAATGGGATCATTCCTCTTCATCCAAAGTTAGTCATGCTTTCATACAAGGTTATGCCAAGCCCTGACACGACTGACCTGGTTCCTTTTCATAGCTCCACTTCTTTTCTGACTGCCAGTGAATTGAGCAGCATACCTGAGCCACAGAAATATAATACGTATATAAACCGTGTATCACACAGACACAAAGGCCAGTGTGATCCCCACACTCAACTGCACATTGCACTTTTGACACTGCCGACCAAAAATATAAACGACCTTGACCGAATGCTCTTCCACAAACTTGGCTGTTCTCATTCCAGCATTTCAAAATATAATGGAATTGCTGTTTGGGGAGAGGAACGGGATTGCTTTTTATTGTATCACATTTTCATTCTATTTAAAAAAAAAAAAAAGTCTATCCACAAGTCGCAGAGTGAAATTGAAATCGATTAATGTTTTTGTTGTCTGATAACGCCACAAGCAGTTGCTTGCCTTGCATTTAGTGATTTAGTGTTGACGCTCCCTCGGTATTTTTGTTTAGAAGATTATACAAACACAAATATGGTGGTCACGTGTCATGATGCTACTGTGAAGTCAATTTATTTATACAGGCCTTAATCACAGAAACGTCTCAAACGGCTTTACATGCCCACAGCTGGCAAATATTAATGACATTTTGATCTTAACCCACAGGAGGTCAAGGAAAGTAGAAAAATCTGGGGCATCGAGTTGGGGCCGCAGATGGGAATCCCTCTTTAATGACATATCACGCAATATTTGAATTAATGAATGAATTAAAAAGACTTCCATCCAAAATGCGTATCCACACCTTTTCAATTTCATTTTAAGCTCTAATTGGATCATAAATTACAAGAGGTCAAGACGTGTGTCGCGTCACATGCTGCTGTGCTAAAGTTACATCACCTGCGCAAGTGAACTTTTAATAACACAGTGCTTGTCACGACAACGCGACCCTCAGCTGTGTCTGGCAGGACTGTCAGCTTTGTATGGTAGACCTGTGCCCTACTCAATAGATCATTCTCTGACACCTCATTGAGCTTTTCTGGGAGGAACATTATGACAGATGAGATCGTTTGCAAATGCAACTGCAATATCAAGTGACTGCCAGTGGTCAAAAATGAATTATGGCATACAGAGTAGTGCTCAAATAATTCATGCTAGCTCAAATCTCACCTACTATGTGTTTCCACATGCGCTTCATTATTCGAATACTGCAGCAACCAGATACTCCATGATTAAAGACTTCATGTATTTTCTCAGTCTGTTCACGAACACTGTCGACACGAAAGCCCCATTCAAATCGGTTGTGCTGGATTTTTGTTGGTGGAAAATGGAAAGGCAAATAAATTTGGACTCCTTCAATGATGTTGAAAAAGAATAATAAGTAAATATGTTGTATCTTGACAGTCTGATACAGTTGCCCAAACAAACACAGATGCGCATGCAAAACATGGCCGTGTGAAGCCAGAAGCGTGTAAACTCAAATTGAACTTTCAGCCTGGGTGAATAAGAGATGCATTTCCATCTGATTACTCATTTTCATAGTTTCTCTTTTCCCAGGTTTACAATAATCGACTTTGTGGGACTACCACTTTCCCTTTTTTGTTTTTACAATACCTTGGCCATTAATGTTGTACAGAGGCTGAGATCCCCCGGAGTCAAATTCCTTGCTTGGCATGCACAAACTTGGCCAATAAAGCTGATTCTGAAGAAAAGTATATAGTTTAGCATTGCTTGGGTCAAATTACAAATTTTAGCTGGTGCGGCTTATAGTCCGGTGCAGCTTATAGCCCGAAATTTACGGTATTACTTTTGCGCATATTTTACCACTGATGCCTCCGTCTTATAGTTTTATGCCGATTTAAACTTAGAATATCATTTCATGTCATGGTCTCACAGGTTATAGGATCAAATTTTTTACCCCTTATTTTCAAGATTATTATCAAGTCACTGATCAAGAACTGAGATTTAGAATTTAGGCACCGTACGTAGGGGAACAAAAGAGGAGGAAGGCGCAAACATGACGTCAACTATGGAAAGGCAAGATACTGCTTGGCAGATTATTCTGCTTAAGGTGGGATCAAAACTGAAATTCAGAGAGAGATTTCCCCTAAAACATCGTTAGCAAAGAGGTGTAACTGCTGTGGAAAAATGAGCGTCAAGTCAATTTAGGAGACTAAGAAGATCAGATAAGCATCACAGTGTCCAAGAGTGAACAATAAACCCAAATCTGCCTCCGAGTTCCTGATAAGAAGCTTCAAAGCACTTTTGGCTTTTTTTTTAAAGCAGTTGGACACACCAAGTTATTATTTCTCCCACACTGGGTTTTAGCTGAATTCAAACAAGACAAGACAACAAGCAATTGCGATCTGCCTATGTGATATCTGACTAATAGCACGACATGTAAAATTAATGCGTGACAAAACTGGGAACACCTATTGTGATGGTGCAAAGACTTCATTTACCTCGTCTGATACCAATGAAGGCAGCAAATAAAAGCTTCACGCTCAAAGACAGAGAAAGACAAAAAGAAATGAGTCATTGGAAGAGCAGGCAAAAGCATGAACCCCATGCCATTACAGAGACACGGTCACTGTGTGCAATATTCAAATGTGATTCCGCTACAAAGTGAACAAAGAGTCACCAAGGGACTTGATGAATTTTGCAGATGACAGAATGGAAATTATGCTTAGACCTGCTTTTAATAATAAATACATTACATTTCCAGAGCCCTGACTGACTTTAAACATTAGCATTTAGTTATCATGTTTGGTCAGGTGGAAGAAAATATATGCAATTGCATTTGAACAACTTGAAGTCTTTCATTAACTTAATGTTCGGGATAGACTGACATCATTTTTTTTCCAGGGCTGATTTCTTGTCACCTGCCTGTCATATCGCAGCTCGCTCTCTCATTCTTGGCTCATAGTTGTGTGAATTCCAAGCTCTTCCATGTAGAAAATTCTGAAACCATTAGCTTAGGGCAGCTTATATCATATATAAAGCTTCGACTTGTAAATCAACAGGAGCAGTGAATGCCTCCTGCAGTAAGCACTTATTTGGTGTTAAAATGACCAGGAGGACTCTTTGGAGGATTTTTTAAAAATCCATATAAATTAAGTTTAATATTTCCTTCACTCGCCTACTCCCTTGTCAGATGAAAAGGTTGTTCAAGAGTAAACAGTAAGCAGTGATTCTTAACATACAGCCCATATGGCTCCTAATTATAGCTTGGCTCTGAACAATTCCGTCAGCTCAAACCAAAGCCAGGCGCAGCTACCTTGTTGCTATTCTGACCTTTTTGTAAATCTGAGAGGCATCAGCTGTGTTATGACAGTGTCCTCAGTGACATTACCGTTGTGACGTGAACTCACTGGCACGGGAGCAGGACTCCTATGGCTGCCAAATAAGAAGGGCCCTATTGTGGCACACACAAATTTCGGTCCATTAATGACTAACATTTTAGACTGACTTTCAAATGACCTTCCTTACTACATGTTAAAGCTAAAAACTTACTGCGTGTAATGATTATGTGACTGCTTTCAAGCTGAAGGTGTGTGCGTGTGTGGGGTACCTCCATGCCGACCATATGGCCAGCTGATTATGCGCTAGCAGCACATCCTAATGAGGGTCCATACCTGACAGAGACATTCTTTTCAGTATGCAACGACAGACGTGCACAGCAGCATTAAGATGTGCGTCCGCGTCTTCACACATTTAATCACATACTATGATGATGCTAAATTGACATTACCTGATAAGAAACACCAAAGTGAAATTTAAATGAACACTTTCAGCTAGATTTGTGATATTACTTCATCACACTCGACTGTAGAAAGATCTGGTTTGCCGGGAGTCCGAGCCAAAGCTCTGTAGTGACACCCAGTGGAAACAACCACGTACGAGACCTGACCTAGAAGGTGAATGTTTTTCCCTTGGGAGGTGGAACGTAATCCCTCAACCAAATTTTTTTGAAACAATTGCTCTCATAGGAAACAATCTTTTCTAAGCAAAATTATATGAAACACTAATACCATTCACTGACGTACATAAAGATGTTAACTTATAACGCAAATACATACGCTACATGAGGCCTACTGACATATTAAAAGCACCAATCATTGTGTATTTAATGAGAGTCCTCACTTATTTTGTCTATTGCCGCACCGGCAAAGAGCAATGTTAATCTCGGGTCACGTATGGATCGCTGTTTCCCTTTCCACACAGAGATGTGCCTATGCTAGATGTGAGTTTGTCACATTTAAAGGGAATCAGAGGAAGCATTTTCATCTGCGGCAAGCAGAGTCATGTGTGTTCACACCCACAACGGCGCAAACTACTCTGGCTTGTGTCCGTCTGCAAAATAAATTTACTGGCCTCCTCATAGAGCAGGGGTGTCAAACTCATTTCTTTCGCGGGCCGCATTGTAGTCATAGCTTCTTTCGGAGGGCCATTATGACTGCCAACCCAAATAAATGTATGAGCACCTCATATTATATTCAGTAAAAGCTACAAAACAAACTGACAAATAACTCGTTTTCAAATCAGACGAGTAAAAACTGGTCAAATATTTAAAAAAAAAAGATATTATTAAAAGTGAAGACAATTTGCAATTCTAGTAAAATGACACACGAATTTGATGCACAATTTGTCTTCGCGGGCCACATAGAATGATGTGGCGGGCCGTATCTGGCCCCCGGGCCTTGAGTTTGACACCTGTGTCATAGAGTCATGTCAAGTCCTGGATTTGTTCTAGTCACTATAAAAAAATAAATAAATTTAAAAAAAAAAAGAGAGCACTTCGACTCCAAAACATCAAACCCTAGCTGTCCCTCGGATCACTCATCACTGTCTAAACATTCTTTTTCCTAGCAGTGACATGGGAACTTCTACCATTCATTGCTCGAGATTATTTCCAGTTGAGAGCACCAAACAAGGTGTTGGCTCAGTTAATGAAAAACTCTTAAGAGTCATAGAGAAGGCGTGAGTATGTGCAAGCCCATAAAGATGATCCTTGTACCTTTTTATGACGCTGAGATTTTGTTTATCGGTCATGTTGGGTGGGTACAGTCCACGCTTTTACAACATCCCTCATATGCTTACCTAACAGTATCGCTCAAAAGACACGGGCATACTTGGTGAACCGCAGCACTGGCACACTGGTGTGAGTTACGTGGAAATATTTTTTTCTTTCTTTCTTACTTTCTTAAACTAGTGACAACAAATAGGTGAAAAACAAAATACAAGACAGCCAGAGGGGTCAGATTTGGGGTGAATTGTAATTTTCCAGACACAACTTCTCTTAATTTCCGACCACTTTATCGCTTACTGGTTTGGTTTTGGTAGTTGTCGCAGGTGTGATTGGAAAACTACAGGACAAGGACAGGAAAGCTCAAAAGAAGGTAAATGTTCTGCTCAAATTGTATCATTTGTATCCATGTTGCAATATAAAAATGACTCAAAGTTTCAACAGATCTGGCATCTGGACTAGACAAGCAAGATGGAGGAAGTGAAAATCAGAGTGAAGAGTATACAGGAACGCCTCAAGTAAGAAATTTACTTAAAATCTGTCAAGTAACTTTATTTTATATGATACAACAATTTTCAAGAGACAAAAGTACAGTATATACAAAAATTTGGATATTATTCATTTAGTCTGGTTTTAAAAATCATAAAAATAATCAGTCATACAGTACCGTAAATCTGATCATTTGTTATTTTAGATTTTTCTAATCTGTGTGGATTATATCAAATATTTACACACAGCGTGAAATATACACAGTATATGCACCACAGCAAATATATTGTTAAAAATCCTGTAACAAGCAGATACTTCAGCCATTATCTTTCTCATAATAATAATCCTGTTTATGTAGATATTGACGACTCTTTTAAAACGAATTGGTAGAGTATCACTTGAACTTCCTTGTGTTTGGATTTATTTTACATAAGAGATGTATTAATCACACTGACAAGTATATAATTCCCTTTTTTTTTTTTTTTATCTAAGGTCATTGTGCAATAATAACCACCCAGTAAAGGTGATTAATTGTATTATCAGTGCTATAAACTGAATATGGTAGCCTGTGTGTGTGTGACTCAGGGAAAGATGGGATCCATTTCAACTCAACCCAATAGGAGCTGAGAAGGAACAGAAGAGAAGGTGCTTCCAATTGGCCCAGTACCTGGTGGCTGTTATTGTGGGTTTAGCGGTCCTGACCAGTGCTGTTGTTGCTAAGGTGTGATTAAAAAATGCCACTTTAATTTTAATCACCTCACAATCACCTTTATTTTAGCTTCTCCATACATAGTATTGGAATATATCGGAAACGAAAAACTATCAGGTTTAACGTGTTTTGGTCTGTCCAATCAGGGTTCTCTTTTGGTGCTGACAACGTTGTCCAGTACAAAAGACCAAACAAAGTCAAAGGAAAAACAGTTCTACATGCTGATGCTGGTGTTCTGTCTGGTTTGCCCAAACTTCTTGGTGTTCCTGAAATCACTATGGAGGTGTGCCTTCAAGAGCTTCGTACAGCCCAACCTGAAGACCATGTTGTGGGTATGTGACGTTTATTAGATGAGTCCACGACTATTTGTTTATCGATCGCTGCTGTTTTCGGACTAATGACCTGCGTGTGCTTTTCCTTTTGCAGATTTGTGCCATTGAGTGCATTGTGTCACTCGGTACTTCAGTCTTGGTGCTTGTGGTGATGCCCCAGTTTGACATTCTGACAAATCTGTTCATCAGCGGAGGTGTCTGTATTTTGTCTGCACTTCTTCAGATCGTCTTTCGACTGCAGACCGAACCTTGGAAAATTATATTCCCAATGTGCTCCCTCATTCTAACATGTGCTGGTAATTGTACTACATATTTAAATCTATGCTATTCTCTTAAAATCAGGTGACTAATTACAAATCCACCTTACATTCATTCATGTATCTCAACAGGATATTGCCTGCTAGGAATCGACTACTATGCCCGCGTATCTTCGCATGTGGATAGACAGAGGGACGACTGCTATGTCTACATAGGAATTGGAATTTTATCCTCACTTCTTATCTCATTTTGTTGGTGGGAGAATCCAATGCAAGCGACAAATCGAATTCAGGTGTGTTTCTATTCTGAAAATTGATGGATGGATGGAAAAGCTTTGACTCAGCACTATTTGACATTGTAAAATGGAGAATTTTGTTAACAAATATCCTGAGTGCTTATCATTCAGCATCTACATTTCTGAGCTGAGATTAACCCATGTTAAAACTATTTTCTTTTGGCTTTGTGCAAACATATAATCCAGTGTAGCGTTTACTGAAACTGTTTTTTGTATCTCCCTATAGGATAGATTGTCAGAACTGGATGGTTTCAGGGACTTTGTGTTTGTCATCAGCAGCCTGTTGAGGATAATTGTCATAGGTAATTGTCTGCACTCACGATCTGGAACAACACTCACAAAGAATCCGCTAACTATATTTAACACTGTGATTGATACCACCTCAAGATCCCTCATTAAAGCGTGTTCCTGACCTTTACTATAGAGACCAAATATTTAAGTAAAGATGTTGATTTCAGATTTATGAGAATGCTTTCTCGCTATGAACGGAATATTTCAGTGAAAACACATTTGTTTTAACTGTACATAGTATATCTGTTATATTTTCCATTCAGCCTTGTAAACAATTTATAGGTTTTTTTTCCATTCGTAGGAGCTGTATACCTTTTCTATCATTGCCTCATTGTTGAGTCCATCAAGTGGCCAGACTTCAATTTAAAGAGTGAAGATTGGGAATTGTTACAAATTGGGCTGGGGCTGTTTTTCTTACAGGTAGGTGAAGGTTAGAATCAAGCTAACTCACCTTTTATAATCCAAGTTGTCCAAGTTGATTAATCAAATCTATTACATCAGAGCAACAAATGAGATTCATTGTCTTCCTAACAAGGCTGACACTAACTCCCCCATTGTTTCTTGCCTAAGGCCTTCAGCTCGGCGGCGTGCCACTGGTTTGGGGTGGTAGCTTGTAAGATTCATGCTGTCAGGATGGGTTTTGCCTTGCCCTTAATTAGCACGGGCCCCTTGGTGCTTATATTGGGACTTATACTTTTCATGACCCAAGCAAATGAAGTGAACGAAACACACCAATGGGACATCAGGGGTGAGTTATTTGAAACCTGGTCATTTCTTACAAAAAACTTACATGTTTTTCCCATTGCAGTATTTTGTGACAGCTTGTCCACCTTGAGCCACAAGAACACAACCCCTGTGGTCTTTCTCGAAATCACTAAGAGCATCTGCCGGACATCACTTAACAGGTATAATAATAATAATAATAATACATACAGTACAGTATAAAATACAAGCATCCGCTCACCTCCATATCATGAATGTAACAATTTAATCATTTGACTGACAGCGCTTACTTGCAATGGCCTTTTTCAATGCTGGCACTTGAGGGGGTGTGTATGTGGTTGGGATTGGTCACATGCACTTACTACGTATGGAAAACAAAGGTAAGCGCTTATTTTTCCAGCAGCTTTACAACAGATTTTTTCCATTATAGTTATTTTTTGAATTCAGTTTTACATGTTGACATATTAGATGACATGACTACATTTATCTTTTGTTGACTACCGCTTAGGTCCAGCGTATAGAGAGAACCTCTCAGCTCTTTGTTCGGCGGCTCTATGAATCTGCTTTCATAGACTTGTCTTTGTTGCTTAACACCAAGATGAAGGTGTCTCGGGCTCAAAACCAAGAAAGGTGAGAAAGCTTCTATAGGAAGGATTTCAGTAGCAATGCAGTTAGTTGCGTTGGTCCGCACACCTACATGGTTGGTGGCAGCCATGCACCTTAACATTGGTTGCCAGCTGCCATGAAATAAAATTATGCCTGATATCGGTTTTGTTTTTTGGAATCCGATGCTTTCTTGTTCCACAACTCAAATCTCAGATCAGTTTTATTCTTCAACCATGGCCATGCTATGTCTACAGTGCACCATTCTACTTTTGCTTAGCGTTGTTGTGCTTTCAACAGCTACATGAGTTGAATTAAAAAATACATATTAGAGATGATGCATGCAAAACTGCCTGTGTAAGTAAAAGGATCTCTCACATTACCTGTAATATATGTCATGATTTGATCTGAAAGACTTATCAGCTCTCTTTTCCTTGTTCTAGCCACGATAACATCCAGAATTGTGTGATCTATCTATGTGCCACCATGTGGCATGAGACCTACGATGAAATGCTCAAGATTCTGACCTCCATGTTCAGGTTTGTATTGCCGCAACACAAAAGACCACAGAGCATTGAAATGATCAATTTTGAGTCATGTACAGAGGTACCAATTTGTTTTAAAGGTTGGACCGTTACCGAGGTGATCCAAAGGAGGAACACAAGGACTGCTTTGATTTTGAGTGTCACATTTACGTGGATGATGCGTTCATGACCGAAAAAGACACAGGGAAAAGGCTGGTTAATTCATACGTGAATGACTTGACTCAAGTTGTCATCGAGGTTTACAGGTAAGGTCGCACTATAATCGATTATATTACTCATCTGTGTGGAATTGATTAATTGCGTCTTGAAAATGGACAATCATTTTTTATCCAGGGTCTTTACCAACAAAGAGCCTGACGACGTATCCATCGTGGAAACTCCATATGGTGGCCGACTTGTATTTGTTATGCCAGAAGGCAACATGCTCTACTTTCACCTTAAAGACAAAGAACTCATCAGGAACAAGAAGAGATGGTCACAGGTATGCGATTTTAGTTCACTCCATCAAAATCTGTGTGTGTGTTTGGTAAGCAAATCGTTGACATGGACATGTACAAGTAGGACACCAAAAGAAGATAAATCATAATTTCAAAAATGACAGTAAGTAACAAATATTGTTGTCTTTTAGATTATGTACATGTATTATCTACTTGGCTGGAAGGGCTACCTTGCCAAAAACCCTCAGACCAAAGTAAGACCCTATAAACACCTAAAATCACACAAGCGAGGGGGACTTGCAGTATAGTATGTAAATTAATTTGTTTTTGGAAATTCATTTGTTTTGTAGCGCCAAGACATATGCAGAGAGTCTTTAATCTCTGTGGATGGTGAAATATACCTCATGCCCCAACATGACAATGACAACAAAAGAAGATTCATGTCAGATGACAACGTATACGTTCTGGCTCTGGACGGGGACACCGACTTCCAGCCGAAAGCCGTGATCTTGCTAGTAGACAGGTCAGTAACAGACTCTAGCACAGCTTTGGGGAATCCAATATTATTGTCAATACACAATAAATTACACCAGAGAAAAAATATAATAAATAATGTTGACTTTTTGTCTATCGCGGCTTTTATTCAACAACACCAATTATCAAGGGTGATTAACCTTCCGATTGATGACAATTAACATTTTGATTGACAGGCTAAGGATGTATGAAAATGTTGGGGCGGCCTGTGGACGAATCCACCCTACCGGAATGGGTAAGTGAACGTTTCTCTCCAAAGTACTTTTTGACCAATGTCGTAATAATCAATGTCCTAAAATCATTGGCGACGGACCAAAAGCGGATGCTAAGTTGTTGCGCCCTGCCACTCATTACGACCTTGAATAAGGGGGAATAAAAATGCTAGACAAAATGAAAATAGTTTGCTTTGATGCTATAGCCCATCCATATTTGAGTACTTTACTACATGGTTCTCAAGCACGTGTTCCCCAAAAATATGTTCAATTTTTTTCAAAACATTTCCCTGAATACACTTCACAGAGCTTTTAATGGGTGTTCTCTATTATTAGCTCATGACTAACTTGATGATATGACAATAAATGATATATTTGAGTAAATTCAGTCTCGGAAACCTTCAGGTCCCATGGTGTGGTACCAGAAGTTTGAGTATGCAGTGGGTCACTGGCTACAGAAGACAGCAGAACACGTGTTTGGGTCTGTGCTGTGCAGTCCAGGATGTTTCAGTTTGTTTCGAGCATCGGCCTTAATGGATGACAACGTGCTGAAGAGATACACGACGACTGCCACAAGGGCTGGAGAATATGTCCAATATGATCAAGGTCAAGATTCTCCTGTCACTCTTTTAGTTATGTCAGCCAGCTGTTTACAATTTTCTTTTTTTGTCTGTTTTAAATATTTTAGGGGAGGATCGTTGGTTGTGTACTTTGCTACTGCAACAAGGGTGGCGTGTGGAATACAATGCCGCATCGGATGCCTACACCAACTCACCGCAAGAGTTTAAAGAGTTTTATAACCAGAGGAGACGATGGGGACCATCCACACTGGCTAATACATTGGACCTCCTGCACAGGTCAGTTAAGCAAGTGATTTTTTTCAAACACTGCGAGATTTTTCCTCCAGTGTGGTTGGCAGAATTATCTCATTCAATGCAGTCAGATTAAAATAAGCTCTTTTGTGCTGATGACAACAGTGGGGGAGAGACTGTGAAGAGAAACCCCTCCATATCCAGACTTTACATTTTCTACCAGATGTTCACTGTCGGTTCGTCTATTCTCGGGCCAGCCTCCGTGACCCTTATGGTGGCAGGTAGGTTCAAAATCATCTACTGGTATGACAGGTTTTTTTTTTTTTTTTTTTTACCTGCAATTTATATGAACCTAAACAATTTTGAATTCCGTTATGTCCTTTCCCGCAGGTGCTTTCCAGTTTGTCTTTGATATCTCAGGGACTCTTTCCATCATCATTGCGAGCATCCCTCCCGTGTTCTACATTATCATTTGTTTCATTGCCAAAGCAAACAACCAGATAACAATCGCTGCCATCATGAGTGTTCTGTATGCCTTCCTCATGACGGCGTCCTTCTTTTCGATAATCGGTGAGCATCTATCAGCCGGAGCTTTGCGACGTTACGAAGATGTCTGCAGTTTTTTGAAGCACCGGTATGCTCTCAGGTGATATGGTGATGGAGGGAACGTTCCTAACCCCAACTGGTGTGTTCCTGGTTTCTATGACAATCATGTACTCGGTGACTGCTATCCTTCACCCCGAGGAGTGTGGTATGTCAAGATTACATAATCATTAACATTCATACTTTGAGATGGTGTCATGCCGTGCATTGTGATGGTATTTTTTGTTCCGACAGGAATGATCATCTATGGCCTGATGTATTTTATCTGCATTCCCAGTGGCTACCTTCTCCTTACCATCTACTCACTGGTTAACATGCATATTGTGACCTGGGGCACAAGGGAATCAAATAAGTAATGCACCAACTTTCAACATTAGCAGATTTATTACGTAATGCATGACCAATGGGGCTCTATACTGTACTTTTTTTTTTTTTAACAATTAGGAAATATTTATTTAATTAACTTTTTTTTCTTGCCTGGTTAAATTAAAAGGTTTGGTGTACCGACTGCAGGACGATGTTCACTATTTCCAGTGAACATGAACAGATGGTAGCTCTTGCTATTTTTGTTTCATCTTTTTTCCTGTTCTGATAGGGGAGGAACCGAGGTAAAGAAGAACCATAACGTGCTGTGTGACCGAAACTGCAGACTCTGCTGCTGGGACATGAAGTTTCAGGTGACATGAACTTCCTCAACTTTATTGATATGCTGTGCACCCGCTGAATGAATTTATAACACTTCTGGTTGGAATTGACAGGTAACTCAAGAAACTGAGAATCTGATGATTCAACAAATCACAGGACAGACTGGGCAGCAAGCAGCTCCCCTTCCAATCACAGCCCAGGAAACGAACGAACACCCTGCTTTAACAATGGAGCGGCAGCCTCCAGCTGACGCCAACAAAATGGCACAGCCAGGACGAAATAAATTACATATTGATAAAGAGAGGTGAGAGTTGAGATGCTTTGACATGTCCAGAAACACGTAACGGCAATTTTTTTCATTATTATTACTTTGATTCACCTCTTCGTTAATGACATTAAACAAGAGGAACCGAGTACAGTTCAAATGTTTATGATTCGTCCCACACACAATTATTGAACTAGATGTTTAAAGTACTCTATTGGAAAATAATAAATTATTATAGAAGGTAAAAGTAACTGTCATGGTAAAAATTCATGTTATGGATTTATCATAATACCTTTTACACAAGTAAAGCCAAAAAAAATGGCAAAAAGCAATATTTGCCAAACCTTTCCAGTTCTAGAGGTCAACTGCATTTGTCGTTTTGTAAAATTATCCCAAGAATAATGCACTTAATGTTGTAACTTCCAAAGACTCACCAATGTACATGTGTGTAGTGTCGATAGCATGGAAAAAGCAAGTATATCAAGCGCATCTGAAGATGACGACAATGAAGATGATGATGATTATGACAACAACAACCAGGAGAATGCAGACCTTCCTATTAGCGGTGAGACAGCCTATAACAAATGTCAGCATGATGAGATTTCAAAAATCAAAAATTATATTTGTACACATCTGTCTCCTTAGACTGGGTGAGTCCGGTGAAACAAGAGTTTCTAAAGAAGTTGACATTTGCCAACTTGAAGAGGAACTTAAGAGAACAAATACGGTATGGAATTTTCTTCATGACGGGAAAAAAAAAAAAAATCTGTCATATAACGCCCGTCGTGTGTTGCAATGACTGTGAATCTAAAAAGAAGTTTCTTTTCCAGATACTCCCTCCGCAACAAGAATTATGATGACGTGTGTGATGACTTGATATTAATGTTAACAGACACACTCACTGCACAACTATACGGAATAGGGCCCGAAGATGTTCTGACAGAAAGCCAACTAGAGGAACTACAACAGGAATTGACGACGCAGGTATTCACAAAGTCAGGCAGAACAGCAAATATTTATAACTTTACATTAAAGCTCATTTAAAATTCAGTCAGCCCTAAATTTCATGACAGATTTCATCAACGCTTTGATTTGATCACATCTAATCCTTCTGGTTTTATTTCTCTCACTATTAATTAGGTGAATATAATCCAGTGGCCTGATTCTCTATTTTTTTGTGTGTGTGTGTATAGGCTCGGCGCACACTGAAGACCAGTCGCATGGAAAGATTAGAGAGAAAAGTCAAGAGAGCCATTGAGAAAACTCTGACTGCACCTCAGGTGCAGAAACTAGAAGAGGTAAAATAGAGATTTAGCGATTAGGTCTGAAAGAAGAAGCTGCTGACGGGCTGGTACAATTGAGACAAAATTCAAACAAGCGATGAGCCAGATTGGGAAAATATTTGTATCTTGCTTTATGTGTGTACGCATAGGACGAAGAGGACTTCTGGAAGAAGTTGATTGAGCGCTATTTGAAGCCCATTGTTGACACAAAAGCACATCTGGACGAGGTGACCAGAGAGCTAAAATCGCTACGTAATAAGGTCAGCAAATTTCCTTTCAAGTTTTGTGTTTTACATCGAATTTTGTGTGGTGCCCCAATTTATGAGTTTTTCGAGATGAGTTCCTCAGATGAGTTTTTTTCAACACAAAAATTACAAGTACCAAGTGGTAGCAGGGAATGTCACAACAAGCATCAAATGGTGATAGATTCTTACAAAAAAAGAGGCCAAATGGTTGCTGCTAGCTGTTTATTGAACTTTTCAGTTAAACGTAAAATGAAGCGAAATACATATTTGGGAATTATTCTCAGAAAAAACTCAGAAATTGGGCTTGCTTAATGTCAACATAGAATATCAACACGTTAAGCTCACAACAGCTCAGTTCTGCTGATATAAAAAGGATTTTAAATTATTTTTCTTTTCCCAAGGACTGGGTGGCATTTGCCTCATGAATGCAATTCAAAAGTAGACTGAGTTTTTGTTTTAATGTCCTCTATTGTACTGCATTAGGCTCAACTTCATTTTTTCCAGAATATTAAAACATTAGATCATTGGCCTGGAGAGACGCTAAAGGTTTGAGAAAGACTAATTCCATTTTGCAATGGATTATTTTGATAATATACATTTTTTTATATAAACTGATTAAGTCTCTGGAATTCCAACTGATAATGTGATTGTTTCAAACAATGACTTCTGCTTTTCAAAGGACTTTCCTTCAAGTCAATAAGGATGCAAAAAAGCATCAAACACATACTCAAGATTTTTTCCTAGAAAATGATTGCTAACTATTCTTCCTAAACACCCCACAGGCAGTATTCCTCTATTTTATCGTCAATGTACTGTGGGTGGTTGCTACCTTCTTCCTGCAAGCCATTGGAAACGACGTCATAAGCATCAAGATCCCAAAATACTATTCAAATGGAACAAAATCTGAAGAGGACCTCAAGGTTGGTGCACACAAACCAATGTTGTATTTAATACATAGCTGTTGCCATCCTGAACAATGTACGATGTCATTGTGAATTGTTTTATATTGTTATATTTTTATATTGTTATATTGTTTATTTTGACATTTTGATTGTTTATTAATATTGTTTATATTGTTTTATATTATTTTATATTGACAGGTGGAGCCTCTCAGCTTAATGTTTCTGTTGTCTTTTGCCATCCTTCTTCTCGTCCAGTTCCTCGCCATGTTGTATCACAGGTACACACAAACATTTTGTATTGTTATATTTATATAGTTAATAAAAAAGGGGGGGGGGGGGTCCCTCAATTTGGTGGCATGCAAGCACTGCTCTACTTGAGTTTCATTTGCTTACAGGGTCTACACTTTAATCCATGTGGTGTCATACCGCAGCACCGAAAAGGACTACAAACTGAAAGATGCCGTAAGTAACACACAATCAACACATTTAAATCCACTTTGACTGTCATAGATCCCTATCAAATACTAAAATATCAATTGGCTGGAAAACATCTAGTTACGAGTTGACAACGTGCATACAATAATTTTTGCAAACAACCGAGAATCATTGGGTAAATGCAAGAGTGGCAATGCATCATTTGGAGCCGCACGTCAAAGTATGGAACATCAACCCAACCACGAGGGTGATAACAGTGAGAATCAATAAATATTACTTACATGCATTTGTTTCTCCCTTGTTTTCGATCGCCAATGTTGTTGTCGTTTGATGCCGATGAGGCGGAAGTATTCTTATCTTAGAACGTCGGGGTCTGTCTTCGTGCTGGAGGGTCAAACGTCCCTTTCTGTGGTCCGATCCCAAAAGTTTAAGTAAAACGTGCATTTCTTGTGGGGAGGGATAAAATAGAAGGGGTGATCGCGGGATTGAGCAAACAAACTTCAGCTGATTCGCAAAGACGTCATGACGTTTTTGAAGCCAATCAACAACTACGTCACTCACGCTGGAAATAAATGAGGGCGCAAAACTCTGTTAGAATGGAGAACATAGTTCAATTAAAATGTGCATATACACATATGTATTTTTTTATTGTTAATTCGCTATTGTTTATACGTATATGTGTATGACTTTTGATTTAATTGCACGGCTCCAAATCTGCAGGTTCAGATGGTTTCCATTTCTTGTACACTGCTTGTGTACTTCAACTCAATCAACAGATTATTATCACTATCTAAATCAGAGATGGGCAAAGTTCGCAACATAAAGCCAGCTCATTATCGTTCACTTTAGACTATCAATAGAGCTGTGATTCTATTTGTTGTGTTCATTCTCTAGGACGACGAAGACGATGGCTTGGTTTTAGAGAACCTTAACGTCGGTGGATTGAGCATTACAAGCGATGACATGTAGCTGATGACTGTATTTGTGTGTGATGTAATTTTATTTGTTCCTCATTGCTGACCTTCTCTCTAATTTTTTTTATTATACTATTCTTTTTTCATCTAAAACCAAAGTCCAAGTTTAATCTTTGCCTGAGTCATGTTTGGGATAATATGCACTCACCTGTCAAAGCTTTCTAGACAAAGCTGTCTGTACACTTTATTTCTATTTCAGTCCTTTGGATTGTATGTACATTAAATAATATGTTTGCCTTTTCTGTGGGACTTAGTGATGGGTTACAATCTGGACATTCCATCCTTGAATGAATTGCAACTTTTGCACATAAATGGAAGAAATATTTATGACTTTGTATTGTTTAGCATGCTTTCCCCCCCCCCATCTGGTTTGAAGACAATTTAACAATATTTTTAGAGTATTGTACTGCAATAAAAGATGATAAAACAATGCACTCTTTGTTCTTGTCGCTGACCTTGTGATAGATTAAAAAGTACCTGTGGGTTTAGGCCTTGCTTTTGTTTTTATATAATGGCAGACAACACAATGCACATGGAAAAAAAAAAAAGATTCCCCTCTGGGATTGCTGTCAATCATTAACCTTTATATTTTCACTAAACCATCTCTATTCTGTTTGATCCGCTAATTCCAAAGATGTTTTAAGATTTAGATCACGATTTAGGCCACTTTAAAACAGCCCCATTTTTTATTGTCAATTGTGGCATGCTTTAGGTCACTACCCTGCCAAAAGAGTTGACAGTACAGCTGAGACAAAGGTTTTGGTCACTTGGCTACTCAGAATGTGTCAGATGCCTCGAGATTTCTTTGTATCCTGCAGATACATCATACCCAGCATAAGAACACTTCCTCCTCATCTAGTGTTTTCTTAATTTTCTTCATTTTTGTGTTAACAATACAACTTAAGTGACTTGCCATAATGCTTGAGCATCTTCACACATCATTCAGCTCTGTAGCCTGTCAAAATATGTAAATTTCAGTCATATCAGTTAAATGGTAATTGTGTTTTTATTTAGATGCGACGTAGCAATAATTTTGCCCAAGTTTATAATATACAGTTATGTGGTTATGTTAGATAAAATGAAGATACACAGTATCGATTGACCTTTCTTTAATGAACATATTTCACTCAAAAAAAGAAAAACAGTCTAGCAGGCAGTAAAATTAGGCAATTGCAAAACAATCATCCGATATTTTGGGGAGAATGTTTCATTGAGGTAAGGCAGCAAAAGAGACTCCACCACTATATAGTTTGACAACCTTAATCATTCTACAAAAGAGTGGGGGCAAAAACAATCGACCTAACAAGACCCTCGTGGTGCCACTATTCCCCAAATGATAAACAAAAAATTTCGCAACACTCATACTCACTCCTGCCTTCTTTAACGTTCACTTTGTATTCCAGTAATGTACTGATTTATAAAATGAACACTCAGCGTGTCAGTTGAAGAGTCAGAGTCAAGCCAGTCCTTACAAATGGCTGCCATTGGTCCGATAAGTGATTCTGGGAAACAGCCACCAGAAAAACTAGCTTTGCCCTTTATTTTCACAAGAACCTCCTTGTTTGTTACGTTGAATATAAGCTTTAAATATAGATTGTGAATTCTTGACATCACTGAAGCATTAACAGGAGTTTCAACTGTAAAAGTGGCTTTTAACTGACTGCCAACAGACAGCCCAAAGGCGAGACACTAAGCCGGTGAGTCTAAATGCTTGGCAGTTGAGTCGTCAAAATGATTGGTTGAAGTAACGTTTAGATCCCGTCCGGCCGCCACTTCTACCTGACCCACCGCGACCGCCACTTCCCCCAAAACTCTGGCGACGTCCCCCTTGGAACCTTCCTTTCCAATTGCCTCCTCTACCTCCCCCAAAACTCCGGCCACGTCCGCCTTGGGATCTTCCACCATCATCCCTGTCCCTGTCCAGCTGGGGGAGCTCTGTGGCCACGGTCAGCTGCCAACAGCTATCATCTTCCCAGCCCTCCTATTGAATGAGCAAGAGGCAGGATGAAAATTGTTAATAGCAATGCAATGACTAAACCACTTGACAACATACAGTGGTGCTGTGAATAACAAGTTTCATTCAGTGGTCCCTGAATAAAGGAAATGCCATCAATCTATTCTTGCACCCCACCGAAAAGTTTCTTTTATGAAAAATTGCACACTAAGATATTGTACTTTATGAAAACATAACTATAGTAAGTATTGTAAATAAATACTGTAAACAGTTTCTTTAATGCCAATTGACATTGCTCTCCTAGTGTGCATGCCTTGCCCACCAGGGAGCTATATCAAACAAGGCGAGTGTAAATTAATCCTGCATAAATGTAACATTTGCCATTTTCATCCTGCTTTGTTTATAATTTAGCATTTATTAAACATAGAGGAATACATCTATTCGTACCTGAAACTCCTTCACTTTGTCACCTGGAATATCGAAACAAACGCCCTACAGGAAACACATTTGATAAAAATTATATTTTTATTATATTATTATCATAGGCTTTCATGGTGTGTGCGCGTGTGCAGCCTTTGATTAAAGCTTACAAAGCACTTAGAACATACCATGTGGCCTACAATGAAGACCATTGAACTGATGTGCTTTTCAACATCCTCTCCCAGTTGTTCCTTGAGCGTATTCCAGGCAAGACCAAGATTATACATTTTCTGAGAGCATATCAACTGCATGGTGGTATGACCCTGGGGAACAAACAGCAACACCTTATATTGAGGGCCACACAAAAAATGTCCAGGACATGAGCACATATATGCAGTTAGTCCATTTTAACTTACAGGTTTGGAGTTAAGCAGTGACCTATTCGTCAAACTCGTGTACCCGGACATGTGTGCCAAGGCGGCAGCCAGCACTTCCACTGCTCCTTTCTCCTTTATCAGCCTCTCAGCAGAAACTCTGAAATGTTCAATGGCTGCCGTGGAGACAGAGTCCAGGAACCTGGACGGGAAAAACAAAAGGAGATTTTTATTAGCCAATTCCACATGATAACGTTTTACAGTCCAACACACACTTCCTCGGAACACGGTAATACAAGCATGCACACGCTAAACATTTGCCACCATAATTGGGGAGGCTCACTCGTATTGTGCGCTGAACTCACGTTGAAACATCCTTGCTTGATGACTTGATGAGGTCATTGGTAGAGGGAGCAGAGACTCGTTTAAACTTAATGCCCTGCATCAAAACCAACGACATTAAACTTTAGATTAAAAATGAATATTTCATCTTGATGAAAGCAATGATGCTTTCATAACATCTCCAAAGGCTATCTTGATACTTTTGGTTTAACAAGGGCACGTACAGCCGATTGTTCCACGGTGCGTAGCTGATACTCCTCACGCCTCACGTAGAAGCAAATGCATATTCCCATTCTTCCAGCTCTGCCCGTTCTTCCTGAGCGATGGATATACGAGTCCACATCCTAACGAATGTAGATGACATCATGAAAAACAGTTTCATCAAACTGAACTTTAAAGAAATGAAAATTCAGTTGAGCAGCATGTCTCACACTGGGCGGAGAACACTGTATGACGAGGTCAACTTCAGGGATGTCTAATCCGCGGGCTGCCACGTTGGTAGCCACCAAAACATCAAAGGTTCCCTTCCTGAAGCCTTGCAGTGTAACTTCCCGCTGTTGTTGGGGAATGTCACCATGGAGGCACTGGGTGTTCTGAAAAGATGTTGTACACACACACACGACAACAAAAATCACACTTCTGAAACTAAACACTGCAAATAATTAATGAAAAAAAATCTATCCGCAACGACTCCATCAGAATAATCAAATAAAATCATAGATTTGACTGTGTGTGAATGTGTATGTGTGTTATGTTTCTCTCAGCATTAAAAAATGAAAAAAAGTTTATCAGAGACCGTGACACTCTTTGTCCACCACCAGTGTAATAATTCTGAGAAGCAAACTAGTGGCTGTGGATTTAGTGCATGTGACTTACCTGTTTGATGGATGTACTCGTGAAAAGCTCATTGACCTGTCTCTTGGTCTCACAGAAAATGATGGTCCGGCCGCTGCTGCCGCTGTACACCTGGATCACATCTCCTATCACTGCTGCACGCTGTGACCAGTGGCATTCCATGGCCAGATGCTGCAAAGGGGCACAAAAGTGTGGCCATATAAATACATGTCCTCGTTCAAGCATGGTGAAAGCTAATGATCAATTAAAAATAAAATAAATAATAATCAAATAAATCAACACTTACCTCTACAGTTGTTGCGGCTCTCTGCGTTTTCTTTCCAATCAGGTCAACACGCTTGCAATCGGGCCTCATGTATTTCTTGGCCACATCGTAGACCCATGGGGGGCAGGTGGCTGAAAACAGGAGCGTCTGGGGATTGGGGTCGTCATCTGGTGTGGAAAGCACACGGAAGTAGTCACTGTTGTCCAATCGAGAAAATTGCAAACAATTCAAAGAATAAAAGAATACCTTGCTTATTATAGGAAGAGGATAGAATTTCTTCCACTGGCTCAGCAAATCCCATGTCCAGCATTTGGTCCACTTCATCAAGAACCACATGTTTCAGTTTTTTGAGATTAAGGCTCTTTTTCTCAAAGAGATCTTTAATACGACCAGGGGTTCCCACCAAAACATCAATCCCGTTACGGATGGCCTCAACTGTTTGAAAAATAAAAAAATCATAACTGTTATTAGGGTGACGTTTTGTTTTGTTTTTAAGAGCAGAGGCTTTGGAGGAGAGGTTGGGACACATGATGTAGCAATTTTGCACACGTTTGAGAAAAGTGTTCAGACATTGACATTGGACTTACATTGGGGCGGGTATGGGACGCCTCCATAGAAACAGGAGATGCTCAATTTCTTGGCAATGTTTTTAAAGTCCCTAGCGACCTGGATGGCCAACTCTCTGGTGGGAGCCAAAACCAACACCTGCAGAGAGATACGGGGTGGACTTAGAACAGGTTCTCATCCGTCGGTGATGAGGACACAGTGACAACAAAATTAAAGCTTTAATGAAGCGTGCATACCTTGGGGGGGCGTCCTCTTGGTTGTGTCAATCCATCCGACTGGAGTTTCTCCACCAGTGGGATAGCAAAGGAGAAAGTCTTCCCTGTTCCTGTGCGTGCTTGGGCAAGTACATCATGTCCATCATATACGTGATCAAATGTCTGGACCTGAATGTCAAACAAGTAGGAGACTCCTCGAGCTGAAAGAGCGAGCGAAAAGACAAGAGTTAGTATTTCCACAGATGCCACAAAAAACACGACATTTAACAGAGCATCTTGTTAGTGCAACCAGTTTGCAAGTTTCTTTTTTTGGGAGGAACACTTAATTCATAGCAGACAAACAAAAATACATGATGTGATGCAAATAGCAAAAAAGGTTACCAACCCTAAATGACTATGTGCATCAGATTATGAACCAAGAAATTATTTAAATTATTTTTTTAAATTCTAATAATTGATCATTTGAAAGAAAAATGCTGGCAAAATATGTAAATTTCCATTTGTTTCATTAAAAAAGACAAAATGTGTCTGAATGGGTCTATAGAGATACTGTTTAAGAAGTACGGGTAAGAAGAAGCACTGAATCAAACTGCAGCCCAATGAAAGTAAATGTTTAAGCCATGTACCACAATAACAAGTTGAGTGCCGCCATCTAGTGGTAACAATTGTTGCAGCTTAAAAAGGGACCTGATTGTTTTTATTTGCTTGCTGGACTATAAATTTGAAGCCTGGTTCAAGACATGCAACATGTCAAATGAGCTTTTGACAGCAGTTTGGTGTGGTGCGTGTGAATAAAAACGTGATTGGTACCTTTGAGTTTTTGAATAGTACCATGAGAGATTCTGAAGTTGGAGAAGGCTCCGGCTTTCTGCTCAGGTGTTTCCTCCTAAACAATGGGAAACCATAAATTAAAAAAGAAAGAGCTTTCAAAATGTAAAAAGACTATATGCAATGACCTCCAATTACATATTTAGGTGAAGCCAAAAGCTGTGTAACAACTGTAACAGTATAACACGTTAATATGAACATATTGTTTTATAAATAATGATCAGCCTTACGATTTCCTTTTCACTCTCTGACCCATCGGATTGAGATGGTGTCTGGCTTGGGGTTGGAGCAGGTGTGTCTGGCAGGGAATGTTCATTGATTTCAGCTTCAACAACTCCTATCGTTTTCTTCAATTTCATCTAAACGCAAACAAATGCAAAATTATTGACAATTTTAAAAAGTTATCAGTAAGACACTAAAAAAAAATTACACTCGTACTAACCTTTTCCTCGCTCTTTTTCTTCTTCTTCTTCGGTGGCTCAGTAATATCAGTAATGCCGGTCAGGTCGGTTGCTTCATCTATGTGACCATTGACTTCGTCCTCTGCTTGCTTGTTTTTTCTCTTTTTCTTTTTTGGTACAAGACATTCACTGTCCGGCCCCTCTTGTTCCTCAAGCTTCTTCTTCTTCTTCAGTTTCTTGGCTTCCTTGGATTTGATCTTTAAATTTTGGAAAGAACATTGAATTGTTTAAAAATCCTTACAACACAAATTTACATGAAAAATCATGCATATGTACACACACTAGTACAATTAAGTACCATGAGTACTCCTGCACAATCTAAGGAAATATGTTTTAACACTTAAGCAAGGCACGACAGCTTGATTTGTAGTGTATTTTAAACACAGGGTAAATCAATGTGCTTCATATAACAAAAGTACTGTACAACTTTTAAAAGCGTTAACGTAACAAAATAACCAAGACATTTAAAAGCAAATAATTAAAAGGTAGCTTACTAAATACTAAAAGTAAAAATATGAGAAATAAAGAAAAATTATGAAATGTAGACATTTTTACAATACTAGGCTTTATAGGGTGGATTAAACCAATCAATATACTTTTATTTAAGTTAAAAAATGTGAGATCTGCAAAAAGAGATTGGGTTTGTTTTCAAGACTTCTTGTAATGCAAACCACATAGTTCTTTTCAACAAGGATGCTTTCAAAATTTAGCATCAAGATGATCTCAAAACATCATGGTTATTGTTTAGAGTCTGCAATATTTATAATGGAAATCAGTCGTATTTTCTTACAGGGGGGTGAATCACGTTTTGACTACATTCGAGTCGATGCAAATCATTTTTTGAGCACCTTCGATTACGTTTAGTCTACGTGTTGAAACCAACACAACTAAGAATAGCCAAATAATCTACTACTTGACGTCCTGCTTCATATGTTTTACGAAATATAAATGCTGACGTCACAAAGTTGCGACAAAACGCAGTTCCACTCGTGCACGTTGCTTCATGTTTTCAGCACTCAACTTTCGGTGTCCACATAGCTTAAAAACCGATCCGGCTCACGTGGCCTACCAACGTGCTTGCTAGGCTTGATAGCCTTGCTAGGCTATCACGCTAACCTGGTGGTTTCTGACTTTGTATCATAGTTCTACTCGATGACCACTACATTTACCAAAATGTTTCACTTATGTTAAGTGATTTTTGACAAGTGTGTCACGTTTAGAAGAGCTGCTAACCCACATTATTACGCAGCATCGCGCGCCACATGTCAAACATGGGAGCAGTCGTGAATACGATGGACTTCGCCAGCTATTTGGATTTCAAAGTCAGTCTGTCATTCCACAAACCTTTAACGCCTCAAGATCCGCGGCGGTGTCACTCTCTTCTTCCATGGTTTTGACTTCAACGACGCTTTTAGACGGCATTTTTCTCCCGAATGGAACCCTTCTTTGTGGACACACAGGCGATCTGGCGGCCACGCGGATGGAAAAGAACACGAAAGGTGCGCGCGCACGAGAACCGAGGATATCAACGCGAGAGATTGTCTACGACGGGAAGACAGCGCACACTGTAGATTTACTGTACCACAAAAAAATTACATATACTGTAGAAGTGTAGAGAAATGTATACTGTATTAAATAAAATGAGAATCTACACAAAGAAAAACACAATTTTACCAAGATCACCTGTAATTTTTATTGATATTTTTATAACAGTAGAAGAAAAAAAAGACATAAGCAACTATACTAGCCTATTAGGTTAAAAACATCAAAACATAGTTCCAATTTTTTGTGAATCAATCAAGGTGATTGTGTTGTGCAATGCAGTGGCTGACTGGTTAGCAGATCTGTCCTCACATTTCTGATTTTGAGGTTTTCAATCCCGCTTTGGAGTTGTCATGTTCTCACCATGGCGATGTCCCAGGATAAAACAAGTATGTAGGTTAATTGAAATGTACGTGAGTGCGTAAGTTTGTCTAAATGCGATTGGTTAATGACCAGTATGTAGTGTGTACTGCAGCATGGGCTGCAGGACACGCATAACCCTGAGGATATGCAGTGTAGGAAATGGAAGGATGGTAGTATCTAAATATCCCACGATAGGACTGATTAATTGAAATATTTTATCATACCGCTATCTTTACTCATCACACTATATGAATTATGAATTGTTTTCAGTACTTGCTTTAAAACTAGAATAGTTGAAGATAAAAGAGACTAAATGCTTTGTTTTTGTCTTTTTATTAACTCAATGTAAATCCGCTGTATCAAGTGTAGTGAATGCCACAACGTTTTCACAAACTGAAGACTCACTCACAAACATGAACCCACAGTGTCCTTAAGCGTAGTACTGCAAGTTAGCCTTCTTTTTGGCTTGCACCTCCAGGATTCCCTCCATGTAATCCTCGTGGTTCAGCTCTGTGGCTCCACGCCGCAACGCAATCATACCAGCCTCCACGCACACGGCTTTGCACTGGGCGCCGTTGAAGTCGTCGGTGCAGCGTGCAAGCTCTTCGTAGTTGACGTCAGGACTGACGTTCATCTTGCGGGAGTGAATCTGCATGATTCGGGCTCTGGCCTCCTCGTTCGGCATTGGGAATTCGATCTTCCTGTCCAGACGGCCTGAACGCAGCAGCGCCGGGTCCAAGATGTCCACTCTGTTGGTGGCGGCAATCACCTGCACGTGTGGACAAGATGTTATTTTTGCCCTATTAAAATACACTTTTACAGATAAAAGCTATTAGGCTATTCAAACTAAAATATCATTTATTATAGATGTAGTACATATTACTACTCTCATCAGTAATTGGATATTGTAATTTTCCAAGAATGCTGTAAAGTGATCACTTGAAAATGTCAACAGTTAGAGTTTTAGAGTTGCATTCTCTGTTTTCAACCTTGTAGAATCATTGTTCATAATGTGCAAAATCACTAAGATGATCATGTCTTCACATATAGATGAATATAATTAACTCTAATATAAGCACATAAAGGTAATTTGAACAAATTGATTTTTTTCAAAGTGATATATTAAAGTGGCAGCCTTTTTCTTCTTAATCAAAACCCAAGAAGTAGATCTCAGTTATAGAAAAGTTTGTGAACCTAAATTTAAAGGCTTGCCTAAACCTAAAGTGACTTCACTATACTGAGAAGCATTACCTTGACTTGCATGTTGGGTTGAAATCCATCCAGCTGGTTGAGAAGCTCCAGCATGGTCCTCTGCACCTCCCTGTCTCCCGCCTTCTCGCTGTCAAATCTTTTTGTACCAATGGCATCCAGCTCATCGATGAAGATGATGGACGGGGCCTTCTCTTTGGCCAGGGCGAAGGCATCTCTCACCAACTTGGCTCCATCTCCGATGAACATCTGCACCAGTTGTGGGCCAGCCAACTTCAGGAAGGTTGCTTTTGTCTGAGCTGCACAGGCCCTGGCTAGGAGGGTCTTCCCTGTTCCTGGTGGTCCATACATCAAGACTCCTTTAGGTGGCTGGATGCCCAGGTTTTCAAATTTTTCCTTGTGGTTCATGGGCAGGACGATTGCCTCCACCAGCTCCTGGATCTGCTTGTCCAGCCCTCCGATGTCGCTGTACTGCTCCGTGGGGCGCTCGTCAACCTCCATAGCCTTGACTCGGGAGTCATACTCGGTGGGTAAGGTTTCCAGGATCAAGTAGGAGTCTTTGTTGACACCCACCAGATCTCCGGGCTTCAGCTTCTCGGCGTCCACTAGCCCGATCACCGGCAGGAAGTAAGTCTGCCGGGTGGACGTCTTGATGACGGCGCATTTTCCTTTCCTCTGGGAGTCCAGGTCCACATTGGCCCCGTCTTCCTCTTGGTCGTTGGGGTCCACATCCAGCAACTCGATCACGTTCGACACGAGATACGGCAGGGTTTTGTTCACCTTTATCTTCTCCGTGTTTTCCTTAATTTTATCTTTCATAGCTTGCAGTTCGTGGGTCACCCTCAGAACTTCACTCTTCATTATTTTGATCTCGCTGTCGAGGAGTCGAGTTCGCTGAACTATCTCCTCCGTAGACATTTTTAATACCTCTTCGCCGATTCCATCTTCCACTTCGTCCCAAACTGATTTGTCACTCAGCGACGCCATCTTGATTCTGTCTGCCGTGACCTCTGACAGCGGAAGATAAAACTTCCTCTTCCGCAAAGTCGCAGACTCACAGCACTTACTGGACAAATCTGTGGGAGCTACGTTGAACATGACACCGACTGCACGCTAAAGACAATACGGTTGTGTGTCGACACCGCGTAAGTTGGCCGGTTTATTTGCGAGCTCATGCTCGTTTTTGGTGTGTTGAGGCTGCAGCACGTTTAGTGTACAGAGTGGCAGTAGCTGTTGCTGCTAACTGTAGCTTGGCGGGCAGCGACCACCACCCGAGTCGAAAGCATAGATACCCTTTTTCAAACGTCGAAAGTCAAATTAAAAAGTAGTCCAAAAATAAATACTCAAGAACATTAAAAATACTGCATACGTACAGTAAGTAATTTAAGTGTTGATGTCCTTACTTCTGGCCACTGGTTGTAATTTTTTCCCATGCAAACGTTTTCACGCAGAGTCCAACTGCCAGAGAGAAGAGTTAAGAGAAAGTACTAAGTGTTTCTTCTGTTCATCGAATCATTGGACACGCAACTAACTCTAAACAAGCGACCGAGCCTGTGTGTGCGTCTCTGCTCCTTGGGGTGAGGGGTTACGAGGATGGATCAGAACAACAGCATACCAGCCTTTCAGGGACTGGCCTCCCCTCAGGTAACAATTTCTAGTGAAACGATAGCTAATGTTTTAACTGTGTTTTTTAACTGTGCCCTGATGCTTGTAATGTTGTTGTTTTTTTTTCTTTGATACCTTTCATGTTTTGTGTGAAGCGCTGTTGCTGAAATGTGCTATACAAATAAACTTGCCTTACCTAATGATGAATTGTGCCATTTCATCCTCTGTTTTCTTTTGCAGGGCGCCATGACACCAGGAATGCCCATCTTCAGTCCCATGATGCCATATGGTTCAGGCCTGACACCTCAACCTGTTCAGAACACAAACAGTTTGTCGATACTGGAGGAACAGCAGCGGCAGCAACAGGCGCAGCAAGCACAGCAGGCCAATGCAGGTACATGACACATGAACATTTTTTGCATCCCCTTGGAGATGTGCGTTTATTTGGTGTAGCAGACAATCAACACGGGTAGTACAAACGCTTTTCCTACCTGTAAAGAGGCTCATAATGCTGAGAGGAGAAACTCTTTAACAGGCCTTCCAGGAACGTCGGGGCAGGCTCCTCAGCTCTTCCATTCCCAGACAGTCACAGGCTCAACTACCACCGCGCTTCCGGGGAACACCCCGCTGTACAACAACACCCCACTGACCCCCATGACTCCCATCACACCAGCCACACCAGCCTCAGAGAGCTCTGGAATTGTGCCACAGCTACAGTATGTTTCAGAATGAAGAAATGTGTCCATGCTGGAAATAGAACTAAATAGAATATATCTATGATCAACTATTTTGTCCGTTGTTAAATCTCACATCCAACGTTTTGTCTTTTGTTACCATCAGGAACATTGTGTCGACAGTCAATCTAGGTTGTAAACTGGACTTGAAGACCATCGCGCTGAGAGCCAGGAATGCAGAGTACAACCCCAAGGTAAATCTCATTTTAACTTCACTGCTGTAGATGAGTGTTCCTCAAGCTTTATTGGGGCACAGATTTTACAATTTTAAAAGAAATCTCATTTCTGTATGTCACCAAATGTGTATATGCCGAAATAATGAATGATCTTGAAATCTGGGTCAGTTTAGTTCAACACAAAGCTATTATTCTGTTGTGTGGATTGCAACAGGTGGCTCTTCTGCTGTCTTGTGAAACAGTCTTTAATTGTTCTGCCTGTCACTCTACACCACTGGCATAGACGCATAATAAATATTAATATAAATATTTTCTTTTTTTGTAAATAATCAATTTGCTGAACAATTAATGACATGAAATTAAGGTCAGGAATCACTGGGAAAGTTACTTGTATAATAGCACTTTTGTCAATAAAGTTAAACTGCTTCTTCTGTTTTAGCGTTTTGCTGCAGTCATCATGAGAATACGAGAGCCTCGCACCACAGCTCTTATTTTTAGCTCCGGGAAGATGGTCTGCACGGGAGCAAAGAGGTTGGAAGAGATTATCTGTTGAAGTGCACCAAAATACTTTTTTCTTATTCCTTCCGCTGAATCTCTACACTTGTGTTCCTAGTGAGGAGCAGTCACGATTAGCGGCCAGGAAGTACGCTCGTGTGGTGCAAAAGCTTGGCTTTCCTGCCAAGTTTTTGGACTTCAAGATTCAGAATATGGTGGGCAGCTGTGATGTGAAGTTCCCTATTCGTCTGGAAGGCTTGGTACTCACGCATCAACAGTTCAGCAGGTACATTTAAGTGGAACATCATATTTGACAAAATGAGCCAGTAAAGATTCCTGACAATGACCAAAAAAAAAAATTAACAACTTATACTGTAGCAGTAGATTCAAACCTAACAATTGAAGTGTTCATTATTTCCATAATTAATTTGCTTTGAGCCTTTTTTAAACTTTCAACCATTCTCAAACGGAATTGTTTGATTTTCTTGCAGCTACGAACCTGAACTGTTTCCAGGCTTGATTTATAGAATGATCAAGCCCAGAATTGTCTTGCTCATCTTTGTTTCTGGGAAGGTTGTATTAACAGGTAAGAACTTTAGCAAACATCTTTCATCTCGCTAATCTGGAGATGTAGAAATTGACAGTTTAAAGACATGGTGGATTTGTTTTACCATTTCTTCTGCATTTGTGTCAAGGTGCAAAGGTGAGAGGTGAAATCTATGAAGCGTTTGAGAACATCTACCCTATCTTGAAAGGTTTCCGCAAGACAACGTAGACCCTTACCACCTCCCCCCCCACTATTTTTTTCTTCTTCAATCTTTTTTTAAATGTTTTGACATGACCTTACCAGTGAACTGCAGTTCAGACAGTTGTCAAAATGTGAGACTTTTTTTTTTTGATAATTTTATTTACACTATGTTCACACAATCATTTCCACATTTGTTTCCTCCAGTTTTAAAGGGTTTTCAAACCCTTGTACATAAGTCTGAAAGAAAATGTTAACTTTTTTGTGTTCAAGTGGTTTTAAATAGTTTTTTACATTGTATTTTTTTAAATCAAACTCTGCTCAGTTATATACAGTTTAAGTAGTTTCTTTGATCCCTTTTATGCTAATGTTTCAATTTACGATGTATAATTGCTGGCAGATACTGGATTTGTGTGTTCGATTTTGGGGAAAGTTCTATCAAACCGTTCTTCAAGGTTTCTCTATCAAAATAGTGTTTAAACGTAACCTTGATAAATTACAATTTAAATCACAGTTGAATTGCTTAATTTTTGATTGATCATTCGGTGGTTAAGGAGGTGATTTATAGCAGTAGCTATAAATCTTTTCATTTGGCCTGACGGCTGACTGTAAAATCACAAATATCTGTTGGTCAATTGAAAGAGGCAGTGTGCCTGCTTGACATGAGCACCCAGTATTGAAATGTTAGCAGTTGCTTTTTTTTTTTTTTTTTTTTAAATACCCATTTGCTCTTAACGTGTTTCTAAAATAAGTTAAATGCTTTATCTGATTTAAAAAATGCAGAATTGACATTTCTCCATGTACAATAAATCTGTACATAGTGACTCTTCAGAAAGTGGCCTTTTTACATTTTAAAAGAACAAGTCTGATCATTTTCTCCATCCAAAATTGCTTTTGTTTTGTTTTTTACCACTAAGCAGGTTGTTCCTTTGAATCAAACAAACTCAAGTCAAGTTCAGTATCTTAACTATGATATATGTGCATATTGTTTGGGATTGCTGAAAAATCAAGGTAGAGTAATATGGGGAGATAAGGCACACGGTCTTATGCTTGGTTCACTAATCAGTAACTCAGTAAGCTGTACAAACGAGCAGGGGATGGAAGCACTGTAAAGCATTTTAGAATGTAGACAGACTGGACTCACATTCATAGCAGTACAAAGGCACTTGTGATGCTGAATTCACATTTACACAAGAGGTCCTTTACTTTCTGATAAGTTTTGTTCCAACAGCAGCGATGTACGAACAAACTTACTCTGTTGCATGCATTTCGTAACCTCAAAGTTTAGGTCAGTATGAGCTGTGCGGTAAAACAAAGTGCCGGTATTATAAAATGAATATTATTCAAGGCAATAGAGATGTTATGATTGTTTAATTTGATTTTGCTGATCTGTGCTAAAGTCCTGCTTCCAAATGAACTCAAGGCAGTATTGGTCACCTTGGTTACAGCTGGCAGAGCAGGTGTAGATAGCCAGAGTCCCCCAGTCAATACTGGCACCTGTGGAGTCCACACGCAGACTGTTCAGAAGCTGGGGCATCACCTTGATAAGTGCACACAAAACCCAAAGGTGAGAATGAGGGCTAATGAACAACTTTTACATAAAATAAAATTAGAGGGGAAGAAAAACCTGAAATTCAAAAGTCCTCTTGGCGCCACAGGTGCATGCTGGGATATCTGTATCTGAAGGAATATGCTGTGAAGTAACCCACAAAGGAGAGCCACCCCGGCTGTAACGCAACACCTGTACAAACCAGGGGGGAAAAAAAGTGCTCAAGCTTTGAGGCCTTTGTCTAACATGTCACTAGAGAAAGTTTCAAACCTGCTGCGGCTCAGGTGCAATCTTTTTTTTAAAGCGCTGGAATACTTTGTTGTCCTCAGTCTCATGCATTGCCATGTCCTCCAGGTCAGTCTCTGCTAGCACTGAAATAGAATGGAAAAACCATTGTGAATCCTCAGAATATTAAATTATTTTCACTAATAAACAAATTCACGTCTCAAGGAGCAAAATAGTCGTCGCGTGTAGGAAACAGATGTGTCCAGAATTCAGTCAACTTGTTCTGCGATAAGAGTTGTAAAAAAATAAAAGGCCTAGACACGTACGCACATCCATCTTAACACAAAAAGTTTAGTGCCAGGTACAACAATTAAATGTTCTTCCACTAGGTGTCAGAAGATAGTTAACGTGTGTATGTCAGTTGCCAGTCCTGCAAAAGAATGTGTTCAACTAAACAGATTTCATACTGATAAGTAAAAACGAGATAATTATTCCACTTTTTAAAATATTTTTGTTTGGTGGCATGCCATGAGAGTTTTATAATAGTAAAACATTTTCCTTGTGTTGGGAAACAAATCTGAATAGCGACTGCATCTGTGGCGCATTTGTGCAATATGAAATTATGGAAGTATGAAAGTGTTTACTTTCTGTCAAGGAGGAACAGTCTGCACTGGTCTGAGTTACTCCCATCTCGTCATCTCCTTCGGCACGCTTGTCATTATCCTCTTCCTCTTCTGGCTCGGTTAAAAGTTCAAACTCCGGGAAGAGAAACGGGGAGGCTGTCGGTTCTTTCGAGCTGCCGCACTCCTTCTTGTGCGTGTGCTTCCAGTGAAGCGTCTGGTGATGCTTCCCACAGTATGTGATGGCGTGGCAGCGAGAGCAGGCTTTGTTGCCGGGGCAACCGCACACCCAACACAATTTCACTCCAGATGCGGGCAGCACGCTTTGGTCTGGGTCCAAATCACTGGAGGGTTCATCCTCTGAAAATTAAAGCGTTAACGACTGAGCCCACTTGAACTCTTGCTCATCAAAACAGTAGCATCTACTGATGTACGTTAACCTCAGGAATTCCAATGTGAAACGAGTCAGACAGATTCTCTGAGTAATATTAGATGTGGTCTAAGGTTTTTAATACTCCAGTAGACTCCAGTCATCGCTCCATGTGTCCGACGAGCTACACAACTAATCAGTTTTCACTGTCACGTCTGACTGCTATCCAAAGTCCCTTTAATATAGTAATTTATTTATTAATTTTAAACGCAATTGTCATTTGAAAAACTTGAAAGGTTGCTTAATAGTATTGCTCACAAAAAAATGCTTCAAAATAGAATCATTAATAAGCAACATTATGAGTTGGCCAGCTTTCCAAAGTCAGTAACTTTTCCCATTTTAATCCACAAACCTGGTGGTGGGTCGTAGGAATAGAATTCATTCCTCCGAGGCAGCTGACTTCTGAAAACTACAAGTAAGCATAGTCATTACTCTGGGAGGCGATCAACGAGGTCCCAACCCTACAGCATCTACGTACCTTTCACACAACGGCTGTCATTCTGAGTGTAGCACTCTGGAGTTTTACAACAGAATACAAAGAGGGTTCTGTGAAAACTTCTATCCTGACCGGTGATTGGAGCGTACACCTGAGGAAAACATTGACGAGGGTTGATCCGCAGTTTTGGTTTACATTACCATCATATGTGAAATTTTAATGAGGAAAACAAAATCCCCACGTGGTCCAGATCTGCCTCTTGTTTACTAACCTGCACCAGAAAGGCCATCGGCAGGCTGCATGTCTCGCACTCTAGTCGGGCGAGCGCCGGCGGGCCTCGCTGGCAAAGCCACGCCGGCTTGCCGCCGACTTTGCTGGGAAACTGCGGGGAGCGAAGCCTCCAAGGCTCCGCGTCGTCCAGGAAACCCAAAACGACATCTGAGGAAGACATGACGTCTTTCTGCTACAATAAAAATTGGAGTGCGCTAAATCTGAACCACGGCACTTGACAACACATTTGTGATCCACCACACAAATGCGTTCGTGTAGAAACACGAACCATCCTTTATGTTCCGCTATCAATGCACTCCCTTGGGATGATTGTGATCAGTGATCGCGCTTACTATAAATGTAAATCTATATATTAGGTGTGACCAAAAAATGTCCATATAATTTTAACCATATCGTGATGACAGCTATAAATTTTGACATCTTTGAATCTCTCTCTCTCTCTCTCTCTCTCTCTCTCTCTCTCTCTCTCGCTCTCTCTCTCTCTCTCTCTCTCTCTCTCTCTCTCTCTCTCTCTCTCTCTCTCTCTCTCTCTCTCTCGCTCTCTCTCTCACACACACACACACACACGCTCAAGCACGCAAACACGCACACATTGCAGTGATGTCATTTGAAGGGGAGTTTCGGGCTTTGGGTCGGACCAACACTTTCATTGAATCGCTCCCCTTTCAAATGGACGCAAAGTTTTGGAGAAGACAAAATCATGTAGTTTTAAATAGACACGTTGTCATTTTGAGACCAGGAATAATTCAAGGCGCGCTCGCTTAGTCATGGAAAGTTAAACAAGAAGAGTTAAAGCGTTCTCGCCCAGAAGATAGCAGAAAAATGGGCGAAGCGAAAAGCGGCCGTCGCCCCGCCGGCACCTCTTCGTAGGGCGGCTCCATGTCCCCCTCCTCGCCGTGCCAGATGCCTCTGAAGACAGCGCCCGTGTCTCCTGCTCCCCCCGTCCCCCCGAGGAGGCTCCGGGGTCGGGACGGTGGCTCGGGCAGGACGCGGCGAGCCGTAGGAGCGGAGAGGAGGGTGAAGTGCGTTCTGGTGGGGGACGGAGCTGTCGGTAAAACCAGCCTGGTGGTCAGCTACACCACCAACGGGTACCCCACCGAGTATGTCCCCACTGCCTTTGACAACTTCTCGGGTAAGATGACGATTTTAACCTGCTCCACAATATATCTCTATTAGGCGTGTCATGAGAAAAGTCTGACAGTAATATTTCACTTTTTCACGGGAATATATTTTTCGGATATACAATAAAATAAAATCGTCAAAATATGACTAACAATCAAAGTGGGACCTAATTAATAAAGGAAAATAACAATGGTGGAGATTGTGTCGGTTTAAAGTATCTGATCAGAAAAGACCAGCTCGCAATGCCAGTCAGCTAATTTAATGTCAAATAACAGTTTGACTCATACATTTGTAAATCTTAAATGTCAGTGTCTCACCAGCCTTACTGCGTGTCATTGGGCAATTTTTCCCTCAGCTGGAAATGTTTTTGATGGGGCCGTGTGAATATAAGCATGTTTTGATGTTTCATGCTGTGTGTTTATGTTTGTAGCGGTGGTCTCAGTGGATGGGCAGCCAGTCAAACTCCAACTCTGTGACACAGCTGGGCAGGTAATGGACACCCCCCCCACACACACACACATACACACGCTTCCTGTAGCTTTATTTGTAATCAAGACAATGCCCTGACAGTGAGAGGAAAACCGTAATCGGTCTTTCTTTTGTTCCAAAGTCTTTTTAAAACTCATAGATTACAATCTATCTTCCTGTCGGCTTCTAATTTTGTATGAACACATCACAAAATCCTGCATGCATTTTAATCGAGAAGATTTGAGGCTTGGTCTTTCTCAATACACCAGCTGATGATGTGTGCTTTTGCTTGGAATTTATTCTCTGGCTTGGCGTTTGCAGCTGTTTGCCTGACATCAAGTATCAAATAGCACCGTAGCATGCCGAGTATTCATCGTGATTAGCTCAAAGAGGAACTGTGCTAATCAATGGGATCCACTGTGACCATTGAATGGACAAAAAGAGAAAAAAACATTTTAACAATGCTTTGTGTCAATATACTGAATGTGATCTGTGAGTAGAAATAGGCCACAGTTCTTTCTCAAATACCAAAGGAGGAAGCTCATCATCATTGTCACCTTCCTCCTCTTCCTCCATCTGTTCCTGCGTTTTCCTCTCCTTGTCAAAACACCGCTAAAAGTACTATTGCACTCGCGTGTGACCACAATGACCACTGCTGTAGCTCCTCGCCTCTGAGTGATGTTGTGTGGGTGTCCCCTCCTCTGCAGGATGAGTTTGACAGGCTACGCCCACTCTGTTACACCAGTGCTGACGTCTTCTTGCTGTGCTTCAGCGTGGTCAGCCCTGTCTCCTTCCAGAATGTCCCAGAGAAGTGGATCGCCGAGATAAGGAGGCACGCCCCCTTCGCACCGCTCGTTCTTGTGGGGACTCAGTGTGACCTCCGAGAAGATGTCAAGGTTGGGCCATTCTGATCAATTAAGTTCAGTTCCACCAACTGGCAACTAGGGAAGTTTGATAACATATTACTAGCATAAAAGGTCCCTGGGTTGCTGTTGGTAGATTGATGTTATCAAGTCATAGTGAGGTCCCTGATTGACACGGAAAGTTATAACTGTATTTTTCTCTAAAGATTTTGATAGACTTGGCCAAGTACCGAGAGAGGCCAGTGGATCCAGCGGACGCTCGGGAATGTGCGGCTGAGATCGGTGCCGTAGCCTACGTGGAGTGTTCGTCACTGACCCAGAAGAACTTGAAAGAAGTGTTTGATACGGCTATTCTGGCCAGCCTGCAGAACCAAAGCTCCCAGAAGCACTCCAGAGGAAAACAAAAACGGCGAACAAAGCAAATGCAGACGCCTGACAAGATGAAAAGTTTGTCCAAGTCGTGGTGGAAAAGGTACTGCTGTGTGGCGTGAAGCACTCCAGAAACTTAGAGACAAACCTGAATTCAAACCTTCTCCGGAGTGTTAATGGAAACCAAAGCTGCATTTGTCTTCTCACGTGGGACATTTACGCCTGAACCCCAGTGTCTTTCAACATGCACTAAAAAAAACAAAGAGGACATTTTTGTCCTGGATAGTCTGACTGCAGTATGAACATTTGCTGGGATGTCTATTTTACCCTATTGGATCAGTGGATGAGGCCCTTTCAATAAGAAGAGAAACATTTCATCCTCTGTTGGAATGTGAAGAGATTAGGTCTCGTTCAGACCACCGTCCTTCAGCACCTGAGTTGCACAGTGTGTTTACATGGTGTTGGAGCTCGGTCCAGTTATTTGATTAGTGGAACTGGACGTGCCTGACAGCGATCGCACCAAATAGAAACTCTGCAAGTCGCAGCATGTAAACAGCACATAGAACCAGACCAAAGTAAGACGCATAATTCCAACCCCTGTCCAATGTCTTTAAAGACAACCAGATGATAGTGGACCAGGTCATTGGTAAGATGGTAAAAGTCTTAAATTGTAACAGGAATTAAGTTGTTGCAGTTGCATCTTTATCGGGGGATCTTCACGCTGACTTCTAGTGAAGATAACCATAAATCCTTTGCTTGTTGGCATGCGCTTGACCATGACTCTCATCCATTTCCTTATTTAGACATTTTGATTATCAAGAGATCATCGCTTCGGTTCGGTTGCCAGGTGCAAAATGTTGAGGCTTTCTTTATCTCTTGGATTGTGGCACACCGTATGAACAAAAGTATGCGAACATTCCATAGATAGGAAGTGAACATGCAAGGAAATTTGGAGTTAGGCCCGCTTAGACTCTTCTGACAGACTTTTACAAGCTGTTGGCGTGTGTCTCGGGGATTTTTCTGGTCATTCATCAGGCTGTGAGATCAGCAATGTTGGACCTGAGACCGGGCCTGACAACTCACAAGCTCTTCATCCCAGCAGTGATTGATTCCTGTATGGGGTTTGCATGTTCTCCCCGTGCCTGCGCGGGTATACCCCAGCTACTCCGGTTTCCTCCCACATTCCAAAAACATGTGTGGTAGGGTGATTGACCTCTCCAAATTGTCCGTAGGTGTGATTGTGAGCGAATGGTTATTTGTCTCTGTGTGCCCTGTGATTGGCTGGCGACCAGTTCAGGGTGTACCCCGCCTACCGCCCAAACACGGCTGGGATAGGCTCCAGCATGCCTGCGATCCTAAGCAGTTCAGAAGATGAATAAATGAATGAGTGTCCCCACAAAGTTGGAAACAGAATTGTGCAAAATGGCTCGGTATGCTTGTAGAATTAAAAGTGTCTACCAAATAAATCCCCATCATATGTGTTTAATTGCTCTTGTTTGTAGAGTATGCCATCGTCCACGTCTACAAAAGAGGTGACAACTGCCCCGTAACTTCTTCTGCAACCCGTTGAACTCCATGTTGTAATCCAAAACACAGTGAACCAAAGCGTGCATCATCCACACCTTCTTCTGTGCATTGTTGATACAAAAGGAAGGTCAAAAGCCCAGAATTGTATCTTTTCTCCAAGGTCCATTTGTTGAAACAGGTCTTTGTGTTTAGTGTGTCAGCATCAGAAGGAATAAGGGTGTGTGTAAGTTTGTCGTACGGAAAGATTTATAACCGCGTATTATTGAAAGCACATGTAAGAAGAAGGCAAGTGTGACGACCTCGGAATATTCTTAATGTAATTGGAATTAAGATAATATATTAAGATAGAGTAAAACGGATTATTTTAGTGTTGGAGTGCCTGTCGGAAAGCTCTATGAAGAAAAAGGTCAAAAAAAAAAAAAAACGACCTTTTCCTTTAGCGCAAGACAGCAAGCTTGGTCACAAGATGTAAATCAATATTGACAAAACCAAGTTTCGATTTTGGTATCAAGCTGTGATTATATCATCGGAATTGTTTGGTCACTGAGATGTTCCGGCTGCTGATGAATGGCTCCTCTGTGTCCATCCTGATAGCAATACATTGTTTGTGGATGGGGAAAGGACGCACAAAGAGGCCTGTCTTGCGCTTTATGTGCAGACTCGCAGAGTGACGGCACATGGAAGTAGGCCAAAGGTCACGCAGACCCTCTGCCTGCTTGACAGTTTCCCTTGTCAGCTTTTTCTACTTTTACTCAGATGATGATTTAAAAAAGAAATGATTCATATGGAGTCAATGGTGATTGTTTATACTTGATTGTTTTTTGGCATTTAATCAACCAAGCAAACAGATCGTGTTCATGTTCCTCACAACCCTCTTGTGGAAACTTTTTTGACCTATGTGCTCACAAAGTATGACGTTTGACAGTTTTGGTGATTACTGTCAAATACCATCATAGTGACAAAATGTCCTATGAAGGACGGTGTGATCCACTTGAGGTATAAAAATATGTGTGATTGCTCTCAGATTTACAATATGGAGTTATGACTCAGACTTGAACACAATGTTGTCCCTGTTTTTTTTTTTTTTTTAGTTCGCATACTGAAGCAGGCTGCCTTGATAGATGTACGCATGTACTCCATGTAGACAACGGATGTTTTCTTTATTTGTCATAAAAGCATTTGGTAACAAATATAACATGTTGCTGCGATTGTTTGCTTCAATCAAAGATGTTGTACTAAAGTTTTATACTGAGAAGTAAAGGACATTTGCCATATTACTTGCGTGGTTTGAAGATTTTGTTGATATGATAAAAAAATGGTGAGATAAGAGAATGTGATGCAAACACTGACCCCCCCCCCAAAAAAAACTCTAAGATGACCCTGAACCCACCATTTCATGTGCAATTGACTCTGGTAATGTTTTGATTTAGGCTTTGTGATAACCAAGCAGAACAACAGCCAGCTGATGCACATCAGGAAAGAGCAGACATGCTTTTTATGAGGAGCATAGGCAATGCATCTCCCAGCCAGATCACTGTAAACACTCACCCCTGCCAGAAACTCTCCACAAGTTATGCAAGCGCTTTATTTCGAAAGATGTCATGTGAGACTTGCTTAGTGGCTCTGTTCTTGGGTGCGGTGTAGCAGCGTGCTGCAAATGAATTCTGTCTGCGAACCAACCTGGCCCCTTGGCATTGCCGTGACGTTGTTAAGGTTGGATAAGATGTTCAGCTTTGAAGCTGGACAATTACACTATTGCGTGTCTAAAGTCACAGGATTCAGGCTGGGGAAACCACCGTTAGCCACAAATAAATCTTGCACTTCTGACGTGTGTGGAGTCGAACTAGAATATTATTTACAAATTTAACTAAACAGTCACGGATTATTCACGTGGTGTTTCATAATTATATAGTGCATTTTTAGCAGGATTAAGGTTTGACCAGACTGTGCAAAACTCTACCAAAGTCAACACGGGTTTTTTTGTTGATCACCTCACAGCTGTTATTTTGACGTAAGCTATTTGGTAGACGTGTTATTGCCTTGTACTTTTTGTTTTTAAACAACAACTATAGCGGTGACAAAAGGAATTTATGCCCAAATGTGCCATCATCAAGAATACTTAAGGACTTAGTTATCGATTGCGTGTCATTCTTTTTGGACATCAAACTGCGGAAAATGTGTGCTATCCAAACAATACAAAACTATTTCATTTCCACAGAGAAACAAGAAACAGATGCATGTCAGAAATTTACATTTTTGTTTTGGTGTTTATTGCTGCAAGATGTCACTTGTGAATATACGCACGAAAAGTTAAAGTGTGTGCATGTAGCCTGCGTTTGTGTATAAAGTGAAAGCAGTTTGCACATGTCCACAAGTCTACCTTAACCCCTTGATACAAAATTATTTGTCACGGGCTCTCCCTCAATACTGCAATGCCACAAACATTTTCCCCGTTCTTTTTCTTATCACTGTTCCGATTCCTGTATGTCGTTATGAAACTCTCCGCTCTCTGCAGACCATCACCTCATCCATTGAGTGCTGTGTGTGATCTCATCCGTGTTTGCATGTGTGTTCAGAGTTCACATAGCACGCCATGTGACATTTACACAGCCAGGAAACAGTTTAAGGCGTACACTTGAAGCATCCCTCCTCCCCCCAACCTCTCCTGTCTCATCTCCGGACACGTCTCCTCCCTTGCGGACGCCTACGACAGCTGACCACTGTGTTTACATAAGCACATTAGTGAGCCACATCACACTGTGGACATGACTGCCAAGGTCAAAATCCATTTCATTCTTCTGACCACAAACCCTATACACATACAAAAATAGAATTTAGCAAACAAGTGTTTTTTTTTCTTACAAAAAGTACATGTATAAATAGAATAACACATTTAAACATAGTGATTAAACTTCATTTAAAACATCTGAATTGTTTTTTCAATTATTAATTTATGATTATTATAAATGATTAATTATTGCCTGTTCTCACTTTCTAGTTTATACATATCTTCAAACAAGGTGCTTGTTTCAAGCTGTTTATTTATCACCCCCAGTTAAATTCTACCTGTTTAACTGACATGTAGAATAAGAGGCACAGTCCTTTTAACCACCAGTTTACCTAGCTAGCTTAATACTAACATAATTTAAAACACCACAGACAGGCTAATTATACATGTTCAAACAATTGCTACTTTACACACGATGGAGCAGTCATACATATAAAAATAGCATTGAGTACGGAATGTGGGCAAGTCTTTTGTATGTTGCGACAAAAAAAAAAAATGATTGCCTAAAAATCCTCAATTTAGCCGGGTCATGGACTTTAAGTCGGGAGAGCACTGTGTAATTTATTTGATTAGACATAGATTTATCTCCATCCAGCTCTCTTTCTCTCTCCTCCTCCCTTGTACTGTTCAGCTGTGTCTCATCATGTTTAGTCTGTCTCTTAGTTTCCTTTTTTCAGTTCAGTTGAGATTTGTTGTTGTTTCATACTTGCTTCCTGTGTTCCACAAATGTATAGGCCTATGTGACCTTTACAATGCTGTCTCAGTCCCTCTCGACTTTACTTGGGTCAAGACAATCGCAGCTTAGTTGGTTTATATGACCCAGTTGGGAGCAGAAAGAAAAGAAAAAGATGAAAGCTACAACTATTCACATATGTGTGATGCTTTGACCAACAGGGCAGCTTGGGAAAACACATCCGGAGCATTTCCAGCATTGAGAGGAGAATAGTGATAGGACGTTTGTATCGGGTCTGAAGAGTATCTGATTGAACGAGCCTCTCTGTGTAAGAATAGAGGAGAAGATGACAACTCTTAGTAAAGACGCCCTCAGCGAATAGACCCAGCTGGGACTGAAAAAAGCAAGAGATCAGAAATGACATCACTTCGCTGACCCTTTTCTTTAACAAAACATGTTTCTGTCGATGCGTACTTCAGTTCCAAAAACATTTAATAAAGTCTTCGTTTATGATGTAATGGTTATTGCTCGGCATATAAATTAGAACTGTTTAATGATATCACCTTATTAGTACAATGGATTCAAAAAGTCCTGATGGGTTATCGTGATAAGGAAAAAAATGTGACCGAGTTAAATCATTTAAAATTTTATACCATGTATGTGACCTATAATCTGTACAACTCAATAAGTAAAAAAAACCAAAAAACAGCCAAGATAAAGCAGTTGCATAAGTGTGCACACCTGCTTCGAGTTGCGGCTGTTTTTACAATAATCCAAGATACTCATTAAAAAATAGAGTCACCCCCCAACTACAATTCAATGTGCCACTCATTAACCACAAATAAAGCTTAGATTTTTATTATGCTTTTCTTTCATTCTCAGACAGCTTCACCTTGACTAAGGCCAGAGTTCCAACAGAAGAAGTCCGACCATGATGCTGCCCCACCACACTTCCCTGTAGGTACGGACCGGTGTTGTGTTTACACCAGACACATTCCATTGAAAGTTTGGCCAAAAAGTTCATACTTGGCTTCATCATATCGTAACAAAATCTCCAAAGCACATGTGAGAAAATGTGTTATGGCATGTTTTTGGAATGTGGGAGAAAGCCGCGGGATCTGGAGAAAACCCATGCAGGCACAGGTAGAACATGCAAAATCAGGAAGGCAGTAGCACACATTAAAATCCCAAACTTCAGAGCTGTGAGACTGTTCGAAGCACTAGCCCACTGCGACACAGTAAAATGACCTAACACTGCTCTGGGACTGAAATTACGTAATAATCTCTGCTCATAAATGATGAATTCCATCTTTTTTTTTACAGTACGTGGCAGTGACTGATTTGTTGGGACATGCACGGCTATTATCTAAAAATCATACTCATCGTTCTTCTGTGAGCTAACGCGTTACCAGACTGCACTCCATATGATTTGAGAGCTGCATGCTCCATTTCCGTGTCGAGGCTGCTTGTCAAACTCATTTTTTTCACGGGCCGCATTGTAGTCATAGCTTCTTTTGGAGGGCCATTATGACTGTCAACCCAAATAAATGTATGAGCACCTCAAATTATACACAGTAAAAGCTACAAAACAAACTGACAAATAACTCGTTTTCAAATCAGATGAGGAAAAACTGGTAAAAAAAAAAAAAAAAAGTGAATACCATTTTCAATCAGGTCACGAGGCAATTTCCCCCAATCACAAGCTCTTATCCTGACAATCGATTACCAAACCATGTTTCCATTCATGACTACAGATTGTGTTGCCAAGTTAATACTTTTTCAGTGTTACAAGACTCTCTCGTGAAAAACAACGCTGGATTATGTGTGACATGTGACCGTGGAACAGCTGCGCTTTCACTCGTACAATGGGCACATATCGCTGACGAACCAAATACTCAAATTAATGTTCCTTGGTGTTGAAGCTCCCACAGTGACAGTGGATGTTTTGTTTAGCGATGCTAACAGTGACAATGTGACATGATAGAATTCAATTAGCAACGTGGCTCTCAAGAAGATTGTTTCTGGAGCCGAAGCCAAGTGTTGAGGTGACAATATCTAGCCGAAAACGCTCAATTTTGCACGTTCCACATCCCGAGAACGCTCACACTGCATGTGACGTATTAGCTCATTCCACCAGCGTTGGGTAGGTTTTGATAACTCACGATTTTTCTAGATAGTATTTTATTTTGTTTAGACTTTTGGTTTGTAACATTTGAATTAATTTTTAAAGGGAAGTCAACCCGAAATTATTTATATTTATAATTATATTTTGTATTATTTATATTTATCATGATATGTTCTGTGCAGCCTAACTAGTCAAAACATAGTGTTATGATTAATGTATTGTTTGTGGAATATGAATTTAACAGGTAAAAAACACCTGTTTTTATCCTTCTCATAGGGCGGCCATTTTGCCCCTTCCCGTCGACTAAAGATGACGTCACCGTTGCGCAAGGTTCAGGTAACGACCAACCCCTTGCTCATCATTTTTGTGCACTGAAACTGGTGATGCTTCTTAATTAGTTGAACTGCAGATTCAAAATTGTGTCCAAATTTGCCCTTGGCTATAGCGGGAAAGAAAAGGGATGAATAAATGGAAGAAAAAGAAAGTTTTTTTTCCCCATGCCCATGTGTCACTTGCCACAAATGCAAAATTGCCTCTAGTGCAGCCATATATTTTACTTGAAAAGTATCTTCTCTTCTCAGTCTGTGCTGGAGTGAGTAAGAGAAGTCTGAGTGAACCCATACTGTCAGCAAAAGAATATTTTTTTTTCCAAAAGGCTCCAAATCTACTCCGTGACTAAGTAAATAAAGGAGATAAAGAGGGGAGGAAAGGCCGTGACGGAATCATGTGCAAATGATTACAAGTGAAAAGGGAGAGAAAATGTTTTTAATCAAATGTTCTTGTCTCACAATGAAAGGCATCCCCTCATGTGGCATAAACTGCTTTTTTCTTCTTCTTAAGTGTGGTTTCAGAGCATTTGTTTTTGTTTGAACATTTAATACTTTTTTGAACGTGGCCCTTTATCTGTCACCCACTAAGAATAAAACATGCTTATGGTGCATAATGTGCAAGAAGTCATGGGAACAGGACAATGAAAAAAAAAAAAAGTAAAGTGATGTAATCTTGTAGCAGTACATCAAACAACTGCTTGTTATGTCTGAGTGAATGTAGGCCAAGTGTGTGTTTGTATTTGTACCTGCATACACAACTTTGTCCGCCTGCCCTCCTCCCCCTAAATCTAGAACTTCAATGCAAAACCTGAGGAAAATCCTAGACAAGAACATCATAGCACATACAGTTTCATACTATTTTTATATATACTATCTTCCAAATATTTGGTTTTTTGGTTCTTTCAAACTTCACCCTATATTTTCAAGCTGGCAGAGAAAGCAGTGGTGTTGCAGACAGTAAACAACTCTTATGTTATGTTGGGGTTATTTACACTCAGCAAGAGGACAAAATATGCGGGCTGGCGTAATATGTTACTGGTTCATACATGAGAATGAGAGGAAGTGACACAATGAGAACAGACAAAGGCATCACTCAGGATGGAGAAGAACAGAGAACGCAAACGTGGGTTAAACATGAGAGGAAAAACTGAGGCAGTAGAGGGAAAAAGGAAGAGATGTAGTTTTCCTGTTTTACATCGGCGAATGAAACACACACACACACACGGCTACACAAGGGATGTCTGGAGCTGACATGTTGCGACATCCTGCCAGCAACAGCTGACAATGGCATGTTAGCATGCGTGTGCGTGCGTGCGTTTGTGTGTGTGTGTGTGTGTGTGTGTGTGTACGCACACGTGTTTAGGCATGCAATATTTTGCTATTTAAAGAAGATAAACGTGACACGTATGACTTGTTGTATGTTAAGGTAGATAGATATAGATATATCAATGCTTTGTTTGGCTCATTTCAAATTTAAAGAGCAACACCAAATGCTTTACATTGAACTCAAATGCAAAACAATAAATAAATAGAATTTCCATGACATCATGCTTTTTAATGAGAATGTGCTGGCTTCGTGTCATGTCTATTTCAACCATTTCCGGGTTATCATTGTTTCATGTGAGGAGTGCGTCCCGAAATTTGCCTTGTGAATGAATGCCATTTTGTCAACTCATTAGCAAATGATTACTATTAGAGTTTTTATAATTTAATTCAACGTGTTAATCTAGTTGTTTTTCCGTGCAAACTTTAAAAAAAAATTCTAAAACACTGATGAAAATTATAGTTAGTTTTTTTTCCACGAAAAATCATGGAAATCCAAGAAAAATGCAAAATATGAAAAACTGAAAAAATTGTGTGTCACATAAGTGCATGCGCCGTAATAACATAGCAGGAATGCAGATCAAAGTGGCTCTGAAAAGCGCACTCTATGCCAAGTCATTTATTTTCATTCCCATTTGGTATTTTGACTGCAGGTCTTCGACTGCTGGAATGTGTGTGAACGTGTACGTGTATGTGCTGAGGTGCGTGCAATGTGAGTGCGACGAGCGCCGGTGACCAAAAACACTTGGAATCATGATGAATGCTCCCACTGTCTAACTACAACCTGCTATTGTGGTCTACAGCACACTATATTGGACCGTGCCCCCCAACACACACACACAGATATGTGCAATTCTAGGTCTGCCCCACCACACACAGCTGGACAAGTTGGACATTGAGTTACAAAGTAGCCTTTTGTAGCATTTGTATATTCTCAATATTTCACTGCCTAGTGCATCTTCAACATTTTTGTGGTTTTCAAGATACTTTTGGCCAGCTTCAATGTTTGAATTTACTTTGGACTGTGGCAGCACGGCGCACTCGTGGTTAGCACATCCGGACTTCCTGTGTGGAGTTTGCATGTTCTCCTCATGCTTGTGTGGGTTGTCACTGAGCACTTGGCCTTCCTCATACATTCCCCAAACATGCTTGTTATGTTTATTACAGACTCTAAAATGTCCATTAGTGTGAATGTCTTCCCAACCACTTGCCCAAAGTCAGCTAAGATAGGCCGCTTCAGCTAACCTGTGACGCAAATGCGGATACGCTGGCAAGAAAATGGATGGATGATTCTTTACTACAAAGAGCAGCATTCCATTCACGCTGCCCCTCAAGGTCTTTCCACAATTTGGGAGTCCCTTAATTGTATCAATGAACAAAGCCAGTTCAATGGGTCCGCCACTAAAACTTTAATCTACATTGTGAGGACAAAAAAACATCCTGCCCTAAGTCAAGCGGAAGTGCGTGTGCGTGCATGTGTGTGTCCATGCTGACGTTTTTAGAATCCAAGGACAGTACATTTCCTCTCACGCTTTCTATTGTTCCTGCAGCAAAAAAAAAAAAATTATTCCAAAAGGAAAAAGCAGCCAATAGAAAGACAGCGGCAAACATGCTGAACACTTGGCAACTTAAAGTAGGATGGAAAGCAGGGATAGACTAATCTTTGTGCAGATACAAAGTAGGTTTTAATAAAAAAAAAAAAAAATTGGTGGTCTCTAGTTAAAAGTGTGTATTGTATGTCACCCCCCCCAACATTTTTTTAAAATGTCTTGTGTATTTTACTTATTTTGTCAAGGTGCAGTTTTGGGATCAGCAGCTGTTGCGTTTGGGCCCTCTTGAGCACTCCCTCCCTACTCATTGCTTTGGGAGGTGATGAACTGTCATTCAAACGTCTGTGCTGCCCTCTGCTGGATTTCTGCCTCATTCCGAATGACCTAAAAGTAAGCTGAACAACGGTGGGTTGTATTTTAACTCCAGGGGTTATCCAGTCCCTGACTTTTCCATAGCAGCATATTGCAAATTGGTATTATCTAAAGTTCTAAACAACAGATAACATAATTATGACTTGTATTTGTGTGGAAACATAGCTGAAGAATTCAAGGTTTTATGAGTTTTGCCAGGATGGTAAACATCATACAGTCAGACTTTTGCTTATTTAAAAAAATTTATTTGAATGTACTTACATACTGGTGTCAAAAGAGAATGCACCAAAAATGTTACACTGACTTACAATTACAAAGAAAAAGTGATTTTTATCTTCACGTACAAGGACTGGAGGGAAGAAAACTATGTACAAAAGGGAACTGTGAGACCCCAACTTCAAGTCACAATGAGCGATGTGGGTGAGTCAGAGAACCATCGAAAAACTGAATCCAAATTGTACCACTCAAAAACAAACTTCGCCTCTGCAGATCACAAAAATCTTAGCGCTACTGTTATTTGGGCACAAATGGCCTTCACTTAAAATAAATCCTATTCTAAAAAAAATTATATTGAAAACAGAGATATAATGAATGTCTGGATGGACGTCTAAGGTTTCGGGAGATAAAAAAAAATCTTACTTCCAGAAATTCATTTAAATAATGAACATTTGTAGGAATGAAGAAAAAGAAGGGGCGGAGAAATGCTGACAAACTGAAGAAAATGCATGCAATGCAGTGCTAAACCCAAAACACGCATTTGGTCTCATCACTGCCTGTGACAGCAAACTTGGCCTCTAAGCTCTGCCTCCAGACAGTCTAAAGATGTACAAATAGATATAAATCACAACTTTTATGGCACTTGGCGGAGGCGTCAACTATTTCATAACACCCAAGGAGCATTGTGCAGGTCTTGGGGAAACACCCATGAAAAATAAAGTGTGAAAAAGCCAGGTAGAGAAAAGGGTTTGGAAAAAGTCAGGAACACGTTCTACAAATGTAGCTTGGGAAAAGATGAGCTGCTCTAGGTGCCAGTTATTAGCGAGGGGGGGAGTGTGTGTGTGTGTTGGGGAGGGGGGTCTTTCTGATATGAGCGAAGGACAGAAACAACTGAAAGGGTGAGTGTAAAGTGAGGATCCACCTAAAACAGAAAACCTTCTGCTGCATGGTGAAAGTGACCATCATGTGAGGTCAGGACTTCAATTCTGGTGGACCAGCTGCTTGGCGCACCCAAAGAGTTCCTTCCTCTTTACTTTTGGTCACTTTTGGGCTTTTTGCTGTCATTCCCGTTGTTCTCGGTCTTGGCTCCTCCCTCCGCCTTATTCTCCTCTCCCTCCGGGTGCTTCCGCTTCTTCGTGTCATCTGACAGGGTCTGAGCGTGGCAGGGGTGTGGTCGGAAGGTGATGATCATGCAGGTCATGTTGTCGCACCCTGTCCCATCTCCAGATGTGTCTGGGGCCAAGCAATGGTCCAATAGCTGAGGGGGGAAAAAGAAAAAAAAGAAAGTTAGTTGGGGAAGGGGTCGGGGTGGGGAGGTTGATGGGTTCGTCACCTCCTCCACAATGGACGAAAGAGGTCTGGCGCTGCCGCTCTGATCTGGCTTGATCCTCTCGCTGATAAAATCGACCACCTCCTGACTGCTCAACACATTCCTAAAGATCCGATTGAGGAAAAACGAGGCTCAGTGACGGGTGAAAAGTAACAAGCGCAGCGACGTGCGCCGACAATTTAGCAGAAAGCTAAATCCCCCCACCAGATGCCGTCGCAGGCGATGACCATGAAGTCATGGTCATCGTTGAGTGTCAGAACATTCACGTCGGGCATGGCTGAAATCATCTGCTCCTCTGGGGGCAGAACCTTGTTCCTCTTGTAGAAATGATCACCTGGAGAGAAAGAAATCAGTACAGTAGTTAAGTATTTGTACTAGCAATTAGTATTCGTTCTCAGGTGTATATAGTTTTTATATCTACAACTGTACTCAATTGTGTTCCATGTATACCGTTGAGCAATGAGCACGTACGTACCGATGGCTCTGGAAAGGTTCAGACCACCATTGACCCGTCCGTCTACGGTCACTTTGCCTCCGGCCTTTTTAATGCGAGACAGCTCCACCCAATCCTCGGGCTTGTGGTCGTAAGACATATCCACAGCTTTCCCTGCAGCAAACCCAGAAGTTGCATTATATTTCTAACAAATGAATTCAAAGATCAGACGAGCCACATATCCAGATGTCAAATAACAAAAAAGTAAATAGCTGTGCCATAAAACTAGCTTTAAATAACCAATGTGACACTAATCAAAATACGGGATCGTTACCTCGCTCGGAGACCACGCAGCGGGAGTCTCCTGCGTTGGCCACAATCAGCTGTTTGCCTCGAATCAGAGCCACAACAGCAGTGGTGCCGCTATCTGAGCCAGGCTGGAAATCATCCCCCCCAAAAAACACAAGCGTTCCCAAATTGGAATTACAAGAGACAAAGGGTATCAAACTGTCACTTATTTAAGTTGAAATCTTTCCACCAGATCCACACCTCCTCCTTGCCATCCATCCCAGGTAGATTCATTTCTGTCTCATCTTCATCCTCCGAGTCTTCCTCCCCCTCTTCAGTATCCTCTTCTTCTGGGTCACTGCTGTCAGCCTCCTCCCCTTCTTCACTGCCGCCCTGAACAAGAACATCTGCGTATGCTTCTACTGGTGACCAACCCAACCCAACCCAACAATTTGTTCCCTCACCTCTTCATCACTTGCCTCCTCTTCCTCTTCTTCTTCCCCCTCCGGTTCAGACTCTTCACTGTCATCAAAGAATTTGGACTTGGAATCGCCTTCGGTTTTGGAGGACGACGAACACGAGGGTCCTGCGTCGACCTCGGCAATAGCGGCCTTTTCTTCGCCATTGGAGCCCCCCGAGCCGTCGCACTCAGTTGCTGTGTAGGTGAAAAGGGCACAAACGTCACCAAGATTGAAACTATTTTTAAACGAGATCACCGGAGATGATCATGTTCAAGTAAACTTACCAGAGCCGCAGCCTTCATCGCTAATCCTTCGGCGGCACGCCCGCACCTTGGACCCACAGTCTGCTCCGTTGCCATCCTTCGTTCCATTGCCGTCCTTAGTTCCGTTGCCGTCCTTCGTTCCGTTGCCGTCCTTCGTTCCGTTGCCGTCCTTTGTTCCGTTGGTCTCCTCTTCCACCTCTCCGTTCACACACTCCTCCTTCTTTGGCCCTTCCTCACCTTCCCCCTTGTGTCCAGAGGATTCCGGAGACTGGCCCGGTGCCTTTTTAGCAGTTGTGCTGGAGTAAAAAAAAAATCAAAATCAAAAAAGGAAGAGGAAATTAGACCATGTATGGTTGGCAATTGAATATTCCAAAGACAAAGACATTGAGCTTACCCGCCAGCAGTGGCTTGCTTGTTAGCATTTTTATTTTGTCCATAACGGAGGAGCAGTTCCTCGATGGTCATAGTGGCCTCCTCATGGAGTAAAGCAGCCTCTTCTGTGTCCACTGGATAGAAAGCAGACAGAAAACAAGAGAAATGTTTTCAGCAGCAGCACTGGACAGCAATATATTGAAAGATGGAATTACCCTAGGAATACTGCCATCAGTGGCGATACACTCACCATCGTCCTCGTCTGCCACTTTTTTAGTGGGCGGCTCTTCGATGGGACGCCCGGCGATCTGCACCAGCTCCTTGATGACATCTTCTGTGGTGATCCTGCAGTCGATGGCCAAGAAAGCATCCTCCAGTGCCTGGAAAAAAAACACACACAAACCTATGAGTGATCTCAAGTGAAGAAAGGTACACTTCTCAGAAACACGTCCAACCTTCTGTAGTTTGCCATCTTTGTAGGTCTTCTGCTCCTTGATGACATCAGGAAGGTACTTTGAGCAGTAGAGAGCCACCTCTTCTCCTAAAAGGGAAGAGTAGAACATAAAAATGTCAGCATGAATATGATTGTTTCTTCAAATTTAACAGCGTCAATTCATTTTTAAATGAACAGTGTTCAACAACACTTACCTCCATGACCATCATAGACAGAAAACATGGCGGTCTCCTCATCAAAATCTGGGATACAATTGTGTGCATCCTGTTACACACAAGCACACTCAAATTAACATTAACCCAGACTTGAATGCCAGTCAGTGTTGCTATAGACGAAGACTGCAATCACATCATAATCCACTTAAATCACCTTGATTATAACAAATTCAGTCCGAATGACAGCAATCTATATGTTTTTTTTTCTTCTCATTAAGCAACATTAAGCTGTTGTGAGCAGCTCGAAGAAAACTTTAATGTCCACAAAATCCAAAATACTGGCTTGATATTTTCATAGATTGATGTATGCGTAAGTAGACGTGCATATGGATTATGATGATGGTTGGTCAAAGTTTTCCAACATTGAGTGTTTCAGACAAGTCCTTCCTTTCGTTTGGCTCTGGAGGCTCACCTCCATGGAAACACGCCAGCCCTGCATAGCAGAGAAGCCGTAGCTCATGGTGCTGTTGCCGCCATCTGAGGAGGTTTTGGTCGTGTTCGGTTGCGACAGATAAGCCCCCATGGTTGCAGGTTTCTCTGGCTTCACACCTTGGGAGAGAACGGGGCGCAAAAAACATTTCATTTAGCTTCACATGTCTGGCTCGGTGGATTCAGTCTAGCCCTTTTTACGGTTTCGAGCTAGCTAGCGTTAGCAACACAACAAAAAGTGGATGCTCATCGGCTAGCTAACAATGCTAACAGGAGCCGGCTAAACTTCTACAGCGCAATCTTTGCCCCCCCCCCGTCATACACGCAGCTAAACACAGAAGATCTGATGATGACATACAATCGCAAACATTATTCTGTCAACGGGCTGGGCTTACACGTGGATTCAGGAGAGGGAGATTCACATAGGAAAGACTACACGTGTGGAAGCGATAAGCCGCTATGAAGGGAGAAGCCGAGGAAAGGAGCACGGAAGGTGTACGAAGTGACACAGCGCATGTTCCCTTTTCCGGCCAATAGGAGGCGTGTCTGACACGTACGTCATGCGCGACACCGCAAGGAGACAGCGGATCTTTCTTATTCTTTGTCAGGAAAGCCCTTTGAGAAATACTGTACGGTAGACCCTCCCATGTTAATGTCCTTGATTACACAGGCAAAATATAGTGGCCAAGAAGTCAGACGTCATTACGCAAGAGAGAAAGTCAGGAAAAGCTAATTGCAACATCAGAAGTGTATTTGGGGTTAATCAAAGGCACTTGAGGCGCACTCTCATTGCTCACTTCCATTCAAATGAGATTGAATGTGATTACTTGATTTTGAATATACTTCTTGGTTTTCAAGTACCTTATTTCGATTAGTTTCATAATGTCTTCTGAATGATATTATTAGATAGAGATACCGAATGGAACAAGGTCACTTAAAAGAATAGTCATATCACTGATGTCCATATTGATGATTGAAGAATTTTATTTCGTACAGGACTGGAACAAAATTTCTGAGAAGACAGGATATGAGAAATATTGAGAAGTTGTTTGTCTCCCAACTACCCAAAGATGAAACCACTTTGTTGAAGAGAAGCAGCAAATACATTCAGCAAAATCGTGAGTTGTACTTTAAGCATTTGTTTTTATCTTTTTCTTTTCCAGTTAATTAAAATAGCACTTTAAGTGAAACCTGTCTATGGGGCAAAAATGATGGATGCTACTAGTCAATGTGATTGGGAATGGTTGGAAGTTGGTGCCCTCTGCTGGTAATTATAGGGTCTTGAATTTTTATTGAATACTGTACAATACAACATCGTTATTGTTAAGAAAACACTCTGGACATGGGTGAAGATTTGCAGAATCCCATTCCTCTAAATTTACATGATGGAGACCATCTTGGAATAACAATCAAACTAAGGTATAACACTAAGTTAGGTTAGTGAGAATCCTGCGCCTTGTTGCACACCTCCACAATGACTTGCTGCAATTTCTTGATTGACGTTGCCACTGGTTTGAAATGTTCCTCGAAGATGCCATTTCCATCCCTGAACCAGGCCAGGAAGCCATCCAGCTGCTTCTGTACCTCAGCTTGCTCATCAAGTTCAACCTGCAGTGCATGTCGAGCACACACCTCGGCCTCATGAGCCTTGTGGAGGGCCGTCAAGGATGTCTCCAATCTGAGGATCTCCTAGACGTGGGAAAGTATATTAGTTTATAATGTGAGTGACGTCATGGATTATCAACTTTATTCCTTAAAAACATCTAGCAGTTTGTCAACTTGTTGGCAGTTAGTAATAAGTTACAACCAGAAGATAGTGGCTGTGTTTTTAACATGTTTGGGCCCTAATAATTAAAATAACAATATCTACTCGAGTTATTCGAGTCACTCGTTGACCTGCTATGACTTGCCTGTGTGTCTGGAGGATGTTTTCTGTGACACTGGTCCTCCTTCAGCAGGACGTTGGGAGGGACGGAAAAACAGCGAGTGACCAGCACCTCCTCCATTCGCTCCGATAGTTGCTTGAAGCCCTCTCCCATATACGCTTGCAGTTTGCGGCTACACTCTCTGGCCTGGACGCGGAGGTGTTCCTCAGTCGTCGCGTCCGAGTCACCTTTACTCAGTTGTCGCACGCATACTTTCTCCACCACGTTCAAGATGTGGCACAGAGAGTCTATGAAGGCGCTGGAGAGACGAAACATAAGCGTCTGCGGCGTGAAGCCGAAAAACTGCGACTCGTATAACTCTAAAGACGACACGGGAAGCATGTCCATCTCTACGCAGGTATCTTCTCTAACATCCATATTTGTTTTTATTTTTCCCGCTTCGCGTTTGTCTTCTTCTTATTCAAGTTGAAAGTCGGTCGACATCTATATTATGTTATACTGCCCTCAAGCGGCAATAAATGGTATAGTAACTGGGAGAGTAATCCACTTCTGCAGATAAAGAACGGTTTAAAAATGATTCAGATGTATGTATATATGTATGTAGTTACATATAATTTAACTTGAAAGACTAAAAAGAGATTCGAGGAGTGAACTAATCCAATCTTTGTCACAAATTATAATAATTCAGAACACCCCTCTCGCTCTCTCTCTCCCTCTTTCTCATGTTAGATTAGGCCTCATATCACCGTAACCTTTCTCTTACTTCATTGGCTTTCCCTTCTCTATGACACTCTTTGCACATACATAGGAGTTGCTCTCAGTTGAGACTACAAGGTCACACATTATCACACAGGCGAGTCGCCCCCTTGCAGGACGGCGGCCAAGCATAGTATAAGAAAAGGAACCTTGGTGGGTGGGGGTTAGACCTTCTTCTGCAATCTCGCAGAGAAGGCTCCACAGCTTTGTATCGATCTTTCCGGCATACAGTAAGTAGTTAATGTATGCCTGGTAATTACTGTTAGCATAACGAGCATTAAAGTTAAAGAACTGGGAAAATATCTAATAACGTGAAGCCTTGCTCTTTCCATTGGCATAACTTCACATCCCATTCAGCAAATGGCTTGCCTTGACAGCTTGCGTTGTGTGCGATTGAATACCGTGGTGTGTACCTGTGTGTTTGCGTGTGTGTGTGCGTGTGCGCACGTGCGTGTGTGTGTGTGTGAGAGAGCTAGAGAGAGAGCGAGAGAGAGAGAGTGTGTGAGTGAAGACAGCATATGGACAGTGCCCTCCCTTCCTGTTTGGAGGGGAACAACGTGGCTGTCTGTGAACTGCCGCTTGACCCGTGACCTCATAGGATCACACGTACACAAAGAAAGAGAAATGCAGCTAGATACCTTCACATGTATACTGCCAGCCAGCTGTCCCCTCTCAGCCACTGTCCGGGATGGAGACAGCAAGGAGAGAGAGTGACACCCAGCAAAGCAGACACGATTGTTTTCTCAGGCTGCGTGAATGAGTCTGGAATTCCCTTGGATTTTTTTAAATCCACGTGTGTCTCAGCTGGGAAAGCGACACGCACACAGCAGAGCGGACCTCTCTTCCTGTTTCGGTCATCTTTTCCAACTTCTTCTCTTGCAGAAGGCTAGAGGGTCACTTGAAGCAGCTGTGAGGGGCTCGTACCACATCAATGTCTTGTGATCCTCCTCAAAGTCCTTATGTTGATATGTTTATTCATCTTTATGATGATTTACATTTTCAGGTCTAGACCAACCCGCAACTAGTAAAAAACTGCAATATGAAATACCATAGTTAAATTATTAGTGTGATGGCATCTATTGATCAACAATGAAATTACCCTTAAAATAGATGAACATTAAATTCGCAAGGTAAAAATGACTAAAGCAATTCTGCTACAAATATAGAGAATGAACATATTAAAAAACACGACTGATTGACTTATTTGATCAAAAACAATTTTCCAGATCAGTATTTCCTAATCTTTGAAGCAAGACTCAGATATTTCCCGTAACACCTGGACGCCTAATTGTCCCACTCTTTCAAAGTGATGCAGATTCTCTCTCCTCCAGGTTGAAAGGGATCCTCCACATACCTTTAGCCCAGAACAGTAGTTAAACGGGGAGGACAAAAACAGAGCAAGTGAGGGTGCAAAGGAGAGGATAGGTTGAAAGAAGAAAAGAGGTGAAGAGTAGCAGAACAGCAGCTGGCAGGTGTCAGGAGTCACAAAGGACCATCTGTCCATCGAGTGCCATCTCCATCTAGCCTGTACCCACATTTGCACATAAACACACACACAGTTACCTTCCATTTCCCTTTGGCAGTAAAATACAGGTTGGAGATCCAGTCCGGAACAAATCTGCACCTGAATGTACTCCTATGGGAGTGTGAGCATGTGCCCGCCCGTGTGTGTGTGGCATGTAACGTGCCATGAACTCCTAAAACTTCCTCAACTACTGACCGATACGACACACCACTGTGTTGACCCCTGACATTTGACCTTAAGCCTACCCCCAGGGGAGTTTGTATGATTACGAGCGCTGCCTCAATGTCAAACATCCATGCAAGCAGTGTGGACAGTTTAGTAAAGGTGTGTGTGTGTGTGTGTGTTGGGTCAGCTCCAAACCATTTTGGAACTTTTAACTGGGGTTAAATGGTTTTTAGATAATAACGAGTCTTAGTTCAACTGCTGCACAGGAAAAATCCAACTTTAGAGCAATGTGTTCATGTGTTCATTAACTGTCTGTCTATTTTGCCACGTTAACTTCCAACTATAGCAATGAGATTGCAGTCTGATGGAGTAATGCTTGATTTGGGAGAAAGCCAAGAGGTGACCCCTCTGTGGCAGTCATCCGCAAAAATGTCTGAAAGCTTCCTGTATGCAATATGCAGCGAATTAGCTCAATTCCCCTTTTTCCAGATAATTTCACTTCCTTTTTAACTGTCGCTCCCCCTCCTCCCCTCCCTTCTTCCTTCCACATCCAGTAGACAGAGGGCGGATGGAGGCAAAACTTCCTCTCTCCACGAAGTTACTTCCTGTCTCTGGGAATCCGTTTCCTGTTCGCTGTTACTACAACATCACTGAGAGCATTCCTCGGGACGTCGGTGAGTGTGTGTTTTCTTTTAAGTGACAAACTGTGCATTGATTGCTATTCCAATCTCAGTATTAATAAACATACAACACATCCAAAACTAACTAAAAATACATTTAAAAAGGGTATTAGTTCATTAAAATGTGTAGTTTCTTAATTGTTGGTAACATCAGGTAGCTGCAGTCTCCCAATTCAGTGAAATTATTTATTTTTTGGAAGGTTACATTAAAATAAAAACACAAGTGACACCTTGCAGTGATTGAGCGAATGGGGAAAGAGAGAAAAATAAAAAAGCAAACTTGGCAGGAAACAGGCACAGTTTCCTTTAGCCTTAACACAACCAGGCTACATTACATATGGAGTCACACACACACACACACACACACACACACACACACACACACACACACACACACACACACACACACACACACACACATAGTGTGTCTGGCCTCTAATCAGTGGCATGTTATCAGGGAGGTATTTGTGCTTATTCAGAGGGTTGGACCCCCTAACCCACTGACACATACCCACAACATAGTCACTGGGTGAACTTGAAACTTTTAAATATTATGTTCAAATGTAGACATTGTACATTGTCAAGACTGAAGCGGCATGATGGATGAGTGGTCAGCACATTTCATAGGTTGAAAATTTGAATCTGGGCCCCAAAAATCTGTACCACCTATTAAATAAAACTGTTTCCTTCGTTGTTTGCACTTAGCACATCCCAACATGCACGACAACTATAGTCGAGAATGGCCAAGTAGAGCCCTGTAATCATCCAACAGGAGCGTCTGTAGTAAGGCTGCTGGTGTGTTTGTTCATTGTTGGTGCAACCACCTCTCTCCCATCTGCTGCCACCCATTAGCATGGAAACAGGACCCGGAGCATTTTCACACATACACACACTGGTCATTAATCAAGGAGTCAGACCCTAAGTCCATTCCCACACATACACACCACAAGGATGAAGACAAAGAGCGTACACACGGACGCAAGCATCTAATCACGAAAACATCCCAGTGCACACTTTACTACGAGTCACGAGTCACGACCACACCTCTTCTTTCAATAGAGCCGACCTGGACAACCCAATTTACTTACTTAAGGGACAACTGTTCCCTCGCGGCACTGTCGCAAACACAAGGGGATTTGTTCCCATCAGCTGTTCAGTTTTTTTTCTTTTTTTTATTGTGTGAATGCGGTGTCTAGCTGGTTGCGACATCATGAATGGGGACATTGAGTAGGGCACATTTTAAAGAAAATAAAAATGCAGATGGTGAACATGTGAACATGTAACGACTGAATTTAGCTGCGGAAGATATCTCTATTGGAACAAAACAAATGATTGAGACACATTAACCTGGCTATTACAGCCAGTGAAAATCTGGATTCGCCATTTTAATGCCTTCTTTTCTTCTGGGAACCTTCGGTACAACAATTATTTTCTTACATTTACAATAAACCACACAATAGCTCAATGTTTATTCAATATGACGATTAAAATTTTTGTCAGGATTACAGATTTTGACAAGAATCATGGAAGTTGACACACATAATTGCTTTTGCGGGCCACAGAATATGATGTGGCAACCTGGATCAGGTCCCCGGGCCTTCAGTTTGACACCTGTTCAATACATGTTATGTACACAAATATTGTGTATATATTGTTATTAGTATTTCTAATTTCTCATCTGACTGAAAAAGTGAAGTGAGGAGAGTCTCTGTTGCAGAATTCAAGTATAGTGAAAGAGGCGATAATTTCCAACAGCCTCTCAAATATGCATATCATTTTTAATACTCACCAGTTTTCTCTGTGTGTTCTAATATAGCAACGACTACAGTTTTCCCACTCCGTTCCGTGAATCACAATTGTTGCGTTCAGACATGTTTGGCTTGCTTGGTGTGTGGTCAGTCTTGGCCTTCATTATAATAACAGACTGTAGCCTAGAAGTGAGACAATAATGATTTTGATTCTGTTGACTTAATTTTATTTAAGGAGCTAACTGGTCTAGCCCAACCTATGACTGACTATTATACCCCAATAGTTTTGTCAAACTTTGTTTTTCATACGTCAACTAAAGGAATAGTCTATGTTGGCTGGCGCAAACGTTCTCACAAAGTAAATATATTCCGTCTCGAACCCCATGGCCATAAATCGCGCTGGCACTTTTGTCGCGGCTCGACCACTCCACTCAGTCATGACTCCGCCCACTCCGGCGGGGTAGATTAGGGCCTTGAGGGCCCTTTTTAGATGTGACACTAACCTCCTATTAGACTTGAAGCTGTGGTCGGTGGTCAAAGTCCAAAGGTCAAAGTCACTTTGGACTGGCAAAAAAACATGTTTTAGGCCATAACCGCCAAAACCATACACTGATCATGACCACATTTCACATTAATACCCAATAAGGTAAAATGATGAGGTGTTAGCATTGTATATCCTAAAGTTCAAGGGTCAATTTGACTGTGACATCATAATGTTCTGGATTAGTCGGCCTTCTTTTCATCACTGAACCCCAACTAAGTACTATTACATGAATTCAAAGTGTCTAAATGGATGTAAAGTGATTTTAGTCATCATTACAGTAAAGTCTGCACCATTTTCCTAAAATCGCCGACATTTTCATTACGAGAATGTAAAATAGATTTTAAAAAATGTATATATATGCATGAGCATACAAAACTTAAACATGTCCATTTCTAGTCTTATTTGTGGTCAACGTGAAATATGTCAAGTACTAGAGATATAGAAATGTTGTTTTATTGTAGGTGGTTTTGTACAGTAGTTGGCCTGTTGGTTAATGCTTGTAGATGCGGATATAATTCCTTGCAAGTTTGTGTCCAAATGGCACGAATCAAACAGCCCATGAAGGAAGCAGAATGGCGGTGGCCATCAATTCTTTAATTACTGTCCCAATTAATGGGCTACAAACAATGGAGGCTGCATTTGAAAGCAGATGTCCCCCATTAAAAGTGAGTCTGTTTTTTGGGGACGGGGGGTACACCACTGCAGTCTTTCACAGACCACCCATATATCTCAAGATTCTTCCAATCAAACTCAAAATCAAACTCATTTCCTGATTGGTTAATTAAGTGATTAATAAGTGTTTCTGGATACATTCATCACGTCATATGTTAAATATCGCTTCGTACTGTGATGACATATTTTACGTGATATTAAGGACCAAAAAGAATTCAGAATTAAATTGTGATTTAAGTTCATCAATTTATTGATAACTGTATACAAGATGGCTGATTAATTAACATAGCCAGTGAATAATCCACACCAGAGAAAATAGAACACAATCCAGATACCTGGCAGGTATGCAAGCTTCTTCTCACCTGCTGCTCACTAAGAAATAAAATTACAAACCTTAAGACTTAAGAGATAGATAGACATCTGTTCTCTCTCTCTCGCTCTCTCTCTCTCTCTCTCTCTCTCTCGACTCTCCTGTGTGTCCTCTGTGGCAACATCTGCTTCCCCCACTGCTCGTTCCCATCATGCAGTGGGCGTGCCCTTTGTGTTGCCTTGTGCAGCTTCATTGTTCTAGCCAATCATTGTCCCTTGCCAAGCTGTTCCCACGATGCACCACTAATGGCCAGAAGGCGCTGATGGAAGCTGGTGTCTCTGAAGGAATGACTCTGTCTTTACAACCACTTTAATCCCCCAGGGAGAGATGACAATAAACAACACTTGAAAAAAAGAAAACATAAACTAAGAAACTGAATCACCTCTGGTGTGGACCGACTCGCCGGGACGTTAGATGGTGATGGGGCAGAAAGCAACAAAAATATTTAATAGTGATGAAATATTCTGCAGAGTTGAGTTTAAGTAAAACAAAAAAGTAAAGGAGGAGGGGCAGATCCAGAATCAGTAAGTCAACAAGAGAGATGGAGCTCTGGGAAAAGATCAGAGTCGAGTCCCTGGGGAATGGCGACAGATGAAGTCGCTGAATAAGCTGTCTGTCATTGTGCGACTTGGGCTGCTGTGGTCACTTCGTTTGTTCGTGCGCAACAATGGAGCGCGACTGAGAGCGAAATCTCTATTTTCCCACAAGATTTAGCACTAAAAATCTGGAGTCATTGATGCTCTGCTTGGGGATTTGACCTGGTGACAAATTGTGATGCTAATAAAATAGTATATCGTGGAGAGAGGTGCCAAATCGGTGTGATTCGGCATTTAACTCATCTTTTCTGATAACCCAAATGGCAATCAAGAAAAGAAAACAAAAAACTTGAATAAAGAAAAGTGAGGATTACACAAATGAATCAAATATTTTATAGCGACCCAAAAAGAGTTGAGCAATTTTGGATCTCAACCTTAGTTGTGTTAGAGATTTCACAACATTTCAAAACATTTGCTTTTAATTTGGAAAAATAAATCAATGTTTCCCAATTTTCTGACATGCTACAAAACAAACCAGTAAGCAAAACATCATTGAATGTTAGCGGTTCGGGACTATCTTGAACTCTGTCTAAAAAAGTAGGTCACCTTAACCAGATGGGCTGAAGGTTCCTCTTTTTGATCAAATCCATAGTAATTATTATCTGGTACAGATTAACAATGGCAACATTAATGCAGCCACTCTCCACTGAAGCTTGTATGGAAACCTGCTGCTAATGTCAGGGAGGACAAACCTGGTGGCAATACTCTCCATCACCTCAACTCATAATACACCCGCAGTCAATGCATAATGAAGAGGGGAGGGGAGGTGGCTTTTATCAAACATTTTTGGGGCTCCATTGTCAAATGTGCAAGGAAGTACACGCTCAAACAGAAACAAACGTAAAGTAAGTCATTTGCTACAATTTCAATTGACAGTTAAAAAGAAAAAAAAACCAAAAAAAACAAATGTGTTGCACATTTTAGGGGAGTAGTTCTTGCCCGTTTTACAAACACTTTGTGGTTCCATTTTCACTGAGAGAAGGACTCACAATGGCCGGCAAATACAAAAAATGTCATTTAAGATTTTATTCGAGGAGAGACAGTTGAATGGACTGTTAAATCAGATTATAGCAGAGACACACTTAAACGGGCTGTTGTCTGGATTGGTTCCGGTCCTGCCTACCACCCTCCACTAGAAAAGGCGTGTGTGGACCGAGTGAGTATGCAAGAGAGGGACTAACACAGGCAAAAAAAAAACATTTATCACAGTACTTGTTTGATTTGTGATGCTCATAATTTGTGTTAACACTTTGAATATGCTCTCGTACACTAAGAGTCAAAATGTGTTTTGTGTTGTCTTGTGGAAAATAAAGTAAGGTCAAAATTGGTTTTGTTTGTAGAAGAACATGATAATGTAGCAATGCAACAGTAGCAACATTTTCCTGGTAGCCTACCTGCGGTGAATATAAAAAGTCTATACACCCCTGTTCAAATACCCATCTTTTAACAGAATAAGACCAAAATAAATAATTTCAAAACTTTTTCAACCGTTAATGTGATCTATAACCTGTACATACTAGATTTTTTTTAAATATATTTTTAGAAGTAAGATTCAAAATAAGATTAAAATGATGTGGTTGCTAAAGTGTGCACACCCTCCAATAACTGGGATATAGTTGTTTTCACATTCAAGCTTGTGTTTAATACGAGTCAACACGCACCTGCCACCATTTAAACTGCCTCTGATATACCCCAAATAAAGGTGGGGGTTCTTTTAGGCTTCTCCTGCCTTTATTTGCTTTCTACCAGTAGGTTTTGTGTTTACACCGATTGCTATTTCAAACTGTTGCAAATTCTTCCCACCTTATCTAAGACCTATTACCGTGCTTCACTATTCATCTGGTGAAGAGCAATGCTGTGTTTGTACTAAACAGACCCTCTGACATTGTGGCCAAAAAGTTCAATCATTGTTAAATGGACAATGACACATTTCCCACATGTGTTTTTAAGGAGATTTGTGAGAATATACAATTAGTCCTCTGCTCGAAAGTAAAAATAAAACATCAGGAAAGACTTAGAATAACATCTGAAATTTATTTGGGGTTCATCAGAGGCACTTTAAATGGTGGCAGGTGTGTGCCTATTCCTATTCAATACAGCCACTGCCCAGTTATAAGAGGGTGTGTATACTTGTGCAACCACATTGTTTTCAGTTTATTTTTACTTCCCCTCTTGAAGTAAAGAAAAATCGACCGAGTTGAGGAGGTCATAGAGAACTTTAAAGGTGGAACAAGTTTTTCGAAATGATTTATCGTGGTCATCTAAACAGATTTTTGTGGACTTTTCATATTTACAGTGGGTAGTTACCCTGCCTTTTTCCCCTCCTTTTCTGTGTGCATTTTAGCATGAAAGACTGAGGCAATGTCCCTCAGAAGTTCAAAGAGGGCTACTCTATATGAAGCATATGGCATCCAGTGACCAGGGCTTTGTGTGACTATTGACACCAGAGGGAGGATGCGAGTGTGCACGGCTGCTCAGGGCCGCAGGACAGCCTAGCGGCAACAAAGGACAGGCCCTAAGCCTGTCTCCTGTGATTTTCCAACTCAGCGAAAAAGCTATTGTGGCAGTGGAAAAAAAAGTTAAGATAAAAAGCTTACCATGGTATGTGCTAACAACCGCCCGCAGCTTGTGTAATACAAGCAAATACTTTTTGAGCGGTCACAGTGGCAGTCTTTGAGAGGCAAAACATCCCCGCTATTGCCCATAAGCGCTGGCCCAGTGACCGCTTCCGCCTGCTGCCGCGTGCCGCATGAGTCACATCATTGTGTGAACGCTGTGATAGTCCAGCACATCTTCTTTAACCAATTACACACAAACATGAGTTGTTTTTTTGCCTTTAGGCCTTCTTGTTTTCGTGCAAAACTAAGTTTGACACGGACTTTTTGAAAAACCTATCACAAGATTCTGAGTACAGTATTGGATGAACTGTTTGTGTGAAAATAGTTCTTTTTTTCAGAATCCGATTTTTTTTTGTTGACCAGATCAAACCCATGGTCAACTTGAATGATTAAAATAAACAGCTTGTGATTCAAAACATACCACGTGATGTGTGATACAGTGAAGACAATGTTATGCATTTACAACTATGCCAACATCCACAAACTTTTAAGCCAATGAAAACGTTGGTACGTTGGTAATTCCAAATGGTCACTGCCACCTATTTGTAAAACTTATAACAGAGGCAACAGATGAACAACTGTCACTCTCCTGATACTTCTGGACCTAATTGAAAACGTGCCCCTTGTCCTTTTTATCTTTCCGTCATTTCTATAACACTTCAATTCAAATTAATTTCTTTGATGACTAATTCTACACACCCAGTGGTCACCAAATGACATGGGTGCATTAAGAGACACACACAAACATATACATACGCACATCATAGTCAGACAGGGGCCACCACGACTAAATCCAGACTGTGGTTTCCCTCTCTGGCTATAAATACCCATTCCCTTTAAACAAGATCTCACACACATTCACACACACATGCATACAATTGCCCGGACACACAAGGCATTTTTCATACACACATATTTTTCATAAAGTTTCTTTAACAAATCTGTCAAGACAAATAACTAATAGAATCATAAAGCGGTCTCTGTCATCTACGTCCGCATTCACTCACATACGCACAAAGAGATGACTCTGGTTTTGCAAATTGGTCTATGATTATGGGGTGTATCTTTGTCTCATTTAGTGGTTCCACAAGGAGACAGTCTTCTGCCCTGTTACACACAAACATGCACGCACACACACACACAAACACACGCACACACTCACAAACACATACCGCGACACTATCACTAGGCAATAAGAAATCCCCATACTATGTATTTGTTGGATTGTCTTGACTCAAGACGAAAATATCTCGTGGGAAATAAATTGTTTCCATTTCGCGTACGTTTCTTTTGGTCGCGCATATGACGTTGGTGCCATTACACTTTGGCCAAACATGAATACAGGCATTCCAACACAGATGTACTAATATTTCCTCTTTTATTTTGGAAAAATATTTCACTGTTTACCAGTAATAAAAATGACAGGCTCTGTACATACAACTTTTCTTTTAAATACAACACAGTCACAGTGGTCTCAAGTGCCTAACAAAAACATACATACAGGCATACATACATACATACATACATACATACATACATACATACATACATACATACATGCATACATACATACATACATACATACATACATACATACATACATACATACATACATACATACATACATACATACATACATACATACATACATACATACATACATACATACATGCATACACATACTACATACATACATCAAATAAAAAAAACAATCAAACTTAAATTACAACACAAAATATCACACCAAATTGTAACACAAATAATAATTAAATTAAAACAACATCTTTGTTCCAATAATAAAAAAATAAGATTAAAAACATAAATCGCATGATGCTAAGCAAGCAAGGACGATGGTGGCTAAATGATGACTGGCTAGTGGCTAACAGTTGAAAACACAGGTGACCTCATCTGTGCTCGCATACTCTCACATCGCATGTTACGAACATATACCCCCGTAGTGCAAGGAGGTCTCGGCAGTTCGGACGACTCCTTCATAGCTTGACATAGTCACACAACAGCGCCAGAAGTTGTGACAAACAACTCTACAGTGGTCATAAAACATCCCATGAACTGGGTTTGATTACTTTCAGTGACTTTTTGCTTATAAGTTCTGCTTGTAATATTGATGAATAGTTTGCCAAAAACATTGCCCTGTGTATCCAAACCTTCAGGGTCAGGGGCCAGTATGGCCCAACAGGATCCATGTTGAATCAATTTGCAGTCACTACTCTTCAGTTCTGCTGAGAACCAGCTCAGCCGACAGAGCCTGTTAGTGCTGCAGACTTATACGATGTGAAGTCGGAGCACTTGTGTTCTTAAAAGAAAATTCTGTTATCTTTTGTGAAGTTGGCTACAGCTGAGACTACTGCACCGTGGAAAGATTTCCACCCTTGCCATGTCCACACTGTCCTTTGTAGCACTGCACAGAACATGCACTGTCACCCTTGACACTGTACTTTAATAATGAAAAGCTTAAGTTCTCAGTACTCCAACGGTACTACTCTATTCATTCAATCAGTACCCCACGGTACTACTATTTCTTCATCCAGGTCAACGCTCCCTTGTTTATCAAGAGCAAACAAATGGAGTCCACCTCAATGCCCATATTCTATCTGGAGCTCTTCCATCGTCTTTCAGCAAAAGTCACTGGATAGGATGAGTACTTAGTCCACCATTGTTTCAAATTTGAACAAGGCCTGCACTACTTTGGGAGCTTGGAAGATACTCTGTAGTGCTGAGCATCAAAGTATGAAGCCGACGTCCTCATCTGAGATCAGCATTGTCCAACATTCACTGACTCTACACTGGTTCAGTGGCATCTTGGCTCCAAGATCCTTGGGTAAATTCCAGGCAACAGCAGCAAACCGCAGGAGTAAAACCTCCCGGAGACAAGCTGAGCTGTACTGCTCAGGGTTAGCGAGGACCACCATTGTCCAGAGGGACCTGGTTGGAAATTGGTCCAGAAGGGGTATCATACCTGAAAGATGAATGACATTTTCACAAATGAGAAACATTTCATTGCAAAACCAGTCAATGGAAACGACTGGCTGGTTTTACTAAAGTTAATTTCAATGCCAGTATAAGTCAGTATGCAAGAAATTGCGTCTCACCTCTGTAGCGATTAAACACTCGTCTTTCTGGTCCGAGATGACGTACACAGACTGGTATTTGGTGTCTGTGGCGCACTGGTACTTGCTCTCACCACTGGCATTGCAGTGATATTCCACGTCACAGCTTGACTGGTACTTGACATCACTGGACGATTGGTATTTAAGATCACCGGCAGCATGTTGGTTCAGATCGTAGGACGACTGATACACGGTTTCGCTGCAGCTCGGTGACTCTTCCACTTGTTTCTCTTCTGAGGCGTCACTGCAGGACAAAGATGAAGGTACGGTATTTTAGGAATTGAAGTGTATTTGATTCATTTCTAAGCTTGATTTTGGAGTTTGACCACACAACATACCTGTTTTGTCTCTTCCTGCATATTTCCTCAGTATCAAACTCTTCCAGCAGCTCACATTTCACTTCTGGTCCATCATGTTCTTCCTGGTTGCACAGTGACGCCTCCTCAGGCCGCAGCTCATGTACAAGGTTGTACTCCACGCTAGAGTAGCGAGTCTTAAAGCCTTGCTTCTCCGATCCACCGAGTCCATTAAGCCCACCGATCCCACTCAGGCCAGCAAGTGAACCAGCCAACTCGGAATGGTAATCTACCTTTTTGTTTGTGTTTTTAATGGACGTCGTCGCCACGGTGACCAGCTCCTTGTCACTGCGGAGGCAATTGGTGGTCATCAGGTTGTTCATGGTTTCGTGGCTGTCGCTTCGGACGCTGTCGCTGCGATGACTGTGCCTCTCCTGGAGCTTGACCCGAGCGTAGACCACTAACACTGAGCAACCGATGAGAATCACCAGAACTAGGAAGACGCCAGCGCACACAGCAGTCCAGGGGAAGCCGCTGTCATCATCATCGTCGTCATCGGCAAAGATTTCGCTTTCCAGTGAGGAATATCGTCTGTCCGGTCCATCCACCACTGGCTGACCCTTGGGAACTTCTGGTAAGAGGAACTGGCAGTTGTGCCCGCCGTAGCCTGGTATACAGGCACACACATAGCGGCCGCCACGTTCGTGGCAAGTGGCTCCATTGTGGCATGGATTGTGAGCACAGCGGGAGATGGGGGAACTGCAGTTTTTGCCGGTATAACCTGCACAAGAATCCAGTTTTAGGAATCTGCTTGTGTACATAGTATACTCGAAAACAACACAGGGAAGTCACTTTGAATATGGAATTATACCTGGAGGGCAGTTGCACGTGTAGCCATTGGCTCCCTCCTGGCATGTCCCACCATTCTGACAAGGTAAAGACAGACAATGTCCATGGAGGATGCTGCTACTGTCTTCACAGTTGCTACCAGAAAACCCTTCAGGACACTGACAGAGGTACGAGTTCACCAAATCCACACATTCTGCTCCTACAGACGGAAAAGTAGGAAGAGGTCAGCATCAAAATCAGAAATGTCACTTGTCATTGGAGTTGGTAATGATGCTGGACTGACAAGCAAGCGAAGAAAATGCGTACCATTCAAGCAGGGGTTGGACGAGCAGTGGTCGATTTTTTTTTCACAGTTGAATCCAGCGTATCCCAAGGGGCACTGGCAGAAGTAGCCCCCCTCCGGGTTGTCAACACAGCGTCCGTCGTTGAAGCAAGGCCCATCCGCACAGCTACTGGCACTCAACTCACAGTTGTTGCCATAGAAACCAGGTAGGCAGGTGCACTTATAGCTATCATCTTGGTCCTATTTTAGAGAGAAGGTAAATGATTGCTTACTTTCTAGTTTCGGTTTACGTTTTTATTGACAGCTGTCTTTTAGTGCTACTTACAGAGCAGCTGCCGCCATTGCGACAGGGGTTTCCAGAACATTCATTGACTTCGATCTCGCAGCTTGCACCTGTATAGCCGGGCGGACAGGAGCAAGTGTAGCTACCCTGGCCGGTGTTGGTACACGTGGCACCATTGAGACACGGCTTGTGGTGTGTACAGTAGTTGAGATCTAGAAATAGCAATTAAAAAAAAAAGAGACATCAGATAACTTCAATCTTTTAGCATGAAGAGACTCAATGCAAAAATTCAAGAGACTCACCCTGGTTGCAGAAGAGGCCACCCCATCCCTCCTGGCAGTTACACTGCCAGGGTTGTTGGCACGTACCATGGAGGCAGCCCGGGTAACGGATACAGTCATCACAGTAACGACCGCTGAATCCCACACGGCACCTGGAACCCACCATGAATCAAATGCCGTTAGAAACAAAGCCAGGACAAACACACCCGAGTGTGAGTAATTTCGCTAGTTCACAACTTACTTGCATTCTCCGGGTTTCTCACAGAAGCCATGATCTTCATCACAGCCAGGAAGACAAATTGCTGCAGAGGAAAAACAAAACAAAAAGGTGAGTAAAGCAAAATGGAGCCATCACCTCAGCCGCCTTATCTATTTGTTTGTTCTGTGGGCTGTTTAGTTGCTTTCCTGCCATTTCCTTTACCTGCTCACCTGGCTCTTGGTCTTTCATTCTACATTTTGAGCCACTGATAGGAGGCCAATAAAAACGCAGCTGCCACAGTGCAAAACAGTCAAACAACAGGCGGAATTAGGGGTCAGGAGGCCATTCCTGATAAAGACTACTCACTGCAGAGTATTAGCTTAGAGTGTGCTGCACAATTTGCTGGACTGTTTACCTTCAGGACTTAGCCGCTACGGTGGCTTTGGACCAAAGCCCCTCCCTCCTTTGGTGTCCAAAGGCACCATAGCAGCCAACAGGCCCTCTCTATTAACATGGTTGCTCTCCAACACAAAAGCATCCTACACAAAGACGCCTTTCTCCCTCTTGACTGTGAATCTGAAGTCTCTTTTTCTCACCCGTGCCCACCCCACTCCCACCGACCACCACCTACACAACTGTACACCTATAGCGCCCTCTCCAATCTGTTTCTCCCCCCTTCTCCCATCATTCTGTCCTATTTCTGCTACTTTTCCTCTCGCCTTCAGCATCCCTCCTTTCCTCCTCCCATCTCTCCTCTCACCCAGCCCCCCGTGCCCCCCACCCCCTTTCCAACCACCTCTCTCCCAGGGCCAGCTGGTCTGTGTGGAGCTAACCACCAGACAGCTGCTCCATTGTCTCCTCGCACCGAGCAGCTGCCCCCTGAACAACAATACACAGCCCCGCTTGGCCAATCACCGGCTCGGGCCACAACAATGCAGGACCACCACTTGGCCAATCGGGGAGGAGTTTTGGGGGTGAGGAGGCCCCAGTGGTCTAATGGAAGGCACGCGGCGTGTGAATTACTGAGGAGCCACTGCGGCTCATTAGAATGGAGGCCTCTGGTGCTTGGGGATAACTAACTGACGCCTGTTGCACACGGGCTCTGCATTAGGACACAGGAGGGGGGGTTGGGGGTCCTTGAACAGTAGCGACAGCCAAGTGACTGTTGGAGTATCTAACTTTATAAATGGCTAACGACTGGATGCCATTTGAAGCCATTATCATAGGTCAAGTTTTGAGGCATGATTGATGTATTTTGCATTCTTCTATCTACACAGACCACTCTTAGTGAATTTAAATAGTAAGTGTATTAGTAACAGGAGGAACATCATTGCACCAGTTAGAACCCATGCGGGCTGGATGTAAACAAAACAGAAGAGACTTACGTTCAGTGCAGTACTGTCCCTTCCAGCCAGAATTGCAAATGATCTCGCCACGCTCTCCACAGGTGAAGTGTCCAAAGGCATCGTCTCGGGGCCGACAGAACACGGAGCATCCCTCGCCATAATAATGCTCGTCACACAGGAAACGGTAGGAATATCGTAGCTCCGTCCTCCCGGCTGTCTGCATGTCTTTGAACCATTCCTCTCCCACTGTCAAGTGACGCTGAGTGGTTATGCGGCTGATGAGGTGCTCTGGATTGTCTGTAAAAATCAACCACATAGCAACTCGTTGATCATTTGTTTTTTAACACGTTTTATCCTGTCACCTTTCAAAACACAACTTTTTTTTTTAATGGCTGCACATCTATTTTACGCTGTGACCATTGCATTTTCCTTTATCACCACACTTCTGAGCTGTGGTCAGTTAGACATCATCAGCGATAAGATAGGACTTGCAGGTGACACCTGCCCAGAGTGTGTCCTTTATCTCACATGTTACAGCCACCTTTGTTTGCCTAACTAATGTAACGGAGTGTCATTATTATAATGCCCACTCTTAATTCTTTGTCCACTCTCCTTTGAAGTCAGAATTAAGTTATTAATCCAGATATTGAATGACAAGTTATTCTTTCCAGCATCAATGACTGAGTTAAGTGAAAAAAAAACTGCCATTAAAGAAGAAAACATTGCCACAATTAGCCTGCTGGCGTGTCTTCAGGTTACACTGCTGCTTCGCTGGCTGTCACCCACCTGTTGCCAGGTCGTCCAGGGAGTCTGTGTGCAGAGCTTCAATGATCAGTGAAAATGTCCCCTGGGGTAGAAAAAAAAGAGACAAGGAGAGTCAACAGCTGCTCAGCCTGCAGAGCCACGTGAAGTAGGGGGGGGGGGGGGGGGGTGCAATAGTGACGCCTCCCAATAAACTTCATAGCCTCATTGAACGGTCTTGATTAGGGGCCTAATAAGGCTCACGACTACCTGCTTCCCTTTCACGACCCTGCTACTATCGCACTAGGGCTCCGTCGTGAAGCAAACGAGGCGGAATTTCACGCTGCGCTGCCAATGATGTGCCAACTCGGAGGATGTTAAATTTCCCACCACGCCTGGCTGGAGAGAAGCATTTGGTGAAAACACCACCCGAGCGAACCCCAACCCCCCCTGCGCCCGCGACACCCCCGACACCCCCTAGCCCACAAACACATACACACTACAATAGACCTTCTCACACACTGTTGACAAAGACCCTCACAATTTTGGGAGCATCTGCTGCGGTTTGCACCCTTTAGGACAAATGCGCTCCGATCGGATTTAAACGAAAGAAGAAATCGCTCTATTAGATTCATTACTGCGTGAATCTAAAACAATGGCAACAATAATATATTTTTTTAAAATGATTAAACCTGAGAGATATCATTACTGTCTGAGTCACTCACCGGCCATGTGAAGCCGAAATTGAAGCGTATCGGATTGGTGAAGGTGTCCGCGTTGGTCTCGGGCACATGGAAGGAGTTGGAACCCAGAACTGGGGTCACCGCTCCGCCGTATGTGCAGGGGGGCTCAGGGGACACGTTGGCCTGGTAGTGCTTCAGACAAATCCGGAAGAACGTCTTGCACTCGCACTGCTGGTGGCCCGGCTGGCGAGCCGAACTGCCGGCGCCGGGGCAACAGTTGTTGTTCCCCGCCACCCCTTTCTTGTTTAGAAACTCCTGCAGCTTCAGCTCAAACACCCCCGAGCACAAAACCTAAAGTGATAGGTAATATAAGAAACAAGCAGACAAACAATCATAAGGATGCTGTCATTTAGGCGCGGCAATAAAAAAAACAATTACAGGAAAATCGGCGCGTAAAAACGCAGCCAATGCGCGCGATGCCGTTAAATCATTGTTATACAATACCTGGCAGGTGAAAAAGGAGAGAGTGACAACCAAGGATAAACACAGGCGTCCCATTGTGTTGACAGCCCGTTCAAAACAATCGCTCAAAGCTCCACAGGTTGGTGCAGCTTGACTCAGAAAAACATGGAGAAAGTTTGGTGGGTTCTTCCTTAAGTCAGAATTCACTTTCCTTCTGATTGTCTTCTATTTTCCCATACGAGCCTCTGTTGTTTAGTTTAGTTTAGTTTTGTCAGTAAATAATCCACAACAGAATGATCCTTGAGGGAAATCCCTGTTTGAAATAATTCCATATAATCTTGCGCAAAAAAAGGTGGGCGTCCTTGTTGTTTCCTCCCTCTTGATTGATGAAATGCGGGTCCCAAGTGAGGAAAACAAGCCTTTCTTGGTCTCACCCGGGTTAACAGTGTGTGTGTCTGATGGCTCTACGCTCCTGTACAGGCTTTTATATCAGACCAGTGCGCACAGGGTAATAAGATGCAAATAAGCCCCTCTGCTCCTCTTTTCTCCCTCCCTCCACCACCACAAGTCCGCCCCGGGGCCATCACAAAAAGGGGGGTTGGGGGGTGCACACAACTTATTTCTAGGCCCACCCCCTCCTCGCTTTTCTCTTTTTCCTCAAAGGAACACACCAAATGGCCATAGAGAGCTGTTAAATGTACAACAACCTATCGCTTCCCCTCCTTATACCCCCATCCTTCTCCATTTACATTCCGACAATTTTTTTTTAAGACCACGAAACCATTGCGCACGGCTGAAGCGCGGAATGGGCCGATCGCGGACCCCGAATTGGGGTTACATTGTACGTAAAGCCCGCCCGGTACACCCCCGAGGGACAAGCTCATAGTCCGCGTTCACCTCGGACCATCTGCCGGGCCACATTCCTACAGTGTAATCTCTGGCGCAGCTTTCACATGTTCACACTCCACAAGGCTTCTTCTAATGGTCATATCTTTTCATTTGTGGCCGTGCGATGCGCAACTTTACACCTTGTCAAGGTCATTTACCGCTCTGATTGATTCTGTAGGATTTTTACTTCGTTAACCAATAAACACTCGCCTAAATACGCTACCCAAACGTGCGCAAATACGCATCCAACAGGTAGGCAAGTCCTCGTCTGTGTTGGACTGCGTCTCTTTTGGTGCAGGCAGTAAAAAGAGACTTGGTGGTGTGTCACTCGCGTGGCTGTCATTAAGGGACTTTGAGGGGGAGAAAAGGGGAGCCGGGAGCGTGCGCGTGTAGCGTGCGTGCGTGTGTGTGCGTGTGTGTGTAGGGGGGCACATACAGGGAGTAAAGTTTTTCTCTTTGTGCTTTCAGCTGTATGGTAATTGGGCCAGCAGCACCTGCTCTCCCACAATAATACAACACCAGAGAGAGGGTCTGATCAGGTTTGATAATATCACCGTTTCTACATGCAACCACGTCACAGGATCCAATTCAAATCCCTGCACTGCATTTTTGGGGATGCGCGTGTGTGCGTGTGCATGTTTCCTCAGAGAATTTGCACGTGTTTGCATGATGTTAATAAGAGCTTACGGCAGCCATTTATCACTGAATACTTCATTTAACGTGAGCTATGTGAAGTATCTATTTCCTTCACTTAATTGATTTATATCATATTGAACACATGACAAGTATGTGTGCTTTTCAGTCAATAGAGTCGCTTTCGACGATGTAACAACAGCTATATCGTGAATTCTGTCGATAATGAACAATGATATGAATTTTATTCACTTTGTGAGACTTATTTTTGAATTTATTTACACTGTGAGAAACTTTATTTTTGCAGTTTCACATTGTTGTAGTGGTGTAGAACTCATTGCATCATACAAATCGTTGAGATGCTCTTATTTAGCATGACTGAACATTACAGTCTTTGTAAAAGCAGAATTTTTCATCACCATTAATCCGCTGTATGGAATCTTGTTAATTTAGGATGATCATACTTATTCCACTGTGAACCAAATACAAATGGAAGAAAGACGAAGCTACTTCACATTTAGTTCATGAAATATGTAAAAACTATTAAAGAAATTTTACAGTAGCTCAACAATCGCTAAGCAATTAAACTAAATCTTAAATCAATTAATAAAGATAAAATCAATCTCATCTTGTGTTTTTGGTGACAATGCAAAAATGTATTTATAAAGTAACGTCGTTGTCATTTTTTAATGCATGATGCTGCAACTGATTCAAATGATCAGCTCACCAGTAAGATCTGAGCTTGAAATCTGTTTGGACCAAAAAAGTCCAATAATATTAAACTAGTAGCAGTACATCCAAGAAATAAGTTACATAATGTAACTCTTGTTGGGAATATATTAATATATCATAAAAAAAACGATTCAGATTTGTAAATATAAGATTGTGCTTAGTGTTTAAGCCATCAGAGGAGACAATGCTGGCCCTGATAGTTTACCAGTGCCTAATAAAATTAAGATTTTTCTAAAAAATATATATATATTTTTTTTTCCACCTCATGGTCTCACTCAATCCATTTCGGACCACACTCAAGCAGCCCAAAATAGTTTCTTGCTCAAGGCAAATAAGCAATAACTCTGTGCTTCTAGTGTGCCCTTTCATGCGACTTCAGGGGCCTTTAACCTTGAGCTTTAACACCATTATCCTTGGCTGACATGGTGCTTCCATTGCAGATACCAGTGTGTGTTTAGCTATGACGCTGATTTCATTTAACTAGTCGATTTTGGCCTGCGGCATTGTGGAGCGCCTCAAAGGGTTACAAAGCTCCTATGTGGCGTGTCGTCAAATCCCCCTTCGGAGGGAGGCCTTTTTATTATTTCACCTCATCGCGACTATCGGAGGTGCCCTGTGCACCTCTCCCTCTGCCTGCGTATGCCATCAGTCATGCATCACCATGACGTGGCACACATTTTGCAATTAGGCTTGCAAAGCGTGACTGGGACGTATGGCGAGTTGGAAAGTATCGACCCCCCCAAACTCGCCCCTTCCTCCCCACCCTCCAACTCCTGCGCTTACACGACCACGCTTCTCCACTTTCAGTTGCCGCATGGAGATTCTGAAGTTCTGTACTTGGAGCTCCACCCACTTCTCTCCCTATCACGCGCGTGCACGTGCGCGAGTTAGTGAAATTGTTTAACTGGATATCGATTGTTTAACTGGAGTGCTTTGCACATTATTGTCCCATGTGTGCGCGTGTAGTTGCGTGTGCTCGCGCGCGCGCGCGCGTGTGTGCGTGGAGCAGGGGGCTCTGTGACACGCACCAATACAACAAAGGAAGAGGTCTCGCGCCCCGCCGCCCATTCATCCCTTTCTCTGGCCAAGTAATTCCCATTGATTCTTATTTAAGGACGAGTCGCGAGCCCCTCGGGGGGGAAACTGTGTGATTTGTGAAGGGTCGCAAGGACAAGACACGCCCCTCCTCGAGCCCGGCCATCTGCTCCCCCAAACACCACAACACCAACTACCAAATGGCACCCCCCCACACCCCCTTCCACTCATCTCTATACAAATAATTCCTCTCTTTCAACTCACCTATCCAAACCAGTGTTTACTGTCTCATCTATTTTATTTTCTTCCACTTTGATTAAATGCATTCTGAATAGGAAGCAACCAGTTGCATGTTGGGCAGATCACAGTGGAGGCATGCAGTGGTTATGGGGTAGCCATATGGCCCGTGAGTGTGTGTGCATGTGTTTGTCAATGTGTGTGTGTGCGTGCCAAGAAATGGATGGATGGCTGTCGTGGGAAACCCTGCATCATCGCCATCACACACACTGTTGCACATCGCATGGCAGCCTGCAGAAATCAAAGTAAAGGCATTATCACATGACCATGGTGATGATGGACTGTGACTCACTTGAATTGTGTTGTTACATATTTTTTAATGGGTGGGCTTGATACATACGCTCACAAAACCCACCCTCAACAGCCCCATTCACTATATCAATCCAAAAATGTAATTGTGGAAAAAAATTGTTGGAACTGTTGAAGTGACCATTTGAAAATTTAAACACTAGTAGATATTTATAGAAATAGTGTTGCATATTGATATTTGTTTCCTATTTATTGTGAGAAATCATGACAGTTGTCAGTGTCGTCACATGATGACTATCATTAATTCTTGATAATGACATAATTATAATGTAATTAAAGGTAATTTGAGAAAATTAGTTATTTCAGAAATGTAAATCAAACTGACAGCCCTTTGCATTAATCAGTCGCCAGGAAATAGCTCTCAGTTTTCAAAAAAACAGTGACTCGTAAAAACACACTTGTAATCCCCCTTTATTTTTTTAAGATGCAGAGACCCCCAGAGCTGCCCAATAGGAATGTACCAACACTGTCTGTTTGCCTGAATATACAACAGGATTCTGAGGCTCATCAAATCACGTGGAAATTTTTGTTTTTGGCGATGACGTTATTTACCTCACTTATAATTAAATGAGTGGGTCTGATTGGATGTAACCAAAGGCCTAATGTACAAGTTTGGCGTTTTTGTTTTGGATTGTGTATGACCACACCAAGTGTACATTCATCTGCTTTTAACCATGGTTTACTACTCAATGATTGAATTTACAACCCTCACGAGACACCGTTTCACAGTTTAGTCTCGGATACGTTTGATTTGAATCCAAAACAAGCCAAAAACAAACAAAGCCCCCTGCATTGGGAACAAATCGCACACTCTCTTGCTCCCTGAGATCCCTGCCTTGCGGCCCCCTGGGGGTCCTTGGCCTTTAGTTTGAGAACTAGTGGCCTCCAGCAGCAGGATTAGCCAGGCCAGCTGCCCAGAGAGACCCCAGGCCTCGGACGCTGACACAAGGCCTGACCCCAGGGTGGCTACTATCAGGGACCCTGAGGGGGATTTTGGACAGCTCTCGGTGTGTATGTATGTGCGTCGTTCATTGAGTTGGACAACTGTTGAGCCAGCGCAGATTTGGGCAGCGGTAGTCTTTGTGTGTGCGTGCTTGTATGGTCAATTCTTTCCGGGGGTTAACTGCTGATCCAGTACAAATGGGAGGTATGGGGGGAGGGGGGGGGGGCTGTCGTGTGCTCCTGGAACATCTGCCTCTGTTTCTCCTGAGTCAAGCTATGGTCAGGAGTGGAGGGGGAGCACACAGAGGGGGGAGGGAAGGGGAGCTGAGTGGAGGCAATGAAAGAGGAGAAAAGGAAGAGTCTGTAGAAGCTGTAGGAGGAGAATGATGACAAGATCCAATGAGAGCTGGCAGTGCGCTTGCTATATACACCTCCTTCCACTAGTACTTGTGTTCACCTCACCCTCCGTCCATGTGCATCGACTGCTTGTCCACTCACATTATCCAAAACTGAGTCTTGATAGGAAAGGAGATCCGTGGTATCCAATATGGAGGAATTGGGACAAAGTGAAAATTCTCATTTGTCGTTTGGTGAAACAGTTCTATTTTCAGCAATGATGACTGAAAAATTAGAACTGAAGATGAGTTGAAACCTGTCCAGCATCTCTTCTGACCCCCTCATGATCTTTTGTCTTGTATTGTTAAAAGTCCCAAACTGAAACTGTTTCCCCTCGGTTGTGGGAATTCTGCACAATATTTATGTGTCTTGTAGTTTGCAAGTCAGATTCTTAACTAGACAAAAGTGCAACTTCAGCTATGATTGACACAAAAATATTTTCATGATATGTCAGCATGGCTGTAACTTTTGAGGGCACACACAGGGGGCAGATTTATAACTGTGCTCCGCCTTCCTTGAAGATCAGTTGACTGTGAGCGGTGGATTGCCCTCCTCGTCCACTGAGCATCTGGCTGGGGGACGACAGATGCTGACAGCTGGACTGACAGCCAGCATATGCCGCTTTCTTTATTTCTTCCAAGCTCAGACAATAGAATGGAGAGGGCGGGGGGTGTATTGTATGGAAGGTAGACCTAATAGCTTGTGACTTCAGAAAAGAGCCTCTATTCTCCTGGAGAGCAATTAGTCTGCCTCTGATCCCAGCCTGTGGAGTTTATGGGTGGACCGAGGCCACGAGACCACAATGGTCCATTCATATTCATGCAACCTTGAGAAGTTTATACCATTCAAATGTAATCTATTGTATCAGCAGCTATTCTCTTTTATATTAAGTGTGTATGTTTGGATCTGCATGGTGTTTTATCAGTGAATTGCCATCACAGATTCAGTCAGATCACCCGTTTCAACAGGGCCAGTGTAGCAGCGTGCGCCAAGCACGCGCGCTTTGTTTTGGAGCGCCGTGACGTCACATGTGCGACGGAGGAAGTAGGAGCGTATCAAAACAAACAGGAAGAGCTGCTGGATAATACGAAATATTCTCAAGTAAGTAGTCTGCAAAACTTGTTTTAAAACAGTAGCGGTGACATCATACCATATAGCCTAAGGCAGTTTAGAACTATGAGGACGGTGGCTGTATCTTAACTAATAAAACTTGCTGATGGAAGCCAAACTAATCCTTAGCCTCAAAAAGAGGCGAATGTCAACAAGCATTTCATTCTGACAATGTCAAGCAAATAGATGCCTTGCTACCAAATGAATGCTTTGGTCTGGTCTGTGTTTGTAGAAATGGGGGTAAAGGGTCTCCAATATTTCATGGAGCGCTGCTGTCCAGAATCCTGCGTGACTGTCAACCTGAGAGAGCTGGCCAGACAACATGTTTCCAAAACGACCAACACCTCTTCCAGTTGAGTGCATCTAAAATTTAAGGCTTGTGTTTATTTGCAGGGTGTTCTTAAAGTTTGGACACATATGCGAAAATGCACATGTTCAAGATTGTTCAGCATTTCGTCCAATTGATTAACAAAACACGCCCAAAGTATTATTCCCTACATTCGTGATATAAAATAACGTTGATATGCTTTGCGGAAGTAAATTCATGAAAAAAAATGCACATTGCACTCAATTGCATGTTCAATTGCATGTGTCCGAAAGCTGCATCTAAGCTTGCTGCACCACTTGAACCGGGCCTTGCTGAAGGGCACTCTAAGAATAGCCACAAAGCAGACAAGCATCTCACCAACAACTAGATACGATTTGAAAGTATAGCAAATTCTCATAAGGTAATGACTTTTTACCTAGACAAAATGTCTCATTTGTTTTTTTGTAAAAATTAAGATTTTCCTTAAAAAAATAGGAATGTATTCTCCTAACATTACCAAAATAAATTCTCTAATAAGTGTGACTTTATTATTGGTAACATTTCAACTTACGTTCATTTCTATTTCCATTTCTTTCAGGTCCCACACTGGTTGTGGATGGCATGGCCTGCCTGCGCCACTGGTACTTGTGCAAAAACTGGGTATGTGGGGGTCAGTGGAAGGAGTACATGAGCATCCTTCAGAGATGGGTGGAGACGTTCACCTCTGCAGGAATCCATCTTGTCTTCTTCTTCGATGGCATGGTTGAGGAGAAGAAAAGACATGAGTGGGTGGGGAACACAACCTTGCAATATTGTTACTTATAATCTGTGGTGTCTGCTAGAATATATCCCCGTTCAACGTGTGGTTCAAAACAATTATCTGATTACAGGTGAAGCGGCGACGAAGAGTGAATGGGGAGGTGTCTCAAATATTCCGTTACATTAAATCAAATGGAGTGCAACCAGGCAAAGATCTTTTCTGTCTGCCCTCTGGCTTGGCAACATTCACACGTTTTGCCCTCAGGTTTGCAATGTGGGATTCTAATATGATAATATTAATTACATTATTGATTCAGTTTTTTTTTTTGTGGCAGGTCATTAGGTCAGGATGTATTTTGCTCAGTGCAAGAGGCTGACTATGAGATTGCCTGTTACGCCCGTCGCCATGGGTGCATGGGCATTTTGGGACAGGACTCAGATTTCATCATATTTGACAGGTTGGTTCACTTGAAGCTGTTAATGGTTAGTCACATTTAATGTCATGTATTCATAACAACACATATTTTAACATGAAATTCTAAACCTCGGTTACTGATGTGTCAAAATGTTCCCACACCTAAGTGTAATGAAAATGTGTTGTCCTTTTTCTATATGCAAATACTTTTCCAATTATCACATGTGAAAAGTGTTTCTTTGTTGTTCAGATAAAAGAAGAGAGGCAGAAAAACCTAAAAACATTTGGAGAAACGTGTGTAATTCAACGACGTAGAGTTGAATGAATTTGAAAAGAAGCCAGCTTTCAAACCACCTCATTCCAAACACACGCAAATTTCTAGTTAGAATAATGAGAAAAACATGGCGTGCGACTTACAAGATTTTGTCCAGCCTTGCACAAATATGCCTTGAGTTTGGCTTTTTTGCATCTTAACTATCTATGGTCACAGATTCATCCTGTGTGTCACTCAAATTGGCTGTAGAAAAATGAAAATATTGATAAGACGCCAGATTTTGAGTATATCATTTCTGTTCTTTCTCCAGCGTTCCTTACTTATCAGTGGCAAAACTGCATTTAAGCCGCCTCACCACTGTCCTATATGACCGAGAGATGCTTTGCCAAGCCATCGGACTGAATGTTTCTCAGTTACCGCTACTGGCTTGTCTCCTCGGTAATGACGTGGTGCCGCAGGAGCGTATGCAGACGATCAGGAACGATGCGATGGCAGCATACAGGTGTGAGGCGCATTGTCTGTCTAACCATCATCATAAAAATATGAATATGTAAAACATGTAACATCTACTTTTTCTTAGGAAGCCACATGGCACAGGCCACTGCGGTGCTCCTCAGGGGCAGATGGTGTTGGCTGTATCCCAGTTTGTCAGCTCTTTGTGGGGCAAGGAGAAGGAAGAGACTCATCTTATCCCTCAGACTCTGAAACTACCAGCTGCAGACAGAAGCCTCCTGGAAAAAGGAATTTGCTCCTATTTACTGGCTGGGCCGGAAGTTCCTCAGCAGAATGCCCCACCTCTTATTACCGCTACCTTTGAGAAATATGTCAGTCCAGAAATATTAAAGGTACGTTCAGCGCCATATCTATGTTTGTCATCTAGAAACATTTAGCGGAGTTTCACCCATTTGTCTCTCTTTGGTTCTTCTGTAGGCTTGTAGAGAAAAACATGTATCGGCTGAGGGGTATGTGGTTTACAATGTCCTGTACGAAGGGGTGATTGAATGTAGTAATAGTTTGGAGGATGAGGAGGATTGCGAACTGTTGCCTCAGGCTGTTGTCTTCAAGTCCTCCAGACAACGCATCTACGGTTTGCTCCTGCTCAACAGGCACAATGGTAAAATAGCACGCACAAGACACTGGCGCTTGTAAAGTGGCTCTCTAAACTTTGCGTGTTTTCAGACAGCACTGCGGAACCTCCAGCCATCAGAGAGTGGTTTGTCTATCCAGGCAACCCTTTGAAGGAGCCCGACATGGTCCTCCCCATGCCGATCGGCACCCCATGTACAGTACCTACAGTCCCTGTGAAAATATTTATGCCCTAAGCTAATACACTCTTGTGGAGTGATTTTAGTATTTTGTTTCAAAAATACAGTTTGGCAAATAATTGAAAACAACTACAAGCTGAGTTGTTCATGCCACATTCATTCACTGTTACGAAATTCCTAACCAAACCTAAATATTTTATCGATCTGGTTTTGTAGGTGAACAGCCCAGTCTGGACTTGCTGTGGTTTGGTTCTGGTCCCGATGTTTCCGGCCTTCGTCTAATGAGCTTTTTGTCAATATTTGACTGCCAGGAGTTTGCCGAGTTGTACGGAGTGGTTGAGGACTTTCTTCTGGCTGCTCTTTGCTTGGTCACCTATATTGTCCTCCAGGTAATACATAGTAGAAGATTTACACAATTTTTAGAGCAGTAATCTCTTAAATCACTTGCATTTGTTGTTTTAAAGTAATTTGCTTTCACATTTCACATCTTACAAAGCAGCAAGTGAAAATATTATACTCAACTTGGCTTTCAGTTTGGGATCTGATCAACATGCTGGATTCATTCTGCTCTTTTGTCAACATGTGATGTGACGTTTAACATTTCTTGTTAATGGTGTGTTCTGAAGGTTTTTTTTCTGTCTTGATGGCAGTCTTTATCACCCAGTGTGACCAGTTTAGCTATTGACACGTCAGCAACTGCTCTGATAACCACCCAAGAACTGTATTCTTTCAATTGCCTCACCACATTGTTTCTTTATAATGGCTTTCAAGTGTTAGCTTTTTTAATGCAGCATGACTATTACTATTTTTTACAACTTTGCCCTAACACAGATTAAATGGTTGCAAGATAGCGATCCTTAGATTTTTGGCACGACTGTCAGATGTTTGCGCTTGCGACTGTGCAAGAAGTAATTAAATAAAAAGTAAAACAAATAGGCAAGCATCACAACAGAAACACAGCTTTGTCTGATAGACGGGCAGACAAGCAAACAACGGTGCCTGTTGTTGTCTGACGTCTGCAGCATTCACATTCGCTCTCCACTCGACTGTTTAAATTGCTTCGGGGTTTGTTTGTTTTGAACACGCCACACACACACACACACACAAACACACACACACTGGCTGCCTCCTTGGCTGCATTCACGATTGTTGCTTTCCCTGTTGAGGTCAGACCAAACAAATAGACCCAGTCAGAAGTCACGCCAAGATGGGGTTGAATTTGGAAGTCATTTATCATAGGTAACCATATACTATTAAGCTATCTTCCGACTGTTCTCTTTGTAGGTACCATCTATGTGTTCAGAGGACGTGGATGCTTACCTGAGTCAGGCTGTGTGTCTGAGGCTCAAATCTCTGCAAGAGCTTCAACAGATCAAGGTCAGCAAAGTACTCGCTTATTACAACTAGCTCAATTCGTGATGCAATGAATGAGAACAATGGCCTCGTATATACTTAGGAGTAAACATGCCTCCAGTCAGGGAAAATGAAAAGAAAAAAAAACATAAAGAAAACCCAAATAGGGTTATGAATGGGGATCTCGTCGAGAAAACAAACATCACAATTAGAAATGGGCTTGTTTTGTAAATGGAGTTGTTTCTATTTTTTTCTGTCACTTTAATCACGTCTGTGTCTAGACAAGTGGTTCTTAACCTTGTTGGAGGTACCGAACGCCACTAGTTTCATATGCGCCTTCACCGAACCCCTCGTTAGTGAAAAAGTATTTTTTTTTTTAATTCAAGACATAGATGTTTTTTACTAATGCACAAAATGAGCTGTGCATGAACATCACCTTGTTCAAAGAACAAAACCAACACAATGCATGAACTCGCAACAAATTACGTACATACTGGCAAATCAGAAGCGACACGATAAAACAGGTTTGTTCGGACCTCCTCAGTGGGGGCTCTGTCGAACCCCTGAGACCGACTCACCGAACCCCTAGGGTTCGATCGAACCCAGGTTAAGAACCACTGGTCTAGACAGTTACGTACCAACAGTGCTTACATTGATGAAGTGCAGTTGCTCACCATAAACCATTTTAAGTGATACCTTTCAAAACTGAGTATGATCTTTGCAAAGACGGACTCTTCAATCGGACTTTTGTAATAAATGACAACTTGTTCAAATGTACCCAATGAGTATCGGTAACAAGTTTGAGCTTCCACCAGCTTGAAATTGCTGTTATTGGCTTAGTAGCAATGTGTCTTGTTGACTTTCTTCAAAAGCTCATGTAACATTTAAAATCTCATCATTTGTCCTCATTTGTTGTATACATAAAAATTATTTAGTTGTTTCGAAAGTCTCCCCAGCGAGATAGCTTAATGTGTCTTGCCAGCTGTTCCTCAAACTAGTCATTGCCTTGTTGTTGACCCTTTTATTTGCACTGTCTAATTACCGTACTTATTTTGTGTTTTGCCTCTTGGTCTTTTTTTTTCTACGCAGTAATTAGGGTAGTGTCTTGTAGTTGATAGGTGATCTCTGGGAGAGGTTGGAGGCGCTTGGAGGGTGTAGGCCTGAAAATGATCAGTATTGATTTACCTGCACCAGCACGCACAGACAAAAAGAATAGACTCGTCTAGGCTCATTGTAGCAGATTTGTGTGCTCGTATGTTTGTGTGGCCATCATTATGTCTCTGTTACACATTCTGTTTGGAAATGTTTATTTAGAGAAGTCACTATCATGTCGTGTGTGTTCACATGAATGTAAAATGAGACCGACCATTTGTGTTTGTTTTACGGAAAGAGGTTGTGGGTAGGTTTAGGGATGCCTTGGTTGTGTTGCAGCATTCCTCCCCATGGAGTTGCATGCTTGTGTGCGTGCGTGTGTGTCTGTGGGAGAGAGTGTTCTGGCGACACTCACCCGTCTGCCCTGGCTGACGCTCACCACATGGAGCTATTTACATCACGCACATACGCACCTCAATGAACAGCTCATATACATGCTCACACGCACATTTTTCTGTCCTTTGCCTTCTCATATTCTTTTTACTCTTTCAGTCTTCTTTGCCTTCTTTGTATCCGCTTGTTTGTGCGCTTCAGGCTTTTTGTGCATCTGTCCAGCGCTTCATTGTTTTCAGTGTGTGAGGCTGTGTTTGACTGGAAGCAGGTGACAGGCAGGCCTGCGCCAGCGTGTGAGTGCTGGTGTGTGCGTGTGAGCGCGTGTGTGTACATAATCGCCGTTATCAGTGCTATCCGCCAAGGGACAGGTGAGAGCGTGCAATGCGCACACAGTGAACATCTGCCTGCTGTCATTGGCTTTTTGCTTCAATGATTATTAAAAGATAATGTCGGAACATAGAAAAGTGTTGCAAGGCACATTGCTTGGCTGGATTCCTAATGATATCTCATGCAACATGGGTGTTTTGCTGCCTAAGTAACCTTTCACCTCAAGTAAAGGCAGTTGATCAAACAAAGCATCGGGCGTTTAATTAAAGATGGGATGTGTGTGACCAAGCAGACATGATTGCCAACTTTCTTTTTTGTTTGTTTCTCAGCCGCCATTCCTCTGCAGCCGAGCAATCCAACTGGGCTCTCTCTACGTTCGAGGACTGGGCTACATGCTGGGAGCCAACTGTGCCAGCGGCTGCCCGCTGACCAACGCCGCCCTCATGCCTTGGCAAAGCTTCGATGGACAGTTGTTCCACTCAAAGTACCTACTGGCACATAGCGGCACTGAGCAAATGGTGCTGCTGGACAATCATGTGAGTGCCGTTTCATTAGGTACACCTCCACAGTTTAACATGAGATTCAATGATGACCCAAAAATTAATTCCAGTTATTTAATTCAGATAACAATGTACTGTTTCCATCATTATTCAAATGGATCATGATTATAAATACAACAAAAAACATTCAGCCCAAATTTACATATATATTTAAATGAATTTAATAAGGTTGTTCAGGTGCGTTCAATCGTGTCCACTGTGTTTTAGGGAAAATGATGTCACAAGTCAGGCTCATTTGTTATTGTCTGCTCTCCTTCCAGCCATCCAGTCTTGCCTTGTTTCTCCAGCTGAGAGAGAAACACGTAGAAGTTTGCAAGAAGAGAAACAGAATCCTGCAGTCTCAACCGAAAGTTAGCATCCTCGAGCAAAGTCAAAGTTCCTGTTACAGAGACGAGCACACAGGTGACTCAGCGGCGTATTTTCTCTTCTGTCTTTTTTATCGTCCACCAATTTTCTCTTTCTGAAGCATGTTTGGACTTTTGTGGCTAATACTGAAGAAAGGCCTTTCTTTTGTTTGAGAATAGTCTGAACAATGCACAACCATTGCATTTGAATCTGACCATCGATCAGTGGTTGTAGTTCTCCGGTCGTTCTCTGTGAACCACATTACCCAGAGGCCCGTGCTGTAACCATCTCCATGTGTGCTGTGGTCTTGATCACACACACGCACACACGGCTGCAAGCACATGTGCACGCCCGAATCCAACACTTGCTTTGTCAGTACACTAGTAATGGCATGTTTCTGTTTATAGGCTGAGAGCACTCTATTTTAAGACACACAACAATGATTACAGGCTTCGCTCTCTGTCTCAAACCCCCCATCAAGCCCCACTCGGCCGTCGGCTCCCCTTTACCTCACTTGTTCCCATCCTTTCATCTTCTCTGTCCTTTCTTTACCTCCTTGTTTTCAGCAGCATTTTTACACCTCACCATCTTTTACCTTCTGTATGTATAATTAAAAATGAACGACATGGGATAGTTTTAACCCCGCAAAATGATACAAACTGTTATTTTGGCCGCTTGCTTGTTCCTCCCAATTGTTTATGACGCTGTATCTGTGCAGTGCTCAATGTTGAGTTGGTAGGTTTATCCGTTTTCAACAATAAGCTCGGGAACCTTTATTCTAATCCTGTCCCAAGTCCTGCCCCAAAATCCACTTAATGCCACCCACAACTCAAGTTAAGCTCAAATGAAACTGTAAGTGGGTAAATAAATGGAAAACTTCCGCAGTTCAAATATAACCGTGACCCGTGTTGAGTTCACAAAAATTATTTCTAGGTGAATTCTTGAGGGCAACGGCAGTGGAGGTTTGTTTGTAATTCTCCTCTTTACAACATTGACGTGATTGGGCTCCTTGCTGCATTTCAAATAACTTCAATTTGTTGTCCAAAAGGTATTATTATGAATGAATAGACTTAAACTCTCCGCCACTTGGTGGTCAGTCATCGGGCACGAGTCAGCAGCAGCCTCGTGAAATATGAACCCGTCGTTTTTGTGCAACCCCTGTGACTTTTGGTGAATGTTTTTTTTTAAAAGCAGCAGCGTGTGCCAGGTTGGTTTACCCCAAACTGTCTGCTCTTTACTCAAGTCAAGCTCTGTGGGCCTCAGGAGGATGTTTCTGCTTGCACAAGATGGAGGGCTGTGCCCTCGCTATTCCCATCATTACTTCAGATGTGTGTGTGTGCATGTGTGTGCGTGAGAGTTGCGCTGGCGCTTTGTGGCGTCGTTGCAGCCCTTACTTGGCTTGTGTTTGTAATCAGCCCCGATATTTAGTCTCCTCAGCAAAAATCTCTCTACATCCCAAATTACTCTTTGACCACAAATCTCTTGTTTACATGCCCTCCTCTTCTTTTGCCTACTAAGGACAAAATGACATCTAAATCGATAAAGTTGTTTTCAGAGTAACTACCACACATTTTGGGCATATTCACATATTTGGGATCTCATTTGATAGCCGTTGATAGTACCTTGGAGTCTTTCATCTACAATGTTTTCAAATTAGCCAAATATCAGTATCTAGCTTTTACATGTACAGCATGTACAAAATGGAGAAAAAAAAAATCCAAATTGTTCCTAAAGTTTCCAACATTCCAAAAGATGATGTCAATTTCTTTGTACATTTCAACTGAGCAACCAGTTTGCTAAATCATAGGTCACTGATTTTTGTCACTATCCCTCTTCTCATTCATGCTAAATGTGTCCATCCACACCAAATTATTCCCACCATTTGGAAGCATAGAATTGTGAAGATTAAAGGCCTTTTTCACGCTGCACTTAGCAGAGCGCAGCGCATAGTTGCCGAACCCATTCATCGTCTATTTGCTGCGACAGTGTGGCGACGCCACGTTGTGTCATGCCATGCAAGGTGCGTGTTTACCGTTGTGGTGCCACCCCTTAAATAAAAAAAAAAATAAATCATCAATTCAGGTGCAGTTTCGCTGCGACACATCCAATAGAAGAGGAGCTAGCGAAGTGATTCTGTGCGTTGTTAGAGTTTATGCATACTTATCACATGATGAATTAAAAAAATGTCAGGCAATACAAACGTTTCTATACTTGTTCCATCAGACGGCGGTGACAACTGGAGACAGAGGAGCGAGACGTCATTCAGAGGATGGAGGAGGGAGAGTGGGCGGCAAAGTGGTGGAAACAGCAGAGCCAAACTACAGGAGAGACCTGCACACGGAGAAAGAGGAGGAGGCCAATATTCCTACTTTCATCCTCCCACCGTGGATGAAGGGGCTCGGAACATCAGGCCAGAACAGACAGTTGACAGTGACAACTGGAGACAGAGGAGCGAGACGTCATTCAGAGGATGGAGGAGGGAGAGTGGGCAGCAAAGTGGTGGAAACAGCAGTGCCAAACTACAGGAGAGACCTGCACACGGAGGAAGAGGAGGAGGCCAATATTCCTACTTTCATCCTCCCACCGTGGATGAAGGGGCTTGGAACATCAGGCCAGAACAGACAAGGAGTCGTCGGCGTCCCAGCAGGGGGCGATACCAGCTGGCTCCCAGGTAACATTGCTGGAGGTGTTTTAACGGAAGAATCATCTCATTTGGTATTCTTCCTCTCAGATGGTGTCAGCCTCCTGCTCCTGGAACGTAACTCAACCCTGACAGAGAGGAGCAGAGGATTAGAGTGCAGGACTTGAAGAGTAAAGAGGGTAGGAAAGAGCCGATGAAAGGAATGACACAATCAAGTTTCTCTGAGCAAACTGATTAGCTGTCAAGAATGTTTGCCTAAAGGATGCTGTATCTGAAAATAGGGGGATTACGCAGAAAGAATTGAGAGATTAACGACATTGAATTTTGTCATTTTGGAGAGGGTTTTTTTTTTTGAAGAAGAAACATGTCCAGTTGCTGCTGTTGAAATTTGTTGTGACTGAAGACAAAATAGAAAGTGTCAAGAAACAAACCGAGCCCTTATTTTAATTTTTGAATTACAATTTTTAAAACAAGCACTGAAAAGAGGATTGGTGTCAATTTCCATATCTAGAATATTATAATCTAGAAATACAGTAACTGTAAAATGTATCCTTGCAGGTGTGTTACAAAAATGGGTTTTGCACAAATGTGACGCTTTGTTACGTTTGTCGCCGATGATTGATCGGCGTGCTACTTTTCCGTGATGGTCGGAACGGAACCCCATTGTCTGTACTACAATAAGGCACACAAAATAAAAGCCCGCCATGTGAATTATGTAGGATTTAGTTTTGCTTTCACAGGAGAGGTCTCTGGGTGGGGCAGCATAGACGCCTACAAGTGAAGTGGCCATGTTTAGATACTAATCGGAAGAGGCAGGATGTATTCTGTGGTGAAGCAAATGAGAGAAGGCTGACTCAAGAAGAAGGGGGGAAAAGACAACAGAGGAAAGGAAATTTAGGGACGTCGGAGAGAGGTCAAGTATTAGGTTCGAGGAGAACCGTGGCAGAAAATGCAATGGAGGGACTACTAAGAATAGACAGAGCAACAACAAAACAGGAAGAGATGGAATAAAAGAGGCCAAGTTGGGAGACGGGAGAAAACTGACAGGTTTTCAGTCGATGGTCTGTTGTGTTGTTTCAACCACAGGAAACCCTGTTGGCTTCCTCTTTCTCTATGTGTGTTCGTGGGTGTGGTTCCTCCAGAAGCGGGGACACAAACACGCAGTCAAGCCCATTGGAGTCCTCCGGTCTGGGATTCGACAGTTTCCCCTCTTTCGGTGGCTATTCAATTAGCTGTCTACTATGTCAACATATTCTAAAGCGATTGGAGCCAAGACAACATCTTGAATAAAAAGTGGAATGAGAGGGAATTAAAGTACTATGACCATAAATGCATTTATGTCACACATATTTACAAACAGACTGTCACTCAAAATAGAGCAATACAACCTGGTTGCGTTATTGCCATGTCTATGCAAATTGTCTCAGTCATAGATGTCATTTTGGATTATTATACAGACACTCACACAATAATGACACAAGCATCCAAAAATGGGTGGAGAGATTAAGTCACCTAATTTTAAAAGAGGTCTTTAGTTTAATTGATGAGATCTGATCTCTGCTATTGTATTGAATATACGTACATATAAGATCAACAAGTTAGCTTGTGATGGATTGTTGAAGGGTGTAACGAACGTTTCTTCTCTTACCTGTGACATTTTTACCCTCCATCATCCCTCCCTCCCTCTGTCCTCCCACTCTGTCTTTGAATGAATGCACTTTGACGAGTGGAACATATGCTGCTGGTTGTTCAATACCCTCCCTCTGAGCAGGAGCACATCTATGCGTGCGTGCGTGTATGTTTGTGTGTGAGAGAGAGAGATCGAGAGAGAGAGAATGCATGATGTGTGTGTGTGTGTGCATGTTCATTGAAACGTGCCTCCTGTTGCACATCGGCCATCTGTTCCTTGAATGGACTGATGGAGTTCTGCTGTAACCATGGTGATAGGCCATTCAGTCAAATGGCACCATCAAGCCACCCCTGGCTGTTTTGTGTGTTTGTGTGTATTTATGTTTATGTTCAGGAATGGAATTGACTGGCGGAGTGGAGGAATTCCCATGTGTTGCTGAAGACGTGTGGTGGGAGATAGATTGTTTACCACTAACCCGGGCCACAAACATGATTCTCTGTGAAGTGAGACCATTCAGACATATTTTGTTCATTCAATTGATGATTTTGCCATACTAGAACTTTTGTTATTTATTTATTTCTTTTACCACAAATGCCTTGACAATCTGACACATTTTGAGCTCTTTTGTAATGCAGAGGGTAATTTTTTTAAATTATTTTTGACAGAATTTGTCAGTGGACTTACACAGGTTATTCATATTTTTATTTGTGAGTTATTTTTGACATGTAAAAAAGTGCAATTTTAACACGATTGTGTTCACATTCTTCTCGATATAACCACTGTGGTTCCCTCATCAATTTAAACAGGAGTAAAATTTGTATTAGTACATTTGGTTGAATTAATTTTGCAATAATGTAACATACACACACAAACAGCATCAGTGCAGCAGTGAAATGAATATTGAGTTTCAACTGTCTCAAATCACTGGCCTATTCAGCTGCACCCTCAGACCATTCAGCAACCCCACCCACCCACACACACATACACACACCCTGCTCCACCCAGTGGTCCGGGGTCTGCTGGCCATATGTCAGCCCATCGCTAGTGAGACACCTCTCCTGAGACCCTGAGCCCTCTTTTGTGTGCGAGCATGTGTGCGTGCATGCATGCACTAATGTTTTTGCCATCTTTGCTCTCGATCCATCTCGAAACCACTGTCATCTACCAAGTGTTTGAGTGCAACTGACCGCACCACATCTGCATAGAGTCAATACTTGTCAATTGTCAAATAAGAGAAACAGTATTTACCGTTATTCACATTTAAACCTCCGGGGTCTTGCAGGGTATCCGTAATACAGTATGCCAAACATAAATGGTTATGGCACCTGGTTATACATAAATATATATATTTCAGGTGGGGGTGGGGGCACTGCGGGCTCCCGTCTAGATCCACCAGTGATCGACACCTATAGAGAATTTAGACTCTTGTCTAACCTGCATGTTAATTGGAATGCGGGCGGAAGCCAAAGAAACCTAAAATAAGAATGGAGAGAACATGCAAACCTCACACGAGAAGGCCGGAACCGCTCATCAAACCCGTCAGGCACACATACCAACCACTAAATCACATGGATGTGCTAATGTGTTCTTGATTTAATTGATTTGTCACGCCAAGAGAATGTTCCTGTGTTCCCTTGTGAGGAATATTTGGGACTGATTGGCTCATCTGGTCCTTGGCAGGCAGCGAGCGGCCCATTCCATACTGTGGTGTTTTGTTTTCAAGTCCTGTTATGATGTTGGTTTTAGGGCCAACCGAGCTAAATTCTTTCCCTTTTTGTCAGCCTTTCTCACCACTGTCTCCACTATCTGGCAACACAGACAGGCAGATCACACACAGTTTGTCCCAAAAGTGCACTTGGGTCATTATTTTATTGACATGTGATTTGCCGTTGAAAATTGAGTGACTTCTTCTTTTAAAGGCGGTAGTCAGCATATAAAACTACTTACCTCATCATTAAATTTTGGGGATATTTTATGGGCCTGTTTTGTAGATTTGAAAGCATTGGAAAATATGCAAGCTCTGTTGGAAATAAATTCATCACAATCACTTAAAATAACTACATGCATTATGACAAAAGTTTTAAAACATCATATCGACAAAAATATTCAGACACCTGACTATAGTATTTGACAGTATGTTTTTTTCTGTTTCTTTTTGCAGTTTGATAGACAGCCATGAGGCCCTGACCTCATGACTTTTTCTAATCCTCATTCCTTCCACACCTTTAATTTCACTTAAGCAGTCACTCCATCTTTGCTTTTTAGGGACGTTATGTCAACGGCGCCGCAGTGCGCACATGCACAAACATTTACCATTTGCCAGTGGCATCCTCACAGATGTCTTTAAGCTCTCACACTGTTGTAATGCTTCAAGGTGTGAAAGTGATCTACATTCTATCCTAGTAAGAGAACACCAATGTGTTGACACGGTGGCCTTCGAAAAGGGTTTGACGGCCTCTTTTGTCAAAACCCAATAATGCCATGTATGTAAACATGAACATTTTTTACAGTACATATGCAAGTTAGCCAGACAACAGGCTATTCTAACTCATTTATATTTATTGATGTAATCAATAACATTTTAAATGTGCCTGTGTTCCAACAGATTACTGCGACGGCAACACACATGGATCTCTTTTTCCTGTGGATTCTTCCTTTTAAGCAGGTCATATTTTGCACACACTGAGACACTAGTGCTGCATGTGCGCCACTTCTCACCGCCATTCCTGTGTTAATGCATGAATCATGAAACTTTGACTCCACGTGTCTCTTTCTTCCTCCGTTCATGTTGCGCTCTCTCACTTATGTCTGCGGGCCGGTAACGCTTTAAGGCTGCACAGATGTCTTTGGACCGCTTCTGTCTCGGAAGTGCCCCATGGGTCACATGCATGAAGATCCAGGTTAACTGACAGACAGATTGGGGAGGTGGCTAAAAAGGGTCATGGTCAAAGGTCGGGATAATAGGGAAATCTCTGAGAACCTATTTGGATCTTGTCCATGTGAACATCTTAATGTTGTCTGCCAAATACAGTCCCTCCTTCATTCACTCTATTTCCTCAAATGATGTCTTTTAAGCTTGCAGTCACTTGCAGTTTCTTTTCAGGAAATAAATGTATGAATCAATTTCTATTACATCAAAGAATTAGCCCATGATTATCATGTTGCTAACCAAAACAGCAGTGCCTACTGAGGCATGTCACAATGACGTGTGCAGTCTTACCAGCCACCACTCGCAATATTCTTATATGTAGATTTTCTGTGCTTTTTTTTGGTCAATTTTATGTTATACGGGTCTTCTTCCAAATTAGAATTTATTGTATCTGAGAAGTGTATATTTTTAAAAGGAAGTAGATGGAACACTAACTTGTTGCTTTCTTGTGATCTTACACAGGCTTCCAAGTTTTTTTTTCCTGTGAGGGCCTGGGGAAATTCTTCTGTAGAGCTTGGTAAGTTATTTGGCCTACACACGCACGCACGCACGCACGCACGCACGCACACACACACACACACACACACACACACACACACACACACACACACACACACACACACACATGCTCGCGTGCAAGGTAGGGGGTCACATCTTAGTAAAAGAAGTGTTAGTGCTTCAGCAGGTACATGTCACCTCATCCTGCTCTTTGATTTGCACAGACACTTCCCTTTAGCATAGGACTGACAAATACACACACAAAGCCACACTCCTTGGTGCCTTCATAAAATGACCCTAAGTTGTCTTTGCAACAAGTCATGCTTGAAACGCCATGATTGAAATGCCAGATTGGTTGCGGCTAAAGTTTTAGTTTGGAACTAGTGACCACACAGGAGAAAGAAAGACCATTTGGAATGAAGTTGATCAATTCAGATACTGCGGGACTTGACAGAGAAGCCTTAAATAGTACAAATGAGTCCCAGTGCCTATTTAGCGTGTAACTGTCAAAAGCAGAACAGGATGCCTGTGTGAATGAGAAGAGGGGGCTCACAATGTTGACTAGTCCATTTTTTTTTTATCTTTCATCTACTCCATCTACTGTGCTTCGAGAAGCTATAAAACATTTACAAATTTCCTGCTAAAAAAAAAACAAGACTAGGATAATTAGAATAGAAAAATTGCCAAAAATATGTTGAAAGAAATCACAAAAGACAAACTCATTGATAGCTAAGCCAGGTTTTAATTCTCCATGCATGAAGATAAGTAGCGACTGCTCTTCCTAAACAACAAGTTTAGCTATTGCACAGGTCGGTGCCGCAGCAGTAAATTGAGGCGACGGAGGCCTCGCCCTTCATGTGGCTGCATTCAGCGCAGCCTTTCATGTAGTCTGGAGCTGCGGACAAAAAATAAACACATTATGTTAGGGGAGAGTCAAAAAAGTGTTGTTTTATTGGCAATGAAATTGTAGTTTTAGCAAAAAAATAAGCGTGAGACTGCAAGAAAAAAACTCTTGTGAAAAAGGTCAAATCTGAATTTGACAAAAAATCTACAAGAGAAAAAATCGAATTTTGAGGCGCATTGTTTTTTTTAATATGAAACTAAAGACAAAAACAAGTAAAGTCCTAATCACGAATACAAAAAAGGATGTAATCTCTCAAGGATAACATTTTATTCCTTGGACTTTTGTTCATACAAACAAAGACTTAAGAACAAAAACTAATTTTGTTTTTGTGAATGAAGAAAACAGACATAAGAGTTGAAAAAAAAATTTAATGTGAAATATTACTGCAAGAAAGTATGAATAGAGAACAGTCATGACCTTCTCAGTATTTTATAGAGAAAACAAATTCTTTTCAAAAAAAATATTCCCAATCTTTGGAAGGTGAAAAAATATTCTTAAGGGTCAGGAACTACTCACAGGTGCCATCATTATAGATGACGTTGACACACAAATGATCAGAATTGGTGCAGATCTCCTCATTTCCTGAGCAATCGCTGCGTCCTCCGCAATGACACTTGATGGCCTCGCCTAAACAAAGCAACATGTTTATCAGAAGCACAACTAAACACTCTGAGCACCAACGAAGCGCGCCGCACTTACCCTGGCTGACGAGCACAAAGACGAGAAGAGCAACAAGGAAGGTCTTCATGTTGTTCAATCGATGATCCCACTGGATTGGAGCTCGTCTATCGCTTAGCCTCCTTTATATACAGCCATCTTAACCGAAAATTTCACAATACAAGTTTAAAAACAACTGCTTCCCAATTTTAATGCCAGGAAAGTATTCACACAACATTAACACAAATGTGTTATGGTGAAATAACAATCTATTGCCACACATTGCTGACAGTTAATACAGAGCGACAAGAATTTGTAATACGCAGCATCCGCCTTAATAGACGAGAAAGTCACAAGTTTAAGATTAACTCTTCCAATTTTATCGGCTGGAAATTATTTAGAAACCAGTACACAAATATGTGTTACGGTAGCAAAATTAAATAGATTGCAGCAAATTGCTGATAGCATTTTGCTGACAGCATGATGCGCGCACGTCATACACAGCATACGCCTTAACATCATTTAGCATTTTATTACAATTTTTGGTAGCATTCAGACATATTCTCTTTTGAGGGACCCTGGAAATGACCTAAAACGAACACTTGAAACCAAAATGGCAAACTTCCTTTATGTTTTTGGGCTGAAGTCTGGAGACTTTTTTGTGGGTCCTCTCAAATCTGATATTGTTAGTAGGGATGTTTTAGTACATTTAGATTATAGGGAGGAACCAAATTTTTCATTTGAGGGGTTAGCTGAAAATGTTAAAATGTATGTATTTTTTTAAAGACTTAAATGTTTGATTATAGCCTTCATCCATATTTTTTAAGCTTAAGTCCACATGCCTCACTCTCAGGCAGTACCAAAACGTCAATCAGTTAGCAACAAATAGTTAGCAAATTAATAATAATGGAGGGAAAACAAAGAAATCAAATCTCATGAAGCTACCCTAATACCAGCTCAGTGGCCTGAGAGGAGAGTGTCCGCCCTGAGATTGGGAGGTTGTGGGTTCAAACCCCAGCCGAGTCATACCAGTGACTATAACAATGGTACCCATTTCTTCCCTGCTTGGCACTCAGTGTAAGGGGTTGAAATGGGGCTCTTAGCTCACCAAATGATTCCTGAGCGTGGCACTGCTGCTGCTTACTGCTGCTGCTCACTGCTCCCCTCTCCCCCAGAGGATGGATCAAAATCACACGGGGATGGATTAAATGCAGAGGACAAATTTCACCAAATCAAATTTGTGACGATCATTGGGACTTTAACTTAATAATATCATAATGATTATCGTATTTTGCATCATGGTGCGCCATCAAATATATTGATTCTTTTCAGGTGACCTCATTATGTTGAGAATAAAACAGAGCATGTTAATCCTTAGCCATTATTTCCCTCAAGACGGCCTGTGTATTAGGAGGTTAGTTAGAGGTTCATCTCCTACTGTCGCTTAGGTGTGAAGCCTGGATTTTTCATGTCCTCCTACACCCCCTACCAATTCCCCCTTAACAGCAGACCAGGTGTCAAAGCCCCCACTGAGGTGACACTTTTCACCAGTGTGAGAAAGCGCTTCCCTGCAACAATGCACGTCTCCTCTTCTCGTATCATATCAAAACAAGAACTTTTACAGAAAGGAAGAACCAACTAAAGATGTCTTGTAACTTTTACCACCCACTTGAAAATTCTTACAGTTTGTCTGCGCTGAGATTCATTCATTCACTGAGTATTTATCTCTACCTAATGGGTGTCTGTTTTTAGGAAGCTTGTCTTGTCCTGCTCTTCCTCCTTATTTCCCTCTACAGATAAATATGTTACTCACGCTGTGTGTTTGTCTGGTTGGCGGGGGATGTTGAGTTACCCTAAAATGACCGAAGGGCTGAGGTTTCAGTCGTTTTGTGTCAAGGAGCATTTCTTAGACAACTTTTTAAAAGCTTGCAGAAGTTACCACGAGAGGGCGCCCGTGTACCACACGTTGAGAAATACTTGTCTAAATTGCCTCTTAAGTATCTCGAGATTCTGGATGCCAAAATTGTGCTCTTGGATCACACACACCTCCGATACTTGTAGCTGTATCTACAGATGCATGTCACGTAACTTGCTTGTGATAAGAGCTGATAAAAGTTTCCTCTGTCATTCCTCCGAGTTGTCCTCGCCCATGTGGTGGGAGCAACCGCGCAACTCCCTTCCTCCACCGCAGATTTTATTTTGCAAACATTTAAAAGAACACTGCAAATTAATGAAGTTTTCCATCCTTCTTTCCATCAGTCAAGTTGGTGAGCTACTGTACAGTTGACAAACAGAGTAAGTCTGCCATCTAGCGTTAGTTTTGCAGAAATACATCACTTTTTTTGTCCTCGATTGATGAGTCGCAATTCATTTATCACTTGATCATACATTCAAATATGTCCTGTATCAGTAATCAAATTCATAATTAGAGAACTCTTGCTATATTTTCAAAGTAAATGAAAGTTAAGAAAAAAACACAATAACTGCATAAGACACTGCTGTTGTGAAAACAAAAAACACCCAGTTTTGAATGACAAAGTAAAGCAGTGTTCATTTTATTTATTAATATAGTCTAATGTAGTGTGGAACTGTACTGTGAGCACCTCCTAATCTCATGTTAGCTATTATGTAAACAACTACTCTGTACAGTATCCTTTATTATGGCAGTCTGCAAGTCATTCATGTCTATAAGGTCTTTGCAGGTCTGCCCAGTCAGTCAGGAATCAGATTCAGCACTACTCAAGCACCGTTCACCAATGTGCATTATGCACCCATTCACATCTTCGTGTATTTATAGCACATAAAATGTAAACCTATCCACCCCTCTTTCTCCTTGAGTGGATGGATCTTGCAGTCTCCATCTCTCCCTCCCTCCATCCTGTCGCATCCCACCCTGACTGTACCCTCCCCCGTTTCTCATTGGATGCTGTGTGGGCTGATGCTTGTGGCTTCATTCCGTGATGTCTCTGCCACAGCGTGGACCCAGCTGACTGCATTAGATTAGATAGATAGATAGATAGATAGATAGATAGATAGATAGATAGATAGATAGATAGATAGATAGATAGATAGATAGATAGATAGATAGATAGATAGATAGATAGATAGATAGATAGATTTCCACAGTCATTGCAGGAGTGTAACAGATTGATTTTTGCTGAGCTCTTGAGGTAAGATAAATATGTCTTAAGGCATGATACATAATGTAATTTCTGGCATGTGTGCTGTCAACGCGGCTGTTCATGTTAGATAGATATTCAGGAACATGCTTATCCTTCACTTTTTATCTAAAACCTACTACATGCAGTAAGTTGCATTCCAGCATTGGTGCAGAGAGGCAAGTGTATATTGTCATGAAACAGCATGGCCATTCCAACTGGAGAAAAGAGCTTTCACTGAGCAATGAGAGCTTTCCTGATTGGGTAGTGGAGCCACGTGTCGTTGAAGGCTGTGTCATGTTCATATAGTACTAGCATGTTACTGTGTATGCAGGAGTGTTTCAGTGAGCATGGGCTGTGAGGTGGAGAATAGAGGTGGCGAAGAGACTGAATTCTTTTGCCAGCTATTGTATCAACCAAAACAAATTTCGAAGATTTTACTGTAACTTAAATGCCCGACGTTACTAGTAGACTTTCATAGTAATTTTTACCTACTATTTTTTCTTTTATACACTATGACAATCAGCCCTACCCAGCTCACACATTTGAAACTTGTTATCTACATGATCAGAAAAGTAACTAGTTAAAAAAAAGCCAAACCAAACACATTATAAAGCAGAAGTGATCTATAAGCCAGAGGGCGTGAACATTGAGTCATGACCAACATTTTTTTCTCTGCAGGGACTTAACACAGTGAAAAGGGATCTGGAAGTAAACCAGTCATATGATCCATGGTCAGCCATAAGCTATTAGTGCGAGAGAGGGAGAAGGGGAGAGACGCCTTAGTGCGCAGTTGAGAATGCAAATGAAGAGGAAAAGTGGCAAAAGATTGTTTACTATTGCTTCAAGTCATAGGTTGTGTTGTAACGGACGCTCCACCGGGTGTTAACTTTGATAGTGCTGCTCATGGTTGCTTGTTTCCAAAGCTACAACTTAAAGGTAAACTTGAATTTGATAAGGAATACCTTAAAGCAGGAGTGTCAAACTCATTTTTTTCACGGGCCGCATTGTAGTCATCGCTTCTTTCGTAGAGCCAGACTGTCAACCCAAATAAATGTATGAGCACCTCATATTATACACAGTAAAAGCTACAAAACAAACTGACAAATAACTCGTTTTCAAATCAGATGAGTAAAAACTGGTCAAAAAAATGAAAAGTGAAGACAATTTGCAATTCTAGTAATGACACACGAATTTGATGCACAATTTGTCTTCGCGGGCCACATAAAATGATGTGGCGGGCCGTATCTGGCCCCCGGAACTTGAGTTTGACACCTGTGCCTTAAAGGATCTGACAACAAAAGGTTCTGTGTGGATGTTATTTCCAACAGGGGATGTGGCAGTGAAAGTGAGCATCTGCGCAATAATGTTGTGTTGTATTAATTTTAATAAATGCTATATGTTGCAATGTAAATCTTGTACAGTTAAAGCGGGCAACTTGGAATGATTCGCATATTCTCCTCTCAAGCACACCACCGTGAGCCATTTAGAAACTGGGATCGGCGTGACCTGCTAACACATTGGCAGCGAGGCGCCGGATCAAGGAGGCTCCTTCTGGCCATGTATTCCCCCCAGAGCCTCCATCGCTGGGGCATCACTCACAGCGAGAGTATGGAACGCTTAGCCTACAGCCAAGGTAAGCAGCCACTGCAATGACTGACATAACACTGCCAATGCAGTATTTCAATTCATACACCGTATTCGATGCACAAGATTCTCAACAATGTTTGATACACCTGTACAATTGGAGAAATTCCATCACGATAACGATCACAGCCTCAGTTTTTATCGACAGTGTTGCATGTTCTTCCTGTGATGCAAAAATGATTACACAAATTGTGGCTTTTCTTGAGAGGTAGTCATAGCAGAGGTGTTTATTTGCCAATGGGGTACCTGAAATACACAAATGCAATGTGATTAAAACATTTTGATATCCACTGAGTAGATAGAACACGTGTTTAACATACCTCATATCTATTTTTTAATTAGATTCTTTTAAATATATATATTGTTTGCACTGCTGTCAACTTTCTGCCCTGCAGCAAAAAAATACATAAACAATAAGTGTAAAAAAAATAGCACATTACGTAAAGAATATGAATATTCAACATTTTTCAGATAACCCTTCAAAATAAAATAATTACAACGCTGTTAGTTTTTGTCCTCGTACATTCTCGCGAGAACGAGCTTTCTGGGGTGGTCATGCATTTGTAACTGGGAGCCTGCAGGGGGCGGCAGAGCGATATCCATGACGTAGTGTTTCCTTTTGTGTGTCTCGTGAGCGTGTTGTTGACACCGCCCCTCGGGAGAGAGGCTGCAAGGCGGGCGGCACTGTCACAAGCCAACTGCGGCTAACTCTTGCTCGCTGTAAACACATCTCCACGGCGACGCCATGTACGGTAAAGAAAGCGTCTCCGAGGAGCGCCACCTCTGTGTTTTGCCTCCGCCGGTACAACGGACCTTCACCATGTAAACTACCGAACGACGCCTAGCCACGGTCGGCGAGCCACAAGTCACACCTCTCGTCATTTCTGTTGGACTCGCGTGTCACCTGTCACTATTTGTCATTGTTTAGCCGATGCAATCGCTGTTATTTCTAAACTACGGTAAACGGTCTCCGGGTAGCTCATTGTGAAGCTCACCCCCCGGGCGTGGGGCCAGACCAGCGGCTGCTTAGCTGCATAGACGTAGCCAAACATGGCATCTGCCGCCGAGCACGACCTGGCTCTTTCTGAGGCCGACGGCAGCAAGGACAAATCTCAGGTGTTTGGAATTTTGAGGTTACAAGAGGAGAAATGTAACGTCGGTGAGAAATGTATCCCCACCGTGAGGGGAGGCGGGGGTGGAGGAGGAGGAGACGGACGATGGCAGGCTCCCATCTTCGCGTTAGCCAGGAAAGCCTCCGAAACCATTTCGGGGAGCATTCACGTCCTGCCCAAAGTGTCGGAGAACAGAGCATCCTTGCCGGGAGAGTGGACCGCTCAAGGTACAGTATATCCATCCCTATATTTTCTGTAACCCTTGCAGAGGCAGTGTACTCCCCCGAGTGGTCGTCAGCCACCTGCATATTTTTGGAATATGAGAAGAAGCTGCAAAAATCCCACGCAATCACAGGAAGAATTTTATGCCACTGCGCAGCCGATTAGCTTATCTCGAAATTCTTAAAAGGTTCGATATCAGGTGATGCTGAGATGCAGACCAAGATGTATCACCGGGGTGAATTTTTTTCTACACAAGTCAAAGAAACATGAGGCAATGAGGAAGAAGCATGACAATCTGACCTTTTATAATGGCTAACATGACCTCATTCCCTCATATGTGCAGCCAATTGATTGTTGCTGTTTTCACCATCAGTTGACAGCCTAAAGCATCACATGTTGCACTGGTGAGAAAAGGGCGGGAGGGATACAACAATGTGTAGGTCCCTTGAAAAAAACCTTTCCATGAATATTGTGTAGGCAGTGGGTTTGATTCCCAGCCAGAGTATAATACGTAACCATTACTAGTTCTAAACCTGGAGAAAAAAAATGGGTGGATTGTGTCTAAAAGGGCTCCTGGCATTAAGAAAAACAACAACAGTCCCAAATAAATCATGTGAGTGAATTCTTGCTCTTGCAAACACCGATGTGATAACGTGAAACTTGCAAGAAGTTCCCTATTATTATGAATAATATGACCCGTGTTGTCTTTTGTCTGATAACACACAGATATCACTCAATGGTTCAAACAGTCACAAATGTTTGAGTTGCTTCTTGCTGGTTTATTTAAGCAAAGCACCTGCTAAGATTACCGTTGCTTCCTTCGAGTCTACAAAGCCAGGAAAACCTTCAAGAGCTGCTAGTCTCTGAGAATGCACTTTATTTGTTTTAACAATTTGCTAAAAGTCTCAGAGTCAAAATTTAAATATTGGCGTATGTCTGTCTCTCTGGCAGCTCTGCGGGATCCGATGGCCATGGAGCGAGCTAACCTGCTCAACATGGCCAAGTTGAGTATTAAAGGCTTGATCGAGTCAGCACTGAGCTTTGGAAGAACGCTGGACTCGGACTACCCGCCCCTGCAGCAGTTCTTTGTTGTCATGGAGCACTGCCTCAAGCATGGTCTGCGAGGTGAGATGATCGCATCATCCTGTACTCGACATGTCTCCCTTCCAATAGTGTGTTTGAATTGTTTTTTGTGGGGGCTTGCACATTTTTCCAGCGAAAAAGTCCTTTCTGGGATTTAACAAGTCTCTTTGGGGTCCTCTGGAGCTGGTGGAAAAACTGTGTCCGGAAGCAGGAGAGATTTCAGCCTCTGTACGAGATCTGCCGGGACTCAAGTAAGGAATCAACATGGCCTGCGTTTAGGGATTCAACCCAAAATTCCCAGAATAATGTATCTTTAAACCACACATGTGTAGCATATCTTTTCATTCATTTACAACTGCACAAAAAAAAAAAAAAAATCACTCATTAAAACAAAACAGGACAGGGTTAAACATTTTTCATTGGTAACTTGACAACCTGCCAGCCTGTGGCAGAATATTTACTTTCTGGACTTGGATTTAACACCTCTGCCTTTGGTTGTGTTGAGTCAAGTCTAATGTCATTTCCAAATGTATTTTTATTTTTTTAAACAATGTCTATTCAAGAGTTTTACATTAATGTGAAAGAAATAAATGAATGAAATCTGATTATGTGATAAAATCATGCTTTCTTTGCATTTAGGACTCCATTAGGTCGGGCCAGAGCGTGGTTACGACTGGCCCTTATGCAGAAGCGGCTGGCCGACTATCTGCGACTCCTCATCACCAGAAAAGACTTACTATGGTAATCACAAGCACCCACACAAACAAAAAACCCCACAAAACATTCTTTTAACAATGAGTATTAAGAATCGTTCATCCAAAGCACATGTGCGTTGGAGAGTGGAGTTTCTGAAAAGCCATTGTCCTTCCTTTGCAGTGATTTTTATGAGAATTCGGCACTGATGCTGGAGGAAGAAGGCGCCGTGATCGTGGGTCTGCTGGTCGGCCTCAACGTCATTGACGCCAACCTGTGCGTCAAAGGTGAAGATCTAGACTCTCAGGTAAACGCAACTTAGAAATTATTAGCATCACTAATTTGGATACATGTCTAAATATTTCTACTTCCTACTAACGCAGCTATTTAATGACAACAAAATCAATCATCATACGTGATCTATTTTTAGGTTGGGGTGATTGACTTCTCCATGTACCTAAAGAATGACATTGACGATTACAGGAGCGAAGAGAGGTACAGTCTCCTGTTTTTTATTCCGCTGTTTCAATGCAGTACCCTTTAAATGTAATTTTTTTGTTTCCATGACAACAGGAACAGCCAGATAGCATCCATTTTGGATCAAAAAAACTATGTAGAGGAACTTAACCGCCAACTGAAGTAAGACTTTACTTTTGACCTTAAAGTATGAAATTTCATAGATATCCAAGGAAATGATGTTTTGTGGTAAATATTGTTGTGTCCAGTTCTACAGTTCACGGGCTGCAGGGCAGAGTGGACTCTCTGGAAAAGTCTAACTCGAAACTTATAGAGGAGGTGAGACTTGGCATCTCTGGTGGTAATTATGAAAAGGAAAGACACCACTTAACTTCATCATCCGTCTCTGTCAACTTTTTGCATGCTTGAAGTTGGCTATAGCCAAAAACAACATCATTAAACTGCAGGAAGAGAACCAGCAACTGAGGAGTGAAAACAGCCTCATTCTTCTGAAGTCACAACAACATTTGGAGGTATGCACACACGCACATTTTAAATTCAAAGCTTTTCTTTACGATGATATGTTCAATGTGCCGCCTCGTTTAAAAACGGTATTGCGATGAATATTGTCTTTGTGGAAAAATCGGCTCCAAGTAAAAATGACGTCACAGTGCCTGAAGGCTCAACTTGACCAATTGCCATTAATTGTTTTTTATGCAGGTGTCTCAGGGTGACGTGTCAGTGGAAAGAGAGACATACAAACAGTCTCGTCAAGGCTTGGATGAAATGTACAACGAGGCGCAACGGCAGCTGAAGGAGGAGTGTCAGCTCAGACAGGTGAGAGAATGGGCACCTCATTTTTACTCATGCGCCGTCTCGTGACAATACGTGTGAGCATTGCCTGCATTACTCGATTTCAGGATGTGGAGAATGAGCTGGTGGTTCAAGTGTCAATGAAGCAGGAAATGGAGCTGGCCATGAAACTTCTGGAGAAAGATATTCACGAGAAACAGGTGCAGGATACATCTCAGAAAAAAAGTCTACGCATACGCCAAGTGAATGTTGACGAGTTATCTCCAAACAGGACACGTTGATTGGTCTCAGACATCAACTGGATGAAGTCAAAGCCATCAATGTCGAGATGTACCAGAAGATGCAGGTACATACAAACGCACACGTCTCTTGACGTACTCAATAGATGGAAGCATTCTGCCAAGTATTTTCGTTTTGTAGTCCTCCGATGACGAAATGAAGAAGAAGAACAACATGATCAGTCGTCTTGAGGAGAAGACCAATCAGATCACGGCCACCATGAAGCAGCTGGAGCAGAGGTGAGCAACACATTCTGTGTGCAACACAAACTAATGAGCACAAGAAAATTATTTTTCCTCTTTAATCTCCTCAATTCATCCTATCCCTGGTTGACCTATTTAAAATTTGTCTTATATAAGCGGCACTCCTGACTAGGGGTTGACTTTACCTCCTCATTGAGCGTGATTTCAAATGTTCGCTAATCATGTTTTTGCGATATTTGAGGATGCTTCAATTTTCTTTTTTTCTTCTTGGTGTATGGGCTGTTCATTCTTGATGAATATAGATTCTTGCTACACATCCCATCCTGCTGTTTGTTTTAAACATAATCCTGTCATACAGTGAAACGTTGACATGTTTTTTTTATCACATTAGTGTAGTCTAAAAATAAAAAAGTCTGAAATAATGCAGCCCCTAGTCTTGACTGCAACCTTGCAGAGGAGATACAGAAGAAAAATGATTTTGGTCTTCACAGCCTAGTCACAAGTGTCACGCTTTCTCCCAGGGAAATCAGAACATACAGTTTGCATTGTCATGGCAACATGATGCACAATAAAGTTAGTGATTGAAGTGTCACAGAACAGGCGTCTCAACTTTAGTCACCAGATAACTATATCTAGTTAATGATTAAATATATGAACTTTGTCATGTGCAAAAATGAGTTTCAAAGAATTCTCTTCATTTTAGTGGTGCCTTCTGTTTGCACTTCACATTCCCTGGTGCCTTTATGTGGCAAAGCGAATTTTGAGGATATTAGACTTACCTGTGGTCTAAATCTTATGTGATAATATGATGTCATGGTCCATGAACCAAGCATGATTGATTTTTTTCACACAGGATTGTCCAAAAATGGTCATAAAAGCATGCACTACATATTGGAGCATATTTCAACCCCGCTCAAGATTCTGTGTGACTTCTTAACGATACCCTGGGAGAAATCCACTGATGTTTAAGCTTCCTCGCTTGACACGTTTAGTTATTGTTGCACTCTATCTAAAGTGATTCACGAGGAATCCGCCTCACTGCATCAGTGAGGACCCCCCCCCCCCCCTCCCAGTCACCCAGCCATCAGTTTGAATGTGCTCCATCCTTTGTCAATGTTTTCCTCTGTGACTTATTTTTTGCTCAGCTGAAAAGGAATCTTTCATTTACGGATCAGCAGCTTTGTATTGTGCCATGATTGTATTCATTTTCCTGCTTCTCTTCACATCACTCACGCAATGCAAAATAACCACAATGTACAACTTTTGCCTCGAGTGTAACGAGGGCCAATTAGAATACCGATGTATTGACATCCTTTCTTCCTTCCTTTCCTTTCTGATTTTTTTCCCCCGCTTTTTCCTTCCCCCTGCCTGTTTATTTTTTATGCCATGAAATCATCCATCGATCCATTTGACCCACATTGCTTTGCGTTTGATTTCCTCCTCCCCGTGCGCAGCGATAAAGATCTGTTAAGTCAGACCAGAACTCTGGCCATGTCGTTCGTCAAGTGCGCCAGCACAGACACCGAGCACCAGTACAAGCTCGTCAAGGACATTTCCTTCTGAGCTCACATATCACCTTTACTTAGATAGTCTCGTTTTTGCCTTTTCCCACATGTTCTTGTGGACTGTATAGTTTGGGGGAAATATTATTGTTATTGGCTGAGTAGTTGGAAATCCATTTGCGATGATCAGGTTTGTGAGCTCTAATTGTCACGTCAGCTTGTCTTGAAGATTTTAGAAGGACGTCGTCGGTGGGAGGTTAATTTAACACGATTGTCTGTCACACTTTACATGCAAGCGTGCTGACTTTAAGATGATTGACATTGATGATAAAGTTCAGGCTCTGATGTACACAGAACAACCCCCGACTCAGAGCAATAACTACATGGTGGGGCACCAACCATACATAATTTTTTTTTTTTTTTTAATCTGAGTTTTGCGCTCTGGTTGTATGTACATTTAACCCATAAACAAAAATCCTATACTGTAGTCACATGAGGAAGATACCACTTTAATGTAGAAGAAGTGTGTTGCATTAATACAGATATATAACGTAAAAAAATGTGACAGCTTAGGCATGTTTTTATAGCACTTACTTTTTTTTTTTTTTTTTTTAGGTCTTTACACAAATTTTTAAAACAATACAAACATATCCAAACACATTGAGAGGGAGCAAGAGCAATACACCGAAATATTGTACAAGCAGAATGAAGTGTGACCTACTATAATGGCGGGTATCGCACTGCGACTTAATTAAGAATCATAACTTCCCATTTGGAAAAGTCACTGAATTGTCTAAATGAGTATTTCATTTTATCAATCAAATCAGAATCTACATTGTGGTACATCTCACTGTCTATTTTTTTCATCCCACCGATACAACCAAAAAGTGACATCATCCAGTCACACAATGCCAAGTTGAATAGTAGTCGGCCATGCACACAAATGAAATCATTTGAGAATGGAATCACATATTTAGTACTTTTTTTTCCCCCCCGCTGCAGTTCCATCTGTTGGATCGGGTGGGTCACTTCCCTCTAATTTAAAATGGCCACTGGTTACACCACTGTCCAGTAAAACGTTTAACTAAGGAGCCTGAATGTTACGCAATGTCGGGACTTGGCGTGCTATTTATTGATTGTCGTGCTAGATTGGGATATACTGTCCGTGTTTATAGAAGCTTACCTGTCGCGAGATTTGTAAAAGCCCATAATATTACTGTCTTTTACCACCTCGATCAATAAAATGTGATGTTTTGAAAGTGCTCGTGCAGGAAGCTCACTTAGTGATCGCTGGCCACCATCGCCACCTTTTTTTTTTCTGCCTTGGTTGCACGTTTGAACTTTTTACCTTTCATCCTCCGTTGAACGCCTTGCACATCATCCCGGTTCTTTTCCCCTTTGCCATCATCCTCCATCCCCCTCCTACGCCATTTTTTTTCTCTCCATGGTCCTGAGTTTGTCGCTGGTTGTAATGGCGCAGATTACAGGAGGCCGAGAGCCACCGCACCACGGCCGAGGAGGGCACCAGGCGTTTCAAGACGGACTTTGCTAACAAGGCTGACAGCTTGCAGCGGCAGATCGACCACAGAGAAAAACAACTGTAAGCTGTTGTTATTATTATTGTTTTTTGGGGGGGATGAGGAAACATTCTTGTATTTTTCTATGTGCGTGTGGCATCTGCTTGGCAGTCTGCAGCTGGAGACGGACTTGAAGATCGAGCGGGAGTGGAGGCAAACGCTGCAGAACGATCTCCACCGAGAGAGAGAAACGGTGTCTCAGCTCAAGACACAGGCGCTGCAGATCAACGGTCTCAAAATGGTAACCGAAGAATTATAGAAAAATGGATGGATGGCTATTATCCGTCGCAATGACCTAATGAACCTAACAACCTAATGAAGTGTGTAATTGAGAATGTAAACCTTTTTTTTTTTTAAACACAGGAGTTCCATCGCCTACAGGACGAGAACTTCCAGCTGAAGAGCATCTGTGAAGACCAAGAACAAGCTCTCGAGGAACTTGGCTCCAAACTTAGCGAGTACGTCTGCTATTTAACTCAGGCTCGACTTGGAAGTGCAATATTTTGGCGTCAGTGTCATGGCTGAAGCTTCAATTGGATTTCCATTTTTACAGCCATAAACCGACTCCAAGAATGTAGCATCTACGCAATCATGAAGTCATGTCACACCAACTATACTGCCGTTAAATTATTCAAAACAAACAGACAACTATCACTAACTAATCTCTTGATAATTGATTTATTCTATTGAATGTTCCGTTTCATTTGTTTGATTCTAATACTCGTCACACAGATCCAAAATGAAGATTGAGGACATCAAGGAAGCCAACAAAGCTCTTCAGGTAAAATATGTTGTGCAGCATTATTGAAGTTGCATTGGATGTACCTAAGCTTCCACGTGGCTGTTGTTGCAGGGAGGCCAGGTGTGGTTAAAAGACAAGGATGCAAGTCACTGTAAACTGTGCGAGAAGGAGTTCTCCATCTCAAGACGCAAGGTGAGCGAGCCTCCAGTGATCACTTTGGGCACTTTACTCGCTTTGGTTGCCTGCATTGTCATCATCGTCGTGCGTGCAGCACCACTGTAGAAACTGCGGCGAGATCTTCTGCAACGGCTGCTCGGACAACGAACTTCCGTTGCCCGCGTCTCCCAAACCGGTGCGAGTGTGCGACACCTGCCACGCGCTCCTCCTCCAGAGATGCTCGTCCAATCCCACCTGAAGCGTTAACCTCTACCTCCGACCGGCCCTCTGCAAGGTCCAGCTCTTTATATCTTGCATGCACTTTGACGTACAGTATATCTCACTGGGATTATACTGGATTGATTTGGAAGTTGAGATGTTAAAATGATATACATACTGTGTTTTATCAAAAGTGGCCTTCGCTTGAATTAGACAATGTGTCTTAATTAGGCACCCTTTGATCATTTTGCCACAGTAAATGCCATTACCCAAACTACAGACCTGATATCTGTAAATCTGAAGTTTACAGTGGAGTTTCGAACCCAGTGGAGCTCAACATCTCAATGTTGGAAAGAACCACGTTATTCTGGTTCTTGTTGTATTTGTGGAATAAGAATTGAACAGCAACATTAATCAATCTCCATTTGTCTCAGTGTGTCGCCATGTTGGACTATATTATTGTTGACAACCGAAACGACCCTCCCAAAAGTTGCAACTGTCACAAGACCAAAGTCAGAAAACAGTTTATGAGGAAAGACAGTTTGCTGTATGTACTGCATATCATTTTGTTAGTCTAATATTATAATCACCCAAGTTATTTTTAAAAGGTTTTTGAAAATTTAAATTGAGTTGTATCAATTCACGACTTTGCATATTACCATGACCTGGATGAGAGAACAAAGGCATAGGAATGACTTCTTAAGTTTACTGTGACGTTAATTTAAACATAATATAGGCCGTTATTCAATGCCAACAAGATGGAGCCAGTACACACTGAGCTTTCATTTCCTTGAGCATTACAAAGTCATGGTATGATGGGACACATTGTGGTCGTCTACAACAGTGTACTCATTGTTTTATCTGTTCAGGCTCAAATGTTCTTGTTATCCAATTGTTTGTATTGTCCAAATCCAATTGTGTTTACATCTTCTCAACTGGATTTCGCTGCGGTTATATATTGTAACTGTCAGCGCCCTGTAGTGTGTTTTGGAACACATGAACACTTGAGGCACTTAAAAGATGGGACTGTGAACATAATGAAAGCACTAAAGACTGACAGTACCAAAGTCAAATCTGATGAGTGCCACCACCAATTGAAGATGTGCACCGAAACAAAACTCACCCCCCTCAAGAATGGTGCTCATATCTCGTGTTGGTGCCACTTAAGCTTGTGCACATACTTAGTGCCAAATTTAAGCAGGAGTTAATACTTTAAAGCAGGGGTCCCCAACCCCCGGTCCGCGGACCGGTACCGGGCCGCCAAGCCGCACAAGAAAAAATTAACTTTTTCTTTTTTTATCGACGATCAATTAATTCAGGTCAAGACGCTCGCAAAGCTAGTAAAAATGAGTAAGAATTTATTCTGAAAAATATTTTAAAAAATGATGATTTTCTCCCAATTACTTCCGTCGGTGCAGCTGTGTCTCGTAACAGGTTAATTCAGGTCAAGAAGCTCGTCCACCCAGTCGAGCCCGCGAAGCTAGCAAAAATGAACAAGAAACAGAGATTTTTGGAAAAAAGCCCAATGAGGAGATGGAAGAAGAAGAGGCTACGACTTCTAAGAAAAGGAAAGCTGCATTTAACTACTTCAAATGGGGATTTATCCCCGCCACAAGTGACTCTGACGCGCCAAGCAAGCCCACTCTGCATATGTGGCGACCGGCGACAGGCTAGCTAACGAGGCAATGAAGTCTTCAAAAGTGCTTTGGCACATGGAGACCAAGCATCCTTTATTAAAAGACAAACCTTAACCACGTCGGGTGTCATTGTCTCCGGTAACGCCGAGATGGGACCGGCCGGCTCGTTTCCGAGAAACCAAGCTCAGTGCTCCCACTAATTCAACGTCATGGTGAGTTTTATTTTCATGTCGTTTATACTTGGTTTTATGCCAGTCGTATCATTTTAATTCATCGTATTTACATATTATAAATGTATTATTTAAATGTATTATTTATTTAAAGGCCGGTCCGCGAAAATATTTTACACGTAACCGGTCCGTGGCGCAAAAAAGGTTGGGGACCACTGCTTTAAGGTTGATTGTAGAAAACAGCAAGGTACTAGTTCACTAGTCCAATGACACGTTGCTGTTGGGTCGAGGCACAATTGCAGTGAATACTGTTTCAGGAATTGATTTCTAATTCATTGTCAAGTATTCATTCTCATTTCGACTCTGGTTTGGTACTTGGCCAATCTTGACAACATGGAAGTTGTCCACTTTTGTTTTTCTATTTTTCCCCCCCCAGTGTTTAATAACCCAATTGTGATTAGCACAAGCGCCTCATTTTATACACTGCAATTTTGCTCTTATTTATAAAAGTCCCAGTTCTCAAGGGCATGTGCAGTTTTTTGTTAGTGTTTATATTGTTAACCAAAAGTGAACTTTATCACCACATTGTTGATTGCCAACAGTATGCTGCCTTGACTGTAGCAGTTTTGATTAAATGAAATGATAAACCTGATTATTTTGTCACATCTTTTCTTCATATACGATGTACAGCAAATAAATGATAGGCCATTTAATACAAAAAATGTATTGGGCAAAATGTACAACAGCTATAAATGGGAGAATTCAGTTGTAATACATTTTCCACTCAAGATATTGAACCTTAAAACATTTCCCAGTTTGACAAAATTCTAACACACAGGCTCACATTTGCCAAATTTAAAAGCAAAATTAAACTGAAAATGTGTCTCCAAAGATGCCAAAAAAGAACTAACTTTTTCAGAGCTTTTCTAAATCAATTGCTTAAGAATGCTGGTACAAGTGTACTAGTATGATATTTGCCACAAGCTTCTTACACGTGGTACTAACTGGTCTTGGCAACTGAAACCACGATTGATTTTCACATAACACCAGACCATAATCCAGCTTCTACCACTTTCAGTCTTGTTAACAAAACTGAATAACTCCATGTAATTGCCTGTGCTGTATGCATTTTTAAATAAGTAAGAAAAAAAGAAGTGGTGAAAGACCAAAACTGTTGTCAAATCCGATAGGAGATAAATGTGACGATTGAGCAACATGAGAAAGGAAGTCAGGTTTTGACATCAGTATGCGCCTCGCAGCCCGCCGCTCCGCGAGCCACCTCCTGAGTTACTATAGTACCCACCACGACCTAAAAAGAGCAGGACAGCGTTAGGTGTTTATTTTTTATGGCAACTCAGCAGAGATTTGACAAACACGTACTCGTTTCGGCTCCGCTGGCTGTCGAGTTGAGAAAGAGCTCGATGTAGCGGTGCTCTGTGGAGAAAAACAATCCAAGATCCCTCAAGTGGAAATATTTTTTCCCTTGAAATATTGCAAGATCTTTTCACAAAAATAGACAATTTTAATTGCTATGGCATGTAGGAGGGTTATGTGTAATTGGCATTATGATTATGTGGGGAAAAAAAATTCTCTGCTGAAAAAAAGATAAGAGGAGACAGGGCATACGCATGTTGTGCTTGTCTTTGGACATGGCAGCCACAGCGTCCTCGTGGGAGCGGAACTCCACGTCAGCCTCCCCTGTCAGCTTGCCATTGTGAGTGACGTCGATATGGACTCTCAGCGGGTTCAAAGGTGAAAAGAACTGGAAAGGAAACACAAAATGTTAGACAACAGCAACATTGAGCCATTAAAGCGTTCGGGCGCCTTTTTCTCACTTTAGCGACGTCCATCTCGCTGGCGCGGAAAGGCAGACCCCTCATGTGGACAAAATGGCCACCGCCACTGCCGTGGTAACTTGAGCTTACTTCAGATTGACGACTGTAACTGTTGCCTAGTGACAAATACAAATCCATAATCAGACAATTATTTATTCTGGCTCTACTAATTATTATCAAGTAATGGGACACACCAACTAATTTTCTCTTCTCTCTCAAATGACCTTAAAATAGCAAACTTGTTCAATGATAAAAAAATGTCCATCTGAAAACGATTAAAATCCAATCCCATTTACATGAACTAATTGAATCCTTCCTAAGTTTGGGTTACTGGTTTTAAATTTTTAATAATGTATTTTGGTTTATCCACCAGATGGCACTGCCCCTTTTGCAATGCTACTTTTTCTCTACAAAAGTGCCTTGCAATTTAAAGTGTCTTCATCTGCAGCTTCATAAACCTTTACTCTTCACTCTGTCTAAATAACTAATTGAGTAAACAGGGTTAAAAATGCAAAGCATATTTTTCAAGGTGATTGTAAGCGCTCAAGTTAACAGTGATTGCGATCTTGGTCAGAAGGTGTTACCTCTTGCTCCTCGCTCATCTCTTCCGCGCTCATCATACATGCAGTTCCCAAAGCCGTAGTTGTTTAATCCATTGTAGCCATCAAAACTATGTCCGTAACCTAGGCACGTACAGCAATAACAATTAGAAAAACAGAAACAGTTACTTTTGTTTCACACACATAGGCCAAGTTTAGACAGCAAAAAAAGCTGAACTGTCTTAATGCAACATCCTCCAATGACCTCTCGAGTGGCCACTACCTAAATACAGTGTATTTGCATTTACCTACTTTTTAAAAACATTTACACACAATTTCTACCTATGTGTATGCATTTTATTAGAATCACTTTTTAAGCATATTGTTTTTAGTTCTCAATGATATTGAAGTGCAATTTTGATGTTCAAATCACGCACGTTACAATACTTCATAAGTATGGTAATATTACAGAGGAAAACCGGTCTTGTTTTTAACAAACACTTCCGAGTTGACTCTGTGACGTCTTTCACAAATCTTGTGCGACATCAGATCAGCGAGCATCTCAAACCTACTTACCTCCCCCATAGCCCCCTACGCCCCTCATGGAATCCATGAGAGAGTTGCTGCGACTTGGACCAGAGCTAAAGTATCCCCCCCGGGGGCCCTCCATCACCGGTCTGTCGTAGGGCCCCGGTCTCTGGCCCCCGATGACCCGCCGGGGTTCGTCCAGGTAGTCTCGGATCTCGACGCGACTGCTCTTAAAGATTTCTATGTACCTGCGAGGAGAGAGGCAGGCAGGCCGACCGCGGCGAGTGAGGCGGGTGTGGAAATGGCTTGTGTGGCCAGCAAACAGACAGAAAGATAAGACACAGTAAAGACAGATATGCCTAACAGTGTTCTACCTGGACAAAATGTCTTTAAATGCACTTGCTCTACCCCAGACTCGGCAAACTGCCTCTACAAGCCCGATGCCCCCCATTAAACTAAGACTACATGTAGGAAATAATACAGTTCATAAGAGCTGACACACATTACTTGTACAGAATGCATTGTATGAAAGCCCCACTTAAAAGTGTCATTATTCTAGCAGACCCGCCCCCCCTTATTTATTTATTGGCATTAAAAAGTAACAGAAGACATCCCCTAGTACAGTATAGTACAGTATGGACTAGAGTAGAAGAAGCCCAACCCAGTCCAGCCCGTCCCCTTGCCGTCCGTCCCACCTGTGCCCTATCCTTTCCTTGTGTTTCCCCCGAGCCTTTTCTGCTATCTCCTTTGAGGCAAACTGCACGAAGGCTTCCCCTGTGCTCCTCCCCTGGTAGTCCACTGGCAGAGTAATCCCATTCGGCACGATTCTCAACCCTTCAACCCAAGCACACAAATACATAAGTCGGTAGGCAGGTAGACAAAAACCCACTGGAGCTTTCAGCTGGAGGACAATTCATGAGGGCCACAAGCTAGAGAGCTTTAACAAGACTAAATTCAAACTAAGCATGATTGTGCTTGATGGAATAGGCCCAGAGGATAACAAGAACTGGCCTGGAGTCAGCAAACGAAAGTGAGAGGCTCAGTCAGTGCCACGCTTATAGTAATTACTGGTAAGGAAGTGAGAAGTAGACTTTTGTACATGAGGGACTTACTGTACTCGGAACACCTATGGTTCAGACTGGGCAAAGCTATGAAAATATTAAAATACATAGTTTCTTTCACATTTATTTTTCCAATTCAGGGATCCCTTTTTACTTCTCTCGATTCCAAATCAGCTTTAAATAAGTTACTTTGCAATTCTAACAATGCGAGCCACAAAAAGAAGCATATAAAAAAGGAGCTCACAAATGAATCAATCAAATCAATAAATTACTCAGCTCGACAGCATTTTTTGTTGATGTTGCATAAAACAATTTTGAGTACTTAAGCAACGTTCGTCACTTGTGAAGGGCAGTGGAGCTGACCCCAGGGCAGTGTCATGCATCACTCATTTCCCCTGACCCGAACAAACCCGGCCTATTCCATTGCTTAATCTGCTCAATATAGATCATAAACATGAAATCATTTGTCAACAACATATCATAACAAGGTAAACATACTACAAGAACAAACAGACATATGCAGACATGCAATGCAACCTATATTAAGTTTCTGAAAGATTCTGTTATCTTGAGGTACTTCATATTACATACAGGAAATCAAATTGAGCAATAGATAAAACGTTTGTGAAGCATAGTAAGCTAATGGGAGTGTATTATGTGGACCTACCTGAAAAGAACTGAACGATTTCCTCCTTGCTGCAGCCAAAGGGCAGGCCTCGGAGTCTCAGCATGCAGCCACTGGAGCTGTCGTAGTCAGCCGGGCCGCTACGCTTCAGCACCCAGTCCATTTCGCTTCGGTTTGACTTGAACACTGTTGCGTATATTACACACCATACACGATTAGCAGTTCAATAGAGTTTGTTTGTAAATTCAAACTATCCCTTACCTTCAATGTATCGGTGTCCCATGTATTTGCGATCTTTACAAAGAGCATTCTTGAAATCGTCTGATGTTTTCAGCTCAATAAAGGCTTCCCCACTGGGGCGGCCTTCTTTTGAGTAGGTAAAACACACTCCGTTGACTTTGCCTACAATGTCACAGTCTGAACACAAGACATTTATTTACATTAACTTTGAAAATAAAAAAAAGAAGAGGCCCAGACAGGTTCTGAGCTAAAGACAAACACATTCAACCATTTATAGCTATTTAGCTGCAAACAATTAAATAATCATTACATTAGAAGCCACATTGGTTTGTAATGTAAACAAGTTGTTATACAAGCAGATAATAGAAATTGCATCATACTGTGCAGTCTGAATGTCGATGGCATAACATTTCTAGAACTGGAACAAATCCACAGTACCCAAGGGTAACCTCTGTTGTGAATCACTGCTATTTAAATACAATTTGAACTTGATTTACATTAAATTCTGTGAAGACTTGTCTGCTCGGTCTCACCTGAGAAGAAACTGGCCACTTCCATCTGGGTGCAGGTCCAAGGAAGGCCTCTGATTCTAACTACGTAACCTTCTTCGTTCGAAGACATCCTCACTGGCACACAAGAAGCACAAAAGTAACAAATAAATTCAACAAGCCTTACTAAGCATATTTTTCAAAAATATAAATATATGTATCATTAACAGTAGCGACTGATAGTCTTCTTGGCACCACAAGTCACATTCAAGTTCGTTGAAAACAATTTGGAATACTGATGTATAAACTGCACAATTTCTAATGATGGGCAACAGTAATCATTCTAAATCTCTACTAATTGTTTGACACATAGGTGTACAATTGTTGGTGGTTATGACGGAGGTTGGTTACCTTTCATTTGCATATAATCCCGCTTTGTAACAAGGTTGGCAGTTTCCAACAAACCCAAAATGTTCCTATGGAAACTTGAACAACAAGCAAACCAACCGCCTAAACTTTACAGTAGAGTTATATATCTGTGTATGGCTGACGTTGCGAAGAACGCCTCTCCAAGCGCATCAAGAGAAACGTCACTACAGTTGATGACTGTTCTCTGATAACTATACGACGACATTTGTTGTCAGCTCGCTAGGCTAGCGCTTATCTGATGAATGTGAGCTAGTGAAGAGTAGCAATTAGCTTCGGCTAACAGCGGTCAAATGTACAACGCGCGCAAGCACAATTCAAGCCCATCAATGCATTGTCATTTTATATCAAGAATTTGGCACTGATGACGAATGCAGCCCAAGTACCCCATTATATATTTAAAAAAGGCAAAATTGTCTCACAATATCGTTTTGTGGCACCGGTATCTTCTGTCTTGTACCAGCAAGCCTCAGGTGACACTTCCTGATATCCCTCTACCGCCATACTCTCGCGAGACCGGCATTTGACTACACTACTAGTTCACTATTCCGCTGTGTTCTCGCGTTACTTTGACACAACGAAAGGACTTAAATAAAAATAAAAACGATTTTTTTCCTTATATTTTAGATTAGGTTATTGCTTATTAGGCCTAAGATCCCGCGACATGACAGGCAGAACATGCTTTTTCACTTTAAGGCACGAGAAACAATAAACCTGTGTACCACCTGTTTCCTTCCAGTCATGCAGCAGAAAAGTAGTGATGTGCATTCCAGTTCATTTAAGTGAACTGAATCTTTAGAATCCGTTCAGTCAATTCAGTTCACTTAACTGGAATGCACATCACTAGTACAAAAGAGTGCAGACGGTCAAAGACTGTCAGGTTGAAATAGCCGACTGGTTACTGACAAGGGCTCTCGCTCGGTATGAACCTGGTTCGATACCAGGTGTGAGCATATACCTAAATGTGCTTTTAGAATTGGAACCATGGTTTGTATATGCAAACAAGTGCAAGTACTTATGTAAATACATAAGGTGGCGGAGCAAATCAATTGATCACGCCCACTACGAAGAGAGTTAGGGTTTCAAAGTGGGGTTAGGGTTAGGTTTTCAAAGTTAGTGATAGGGTTAGGGTTTCAAAGTGGGTTAAGGTTTAGGGTTTCAAAGTAGGCTTAGGGTTTAGGGTTAGGGTTCCAGGGTTTGGGTTAGGCTTAGCGTTTCAAAGTAGGGTTAGGGTTTCAGGGTTAGGGTTTCAAAGTTGGGTGAGGTTTAGAGTTTGGGTTAGGGTCTCAAAGTTAGGGTTAGGGTTTAGGGTTAGGGTTTCAAAGTAGCGTTTAAAAGTTGGGTTAGAGTTTGGGTTAAGGTTTCAAAGTTAGGGTTAGGGTTTCAAAGTTAGGGTTAGGGTTTAGGGTTAGGGTTTCAAAGTTAGGGTTTAGGGTTAGAGTTTGGGTTAGGGTTAGCGTTTCAAAGTAGGGTTACTGTTTCAAAGTAGGGTTAGAGTTTGGGTTAAGGTTTCAAAGTTAGGGTTAGGGTTTCAAAGTTAGGGTTAGGGTTTAGGGTTAGGGTTTCAAAGTAGGGTCAGGGTTAGAGTTTGGGTTAGGGTTAAAGTTAGGGTTAAGGTTTCAAAGTTAGGGGTTAGGGTTAGGGTTAGGGTTTCAAAGTTAGGGTTTAGGGTTAGAGTTTGGGTTAGGGTTAGCGTTTCAAAGTAGGGTTACTGTTTCAAAGTAGGGTTAGGGTCTCAGGGTTAGGGTCAGGGTTTCAAAGTAGGGTTAGGGTTTCACAGTAGGGTTAGGGTTTAGGGTTAGAGTTTGGGTAGGGTCTCAAAGTTAGGGTTAGGGTTTAGGGTTAGGGTTTCAAAGTAGGGTTAGGGTTAGAGTTTGGGTTAAGGTTTCAAAGTTAGGGTTAGGGTTTCAAAGTTAGGGTTAGGGTTAGGGTTTCAAAGTGGGGTCAGGATTAGAGTTTGGGTTAGAGTTTCAAAGTTAGGGGTTAGGGTTAGGGTTTCAAAGTTAGGGTTAGGGTTTAGGGTTAGAGTTTGGGTTAGCGTTTCAAAGTAGGGTTACTGTTTCAAAGTAGGGTTAGGGTTTCAAAGTTGTGTTAGGGTTTCAAAGTAGGGTTAGGGTTTAGGGTTAGAGTTTGGGTTAGCGTTTGGGTTAGGGTCTCAAAGTTAGGGTTAGGGTTTAGGGTTAGGGTTTCAAAGTTAGGGTTAAGGTTTCAAAGTTAGGGGTTAGGGTTAGGGTTTCAAAGTTAGGGTTAGGGTTTAGGGTTAGAGTTTGGGTTAGGGTTCGCGTTTCAAAGTAGGGTTACTGTTTCAAAGTAGGGTTAGGGTTTCAGGGTTAGGGTTTCAAAGTAGGGTTTAGGGTTAGAGTTTGGGTTAGCGTTTGGGTTAGGGTCTCAAAGTTAGGGTTAGGGTTTAGGGTTAGGGTTTCAAAGTAGGGTTTGGGTTTAGGGTTAGGGTTTCAAAGTAGGGTTAGAGTTTGGGTTAAGGTTTCAAAGTTAGGGTTTCAAAGTTAGGGTTAGGGTTAGGGTTTCAAAGTAGGGTCATGGTTAGAGTTTGGGTTAGGGTTTCAAAGTTAGGGTTAAGGTTTCAAAGTTAGGGGTTAGGGTTAGGTTTAAGGTTTCAAAGTTAGGGTTAGGGTTAGGGTTTCAAAGTAGGGTCATGGTTAGAGTTTGGGTTAGGGTTCCAAAGTTAGGGTTAAGGTTTCAAAGTTAGGGGTTAGGGTTAGGTTTAGGGTTTCAAAGTTAGGGTTAGGGTTTAGGGTTAGGGTTTCAGGGTTAGGGTTAGGGTTTCAAAGTTGGGTTACGGTTTCAAAGTAGGCTTAGGGTTCATAGGGTTAGCATTTGGGTTAGGGTCTCAAAGTTAGGGTTAGGGTTTAGGGTTAGGGTTTCAAAGTAGGGTTTGGGTTTAGAGTTAGGGTTTCAAAGTAGGGTTAGAGTTTGGGTTAAGGTTTCAAAGTTAGGGTTTCAAAGTTAGGGTTAGGGTTAGGGTTTCAAAGTAGGGTCATGGTTAGAGTTTGGGTTAGGGTTCCAAAGTTAGGGTTAAGGTTTCAAAGTTAGGGGTTAGGGTTAGGTTTAGGGTTTCAAAGTTAGGGTTAGGGTTTAGGGTTAGGGTTTCAGGGTTAGGGTTAGGGTTTCAAAGTTGGGTTACGGTTTCAAAGTAGGCTTAGGGTTCATAGGGTTAGCATTTGGGTTAGGGTCTCAAAGTTAGGGTTAGGGTTTAGGGTTAGGGTTTCAAAGTTAGGGTTAAGGTTTCAAAGTTAGGGGTTAGGGTTAGGGTTTCAAAGTTAGGGTTAAGGTTTCAAAGTTAGGGGTTAGGGTTAGGGTTTCAAAGTTAGGGTTAGGGTTTAGGGTTAGAGTTTGGGTTAGGGTTCGCGTTTCAAAGTAGGGTTACTGTTTCAAAGTAGGGTTAGGGTTTCAGGGTTAGGGTTTCAAAGTAGGGTTTAGGGTTAGAGTTTGGGTTAGCGTTTGGGTTAGGGTCTCAAAGTTAGGGTTAGGGTTTAGGGTTAGGGTTTCAAAGTAGGGTTTGGGTTTAGGGTTAGGGTTTCAAAGTAGGGTTAGAGTTTGGGTTAAGGTTTCAAAGTTAGGGTTTCAAAGTTAGGGTTAGGGTTTCAAAGTAGGGTCATGGTTAGAGTTTGGGTTAGGGTTTCAAAGTTAGGGTTAAGGTTTCAAAGTTAGGGGTTAGGGTTAGGTTTAAGGTTTCAAAGTTAGGGTTAGGGTTAGGGTTTCAAAGTAGGGTCATGGTTAGAGTTTGGGTTAGGGTTAAGGTTTCAAAGTTAGGGGTTAGGGTTAGGTTTAGGGTTTCAAAGTTAGGGTTAGGGTTTAGGGTTAGGGTTTCAGGGTTAGGGTTAGGGTTTCAAAGTTGGGTTACGGTTTCAAAGTAGGCTTAGGGTTCATAGGGTTAGCATTTGGGTTAGGGTCTCAAAGTTAGGGTTAGGGTTTAGGGTTAGGGTTTCAAAGTAGGGTTTGGGTTTAGGGTTAGGGTTTCAAAGTAGGGTTAGAGTTTGGGTTAAGGTTTCAAAGTTAGGGTTTCAAAGTTAGGGTTAGGGTTAGGGTTTCAAAGTAGGGTCATGGTTAGAGTTTGGGTTAGGGTTCCAAAGTTAGGGTTAAGGTTTCAAAGTTAGGGGTTAGGGTTAGGTTTAGGGTTTCAAAGTTAGGGTTAGGGTTTAGGGTTAGGGTTTCAGGGTTAGGGTTAGGGTTTCAAAGTTGGGTTACGGTTTCAAAGTAGGCTTAGGGTTCATAGGGTTAGCATTTGGGTTAGGGTCTCAAAGTTAGGGTTAGGGTTTAGGGTTAGGGTTTCAAAGTTAGGGTTAGGGTTTAGGGTTAGAGTTTGGGTTAGGGTTCGCGTTTCAAAGTAGGGTTACTGTTTCAAAGTAGGGTTAGGGTTTCAGGGTTAGGGTTTCAAAGTAGGGTTTAGGGTTAGAGTTTGGGTTAGCGTTTGGGTTAGGGTCTCAAAGTTAGGGTTAGGGTTTAGGGTTAGGGTTTCAAAGTAGGGTTTGGGTTTAGGGTTAGGGTTTCAAAGTAGGGTTAGAGTTTGGGTTAAGGTTTCAAAGTTAGGGTTTCAAAGTTAGGGTTAGGGTTAGGGTTTCAAAGTAGGGTCATGGTTAGAGTTTGGGTTAGGGTTCCAAAGTTAGGGTTAAGGTTTCAAAGTTAGGGGTTAGGGTTAGGTTTAGGGTTTCAAAGTTAGGGTTAGGGTTTAGGGTTAGGGTTTCAGGGTTAGGGTTAGGGTTTCAAAGTTGGGTTACGGTTTCAAAGTAGGCTTAGGGTTCATAGGGTTAGCATTTGGGTTAGGGTCTCAAAGTTAGGGTTAGGGTTTAGGGTTAGGGTTTCAAAGTTAGGGTTAGGGTTTAGGGTTAGAGTTTGGGTTAGGGTTCGCGTTTCAAAGTAGGGTTACTGTTTCAAAGTAGGGTTAGGGTTTCAGGGTTAGGGTTTCAAAGTAGGGTTTAGGGTTAGAGTTTGGGTTAGCGTTTGGGTTAGGGTCTCAAAGTTAGGGTTAGGGTTTAGGGTTAGGGTTTCAAAGTAGGGTTTGGGTTTAGGGTTAGGGTTTCAAAGTAGGGTTAGAGTTTGGGTTAAGGTTTCAAAGTTAGGGTTTCAAAGTTAGGGTTAGGGTTAGGGTTTCAAAGTAGGGTCATGGTTAGAGTTTGGGTTAGGGTTTCAAAGTTAGGGTTAAGGTTTCAAAGTTAGGGGTTAGGGTTAGGTTTAAGGTTTCAAAGTTAGGGTTAGGGTTAGGGTTTCAAAGTAGGGTCATGGTTAGAGTTTGGGTTAGGGTTCCAAAGTTAGGGTTAAGGTTTCAAAGTTAGGGGTTAGGGTTAGGTTTAGGGTTTCAAAGTTAGGGTTAGGGTTTAGGGTTAGGGTTTCAGGGTTAGGGTTAGGGTTTCAAAGTTGGGTTACGGTTTCAAAGTAGGCTTAGGGTTCATAGGGTTAGCATTTGGGTTAGGGTCTCAAAGTTAGGGTTAGGGTTTAGGGTTAGGGTTTCAAAGTAGGGTTTGGGTTTAGAGTTAGGGTTTCAAAGTAGGGTTAGAGTTTGGGTTAAGGTTTCAAAGTTAGGGTTTCAAAGTTAGGGTTAGGGTTAGGGTTTCAAAGTAGGGTCATGGTTAGAGTTTGGGTTAGGGTTCCAAAGTTAGGGTTAAGGTTTCAAAGTTAGGGGTTAGGGTTAGGTTTAGGGTTTCAAAGTTAGGGTTAGGGTTTAGGGTTAGGGTTTCAGGGTTAGGGTTAGGGTTTCAAAGTTGGGTTACGGTTTCAAAGTAGGCTTAGGGTTCATAGGGTTAGCATTTGGGTTAGGGTCTCAAAGTTAGGGTTAGGGTTTAGGGTTAGGGTTTCAAAGTTAGGGTTAAGGTTTCAAAGTTAGGGGTTAGGGTTAGGGTTTCAAAGTTAGGGTTAAGGTTTCAAAGTTAGGGGTTAGGGTTAGGGTTTCAAAGTTAGGGTTAGGGTTTAGGGTTAGAGTTTGGGTTAGGGTTCGCGTTTCAAAGTAGGGTTACTGTTTCAAAGTAGGGTTAGGGTTTCAGGGTTAGGGTTTCAAAGTAGGGTTTAGGGTTAGAGTTTGGGTTAGCGTTTGGGTTAGGGTCTCAAAGTTAGGGTTAGGGTTTAGGGTTAGGGTTTCAAAGTAGGGTTTGGGTTTAGGGTTAGGGTTTCAAAGTAGGGTTAGAGTTTGGGTTAAGGTTTCAAAGTTAGGGTTTCAAAGTTAGGGTTAGGGTTTCAAAGTAGGGTCATGGTTAGAGTTTGGGTTAGGGTTTCAAAGTTAGGGTTAAGGTTTCAAAGTTAGGGGTTAGGGTTAGGTTTAAGGTTTCAAAGTTAGGGTTAGGGTTAGGGTTTCAAAATAGGGTCATGGTTAGAGTTTGGGTTAGGGTTAAGGTTTCAAAGTTAGGGGTTAGGGTTAGGTTTAGGGTTTCAAAGTTAGGGTTAGGGTTTAGGGTTAGGGTTTCAGGGTTAGGGTTAGGGTTTCAAAGTTGGGTTACGGTTTCAAAGTAGGCTTAGGGTTCATAGGGTTAGCATTTGGGTTAGGGTCTCAAAGTTAGGGTTAGGGTTTAGGGTTAGGGTTTCAAAGTAGGGTTTGGGTTTAGGGTTAGGGTTTCAAAGTAGGGTTAGAGTTTGGGTTAAGGTTTCAAAGTTAGGGTTTCAAAGTTAGGGTTAGGGTTAGGGTTTCAAAGTAGGGTCATGGTTAGAGTTTGGGTTAGGGTTCCAAAGTTAGGGTTAAGGTTTCAAAGTTAGGGGTTAGGGTTAGGTTTAGGGTTTCAAAGTTAGGGTTAGGGTTTAGGGTTAGGGTTTCAGGGTTAGGGTTAGGGTTTCAAAGTTGGGTTACGGTTTCAAAGTAGGCTTAGGGTTCATAGGGTTAGCATTTGGGTTAGGGTCTCAAAGTTAGGGTTAGGGTTTAGGGTTAGGGTTTCAAAGTTAGGGTTAGGGTTTAGGGTTAGAGTTTGGGTTAGGGTTCGCGTTTCAAAGTAGGGTTACTGTTTCAAAGTAGGGTTAGGGTTTCAGGGTTAGGGTTTCAAAGTAGGGTTTAGGGTTAGAGTTTGGGTTAGCGTTTGGGTTAGGGTCTCAAAGTTAGGGTTAGGGTTTAGGGTTAGGGTTTCAAAGTAGGGTTTGGGTTTAGGGTTAGGGTTTCAAAGTAGGGTTAGAGTTTGGGTTAAGGTTTCAAAGTTAGGGTTTCAAAGTTAGGGTTAGGGTTAGGGTTTCAAAGTAGGGTCATGGTTAGAGTTTGGGTTAGGGTTTCAAAGTTAGGGTTAAGGTTTCAAAGTTAGGGGTTAGGGTTAGGTTTAAGGTTTCAAAGTTAGGGTTAGGGTTAGGGTTTCAAAGTAGGGTCATGGTTAGAGTTTGGGTTAGGGTTAAGGTTTCAAAGTTAGGGGTTAGGGTTAGGTTTAGGGTTTCAAAGTTAGGGTTAGGGTTTAGGGTTAGGGTTTCAGGGTTAGGGTTAGGGTTTCAAAGTTGGGTTACGGTTTCAAAGTAGGCTTAGGGTTCATAGGGTTAGCATTTGGGTTAGGGTCTCAAAGTTAGGGTTAGGGTTTAGGGTTAGGGTTTCAAAGTAGGGTTTGGGTTTAGGGTTAGGGTTTCAAAGTAGGGTTAGAGTTTGGGTTAAGGTTTCAAAGTTAGGGTTTCAAAGTTAGGGTTAGGGTTAGGGTTTCAAAGTAGGGTCATGGTTAGAGTTTGGGTTAGGGTTCCAAAGTTAGGGTTAAGGTTTCAAAGTTAGGGGTTAGGGTTAGGTTTAGGGTTTCAAAGTTAGGGTTAGGGTTTAGGGTTAGGGTTTCAGGGTTAGGGTTAGGGTTTCAAAGTTGGGTTACGGTTTCAAAGTAGGCTTAGGGTTCATAGGGTTAGCATTTGGGTTAGGGTCTCAAAGTTAGGGTTAGGGTTTCAAAGTTAGGGTTAGGGTTTCAAAGTTAGGGTTAGGGTTTAGGGTTAGAGTTTGGGTTAGGGTTAGCGTTTCAAAGTAGGGTTACTGTTTCAAAGTAGGGTTAGGGTTTCAGGGTTAGGGTTAGGGTTTCAAAGTTGGGTTAGGGTTTCAAAGTAGGCTTAGGGTTTATAGGGTTAGCGTTTGGGTTAGGGTCTCAAAGTTAGGGTTAGGGTTTAGGGTTTCAAAGTAGGGTTTGGGTTTAGGGTTAGGGTTTCAAAGTAGGGTTAGGGTTAGAGTTTGGGTTAAGGTTTCAAAGTTAGGGTTAGGGTTTCAAAGTTAGGGTTAGGGATTACGGTTATGGTTTCAAAGTCGGGTCAGGGTTAGAGTTTGGGTTAGGGTTTCAAAGTTAGGGTTAAGGTTTCAAAGTTAGGGTTTCAAATGTTAGGGTTTAGGGTTAGGGAATCTTTAGAATCACAGGCCACTTCATTAGGGAAAAATCATGGTCAAAGCTTAACTGTAAGTGAAAAGTGCCACACCCGCCCTCACCCCCACCTCCTGATTGGCTGGTTGATCTGTGACGTCATTCGGACACTCTATTAGGTACACCGCCATTTTCAGGTTCGTTCGCAAAGATTCACGAGTGAGTGACAGACAGCGTTGATGCTATGCCAGCCGACACACGTTATGCCAACATTGATGTTTTAATTTTCTATTTGTTGGATTGTAGTTGATGGTGTTATTATACCGAATGTGTTTGTGTTTGAATAAAAGGTTGAAAAAAACATCCGTTATGCCGACATTTGTTATTTTGGGGGACACTAACTCCTATAACAACGTAAAACACATATTGTCATATAAAGCAATTAACCAAATGTCTGACTTTTATGGTTTTATTGGCAAATATAAAAACAAGGAATAAAACACCAGACAAGTTTTAACATAAATGTTTATTTAAAAATAATAATAATGATATTAAAAGTAAATTTCAAACCAGCAATCTAATGTGAACTTGCAGTAGATATATTGGATAACAATATTTAGGCGTATATATGCATACACGTTAGTTAAAAACTACTATAAGTGTTATAAAATCAAGATTACCCAAAGAGAAGCATTATCTCCCCTTTGTTGCATAACGGCGCATCCCTTCATGCAATAAAGTTAGCCGTTAGCATGGAGAAGAGGGAGACGCAACACGTTCACTGTGATCCGTTGATGCATGGTGGGAAGGAAGGACCTGCGGGTGAAGGAAGGCAGTTCACCCATTAACTCGTTCGCGAACGGGAAAGTCAGGATTCGTTCCCTCACTGATCCGTTCTCGCGATGAACTGGAAATGCAAATCACTGACTCGTTCACTGCAATGTAATTCACTACGCGTTCGTGAACGGGAAGTCACGTCATTTTCTTCTTCGTTTTGTTTTACGGCGAGGTGGCACCAGCTTCAATGTGCATTACCGACACCTACTGGTTGAAGACATATGAACTGAAAAAAGAACCAATCACTTTAGGAAGTGATTCGTTCACTCGTTCAATGAAAAGCAATCGTTCTTTTGAACGAATCGTTCAGTCACGAGCCAATACTACAGAAAAGGGCATAGCTTCCCGCAAGTACATCAGCTTTGTTTTCAACTTAACAAGTCAAAATTCCACACTTGGTAAATTACGAGAAGACAGGGGCCATGAGAAAATTATTTAATATGTCCAATGTTCTTTGTGCATGTGACACCCCTGACTAGTGAGACCAAACAGCCCAGGTCAAAGTCCAAGTAAACATAAAAGGGTTGGATCGGTTTTGCACAATGGAGATTCCCATTTTTATAGTGGATGCCTTTACCAACTTGCCATTTAAAGGGAACCCAGCAGCTGTTTGTCTTTTAAACCATGTAAGTGGCGTTATGATAGAAAATTCCATTTTTGATCATATGATTGATTTTGGTTTTGTGCGACAGTCGTAGAATTTCAGTTCTTTTTTGCTGTTAGGAGCTGCGCGATGAATTGTACCAGAAGATAGCAGCAGAGATAAACTTATCAGAGACGGCCTTCATCACCGCTGTCAAGCCTTCTGTGGATTTCACAAAGGGTCAGATGCAAAAATTGTTTCATTGAACTCTAAAAACAAAACATGAATGAATGACTTCACAGGCACAGATTAGCATTTGGCAACAAAATAACTAAAATACATCATGAATCATGGCTCAAGATTTGGTTATGCATTTGCTGTCGTTTATTAATATTTAAATGTAAGTATGTCATTGTAATCTGTGCATGATATGACAAAAGACAACACATGTGTAAATTTAATTAATTGATGAATTAGCTCTGCTCATCAATCATACTGCACGTTAATTTTTTTTTAACGCGCCAGTATGATTCATTTTTAGTCTTCAATGATGTTTCTTTTTGGACAGGTTCGAGGTTCCATCTCCGTTGGTTCACACCGACCACAGAGGTCAATTTGTGCGGTCACGCCACTCTGGCTTCTGCTGCCGTGCTCTTCAAACACAAACGTAAGATACTTTTCCCCCCACTCATTGCCAACTTGAGCCTTCCTTCACATCAAGCACACACCATTAGTGACACTTGCGCAGTGGGCAGCTTTCCAGCACCCACAACAACATATCTGAATTAGCTGCTCTTTGCTGGTCATAAAAATCATCTAATAGCACTGATATTATTACATTGTCTTATTGTTGGGATATTTTTTGCACTTTCAGAAAATATGAATTCTACTGTGGTGTTTGAGACTAGAAGTGGTGATCTGTCTGTTGTACAGCAGGGAGAGGATTTAGTGATGGATTTTCCCCTCAACCCACCCACCAAGCAGGTACACCATTGGAAAAGATCATTGTAATCTCAGAAAATGGATAGATGGAAGTTTAATGGAATATATTATTTCTTTACTTTAGGTTCCTGATCAATTTACAGATCTTATCAAGGTGAGTAAAACAAACATCTGTCACTGTAGTTTTCTTTTAGGTGTGTTCATGTTGTGTGTGCTTCAGGCTTCAGTCGGAGACCACCCAGTCCAGGATGTTTATTTTAGCGGCAACACTAAAAAACTGCTGCTCCGGCTGGAGGACACCTGCGACAGGTTCCAATCTACACACACTCACGCGAACGCTGTCACTGCAATAAACCAAACTGAGCAACATCCATAAAAAATTTTCTGGTATTGCTTAAATACCAAAGTTAATATGGTTGGTGCATATTGGAGACACCAATATTTGCTTCCAGGTCAGTGCTCACCGGTCTTCAAGTCAAACCTGATGCCCTGTTAAGCAGCGACAAGAGCGGACGAGTCAAAGGCCTCATAGTCACCATGAAAGGTTTCTTTAATCTATTAACCTGACCTGTTGTGTTTTATACTTTTACTCGGTAAAAGATGCTAATCACAGTCTCAGATTGTACAAATAGCCTGTGGCTGAATTTAAAACGTTTGCTAGAGATTAGTGAGTTGTTGCATTAAACAATCAAATCCATATAAACTGTCTGCCAGTTTTGTTTTTAATAGTCACCAGAGGATTGCAAACTCTTTGAAAGCATTAAGTATGGTCATCTTCTCTATTGTAAAATCCACGTTTGCTTGATTTAAGGGTCTCCAGATTGCCAGCCAAGATATGACTTCTACTCCAGATATTTTTCCCCTTGGAATGGAATTCCGGAGGATCCCGTCTGCGGTTAGGATTCTTATTACTACAATGTACACTTGTCATAATTGCTGCCAGACTTCATCTTTGACTTTTTACAGTGTATTCAAAGATGTCTAGTGTTCTATAAAATGACATCTACTTTTGCACTTGCAGGTTCTGCACACACCGTACTGGCAAGTTACTGGTCCGAAGAACTGGGAAAGAAGAAAATGCTTGGTAATTAATTGAACAAAAGTTATTTCACATATATGGTCGTCACCTCACCGTGTTGACGTTAACTTCTTTCTTCATCCTGGTGTGTGTAGCGTTCCAGTGTTCTGGACGAGGTGGAGAGCTGCAGCTCGAGGTGAGAGAAGATGGAAGACTCAACATTGCAGGGAAGAGCGTCACTGTGCTGCAGGGAACAATTACACTGTAGACACCTGCAGAGACCTGAGGTCATATTTGATCAAGAATTTTATTATTCAAATAGGTGACAAAAAAAGACAAAAGCACAGATAAAATTACAGACCCAATTATACAACAATGGGCAGAGAGTTACAAAAAAAATATCATCACATTAGATGTTTGACTTAATCTAATTAAACCTTCAAGTTGAACCCAAAGCATGTCAGTTCTTATTGCCCTTCCTCTTTAGCATCTAGTCTCTTCATATTTCAAATGTACCATTTAAATGACCAAAATTAAATTATACAGTTACAGTACAATACTAATGTTTTACAGAATAACTGTGTTTCACTCAAATGTATTCAAGTATGAAATAGTGTCAGGTTAACGGGGGTAATCACATTGTAACGATAAAAAAATAATAATTACATTACCCAGTTAAATTAGTTGACTAAAAACCCCACAATGATTCACGATTGTGAGCACAAATATATACTATGTACAATATCTTTTTTTTTTTATTATTGAAGATGCAAGGTACTGTAAAGACATCTGTTACTGCACTGTGACCGGCGAGGCGGCATTCGATTGCTGCTGACGTCGAGGTGATCACAGAAGCATCATGGGAAAGGCTTTGTGTGCCGACGGAGGGAGATGGATTATGTGACGTTTGTTAAGGAGGGTCAAGACAGCAGAAAAAATGGACATCTTTGAAATTACAAGTGCATGGATGGAGGTTTTGCATTTTGATTAGATCAAACTTGCTAGATTCACGATGAATCTACAATGAACAGATCATGGTTATAATCAACTAATAGCTTATGAATTTATGGGTCTGTCTCATACACAGATTTGAATGAATGAGAAATAGAATTAATTTCAAGTACTCTTATACCGTAAACCCAAAACCGGATAATTATAGTCTCGAAAGAAACAAAGAACCAAGATTACAGTAAAGAAAAAAAAAAGCCAATATAGTCTGGTGTTTCTTACTGCTATTGTTTATGCACATACGAAATAGAATAAATATGCGTAATAAATGTTGGTGCTTTTGGGATGGCAGTAGCTCATTTATAAGGACTGAAGTGATCAATTCTGGAGGACCCATGATGAGATTTTCAGTACTATTCCAAAAACCATTATGAACAATAATAAAACTATGACAAATGCTTTGCTCATGAACGCAAACGCTAACTGTGGCGGGGTGGCAAACAACCAACTAAAAAGCAAACAAACTGTTCTCAGGGAGAGGACAAAGGATATCATGTTCTCCTGCTCCAGATGACGAAGTAGTTTCTCAACGGGGTTGTATCGTCTGAGCGTGGACGCAGAGCCCACCATGAGCAGCTTGTGTTTGGCCCTGGTGATGGCAACGTTCAGGCGGCGCCAGTCCTTCAACAGCTCTCCCAGCTGGGAAGCAAGAAAAACGGGTCAGCTCGAAGGTCACCTCTGCCCAAGAGAGGCGTCCCAATGGAAACATACGTTTTCTTCTTCAGTGGTACTCCTGACGAATGAGAGCACGATGACACTCTTGTCCCGCCCTTGATATTTGTCGACCGTGTTCACCTCCACGCCGCTAAACGCAGATGACTTCAGCAGAGTTGAGACAGTCTTCAGTTGTTGTCTGTAGGGGGCGATGACGCCTATGTCACTGGCCTTACAACCGGCCTGAGAGAGAGAAATGCAACCCAGGTTTGGTCGAGAGAATAATTAATTGAGCTGCTTTATCGTCATGTGACCTGCATGCTTACCTTTATCAATAGTGACAAAAGGAGGTGAATGATGGCCGCCTCAGTGCGATTGCTTATACCTCCTTGTACCACCGACTCCAAAGCTGGCACCTTTCGAGAAAGAGGCGATCTTTGAACTGGGTAACGTTACAACAGGACGCGAGGCGTATTCCCGACATACCACCGAGCAATCCAGGAAGCAAACAGGTTTGCTAGGTAACAACATGACCCGTATCCACTCCAGATCCTGCTGGAGGCGCACGTCAGGGAGAAAGCCGAGCTCGGACAGGACAGACGTCAGCGAGGGCAGCGAGAGGAGAGCCGACGCCGTCCTCTCCGAGCCGCACTCCAAGCGGCCGTCATACATCAAACAGTTACTCAGGGACATGATCTGCCTGGAAGCAGGAAATACAGCCGCTTGGATGATTCATCGATAGAACATGAATCTTTGGTGACAGTCACAGTTCATTTCCGTTTTTACAATGGCTGTGAAGACAACAGATATAAGTGACGCTGCAGGCAAGAGGTAAGGTGTACCTGTTCATGCGGTACTGGACATTGAGGTGGACCACAGCTTCATTATGGCACTCGAGTCGTTTGAACAGACTCTCATCCATCCCTCGCGACCTGGTAAAAAAACAAAAACGGCTATTTCTGAGCTTAAGAAGTAGTTTCCAATGATTCTCCGAGTTTCCCTTTTTGAATTGAAAGAATGTAGGTGGTGGTCCTTTTAAAAACAGTACCTTGCTTCCTGATGACCCACAATTGGGGGCAGTTGCTGGTGGTCGCCAACCAGGACAAACCTGTTGGCGTAGAACAGCGGGCCCAAGCAGATGGGCTGGCTGATCTGCGACGCTTCATCCACAATGCAGAAGTCAAAGCGCCGTCTTGTGAAAATGGGATGTTTGATGCTCATGCAAGTTGTTCCCACTACCAGCTAAGGGGGGAAAAAATCTCATCAGCTTAAAGCTCAGCAATACTGGCGAGAGAAAATCAAAGTGGCTCACCTCTTTGTTATAAAGCTGCTCCAGTTCTGACAGTGTGTGGACTCCTTTCTTCCTGACGCTTTCCTCCGTGTATGGAAGGATGTCAGGGTGAACCTAGGGAGAGGAAACATCTGTTATGACATTTTGATCAATGTACAGTACGACAGTAAAGCCAACCTTCTGCCCGTGGCCAAGACGCAGGAAGCCAATTTGGAAGCGCTTCAGCTTCAACAGGATGTTGTCGACAGCAGAGTGGGTGTAGCTGGTTAGCAACACGCTAAAGCCGCACGCGTGCAAGATGCGAACCTGCAAGGAAAAGAAGTCATGTGATTGTGATGCTCGCGGTAAGGTATTATTTTTCATGTTTTTAAGAGGGTTCATAAAGATACCAGGGTGCAGATGGTGGTGGTTTTGCCTGTGCCGGGCATGCCGACAATCAGTGTGTAGTCTTTAGACAACAGCACCTTTTTCATGGCCTGTTTCTGGGGCTTGTTGAGACCTGGCAATGTTAAATCACATACAGTACATTTAAAAATAAAAAATCTGTTTATACGTCATTTTAGAATATATTCATCCATAGAGAACACAGGAAAGAAAACCTTTGAGGATGTTTGCCACCGTGTCTTTGGCTTCTCTGGGTAGGACATCACTAAGATTGGAAATAAACTCCGGAGAACGATGATCCACAACCAACTCCCTCAGACGATTACTGCGCAAACAAAAAAACGTTTTAGGAGACAAGTCAGGTGAAAGAAAATGTACTGCAAAATACACAAATCTACCTGTCTTGACTGCTTTCCATCAGCCTGGAGAGATTGGTGAGATGAGTGCTGAGACCCATCACTCCTTCGTCAGCATCCAATCGAAAGGTTTCCTCGATGAGCTTTGACAGATCCCTGCGACAGACAATCGACTCTTATTTGACTGGAGGCCATACTGGAACAATATGTACTCAAAGATATAGCTAGACACACAGATATGTCCTCACCTGTCCAAGGTACAACTGATGGAAGTCCTGCTTACATCACAGAGGTAGCCTGTTGCCAGGGCGATGAAACGACCTCGCTGGTCGCTAAGGACGACGCGATCCCCGCTGGCCAGGCCGCAACCGCTTGAATCGTGCGTCTCGTTCCCCCGCTGGAAATGATGAAGGAAAACACCCGATGGCTGCACACTTGCAGAGCCGATCAGATGAAGGTTCCCGATGCAACTTCCTTTCTTTTCGCTGGGGGAAGGTAATTAGGAGTTTAATCCAATATGCCAGTCCACTGTCATCCATCCATATATCCATCATGAGTGGAAAGGAAAGTACAGAGAAAACCTTGGGGACTTCTGCTCTTTTTGTGTTCCCTTGTTTTTTAACATCGTGACAACAGAGAAGCCTTGTTACCTTTCCTCGGGCGTCTGAAGCCACACACGCTTTCGGCCATTCCTGGCCTCCATGCTGGCGGCCTCGAGGCTGCACAGCAGCAGCCAGTGGGCGAAATAATCCAAGTGCGTGCCAGTCAGGTGACCTATCTCCAGCTGCATCATGTCATCACTGAGATCTGTGGATGTGCCTTCCAACACCCTGGTGAACAAACGACAATGAAGTCATCCAAGATAGATGGAGAAGAACTTTGTAACTTTGCGAGTATGTATGTACTGGTGTACCTTTCATACAGAGCACAGTTTCTTCTTTGAGGGCAATAATGGCAGGTCTTTTTGTCCGTCACCATGTCAGGAAGTCGGGCCAGGTGACTTCCTTCCACGCCCTTCTGCACGCAGTTGTGGACGTAATGGACCATGGTGTTCCTCAGCTTCAGCAATTCTATAGTGAACAAAAACGATGATGCTTTTTCCAGCCTCGCCTACCTCAAGGACTTTTAGTAGGATCAGATATTTTGTAATTTTCAAGCCTCGTATTGGGGCAGCCACGGTCAAGCGGTTATGACTGCTTGCCGCCTGCCCTGCCGTTATCTCGATTCAAATCATTGACTGGAAGAAAATTGCGAGCATGAAATGTCAGCTTAGTTGAGTGTTGACAAAGCTCAAGAGGAAGTGGCAATTTGCCGTTGACCTCCAACATCCCTTGGGCCCAAGGCTATGGTGTAATTGAGCAAAACATACCTTGCCTGAACATTGTCTGCTTGTGATGGATTCTTTTTAAAAATGTAATACATTTGGGGACCAGATTTGCTTTACTAACAGTATATAAAATGGAATGTGTTCAACAGACAATCTTAATTTTTGGGGTGAAATAGTGGGTCACGTCACATACAGTACCTCTGCGGTCCATGTGGCTGGCCACAACAGGATGCAGTTTTCCAGTCTTCAGGTAAAGCAGGAAACCGGCTGCGGGATTGTATCTCTCCAACGTCATTAGCGTGTACAGAATCACCTTGGCACAGACAAGACTCCACATGAACCTTTTGAAATCACTACTGTATCAAACACCAAATGGAGGAGGGCAGTACTCTACTTGGCAACCTGCTAATGTTTCAATACCAAACAATTTCTACCAACCTGACTGCGATGTTCTATCGAGTTCGACTCCCTTCCAGTTTTCAGCTCCAAGGGGATAGTCATCACTTCAGAAGATTTTTGGCTAACGTTTGGGGTCCTATGGATTCGAACCCGTGCCGTCAAATCAATCTTGCCTTTGAGGCCGAATCGCGGCGACCACACGTTCTCTTCGATGTCGGCCAACTCTGCAATCGTAGCGGTGGCAGAGTCATGTGTTCTTCCTGCTACCACCCCGCTATTTCTTGGGCTGAAGTCACAACAACAAAAAATTAGACAAATTTAAAAGGGAAACCAAGCATTTTAAAATAAAGGAAATGTTTTTATTATTGCATAGTCACATTTTGAGGCTGATGACTTTTGATGTTGGCGAGTTGAGGTATTCCTTTGCCCAGAGCTCCAATGAGGGCAGGTAATCATGCAGCTCCTGCTTCATCTCATTCTGGGTTACACCCAAACTGTACCTACACACATCAGAGTGAGACTTTTCTATTTTACTATTTCATGTAATACTTTTGTAGGCTGGGGAAAAAAAAACTTACATGTCCCCAAGGTACTGGGGACTGTGCAGAGCCTCCTCAGCCATGGTCGACAAAGTGCCCAGAGAGAAATCTTTCGCTGTGGCTGCTCTCTGGAACACTTCGTGGACGATGGTGCCGTTCAGCATCTGCTTGGAGCCACCGTCAAAACTCTACTTGCCCCAATAAAGCAGCAGAGGACAAGATACAGTGGAGAGCAAAGAGCGTGAGATCAGATTAAAACATCAAAATCGTGGGGTGCCAACCTAATTTGGCCTGTCAAATAATTTTATGTAATCAACCAAAGCTTGAAATCAATACAATTCTTGTCTTCTTTCTAAATAATGTTAATTAGGAATAATAATAACAACAATAATATGAGTTCCAAAGTAAAATAAAATTTGACCTTAAACATCTCCCCAAGCACTGCCCGCCTCATACAGCGAATGGAGTTGGAGATGCTGGTGCCTGAAACGAGATAGTCTGGCAGTAAAACCAGCAGTCCGTGTTCTTGGTCCACCACCCAGGATCCAGCGTCAGCTTTGCCCTCCAGGTGGACCACGTCGCCGCAACCAACAGGCGTCATCTCCCTGGGAAAAAAATAGGAAGGAAATGGAATTGTCAAAATCATTTTGGAAAGCTCAATGTGCAAGCGTGGTGGAGGACGCCCTACCACCCGTCTTTCAGCAGACACGTCTCAGTGGGTTGCAAAGATCTGGAGTGTGTGATGGTCAGGATTTTTTCATCAGGCCTCTCCTCCACATTTAAAACCCAGTAGCGGTTGTTTAGACCTCCACAGAGGATCAAGTGATCTGGTAACTTCCTGCAGAGATAAACAAAATCACTAACTGGATACGATGATAAAACGTGACAAATATAACCAAAGTTGGATACGGAAAGAAAAACTGGTGAAAATTGCACAGGGCGCTATTTTTACGAAGAACAGACTGTGGTGTCAATGCAGCATTACCAGGCTTTCTCCCTGGGGACAGGACATTCACTTGGCTCCATCTGCTGCGTGAACCAGCTTTCTTCCAGATCCTCCTCCATGGGAAATGCTGACGTGGTCCCATTTTCACCTTATTTATCAGAAAACAAAGAGTGTTATTGCATGTAAAACAAAACCATCAACAATTATTGAAGGTGCAGGGCTCACCTTCTGCTGGCTTCTCGTTGGATGATTTCAGTTTGTGATCGGGCACATCTGAAGACTCCAAAGCTGTTTTTGGCTCTTTCTCCACTGTGTCAGCCTCTTCTTTCTCTATATGCGTCTGTGCTGCAAGTGTGTCAATTTGTACATCAGGAGTATGCACATGGATCACTACGCTTTTGCTTTCTGTCTTCTTCTGCTCAATTATGGCAGTAAAAACAGTCTCATTCCCATGTGTGTTTTCTTTCTTGGGGCTGTGTTCCAATGCGTTAGCAGTTCTTGGCCTTTTTGTTTCAGGGAGATCTTCAGGACTGAAGAACCTTTTGAATGAGCCACAGTTAATGCTTTCACTGTCTGACATTACACTCAGCCCTTTGGAGCGAGGACTTTGACAGACAGGGGACAAGTGGACAGGATTCCACAAAGTAGATGATTCTGTCTTTGGCTCAAGGCTCAGCACTTTAACGTCAGCAATCATCTGACTACTCGGGGTCTCGGGAACCTGGTCTGGAGAGGACGGGAGAAAGTTCTCAATATCCCCAAGGACGCTTCTCTTTAAGGGAGAGTACACTTCATTGGAGACGACACCTCCATTTTGCACCTGCACATCCGTCTTGCAAAGCACAGAGCTCGTTCCTGGTGACTTAGGATGTAAATCCTGAAAGCATGGTTAAAGACACAACCAATAATCAAACATAATGGTCCGACAATATTTACTGTTCATGTACAACAAAGGCTTACTGGTGTTTCACAAAGCTTTTGACACAAGTAACCAGATGAACCGTGAGAGATATCACTCACATCCAGCTAAATAAACATGTCAACAGGAAGTGGATGAATGCATAAAAAAGCATTTCATCGTTCCTTCAACAAGTAAATATTCTGTTAAACTGAATGAGTATTGCTTGAACTTGTAAACTTTACAGAACACCTAAACCACAGGTGTCAAACTCAAGGCCCGGGGGCCAGATACGGCCCGCTACATCATTTTATGTGGCCCGCAAAGACAAATTGTGCATCAAATTCGTGTCATTACTAGAATTGCAAATTGTCTTCACTTTTAATATCTTTTTTTTTTTTATTCGACCAGTTTTAACTCGTCTGATTTGAAAACGAGTAATTTGTCAGTTTAGGTCCTAAACTAATAATAAAAATTAATTTGTGTTGATGTTTCAGTATAAACACAGCATTATGCACCTTATTTCCAGAGGTAAAGAAAGTAGAGATGGCTCTCTGTCCTGGTGACACCTGAGAGAGAATGAAATAGAATTTTGTTATGGATAGAAGTTTTCTATCACTAAGGAATGAGCATAGTAGCACCTATTTAGCACACGTCGCCTTTCTTTACAAAATCACTAATACACCAAGGCGATTACAAGTGTGAGGTTAATATTGATAGCAGCAACGTCAAACTCACCTTGGGAAGTTTCAGCTTGGTTCTGTTCATGTTGGTCAAAGTAATCAAATACAGGTTGTGTAAGGGATCATCACAAACGGCTATTTCCTTGCTAAGTTAGGCACCATCGCTAACGTCCAGTCGGCGTCGGTTAACTTAGTGCTTTTACCGACGACGCAATTCAAGAAAACTGAATTTTGTTGACGAGATTGAGTTTTGTTTTACATCGATATTTGTCATACTGCAGTTTGCTTTGGCGCGCCGTGTTAAATGAGTTTCGCGCAATGGAAATGACGTCACATCGACTTCCGGTAACATTTTAAAAATAATGCTCAAGAATAAATTAAATGGATAAGTAAATAATGCACAAACAAAAGACACGGGGTAGTGGTAGCAATATTAATAAAAAAATAATATAGAGAAATATATATTAAGCAATGTTTATCTTATAAATGTTACTGCCTGTCTGAGGAAGGCACCTTATATTCTCACGGATTGTCTCAACTCATTCAAACTTCTAAATATTTACAAAATTCAGGACTTTATTTTACACATTTAAAAGATTAATATTTTTCCGCTTTTTCCACACAACCCCCTGCCCCCACTGAATAAAATGTAACATTCAATTTGAAAAAAAGCTCCTTATCTTCCAAGTTCATTCAGAAACTAAAACCCCACTATATTTTATTTGCATTTCACCATTCCAACTTGTCCCATCTCATGTAGCCCGCTGTAAAAAAAAAAAAGCTTGACATCTCTGCACCAGATGGTGCATAATCACGACAAGCATTAACCTTTAATGCCACAAATCAACAAGGCTTCATTTTACAAGTATTATGTCACTCTTTATAGGGCAAAGAACTATATTTGGAAAGTTAATATGAACACTTAAGCATCCTAAGACAGTACAAGCAAAACATAACACCAGTTTGCCCATTTGAGAGATAATCGTGTTAATGAACTCAAACAAATTAACATAAATTTAGTTAAGCTCATTGAGATATTTTATTTATATATTTGTTTATTTTATTTTATATTTTGTGGTTTGTCAGGGCTGCCACCTGTTAAATTAGCTGCAAGGAATGATTGCTCCTACATGTGCTCATGATGGACGTAAAGCATCACTAAGCGTCACTGTGGTAAAGGTCAAACACAATTTCTATATGTCCCATGTTGCTGGTTGACCTTTTGCTCAGATTTATTTTCTCGAAATAACGTAAAGAATCAGGCCCAGAGCCAAGATGTCTCCATCGTTAACCTTAATTAACCTTACAAGTTATGTTGTAAGTTTAAACAAAAAGGCAAATGAGTTAGCTAGTGGTGTTATTAAGCTGTACTGTAAAAAGGAAGAAAAAAAATGGAGAAACGAGAGAGCCAGCCATCAGGGGGACATATGGCAAGTTAGCCTTTAGTGTAAATTTACCTGTTAGATCTTTTGAACATACATATATAGTAGGTGATTTGAGCTATTCCGTGTGTGTGTGTGTGTGTGTGTGTGTGTGTGTGTGCACGTGTGTGTCTGCCAGCAGTGAGATACAAAGTCAAGAAGAGCAGGTCTTATGATTAACTACCTCATTATTTTTGACACACAGTATAGTGAAAAAAATCCTCATTATAAACCGAACATGACACAAGGTCTTCTAAATTGATTTCCTTTTGATGCCAAAACAACTCCATCAGAATGATGTTTAATATAAGAATTAATATTGTAATTCCAGAGTACAAGTAGATAATTTGGCTTTTTTTTTTAATTGCTGTCAACGTGAGAAGATTAAGCATATAGTCACAGTCAATCAAGTCCTTGAAATTGCAGTTGGTTTAAAAGTGTTCAATTTGTACTTAACTCCAGGAAAGCAGCTTCAACACACAGCGCACATGTGTTTTCTGTAGGCTGCGTGAAGCAGCAGAAGCGGCGTGTGATGATGTATTGTATGCCTCCAGGAAGAGGCAAAGAATGGAGGAGTTAATTGTTTTCCAACGCCGACACACTCAGCTTGTCTGAGGGCTTGTGACACACACACATACATGGTCAAGAGGCTATGATTAGTGGCACCCCGATCCTTTCCTGGGAAACTATTAATCTATGGTGTGGGTTGACTTGTACTGTAAGTGAAATTGAACTCCATGACTCCAGGAGCTTCCAGCCTACAATGTTCTCTGGTAAAAGGCCGTTTTTTTAAAGGGTACGGAAAACTTCACCAGTCAGTGTTCATGTAGTCTGGCTACATGAAAGGCTATATTTAGGTTGTTTGCGAAAATTGCACAACTCTAATAAGTCATGTCTGTGTACTTATGAATACGTCAGCCATTGTTGGGTAGTAACAATTTCCTACTACCTTATGATAATGTTTTGGTCACACAAAACAACTGTCCACAACTCTACATAATATCTCATAAATAAAAACACTTCCACTCAGATAAAGATTGTGAGTATTTTGGCCTCTGCTTGAAATTTTGATACAGCCCCTCTAATGACTACCGGGAGCAAAAGTGACTTCATCACATCGATCTGTGCAATCTAATTAGTTCAGATGAATCAAAAACTCAACCTTTACAAAGATGAGGATGCTTGAAACACTGTTAATAATTACCGTGTGTTTACTTACAGCCTTTTCGGCAATGTTTGTCTGCTTGTAATGTGGTAGTTGGAGGAAATCGGTGAAATGTGCCTGAACATGGTCCAGAACAGCCCTGAGGGATGTGTTGGAAAGGTCATCTATCATTGTCACTCTGAAAGAGAACAGAGCACAAGTATAGATTTTTGTCCAAACTGTAAATGATTCATATTTAGAATCTATTTGCATTCTAAAAACGGAGATACTTGCGGTAATGTTGCGGAAAACCAAGGGCTTAAAGTGCTGACAAGTTGAGGATGTTTTCTCACTTCTGCTACGATACATTTCCGCTTGACCAATCACACACAGAAAAATGTTAGTTCTAAATGTTTTTCTGGAGACATTTGCACGCCAATCTGAAAGTAATTACACTGGAAAAGAGTGAGAGTCAGCACTTTTTAGAGGAGTTGACTTCTCACCAGTGCAGGTCTCAAGTTTCCTTGCAACATAGTGACAAACTGAAGCAATTCTGCAAAATCACTGTCATTGCTCCAAAGCCTCAAAAAGTCACATGGCATTCCACCTGCAACCTGACCCAGGTCTCTACAAAAGACACAAATCATTTATGTAAAACCAATTCTGGATGTTGGATTTCTGTATGCCTGAAAACCAAGCTACACCAACATGGTGTCGCCGACAGGTACCAAAATGTCCCTAAGGATCATATGAGTCTAGGCCTCTTCTAAAAATAGCTCACCGGTTTTGGGGCATTGTGATTTCCTCAGAACGTCATACAAGTGATCTTTTACCATTGTAAACTGATTTATAAAGCGTTGCATATTAACTTTCAACAAGTTGTTGCATAACTTTCTTGATGTAACATATTTGACTTACCTCAGCATCTTGCTGGTGATGTTTGTAGAATCATGCATCCATTTAAATACAAGCTGAGCCTGTACAGATTGGAAAGCAATGTAAAAAAAACTGATTTACTAAAAGGAACTCTAGTTCCTATTGTGGTAGTTAGAAGTGGGCAAAGTATGGCCTGTTCTTTAATCTGGCCCACACAGCGTCTGCATTATTAAGAATCTGTAAACAGATTTGTCTTTTTTTATTTTATTAAGTTGGAAAATTAGAATGTATTTATTGTTTCTTTATATTACCAGCTCAGTGGCCTGAGAGGAGAGTGTCCGCCCTGAGATTGGGAGGTTGTGGGTTCAAACCCCAGCCGAGTCATACCAGTGACTATAACAATGGTACCCATTTCTTCCCTGCTTGGCACTCAGTGTAAGGGGTTGAAATGGGGCCCCCCCCCTGCTGCTCACGATCATTTACCAGCTCAGTGGCCTAGTAGTAGAGTGTCCGCCCTGAGACTGGAAGGTTGTGGGTTCAAACCCCGGCCGGGTCATACCAAAGACTCTAAAAATGGGACCCATTGCCTCCCTGCTTGGCACTCAGCATTAAGGGTTGGAATTGGGGGGTTAGATCACCAAATGATTCCCGAGCGCGGCACCGCTGCTGCTCACTGCTCCCCTCTCCCCCAGGGGATGGATCAAAATCACATGGGGATGGGTTAAATGCAGAGGACAAATTTCACCACACCCAGATGTGTGTGTGACGATGATCATTGGGACTTTAACTTTAACTTTAAATATATTTAATTTGGTAGGTGTTTGAGGTACCTGTGCTGGAATTGAGTACACAGTGTATTTTTCTGTGTCCTTTCACTGGCACTTCCTACCCAGGATCTTGAGATGTGAGATATTTCACTTATATCCTTGGACTTATTTCACAGAAGTTAATGGACACAAATAGTTTTGATTTAAAAAAGGTGTTGTCTTGTTCCAGCCTAAAACCACCAGCTTGGAAAATTGTCCAATTATCTAAAAACAGGTATTTTTTTCCGTTATTATCATTATCCCTATTAAGCTTCAGTTATTATAATTATCTTAATCGAGCTTCACCTCGTCGTCTCTCGTCCGCCAGAATTCATGTCAAAACTTGAGTTTGATTCTTTTGGCTGCAGTGTTGCACAACTCCACTGCAACATGAGTGCTTTTAATATTTTTGCTTAGCGTTGTAAAACACATGACGGCGTCAAAAACACCTCAGTTCATTGTAAATGAGAAAAAAACTAAGATATGTGCTGTCTGAGGGGCATCAAGATGGAAATTTCTTTTCATCCTTTCCAAGGTGCAAAATTTGGGCCAATACAAAGTCAAGTATCTAACCTCAATGGACTTTTTTGCAGCCCAGCAGCTCAGATGGAGCCAAGCTGCTTTTCCAGGTCTGCATCTGCAGCCATAATTATACAATTCCTGCAGACTCTGAAGGGTTAAGTGGGATCTAATTCTACTATTGTGAATGTGATGTTTACAGTAAGTGTATTTCGGATTGCAAATGCTGTGAATGTTCAAAAATGAAAACTTTCCATGGGAATTTTGTGTGATAACGGTGAATAAACTGGACTGGGCAAAACCTTTTATGATAATACTATTTCAAATATGCTTAAAATAAATCACGCTCACTTTAAATACAAATTCATTCACACAATACACTCTATCACATTTACATCTGTTGCGTGTGCCTTAGCCACCTGGAGGCAGTAGAATACAGACTTGTGCCTCACCTTCTCAGTAAGATGCGGGGGAAAAAAAAATTCTTGCAGAGGATAAATAATGTATGCATGTGTATTGTGCAGAGATGCTATTCCTTAACCCATCTATGGTTAAGGAATAGGTTTAGCATAATGCTAAGCAGACATAAGGCAAAGCTACATGGTTGTCTTAAATAACTAATATTTAAGTGTCTTTTTTTAATTTGCATTCAGAGGTTCCAGCATGCGAGCACAAACCCAGCCAAGCCAATAAAAGGAGTCCCAATCACAGGTTTGATCAGATTTGAATTACCAAGTTCGTCACACTTTAATTAAAATGATCTGAAATTTATGTCGAATGAAAAAAGTTGACGGAGGAGAAAAGAGACTTCTCAGAGGGCATACATGTGCTCATACATATTTTATCGACATCAGAGATTGTTGCGAAAATGTGCGTTAAAAAAATGGATGTAATATTAGAACCTGACTGCTCTCCCCTGAGGACAAAATCAGCCGCCAAATGGAATCAGATTAATTTTACCCGGCTCAATATGCAAAGAAAGACTTTGTAAAAGCTTCAGCTTCTAATTGTTCGTCTGTTTCATTTCCATGTATACTCTGCTCAATGTCAAATGTCTTGCTTCACGTTTTTTTCTTTTCATACTGGATACTTATTACAAAGATCCTAAATCAGATCATTAATATTTGATGTCCGTTCCAATTAACTTACAGGGACTTAATTTACAGGGTCTTTAATAGCAGACAGTTGTGCTCAGACAGTCTGCACTACGGATATTTTGAGAATATAGAGCAAACAGTAAAACAACTGCTAAATAGTAGTGGCACCATGTTGTGTATTTGTGTGTTTCCAAACAGTACGTGGAAACCCATTGATGCATTTCAACTTCAGTCCTGTGCTAAAGTCTTTTCTTTACAACTTACTCCACAATTGATAACGGCTATACTTATTTTTGACTGCTATGAAAAAAATCATGAAACTCGTTTAGACCAGCATATACTGCCCTCAAGCATTTCTCAAGGCTATTTGTAACTGAGTTTTTCAAGAGCCAGCAAAGCTACTTGCCCTTAATCCAAGTGTTTTTTGATCATAGCTTTTAGTTTTTCTGGTTCAGTATTTTATTTTTCTGTACCATGATATTAGCTGCACTGCACTCTCAGTAATAGGAGCTCTGTTTTACAGTCACTGCACTCGAGAGGGTGCAACTGAAAATGGGATTTCATTTATGAGCAGCTGTGTGGTAACAACTCAGGGATAAAATTTTAAACGGACCCCACATACAGGACAATATCCATGCAATACGTGACCCCGCACATGATCATCTTTTCATATTATCTCCCTGGATAAACATACATTGAACAAAACAGTTTGAAAGTTGGATGCATTTGCATCAGTTTCATAAAAACAGAAATTATTTATGCACCGTGAGAGCAACAAAGCCAGCAAATGTTCTCCTGTGCGGTGCTTTCCTGGGGACATTAGGGCACGACAGTCTTGGCTGTACATTCACATTTTGTTTTCATGATGACATTTAGAATGTCAAAAACATTGAAAATGTACTTTCTGATTACTGGATCTGGGGTGCTTAGTAGCTATGTGAAAATCTGTCTGTGAGAAAGACGCCATTGTTGTTTTTGAGCTGTCACAATGTATGGCCAATTGAGTTATAAATAAACAAACAAACAAATAAATAAGTAAATAAATAAACAAACACATAAATAAATAAATAGTATTATTTAAAATGAATGTATTTTCATACAATTTTGTCCGAGTAGAGAAAGAATAGGATAGTAAGAATTTCACTTTTTTTTTTTTTTACTGAACACTTGACATACATTTTAAAACTTGAATCACTTGAATTGTGAGTTTTAGGAACCTACAGGGGACCAAAAATTAATAAAGTCCATTTTTCAAGATAAATTTCCCCATAGGAAATCATGAAAAGTGAAATAATCTGTTGTGGGGGCAAACTGGGAACATCGTAAAATTTATCAAGTGAGCAGGCACTGTTTTTCTATCTGACATTTTAATGTTCATGCAGCAATGATCTGATAGTTTTAGCCCATCTGCCTCACAGTGCTTGCAAAGACTTTTTATTCTCTAATTTAGTGAGTTATGCATCATGTTGCTTTAGCGTTATGGTTGTTTTTAGCATCAGCATCCGGTTTACTTCTTGTTCTTGATTTGGAAGAAAATCTTCAACTGTTTGAAATGAACACAACCAACACTTAAATAAAAGACCCAAAGGAGAAATCTTGCAAGAAATCCTATCTTCATTATGTACTGCTTGAGTACCTCCCATTATGGAAGATGAACTTACGTAGTCGCGGTACTTGCTCCGCTTGACAAACTATTATCACTTAACGTTGAGTGGTACTCAACCAAAACACACTTCAGTGACAGTTAATATAATTTCTCACTTGTGTGCTAAATAAAGTGTCTCCTAATTTAGTTTCTCAAGGTTTCCATTTTCAGACTCATTGGCCACCGCGTGCACGCCCTGCTGTGAGATTACAGTCTGTCCCTTCAGGCAGAAATTTGATACAATATAGACTGAGGATGCAACAATCTCATTTCTACCACTTTATGCATAACCTTATTTTGCCTCAAGAAATAATGTTTACTTGGTGACAGGTCTAGAAGTATATTAGAAATATGATTTTATTTTGCTCTTACTCTTGTGATATTCAATCTCTCCATTTGTTCATTGAGTGTTTTCCCTCTTGGTTAAATGCCAGCGTCAGACTACATTGATTAGTCGACTAATACGTATATGAAGGCAATAAAACGTTGGTCGTCAAGGCATAGTCATTTGTATGATAGATTCAAAACAACCACCTGGAAAATTGGGGGCATTGACCCCCCTGGGGTGCTCCTGTTAGTGTCTCGTATACCTCATGCAGTATGACCCCAGACATCAATCTCAAGAAATACAAATCATTAGGAGTGTTTATCACAACATCCAATTAAGTTGGGCACCAGACCTTGGCTCGAGGATAAAACGTTTGTAGGTTTGTGTCACCTTAAAATATAAACTGAACCATATGGATGCAGTTGAAGATTAAAAAAACAAAAACTCTCATTTCACATTAACACAATAATTGTTATCACTTATTTCTAAAAGCGATGGGGCTTCTTTGCGCATCATTAGACCAGAACTAACAATAGCTGAAGTGTGTGCGTGTGTGCGTGGAATTCACATTGATTTGAATCTTTTTCAGTTGAGTAACTCAAACGCCAATTAAGATAATACGACCTGGCTATTCATTAGCACCTCATTGAATCTGCAGAAATAGGTTGCATCGGAGTGTCGGTGATGATACAGGGGATGTCTGCTATTCAAGTGTTATTGTTTATTTCTCACATCACTACTGTCAGTATGTTATGACAGTAGAACATAATTGGTGATCTGTGGAGGGGGGGAGGGGTCAGCTCTCCCTCACCCCATCTTGAACGTCTAATTTTAGTTCCAAGAACCCACCACGAGGAAATACAATTCTGAGACAGAAGTCATTACGGCAGATATATTATTTCTCCTGTACTACCATTAAAAAAAAATTGTTAAGTAATAACACTCACAAAGAATACGTATGCCTTGTCCATGCTTTGCCAAGTGTCATGGAGCAAGGCTGAAAAATTGGCGGCTATCAAGAAGTCCCCGACTGCAGCTCAGCGCTAGTTTGATAACTTAATGGCTGTCACAGTGCTTCAGTGTGAAGTACAATTATCCACTATCCATTGCAAGTTTCTTCAAACAAGACAGTTTGTTGACAATACACGTAGCAGCAAGCCTGCTGCTGAAAGGGCTACTCTAAATTGATCTGCTGCCAGGGACGGAAAAACCTCTTGCTAGGAGGTAATTTTGCAATGCTGCTCCAATGTCAAATGGAAAGCCATGGACAAAGAGATGCTTAGAAAAATTGCAAAACTGTAGCTGTCAAAAGTTAATGGCCTCACCTCTATCTGAATGAGACGTGAAGCCAAATGGGAAAAAGGAAATGAATCACTGTGTGAACATGACAGAATTGACCAACTTTTCCACTAAGAGCAACAACATAATGCCTTTCCACCAGCTTTTATATGGTAACGTATGAGAAGGTTGAAGTTTGCGTAACTTCTGATATCATATGCAAGGTTCATGATCACATTGTCTTGTGGTGACTTTGTGACTAACCAGCACATGATCTACTGCAGTGTGGCCACTGTGAGTTTCAGAATTTTTTTAATTTACACACATAGGACAGAAACATGCTTGGAACCTTAGCCCAACCACTAGAATCAAGGGAGACCAAAGCATAAGACACAAAATCAGGTATTTGTTATTTTTAACGGAGGACTACTTCCCCCGGAACATTTAAAATAACTTTTTCCTCCTTGTTGGCAATTTAGAGGAATAGTCTCCTCGTTGCTCATGAGGTGCTAAAATATTAAGATTCCATTCTCTGGGAAGGTGTGCGAGCAGCAGGAACTGTAGTGGGCAAAATATAGGAATATAAATACTAACTGTGCACTTTTACAACCCACATGTTGCACTGTTGCACACAAAAGCCTAGGTCAGCTGATATTTACTAAATATGTAATATTCTCACAATATCACGTGCGACTGCGGGTGACTGGACATGTGAAATTCTTATACTATCTCTAGCGCTGTTGAATGAAAGCTGTATTACAAACTCATTATAATTACATAATTGCAATACTACAATAAGGAATATCTTTTTGGGAATATCTCAGGCCAACAGTTCAGTTTGAAACATTCAAACCGAGGTTTTATTCTGCATAAAATTTGATCTAAACAGCTTAAGAGTGCAGAAATCATATAGAGGTCCTTTGCTCCCAAATTGATTGACACACAGCATTAAAGTCAAAACCACAAAAAAAGCATACTTCATTTCATTTCTGCACCCAACCAAAAACAATAATCAACTTGCGTAGATCATTATTATTCAATTTCATAATATACACACCATTAAAATCTATTAGCGAGTGTATGAGCAAAAGAAGGAACAACCACCACGAACTAAAATTTAAAAAAAAAAGTTTAAAAATAGAAAGCAAAAAGAATCTTTTTTAAAGCTGGAGTATGATCTAGAAGTGAACTGATGAAGTGTTGTGACGTGTTAATGGGATGACATGTGCTAATGGGAGTTAAAATGGAAGAAAATAGACTAACAACTTGAAATTGAGCAAATATGTCCATTCACATTAATTTCAGTAGTCTGTCAAAAGCAGATTATTCAGTCATGAGTAGCACATTCAGCCACTCAGTGACATGAACAAACAATGATGAGCGAGGGGCTAAAAAAAAGAGTTCGCATTTGGCAGGTTGACGCAATAAATAACATACCAAAAAGTTTCATTACGAACCTGAGATCCCCAGAGTGTTGTCACCTCTAGACTCTACTGATGAGATGAGCGACTTATGGGTTGCGGTGACACACATCTGTTGATTTGCATTAAATTTGCATCTACGTATGTGCCGCTTGGTGTTGGTGAGAAGTGAAGTAATATTATACTTCAAGAAATATTTGATTTGCTCAGCGCTTGCTGTTCTGTAGATTTGATTTGATTTGAGTCCGAGATGAAATAGGGATTGAGGCGAGCATCCGCTGCCATCTTGCTGCTCTTCAGTCGATCTCAGGCATACACATATACCACTTGGCCATTCGGCCCTGCTTTTTAAGCTGTCTGTACTGCGGGTTTGAAGCCAGAAGTCCGTCCGTGTAGTGCCCGTATTCGCTTCGGGAGTCTTCCACTCGGGTGATGTACAACCAGCTGATGGCTACTCCAAAGAACTAAGGTGACAAAATGAAAGGAAGTGAAGGGACTCGACTGCCACGTCTTACTGTATCTGCAAGTTTGCAGAACATCTAGTCAACAGTCTAATTGGTATCTGACCGTTGTGGAGAAAATAGCTGCCGATATCTGAGATTTTGTTTTTGACTAATCTGGTCAATTTATCAAAACTATACATATAGAAAACACGTCATCATGATGCAAGTGAAGTCTAGAGCTTCAATTTTTTCTACTTTTTGTCACGTCATCACTTATTCAATTTAAGTCCATGTTGCACTGACAAATGGCCATTTTGAATACATTTTACAGGTATAAAATCTGAAAATATTTTAAAAAGTCAAATTTTAATCAAGTGTATATTTCCTGACCAAACTGTGTTGAAATGCAAAAGAGTCTGGCGAGCATGAAATGCATTTCACTGACACATTTGTCAGCTAAACTTGAGCTGCAGAAAATGAAATGTAATCCCACTTACTCCTTATTCTGTTTTAGACAAACAATTGAATGTGGAGGCATGTTTAAAATTTATGTGCTCCAAACTTTCCAAAAAGTTCCATTTCCTACCGTTACTTTAGGATTTGGAAATGGAGTTTTGCCTGACTTACACTATGTAACCATAGAATGTCCACACGGAAAATGAAATGAAAATATTGATACGGTGCTGTGGGCGTGTGCGCGCGTGTGTGTACCTGAGGCAGCAGGATCCCGAGCAACAGTCCTGCCATAATCTTATAGTTGTCCGTTAGCCAAATGAAGAAGGCGTCAGTGCAGCCTCTGATGTGGACGTTATCGATCAGGTCCAGGCGCTAACGAGGCAGTGACAGAGAAAGAACCAGACCAAAAGAAAAGAACATCAGACGACGAGAACGCATGTGCTGCCCGCTTGTAACTTTATTATTCTTAGCTTTAATCTTTTAGTCTTGCAGGTTTTTTTTGAGTATCGTTTGTCTTTTCGCTCCACATATACAGTTCCTCTTCATTAAATTTTCCATTTGGTGACTTGATTTGACATGCTGCCTTTGTTTTCCAGAAATGCCTTTCTTCAGTTTGCCGGTTGGCTAAAACGCCCTTGGTTCAAATGCCACCTGTTCCCCCACATGCCGCTTTGGCACACGAATCCATTTTAATGAGAACAATGTGGTTTTAAGTAAGTTGAGAAAAAGTTCATGTCTGGTGTCACGAAAAAATAATTGAAAGCCAAACTAAAAGTTTTCCCCTTCAAACTGATTTCTCTGGAATCGAACATGCTTTCCCAACCCTCTCTTCCACACCTTCATGCACTCCTGGAAGTATTTTTTTGCAGCCATGGCCATCTTAATGTTGTCCACATCTTGAGACGAAGCGGGGAGTGAAAGGGGAAAAAAAAAAAAATGGTCCAGTTGGGTAAGCAGGGACACTTGCTTCGTTGCGGAAGTACAGCAATGTTCTTGTCGGCCAGGAACTGTCAGATGCTCAGGGCATTGTGAGCTGGCACGGTTTTATGGTCAAGCAGCCATGAATTGTCTCATGCACTCAATTGCCACAGGAAACTTAACCACACCTCAAATATGTCTGTCATCTGGGATAATGGATCGCAAACTAAGCTAAAGGTGCTATCAAATGGCCAAACATTTTTCTTGAACATTTGTGAACAGTAAAAGATATTAAGCACATTTCAATGAGAGGACACACGGATGGCAGTGCTGCTGCGACATATGATTATGATGTTTGTCTTTGGCTGACACTTCGAAGTGATGCTCCAAAACAATCGATATTGCACCTTTAAAAAAAGCAGCTTTTTACATCCATCACTCACGCTCACCCTTACCTCTTGTTCCAACACTTTGTAGCCACACAATGTGTTCACGACTTCATTTTGCTACAGAGGAGACAAAAAACAAGGTCAAAAATGAGAAACTTTCTGAATCAAAAGAACTTGTAAAATACAAGGATAAGTTGACGATACCTGCCGCAAAGATTCAAATCATTACCCCCAAGATGCACTACTACCAATCTGGCCATCTGGCACAGAAGAGGAGATGAAGGCTGGAGGATTTATCTTATACCCCAGCCACCCTCATCAAATTAGCTGCAATAGTTTGGATAGGATTTGGAGGAGCGTGGGACAAATAATAGCGTGAAATATGTTCACCCTCAGTAAACAATTCCAAACAAGCAAAACATAATTAAAAAGTAAGAATGAATGATGTCACAGTAAGAATGATTACATGTAATGTTACCCTGCTAAAGTAATTTCAGGTAAGAGATGGAAAAAAAAAAAAGAAGAAATTTCTTTTGCATCATTTAGAGGATGATGCAAGTCTAAAAGCACAAAATTATTCTGTAATGGGTGTTGAAATGTTCCAAATGTAAGGGGGGTGGGGGCTGAACTTGGTAGATTTTGCTTCCTTCAGCCCTTCTGAAACTTGCACTTGATCACAATGTGTTTTTTTGTGCTTCAAATAATCAACCCATCATCCATTAAATAATGACCAAGAGAATGGGCCGAAAGTAATCCGAGTGCAGGATAATGGCTTAGCAGCTGACACTTGACATTTGAATTGTCAGAGTGTGAATGGATTACAAGGTTTGAGTTGGTGCATATCAATGCCCCACTTGAGCAAACGTGCTGTCCTCCACACTTGGGCCCCATATGTGCTGATGATATGCACAAATCCCTTGGTAGGGTGATCCATTTCCAGACTTAATATTATCAATTCAGCAGTTCAATTCACTCCGGCATGCCTGCTCGGAGAGCAGCTGCGCACATAGCCACAGAGTGCCATCTTGTAGTAACAGATGGGATGAATTTCCATGTGTGTGTGTGTGTGTGCATGTATGACATTCATTTATGACTCTGCATATGATGGTCATTTGTGCTAAGTCTCCAGGCCAGGAAAATTGAGTTATATAGGGAGAAAACAACAAAAGGAACGGTGGAGGATGTGCAAGTGATAGCCTGAGGTGTACCAGAGAAACTTTGGGAAAGTTAAAACAGGTGTCCTGTCGGGACTATGTGCCCTGCTCCAGCTGAACCTTTGGACCAGCATGTGGAATACGAGCTGGAAACCAACAAGCTGTTCCTTTTTTTCCGTTCTGCTGTTGATATGAAAGAGGTCACATTCCATTTGTAGTTTTGTGTGGGTGAAAATTGCCCAAGAGGGAGAGCGTGTGCGTGTGTGACCTGCATGGCAAAGGTGTAATCAGCACTACGATCCATGAGATGCATTTTCAAACATAACTCCACCCCTATGGTCATTAGTATAATGGTATACACAAAGTGGACCACGGGTTCTGGACTTTGTAAATAAATATTCAGGAAAGATGAAATGATGCTCTTTCCTGCCACTTTAGGTAATGTTAATGGCCTAAAATAAGACAGCATTGTCAACTCTCGTAATTTTCCTCCTTGGCTTCACTTGAGACAATATCGTTCCTTGAGTGGGTCTGTTTTCCACTTACAGATACAACATGACCATTGTAACTGTCTCCATAAAACATTATCCTGATTCACAGCAATATTGCATATTGACTTGGCCTGGTTTAAGAGCGCGATGCAATAAAATGAAATAAAATAACAGTCATCACTTGAAACTGCTTGAGCATCTGGTGAGACAGAAAATGGCCAATTGTGAGTGGACCTGCAGCATGGTTCCTTTTATACAAAATCTATCAACCCACCTGGGGCAGGTGTGAATGTAAATGGTTTGATCCAGCACATGCTAGAAGCTTACGCTGATCTTTAAATCCTGATAAAATATAAAGACATCATATTGGAAAACCGTTTTAGTTAACTAGGGAGCGGTTGGGATACTTGGAGCCAATTAAGCCCCACTAAAATTACAGAAAGGCAAGTTTGGATGAGCTTGATGTGGAAGAAGTGTGATCTGCGCAGACGGTATTTGAGACGACTGCTCAAGACCATCATACCTTTTGCAAGACAGCAAAACCAGTTATACTTTCATTTTCTCTTCAGAACAAAAGACCAAGTGATAATACTTTCGTCCACAGGATGGGAAAAAAAAAAAAAGGGGTCATCGGTTTGGCTTGGGAATCTGACATGCTCGGGGCTTGTACTCTGCTGCTTTGTTGGGTGCAAAACAACAGGCACTGGTCTGATGAGGCATAGACATGTTGAAGGATGCAGACTTGCTTTTTTCTGGTGTCTGGAACTGTACTACTCTGGCCAAGCACACTCGGCCAGCTGTGAGTGCTGCAGCCTCTTAGATTTTTATGAACACTTTAGTTAAAAGAGGGAAGTGTGTATTGGAAATTATAAAGGAGGAATTTGGAAGTAGGGCTTTAAATAAACACCGGGCCATGTTGGCCTGGAACGGAACAGCCGTCTGGAAGCTGCCAATTATGTGCCATACTGCTAAGAATGTTCCAACATAATGATGCAACTCACCTTAGTGACGCAGCAGGTATAAGGCACTCCACAGGCCAGTGGACTTCGTCCAGAACAGTTGTGGTACATGTTGACTGACCAGTCTTTATACCCTTGGCCACCACAACACTTAAACTTTTGAGAGAAAAGACGTGTCAGAGAAGGTTCAGTATTCAAAGATTGTAAACAGCACACTTCAAATGTATTTTGCATGACGCCAGGAAGGTTGTGGGCTGAAGGGAGATACAGTTAAAACAATTTGCATGCAATTATGAGCCTGTGTTTCAGCAGGGATGGGCAACTTAAATGGGGGAGAGCGCCACAATTTTCCATCAGTGCTACTGGATGCAAATTTTCTGGGGTTGCAAAAGAAAATAAGATTTTTTTTTTTCTCTCAGTTACTCAAGGAGCCACTCTGAATGTGGTCAGGGACCACAGTTGCCCATCCCTGTGTCTGTGCACTGATTTTTTTTCCACTTGCTTGAAGGGAAGTTGAAATCAACATAACAATATGACTATTTGGCATCAATTAGAATGGAGGGCACTATTTTTGGATACATACATAGTGTTTAATTTGATCTAACTAACTATTAACTATTGTTCATAGTAGGGAAGAATTTCCGCCATTTCAAACATTTATCCTACTTTCAAACCATATAATATACAATCCAACCTGAAAGAAATTCTTCACACAGTGATATTCTTATTTCTAGCTTTTAGTTGATTGTACCTAAACGTTTACAGAAATTACAGCAGCAGTTTTCACACATGCGTTATAAACTGTAAGTGTCAAACCAATGTCTGTGATAAAGAATGACAACACGTGATTATATCTACAACAGCCAATTCTCTCAAACTGCCATAAATAAAGGCCGAGACAGTAATAACCTGTCATTTGGCAAATTTCTTCAGCTGGTCATAACCGGTGTTGATCAGGGGAAAACAAACAAACAGAAAAACACTTAGTATCAAAATCTGTCAGTCACAGTTTGTGCCCAAAATAGCTGGGAGGAAAAGCAGAATTAGATGGACCAAGAAAATGTCAATTCTAGTTTGGTTTGGACAACATAAAAGACAAGACAAATCAAATTGCAGCGGCTGTTTCGATGAGGTTACCCACACAATGCGAACATTGTGCTTATGAGACAAGCTGAGAACAAATTCAGCTAATGGATCCAAGCAACAATTGGACCACTGGATGACTTTTTCAACAGATCAACTTGGCAGCCACATTACAAGCTCTGCTTTGTTGCCCTTGTACCAAATAAATATTTGATCACAAGTGGGGAATGTGAGCTGAAGAGGATGCAAGAAAGAACAAATGAGACATACTACCCCCCCACCCCCCACTCCACCCACCACCCCCTCAAACTTAGCAGCAGTGGGCAAAGACATTTTTTTTTTCAGCTTAAGAAACACTATCACCACAACCAGGAGTGAAGTCCCTGAAGAATAACTAGACCGAGTGCGTTTGTTTACCGATGGAATAAGATTCTTGCCTGTTGTTCTATTCGCAACTGGATTACTCACATTATCCTTTTCTGGGATGTAATCCTCACGTGTCTCTGCGCAGGGAGCAAATTATTCTTGACGCACACCAGCTTGACAGACGGACGGATGACTTGCTGTTCAACAGCAGCCGGAACGACTGACTTAGCCCCTAATTGCCCACTTGGCAACATGTTTGGCATGAAAAGTCATGTCATACCTGCCTTTGTCAAGTCATTACATCAATTGATGACTCAAATACATTGAAAGATTTGAGAAACCTGTCATTGCTGCCATTTTAATAAATTGGATAAAAAGATGTTAATTGATCGAGTTTGCATGAATTAAATAAGAACAAAAACCCCAACAAATCAACACAGAAAAAGAATATTGTTATCAAGTCAGACAAATTTGAATTTAAAAATAAATAAATTGCTAGTATATGGAATATACAGTATAATAAAATGATGGACTTTTTTTGCATCAGAGTCTGAGTGACCCATAACTTTGCAATGTATTGAGGAGGAAAAGTGAATCCAAATTGTCCTTTATAAAAAAAAAAAAAAAACTATACCACATAACACATTTTATATGGCTCGTGGAGCTGCGGTTTGCATATTAATTTTTTCATGCGCTGTATTAAATTAGTTGTTAAAACGCTGCTGCTGAAGCCTTTCCGCCACACAAAATACTCAATTTTGACACAATGCAGGTGGCGCTGTCTCTGCTTCAAAATATTTCCATACTGCGGACACTGTCATTGTTACACAAGTCCAGCTTCACGTTAGCTTCCAACTACATCTGCCAGAAAGTTCCCCACTGGCTACGTCTACTTTTTTGCAATGTTGCGTAGTAGACTACACAACATTTTTTCATTTTGACAATATCTGGGTACCTCTGGAATATTTTATTACCCTTAGAAATAAAATACTTTTTTCGGCCTCCATTTCGATCAGGTGAAAATGACGTGATAGGCCAGATTTCTAAACATGTACTTCATAATTCTGACATAAATCAGTATGAGCACATTTTAATGAAATAGTAATAGGCTTAGTGAAGGTTACAGAGACACGAAAAATAGATTGTGACAAAACCATGGAGCTGGGCAGGCCTACCGTTGTGGGTTTTGTGAACTATAACTTTGCATGGACCAAAAAAAAAAAAAAAATCTGCAGAATGGAAGCCCCAGTAATGCAAACTAACGTATCTGAACAATGCACCAGTTGAATTGATGAATGGCTTCTTCCCACCCACAATGAGTCAGCCTCCGCAGACACGCTTTGCAGACTACGCTGATGAATCATGAGTTCTGCAGCGCATGTGTCTCAACCAACAACAAATGCAGAGGGACTGCTCGGCTCCACGAAAAACAATCTAATGACTACACACTTGGAACGCACTCCTGATTTACTCATTCAATTTAAAGGCTTTTCTATATAGTTCACTGCAAAGGCAATACAAAGGGTTGGGACTTATGTGTATTTTTTTTTCATGTTGGTTAACTCATTCACTGCCAGCTTTGTTAAAATGAATCCTTGACCTCTATAGCTGTCCAAATCTATTGACAATTTTACATGTTGCCCGTAGTACACGAGTTTATGTTGAGATTTTTCTGAATGTAAAAAGGTCATGTAAAACTACCAATGCCTTCTATGTGCAGCAATGGTGTTTTGGGGGCTTTTTTTGCCATTAGTATTTTTAGTTTGGCCACACACTACTTCTTCACTTTAAATGTAGAGTACAGAATTCATTTTGGTTTTATATGCATGCGGCCGACAATGAGGCCTATGCTACTTGTATTACTTCCATTACCGTGTTTTGAACATTTCTTATGTGTTATTGACACATATGATAATTTAGCATTTCAATTTGAAACACATAGTCTGAACCTGTGGACAGTAAATGTCACATTTCCATTGTAATAAATGAAGGGAATAAAAGGAAAGGTCATCTCGAAATAACTATAGACTGGGTGTGACAGAAGCTGTCACTTCGGGACAGTGAACACTAAGCAATGCGGTGGACCTTCATTGCACACATGGTTCTCTATTTGTAGCATTTAAACAACATTTGATAACAGATGCTGTAATGCGGCCTTGGCAACTTTTTTTTTTTTTTAATTATTCTTTTTCAGTGGAATTTTTGTAGTCTGCCTAATCTTAGTGCATGATGAGTTTTGGCTACCAGCCTATTCATCTTAATATGCTTGATAAAAGCTGCTAATGAGATTCGCTTCAGGCTGTTTAATGGGGCAGAAATATAAAGTGCTTGGAAAATGACGCCTGTAATGTTCCAAGTATCTAAACAAATACCTGTCGATTTGCAATGCTCATTGCCTAGCAGGATTATTTGGTGGCATCAAATCTAACCGTACCTCTTTCTGAACATAATCCATGATGTTTTTGAAGTCCAAGTCATCATAGTAGTTAACTATGCCTCTTCGTATGTTCTTGTTCAGTAGATCCTCCGTCTGGAAAACAAGGAAAGGAAGAAATCAGTCTCTTTGGACATAGGCAAAATGTGTTAACATGTTTAAATCATTGTGCACATTTATGCCAGAGTGGCAAGTCGCCTGTTCCGGTTTGTCAAGGTGACTGACTCAATCAAGTAGAAATGCAAAAGTGACAGTTTAACAGCCCACATCTGCCAGTTGCAATCTGGCGTGACAAGATTACTAGATCACATCAGGCTAATGTGTGGAAACATCCAGAAAGAGACAAGAAAGTCCGGCTACATTAGCAAGCCTTGTCAGCGGATTGTGAGCGTGAGTAACATCACGGAGTGGTTGCATTTTAATGGCTTACAAACCGAACTCTTATATTTGTGACAATTTGTGGTGGGCGGTAAATGCTAGACACGGTGCAGTCAAAGCGAGAAAGATCTTACCTGGTTACGAAACACTAGCGCCAAGATTCCTCCCAGCAACTCCAGGATGAGACACACCACCAGTGTGTACATGAACTGTGCCGAACAAGACAGTAATCATGGAGACATCCTGTACCTCAATATGGTACACTGACTTTAATATTGAAAATCTATTTAACCCTAGAAATTATATGTACCAGAGCTTCCTCTACGTCTTTATTATCAACACGGCAATTTAAGGCGTTACCTTATTGTCATTTTACCCAAAACTAAATGACCACAATATTGTACATCTTCAGGTATTTATGATTGAGTGTATATTGTTGTGTGGTATAATTGGTGAAATTCAACCACAAAAATATGTCGAATTTCAAATAAATCAATATTAGGATTGTTTGAATCTGCACACACAGTATTTCACGACCAAAAGTTTTAATATTACTAGAAGAAAAAATAAAAAACTACAAGTTTGGGCAACGCTTTCAGCATACTACTTACCACTTTAAGCAGAAGTAGATTATCCCTGAGTGATGCCAACATGCCAATGAATGAAACAACAAACATGACAATTCCCAGGAGGATGAGAATGAGAGCAGGGGCCAGAAAGACCCCATCCAGTGTCTTGTAGCGCTGCCTTTCCACCTCGGCATATATACCAATGGCTAGGATGAGGGCGCCGATCAGCTGAAAACACAAAAAAACATACATCTGAATTCGTCTCATAATTAGACTATGATGCAAATGTTTCTTCATTGTTCCAGCCATCAAATGTGAAATTATACAACCAATTAAATATTTTGTTATCAGCCTATTTCTGAAAAGTGGGATGTTGTGAACTTCCGACGTTACATAACAGCAGGGCCAATTTAACATTTTTTTTTTTTTTTTTGAGTGTGTGCTTAAATTAGAGCAATCATTTTATGGCAGAGCACTGCCGAGTTTGGCAGGTAGCTCAAAAAGTATGCATTAGTACAAAGCATTTTTTTTACAAATATTTCCGGGTTAATGCTAGCACACTGCAAAACACACGCTAACAGAACTACTTCTGCTGTCAGGAAGATCTGTAGCGCTTGATAACCTCCCTGGTCATTTGATCTGATCAAGTGTGTTAAGGAGGGAAACTTCGAAAAGAGGCAGGACCACGTTATCACAAACCATCGTCACCATGAACAGTCAAGATGGTGTAATACCATTCTGGGGAGAGGCAATCTCACAGCAAATGAGTGCGAGTAATGGAAATTTTCCAGACTGGAAATAACACGGAGAGTATCGAGCTGTGGAATGGTTTCTTACTTCTCAGTGGACCAAATGTAATGTGTGAATTGAGTCTCTCAAAGCAAGCTGGTAAGCAATGAAGACTAGTCAATTTATCTGCATTGAAAGCAAACTGAGGTGCACTTCCATAACAGATCTTTTGGCTTTGCTACAACAAATGAAGAGAGTTTGTAGACTGTTGCACAGACCATTCCTACAAACTAGCTCCTTTTTAAATGGAGAAATTGTTCATGCAAACAATAGAGACGGTTCAAAATGAAATATCCATCCATCCGTTCATTCATTTTCTGTTAATACTTGTGGGAGAGCTGGAGCCCATTGCAGTTCAGCTGCCTATCTGTGGGCAAGAGACGGAGTATACCCTTGACTGGTCACCAGTTAATCACAAGACAATTAACAAGTCTTCAAGGCGAGCAGATACATCGACATACTCAATCCAATAACAGAGAAGGTCTGCATGTACAAAGTTAATGAATGTTCAAGCTGCAGATCATACATCTTCAACATATTATAAATTTACAGTAGATTCCCCCGCCCCTTGAACTTTTTACACTGACCTTGTCAAAGTAATTACAAAGGGCTGATAATTTACACCTCGCGGCTGTGGCCTTCATTTATGACACGTCTTAGATCACTTTTCATTAGAAATCCCTTCAGTCACAGCAACAAATACTGTATATGGCATGTAAAAAAAAAAAAATTGTATTATGAATTGACACAAAAGTGTGTGAGGGGGGCGCACCGAGTGGAATTTATGCCTCTCTGCTGTGGCCTTCCTTTACGACGTGTCGTAGCTCACTTTTCATTAGAAATACTTTTAGTCACAGCAACAAATACCACACATGGCATGTAAAAAAAAATGTATTTGTATTATGAATTGACACAAAAATGTGTGAGGTGGGAACACAGCGAGCGAATTTTTTTTTATTAACTTTGTTTATTGGAGTTCAGAAATGTCATCAAACAACAGATGCAAGTCTTGCCTCCAAACATTGAGCATTTACAGGAATGATTAGCAAATGTTACAGTTTAAGTGCTCATGAAAGTGGATGGTTTTTAGTCTGTATAAACATTTGAGAGATTTGTGTAAAGGGTAAATGAAATACAAAATAACACTTGAATTCAATTTCAGCCATTAAGCAAATGATGCCTGTTAAATGTCAACTGAATTGCAAAGATCCAATGTTCATTAGAAAAACAACTATTATTGTGGGTCTCACATTTTGTCTGGTTTGATACATGCACCGCTTCTTCGAACATGAACACACACAGCTGCCTCCTTGTCACACACTTGAGCACGATGACAATGCCACGACGCACTATTCTTGTCAATCCATGTGAGGTTTACTTTAGCATGCCTTGCTGGTCTGAAACAATTTGCAAGATGCAAACTAAAAGTTGTTCTTTTTCATAGACCACAACGGTGTCTTGGCAATATGATTCCAACTCATAGGGAACAATTTGGGACGGCCGATTTCTGTTTCATCATAATAGTAACCCCAAAAAAGAGTTTTGAATAATCTAAAAACACACACAGCGGCGGGATTATACTTTTTAGACAGATTGAAAACTTTCCAGTTCTCATCATTCACGCTGGGGGAATTTTTTTTTACTGATACTTTGGATATGGATGAACTTCAGCAATACCTAATGAAATATCGAACAAAACACTGCTGGGTCACATTGTGAGTTTAAACATTAATAAATGTTGGAAGCTTTGCTTCGTTCTTTTGTTGGGTTTCCCGAAGGAAGTGACAAAACTGACAATATGCCCTAAAGTGCTCATTACTGTGTGCTGTATCTCGCTAAGATAAAACACGCTCTGCAGAGAGCACAAGTGTTGCAGGAACAAGAAGGCGCAAGTCCAAAAGTGGCCATTAATCTCTTTTGCCTCCCTTATCAGGAAAGCATTCATTTACCATAATATGCGAATTACTGCAGCGCCGCCACTCTCTTGCTCCTCCTTCAAAAGTATCTCACATAAGCAAAAAAAACATTAAGTGTCAATCAACCATCTGTTTCAGGAACAACAGCGTGTTAGGATGTCTTTGAAAGACTACAGCTGCAGGCTTTAGCACTTACCATTTTTCTTTGTGTGGAAATGTAGACATCAGGCTGCCTTTGTGATTTGGAGCGTGTCTCAAGGGAGAGTCTGACTGAGAGCGTTTAGTCAGGCAGTTCGGTTTCTGTCTTGTGACTTTCTTCTTCCAAGACAAAGTTGGAAAACTTAAAGAGTACGTTTCGAATCGTTTAAAACAAGACTAAATGGCGGTCAAATCGATTCAGAGGAGGCCAATGGTACAGAAGACAAATATTGCAAACCCTAGTGCCGACTCCCATCTTATCAGATAGTATGTTAGGGGCATCAACACCAAGAAAAAGGAAGTGCCATGAGATCTAAAAAGCTGTAAAATCCTTAGAAAATAACCACAAATCTCCACAGCAATGCTGGACTGTTGTATTGCAAGTGCACCACAATACACCAGAGATGATTGTATATCTTTTTAGCATGGGGCATTAATACAGAAGTTATTATTTACATAATAATACATTATTTATTTCACGTGCTTTCTGTCTTGAGTAATAATGCTCAGTTCTGACTTGCCATTTTATCATGTTTATTAATTGTGGATGTACTTTGCAATGGTGCAGAACTGCATTTTAATCAAACCAATGTCTATTGTTTTGGTTAATAACACTACATAGCATGGATTTATCATGTCATGTGATCAATGTGGCTCACAAGGCATTCATTGCAGCCTGCTCTGCTGCAAATCAATCTTTGTCAAAGGTGAAGCCCTTTGAGAGTCTGTGAGTAAGGGAGATATAAATAAGCCTCTAACTGAAAACGCAAACACTTTTATAAATTCATTGCAGCTTTCTGGTGCATGTGGCTTGGCAACTGGGGAGGGCAGTACCTTCAATGCAGCCAAAATGAATTTCACAACTAATGTAACTGACTTGCTAAGGTGCAGCAATGTATCATCTTTCCACCAAGGAGGGTAAAAATATATGCTTGTGAATAACCTAAAAAAAACTGCTTGTGAGTCATAGTGAACACTGGTACCATACAATGGTCATATTTTAGCATGTTTGCACTTGCAAAAAAAGTTATGTCTTGTATCTTGAAAAATTCCCAAGTCAGGTCACTTGTACTGCAGGGCATCATTGTACAATGTTAATGTTAATTTTTATGAACAGCCTTATGTATAAGTACATTCTGACACTACTGAAAACTCCAGTTTGGAAGGTTACGGATAATAGGGTTTCATTTTAATTAAATGGCATGATTTAAAGTTCTAGAATAACGTCATTATAGTATATTACAAATGTATTAATACATGTTAATTAAAGTTTAAGTGCACTGTGACTTTCCAACACCCTGTACAACACCAATCAAAATTGAAATCTTTGCAAACAAGTATATTGTCGATATACACTTAATGAAATAAAACACATAGGTGGACAGCATAGCAAGTTAAAACTAAAATAGAAAATGAAGTAAAAAGTCGTGACGAACAATATCCTTGTGTTTACACTATCAAGAAGGCGATAGCAGCGAGGTAAAAGTGTAGCGGAGGGTGTGGCCATTTTGTGGCCATTTACTCATTTACTATTATTACTATTTCGCAGGGGGGGGTCGAAAGTTTTTAAATTTTCGTCAGCTTTTGACAACTTTTCATAGTAAATGCAGCGTCACGCCGACTCTCACGAACACTGGGTTTTAAATTTTCAAATGCTGTAAAGTTTAGGGGGATGAAATGCAAGCTGCCCACATACAGTATGACAAAAAGAGTACTCACCCACCAAATGATGGCGTAGAAAAAGAGGTTAAATTTGAGAAAAACATAGGAGCATCTGTGACAGTAGCGTTCTTCATTGTTCGGCATAGTAGCGGCCAGCGCTTACTGTCTTGTCCTGTACCGCCTTGTTGTGAACACTAACTTCCGCATTGTCATATTTTTGCACACCTGAAGGCGCGTGCACGCTATTCTACACTGAGGTGCGTTCAAGGTTGTAGTAAAAATTCCCTTTCGTTAAAAAACGAGCTTTTTACCTTCACGATTAATATTCAGTTTCCTTTAGAAATGAGTGTTAAACTTATACTTATGATTTCAGTGTAATTGTTATTTTTTCTGTGGAGCCCTGAATGTTGTATCGAATCATTATATAATTTATTATTATTATTATTATTATTATTATTATTATTATTATTATTATTATTATTATTATTATTATTATTATTATTATTATTATATATTATGAGAAAAGTTTAACTATATAGTTTATAGCTGTTTTATCTGGGCTTAGGTACGGTATAAGTACCCGAAAAAGTCTTTCAATATATCAATGTTTGTACGCATTCCAAAATAAATAGTAGTCGTTAGTTATCTATTCTAAGAAAATAATGTTAAATGTTTATTTTGTAAATATATTAGTAATCTTAATTTTAAAACTAGTCACTCTGATTCAATATAATTTCTATCCACAATCGGTAATGAGAAGTGCAGTTTTCTAGCATGATTAATAAATATACTTAATCTGTTAATCTACCTTTCAGATTCATTACTATATGTGAAATTGTGGTACATGAACTGTAGATGTCGAGTTCTTCAATGTGCTTGTCTCAAGGCCTTGACAATAATAAGGAATCAATATATCTCACTGGGAAACAATACAAACGTGGGAAGAGAAAGGTCAAATGATACAAAAGTGGTCATAAGCATGTCAGTTCACAAGTACAATGGACTGGAGACAGAAAAAACAATGCTTGCTTGAATATACTGACCCCAAAGATAGAGGACAAAATCTTCTTTCACATACTGTTTGAATGCAATCCTAACACATTATGCGGTTATACTTCTCCTCAAGTTGAGGCGCACTTCCTTTTCTCACGGTTTTATCTGACAATATATTTCTCAGCATGCTCACATCGAGTGCACAAAAACAATCACTGAGGGAAAAGAAAGGTTCAGCTCAGGTCAGCAATCCCAAGCCCACTGCATTCCTTTTCCCTACAAACACATACAGCTGATAGTCGAGACAAAAGATTGGAGGAAAAGATTGATGGTTGGAATCATAGACATCAGGTTACCAAAAAAACACCACCATTTAATATATCAGCAGTAAAGAGCATCTTGTAGGATATGTGTCAAATGTTTTTGTTCCCTTCTAAGCCCTAAAGGAAGACAGTTACTTATGCCTTTTTAAACATTTATAGGTTGTGTGAAAATCATTCCTTTGGTTTGTGAACAACTGCAAAACAAACTAGGCAGCAAAAGCATCACCAGCATATTCTCAAGGGCCTTTTTCATTCATTTGCAAATATTTCAGTTGCAATTGTTCTGAGCAAATATACATAAACACAACAACCTCAAAGAATGCAAGACAGGTATTAACTGTAAATTCACCCCCAAGCGGTGTTTTTTTGCTGTATAAAATAAAAGATACAACCAAAAGAGACTACTGAGGAAAAGAACATTGATTTTTTTTTCTTGTAGAAGACAATAACAATCAGTAAATGATGAAACTTCCCAACACAATCAGCATCATGCAGCATGTTCACTTGATCACAGGTTGCTTGACACCAAATCAGAGCCCAGCATTAGACTGCCAGTGGTTGAGAGTGAGATTATTGCAGCTCTTCAGATGGAACTGCTAAACCTACAGAGATGCAAATTGAAGCACAATCACACAATTGCGCTCGGTGATATCTCATCTTGACCTGCAATTAGCGTCACTTTTTTTCATTTATTTCACTACAACTGCTGACTGTGATTTTTGTTTTGCAGAATATAATTTCTCTTGTGAACAATAAAGTTGATTTCTAAAGCATTACAATCTCATCATTGTGTTTTCATTTTCTCAATGTTGTCAGTTGTGACTGTCATTTTCATTTTTACTTTTACTCTGTTTTGAGGGATGAGTTTTGGGTTTGGGATTTTGTGACGGTAGCTTGAAATTCTTGATGCTTGAAATTTTGAGAGGAATTTTCAAGAAATGTGTTCATTATGTGTTCAGATGTGATCATTACGTGAAAAAAATCTTGGGTCATATTGTTCAAACAGGTTGGAACGAGCAGCAACAATTGGCAGATCATTTCAATTAGGCTTTGACAACCCACCAACTGTGGACGCGGCGTTGTCCAGTGCTCATCCTTCCCACTTGTCATCTCGCCAATAACCCACTGTGACAAAGAGCCCCATTGCTGAGTGAGAATGTCGCCATGCGACTCAAACATATTATCGCATCGTACGATGGGGAATGATGAATGAGCTGAATGAATGAGCAGGCTCAGTCCAGGGCCGATGCTAGTCATTTAGACGCCAGTGGTAAACATAATCAGAGCCCCCCCATTACTTTCATTTTTATTTAAGACTTGTGTAATTTAGGACTCTTTGCACAAATTTTTAAATGACAAAACCTTTAGTATTCCAGCTTCCACATAGGGGACAGCTACATGGCTGCATTGTTTAAAGTCTGCTGGGAAATTTGCGCCACCTTCTGCCAGTCATGTGATACACCTTTAAAAAAAATGAGTTCCTGGAGATTTGAATAATGCCCAACATTTTAAGATACAATCATATATGTCTGCAGGCGCAGCAAGCACTTAGGTCCTCAGGGATGGGGAAATAAATCTCCTGAAAAAAATGATTGATTAATAAAAGAAACTGTTCCGCAAAGACAAAATATGAAAATAAGGTGAAAAGCATGTTACTGCAAGGTAAAGGTCATTGAGATTCAGTCTCTCGTCCATGCAGGGTTTACTAAGTGCAAGAGAAGTACTTTTTACATGCAAATTATGTTAATAGGAGAATCTAAGACATTGTTTTGGTGCTTTCTCATTCATGACTACATTATAGAACCAGATCCCGCCTCCATTCACCCCCACCTGTGAATAGATGGACTCAGTGCGGGCACACACAAACATACATACTCTTATGCCTTCAAGTGTGTGTGTCTGAGGGGGGTGGTTTATATGGTTGGATGGATGCTTGGGTGTGTGAGTGCACCTCTGTCACTCTCAGGTGGATGAGCTGCAATTTGCACAAAACGTAAGGGTGTGTGTGTGTGTGTGTGTGTGTGTGAGAGAGAGAGAGAGAGAGAGAGAGAGAGAGAGAGAGAGAGAGAGAGACAGAGAGACAGAGAGACAGAGAGAGGGAGACAGAAAGAGAGAGAGAGAGAGAGAAAGGCAGAAAGACAGAAAGAGGGACAGAGAGAAAAAGATACAGAGAAAGACAGAGAGAGAGAGGATGGGGATGTCTTGATGGATTGGACTAGGTTATCCATCGCACTAAGGGACTCTTAATTCTGAGCTGTAATCTGGAAGCAACTGGACACATGGATGACAGGCAGCCCTGCTCTCCTGCATAAGGTAAGAATAACAACAGATTTATTTGCTTCTCTTTATACAGAACACTTTGCATTGCATTGCACTAATTCATCATTTGGGCAAATTGCTACTGAGTAATTGTTGAGTAAAGACTTTGTGCACACAGGAGATAGTATATGAGGATCAATGAAGGGATGGGTTTCAAAATTTTAATTCTGTGTTAATAATCATAAAAGTGAAGAAGACTTTTCGTTTAGTGAAGTCTTGATTATTGTGGTTTACTGGACTTGATGTTTTTTATGTATCGGTTGGCAAAGTATGAAACGGACTTCAATATGGTGCATTGGGGTTTTTCTCCTACTGTAGTTCTTGTATTTAAGGTAAAAAGTGTACCTAATGGTCTGGCCAGTTATTTGTTAATTTTCAAATAACATTATATAACAAGGAAGCCCAATCAGGATAGTGCTTTTATTACTCATCAAAACCCAAACTAAATAATTTATATTCAATACATCCATCCAAACATTTTTTTTTAATATCCATTTCATTCATGGGAGCTTTTTCCAGCTGACTTTGGGTGAGAGGCGGTGCACATACTGGACCAGCTGATCATCTGAAATTGTAATTGAAATTGAAAATGTTCCATTAACCTGACATAAATGTTTCCGGAATGTTGTAGGAAGCCAGCATACCCAGAGAAGAGCATTAGTCCTTGATATTCTATTAGTTTTACAATCTCGATTTATTGAGCAATCATTTTAGCCAATTGCTTGTATTATCTCAGATGGTGCCTCATCATTACTGAATGAGTTAGCAGGTTGAAATGGATGACACACTTCAGTTTAATAGACCATATAAACCAACGAGAGCAAAGACAATGCATTCAGAAAGCTGTCGACTGCTTAAGCACCAAGGACAGCTCCGCTGCATTCAGTGGAACCTCCAAAATCAAACGACCCTTGAGTGGCACAATTTGGAGTTCAAGAAAAATGCCTGCGAAAATTGAGGGGGTGGAGGGGGGCGGACGGGTGACAAAAACTACTCGTGCATGTAAATATTGTGAGACTCCAGCATGATAATTGCTCAATACAAATAAAACCTCCGCATGCACATTACGCGTGGGAAAAAAATGCCAAACAAAATCATTCGCTGCAGCAACAATAAAACTATAATATTACGAAGAAACCATTTTATGTAATTATGTAATCCACTTGCACACACTCGTAAGCACGTTTATACGTATTTGCCAGTGAACATATTTTGACTGTACATTGGCAGCTCCACACTTGCGTATAATGGCGGACCTTGCTTGAAGTGATACTTCCCGAGTCCCCATTCATGCATCATAAGACAAGCGGCAAGTTCAATACTGCCTTGTGCGGCCTCTCGTGGGAGCAGTGAGCTTTAGTCAGAAAAGCTGCCCTGCTGTAGACTTTTTTGGCTGCACAGATTCTCCCCATCAACTTAAGTATTACTCACATTCGCTGATGGGGAACTAAAGCGACAATTACAAACAACACAGTCATAATAATGGGCCCCGAGTAAGAGATTTTTTTTGTATTTGATTGCATGAGTGCCAAGCGCACTGTGTTGCTTGGCAACCTTGTTATTTTTCACTCTCTTTACACTTTCCTCAGAGTTCAGTCTTGCGGATGGTATTGTAATTACTACATTGTTTGTATTGGATTTGGTAAATTTGAATGAAAAGTAACACATCCTCTTTCAAAGTAGCCTATAGATGAATCAGGCACACGTCACTAGGCAGGATCAGTATAACTTTCAAATCCACTTGTTAGTTCACAAGTAAAGCTACAGCTTGGATCAACTTCGTAAAACCGTGCGTTCGGCATTTTCAAAGAGTGGGAAGCTTTCAGTCGTACGGCAATAAATAATGCAAAAAAAGTTACTTAAAACAAAGTGATTGTCAATAAATTTAAAGATGGTGGCAATTTGAGCCTGCAAAAAATCCCCTTTGTTCATCCTCCCATATTCCATTGCGCTTGTCCTCATTCATTTCATGAGTGAGGCAGACGTGCTGAGCACTAACTCACCCTGCAACACATTTTAATTACACAGTATGTCAACCAGCGCCAGACAGAATTCTGTTCAACCTAGGTGAGTCCACCCAATCTCTTAGTACATCGGAAGAATACTGATCAATTTATGTGGTAAGGAGTAAAATGTACCTATTACCATAAACTCATGCACTGAAGCGAGCACACTGGCAAATGGGTGATAATGTCTGCGTTAAGATGTTGCAAAGTGGAGCAATTAACTCTTACCATTCTCTCCACACCCAACGTGCAGTAAAAGCAAAATTCAATTAGCAACTGATGAAACTTCCCGAAATGAGAATTATTCTGCGCCATCCATCCATCCATCCATCCATCCATCCATCCATCCATCCATCCATCCATCCATCCATCCATCCATCCATCCATCCATCCATCCATCCATCCATCCATCCATCCATCCATCCATCCATCCATCCATCCATCCATCCATCCATCCATCCATCCATCCATCCATCCATCCATCCATCCATCCATCCATCCATCCATCCATCCATCCATCCATCCATCCATCCATCCATCCAAGGTACTCTTTTGTACACGTGGCCTGTTAGTCACGCCACATTGAGTTCAATTTGAGCGCAACCTTAAGACAGTATTTGTACCTCTGGGAACATGAATGGATTTCTTAATGGCATTGCTATTTCTTCCGTTTCCTATGCCAACGGGTGAAGAGTGACGCAAACATGGACCCTGACAATTCAATTCAGCGTATCGAACAGGACTTGAAGGCCACTTTGCTGCCAATGCTCGTCACTAGAAACTCACTGGAGGACTTAAACGAGACCACAGGGAATCAGTTTCAACAACCTGATTGGCAGGTACAAGGCAGTTCTTGCTTTAGTGTGGTCTCAGTACAAGGAAGTTTAATAGATTTCATAATCAATTCAAATCTATTTTTTTTTTCTGGCCGTTCAATTCAGGTGGCTCTGTGGGCTTTGGCATACTCGCTCATCATCCTGGTGTCCGTTACCGGGAACGTGACAGTCATCTGGATCATTCTGGCTCACAGGCGGATGAGGACCGTGACCAACTACTTCATCGTCAACTTGGCTTTCGCCGATGTTTCCATGGCAACTTTCAACACTCTGTTCAACTTTGTCTACGCACTGCACAACGACTGGTACTTTGGCCTGGGCTACTGTCGATTCCAAAATTTCTTCCCCATCACAGCCATGTTTTCATCCATTTACTCCATGGCGGCCATCGCAGTGGACAGGTAAGGAAAAGTTTTGGTGCAATTTAAATACACACTTAACTTAAAATAATCCAACTTTGATCACATACCAGAATAATAGCTTTGTGTTTACATTGAGTGAGTCAATATGTGCTTTGGCTCAATAGAGGCTTTACGAAGCGAATCGCAAATGACTTTGTACTGATTGGAGGCTGTGAGAGAGTGCACAGCATTAAGTGATAAAAACTGAACTCTGCAAACAAACAACATCGGGCAGTTAAAAGCTAAATTGCTAAATAGAAGTTGAGCCTGTTTTATTTGGAGCGAGTAGAAGCTTTAAAACGTGTCAATTCAATGTATATTTGCTCATACAAAGCCCCCCCAAAAGTATTTGAATTTAAATTACATTTACACCTGACACCATCTTATGACATCCAATACATCACAGGAGATAACCTTCACATAGAATGTATTTTTTTTCTCCTATATTGTTGTTTTTTTGACCGCACACAAATTAGATTTCTCCATTATTACAAACGAATACATTACATATTCAGTGCAAAATACCCACTCTTGTGGTGTTAAATGATTCAGCTGAATGATTCATGATGTGATTTGTTATAAATACAAAAGCAATGTCGCTATGCACTTTGCATAGTCTTTGAAATGAGTTATTTGCCATTTGACTAGAATAGAAAGATCATTCATGGAATAATGATGACATAACCACTCGTTACACTCTGCCTATATATATCTGTTATTAAAGTTGAATTACAGAGACAACAATGATTCAATCATTGTCTCTGACGAATACAGCTTTTCTACTTTCACAATGACTCTATTCTCAAGTCAAGGTGCTAATTCTCATTTAAAAGCACAGATGCCTACGTCATCATTCGCATGAATGAAGGTGGACAATAAAATGGGCCTTTCAATAGCTGTTGAATAAAATGAGCCTATCAAATTGCTAAATCTGGGTCTGGTCTGACCGATGAGTAGCTCTGCAAACATCTCCCAGGTCAAGGTCAGCCAGCAGCTCAAGCAGCTTCTCCCTTGAGGTTTACCTCTCAAGGAGAGGGGATGAGCACTCCAGAACTAAAACTAAGATGATGTCAAAGGGAGGCCAGAGGCTGGCCTTCTGCCTTCAAACGGAGCTCAACGGGTGATAGGAGCATCTCAGTGACACCAACAGCTTAGGCAGAGGAATTTTTCAGCATCTTAAAGCAGTCCTTCTTCTCAATTGTTTGGTCTCTTGGGTCAGATTTCTCATGGCGCAATGGAAGACCCGAATGAATCAACATCAGCAAAATGCTCACAGATCGAACTGACTCAAAGCTCTTTGAATCAAACCGCTCTATCCTGCTCAGGACCAAAAATGGCATCTCTGCAAGATGAATGAACACTTGGAAGAACTCTTTGAACATCAACCCCAGAATTAGCGAAGAAGTATTTCACCAGAGTACAACATAATCAATTTCAACACAAATCCTGATTACAAATCCAAACAATGAAGAAAAAATTCAAAGCTCTTCTTAATTCTAACTTGCATAGCTGCTGAAATCCAAGAACTGGCTGAAATCAGGTGATCCACCAAAATAAACAGAACAGACAACATCCAATAAAAATGCTGAAATCGTAAATAAAAGTGGCTGAACACAAAGTGCCCGAGTTTACTTACCTGACTCCATCACATGGAAAGTCTTCAGCATCTAGACTGAGCCTCCTCTACCATCAAAGTACTCATCGGCGCTAACCGGAGATAATCAGAGGGATAGCCAGGAGACAGAAAAAAAATAAAGCATGCGTTATAAATAATGATGACAACAAATGGATGTCAACTCATAATGCTCTCTTACATGTTCAATTTGCATGTGTGCTCAGGATGCATGTAAGTTAATTGACCTTTCACTCCTGCTTTAGATACATGGCCATCATCCATCCTTTGAAGCCACGACTCTCCTCCACCTCCACCATGGTCGTGATTGCACTCATTTGGATCGTGGCTTTCTTGCTGGCCTTCCCGCAATGTTACTACAGCGTGACCAGATTTTACTACCCCAGAACTGTGTGCATGGTTGACTGGCCGGACGACTACGGAGGGATGCACCAACTCAGGTTTAACTTAACAACTTAGTAAAATGTCCCTTTAACTTGATTTTAATTTGTCCTGGCATCCTGCTGACCAAAAATATCAACACTTACCTTTTAGCTACCAGTTTGCAGTGATATTGCTGATCTACTTGCTCCCCTTGCTGGTGATGCTGGTGACCTACAGTTTGGTGGGTCAGACCCTGTGGGGGGGCCACATCCCAGGAGAGGCGTCAGACCACTACCACAGTCAGATCACTGCAAAGAGAAAGGTCACCTTTCCTACTTTATCATTGCCCTTTACTGCACCGCAGTCAGTCACACAAAAATGTGTCCACTGGGTTGACGTACAATACCTTTGTGTCTTAGGTCGTGAAGATGATGGTTGTTGTTGTGGTGACCTTTGCTCTTTGCTGGTTGCCCTACCATGTCTATTTCATACTGGGATCGATTAACAGAGACATTTACAAGCAACATTACATTCAACAGGTCAGCACTGATTCACATGCAATGTATGCATGTGTGTCACCACTACTTTTAGTGACTCAGTAAAGTGTAATAATATTATTGATCATTTTTTTTGTTGTGAATAAAAAAATACAGTGCTGTTTTTACATTGTGTATCTTCTGTCGTTCAAAGGTTTACCTGGCCATATTTTGGTTAGCAATGAGCTCCACCATGTACAACCCCATCATTTACTGCTGTTTAAACCAAAGGTAAAGCCCCGACTTTAACTGAGATGAATCATCATCAAATAGTTTCAAAAATTTCTCCTCTGTTGCAGGTTCCGTGCTGGTTTTCGCCACGCTTTTTCTTGGTGTCCCTTCATCAAAATATCAGAGGAGGACAAGATGGAGCTGCAGCATACACACACCTTCAGAGTGACCATGACACGCAGCCTACACAAAATGAGCGTATGCCCTCCTATCAATGCAAACGACAAAGGTGACGCAAACAAAAGTTGTGGGCAAGGATGATGCCAAGTGGACGTTCATGGTGCCGAGAAGTTGTTCGTTATCTCACATTGATACAAGAGAAGCCGCCATTATTATTTCCTGTGAACACTGACGTCGTGAATGCTGCAGTGATGTTATTGAATTGCGTTGATGATTGTTATTTTGCAGCTAGCTTCCCAACGTCGAAGGCCATCTCATATCATTTTGCATGTAGTTCAGTGCATACTGCTGATCAACTTATTTGAACCATTTAGGTGTGCTAAAGTTGGTGGCATCGCTGGAAGTTCAACTATTTATTATTAACATTGTAGATACCAAGAATGTCTACCAGACTAGTCCATAAATGGCAAAATTACCAGACCAGTGGTCAACCAAAGAAGAGTAAATCTTATCACATTAAAAGATATTAAAATGGTACAAAAATAGAGCAATAAGATCATTTTGAAAAAAGCCACAGATTGATTAGGTACTTGCTCTCATCTAGTAAAAGAAGATGTAATTGTTCTGTCCATTTAAATTAGATAAGTATTTTTATATTGTGGAATAATTATCATTGCCATGATTAGAATCATGCTATTTGAAGTGTGGGTTGGGTGGAAATGGCAATGTGCTTTATTAATGTTCACTACAGTCTGTATTAGCAGATATATTCAATTCATGCATATTTAATGTGAGCCATATGAAAGATTACAAGCATTTATGTCGGTGTAATGGTATGCAAAGATCTAAAGATAAAATAATGTCAAAAGAATCCTCCAGCTTTAAATTGTACACTGATGTAACATTTCAAACCTGTTATCTTATTTCCGTATAATACGTTCCATTTCACTGAAACATGAATATCGTCTTTTCTTAAATTGCTTGGGGAAAAAAAGATGAGCATCTTAATGTGATATAAATGCAAATGTTTTGTGAGGTAAATAATTAATGGTAATCATCTTGAAATCATTTAAAATGTGTTGTTGTATGCAAAAACTGTCAGGTGTTCCAAGACTTAAACGTATTTAATGTGCTCAATAAAAGTGAGAATATTTTCAAATTACATGGTTGTATATTCTGTTTCGGCACACAAATGGCAGCCCGATAGACCAAAGCATCAGTCAATTTGACATTAGTTTGACTTTATTGAGTGATTGACAGTGTCGGACAGATAAAGGAAAACGATTCAAGTGTTTGTGATGAATACTGAGAATAATGCAGAGTAATTATTGAGGCAGAAACTCTGCCATTCATGAGACTTCTTAATCGGTATTGGTTTGAGATTCTCTTGCAGGCATAAATTAGTTTTGTGTACAACACTGCATTAGCTTCACTTTGTCTATTCTAAAAAAGGGTGTACGGTATAGTTCAGGGACCACAGTCTTGTATTTTTGTGTCAATATTACAATGTTTTCCCAAAACCACATTTGGAATGCAAAAAGGTTCAAAAGCAGGAACTGGCAACCAGAGTTCTGAATCTATGCAGGGGCCAACTGTAGTTGTGATATTTAAATGATCTGAAAGTTCAGGTGGATTAGCTAACATTGTAATCATTTTTTACATTACAAAAGGCTATGTACCTAGAACAGAGCCCTGAGGGACACCAGGAGTGAACCTAAAAGAGGATTTGCAATTCATGTGTAAGTATTCACTTTTGGTTAAGCAAAAAATAAATAAATACAACCTAGCTGAGCATTTAAATACCTTCCTCCTGAGATTTAAAGCATTTACCTTTGTACAAGAGGTGAGAACATTTAATAATGTTTCATATTGTCTTAAAGTTTCAGCAAGTGTAATATTCTTCCACATATTTGGTGCTCTAGCTGGCACCTATGAAAGCACGCTTTCATCGCAGTTGGTAATAAACTGATGGACTCATGACGTGTCGACAGCAGTGTGCCATGATTTGTACAAGTGTTGTTTGGACAGAATTTACAGGAGATTACAAGAAAATAGAACATAAAATAAAAGGAGAACAAGGACAATCAGTAAGCATGTGTCACTCGAGCAGAGATTGGATGTTCCGTTTTCATGTTTAAAGATTTAGGCTGATTACAAATAACAGCTTATATTATGTGTCTGTGCATGTGTGTGTGTGTGTGAATCATTATTGCGGCGTTTAATCATCTCCGGATATAAAAATAAAATAAATAACACGACATGTCAAATGTATTGTATACTGGAATAAGAGTTTAAAACCTTAAAAGCAACTACAAAATTCCCTTTCACATATCGTATTTGTGCATTTGGTGCTGACACATTCTGCTGACTTTGGTAGAAAATATAATTTAATGACCCTGCAGCTAACTAATTATGATGAAAGAAACTTAATGCAGCACGCAACTCGCAGCGAGACATTGAATTATGGTTGACACCTTGCAATTACTGGATAAAACCTAAGGGTGGCAACATTACACACAACAGAGCAAAGTTGCAGGGTTGTGTTGTCACAATTGAATCTTTTGGAACTTTCGACATGTTTTACAGCTACGATAGTGGTTATGCTACTTAGCTTTCGCCCGCGTGGACACACTTAAATAGCTCCTGTAGTGTGGGCAGAACATTGAGGTGCCAGTTGGAAGTCCGGAGAAGCCACTGGACTGTGACAGTTACTGGTTGTGGATCTCTTCTCTCAACCGGACCCCCACAGCGGTGATGAGCGCTGCCCCTTTGCCGCTGCCGTCCTCCGACAGCAGGAAGTTGACATGGCAGTGGGGGGCTAGTTCCTTAACGGTTTTGTGCATGATCCGAGAGAAGCTGTGCAGAAGAAGATAATTAGTTGGGATGATGTTCAATGACTGTTTTCAAAGAGCAAAACAAAAAAGTGATTGCACGTCAAGATACACTATAACAAATAGGTACTAAGTAGTGGAAAGTCTTTCTTCCATCAGGGCTGTTGTTGTCAAGAGTTGTCACAAATCATAAGAGCACGTTGAACAGGATTGACGCACCAAGACATGGGGAGTGTCTTATCCTAAAAACAAACTCTGGCAATGACTTGCAGAACCCAGATAAAGAACAAAATGACAAAAGAAAAATAATGTAGGTGTTCTACCTTATAAGGTTAAATTACAACTTCATGCAACCCTTGGACAAATACATCACATATTTGTCAAACAGGAAATAAATGTCAGTTATATCTATTTGTCAAACAGGAAATAAATGGCAGTTATTAAATCACCAGCGCTTTCACGGCTGATTTACAATATCTTGTTTGTCCCATCGTAAAACATGACCTTAACTCTTCCCCTGAACAATTTATGTGCATTTGATAAGGCAGAGAAGTGTTTTGTGCTGAATACTAATGTGAGAATGTATCTTACTGAGGATGCAGTTTATAGAGTGTGCCATCAACTCCTACAGTGATGTTCAAAAAGTCCAAGCCACGGTTTTCCCGGATCTTATCAACGACTGCTGCCATTCCTGCCCCGCAGAGCTGAGCGGCTCGATGTGACACTGCTCCACAAACCTGTAGAACAACAACAAAATCACTATTTTCATTGTATCACACAAACCTGTGTGTTATCTCATCAGTTCTGAGAACCTTAAAAAGACGACACATTTCCTCATGTGAAATTCCCACACAGTCGCACACAAAGCTCTTTCGCAAATTACAGTTGAGCAAATGTTTTGTAAGTGCCAAGATTTCCACACAAATGTGCAGAACTGCATTTTGTTGTAAAAGCTCAGCAGCAATAAGGTTCAAGAGTTTATTTTGATAATGCTCTCTGTTGAGGCCAGTAAGGTTGTGAAAGTTTAAATAGTAGAAGCACAATGTTAAAATATCTCTTTGAATTCAAAATAGTTTTCGACTCAAGATTGAACCCTGGGTATGCTTTGAGTCAAATATGAGGGGAAAGAAGGATTAATGTACCATGAAGGTTTTCAATTAAAACAATAGTAGAGAGCAGAGACCTTGGCTTTAGTGTTCCACTTAAAGTAGTCATAGATGATTAGTATGGATGGTTAGTAGTAGTTAGCTCAAAAACATTATAGCATAAATGGTTTGTTTTAAATGACCAAAAAAGAACATTTTTCATTATTTGTATTCAACAATGTGACACAGCATACCTTTTTAACAATGATACTGTCATCACAAGTGCTGTCCAGTCCCAACTGTTGCAAGATGGCCCTCACTTGAAGTAACGCCAATCTGTCACTAGAAAAAGACACATACACAGTTACCAGCAGGAAAGAAAATGAACAAAGTTAAGGAATACTCATATAACTAGACATGGACATTGGACAAAAATAAATGACTAAACTAAAACACAAAAAAGTGGTTTCTTACCTCTCAATCTGAGAGAGGAATTTTGTTTCAAAGATGCCTCTGGTCTTCAGTGTTTCCGAAATTTGACCTCTGAAGAGGAAGCCCCTCTTGGTCAAATCTATTAAGATGTTCCGCACTATTTCGCCGAGGTACATACCACTACACATTTTCTCGTATCTGAAGGGTGAAAACACACACATTACAACTGAAAAGTATTCACAGCACTTGAGTTTTTCCACTTTTTTTTTTTGGTCTTATTCATATTAATTTTTTAATAAATGTGTACAGTATGTGCCTGTATTTATGTTAGGGTGTTACCTCTGTTTTCCGGGATTGAGAGAGAAGTCATCGACAGCACGATCATACTCGGTCCTGATGTCGTCTAGGCATCCGTTATCACCAAATGCCCCCCACTCCATGTTGACACACATTCGCCCTTGGTTGGAATCTACCATCTCAATGTTTCTCATTTCCTCCATGTAACACGCATTGCTGCCGGTGCCTGCACTCAGTAGCCGTGGTGTTTCGTTATTTGGATCATCTCGTTGAAGTTGCACGAATGAAATGTATACTTACCAGCGATGAGCCCAATCTCACAGGTGGGCTCCTCGTACGCGCAGGTCATCATGGTGCCCACTGTGTCGTTGACTATAGCCACCACATCCAGGTCAAATTCCTTGAGCAGAAATATATGGCTACATTGATACAAATGAATCAAATTAAAAGGACCTAGTGGCAATTAAATCTCCTGTACATTTAATATCGGTGTTCTGATGGATAAACACTGTAGGGGTCATTTCGATTTCCATTATTTCACCGAATGTCAGGGGACAGATTGTATTTAATCTAAGAGGTTCCACCAAACTTTTCCTACCTCTCTCCTTTTAATGGCCTCTCTCAAAAGCTCCACGACGTCTTCTCCTTCACAGTCTGTAGCCTTAAAGCCTTTAGTCCACGTCACCAGGATGCCCTTTGTAAACACACACTCAGAAAATGCCACCGTGTTGAGAGAACTCCAAACAGGTACTCACAGCATCCAGGCTGGTCTGAAGGCAGGGGAATGAGAAGGTGAAGCCAAGAGGAAGACGAGCATTCTTCATCCCCATGTAGTCCAGGAAGTCACTTATACAATGCACAATGTGATCAAACAGCTGAAGGAGGAAAGACGAGACGCTCGTGTAAATTTATGTGAAAATGTTGACGCACACACGTTTACATCACCGTGACATCACTAGTGGAGGTCATTCCCAGAATGTGTTCAATTTAAAGCCAAATGAGGTGGACCACATTTTTGTCATTTTGGAGGAAGCCAGACTGGATGGAAATTGAAAACATGTGGGAAACTTTCAAACTCAACCACTCTGCTCCCTACAAGTGGTCAGTTATTCAAAATACAGTTTGTACAAAACTTTGCTGTGACTGCCACACGTCAAAAGGTTACAGACAGGATTACCTTGACAAACAAAGTGAAGTCACCTCCACTAATCCTAAACAGCATACCAACCAGTTCACATTGAAACAGCAAACATGTCGCTTACAAGCTTATCGTCAACCTGGCAGCTTTTCACACATCTATTTTGTTTGGCATAGATTGCATAAAGTTCACACCTCCTCTCCTGTTCCCTGCATGACTTCTTGAGGAATGGCGTAAATCTTGTTGTGCATCTCCACCGATCTCTTCTTTCCAGAACGAATTTTGACCATCAGTACTCTAAAGTTGGTTCCTCCCAAATCCAAAGCCAGGAAATCGCCATTTTCTGCAGTCAGACAGAAACACAAAATAATAATGACAATATTGTATCAATGACATATTATGGGATGAGGAAGCTGGTCTGGCTAGGCTAAGTCTTTCGCAGATTTGTTTATAAGAAAGTCCGGTCACAACGTGTGTGTGAGCGTACACCGTGACATGACACAGCTCCTTAGGCTAAAGATAGCGCCTCCTTTTGCTCCTGCTGTTCCAAGGCTTGACCTTAGCGCTAGGCTGTTATCTCAAGTAAAATATTCTCAGACTGCCTCCATCGAGACTATAACCTTGAAAATCCCTTTCTTTTCAGCTCCATTATTAAAACACTCCAAAAAAAAAAAATAATCGACATTTCTTGAAAGAAATCCAACTGTTTAATTCTGTTATAAAGTTTTTGCCAACTACTTTTAAAATTGGTTATAAAAGCAAATGAGGGATCCATATTTTCTGATATTACTCAAATACTTGTATCCACGGTGAGTCCTCACAAAAAAATGTCTAACCTGTGCCATCAGGTGTGCTGCACACAAACGTTGGCAACATTTTCACTGTGGCGGACTCCTGCGTGGCCTTCGAAAGGCCATTTTGGATCTCGGTCCTCATTCGCTGCTTGACCTGGTGAAATATACAACACTCATTTGTAAAACTGCACACACTCCAGCTAATAACACTTATATTCATGTGCCCCTGCCCACACCTCCAGCAGTTGATCGGTCGTCAGGCAGAACTCTGACAGAGTTTGTGCGATTTGCTTCGACTGCTCTGCAAGTCTGTAGGCCACAGCCGTCACCATGGCGGCTCCTTTCCCGCTACCGCTCTCCGACAGGAGGAAGCGCACGTCAGAGTCGGGGACCAACCGACGGACCGCCTTATGAAGACGACGTGCGTACCTGAAGTAGATTTGTCAGGAACTTTGTCATTGTGAAATTCAAACATTTACATGGTGTTCCACGCGCCAACAACGTTTTGTAAATCGAGTACATGCATGTTTCCATGACTCACTGTGGGTGCATCTTGTAGAGCGAGCCATCAATGCCAACAGTGGTGCGCAGTCGGGCCACGCCTTTGTTCTCCTTGAGCCTCTTGAGGATGCCCGCTAGTAGTGCTGCGATCAGGTTGGCAGAGCGGACAGACACAATGGTGCAAACCTAAATGGAGCAGATGAGGAAGCCATTAAAAAATCCTGCCATCCTTTTTTTTTCCTAACCACTTAATAAGGGATAATGCAAAATTTGAAATCCAGCCCAGATGATCTACTGCAATAAGCGGGTAGGGGTTGCCCCAAGATTTATCACATGAGAATCCCATGTGAGGTAAAATGACACTAGTATAAGGTCAGCCTCCATTTCAGGAAGGAGTCCTATTTTGGCAACAATACCCACATGTTGAACGGCAATGCAGTCGTCATCCGAGGGCTCCACACCGAGTCTGATTAAAATCTCTTTGGCCTTGATTAATCCCTCTCTACTCCTAAACAAGACAGACAGAAAGAGGAATACTGTGTTGTAATCCAATAAAACAGGGTGGCCCAAACTTTTTGACCTTAACAAATGTAAAGCATTATTTCAGGAATTTTTATGTGAATAAAGATCGGGGGGGGGTTAATCTGAAAATAAATGAAAATGGCAGAATCAATTTTGGGGGATTTTGGCCTGCTTTACCGCAGCCTCTCTTATCTTTTGCTCTCATTCTTATTCTTTCCTTTGTGATTGAAGGCTATAAAAATAAGCTGACTGGACTTTGTAGTCTGCTGATAAAAGGAATGCCTATATGAATCATGACGCACATCAAGTTTGGTGTTATAAATGCAACTTACTTCTCAATGGCTGACACGTGCTTGGTCTCAATTTTGCCTTTAGTAAGAAGCTCAGCGGTGATTCTTCCCTCAAACAGCAAACCCTCCCTGGCCATCTTGACCAGAATGAGACGAACCAGCTCGCCCATGTACAGTCCACTAACCATCTTCTCAAACCTGTAGTCAAAGGAACAAATTGTAAAAAAAATTAAAAAATAAAAGAGAGAGAAACACTGGCATTATCTGGCATTGATCTGCTGATCACACAGGTTGAACTCAGTCAATGAAGCAAAGTTTTCATCCCACCAAAAGATTTCTGACATTTAGCATACATTTTTGCCCATATTGTGATACATACTTCTATTGTGATGTCTTAGCCTTGCAAGTGGTTGAAAAAAGAGCCTACAAGAACCAAAATGACGTACAGCTGCTTGCCGGGATTCAGAGAGCCTCGGTCAATCTCTCGGTCAAACTCGGTCCGGATGTCCTCCAACCAGCCGTCGTCTCCAAAGGCCCCCCACTCGGTGTTCACACACATCCTGCCTTCGTCGCCCTCCACCAGGTCGATGTGACGTAGCTCCTCCATGTAGCAGGCGTTGGTGCCGGTTCCTAAAAGAAATGTAATTAGGAATAAATACTAGAATGCATTCAGCACTCGTTTGGGAACAACACGGACGGAATGGAATACCGATGATAACGCCGACTTCACATCGTTGATCGTCGAAGCCGCACGTCATCATCGTTCCCACGGTATCGTTCACCACAGCCATGATGTCAGCTTCATAGTCCTGGAAGACACAGAAATGACTTAATGGCGGCCCCTCACCATTACGTGCTATAAAACTCCAGTCGAGATGAAGACGCGACTTACTCCTCGTTGTTTGATGGCTTTGTTGAGCATCTTTACGACATCCATGCCCTCCACTCCGCTCGCCTTGAAGCGCTTTGTCCAAGTTAACAGAGTGCTCTGGAGACAGACAAAGCAAGGCTGTCTGTCACTCAAGTTCCTACAAAACTAAAGGAAAACATTGGATGTTCCTTATTCGTACTTTGGCGCCTGTGTGTTCACAAATTTGTAAAAAAATATATATATTTTTTTCCACAATTTTATTATATTTTTTATATCATTGGTTTTAGACGTATGACTGATGCAGTGGCCTTGGGAGATAAGGCGATGAATAAAACGGAAATTGTGCGGTGCTGTAAACGTTATATTACCTCATCAAGTTTGGTTTGCTGGCAAGGGAAGGAAAACGTAAAGCCAACTGGCAGCTTCTTGTCTTTAATGTTATGTTTTTCCATGAAGTCATCCAGACACTCTGCCACGTGGTCGAACAGCTGAAACAAGGCGGAGACGGGAGTGAGAATGAAGGTGTGAGCATTTGTGCGAGTGCTTGTGCGTCAACACACTCTCGCTCCGCTCCCGTGCATGATGTCCTCCGGTGTGTCATAGATCTGGCTCTCCATCTGAACTGTCTGCTTCTTCTCGTGACTGACTTTGACGCGAAGGATCCTGAAGGCACTTCCTCCCAAATCCAATGCGATAAAATCTCCTTTTTCTGGAGGAAACAAAGAAAAGGTTGTCACAGAAAAAGAGGGGATGAGTCATGAACAATAGTGAAATTGTGGAAGGAATGTAACCTGCACTGCACTCGAGACTTTTTTTATTTTCCCTCTGGAATGATGCAGAACATACTACTAAAAACCACCAAGCGTCACAGTGACGTGGTAAGGAACATGTGGTGAGGGTCAGACAGATGATTCATTTGTTGAGTAATCAGCTGACTAATGGCAGCACAAAAGAAGACGTTTACCATTGACTTAAATTCAAAATGTGTAGAATATTTCGTTTCATTACAACATGGAAGCACTGACCCGAGCCGTCGGGGATGGAGCGTACAAATGTCGGCAGCATCTTCAGCGAGGACGTGGTGTAAGTGTCGCGGTTCAACCCATTGACCATCTCCATGCGGAAGCGCTGCATGATGTCCAGCAGCGTCTCATCAGAGAAGCGCATGGAATACAAGTACTTGTCAATCTGATAAGACACACAAAGACAACTGTTAATTGGAGATCACTTAATTGAAATTCAATTTCATAGTCAATACTTTGAACAATTGAACTATTATAGGCCAGATTCAAGGCTGAATCGGAGATGGACAAAATATAGTTCAAAGAGATACCTGGATTTTTTTTTTTTTTTTTTGCTGATCATAGACTATTACAATTTGTTTTCTTTGGATCCCCAAAGCATTTAACTCACAATCAATCATATTTTTTCCTAAACTTTGATATGATAAAAATAATAATAGTGAAAAGCGAAAATGAAAGTTAAAACCATAGTAATTGTTTAATTACAAGTGCCTAACCTTAGTGGTCAAATCTTAGAAATAAACAAGATTCTCTTTAAAAGAGGATCCAGATTTACTGGATCTGCTAATGATTTAGTAATTCCACACCCATATGCTAAATTATCACTGATGGGAATGCCTGGCACTGTTCGATCATTACCATCCCTGTTCTCTAACAAAGAAGGAAGTGAATGTCAATAAAGCAACATTGTGACTCATTTATTGCTAGTACCTTTTATTGACGACGTCATAGTTACAACACAGTAGGTGTAACTTTGCTGTAACACATCTTTCTATTGGCAGAAAACTTCCCACAGTGTTGACACATTCTGTCTGTGTCACTCACATGGTGTCGAACAGGATGTTAAACAAACTGCTGTTTCATCACGTTAGAGAATGAACAGGATCACGGCTTATCTATGTCTCATTTTTTCGTTTTACTTAAGATTGAAGTACCCGAGCAATGTTCGATCCCAAAGCAACTTTTAAAACTTTTAATATATATGATCATGGAAGTGTTATTGCTTATTTTCATTTCTCAATGTCACATTTCCTGGTTGCTTCTTGTTTTTATGTAAACAAGGTCATGACAGTGTCACTGTGGTTTAGAGGAAGTGAATTTGAAATAGAAACGGACTGGATGTAGTGTGGCCAAATTACAGGAGACACATTGAGACATGTATTTATTCTTTAAGAAATCAAACTTTAAATCCCTGATGCTAACTCCAACCTAATTCTCCAGTGACATTAATAAGGTTAAAGTGCCCGTGATGGCTTTTGTAAGATACAAATCTTGTGATCTTTTAATATTCCAAAATAAAATGCATACGATACACCAATATTTAATGTAAACTGTGCAAACAAACAGTGACACTGTTTACATCCAAGTGTTAAATATGGTGTGCAAGTGTTACATTCTCTGTCACATTCCCACAAGAGGAGTGACATGGAAGCTTATTGAATCATTAATCCTTACCACTCCCTTTGACAAAATAAATAAATACATAAATTGAAAGATAGACAGATTTTTCTTTTACAAATGGAGAGGCAAGATCAAGATCCCAAAGGGGAGAGGACAGGTAAGACTGGAATAGTTTACTCAACAACACACCTTTGCCACACACCTTTGTCTACTTCATCTGGAGCTTTTGCTTGACTTTCGGGAAAGGGTCATGCTTTCTGAACAAAGTGCTGCTCTTTCTTCCTCACACACCCTCCACCTGCCAACAATGACAATGACCTGCTCTCCTTCTCACAGGCTTGATTGGGGAAGTGCTGAAATCTGACACTGGTGGTTGGACGTGTGCACACACACATGCGGCCATATGCAAAACCTCTTTCCTCTTCTCTACTCTAACCTGGAATTTGACTTGGTCATGGTGAAACAAACACACACGAACACACACAGTCACACACACTCGAAACTAGAAGACACACTCCATGAATGGCAAACTTAATTTACAAGATTATAAACATTATTTATTTATTATTACTTGAATCAGCGTGGAGTTATTTGGTGGAATGAATGAAAAGCTTTGAAGGTATGATTGTCCTTTATTTTTTATAAATTAAGGAAATGTGTTGTGGTAAAAAAGAACCACAAAAAATATATCTCTGAAATCATTTTATAGATTTGAAATAAAGGAAATATTTGTTTTTTACATTCACGCTGAACGCTTTAAGGTCGGAACTGAGTAGTAACCTTCCTTGAATGTGGCATTGAGATAAAACCCACATTAAATAGTTTTGATGTTTTTTTTTTTATTTGAACTCAAACTTTTAACCACACTTAGCAACATTGATGGCACATTAAGACGCAGTTTGTATGGCTCTTTGCATTTTGGGGCTGGTGTGTTTAGCAGAAGGGTCACTAAAGCAATCCATGAGCTCAGGAACTGCACAACACCTGGCTGCAGGAGTCTTGCAAGAGTGTCTGTAAGAGTCTGCATGGTACTTACTGTATGTCACATGGCTCAAAGCTGGCCTATTTCAGGGAGGGCGAGAGAGGACAAGAGAAAGGAAGGGAGGGAGGGAGGGAGGGAGGGAGATGCACTGCATTGCATCAGATCCCCAGTGCTGGTAATGTGTTTTTACCACCGCAGGCAGTCCTTCAATAACAGCATTTACACACAAACACACACCCATTCAGACATTGTGAGTATGAAAAAGGAATGTGACAGGCCTAAACTTTCCTACATTTATAAAGTGGTAAGGCTTGACTACAAGACAAGCTGATGACATCATCAGTGAGCGACCTTAAAGGGTCCCCCCGGCTTCACGTGTGAATCATGGAGCACATGTTGTAGAGGAAAATGTGAATACATTTGTTTGGATCAGGGGAAAACAAAGATGACACTGTGTCTAATATAACACAAGGAAAAACTCAAGTATGCTGGTAACCTGGAAACACTATCTGATCAGGGTTCGCAGGAAACCTTTAGAGGAATTTAAAAGATGGAAGGCGCCTCGAGGCCCTTGAAAACAAGCTCAGTCACATTTGACCAAGAATCCAAATGAGTGGGTTGCACATTTATGGTGTCCAACTGAATTCTTTCTTCACCCACCTTGACTTCTTGCGAGGGGGGCAAATGTTTGTGTTTAAGGACTTTGTTATATTTTTAAAACAGACGAAGTAAAAATTTTAAAGTTAACATTTTATTTTTAGGTTTTAAATTATCATCAATTGAATTACAATTGAAAATTAAGTGAATTGACCCGTTATTAAATGCATCAGTTGAATTATTTTCCCAAAATTATCTTATTTCAATATATTTGAATTACCTGATTTTAGGGGAAGAGAATCACTGGTGGAGCTATGTGGTGGCCTATGATGGCCATGGGCACCACCAGTGTTGAGGGATACAGAATATTAATTGGGGGATTGATTTCACTGCAAGACACAAGCAGAACAGCCTAAAATTTCCCACACAATGCATTTGTCTAGATTAAAATTTCTCAAAATAATGCATTTGTTTATCATTTTGGTTCTCTAATTGCTATTTGATTTGATTGGGTTCTGTCTGCATTAGAGGAAATAGTACATTGCTGTATCTTCCCACTCACTGAGCTTCTTAGATACTTTTTAAATGAATAGCCATTGATTAGCGGGCGGTTTTTGCCAGATTCAACATGCAAAATTTAATTTTGCACCAGTGTTGGCATTGATTTAAAGGGTTGGACCCGTAATTAAAAAAAATGTTAGGTGCACTTTGTGCCATGTTTAACTTCTCTAATGGACAAAGCTCCAAGTTCATTCAAAGAAAGGGTTGGAAAGGGTCGTGCATTCTTCACAATTTTCTGACAAAAACTTCCAGAGGATGTAAAAGATGGACTAGAAATGGAAATTTATTTTGTCAGGGAACAGATAGTATGGTACAGTACAGTAAAGTACGGTACAGTATGGTAAGAGCTACAGGACAGCCCAAACAATGGAGAGTGCTTTTGTGTCAGGAATCAAAAGATTGCAAAACCATTCACCAGAAATTAAACTAACACTTTTTCTTGCAAGCCCATCATATTGTGGCCATCTAAAAAAAATATGAGCTCATTACATTATTGAAAACTTGACTTTTTAAAACCAAGGTAAATAATCAGGAATTATAAAGGCTATTGAATAAATGCCTAAATGCAATATCTTTTTGGACATGTGTGCTTTCATCTTTCATTTCCTCTTCAGTACACTTTTACAGTATACTCAAACCAACATTTAAGGAACCAGCAGTGTCAGACTTCTACCTCAAGACTTGTCTGCCAGGTAACCGAGCCAGAAAAACAACTGTAATTGACACCTACATAACATGTAGTCCGACGAAATGGAGCACTCACCTTTTTGACGTAGTCATCCTTGAGTTCTGTGAAGTAGTAGGCTACGAGCTGCGCTGCGATCATCCTGCTTCTCCTCTTCTCTTCTCTCACACACACACGCACACACACAGATGGAGGGAATCAAAGTGGGGGGAAAAGAAACACAACCTGAACGTCTACTTCATGCAACACTAGGGGCCTGTTAATAGAAAATAGAGAGGAATAAATATCCACAATCAAGTCAAGGCAGGTTTAAAAGTAGTCAGCTGGCTCATGTGTGGCACTTTTTGCTCAGCCGGCCGGCATGTGAGCGAAAGCAAAGAAGCAGCTATGAGTGGGAGGGAGTGAGCCAGCAACTTTGGAGACAGAAGGCGTGACACCGCAAGAAAGACACGCCCACTAATTGACATCTGATTGGATAGGACTTGTGCATAGATGCGATATTTATATGCAAATGTAAATTAAACCGTTGCAGCGCTTGCGCCATATTGAATGTGGCAACTCTCACTGTTTCTCTCTGTCTCTTTCTCCCTGTCACTCTCTCTCTCTCTCTCTCTCTCTCTCTCTCTCTCTCTCTCTCTCTCTCTCTCTCTCTCTCTCTCTCTCTCTCACACGCAAAATACGACTAATATGAGACAGTATATGAGAAACAGATAGGAACATTAAATAAATAAAATGTTAAGTCATATTTCACTATTTAATGAAAACAAAACAAAAATACGTTTTAGAACACATTTGGGCATTTTAAAGTTTTAATTGTTCTCCCATCTTGTTGAAGTTTTCCTTACTATATCCATAAAAGATACCAATGTGAGTTCTAAAGATTGTTCTTTTTGTTTTACAAAAACATTGAACAAAAAAAAAAATCAAACGTCATTATTCTCATTTACTCCCATGAGATATTGTTTTTTGTGTAAAACAGTTCATGCATCTCCAAGCAGCGCGCAAATAGCTCCACTTTGACACATACAATATGGCGGTAACTTCGCGTACCAATCTGCCACGGAGGCAAGCAGAAGGGATTGTGGCGGGAGACGAGCGGAGATGAGGTCATGAGGAGGAGGAGGACGCGGTAAAGAGGGGGGCCGGTAGTGGGGAATGGGGAAAACAAGCGTTCCAGTTCTTCTTGAAAGTTGAGCAGTTAAAAGCAAAAAAAAACAAACAAATGTGAATAAACAACTGCCGACAAATGCAATGACTTCTTCTGCTATTGCTAAAACAGCTTATGAAATGTTTTGACCCCAAAGCACCTTTTTAGTAGTAATTAAGAGATGAGAGTTTTTTTCCTTATCTGTACATTTTCCAAACATACCATTGTGTCGATGCTCAGTTTTTTTCATGTCTTTGATGTTACCAAAGCATTTTTTCAATATAGCTGTCTGTCCTTACATTTCCGAAGAGCCAGCCAGGCCACAGGGCCGTAAGAAAAATGAAGTTGGGGCAGTATTATGCAAATAATTTTGTCTACTGATCATTGACTGCTGAAAGTCCCCTTGAGGAATTTTAAAGAGTATTCAGAATTACAGCAGCCTGATTTCCTGATTGCACGGGAGACAAAGGTGTGACACAGCGCTGCTGTTTCTACTCTTCAAGGACAAATTTCGGGTGGCCTCATCTCGGAATTCCTGACGCAGCAAACACACTCCTGCTCAAGGACACAACCACCATGCGGGGTGGATAGTCTTTTGCCGCATCCTCTCAAACTCTATCATGATGACGAGTATGTCCGTTTTAACATGTAATGCTGACCTTCCCAATTTTTGCCATGATAATAAAAAAGATCATTAAAAAAATAAATAATACATTTTGTCTTTGGGATAAAGGATAGTTTCGGCCAGTTTCTTTGCAATCAGTTGGATCATGTTTTGATAGCATATCTAATTTTTTTTTCCAACACTATGCAAATTAATAAAGGGAAATTGGGCACTGGGACAGTTTAATTCTTCACAGATTAGCTGCTGTTTCATCCCCATTAGCACGCACTTTCTCTCTCCATGCTTCTATCCGCTTTCCTCTAATCCTCAAATTTGTTGGTGTCTTCACTCTTCATGATGCAAGTGCATATTTTACAGAACCCTTATATCAGATCTCATCAGTCTAGTCGGTGGATTTTAATCCACTGCAGTCCATAAAGCATTAGATTATGCTGGATTTGCCTGGAGGTATACAGCGAGCAAGCAGGAAACGTGACTAGATGGGCATGGATCCAGTCTGGCAGCTAAAGCAGAAGGACAGAAATAGAACAGCTAGACAGACGAATATGAGGGGGCAATCCAGAAGTATTAACATGTTGATTTTCATTTACACGTTAGCTCTTTATGCTGTATTTGTCATGAAACAACATCCATGACGAGGTTATATTGTTTTTGTTTGTCTCAAAGCGATAGCCTCGAGGCAATGTGTAGGGTGTTTTTGCATACCACTAAATTATGTATGTTGGATGTGGTTATGTGGTGAGGAATGAATTTAAAGAATGGCCAACACCAGGATGTGATGCGCCTTGGTATGAAAGTAGGCTATATTAAGTTTAAATCCAGAAAATGGCATTGTTTCTCAATGACACGTTTTTCATGTGGATCTCTGGTTGAGTGCCTTTCAATTCTTGAAAACATATTTGAAATGTCCCAAATGCAAATGGGAAAACAGCATCATGCTTTCGGGCTGCTGTTCTTTAGATGGAACTGACCCAAAACCTTCAGGCTTCTATTGGAGAGGATAAAAATATAAGGAAAAGTCTACTAGAACATCGGAAAATTATTTCGCATTCATCAGAGGCTGCCTCCCATTTAACTGGAGTTGGAATGTGATTGGTGATTTCTCAATACACCCACATCCCACGTAATTTTTTTTTTTTAAAGAGCATGCGCACACTTGTGCAACAACATTATCACCCTCTTGCAGAGTTACTTTTGCAAGTTATACAGGTTATAGGTCACACTAATGGAGCTAAACGATTTCAAAAGTACTATTCTGGTCTCATTTTTTATTTAACAAAAACTGGTATTTGAACGGGGTGTGTAGACTTGTTATGAATAGCTCTCTTTTGGAGGGTCTGAAAAGACTGGAAAAATATTGATGAATAAAGTATTGTAGTCTTTATGATGATGATTACATCTTCACATTTTTGCATAATGCTGACTTTTTGTGAATGCACTCAGTAGGCACAAATGGACAATCCAGTTCTTTTCTGATGATCGTTTGCCATTGTTGACCCACACAGCTAAGCTGCGTGACAGCAACAAAAAGCTTTATCCCGATTGCAAAAATGGTACATTCTGCTGGCGTTGATCAGTATCATAGTACATGCCCACAGTCTTACCAAAGTCAAGTTGCAACATGGCCAACTGCATGACACTGGGTCACAGTTTAAACACCTCTTGATATTAGTAAACCATGGGAATATTATTTATATATTCTGTGTATAAGCATATGTAGGGAAATATTACCATAAATGCTATGAAATACCAATCAAAGAGTGACACTTCGAATTCATAAGTCGATAAAGCCTCAATTTCTTTCCTTTTCTCCGACAGTGAGCTTGTCATAATAAATTGCTGGTCATGAATCAACCACTTTTTGACATTTTGGCCAATGCTGCCCTCTTCTGGCAACTGAATTTAACGTCATAACTGCCCTCAATCTGGCATTGTTTACATCATGTGACCAAACCCGAAAAACATATCTTGTATGCAGGCACGGGCGGATAATAGATTCTTATGGTATAATAACACGAGCAAAAACTTTATTAAGGAACTATTCTAAATATTGTATTTCATAATTGCATAATTTTACTGCTCTCCATTCACTGATTGTGAGGTGAAAATATACTTTTATACATACATTGTTAGAAGTGTGACGTCCGCAGGTTTCTTATCCAATAAAAACTTACACATCTATTTTCTATTGGGTAGGGGAACATTAAAAAAAAAAAAAAAAAAAGTCCAGCCCACCTGATGTCCTAGATGATGGTTCATTTCCTCTTTTTCCTCTTATTGACTTTGTTGCCATTATTGTTAATTTTAAGATCCAATGCACTCTGATTGGTGGACTCTTTTTTTTGTCCTTTAGACCACTCCCTCTGCAACTGTTGCAACATCTCAGACGTCAAGAGTCCGTCTCTCACCAGGCGGTTAGTCAGTGAGCTGTCCACGGCTTGTCCCGAGCGTCTCAAAGTGCTCGGACTTCTTCGAACTCCTGATGAAGGGCTACCGGTGGCACCGGTTTGGTCACTATTTTTCTGCATCTGGAGCGGGCCGGTAATGGCCGGATTTGTGGCTCGGATGAGACGGGTGATGTTCCGGACACCCTCTTGGATGGTGGTGTCCAATTCCTGTTGAATTTCTCGCACCAAGGCAGTATCGGGAAACATTTCCATGAACCGGTAACTAGACAAGAAGCAACATAGAGGATTAACGTGATGAAGGAAATATCAAAACGTTCATGAAATAATAACATGGTGTGATTTAATCCATAATCTAAAATCCTTGACAAATAATACATTGTCAATGATGCTGATAATCAGTTGAGAGCTTCCCGACGTGACCTCCATCATCCACTAAATTACCTTAACCAGAGGTAAAGATCCAACACGTCGTGAACAGCTTCCAGGTGAACCAGGTCTTTTATGTTTTTGGGTGGGGCCAGAGGCCAGTTGATGTGGCGACAAACCCAATCGAAGGTCAAGGGTTCGTCTCGGCTGAACTGCCGGGCAAACTGAGAGAGAAACAGGAAGGAGAATCAGAGGCACGACAGTAAAGACTTTCAAGGACATTTGACAATACTTTGGGGGATTTAAATGGATCTGTGTGCTTATGTTTAGATAGACAACTTGGTGTTGCCATATTCACTTTCAAACCAGAAAAATACTTTGGCAAATCCCCATAAAGCAGAAGTCCATTGCCCATGCTTACCTTTAAGAAAGACGTGCACACAAAGGGCTGCTTCTTGTTGATGGGAGCCGTGCAGAAAACATAGCGAGACCTCAAGTTGAGTGGGATGTGCTGAATCATGTCAGCCAGGAACTTAAAGTCGTCAATGTTGCAGACAAAATACAGACCGTCCACTTGGGAGAGACTCACAAAAATGTCCTGTTTAAAAGAGAGGGAAAAAAAATCAGATCTCAAAAAAACTAAAAGTGAATTTCAGCTCATGCTTTAGTAGTTACTTACAACAAGGTTAGAGAGAGTAGCATCAGGTAGATGATAAGCAAACATCTCAATCTGCTCTGCGGTGGGGTGAAGACCTGCAGTCTGAGGAGAAACACAGTCTTATTGTAACTTTAGTATGGAGACTAAAAATAAGAACACAGATTATTTCTCAACCTCAATGGGCTCCACTTTGTGACTAAGTATCTCCTTCAGGACTGGAAGATCATCTCTGTGCATGGTGGTAACCTCCCCCTCTTTGAACTTGGAGGAGTACCTGGAGGAAAAGGCAATGCGGAAAATCAAACAAAATCAAAAGCATGAAAAAACGAGACTGACCTTCCAGCTCGCCCGGCAATCTGAAGAGCCTGTGACGTGCTGATGGTCTCCATTTGCTTCTCCCCTTTCTCGTTGACGTTGGGCTTCACCAGACTGTTGAAGATGATGCGTTTGATGCTCCTGGAGGGAAGAAGACGGTGGGGTAAAATCTTGTCATCTTTTCGTAATTTGCGGGAACAAACAGAATGAATGAATACACTCACAAATTAAGGCCCATTCCGATTGCATCTGTTGCTACCAAGATTTTGCAGGGGTCATCAGGGTCGTTGAACTTCTTGGCCTGAGAGAGTTTGGTGCCTGAAAAATGCGGCTTGATCTTAGCGAAATTGTTTTCGAACTCAACATGGCTCTTTTTCTTGACTATGCACTTTGAGATAAAGTAAAGTGTCTCACACAGGTGTACTCACCTGGAGGTAAACTTCCATAAATGACAGCACATTCCTGCCCTCTGGCTTCAATCTGCCTGCTTATGGAGTAGATGTCGTTTTTACTGAAGCACACGATGCAATCCCCTGCTCTCAGGTTGTCCAGAGACTCCACGGCGCTGTTCAGGATGGAGAAAGGCGTTAAGCGCTCGTAGGTGTGGACCTGGAGAGAGAGAGAGAGACACTTGAATGGGCAGACTGAACAAAACCAAAGCAAGTATGTATGAAAAGTTATTTTGACATCTCTCAGGATATAACGTGCAGCTTTTTTTTTTTTTTTTTTTATTGGCTCTTGTTAGATTTTGAAGATGTCCAGTGAATGGATACAGTAAATACGACCCACCTCCACTTCCTCTCCAGTGGTGTACATCAGCTCTCGGACAAATTCAATGGCAGCAGGTTCCCCGCACACATGAATCTCCTCCGCACAGAGACCTGTGCGCACACATCACTCATAGCCCTAAATAAATGTGGCACGGAGTCATGTTAAGAATACTAAGCATTTGAAAACTCAACAGAACCCTTATCATGGTCATTTTGTATTTGAAGTGTATTATCATGCCTGAGTAATGTTGACATATTGTTTATGGAAATAATGCATAGGATGGTTCGGGATATTTTTGTGTGTTTTGTGCATGTTTCTTTTGTGCACGCATGCTTTGTATGTGTGTGTGACTAATATTGACATTTTGTTAACAGAATTAATGAATAATCCACAGGCCGGTTAAGGTTTTCATGTGTGTTTTTTGTGCTTGTGCGGCTGTATTTTCATGCTTGCGTGTTTGCGAGACCAACCTAGCAGAGCTCTGGTCCAGGCCCAGCCACGCGAAAGATCCCTGATCATTTGAATTTCATCAATTACAGCCACTTCATCTATAAAACAGTAAATACAGTGACTTGAGTAAACTTAAATTTTGATGTAATCAGGAGAAGTTAATTCATTTATGGAATGAAAAAAAATATTACGTTAAAGCAATTCTGTTCATTTTAAATGAGCAAAAAAAAATAAATCCATGGGTAATGTGGCACTGTGCACACACGCAACACACTCACATGGCGTTGTGACGCTGCACATTTCGATTGTGCAGGCCACATGAGCAGACACTCGACCTTCATTGTCCACAAATGTCCTCTCCTCACCAGTCACCAAGTCACAAGGCACACCCTGAGAAGAGACAAACAAATCATATTGAGACCACACCACAGTCTTAATTCATGAATTTACCAAAGAAGAAAGCTTCGTACCGCCTCGTTGCTCTTCTCGAAGATTTCATGGGCGAGAAGTTTGAGGGGTCCGCAGTAGACCCCTGACTTTGCAGCCAAGTAGCGTTGGATGGCGTGGTAGGTTTTGCCGCTGTTGGTGGGGCCAGCGTGAAAGATTACCTTCCTCTGGATGGCTCGGGCCTCCGGGTACCTCAAGAACACACGTGTTCAGTGCAACTCAATTAAAACTGATGAAAACTTCAATTGAAAGTTTAATAAAAATGTGAAACTTTATGAGGGTGAAATATTTCAAGATTGTGTTTCATTTAGATGATTGTCGCTCATACTTTTATTCAAAATGACAACATTAATCAGTTTGCCCCTCACTGTGTGTATGGTGTATGTTTACCAGTTGGCAGGAACTCTGAGGTCAGAGATCTTCCTCAGGTCATCCATACATTCGAGCATGGGAAATATCTGCTTGGCGTGTCGCATAAAGTATGGGTAGATGTCATCGATGTGACCTTGGGGTAAATAGCACCCAAAAAAATTAATCACCGTAGTATTTTTTCATTCCTTCCATCTATTTTCTATATATATATATATATGTATATATTTGATATTTTGGGGGACAAACCTGCTCCGCAACAAATGTCGCTGAGAATAATGTGCAGATCGGCAGGTAGTGATGTCACCTCCAAGATATATTTCCTAAAGTTGATAAAGGCCTGGTGGAAGAGCCGTGCTGCATAAACACAGAAAGCAAACACCCTTTGACGAAAATAAAATTAAGTATTTCACTTTCATCGTAGATACGTGTTAAATAAGTGAAGTTTAATATGAACATATTATGAACAGATTCATTCTGCTTGGGAAAAGTCAATGTTTTACAACAGACTGATCTTACCATTCAATTGAGTAGTCTTTGGATCTCTTTAAAGCAAATTAGGGATAATTTGACAGATTAATAAAATGACCTCAAATTCAATACAAGGGTTTTATTCTCACCATCCAGTCCATTTTCTGCAGCCAGCTTCTGCATCTCCTTCCTCTTGTAAAACCGGTTCACAATTTTCAAAAGTTCATCTAAAAGAAGAACACAAAACGCAAATACACTTCAAAAATTGAGCCAATGTGTTTGACAGTTTGTACAGTCCATACCAATGTTTTTTTTTTTTGTGTGTGTCAAGAGCCATTCGGTGTTTGTTGCATTAATTTAGGCATTTATTTCCAAAATTTGATTCATTAAAAAAATCTTAATATAGCTAATACATATTGGTTTATCTTTTTGAGTTCATCTCGAGTTTATTTACTTTTATCCAGAGGCTGGGTCAGCTCCGCTCCCACAGTTCCTTCAGCAGCCAGGTCAGTCTTCAGCGTGAGAGGAACAAAAAGAGATGTGTCCGGAGGTTTGGAGGATGAAGAACAATTTCTGCTGCTAACCACGGCACACATCGGGTGCTCTCTATGCAACGAAACAGAGCGAGAAGACGCATGACAGCTACTACTGGCCAGGCGAGCTGTTCGAGTATTAACATGGCGACGAAGCCGAGAAAACATATAGAAACACCGGTTCACCGACATCGTTTATTTCCAGCCTATTTTATTTACACTGCCCAACTGGAACTGCGAAAATGCACGACGTTAACGAGACGCCATAAGTCTTAAGTCTTATGAAAACAAACCGCTAACATGACTAGAGGACACATTTCTCTTCCTGCTATGCGCCAACGTGGGACAGGACCAGTTTACGCTTAGCTGTCCATAAAGATGCCTGTGTTAAAAGTAGTGACAAAGGAGCTCATCAAATATTTGTCGAGGAAATATACTTATGTTTGTGACCTTATATTTAAGAAATATTTTTTGGGGCGAACTAAAATGGCTGTGTATTTTCAAGGTTACAAATAATCGGTGATGTCTAAATTGGAATATCTAGTCACTTCCCGTGGATTTTGCATATTTAATGAGCCGGCCTTCAGCAAAGCCAATTGGATGATTATTACGACTCTATGTTTGTGTACATTTATTTGAAATACACAGTCTTTACCTAAAACATGTAGTCCATGGTTTTAAAAAAAAAGTATTAATCTATAAAGCGTTTGGTTAATCTTTTGAAACTAACTATGTAGAATGACTCCATATATTGTCAGTATGAATTTGCTTTATTCATTTTTATTTTTTAAGGGTTTAATGTATATACTGTACATACACATTGTTCATATGGTTTGTTGTGAAGATACCATGCACATATGGAGGACAGTGTTTTCTTTGACTTTGCAGGTATTTAAAGGATAGCCAACAAGATCGGAATAACAAACGAGTATGGCAGCAAGAAAAAAATATCTTGCAGATATATAGTTCCCAAATTTAGGAATAAAATTCACATTTTACTGTTGAGTGTAGCAACATAAGCTCAACAGTAGACATGAGTGTTTCAAACTTTATGAAACTTGTGGAGTCATGACATTGCACATGAGAAGACAAACGCATCGTTCCAATTAAAACATGTAATACAGTATATAAATGGCAATTGAGTTTCTCATACCAGATAAAGTGGACATTTTAGCACCTTTGTGCAACACAGAGCTTATGGGCTAATTCCCCATCAAATGGGTTTGCTGACATCATACAACCGTTCAAATGTTGAAATGAAAGCATCACAGTGAAATATAGTTGTGTATTTATAGAGGAGTACTTGCAACAGCTGACTTGAGCAGAATTATTACATTGAATGTCATTAAGGGAAAACATTTGGCCAACATGCAAATAAAACTGCCATGTACGTCTAGATGCGAGCAGATGCAGACCAAAAATGCCCCCGAAATTACTAATGGATTTTATAAATGGTGGATAATCTGGCATAACTCCAGACATCTAGCCAAACTGTGGAAACCGCATCATGTTAAGTATTCATCTATAAAGAACCATTATCAGAAAGATCATGCTGCTCTACAATCTGAAAAAAATGGAAACAAATTACAGGATTAAAAACCAATGATGGGCATTTGTTTCTCAGCTCTGAATACAGGTGACATTTCTGGGGAGCAGCTTTTCTTTTAACAAGATATTTACTAGTGTCGGTGTCTCCCTATAAGATGGCTCACCAAGAGTGCTGTAGTGTCACGGTGGTTGGAAAGTCACAAAGCAGTCAGGAAGCACAGTGTATGTGTATCCAACAGATAAGAACACCAGCATATCATAGTAGTGGATGGTTCCCGACTAGGTGATGCAAGCAAATGAAACCCCTGTTAGCAAAGAAGCTACAAGCAGTTGCTGTCTTTGTTGTCGTCATGACGTCAGGCATTCAGCAGATTGTGTGCGCCTGTGTCCAAACAAGCGTGTGGTGGAAGGAGAGCTCACATTTGAAGCTGAGGTGACAAGAGATGTCATCAAGTGCGCATTCGTGTATACACTTCAAGCGGGCAGCTGTCACACCGCTGACTGCTCTCGAGTGAAGAGTCCTGTTAGTATGTGTGTGTGTGCGTCGGTGTGTGTTTTTTTTAGTTCTTTTCATTTCTAGCCCTCACATCTCGGGCTGCTCCACATTAACAGATTGAGTTTGGGAATCCGGGGACTCGTAACGCTGGTGGAAGTTTCGTTTTCTCATCTTCTCCGGGGCTTTCCTCCACAAAACAATCTCCTGCGGACACAGACATTGCAATAGTGAGTACTTGTGTTGAATGGAAAAGCTGTGCTGATGATTTTTACCTGCTGCTTGAAGTATCTTCTATCTTCTTCGTCCACTAAAACCAGATTGAGGAAGTAGCGTACAGAGAACTTCTTGTTGACGTCTCGCATGGTGGCTGTTAAGTCGTACCCTGGTCAAACGTAATGCAAAAGCTCATATCTCATAAACCTGGAAAATGGATGCGATTCTGTTTCCATCTAGCATTTTTCTTATGCCTTCATATGTTTGAGCTAATCATTATGTTCAGATTGTTTTAATTCAAATGTTAAAAGGAATTGAACTTACCTGCCAGAAAGAGTCTGATAGGGATTGATTCTCCTTTAACAGGGGCTCCATCCATGATCTCATACTTTGCAACCGTATCTGTCTCTGTGGTTGTGCTAGGACCTTTGAGGGTAATATTATGCACAGAAGACAGAAAACCTTAGGTCTTGGATGTCACTTTATTCTCACACGTTTCCAGAGCCACACCAAAATTAAAAAAAATGAACATGAACTTTGAATGCTCACCTATGCCTGTTACCTCCTTCTTGATGAGCTGCAGCTCCATATGTTGGATCTTGATCCTAACCAGTAAGAAGTAGATCTTCCCAACAATGACATCCTTTAGATGATACCTAGCGACAAGACAGATATTGTTCATGGCTCAACCAAGTAATCAAACAGCGATTATGGTGGCGCTTGTCTTACTTGGATTTATTGTATTCAAACTCAATGTGAAGGCAGTCTTCTATGCCGACCTCCATCTTGATAGAGTTGTTGATATCTGGGTAGGTGGCTAGCTGGTGGACAATCAGTTCATACTCCTTCACCAGATCCGACAGCCGACGGACTATTGTCACCCTCAGAAAATACCTACATGAACATCAAGGCGAGGAAGCTTCATTAACCATCTGCTTGTTTGACCACATCATTCACATTACAGCTGAAGAAAAAAAAAAAAAACATTTTCCTAGCTTAGAAAAAATATATATAAAAACAGCACCGTGAGACAACCTTAGCCTGACGTTGGCGCCGATGTACGACTCGTAGGGCTTCTCCACCTGCATGAACTCAAAGTCGTAGCTTCTGTTCTGGGTGAGCTCTCCCGGCAATGCCAATTCTTTCACCAGATCCACAAACTCGTGTGTGTTGCTTTTGTCTGAAAACAGCTCTGAAATCAAGAGGAGGACATCATGGTCTTTAATTACAAACTATCTGGGGGTATTTAGTGGACAAACTTCAAAATCTCTAATTCTCAGTTTAGCAAGTAAAATACCATAACGTGCTCACCGATCTGTCCAACAAACTCGATGCGGATGCCCTGGTGCTCGAGTCTTTTTGCTCCCTGCTTCACAGTTAGATTCACCTGCAGGACAAACATTTTTTTGAAATGATTCACTTATGTTTGTTGCCACGAAAATGTAAAATTTACAATTACAGTTCTTTTAGTTTAAATTTAATTGAGTTTGTATTCACTACAGTAATGTAAGGAATATTTGAAGGATCAATAAAAAAATGAACAAAAAGTCAGATGACAGATCGGGTTACCTTGCCAGACACAGATTCTCCGTCATAGAACATATAATGTTTCTCCATCTTTCCATCTTCTGTTTTGAGTTCCGCCGTCTTCCGGCTCTCTGCATCGTTGAGCAGGATATCAATCTCACACACCGGCCCGAACAGACCCCCCAGGAAACTCTGAAAGTACAGCACAAAACGTTATATGGTGACATAAGGACAAAACAGAGTACCAGTGAGTGACTAAGCTCTTGGGACAAGGTCATAAAAGCTATCTTCCTTTTCGATAGCTTGAACGCGTGGCTGCTTTATAGCACATTATTTGTTGGCTCTGAGTGCATCGATGCCATGCTGAGAAAAGCGGAAGAGCAAGGTTGTTGTTTTGTTTTAAAGTTCCGAATGACAGCCATCATATGGGCAGAGGTTTGGAAAAGCTCGGTGATGATCTGATAGAATATTAGAATATAATCCAGCTACCAGCAGTCTTGAAGTGAATATTTATATTGTTTTCCAAAATATTTTTACTGCCACAAAGGATTTAATAATAATGATACCTTACCATACTGGCTTTTTATACATGAATCTAGAAACTATATATACATATTTGGCCTAATTAGTCAGATTTGTCAACATTAACTCTCATTTCACTTTTAAGCCACTAAAGGCTGCATCTGACTTTCAATAAGTTAAATTTAAACTTAAATCTCTGACTTCACAAGTCAACATGCAAGTCATGTCAAATACTCTTCAGATGATTAATAAAAGCATTCCATGGAAAAAAATGTGACTAACAACTTGTAAAATCCTGGCTAAATAACAATGAATAACACATTTTTTTTTGCCACACACTAACACAAATATGTCACAATGTGTCACCAGGATGTCAGGAGACGACAATCAAAAGTCTCAGGGTGGAGTGGGAGGGGGCGTGGTTATTCCAAAAGCTATCAGACCAGTTATCAAAGATTTTGCAGTGTAGTGGAAAACAAAAACAAAACAAAAAAACACTTCAACAGACTTAAGTCAGGAGGGTTTGGTTTAGGATGCACATTCGCCCACTTTGGGTTAGTTCAAATTTCGTGCATGTATATTTCAGTGAATCATCTGTCATAATGACATTGAAGCAACTTCTTGACAGCATCACAAGTGACATTAGCGAACACGTGCACAATCCAACTAACTTAGTTAAAGAGCAGACTTCAAGACATGTATCCACCACAGGCGGCCTCTCACTTTGCTAACTCGACCAACACTGCTAGCTTCTCTGTCAGCTTTAAAAACGGGGAGGAAAAAAACATGCAAAACAGTCGCTTTCAAGCCACGTTGCATTACGACCTGGTAACGATCTTTTTGATTGGTCTTGTTGCTATGGTGCAAAAAGCAAAAGTCAAGTGGTCGTTTTCGCACTTACCATCTCGGCCGTCAAGTACAGTTGAAGCTAACAGGCTATCCTCGCTCAGTTGTACCCCATGCGCGTGCGCGTCAACCGGGCGTCGCGCACTCGAGACCGGCAGTCACGTGACGCGTGTCATGCGGCTGTGCGTGCGTGCGTGCGTGGTCGCGGAGACGGTCACGTGATTCTGGACTAGCCTACTTAGTCAATGATCTTTTTGTCACATAGATTTACATATCTGGTTTCAAACATTTTTGAAAAAGCAATATATATGTGATGGTCCCTCATAGTTTTTTTATTTTTATTTTGTTTTGATTTCTTCTTTTTTTTTAATACACACAAATAAAAGATTAACTTACTTTTGGCCTCCCCATGGCCAGTAGAGGATCTGAAAGATGTGGCTTGCTGTGGTCCATGTGACATGTAGAATATTGGAAACTTTTCAGATGGGTTAATATCACCTTCCTAAAATAATGGCCTAAGTCATATTTGGACAAAAGTTGTATATTTCTTTGATAAACATCTACTAAAATTGGAGCAGATCATTAAATTCATCTCTTTTTATCATTAATATGATATAATCAATAGGCCACTTGGTTCAATTTTTCATGTTTTCTGAAAAAAAAAAAAAAAGGAAAAAATGACAGGTCATTATTTTGACTATAATTTTTGCTTTTAGATTTTCTTACGGACAGAGTCCAGCAGGTTCAGGCGAATGTATTGCTTCCAATGATGTGACGGTATCTTCCTGGATCTTAACTAAAAATTAAGGAGCTAATCACCTAAAGCAAGCATCATTTATTTACATTGAAGTAGTTGAGCTTACTGAATCACACAACTACTTTAGCCGTCACTGTGTTGTGTGTTCGGCTTGATCACATATCCAGTCATAAAGAGTAGTCGATAAAGAATGACTTATGTAATTTTTTTTTTTTTTTAACCAGTCTTTTGTTAAAAGCCTTTTGACCTTTTCACTGCTCAGTCAAAGACAGGAACTACATTAACTGCATAAACTATTCTCAAAAAAAAATTTTAAAAATATTTTTAATTTGTATCTTTATAATCATCCATCTATTTAAAAAAATTGACTTACTGGAAAATATTTTTTTGTACAGTATATCTTTTGTTACATTTTGTTTTATTAAATAATGAGAAACTTAATTATTATTAAACAACCTATATTATTATAGTATTTCGTTTTTCTGAATTAACTTACTTATGCTGGGAAATGTTAGCGGTTGGTGGAAACTTTTGCGTTTCCTGACTTTTTGCAAGACAACACGAAAAAAAAATCCATTCAGGCCTTCCTGTGTGGGGTTTATATGACATGCTCTCCCTTTGTCTGGTTTGGTTTCATCCAGGTACTTAAGCTGCCCCCCACGTGAAAATGTGAGGGTTATTTTTAAGTTGTTAAATTGCCCATAAATGTGTGTTGTAATTGATTGGCGACCAGTCCAAGCTGTACCCAGCCTCTCGCCCAAAGTCAGCTGGGATCGGCTTCAGTTCAGCATTATAAACAATATAGAAACTCTATGGCTAATATAATATAGGGCAAGCGGGAGCAGATATGACAAGCAATGATACAAACTCTTGTAAAGATTTAATCCTGCTTTAAAACGCAAAGTGTTATGCCCAAAATACATACTTTGAATATGACTCAATGCCCATCTTTTCCTGAGGGGATTGGCCAATTATCATGTTAAGTCTTGCGCAGCATAAATTCCCTTAAAAGTATTACACAATCCTTTCTGTGTATAAATTTAAAGTGACTAAAGCCTTAAAGAATATGTTATGTGTTCAAGAAGCTTATTAAAAATGTTAATTGGAATAGAAATTATATTATGTATACTTCTTTGTTTACAGAAAGCACAGCCGCAGTCAAAAGCAGTTTCAATATGTTTGTGGTCATCAGGTGATTTTTAGTTTGACATATCAGTGTGAAAAAAAGAGCAGTTTGTCAACTCTACAACTGAAGAAAAGGCTCCTCCAGCTCCTCCCGCTCAGCAGCTTTGTTTTCGTCCTGCCACGAACTGCCGAGGAACCGCCTGAAGCCCGCTGAGTCTTTTCGGCCAGCTAGAAGGAGAAAGGTCCGAAATCAGCTCGAGTCAAGTACACAGATGGCGAGAGGTTCCATTCACTCACCGTATTGCTCCGTGTCTGTCAAGGACTCGCCGGAGCCAATCTCCTGTTCGATATTCCTATCCAAAGTGTAGTCCATCCAGAATGGACCAGCAGAACCCTCATAACCAGAACCGTCCTCAGGTTGTTCAACTTCAACGGACTCGCTCGTGCTTGCTGAACCTTCTTCTTCATCCACTGGCTCGGCATCACTGGAATAAACAATGATAGTCAAATGTCAGACAGTTTGGTCTTTTTAGAATGCTTGATCAACTATTCGAAAGGAGCGATAATTGAATTTAGATTCTCGTGTTCCCATTACAGAGCTTGAGTGAGCTAATTTTGATATTTCTCCATTATGTGCAGAAATGAATAGCAAAACAGTGTATCTTTCACATGAATACTTGTTGAAGTCAAGGTTATGTTCTAATTTTTATTCATTCATTTTGAGGCATATGAATTGTTTATTGTTGTACTTGACTGGAGCATCTTTCAAAGACTTCAGTAAAGCAGTAAACAAGTAAAAAGTACTTTTGAAGGAAATACTTTAAGTACAAAATGTCTACCAGACATGTTGTCTGAGAATGTGAGTTTGATATATTGAATTAAGACTACAGAGTTAAACACACTTTATGTTGTTGAAATTACTTTTATTATAAATTAATTCAATTCAAACCCTAACGCAGTTACTTTTTGGATCAAGGAACTATAACTAATTAATTTTTTTAAGCAACGTTCCCAACACTGTTCATACAGCAAGTCATCAAAATTGTGTGTGATCTTGTTATTCATATTTCCTAACACGAGACTTTAAACTGGCACTCCGTCAATTGACCCCTTTTGTTCTTTACAAAATGCTGCCACTTTAATCAAACTCAATTTGATGGAGTGTGCCGCATTCACTCATACTTGACAATAGACCAGAAACGGCAGCCTACCCTGCGTCACAGTCTACTTCCTGTCGATGCTTCCCTTTGGCTTCCTGTTCAAGGCGAGCGAACAAATGTGAGTTTTGTCGCTTTGTGTTTCGAAAAAAAAGCCCCATCGTACGGGGCATCGAGTCAGAAAAGGAAATTCAAGAACACATCTTGTAAGAATGACATTTGACTGGAAATGATTGAAACCTGTTTACCACACGTTACCTCCCCCAATAGCTGACCTCGAAATAGACCATAAACTAGGCCTAAAATAGGAAAATACATTTTCCATGACAGATTTGAGTACGCTCTTCAGTGATTTCAACACAGAAGCAGCTAGATGAAATGTGATTTGATGTAGTATATGTGTCATCGTTTCAGGTGATGAACTGATGTTATCTGCGTCATTTCAAAAAAATCCAAAAGGGGAAATGACACACACACAGACACACACAGTTTTGTTCAATAACAACTCCGTTTCATAAAAGAAGAAGAAGGAACTAAACAGTTTTGCTTTATGATTAATTTGTTGCAACTCCTGGTGTGTGCAACTTGGCCACTAGGGGGGGTAATACAATACTATGATGACACAAATAAAGAAGACTTTCACCACTATTGTGCATTGAGTGTTAGCAGTGACTTAGCATTAACATCGTACCGAATATTTTGCCCCTCTGTTCACCAAAATGTTAAAAAAGTCTCACTATGATACAGTGGATTTCTAGGTCACCACAAATTACAAATATTTTTGTACAATAATAACCCCTGACTACTTACAGGTACTCTGCACTAGAAGGAGGAAGTTTGGTCGGCAGGTCTGGACTCCACTCCATCTGTGGACTTTGTTGAGTCACGCAGTTGGTAAGATCACCCTCAGGCCGACACCTGACAAACTTATACACGGCAGTTCTGGGCGCTCCTAATAAAAACAGGATTAGATGTTCAATTTGTTTTTTTTTACTTAATGCAACTTGGAGATTTTTAGGAGATTACAACAGTACCCTGCAACATGGTAAAGTAACATTTGTTGGGAGGTAGTGATGGCGACATGGTGTTTTCTCAATACAATGTGGCTGGTCTGTATTTTTTTTTAAGTAAATCAAGTAAATTAGCTCTTTTGTTTACTAATGAAAAGCAACATTACAATTACGCCATAACAGTGAGTTTTCTTCTGACTGTACTATGTGGAAAATCTTTTGTTCTTTCCAATTGAGAGTTGAGATCAACATGACATGTGATGATTATGTATCTCCTGAGGGTGCCTGGATGAAGAATTTATGTTGGAACACCCACAATCGAGCAGTAAAAACTTTTATCTTTTTAGTTTAGTGGCCTTTCACAAACATATTCGTTTCCAATTAAATGTGCGGTTCCCCGCCAGGAACAAAACTTAGTAAACACAAATGGTAGAGCCGCGTTCCAACATAAACCGAGCATAAAATGAATAATAAAGTCCGGAATTACAATAAACATGAATCAGAATGGAACGCTGACGTGACAAAAATAGTCAAACGACATGTACAAACATTTGAGATGCCTTTGATTAATTAATTTATGTATTATATAACTATAATCCACAAAAATAACCACCACCAAAATATAATTAAGATTTTGCAAGTGGTCTTTTAAAAAAAAAAAATGCTGCAATGACTTTACAATGTACATGTAAATACATGGTGGGCTGTGAAAGGAAAAAAAAAGTCAATATATGTCTTTTTAGGGTATCTGAAACCTGAAGATGTTTGAAAACTTCAAATATTTAATTGACATTTCTTAAGTTTCAAATGAAAAGGGCCGCCCTGTATCAGAGGAAAATCAAATTCAGAGATTGTGCTGATTATTTTGAGTTTTTTTACACAAAAATGGACAGCAATTGTATTCCTAAATTGCAAAAAGGCAAGAGGCACTTGTGTTGTTTCTTTTTTTCGTCCTGTGAGTGATAATTGCTCATTTTAACATGTCAGCTACAGACGCTCGCAAGAGGACGCTGGCTTGTACCAGCAAACTACCTGGTAATAAAAAAATTTTTTGTCAGAAATAAAAGCCTCCACTGTCATCTCAACAAATTCCAAATTACCTTCTGCATGTAGGCCAATGAGGCAGCAGGTCGCGATGAAGAGGACCCAAGCCATTCCCTGTTTCAAGCCACAACAATAAAAGACAACAAAAATACTTCTTTCCAGGCCTGGAGACGGAGTTCAAATGTCTGACACACAAACACACTCACACACACATACACACACTCCCCAGAATAAGCTCAACCCTCTGACTGCGTCATGGTTTCCTAAAGTGTTCTCGTGTTTAAAAAAAAAAAAAAAAAAAACTTAGCATCTTCGGTGGAAACTTTTACCTTCTCAAATCAACAAGATATTATCTGAATCTAACTGCATAAAAGGAAATACCACAAGAAAGAATTTGGCTAAATTAAGGCTTAAATTGCCAGATAGTTGCACTACTGGGAGGGAAGAGGAAGAAGAGATAAAGAGTTTGTAATCTGTACTGACTATGTTGACAAGCACAAAACAAATATAATAAAGTTAAAAAATGTCTCTACACTGTTATTCAATTATTAAAGTGGGAGAGAATTAATTTACAAAGTATAATTTACCCACAAAGCAAAATAGGAGAAATTTGCAAGAGTGAAACAATTTTACAAAAAGAAAATACATTTTGCCTTTATATTTTTCCACCACACTTTGAGAATCGCTGTTTTCATTTGTTCTAAATAAATGTATTAATCCAACTCAGATAGGTAATAAAAAAAAAAAATCTTGATCCTCCATACTTCCAAGTCTCTGTCAACGCATGTTACAATTCATCAATCAAGCATTTGTCTCAGCAGACACATCAACACCAAGTTCAGGAAATGGCACGTTGTCTTCTATCAGTAACACACATGAAGTAATGTCACAGTTTTAAAGGATTAAACCGCTACTCATTGATGACGAAATAACCACTAAAGGTTGAGCATGAACCTAAAATGACTTTCTTGCTAACACCCAGATAAGTGTTAACTGGAAGTGACACATTTGCGTAACTTTTCAACAAGCACTACATGCAGCTGCTGCTTCCTCACAATAGTCAAGAAGTTTAAACATACTTAGCAGTTGTCACACAGGCTGATGTTTTAATAGTTTAGCGTTCAAATAGTTTATACTCATTTGCCATTTCATGTGGGAGGTTGAGTCTTTTTTTCCACCATCAGCAGGATGAAACATCACCAGTTGACTTTAACTAGTCTGGTGTTTTTGTTTTTACATGAAGATAATTTAGTGATATTTTTATGACTATTAAATATATCAGTGGCTATTTTACAAGCCATAACATCATCACAAAATCTCAATTTATCAAATTCATCTTAAAGAGGAAGCACCGTGAATTCAGTCAAAGGTCTTGCGGTCGGATCATGCGTCTCTTGCAATCCATTCCGCTGACGAAATATATATATAGAGAGAAACCTTAAGTAATATGAGTGATATTAGTGATAAAGTCAGCAAGGGAGTTTTCAGCTCAAGAGATGGGTGTGATGGTTAACCTTCACTTGAACATGCAAAAAGCAAAGTTTCACTTCCCCCACAGAAAATGGTACGAAAATGGATGCGTTCAGAAGATCATTAAAGACCCATGTTAATTGCATGTATAATTTATTATCATTGCATACATTATTTACATTAACATGATTCTATTAGGATGGGGAGGGACACACTGAGGTTTTACAAGGCAAAATGTTCAACTATTTTACAACGCTTAAAGTGTTTGACACTCAAGAGGCAGTGAAAGTGAAAGAAAAGAGCACATTAAGGTCACGTTAATTCATTCATCATGACTAGACCCTGAATGATGTGAATTTTTTAAGGCCAACACCGATTAGGTTATTTGCCAGAAAGAAAATGATTAACTGATTCATCGGCTTTTTAGTTGAATGCTTTTTGTTTAAAAATTCCTTTCTGTTGCAAAATTAAACACTAAAGGATGATGTATTGTAAACAGGTCAAATGTTCAGAAAATGTTAGAACATGTGTTGTGTATAGTGTTTTGCTTGCTGTTGACAGTGAGAAGCAGAAGCTGTTAAAGGTTTCTGCAGCACTAATTCGTGATCCCAAAATATTTGGCACAACAACTCACTGTCTCAGAAGACATGTTTATTGGACTGACTGGAGTCAGCGCGCCCTCTAACGGACAAAAAGGGTAAGGACATCATTCTGAGTGATTCCAACACGGCACAACTGTTTTACGGGAAAGAAAGACTAGATCTGTGTTTAATTGGCAAAATACTGCTTGATTATTGATAAAATCGTCCAACTGACTAATCGGTCTAGTGGTTTTATTTTTATATTTGTTAACTGTGATGACAAAATGAGTCTTAAATACATTTAGTTATATACAAGGCGTTGTTAAGATGTGTCTTTTCATGATATGTAAATGTTAGCCTGCAATTTATATTAAAAGGGTCATGTATTTTTTTTTATTTTTCAATTTTCATGGTGGAATTAGCTCATTTTAAGATCAGATTTCTCGTGCAGCTCACCAGGCCTTATTCCTGCCCAGCATACTGCCGGGCCAATGGCAAGCCCAAAAACAGTAAGGATGCCTTTCAAGGTACATGTGCGCAAGGTTATGATGATGGGAATAAATGGGTTTTTTTTTTTTTTTTTGCATGTGATCATTCACTGAACTGCACATAGCATGCACAGACGCACGAACGATAAATGATCAATCCAAATGCTGAATTGACCCAAATTTAGTTGTTAGCGGCCATCCTCGCTTTGAGGCGGTTTATTTTAAGAGGAAGCAGGCCGACCATCTCCTTACTCAATTCCAGCTCCGTCTCCACAACGGCAGCGGCTTCGGGGTGGGCCTCACAGTACTCAACAACATATCTGGAAGACAAGGGGTATAAACTCTTCAGAATTATCTGGAATTTTGGGAAGTATACTTAATGTATGACTCACTGGAAAAAAAAAAACATTACTAGCACAATCTGGGGAAAGACAATAAAAGTGGCCAGGATCAAAATTTGAGACTACTAATGCTTAGTTTTGAGTAGACACATTGTGAATTTGTGGTTTCCTACGCAAATTTATACTCCTGTTTGTGGACGCTAAGATTCAACTGCTGCTACCTTATAGGTCGCCCATTGAATTGTGCAGATTAACCAAATGCACCTCCGTGTCAACATACTTGTAGTTTTCCAGTGAGTTGTTGAGGTTGTCCAGCTGTGTACTCGGGAGAGAGCAAATCATGCGGCTGTGCATTCGGGCCATTCGGAAGCGGGCCACCAGGGCCGGTCTGATCACCTCCGTCTCCATGTGCTCGGGAAATTTCCCCTCTGGAGAGCGCAGAGAATCCAGGAACATCTGGTAGTACCTGGAGAGGAGGAGATTCAAAGTTACTGAGTCAATCATTTACACCCCTCCTATTTTAAATCATAAACCATGATCAAATCTGTCAGACTCACTTATTATCCTAAATGATCCTTATAAATATAAAATAAAGTTTAAAACTGCTGGAAACCTGCTCATATTTAAACACACACTCACTTGTTGGAGGCAATGCATAGACTGTTGAATTTCTTTATGTTGTGGCTATCAAGAGACTGTGTGTCAGCCAATCTGTTAGCCAGAGTCAGCTTCAAGTCCATCATTTCGTTGTAGGTCTCGGCCAGCTCAAACATCAACTGTCTGCGGATCATGAGGTAGTACTGGGCGTTCAGTTCTATGGAGAGGCGGGCACATGCATTCATTTCAAAACCGGGTCAAAAAAGGTACAGTAAGTGCAACTCGGGTGACAAGGGTACCAAGACAGATGGTCTCCAGCATATCGACACGTCGTTTGTGCATCTTGCAGCGTCGCTCCACGTCCTCCTCAAAGAAAGCCAGAGCCCGGAAGAGTGAGCTGTGATCCTGCAGGATCTCAACGTGGTCCGTCACATAGCCGTCCATCTGAAAGTACTCCTTAGCCTGGGAGGAAGCGCAAAGACAAATGAAAACACAAATTACATTCAACTTACACTTGGCTCCATTTCCATTCATATTTTTCATTAGTCTATCTGAGACAATAGGTGAGTATTGCATTGTGAATGCATGATGACCTTGCAGTACCTGTGTAACATAGTTCTGTCCCACCAAAAATACATTCCGGGCCTCGGTGAAGTCCAGTGGGAGCAAGCAGCTCACCTGGAAATCCCAATCGGCACAATATGATCATTTTCAGTCAAATATTTTGATCCTATTTAACTGAGATTAAGAAGATAAATGAATCTTTTTGTATGTTTGACACAAATATAACAAAGGTAAATATTACGGAAGAATATTATCACCAAGATTGACATTATATAAAAGAGAACATGCACGCAGAGACCTTCTCTTCCATGCTTGCGATCGAGTCAAAAGTGTCCTCGGATCCAAACAACTGAGCGCTCTTCCTGCCCTTTTCTTCTTCCTCCACCTCAAGCCTCCTCTTCCTCTTCAACTCCTCCTGAAGATCAGTATCCAGCTCCCCAATGTTGTCCTGCTCACAAAGAAGCGCAACCACACACAAAGAGAAGGATGTTGCAGAAATAATCATCATCATTTAGTCTGCACACAAGGAGGCAAGAGACTTCCTCACCTCCAGCGCTTTCTTGGCATCTTCAAGGAGAATGAGACAGTATTTGATCCAGCATCTTGCAATCTCGGCTCGCTTCTGCCTCAGCTGATCCCGACGCTCGCTTTCTACCTCACCTGAGAAGAGTAGATGCATTTATTTGTATTTGAAATGTGCTGATCATAAATTACTAAGAGTAATTGAGTTAAACTAGCCATATCATTGATAGATGACGTAAAAAAAGAAAATGCATATGTGCATAATAGTGGGTCAGGTGATAACGCCACTTTACCATCTCCCATGACTCCAACGACTCCGAACAAAACAGCTTGTGTGCTGCTAATATGCTCTGACCCGAGGAAGAAACACAAACACTCACTCTCTTGCGCGGCAGCCTCCGAGGGAACATCTCCTGCTAAACCAGATATAACGGTGGCTGCTGAGAGGCAGTGTCTACTCTCCATGTATCGCCCCTGAGGATATAGCACACACAAACCTTGTGACTTGCACTGACAAGCTGACAATTATGTGCACACTGCAGATCACACAAAACAATCACAAAAGTGTGTTTATAAGATTAGAAACAAGTTATATCCACGGGGGGCCCTCACCTTTGTGATGTAATACTGTGACAGCGTAGCGGCATTGAGAGCCCACTCTATTGGATTGAACTGACCTAACTGCAGCTGTCTCTGCAGGGTGCTGTGGCAATAGGTGGCAGCTCGCTCCGTTTGACCTGGCAAGACACTCGTGTTACTTTCCACCACACAAAATCATTTTAGAAAAAAAAGCAGTTAGACTCACCAAGGTTTTGATAGACCTGAGCAAGGTAATACATTGTGTGTGTGTAGGCCAACTCGAACCTGGTAAAAGAAGAGCTGAATTTGAGAACTGAAAAAAAAAAGAATTAATTTCGGATACAAAAAAAAAAAACTACTTTTTGTTCTTTTCCTGATGTGTCAGCAGCTTCTCGTTGGTAGTAAAATACTCCACCAGATCAGTAGGAGGACTTCCATCCTGTAATTTTTGATTTCATTTTATTTAAACTGCTGTCATGGGGGAAATACAAACAACTTTACCTCCTTCATATAACGCAGGTAGATTGCTTCGGCCATTTCCAGGAATCCCTGTGCAGTCTCAGTCTCCCCTCGACCTGCCCAGAGGATACCCAGTTGGTTCTGGAATCACACAAAAAGAAATGAGTGGTTGGTTATCCTAACCTAATCATGAATCAGGTTAGAATAAATCATCATCTCTACTACTGGAATGACGCATTTACTTTCCTTTGGGGTTTTGACTATCACAGTTTTCATTATTATGGTTGATGTACCTTTATTTTGGGGGTTGACTAAAATGTTTAACATGACAATAAACATGAGGGGAATTTAAAAGAAGCAGACTTGTTGCTAAGACAACAATAGTGATTATCAGATGGCAACACAGAAGCTGAAATCAAATTGGACAAGAAGCCTAAGATCTACATACACGTATTTGAAGCAATTAGCCAGCTACTCAATTAAGAGATCGGAATATAATAATACAATTTCATGAAATAAATCACTTTAACTCAACGGCACAATACTGGCATCTTCCCAGGCGAGCTATTTACCCGAACATGGATGAATAAAGACACATTTTCGTTCGACACTCTGCATTTCTCCAGCAGTTTCATGCAGTTCGTTAGGTGCTCTTGGCCTGCCGACAGCTCCTCCGTGTCCACATGGTTCACGCCCAGGTAATATTCCACAGCCGCGAGCCTCGCCGTCCTTTGTCCGGTAGGCGAGTCGCCGCTGGAGCCCCGCTCGAACATTCCCTCGAGCTGACCGTCCACCGGCAGCTCGGTCGGAGGTTGGTCACCGCCCTGCGCCCCGCCGTCTTCCTCCCCATCACCGGCATCGAAACTCTTCAGCGAACAATGGATCTCCCGGAGGAGGTCTCTGGCTTTGTACTTGGAGCGATAGGGGTCATTTTCTGGGTCGGTTCGGGATTTTACTTCAGTAAAGTTTTGGGCGTTGGTAAATTTATCGCAGATCGCTATCCACTCGTCGCTGCAGAGGGACGCCATGTTTGTTTTCTTGTTTTGGTGAGTGAAAGTGACTGCACTGACACCTACTGGTGGAAAGCGGAAAGGAGCTACGCATTCTTAAATAGAGCTTTGTACGTCATTTTCCTTTCCTCACATGATGGAACATTTCATTTTCATTGCCAGCTTGAGCGTCAAGCCACACAAATGGATCCCGCGTTCATTTCAGAGTATTAGAATTGATAATAATAGTATCTATACTTATGTGTTTTGTTTCCGAACTATTATTAAACCATGGAACAGGCCCCTGAAATTTCAGGGTGAATCTAAAATGCACTATAATCTTCACAAGTGAATTGAACTTACCCAGTTTCCATTTATACAACAGCATAATAATTTTAGATTATCTAAGTTTTGTGAGTAAAATAATTTAGATGAGGTTTTTGTACATACACAATTTAATAACATTTATTTTATGGTGGTGTGTTCTTAAGATTTTTTTGTAAATGTATGATACACCACTCACAAAACATTTGAGATATTCAGATTTTGGGTAAAACTTGCAATTGAACCTAACAACAATCAAAAACTATTTCTGACCAGTAAATTGAACATAAACCAAAATTAAATATAATCCACTAAAAAGCTAATAAATGGCTTGGTAAAGTAAGGTTGAGTTGGTTTTAGCCAGTTTATTTTTATAAACCGAAAGAATTACATAATTAACGAGGGACACTTGGATTTGGAAAGACACACCATATAACACACAGTATACAGTCGGTTTGCATATTTGCTCGCCAAACAATCACATCCAGTCAGCATCACCATTTTGCCACATTCGACTGTATATTTTCTTTTCATTTCAAGCGTAACAGTCTCTGTTGCTCTGTGTCTTCCTCCTGTCAAATTTAACCCTAAACTCGCCCAATTTCAAACTGCAAAGTTTGCAGGAAAACATTTTCAACAAGATGTTGAAAAAGGAATAAAAATTAAAATGATGTCACACTGTAACCATCTGATCTAGAGTGCTAAGTGCATTCACCCAGTGACTAATGCAAATATAAATTAAAGAATAAAATAGTTTTGTAAAATGTGGCAAATAACTCCATATGGGTGAATAATCATTGTTAAAGAGGGGCAGAAATCACAGCCACTGCTTCAGTGATTAGACAAATGCACACGTTTGTGTAGCTTCTTTCGTCAGTGTGGTGAATAGGGAACGCTTTGTTTCATCACTAAGATGTCTTCTTCTCCATGCTGAAATGATACAAAAACAGAGAGAATATCATCGTATGGAACAATTATTACTATAGAATAGAGCAGCACTAGCAGATTTATTATTATTATTGTGTTGTTTTCCCAACAACAGCACAATTCCAAAAGATTTTTTCAAATATTTTGGTAACTTAATGTCAAAAAGGTCACTTAAAAAAAAAAAAAGGGGCTTACTTGTACTTGATGAGGCGAGCACCCTGCACCAACTGTGCAGACTCGTTTGTCATATGGCAGGCAAAGAGCAGCCAGTTACGTGGTTGCACCTTGTAGGCAAAACGCATGAAGAGCAGCGAGTAACAACACAGAGCTGAGAAGACCACAAGAACAGGAAAAGGGTTTATTACTGCCTAGTTAAAAGTTATTTCATTCAAAACTTTACAAGCAAGGTTAATCAAGTGGTTTCTACCCTAGCGGCTCCCACTTTAAGCCATAACAAAAGTCAGCCATGCATGAGTCTTACCAAAGGTCATCCTGCCACTGATGATCTCGGGGCTCTTTTTCATGTCACTGATGGCAGCTATAGGGAGACCCCAGTTTGCTATTGGACCCCAGAAATGCTGTAAACACGCACACACACAATACAAAAGAATTTTATTTTAAAAGTAAGCATGTCATACACTCACATGATTACAAAGCAGGACTCAAATAAGAGTCACTTTCATAATAATTGGAGTACTGCTGTTGAAATAAATAATAAAAATAATAATATGAAAAAATAAACAAGACTTACTGTGCTGATGATTGTTTTTCAATATGCACATGGAAGACAAAACAAATGAGTCAATTAAATGAGGTTCCACAAACTATGTGCAATGTGTTGACGACGTGTGTGAGCAAATACAAAGTGTCGTTTTTCCGTGTACTTGCTTGCAATTTCTTTTTTTTCTTTCATGTTCCCTACAACCACCGTTGTGACATTAACATTCCTGAAATATGTCGTTAAAATCTGGGTTTGGCCCTTTAAGATACAAGTGTAGCTGTTACAGATTGTTCTCTTCTGCAATTTTAACAAGGCAACCCCGCGTGGCTAGAAATCCAAAAGTTAAATAAAAACTACTTAAGATCAGCAAACATCGCTGGCTGGCTGTCACTTGTGAGCGACATACACATGAATAGCTAGTTAGCTACATTAGCATAGCAGTTTTAATTACATACCTCATCAAGTAGTCTCTGAAATCTTTGCTCTTCAGATGGTCTATCGCTTTACGTGCAATCGTTCCAGCCATGATTTTAACGCTTGCCTATGATCTATGATAGCCGAGAGATGGTGAACTCTGAGTTGAAGGGCGATGAGCTAGAGGACGCCCGGTCAAATTTCCAACCAAACACAAATACAGCAATCTTTTTTCATTACGACACTGTCGCAAAAGGACTACTTGACGGCAGCGTTCTACCGTTTGCCACGACAACTTCAATTTTTTCATTGAGCTTCGTGCTTTCGGCCACCCTTAGCTAGTAGGGGCAATGCTACACGAACGTCCACGCTTGGAGACTACACAAAAAACAAAAATATAATTAATAAGGATGCCTGCACATTGTGCTGCGATCGGTTGCAGACAACGTCGTACTGTCGAATCAAAGAAACAGGGAATAACCTTTCATAAGTAAGAACAGTTTTTGGCTCTTGTTTCATCATTTAATGTTGTTGGGAGTTTTGAGTCTCCCAAATCTTAGTAATAGTTGGTTGCCTGAAAACGTTAACAGTGTCATATATAATTGTTCTGAAGCCTAAACGTTCATGCTCGTGTCTTTATTTGTTTTGCCTTTATTTTAAAATCTGACCCTCGCAGCGCAATGGCGGCGTATTACCATAATGCAGAAATATTAACGATCGCTCTGGCGAGTAGCCCGATTTCAGAGTGGTGGAGCAAAACATTAACATGAGTTAGCAGCTTGACTGCCAAAATGCCACAAGATTAACCCATTCACTGCCAGTTGATTTCCACTTACGCACTGAAAAGACAAAATTATTCTTTTACAAGAATAAAAAAGTTTCTTGCATTTGTCATCCTGCGACCTACTTTTATAGCCGTTTAAAACATAAACATGTTTTGTTTATACAATAGCCTCTGACAACAAATTTATAGTGTATATTGCATTTTTAAAAGATGTTTGAAATTATTTCAACATACTGCCAAAGGAGATCTCTCTAGCCAGAGGCTGAGCTGCACTGTGTTTGATTACCGAGTAGTAGAAAATCAAAATAAAAATATATGTAAATTTTACTTGATGTCTGTTACCCACTTTTGGAGTATGGGTTGGTTTTGAGCAAACAGCAGAGATTTAAGATTTTTATGTGACACAAGAAAATCTTTTCGTTTCCAATATCCGTATTGGCTCATCCGTTTTTTTGTCTTTTATTAATTAATTTATTTTTAATATGTTGTGGTGTAAAATCTTTTTTACATGTCTTCTTTTCGTCTAGATTTCCCCGAGACGATGAGATGAGGAGACTGTGGGAAGAAGCTATGAGAAGGAAAGATTTTACTGCAAGTGATGAATCTGTGCTCTGCAGTCAACATTTTAGAAGTTATGACTTTGACAAAACTGGGCAGATTTGCCGGATTAGAACTGGAGTCATTCCATCTTTGTTCAACTTTCCGGATCGTCCTCGACAAATACCAGTATGTTTACAAAGATGCAACCGTTTTTGTTGAGTTTCATTCATATTTACACAGTTATTTTCCACTAATGATGGGCCGCACTACCAGACAAGTTTCATTTGATACAAGTCTGATTAATTTGGTGGATTTTTTTAAATAGTGATACTTTATAGGATTTATTATTATGACCCAATTAAAACACAGCATGACTGTTTAACAATTTAAATAGTTTGGTTTTTTAAACATATTTATGATGATAAAGTGGAAGGATGTGTAGATTAAATCTCTGAAGGTGCACTTAAACTTTACTTATAGTTCAGAATAGCCACTGTTTAATTCAAAACCATGAAATGAGAGAAGTGCCACTGATTAATTTATTGTCTTAAGGAGCAAAGGTGGAAAAGAATGAGTGATGATTAATAAATATCTAAATCTATTTCTTTTTTTAGCATGAAGAAAAAAGGACAAGTACCATAAGAACCACAAAAACGTCACTCAAAGCTCAGGAGAGCCTACCATTACCCATTCCTCAGAAAGTCATCAAAAAGAAACCCCGGTTCAATGTTGCCCTTGTAAGTATTTGTGCGAGCTCAAAAAAGCTGCAAAGATTTTAGGCTGGGTTTTAATAATGTATGGTGCTGACTGAATGAATGATTTGTAAATAAATGACATGCCTTCAGTGGCCAACCACTTTTTTTTTTTTAAACCAGGACCACAACTATTCATTGCCCAGTTCTCCTGCTGCTTTAAAGGCCAAGTTCAGCGCGGTTGCAGCCAGATTGTGGAGCTTGGAGAAGCAGAAGAGAAATGCGCTTGTGCGAGAACGAAGGGCAAGGACCACTCTCATGGCTGTACTGCATAAGTCACTTTGTGAGTCTTGTGTCTGAGTCTAGAAAAGCTCCGTTCAGCATTCATATTTTGACACCCCCCCCCTCCAGTAATGGTGGGTTGGTGATTCCCTAAGATGGCACTCTTCATGTAATGAGAGGTGACGATGGCAGCACCTTGGGAGAATACCGCAGGAGTCTGTGGTCCCACATTTTGTTCAAGAGACTGTCACAAAGGATGTATTTAAACTCAGGGGAGCCCATCAGTGAAACTGTAGAGCAGTAATTCCCAAGCACAGTTTATACATTGGTTTGGTTTCATGTTCCATGTTTGATCGTGCCAGTGCTTGGCAGAATGTTAAATGTCCCACTCAAAATAAATTGGGCCAACTGAGATGGAATTCTGTTTTTTTTAGTGTACCACTTTAATACTTGACATTGTTTCGTGGTGTGCCATGAGCGTTTGTAAAAATGTAAAATATGTGTGTTGGCTCAAAAAAAGTATTCCCTGGTCTCTGGACCTAAAAAGTAAAGTAACTCAAAATACACTCGCTATATAGGATAAAAGCCTTTTCTGTATTAATATCAATTTGATATTGACTATAAAGAAAAACTAATAAAATGGGTTGAGACATAAGCAAATTGTGATTAATCAATTGTGAATGAACTCTTGATTTTTTTTTTTTAAGAGTGAAGTTAATGTGCAAGAGAATAAGAAAACCAACTAATTCTTTACATTTATTAAATTTTAGCAATAACTGCATGTTGCTTTTCGGAATGGTAATTTTTCAGTGCAGAATTATAATTACAGGAGTGATAATCAAGGATCCTGGTTCGAATAACAGGAACAAAGAAGGGAAAAAATACCTTGAGGGAGAAGAAAAAAAAACGACAGGTACCAGAACTGGACATGGGTTTCCTGGTTAAAAAAGAAATTCTTTAATGTTTGGCTCAACACTCCCAGTTTAATAGAATCTGCAGTCAAGCAACCAAACGAGCAGTATGAATATGAAAAGAAGCGCTACTAGAGGAATGAAGACAAAGACGTAACAATGTCTAGTCCTTTCTCAGCGCAATGGTCTCCTCCGTGATTCCCTCCTTTGTTATGAGGCAGACCTGAAGGGCATCCCCGGTGTAAACATCTCTTTCTGCGGCCGAGATGAAAACATCTTTGACCAGCTCAAGTGATTTCTCGCGGCTCAGAGGAATATGTGTTACACCTTCCATGTTCTTGAAACCGATCTGGGAAGAAAAATGTGGCGAATGAGTGTGGCTTTAAAATGTAGCTTGGTGAGTGACATGGGAGTCAGTCAAAGAGTGTAGAGCTTGCAGTTGTAAGCTCAGGTTAGAGGCTAGCTGTCAACTGGCTAATCATTCGCGAGTGGCAACTTTTTAATCTTTTCAGCCTTTTTTGACAGTGAAATCAGGGTGTGTACCTGGTTGTCTAGTAGTGGTTGCAACATGGCACTAGCTGATCCTCCAGCCATGTAGCTGTCCCTCTGGTAGGATCCTACTGGGTCAAAGCTGTAGACGGCCCCTTTGCCTAAATTAAATGATTACATCATTGTTTAAAGAACACATTCAAGAATGTGCACACCTTCCATTTGAAGAGGCAGAAAGCAGTTATATTCAAAAATGTGTCGAAAGTGTTAGTCCCCCACGTACCCTCGTCATCGAGACCTCCGATGATATTGTACACGTAGTAGGGGAAGAACCTCCTGCCGTACAAGAGGGTGGACAACATGGCAGCGATAGCTCCACAAGACATGGTCTTATTGTTTGAATGTTTGTACATCTGAGAGGAAAGAAATGTCCATCAAAAGGATGTCAGATATACAACTAAAATAAAACACACCCATTTAAGTAGCCCACCTCGAGTCTGGCTTCAATGACTTTTGTCAGCGTCAGACAATCTCCATGGAAACCACTGCAGCCAATTACAGTTGTGTCTGTCCTAGAAGTGACAGAAGGACAATCACAAAATACACATGGTTGGTTATAACAGATAATAAATAACTATTTGTTTTCTTTTTGTGATCATCAACAACACAGGGGCAATGAAACTTACAATTTGTAGCATTTTGGAGACTCTCTGCTGTGGATTGAGTAGCCCTCACTCAGCCTGGTATCTGAAGCTACGATTGCAAAGTCTTCTCCAGCCAGCGCAAGGACAGTCCTAGTGCAATCATACGAGTTACAGATCTTCATATAGACACAATTTTTTAATTTTATTTAGGAAAACATTACATGACCATCGGAGGAAATACCTGCACTTTATACTAACAATATCATAATAATATGGAAAGTGAAACTATCATTGTACAAAGACGTACCATATCAAAACCACGTTCTGGCACTATGGTGTATTCAACAAAAAAAAATTGCAGTTACATGCGTGTATAGCAATAATCACTGTTCTTCAGGACAAAACATTAGCCATTAGTCATTTACTTGATGTAACACGTTAGCTAGCAGGCTAACGAGCGAGCAGCTAAAGAGTAAACTTACCCGCCGTTGAACGTATACGGTGAGAACCGGTGCTCCACTGGCCCCGTGTAATGATAGTCCTTCATCTTACCCGTGTCTGTAAAATTTTGAACTGAGTACATATTCGTAATGGAGACAGAAAACACAACGCTTGATCGGCAACCTAGTAAAGACGCTGTATCACTGCAATATGGCTACTTCTTCTTCAGAGAACGCATTAACGTTGGTCAAAGGGACGCGGGTGCCCTCTCTGGCTGACCTGTGACATGACATACTTCAGTTTTTCCCAGTTATCTGTTGTGAATCAGCAAAACGTGAAGAAACATCAAACAAACGACTTTGATTTTTAAAATTTTTAATTTAATGCACTGCACAGGTGAACAGGACATTTAATTCTACTCTACATCTGACTGACCATTCTCAAAATGTGTTTTTTGCATCTTTTAAACAGCTCAGTCTATGAAAAAAGGATGACATATTGAGTGAGGTATTTATTCATATTTATTGAAAAAAAAATCATTCAGTGAAAATGACATCAACAAATCACAATTTACTACAACTGCAGTATGTTTCTAGAAAAGTAGAAAAATATGTTTTCAAGTCAAATCCAAAAATATGATGTATTGTAGCTTTGATTGACAGGCCTGTTGCAGTCAAAGGCATCATTACCAGGTAGGTATCGTGAAAAAAAATTGTACCTAAGATACATTTTTGAATAAACAGGACAAAAACTACAAACACTACATTTAAAAAGAACATTAGCACCATGACAGAACTCAAGACACATTGAAGTAAAACTGCTCATGAAAATGAAAAGTTTTGAAATTCATGAAACTGGCCTCTAGTTTTAAACTAGTAGATAGATAAAAGCACCATTTTTTCCATCCAGAACAGATTCCTTGGTTATCTCATACATGTTTTGGTACAAAAAGGTGAACTGTTAAATAGTGTCACTAACATCAATAATGAAATGCAGTTGATAAGTTGTGAAACATTGTTGAATATAAAACATGTACTACTGTAATCCCATAAACAATAACAACAAAATGAAAACAAAAAAAAGAACTTATAGGTACCCAATAATCATAATAGATTACGTTCAAGTAATTTTTTTTCTCTGTTCCATGGCATTAAATGAAATCATTTTTGCGCCGACCTGGGCTTTCTCAGCGTTTTCGTTCCAACTTTCTTCTTGGGTGTGTTGAAATCTTTGTCACATACCTCACACAGCCAAAGACCTGAAAGAAGAGAAAAACCAAACAATTAATCAAAGCTATAAAAAAGGGTAAATAAACAGCAAACTAAGAGACAGTGACCTGTGGGGATGGAGCCCATCCCAACGCAGAAGGTGTGGAAGCCTCGGTCACACTTGTCGCAGAACATCATCTCGTCCTCATGGTGGGGCTGCTGGCACACGGTGCATGTCTTGCACTCCATGCACTGCCAGCGGTATGTTTGGATCATGCGTACCAGCTCTGCGCTCATGTTCAAGCAGGACGGGTGTCCTGCGTTTAGTGACACAGCAACACATAGATGAGACACACACATGCACGAGAAAGAAATATCATTTTGCCTGAAAATGAGACAGATGGATAAAAACAGGTGAATTTTGCAGCTTAAGTCATATTCAACAAACTTAATATTAAACAGAATTTTCCCTTTTAAATAGGAGTTAAACATGAGTAACGTGGCTGCTATAAATATAATTTTTAACATTAAATGCATCTTAATATTCCTCAAACAGCTCAATAGGAACTTTAAAAGATGAATAGCACGAAAAAAAAAATTGCAAATCAAAATTGCACGACCTGTTGTCTGCAAACCCAAAATTTAAAGGGAAATTCAATATGTAAAAGTTAAGAAGTGCATGTGTGTTTGTGTGCGTACATACCGCTGTTGTCACACTGGGAGCAGTGAATGAGCGCCTCAGGTTTGCCTCTCTTGTTGGCCTCTTTACCCTTCTGGCAAATGCCACATATAGCATTGGGAATGACCTTAGGCTGCAAGGCAGAACAATGCTATAAACACCAGTCAGCAGAGCATTTTTCGGTCATGTTTTACCAAAAAAAAAAGAATCATTATTTGTAAGTACATCTTAAACACTCATTGTTTAAGGTGATACCTAAGCTATACCAATGGTGTCGAAATGAGAGGCACCTAAGCTCACTTTGAGGTCAAGTTTTAGATAGTTCTCTTTTTTATTACAAACTTGTCGTTTAACATGTCCAAAAACGGGAACATCGCTAATCTACTGTACTATATACTGTTTGTGACCTCAGCTTGAAAACTATGTAGCTTTACCTACTAATCTATAATTATTGTTTTTGACGTGATTCATTTAGATTTTAAGATTTAAAACACTGGAATGAGAAGAGACGTTAATCAATCCCGCGTGGAATGCAAGTAGAGGCAATTAGACCATTTAAAATCAGCTTTGAATCATAACCTTTTATTGATAAGCTGAAAATATCACATTATTCAAAACACTAAAGTCAAAAAACATTGCAAATACTGCACTGTCATCTGGAGCCAGACCAGAACTAAGTGTTAACTGGCCGTGTGATATACAAAATCTGGAGACAAAGAAATCTTTTTTTCAACGAATAGTAACTATATTAATGTGCGTTTATATATATATATGTTGTTCAGACGAAGGTGCACGTTACTTTGTAGTTACAAAAGTATTACTTTTTGAAGACTTTTTAAATAAATATTTAGCATTACTCTAGGTCCTTTTGCACTCATTTAAAAAGAGTACATGGACACCTATTTTTTTTTAGCTGCATGTCACATAAAATAAGAAAAACATGTGCAAAAAAACATGGCCTTGTGATCAAACTGTAATGTGTAATTAATTTGAAATAGACTTAAACAGTAGGGAAAAAAAATGAAATTTATAATGAGTGCCAACCAGCTCCCTAACCTCTGCAAATGGCAGTGGCCCCTTTGTATGTGATATTAAAGACCAGGGGTGGGGAACCTTTCCTCTATTAGGGGCCATTTTGTTTTATAACAGCCATGAAGAAAAGATGATGCATTAGTAAATATTATATGGAGTGGATCAGCATCTCAAAGCACCACAACTATTATGAGCATTTGTTGGGTTTTTATGTTTATTGGCTGCATTTTATGGAAGTTCTATTTATTTTATTTTTTTAAAGAAATGCATGGCAAGCCAGATCAAATACTCTAGTGGTAGGTTCCCTGCCCCTGATTTGGAGAGACAAGTGGATATTTAGGTTTCCAGCACTCGAGCTTAGCGTGTCATTGCCTCTCTGATGTTCTTGCTCTCTGATTATTACCCACAGACCAACAGTACTGCACAGTTATACACAGCACACATATCTTAAACACCAACACACACAGTAAACATTAAAGTGTGTTGCACACTTCAGGTATACAAGTTAATATACTCTCTACTTTTAATGTTGACTACTTTTTAAAAGCAACCACAAAATGAATCTGTTGTTATCTGTATCCACGTTCCTTTTCAAAAACAAAAATGTAGCAGCCAAAAGATGATTTGTACTTGTCTTGCAAGTATCTTTTTGTTTTTAGACAAGTGAGGCGTGAAACTGAAAACATTCAAACGAGGAAAAAATGATTCTGTCCACACTGGGAAAAACTCCAAAAAGTGCTTTGCAAAATAAACGGAACTGTTCCTTTCTTATAGTTCTTATTGCTCGCAGTCTGGTTGAGGGAGACAAAAAAAAAAAAAAAAAGAGAGCAATGTAGTAATCCTAGAAAGAAAAAGTGAAGACAGGAACCTCAGCGGTAGTGTGTAGGCAAATGTGTGTGCTGGTTCCAGCTGAGACAAACTGTAGAAACTGGAGAACAAAGTGAAGAAAGCTAAGGGAGGGGATGTCGGGTCGGATGGAGTAAGGAGGTGGTCGTAGGAGTAGAAAAAGGAGGAGGAGGGCTAGAAAAGTGCTGCTGCTGTTGTTGGAGAAGAGTTCAGGTGGTTTTGTCCTCTACCTTGTGCCCCGGGGTGGCTTTGTGGGAGTGGCGGTGGCTGCCATCTTTGCCCGGCGTGGACGTCCTGTCTTTAGCCTTGGACTTTTGGCCTCCCGCCTCCTGACTTTCACCGTCTGATGTGTTGCCTGAAGAACTGTCCTGCAGGGACACAAAGTGACCACAAAGTTATTCAAGATATATAAACTGATCATTTAGACTAATTGCCCAGCCCTAGATGCAGTGCCCACATCATCCTCATTCATCCACAACAGATTGAATTTCGTTCTATGTTAAACGGGGATTGTCGTGCCCAGTCTTACCGAAGAATTGAGGTTCTTTTTGTCATCCTCTGCATCATCTGAGTCAGGTTCTGAGTCTAAAGCAGGCAGATCTGGATCCAGCGGAGGCTCAAATAGAGCTGTGTTCATAGGCAGGTATCGCAGCTCATTGGGAGAGTACCTGTTAGGCACAATAGAGTTTGGTTAGCTGACAATTTTTTATCAAGTCTCAAAAGATCACACTGTGGAGTGTGAGTTTAGCATGTGAAAAGTTGGTTGAACTCCAAATAGTCTTGGCACTCAACCCAAGGAGTTTGACATTTTGTTTAACTTTCGGAGGAATCTACCTTTTGTAGTAGTCTTGGAACTGCCCTGGTATTAGAGCAACTGGGTAGGGCCCCGTCCTGGTCAGGTCTGGAGCGAGAACCTTGAATCTGCCCTGAGGCACTTGGATAACCTGGGACCAACAAAGTATAGTCAAGACTTATCAGGAAAACATCCAAAACCCATAAGGACCTTGAATTATTATTTTTTGCTTTGGCAGACTTGCATGCGTCTGGAGGTCAAAATAAGCTCTTCTTTCTTCCATCCGTTCCCTGTTGAAATTACTGTTGAACTCCGCTGCCTTTTTGGCCGCCTTCTTAATGTACTCTGGAACCTTGCTGGCTTCAACCTTCTGCGGGTTCTGCTGCTGCATTTGCTGTAACGCAACAGTCGTTGCACACAGGAAACAAATGCCTTTTGTGAAGTGCATGATAGTAAAACAAGAAGTGGCGACACACAATTTGGGTATATGTACTTACGGAGTACTCTTTAGCTATCCTCTGTCGCTCTCGCTCCTGAAGTATGACGGAGTACTCCGAATGTTTGACGGGATACTCTTTTATCATCAGGTCGATCACCTCGTCGCTCCGCAGAGCTGTTAGACCTGGAAACAAACAGACCGCATTCACTTTGACCACCAATGCTAACGTCAGAATGACTGTGCTAGAGGCGGGTGCTTCCTACCCAGAGTGCACTGGGTCTCAGTGATCACATTTTGTTCACGAAGGTAGAGCTTCTCTTTGTGCGACAGATCTCTCCTTTCCATGTCTAAAGCAAAATATAAACAAAATTTGACAAAGTTACACTTGTTTCCTGCAAGAACCTAATTATTAAACATGTTTCTTCTTCTTTCTTTACTTTTCATTTCTATTAATTTTCCAACAAATTTGCCAGACACAGTCCGGTTCATACCAGGGTATTTCCTCTTGAAGGACGTGACTCCCAAATACTCGCTGACCTGCTCTTGCAGCATGTAATACTCTCCCGTATCATCTGCTGGCCACTTGTACTCTGTTAGGTTCTCCGCTGGGAAATATGTTGGCCTGGAATGGGTGAGGGGTAGAACCAAAAATTTTAAAAGCTGTCCAAATATTTAGACACGATAGATTAGTAAGAATTAGAAGCAAACCAACCCAAGGTCCTGACTGGAGGTGTCACAGCTTCTTGAGCTGTCCCCTGAACCCATTCGTCGTCTTTTAGGGGGTTGGCTGCCATCATTGGACTCTTCTTCTGTTATGTCCTCCTAAATAAGACAATTTCAAGGCAAAATGAGCAAAGTGCAGTCTTTAGCAGTGATTCCTAACCATTGTAAAATGTACAATTTCCATGTCTATTGTCTGACAGTTCAATCTTAATTTTTAACATTTAATTAAAAACATATTTGAAATCTCCTCAAATGCAATAGTAATCACACAATGGTTTGATGAAGCCATTTTTTTTACATCATAAAAAAAGAGTTATTTGAAAAACAAAGTGTAGCGTTGTAATTAGTTGAGTGGCGGACCTATAAGTATTGAACTGTTTAACACTACATAAGAAAAACAATGGTCGTTCAAAAACAATCATTTTGCAAATTCTATATTTTCCAACGACTTATACATTTGTATAACATTATAATGTAGAACGGTAATGGTGAGGTTTAAATTGAATCATGGGGGGATCATTGTTTCACTTCTCAAGTGGGACAGACAGCTAATAATTCAATGGGCATATTAAGTCTTGCACGACTAACTTTAGTAATTAATAATAACATCTACTATATTGTTGCAGATACATAGCAATGCATAAATGGCAGAAATATTAGCGTTTGTTTAAAAAGAGATGAGTGTTTGTTGTGGAACAGTGAGAAAACAGTAATAATCACCGAGAGTTTGACAGAAGAAGTCAAAATTTTATAACAAAATAGACAAACAGTCCATTAAATTAAAATAATATAGTACATTAGCCAACATATGTTACGCTGAAATGAAAACAAAGCCATACTTCTAGCAGATGATGCTCGTCTACAGTGGCAGATATTGCCGTGCTAATTCGCAGTCATGTTAACATGGAAAGACGCAGATCTCCCGAAACAATTCGCCTTTTCTGAGCAGAACCGCCGCTACCTTTAGTGACTGTGATCCGGGCGTAGCGGGGTTACTGTCGCACGGTGGTCTCGGAGTGAGCACAGCAGCCATGTTTTAATAATTAGCGATTCTGCCGGGCTAGCTGGAAGCTAGCAAAATTAGCCGCGATTTGCCTTCGTTTTGTGTGCTTTTCGCGCATTTCCTCTCAGTAAGGCGCACCACACTGCCACCTTGTGACCTGGAGTTGGCCTACAGTTTACAGTTTGCGATTCAGTAAAATTGTTTCTTACAATAATTATTCATTTCCATTACTCTGATCAATACTAAATTTTAATCAGAATGGATTATTGGCCTTCAGTTGTATTTTTGAGGCGAATTAAAAATATTGTTTTTGAGTGCATGAGTTTTTAGACTATATTTTGTTTTGGAGTTCAACTTTTAAAACCTTGCGTAATACGGATTTCATCATGCGTTATAATTTATAGCAATGACGTTTCCGAAAAAATCCATCTTCTTTCACCATCCGCATTAAATTAATTGGCCAATTAAAGTTCATATAATTGAATTCAAATTTATCATCATCATCATCATCATCATCATCATCATGATGATAATAATAATAATAGTAATAATAATAATAATAATAATAATAATAATAATGTAAAATGGATCAAACTTGCGGAGCGACGCTATCAAGGTTGTCGCAACTCCTGAGTCAATAAGCTTTTATTTTGAAACAACAAAACACGGACGGGAAGTCAGAGGAAAACTCAGATGCAATCCGGGGAGATCATTAACAAGACTATTTTCCTTCACTTAGCTTAGCTTTCAATCTGTCAACCAGCTGTGATCCTTACTTGAGACACAGTTACTATTGCAAAAACGCCAAACTGGCGATGTCGGAGTCTTACGGTAAGATATCCGTTTTGTTGTTTTGTCGAATAGCTGCAGTCGACACCGTCATGAAGTCTCAGAGATGGGAAAGGGGGCAGGTGTGTCGACTCGAGTGGGCATTTTTTCCTCATCGTAAATAATTAGCTGGCATGCTAACCTAGCCGCTGGCAAAGGGATGCTGGCCTCAAAGATACCATGACAACGGAAGTCACAGTTTTAAGACGTCATTACAATGCAATACACATTGTCTGGTGACTTCATGTACGAATCTGATTTGTTTGAATATGCCATCCAAGTACTGACTTCTGTCTTTATTTACAAATTACTCTGCGCTTTTTAATCTCTGTTGTCTTCCTGTGCTGTTAATAAATTATTATTGTGTTTTAACATGTGAATAACATGTGAATAACATGTGAATAGCAAGGACTGGGTGTGTCTGACACGCCATTCTACCCAGATTCCATTCTGGATTCATAATTATTTTGCATAGTGTGCCCGTGTTAAAAACATCCGTCTCAGTTCTGAGGTCCTGTGTGGTGTTTTGAATGTTCCATTTGCTTGAGTGGCTTAATCCAACATTCCAAAAACAGACATATTTAGTTAAAAGCAAACTGAAGTGTCCATATAAAATTGAATGATTCAATTTTGTGGCACCTCCAAAAATGATAATTTACTGTGGATTTAGTGTGAAACCTATTTGAGTTTTTTTATAGTCATGCAGCATTTTCCCCTTTTCTTTATGCTATGAAGGCTGTACCATAACAATAAATCAGATGGCTTGTAAGAACATCAGCATTTAATTGTTTTATTTCCTCTTCAGATTTCCTGTTTAAATTCCTGGTCATTGGGAATGCTGGAACCGGCAAATCATGTTTGCTGCATCAGTTTATAGAGAAGAGATGTAAGTCGGACATGTTTTGCTGTTACAGTATTGTGATGTTATGTATATTGTGATATTGTTTTGTGCTGGGAAAGGAAATACATAAATTAATAAGCAAAATGTGGAAATCATTATTACATCATTATAACACACTTTATATGAATCTTTAAAACCCACTCTTTTTTAGCTCTAACCCACAAATGACATATTTATCATGTTCACAACTAGTGTGATTAACAGTCAAATTGTATTTTTTTATGTCCTTCTTTAATCCCAGTTAAGGATGAATCAAATCACACCATTGGAGTGGAGTTTGGCTCGAAAATCATCAATGTGGTTAGCAAAATTGTCAAACTGCAGATTTGGGACACAGCTGGACAAGAACGGTTCAGGTAAGGTCATTTGTCATCTAGAATGAGGGGAGACAGACACAGCAAATTCATTCTCAGTCCTCTTTGGGTTACAACACAATAAAAAAATTGAGACATAATACAGCTATATTAGACTCAGAATTCTAAAATAATACATTGGATGCATTTCCTTTTGTTTTGCTTCCATTTTGGGTGGGACTGTATTCTAAATGCTTATTGGTGTGTTGAAGGTCAGTGACCAGAAGTTACTACAGAGGTGCAGCAGGAGCCCTGCTGGTTTATGATATCACTAGGTAATGAAGCACTTCACTATCATCTCATTCAACTCATTCACACATCACAAATCCTTTCGAGAGTGCATTTATGGCTACTTATGAGTTCACGCGCCACTCCCCACTGCAGTCGTGAGACCTACAACGCTCTCACCACGTGGCTGAGTGATGCCCGAATGCTGGCCAGTCAGAACATTGTCATCATCCTGTGTGGGAACAAGAAGGATTTGGATGCTGACAGAGAGGTGACCTTCTTGGAGGCGTCTCGCTTTGCTCAGGAGAACGGTAAATTTATGTGACGGAAGTAACTTTTGCTTCTATGTGTGCTTGTATTATATTCGGTAGGATGGTGCTACATTTATGATCTTTTGTGTGTCACAGAACTGATGTTCCTGGAGACCAGCGCTCTGACAGGGGAGAACGTGGAAGAAGCTTTTGTGCAATGCGCTCGCAAAATCCTTAACAAGATAGAATCAGGTAGGGGCTTTCATTCACATTTCTAATACTCACATTACTGTGACGACCCTGTAATGAGCCCATGGGTTACTTTAACAGTGAGCCAGAAATGTCCTTCCAGTAATCGTACACATGCAGCAATCTTTTTCATTACCTTGTAAGACTTTAGGATACAGAAAAGCAGTACAGAGACTGAAATGTACTGGAGTACAAAAGTAGAAATTATTTTCTGTTCAGTGAAGGGGAAGTGGAACTGACCCCTGCCTTGAAATGAACTGAAATTGGTAAATGTCACCTGTGCTCACAAAGGGTGTAATTGCGTATAGAGTCCACAAGAGAGCGACACAAACGCAATATTAATCAGAATGTCGTGTTTAGACTAGTGAGGTCACAGACAACGTATTGTAAAAAATAAAAAAAAATAAACCTTTGGGCTTGATTTCCCCTTGAAATGTCACAGTTTTTTTATTAGAGATTTTATAAGATACAAGTGTTTTTTAGGCAAAATCTCAACAGTTCACTTCCACTCTTACATCCTTTTATCTATTTTCCTCATTTTTGCTCTTTCTCTTTTTAAATCAGGGGAGTTGGATCCAGAGAGGATGGGATCGGGCATCCAGTACGGAGATGCTGCATTGCGCCAGCTCCGCTCCCCCCGTCGCGCTCAGCCTCAAGGCACCCAGGAGTGTGGCTGCTAGTAGGCGAGTCACGGGTAACTCTGCTTGCTCTGACTTAGTTTACTCGGGACTGGATGGATGCTCAAGTTAAGATGATTTTATAATGTTTGTGTTTCAGAGTGGATATTGAAGACATCAACAGCCGGGCGGGACCTACAACGTTCCTGGTGACTGCCCCCAGACCTTTACGCAGAACTTTTATCGCCATGGCTGAACCGGCCAGGAACAGAGAAGCCTTTCCAGCCGGCCGCTCCCATTAACAAAGCTCCTTGGTCACCGCACCGAGTCCACTTCGAAGCGACCCTCTCTGCGCTTTGCCCTCGAGGTAGAACAACTGGCATCTATGTACGTATTGTATTGGTTACATTACATTACAACTGCACTTCCCTTCCTACACTGCACAATGAAACTGTATATAGAGCTTGGCGCATGTTTTATCAAAATATCAGATGATTTAATTATGAAAACATTATCAAATCAGATATCCCGCGTGTGCTTCTTTTCCCCATGTTTTATTGTCATCATTATGCGCTACGGTGTATACAAGCAGTCTTGATGGACAGCCGATTGTATATTTTGTAAATGGATGGCGCCGGTTCTCGATGCACTAACTAATGTAATAAATGTACTTTTTAATCCTTCTATCCTACAGCTTATTTAACTGATGTGTAAATTTAAATACATTTCCCAGTTATTCTTCTTGAGCATAAGCAACATAGTATCTGACACTGTAGCATGTTTCATCCAAAAAAATTCAACAAAGAATGTCCCTCATTTGTGTTGCTTGTTTATATGACTGCTGTAGTTAAAAAAAAAATCAACAATCAAATATATTTTTCATCAATTGTTTGCAAAAGGTTGCAACACTGCCTCCAAAGCTTTTTTTGTTATAACTCTCTTTTTATTATTTTTTTAATTTGGAGAATGAGCCATGGCCTCATATATATATTTTGATACGCATTCTAGACTTGAAAAGCAACGTTTATGTTTATTTTACAGTGTCCCTGTTATGGAAACTAAAGCACACCAAAAAGAGAGGTAATTACAAATTGAGTGTATTATATAAGGGTTGATCAATTGGGTTGTCTTGCATTATAATTCAATTCCCATTATTCTATATCATTCATTTTGCTTTTATCTCTTTCTCTCTCTGAATATCATGTTTTTTTTATTTATTGTGTATGATAAAAGCATATGTTTTTAAAATAAAAACAAAAACAATACAAATCCACAATTCACTTGAAAATTGTTTTTCTCTTCAAAAATATATAACTTGGTGGGTACATTAAAAGGTGCAAGATATTTGGAAACTGCGTTTATTAAAGGCCTGAAATTTGAAACATGACATTGTAAGAAATTGAACAGTTAACTCCTGATTTTAGTATTGCTTTTATATTGAGGATATCGTATTCATGTTCTGAAGATGAAGGGACAAAAGAAGGAAAACATCTAACTTGTATACTGAACCAAACCTTTCAATTTAGACAGAATATCGGCTGCTCTTATAGAGCACTCAAATATTAATGACCATTCCTCAAATCAAAATCTGTTTGATGGAGAAAAGAACTTACATCAACATGAAAAGCAAAAGAGTGACAAAATTTCAGAGATTGACAGACTTTGCGCTATTTCCAGCATTTTAATATTGCACAAAATGTCACTTCTTTGCTCAAAAATATATTTACAGAATTATGCTGGAATTTCAGTTACAATAAACAAACAATCAAACCTGACTCTGAAATACTGAACTAAAAAAAAACGGTTAATTTTAGCCTAAACGTTTTTAACATTAATATAAATAAGATTTTATTATATGGCACCGAGCTAGTTAACCTTCCAAGTGTCTTTCCATTCATATATTTGGCTTGATGTCAGTTCTTTAATGACAACTACAATCAATCAATTCAATATTAGTGGTTAAAACACCTCAATAAGCTTAATTTATAAACCTCCTAAAGATAACCACGGCAACAGTATGTCTCACAAAAGGTCATTAGATGGCCTTGAAAAAAATGCATCAAGGGCGGATAGTCTCCACACTCTGCTCATTACAGTTTTACACCAGTTTATGTACAACAGCAATTTCTTCATAGACCAAAAAAAAAAATCTCATCACATGTTCGATAAGGAATGCACATTCGTTGTGGTGATCTCAATCTAATGATAAAAACCTAAGAAAGTAGCAAAAAGTGCCCTTGTGATTTTATTAGTCAAAACAATAAACCTTGTAGTAGATTTATATTCTAAAGCATTTGTTCTCATGAGGCTCACAGGTGAACTGGGGCCTATCCCGGATACACCTTGGACCAGTTGCCAGTCAATCACAAGGCACACAAACAATTATTTACAATCATATTCACACCTATGAACTGTTTAGTTTGTTCTTAACCAAACAACTACGTAACCTTGGGGGAGAACATGCAAGCCCCACACAGGAAGCAAAGAGATTTTGACCCTGTATTTCTAAATTCTGAAGCACCCTTTAAGTAGTTCTCGTGAAGAAATACACTCTTATAAAAGCATCTGTTTACTTTTAAAGGGCTTGAATTCAAATATGGCTTTGAAATTCCCAAAGCTATGACTTTACATTAACAATGTCGCTATTAGGATAACCATTAAATTACCTTCAATTAGGAATGAGTAAGTATCGATATCAGGTATTAATTGAAGGAACTCGTCATGTAAGTCAGAAAGATAGAAAAGTCATTGTTCACAATTATCTATCATTGTGTTAATTAGAGTAACATAGGTACTGGTGGTATCGGTACTTGGTATCAGTAATGCTGAGTACTCAAGAGTGAATACTCATACTGGTATCAGTCTGAAAAAAATATCTGTATGTGTCTGAATATTTCTACTTTCAGTGATTACCTATTAGCCCATGAACTTGTTTGGCAATAATAGTATAATCATATTTTTTGAATTGTTTGTGTTTCATCGAGAGCGAGCAGAGAAGCAGCGCATGTACTCAGTGAGCCAAGGGTTATATTCAGTTTGCACCTTCTTTCTGACTTTGTCCAAATCAGCCGACTTGGCTCGAGGTGGCTCACTTTGCTGGAACTGGATGTGTCGTTCTGTTTCCCGTCTCGACTTGGCCCTCAGAGCGGATGCATGGATCTAAAAGCAACTGAAAGGGTAAGGCTCTGCATTCCTTGTAATATGAAAAGCTTTTTGAGCATTTACTTTATTGTTCGTGTTACTTGTGTACATGCACCTTAACTTGTATATCAAGGATGTCAAAAGAAACACAAAAAAGCAAGACTGAATTACCTGACTGGTCGAAGCAGCAGGTCGGACATTGTGCGTCTTTCTCCCGGCTGTGTCTGCATCCTTCTCACCAGAAGCATATAGAGCAAAAGGATGTCTGTGGTTCTCATCCGGAGGCCGCGTCACTGCCGTTTTTTTGACCCGCTGGACGCATGTAAACTTAGGAATCCTCTGTGGCTTTGTTTGCTGTTTCCATGGAGCTGGAGGATCTTTTTCTGGATGAGACATGCAACATATTATGCCATTTCCAAAGAGATGATACATACCTTCAAAGAAATATAAATGTATATACACTCCAAATTTGGTCAGGGTATGAATCATTTTAACTTTATATGAGACTTGCAAAGTCATATTTATATTGTACAGTACTACTTTTTATTATTTGTAATCTGGGTGGCCGAATATTAAGGCTGACTGCCCATTATGGATGCATTATTTATTTAGACATTTTCTTTTATATCATTACCTTTTTTTAGATTTTATTTTCTTTCATTTAGCTTCTTTGACATGATCTGAAATACCTGTTTGTGCTCCTCTGTGAGTAAAACTTTTGCGTTTACTGCAACTCTGTTCTTCTGTCTCTTCTGGTTCCTCTCTGATCCCTTGAGGATGATCAACTAACAGGAAAGAGAAACCGCTTAGAGACAGCAACCATATACTTGAGAGTTTTTTTATTCCAATATTACCATGTTCCTCATTTTCCAGGACGGGAAGTCTTGGTACATCAGTCCTGGTCCCCTGATATTGCTGCAGTTGCACCCCCACAGGCTCATCACCTGTCTCAGAAGACTGGGCCTGGCTCCTGTCGGTCCGAGGTGAATTTTCTCCAGCAGAATCCGACTCGCTGTCAGATCCAATCCAGATCCAAGGGTTGTGTGATTGTTCCAGAAGTCTGCGACCCAGCCTATAATTGAGCATCTCCTCATAACAATTCGAGCAAGTCTCCCATTTTGGGTTTTTAAATTTCTTCATGTACTCCGAACGATTCCTTTTGGTGACCATCTTCTTTTCCAATAGTTGTCGAGCAACGAATCACATGAGTCTGAAAAACATCAATGTTGCCAATGTGCAAATTGCGCTTGTAAAATGGAAAGTACAACTCTTACAATTATTATTATTATTATCGTTGAGCCAAGCTTCGCAGTCATGGATTTAAACCCAAACAGGTGGGAGGCTTTCAACCAATGGCGAAGCAGCCTGATCTTTAGACCCCGCCTACTTCCGCCTTAGTCCGGATATTTAGGTTGCTTGCTACATTAATCTAAAGACCCCCACACAATATCTTAGCGTGAAGAAAGCCAACAAAATCCAATTTCACACGATATAAAATGATTTAATATCATAATTATTATAAATTTAAAAAAAAAGACCAAATCGGATTTGCACCAACGCGTCGCAAAATAATGACGTCACCCCACCTCCTATTATTATTGGTTGTTGAGATTTAAATGGCTGTCAAAGAATTACAGTACTGTATGTCCATAACACAGAACTGTACTCTGATAACCGAAGTCTGTAACAATTATTCCACCTGTATAGGACGCTGATGCTCTTATTAATGCAAGCTAGTAAGAACTGTGTCATTTTAAAACAGTGTCTCCACAAATCAATTAAAATTTGATGTCCGTGCTATTTATAGTCACTTCGCTGAAGATAATCACGGACGTAGACGTGATGCTCGCTGTCAGTCTCGTTAAGACTGTATATTGTTCCTGGCAGCAACAGAGAACATTACAGTCGAAAATCCGACTGGCTAAGACTCTAAATCGGTGCACAGTAAGTTATACTTACACTCGGCTTGGGTTTCACGGAAGCCGGGGACAGATGGCGTTCATGTCGGAGCCGCCTGTTTGTAGCTGCCTGTTTGTAATACTCCTCTTTAGCACCGCCCAGTCGGAGACGTCTCTTTAAAAAGCCAAACACATCGCTAGCAACAGGTGGCCGAGGTGTCACTGTCAAAGATGTATGCGACCAGAGCAGTGATAATGATTTGCAGTGGTCTAAATAAAGTTGTATACGTACTGAGGTTTACAATGGTTACATGCGACACTTTGCTTTGATACACGTGGAGCAATTAATGCAAATACTAAAAGAGAGCAACTGCTACAAAACAGTTTTTTTTTTGTCACTAATTTATACAAAGTGTATACATACAGTCTTGGACTCTGCAACAAATAAACCTTAAGTTTAAATTAAAAGGTGAAACCTACTGATGGCCTTCATATGAATATATGTTCATTTAAATGTTTCTTAACCTTGAGCTAAAGTACATATTTTATATGAGCAAAATAGCACACTGCCCAAAACAAAATGTCACAAAAATTGCACAAAAAGTCAGTTGGCAGTGCTTTATAATGTGTTTAATTTGTACCATTTTTTGTGACACTACGTCAATTGAACGACTACCCGCCTTGCACACCCGAGGGCAGAATGATAGATGAATACACGTACATGAGATTCTCACCTCTTCTCCCAGCTCATTAGTACATCGGCACTAGACGATAAAAAAATATATGACTATGAGTACTGTAATTTTGTTTGTCTACATGTGTTGTTACACTGTTTGTGTTCTGTTGCTATTTAGCATTAAGCTGGCAGACAGTGGTTCATTTAAATGCAGAAAGTGTAAATTTCTTTGTTTCAGTTTGAGGGAAAAACTTGGAGTGGCAATAAACAGCTTGAAGCTTTTTAAAGAATTGTTCAGTAATTTTATCAAATAGATTGCCACTTGTGAAGTGAGTTACTGCCACCATCCAAGTACAGTGATTGGGAATTTCTAATGACCAGAAATGATTGGGATTCTGAGAATCGGGTGTCAAAGAAAACCATCCATCCACTAAGGTTGTGAAGCATACATGGGTGGAGGCTGTGGCCTGCAGGTCGACGTTTTGCCTAAAAATGGCCTGGGCCCTCTCCCAGTGTTGTAATACAGGACTCAAGGTGTCGAGTGTCCGTCATCCCGTCGGGGCCCAAAACGGAGCTGCCCATGCTTCTGCTGCCTGGGCACATTCCTGGCAAGTCAGACTCGGAAGCAACAACCTTTTGCTGGACTCTGTGACCCGAGCGCATTGGTTGATGGGAAAGGGAGAGAGACCCTCTCCTTCATCCAGTTCTATTGGATGGGAAACGATCATCTCTTCCTAAGACTAATACTTTATATGTTTACAGTTTGTTAATTTGCTTTGACCCCTTGGTGAATATTTTGTTTGATTTCTAGCATTAGTCTTTGGCTACATTGTTTTTATAATTATCATTAAATTAGCTTTGTCTATTTGAAAATAATAAAGCAGGGTCAAAAGTACCAAATAATGGACTTTAATAAATTATTAATATGTATATACACTTACATTCACATGTGTTGGGCAACATGTTGTTGTTGTTATTTTTTTATTAAAGTGATTTTTTGGTTGGATGCATGGTTCAGTGGTGTTTTTTTTTACAGCCTTTCTCCGTACAACACAGGCAACAGACAGCAATAAAATATGCACATTTGTTGAAACAGTGCATAATTAAGAATGTCAACAGCACAGACAGACAGTCCATTGACAGCAGAATGTTGCAGTGCCGCAGAGGTTGATTCTCCTGCTTCTCTCCCTCGCTTGAATTCCGCAAAGCTGGTGGCGGAGAGGACGGAGAAGCCGGGGCAGACGAGGGATTTAGAAGCACTTCCTGTGGACAATGCTGGGGCCTGCCTCATCGTACTCCTGCTTGGAGATCCACATCTGCTGGAAGGTGGACAGGGAAGCCAGGATGGAGCCACCGATCCAGACGGAGTACTTCCTCTCAGGGGGAGCAATGATCTGGGTGAAGAGAAGGTGGGAGAGAGTTGGTCAGTAACAGGTTGGCACCAAACATTTGTCAGCATCATCCAATTTGCTGCATAGTATATTCATTTAAACAATTTTGAATAGAGGGAAATAATACGAAACTCATCACTATGTTTTTGGAGTACCGTACAGTTGTTGTCTAGTAAAGTAAGGTTACTGGTTACAACTAGTGATGCATTAAGGACTGAATTTAAATAAAAATTAAAATACAATTAGAATCAAACCAAGGAATGAAGCCTGTATGCATACATCTTGTTTTAACTCTTAAGTCTTATACAGAACATATTTTACTTTTTATGTACATTATTTTTTGTACTTTGTATTTTACATTTTTAAGGACTGTACAGCACAACTCTAAACCTTATCTTTTTTCTGTGAGTCTTTGTTTTTATGATTTGAGAGCATATATTTGACTTAACTATGTGCAATATATTTTATTGAATTCTTACTTTAAAAAAAATATATTGACAACCACTGGTCTAGCCAAGTTTGTCTGACAACAGCCTAGTGGGCGTGGCCATTTTTTTTTGCACGAAAAAAATGTCAAGTTTAAGAATGTGCATAAGTTGTATAAGAGATATGTAGTACGTTTATCAAATTGAATTATTCCTCATACCTTGATCTTCATGGTGCTGGGGGCCAGGGCGGTGATTTCCTTCTGCATACGGTCAGCAATACCAGGGTACATGGTGGTACCACCGGAGAGCACGTTGTTGGCGTACAGGTCCTTACGGATGTCAATGTCGCACTTCATGATGCTGTTGTAGGCGGTCTCGTGAATACCGGCAGACTCCATACCTAATGAGGACAAGTGTTAAGACTCGCACGATGCGCAAGTGCGGGGGAGAACAACCGTGTTTTGCTTGAAAACGCACCAATGAAGGAAGGCTGGAAAAGGGTCTCGGGGCAACGGAACCTCTCGTTACCGATGGTGATGACCTGACCGTCGGGAAGCTCGTAGCTCTTCTCCAGGGAGGAGGAGGAGGCAGCGGTGGCCATCTCGTTCTCGAAGTCCAGAGCCACGTAGCACAGCTTCTCCTTGATGTCACGCACGATCTCACGCTCAGCTGTCGAGTGCGCAAAATTGGAGTTTTGAGTTTGTGACCCCGCAAGTTAAACAACTCATTCCCAGCACAATCCGGGTTTATATTATTATTTGTCATCGGGGCTCACCGGTGGTGACGAAAGAGTAGCCACGCTCGGTCAGGATCTTCATCAAGTAGTCGGTCAGATCGCGACCAGCCAAGTCCAGACGCATGATGGCGTGGGGCAGAGCGTAACCCTCATAGACGGGGACGTTGTGGGTCACACCATCACCAGCATCCAGCACAATACCTAGAAGGGGTCAGAGGATGCAAGGTGTTTACATATTGGAGCTCTTGAATACGTAATAACGAACGCGTGAGTCGCGGTACAGGTGCGTAAAAGTCGTGCGTAAAAGATGCGCGTAAATTGGTGTCGTACAAATGATGCATATGCAATTAAATACGATCCTAGTGCTTTTCATAAATACTCTTAAATATGTATAAAATGTAAGAGAGTCACAGAAGACTGTGCGTAAAAGTTGCGCGTAAAATGCCTCCAATACATTTTTTGTAGCCTACATGTTCCGCAAATTAGTTGCTTATTATGTTTTGCGCATTGTGGATTGTGTCGTCAGTCTCACCGGTGGTACGGCCGGAGGCGTAGAGGGACAGCACAGCCTGGATGGCCACATACATGGCGGGGACGTTGAAGGTCTCAAACATGATCTGGGTCATCTTTTCCCTGTTGGCCTTGGGGTTAAGGGGGGCCTCAGTGAGCAGGGTGGGGTGCTCCTCGGGGGCCACTCTCAGCTCATTGTAGAAGGTGTGGTGCCAGATCTTCTCCATGTCGTCCCAGTTGGTGATGATGCCGTGCTCAATGGGGTACTTGAGGGTCAGGATACCTCTCTTGCTCTGGGCCTCGTCGCCGACGTAGGAGTCCTTCTGACCCATACCGACCATGACACCCTGAAGAGGAGAGAATGGGTGATGAAAACTTACGTCTGTACGGGGTATGGAAACAGAATGACCTTGCTCTTAATGGATTACTCTCATCACTGGAGGGCATGGTGATCATTGCACAAAGGTGCCAAATAACGACGCAGGTGACCTCATCTGGGACTAATTTTATCTCAAGGAGGCAAATACCACACCGGGGCAGTAAAGGATTGTATGACTACGCCCAGCACGCCTCACCTTACAAGTACAAAATAGCGCACTCAAACTTCAAAAAGGACGGTGTTTTTATAAGACAACACAATCAAAAGGGAAATAGTTGATAATATTTATAGTAGATATCTTTGGAAATGAGTGTGATATATTACAAGAATATTTATCATTTAAAATAAAGTAAATTGATTATGATTTTTTTTGATTGGGTGGGCTAAGTCACGTGATTTACCTCCTCGTAGGGAGGCGTGTCCAATTAACGTGTCAACCTTTAAATTGCTGTATTTCCGAAATTATTGTTAACCTAATTATTCAGACCCTCACATTACTATTGTGTCTATGTGCCAATATGAAAGCTGCTTAATGGCTTTGGCCCCGCTTACCTGGTGACGGGGGCGGCCAACGATGGAGGGGAACACGGCCCTGGGGGCATCGTCTCCGGCGAAGCCAGCCTTCACCAGGCCGGAGCCGTTGTCGCACACAAGGGCGGTAGTCTCATCGTCGTCACACATGTTGGCTTCTGCGGGCGAAAAAACGTCGATTAAGGTCAGTCTTTACACCCAAATACACAGGGAGTGCATTTGAAGGTAACAACAGCTAGTTTTGTTTAGCTTAATGCCCTAAATAAAGTGTATATTAGTCATTTTACCACTACGTACTAATCAATACAATTTGCATGAAGTGAACCTAAAAAATAAACACCTAATTATATTTACAATGTTTAAAACAGCATTCTGTTTGTGATAAGGTTTTGTCATTTTAAGGTAAATGTGGGTTTTCTCGTCTGAATAACATTCAGCATTAGATAGTTAATATTGAGTGGAGCCAATATGTTATTTTTTACTTTCAGCTATAAAAAAAAGATAATATGAATACATTTTGATTAAATAACCAAATGCTGTTTCAATTTTAGCTTAAACTAAGCAGAGAGCATTTAAATTGGAAATGTACTTTTTTGCTCAATAACATTTGACACTAGATAGATAACCGGTGTTACGCAAAACCAATATTATCTTATTTTTGGCTTTTAACTGAGGAAACAATACATTTAAATTAAACAAAGAAAACATTGGACATGTTAGTTTTTCAGGTGCAGATACCTAAAACTGAGCAAATGCCATAAATGCTGAAAGATATTTTACAGTTATATGTCTAATGAATTAGTCAATATACTAATTATCCCCTCCATTCATTTTCTCTACTGTATATCCTGTTAAAGGTTGCGGGACACTACAGCCTATCCCAGCTGAATTTGAGCAAAGGCGGACTACACTTTGGACTGAATACCAGTCAGACCCAAGGTCTACACTAATTATAAATATTAAAACATCCAAATTTATATATCAACATCTATGACTCTGCTTTCTTCCAGTCTTGTAATGGTTGAATGGGCTGATATTATCGAACACAAAAGTACATTTTAATTAAATGTTGACTGTTAGGATATATTTTATCGTGACTTTCGGCCGATCGCATCAAGAGTCACCTCTAGTAAATATCCTCCTTCTCTAAAACAAGATTATACAAAATAACCATTGAATTTCTATTTCCCTTTCCCTCTACTGTTAGTTCCAGAGTGGTTCTATCCCAAGTGCGTCCCCCCTATCCCGGATGTGTGGCCCCTAGGAGTCCCAGCATCTTACCTTAGGTGAGTGTCTGCGGCTCGGAGAGAATGACCCAACCAGTGCTGTTGCTGAACCAGCTACGGTCCTCTCTGCTGCCAGGTCAGCTTATATACACAACCTCCACCATTCACAAAGGTACCCACCCCGGGCTTCTACCATATTTGGATGCTTCCAGGGCATGGGGGTTAGGGAGGGGGAGTCGGGTGTGTGGGGTATAGAGTCTGTGACGGCCATCCATCAGGTTTCAGGGAGCTCATGAGTGACAAGGCGGCGCGCCCCCGCGACGGAGAGAAGCGCCTGCCATATTTGGAGCTGTCGGTTTGACCTCCCGTAGAGGCTTGCGGGCACTCCTCAGGGCCGTATAAGGAGTCCACGGACCCCTGGGGGTGCTGCTGGTGGTAGTGGGGTGGGGTTTCCAGGGGGAGATGGCAGTTGCTACCAAGCACGGTTAGAGATCTGCTGCTAGTAGGCCTCACACAGCCTTAAAATGGGAAAATGCTTCCCTCATCTGAACACATTTAGGCCCCAGCCCAAAGAACTGGAAGGTCAGTCGGTTGGCTTAAAAACAACCAGCATTATAATCATATCAAGTCATGTACTATAAGATGCAAAAAACAGAAACGTTTCAAATTGCACCTGCTGTTGACTCTGCTTTTGGCATACTTTGAATTCTTCTGTGGATGCAATATTGCTCTTTTAAACTTGATGATATTTCTAGCACTTTGGTTCTTTCAAAATGACTTTGTTTTTTGAAGCTACAGTCAGAGCATGAAATGATGAGAGATAAATGCGTGCACTAACAATTTTACAGTATTGCCTAATGTCATTATCATCTTCAAATCCTCAATCCTCTATAATGGCCAGTTGGCCACCGACATTAAATCTATCGGAGAGTAATTGAATAAATAAGGAAGGGAACCTTATCTGTCTCCATCATAGGAGCACTTAGATTAATTTTAACTCTGCTCCACTACTCCGTGTTTGTGCATAAAAGAAGGCTGGAAAGGCAATACAGTGTGTATACATGCATGCAGCACACATATGTGTGAGTGAGGCAGGTGTGAGTGCCGTATGAGAGGCCACAAGAAGTGAAAGAGGAGCAGCCAAGGAGGTTAAAATAAACTCCAGGGACTTAGGAGGGTGGGGGGGCGTGCATAGCCAGAAACAAAATAAGACTGATCAGAATTTGTCAATTAAAGAATAAAAGTATGAAGCGTTTGCACATATAACAATGGCTTGGTATAGAATTAAAGAGACAGATAGCAATCAATAAAAGCAATGAGTACTTTGTAATGGAACGGAAATAGTCATCAAATGTATGTGGGGAATTCAGTTTGCAGCATAGTTAGCACAATAGGATCTTTAGCCTGTAATGTAATACAAGCACAAACCTTTTCACCGTTCCCGACCTTGGCATTATACAAGTAGCAAATTAGTTATTCACCGTCAATTGTGAACCCTGAGACAGACCTATCAGATTTATTTACAATGGTAACTTACAGTAAAATTCACAAGCAACAGTTTGACAAATAGTGAACAGTTCTTCAAAAAAGAAAGCAAGTTCTTGCTATTGATTTCCACTCCCAGTTGAAGCTTATTGAAAAAAAAACATAAAACAATTACATGTTGTGATTTTAAACAGTCCGCATAATGATGTCTTACAAAAGTCTGCTAGACTAACAGTGCAATAGACAAGCTAACAAAACTTGCATCGTAGTTTCATTATAAACCTTTGAACAACTTATATTTGACCAGAAACGGTGCAGCAACACTTACAGACTATAACGATACTCATATGCATACATTCTTTGTCCTCTGTAAAAAATCTAAAATATTGCAGTGTAGTTGCGACTGTCTTCTGTTTCATTATCAGTTCTGTGTATAGCCCTGGATCGACAATTTGTGAGCCCCACAGTCCATTGAATTAAAGTATGTTTGAGGTTCCTAGAACACATTCATTTCTATTTCTATTCATTTCAATGGGCAAAGATGATTTGAGATCAATAATTTACGTTATGAGGCCAAATTGTTGTAATTTTATGAACACTTTCTCCATTAAGTCAAAGTCTGCTTTATTGTCAATTTCTTCACATGTCAAAATTGTCCATTAGTGTGAGTGTGAATGCTTGTTGTCTATATGTGCTTTGCTATTATTGACTGGGGACCAGTCCAAAATGTAACCGGCCTCTCTCCCAAAGGCAGCTGGGATGAGCTCCAACTCACCAGCAACCCTAAAAAGGACAAGCAATATAGAAAAACATCCTGCAAATGTTGCTTGAACTATAATTTTTCTGACTTTTGGATTAAGGGAAAATATGACTATGTAGTTTAAAATAAATGCAAATGGTCATTGGTATTCTAAGGGGAAAAAAGAGAGACTCGGAGAAGGCGAGGCAAGATGATGAAAAAAAAACTGTCCAAGAATTTTTGGAAAGGAGGATGTGTGAAAATAGGGAGACGCCTCATTGGGTGCCCATTGAAAGTAGTGAGCGTGCATGAATGTGCTGTGGGAGGGAGATGGCAAGGGGCTGAGCTACTTTAACGCACTGGTCGTCTGCCATTTTCGATGCGCGCCCCTGCGAAAGGCCTAAAATGTAAGTTGCCGCACCGGCTACAGAGGGGAGGGAGGTTCGATTGGGCGAGGGGGCGGAGAGACACAGCAGGAGGGGGGGGGGGGCAGCAGACGTGAAAATGTGTGCTTGTGTATGTGTATGTGTGTGTGTGCAGCAGGTGTCCAGGAGAAGAAGTGTTGTGTGTCAGTGGATATGTGACGATGGCAGCTGACGGACTTATTGGGTGTTTTTGTGAGGTTTGTTAGCCTCCCTGTAGACTTATGAGGACACACAGAGAGTACAAGAGGAGACAAATAGTTATTGGGGGTGCTGGAACCACGCTTTATTTTGTAAGCATTTTTTTTTTTGTAGTTAAGATAGTCATGATGAAGGCAAACGATTCTTCATGCAAACTGTCGGAGGATTAATGAGCAACATAAACTGTCCAATGTTTTAAAAATACTATATTTCAGGCAAAATTTGCACCAAAGAAACCTTTTTTAGGATGCTGTCGTCAGGTAGTTGGAATAGTAAACGAGATCAACTTTTATTTCATACTTTTTGTTCTCTTTTGAAGAGTGTATGTTAAATCCAAACTACAAATATCTTCATGCACTCCTGGAAGTATTCTTTGAGTTGTACTAAATGTATGAAAATATTTTAACGTTCCTTGTTTGTTCTTAGAATTGTGCAGTGGGTTGGATCAAATTCTCTCTGGACAAAATTACTGGTAATATTAAAAGGAAAATACTTCTCATTGCCTTGATCAAACCAACTGACTCCACTTCAGCACACCCAATGAATGACTAAGATGAGAAGTGCACTGTTCTACTGAAAATTCAGCAATGTTAATTCATCAGACTTGCATTAGACCACCAGTTGATGCACTGCAAACACATTTCTACCAGAATGTAAAAGCACCTCATTAAAAAGGTGAAACATCCTTCAAAATCTACACATATTCCACTTTATTCTTTGACACAAAACAAAAATAATTTAGTGAGACATGATTTAAAATATAACATAGATCATTTAAAAACCCACAACATACATAGCAGTAACATATTTATCATACACGTATGTTTTCAAGCACCATCAATGTGAAACGCAGATGTTAGAACTGAAGTTGTAATTTCAAATCATAGTCCTTTAGTGAAATTTTCGATCCATGTGAGCAGCTGACAACTACGTGATATAAAATAAGCGATATCAGCAATGTCCCTCAACTGTCCATTTTGAGCTCTAATATTTGTAGTTCTATGGTTAAAGAACATATTAGAAAATTATTAATCATTACTTTTAATTGCGATGTTGCTATGCGGTTCACATCCGATTTTGAAATTTTGAATATTATTAAAACATGTGTCCATGACTCAAGGAAACTAGAAGAACACTGCACACTACACAACAGTTGAGGGACATTTGTTCTGGTGTGCAGCAGGCCTTACTGAAAAGGAAGAAAAAAAAACAGGCAAAGGTTTGATAATGCCGACAGTTTGACCCTGAAATATATTGTGTTATATTGTGGTCTCTTCTTAAATAAGTAAATTACTGTAGCAAAATATCAGATCTCAATAAGTACATCTCAATACAAATTCAGTTGGCACTTGTGTAATAAAATAGAATGATAATTACTATAGGAAACACACGTGTTTAGAGGATCAAACGTGCTCATAAAAAAAATCACTAACACTATTAACACCACATATATATATCGCTGCTTAATTTTACTATAAACGCTATAAAGGCTCTACGTGTGGGCGTCAAGTTAAATCATCCACCAAAACAGACACACAAAACAAATATACATCTAGCAGTGCTTAACATGTCTTGCTATTTTCTGTAGTTCTAAAAAAAAAAGAATAATCAGTGTGCCGTCATATTCCAGTTTTCCTCTATAAAAGTGTTTTGCACAGCTTATACATTAACATGTAATGTAATTTAGAACTGAATTACACTGTACATTCATTAAAAACCACAGTGTCTCTAAGCAGTTTCGTTCCTTCAGTGGGGAATAATATTTTAAGGTAGTAAACAGTCTTGTTTGGGTTTTTCCTCACATTGTTGTCGCTTGGTCAAAGGATGTCCACCCAAGCCTTAAATCAAACCTCTCTCATCCATTTGTTGAGAATCAACTCAGGGCCCGTTTTTGCTCCTCCTGCAGAAAAGCTTGTTTCTCCATCAGTTTTCGGAACAATCCCTGTCGGTTTCCCAGCAGCTCCGTGTGCTGGCCGCATTCAGCTACACGGCGCTGGTCTAGAACTGCGACCGCATTGGCGTTCTGGATGGTGGAGAGGCGGTGAGCGATGATGATGACCGTCCTCCCTGTGGATGGGAAGAGAATAACAGAAACAGTTGCCTTTAATGACAGTTTCCCATCCTTTTAGACACTAATTTTATATTTGTAAAATCATCAAATGGAAATGTAGAGTGAATATAAAAAGTCTACACACCCTGTTCAAATGCCAGGTCTTTGTGATATAAAAGAATAAGATCAATAACTGCCTAATGCTAATACCATATGAAGTGTCTAGGATATATTAAAACCAACAACTAAAGCAGCTGATCAGGGGTTGCCAAGGCAACAACAGAAACACACCACTACTGTCAATAAGGTTTGTTTGGAAACTGTTGTTTTAAGGTCAAATGACAATATATTGTTAATTTGAAAAAAGAGACCACCTTCCATAAGTCGCTCCAAAGCCTCCTGCACCAGGAACTCGTTTTGGGCATCCAATGCACTGAGGACGAGACATTGTACAATTGGTAAATACAATAATGGAATTAATTGAATAAAATTGTTCAGTAAACTAATTGTCAGGCAAATAACACGACAAAACAGCCTTTTGTCGTACCTGGTGGCCTCGTCCAACAGCAAGATCTTAGGATTCTGATGAGGGAAATTGAATGCAGATATTACACTAAAGCACGTCAGGAGGAACGTTGTGAAAGCTTTATCAAATGGTTGATTAATGCATGCAAATTCTCTGTGTGGTCAACCAGAAAACATTTCACTAACCTTAAGAAGAGCTCTTGCAATGGCTATCCTCTGCTTCTGACCACCTGGGACACAAACCCCAAATCCTTATTCACTCCAAAGGTGAGAGATTTCCTCAAATCCAAGTTCTATTGACTTAAAGGGCACTTTGTGTGTGTGCGAAAGGTCAAAATATTTGTGGCTTTAGACAACTGATATGAACTGTGGATATCATTTTTCGTGTTTGTGTGTGATGGTGGATGGAAGCAAAATAACAGTTGTAGTACCCACCCTAGTGGTGAAGCTAGTAAATTACAGTTTCATTCTAATTTGTTTCATAGATTCACAGACTTTCCTCATTATTTTCTATTTCCTTGGATAAGCGCTAAAGACAAATTGATAGGGTCCACCTCACCTGACAGTAGCACTCCTTTCTCCCCCACCACAGTATCAAAGCCATTCGGAAAAGCTTGGATGAAATCATACGCGTTGGCTACTTGGGCTGCCTTGTAGATGTCCTCTGTGGTCACTGCTTCTGGCTCTGTAGCGCCATATGCTATGTTTTCTCTAATGGAGCAGGAGAACAGGACTGGCTCCTGGGAGACAAGAAAGCGAGAACAATGATGGCCTTCTCCGCAAAGCCAGCTTTGAGATCTGAACTTCTACCTGGCTGACAGTTCCAATTTGACTTCTGAGCCAGTAGGGATTCAAGTCTCTGATGTCATAACCGTCCACAGTGATGATACCTACAAGAGAGGTGAAGACTGAGCTCAAAACCACCACCTTCTCCATTTTAAGAGGAAAAGGAAAACAAGCAAGTCTTACCTGAGTCGCAGTCATACAGCCTGAGCAGCAGCGATACTAAAGTTGATTTTCCAGATCCACTTGATCCCACCACAGCCATGATTGTTCCAGCGGGCACCAGAAGATCGAGGTTATGGAAGATGGGAGCATCTTTACGGGTCGGGTAGGAAAAGGAGACGTTGCGAAACTCCAAGCGGCCCTTCAGTTGATTTGGAGGAAGAACTTGACCTTCTGTAGAGGACAAAGAATGAATAAGTTGATTTCTCCCTTCCAATAGCCAATGTGTCCTGAAATTTGCACGACAGGTTTTCAAAGTAAAGTTAGCTATCAACAAGTTAAGTGAGCACTTCAGGCTATGAACAAAAATATGAGTAAATCCGTCAGAAGACATACTAACATCTATTGGACCTAATCTTTTCTTATGCTGTCAAAGCCTGCTTTGGTTTCCTATTAAGATAAATACTAATTATGAATTTTATATGACACCGCTGTTTCCTACTCACGCATGTGCACACTGACCATTAAGAGGGAACTCTGGTTTTCTGTCCAGCAGCTCCCACAGTCTCGTTCCTGCACCGAAGCCCTTCATCAACTCAGAGTAGAAAGTACTCAGACCTGCCACACGGAAACACGGGTACGTGACTACATGGATCGCGAGCAATGTGCATAGTTGTGTAACGTGTGCTACCTGCGATGCTGATGCCAACCCAGAAGGTGTACATGAGGAATGAGGAAAGTTCTCCAACAGTCATATGCTGGCTCGCCATTAGAAGGCCTCCTTTGTACAACACGGACAGGATCATGAGGTTACCGCTGAGACCAGTCTGAAACATACACACATTGTTGTTTGATATCCATTTCAAATATGCATCAGAAGCCTCATTATTGGTCGTGAGGATAAACACAATCATGGGTGTTTTTCATTTAATTTAATCAATTAGAGTAAAGACATGAATTCCTTTTTGAATAGAAATTAAATTTGCTGAATTCAATTATGGCCAGTTGCTAACAGTCAAAAGCTAATGCAGAAATTGATTCCAGGAAAAAAAGCATACTAACAAGTATTACTGTAGATGGACATCGGTGCCTTTCAGCCTTTTATTTTGAAAGGATGACCACTTTCTTTTTTTATGCATTCTTACCACTCCAAAGAAGGCAGCACGTAGTACGGCCTCGCTCCTGGCCAGTTTGAGGACCTGATCCGTCTTTTGAGTGTACGTGTCGACTTCAGACAGTTCTTTACCAAAGGCTCGGACGGTCCGCATGTTGCTGATTCGCTCCTCTGCCAACTGAACGCAGAAACAAAATCTTGAGGATTATTCCTAACATTTGAATGATGATAGCGTGTACGATTTTACATAACATATGAAACAAAAAAAATAATGGTTTTCTATCAAGCATTTTGGTTCTCCTTTTTTTTTAAGAGGTCAACTGATAGTAAATTAACATTTTATAATTTTTTTAAATCATATTTTAAATTTTATTTATAGATGCAGTCCTCAGTTACGATGTAAAAAAATTTTCCTTGCCTGCGTTGCTTGGGCCAGCGCATCCTGCGTGCGTTTGGAGATGGAGCGAAGATATCGGCCGTATACCACAGCCACCCCGGCTAAAGGGGGCACGATCAGGAGCATGAAGCTCGCCAGGCTGGGAGAGACGTAGAACTGCAGCAGTGAGGGCAGGAGAGAAAGCAGCGGGTGATGAGAGATTGGAAAAGAAGGAACATATCTCGAAAGACCAAAGTCTTAAAACTAGTAGCGGTATTGAATTTTGGCTTTGTGATACAAATTATTTCAAGGAATAACTTTTTGAATGAGAAGCAATGTAATTGCATGTAATTGATGGGAAAACCAGAGTAGAAGTTTGAAAAGGGATTTGGGGTTTCAACAGAGGTGCAGTGCCTTTTGACTCATTTCCTCGCACTGTTAAGAGAATTACTACAAACCAGTTTCTCAACAGGTGCGAACAAAAGATGCAAACCTCATTTACTTCCTTGTCGTGCCCAAGCAGAGCAAGACTGCTGTCAACATACCACTCTCCTATCTTACACCACTCTGACTTCCAGGAAACATGTGATGTGTTTTGCAAACAGCAGATGGCCAAATGCCTCTTCGCTAATTAGATTGTCAAGTTTAATTTAATTTACAACCGAACTATAGACTAGCAGTCAAATTATGGACACGGTTTCTCATTCATAGTACTACTGTGAGAGGTGTGTCCAAACCTTTGACCGGTAGTGTTACGTGGACACAAGGAAATCTGAATTTTACAGGAAAAAAACCCTTCAAGCTTAAAATTTTATTGTGTATTATATGTGAATGAGGAAGTAGCCTGTTAAAACCTTTGTGGGAATTCACACAAAGATGATGTCATTGGAACTCAAATGTTCCATGATTAGGAGAGGGGAACGTGACAGCTTACATGTGTTAAACTAAAGTTAAAAGGAAACATTTGATCCAGAGTACATTTGAAATTTGAAATGGAAAATCTGATTAAAAGTGACTCTGCATGAAGTTTGACCTCTTGTCACTTATTAAAGCTCAATGGAAGGTGCCTGTGTTTAAGCCTTGGGGGGGGGGGAAAAAGTGTTTTGCAATGACTAAAATATACTTTAATCTTATATCTTTTGCAATTAAGTGACCAACCATCCAGAGGGATCCACTCACCATCATACTGACGCCAGCGATGGCCTGGGCCGAGGCTCTCAGGCCGTCGGACAGATTGTCGGTGATGGAGCGTCCGACAACGGCCGTATCTGCGGATAGGCGATTGATCAGCTCGCCCGTCCTGTTCCTATCGAAAAACGCCACTTCCTGTCTGAGGATGGAGGAGAAGACGGAGGCGCGGAGATTGCGGACAATCTGTTGGCCTGCAGGGAAATGTCACTCAAATTCATAAGATCCAAATATGACAAATAGTTGCTCTGTTTCTTTTTCCAGAATTCCATTTGCAACTCACCTGAAATCTGCATGAGGTAGACTCGAGCTGCGTTGGCTGCTCCACCGCACAAGAACACACCAGTCAACATGAGGCACAGCGATGTGAGGGAGGACGTCATTGCCTCCGTGTCTGTTCCAGCTGTATAGATTGTGTCAATCACTCTGCCCAGGAGGAACGGCGCCGACATGGTGACGGCGCTGGAGATGGTCAAGAAGCCGACAGCAGCTATGAGTGAAACATGATATATTGTCAAATGATTTTAGGTTATACACTCAAACAGTAATCTGTTGTTATATTATCACTACAGTATTTATTCATCATTACACCTTTTTGCCCATTTACTCATTTGGGAGATTTTGTTACTGTCCAATGAAATTATTTGTTGGCAGGTTATGAATATGGATTTTTTTTTTCATGGTTGATTTTAGTCTCGTCTATGTCACGAACACCTTGTGTCTGAAAAGGGGTGTGAAGACTTTTTCTATCTACCTATGTATCTCTATCTCTTACTTGATAGTTTCCATCTCTCCGGGTGAGCGAGTCGCAAAATCCTCCTGAAATCCTCCAGGGGTACATTGGTCGGTGTGTGGCCAGTTTCGGTGTCGGTCTGACCCTTCAGTGATTCGGATGTGGAGGGGACCGAGGAGCTGGCAAAGGCAACGGGAGTGCATAAGGATGTCCGTGTCTTGACGAAGACGTACGATCGGAGTGAAGACACATCTCTGCAGGTGAGACGCGACACGACAGACGGGTGAAGGAAGCCGGTAGGCGGGAAAGCTGAAGTTCTCGACCCGTCCGGAGTACGCTTCCTCTGGGTGTCAGGTGAAACAGCGAGCCACATCGACCTGTGTTGCGGAGGCTTGTTTAAGCGTCCTCCGTTTGTACACATGCGGATTAAAAATCGCATTGTAGTCCGGTTTAAACAACTAATCGGGGAGAAAAAAGAAATATTCCAGGGTGTGTGGTTGTTATGCCCGATCCGTCCTGCAGTCACGTCAGCATCGCCGGGCACATTTGTGATCTCTTTCTGCTCTACATTGTCGAGTTTCTTCCGTTGGAGTTCGTCTTTATCTGCTTATGACAGCCGTTCCACGACGTTTATCTCTCAGGTTAACTACACCCCGCCTGTCACTGTCATCTGCTGTTTAGCATTTGTCAACAGTCGGGTCGAGCCGCCGTTTCCTGGAGGCTGAGGTTAAATCCAAAAGGAAAGGATGAATATCTAACTAAACAAAACATTCAGAAGCGTTTAGACCAGGAACAGGAAAGGTGACCTCGATATAATACACGCCGACACGATTCCTTCCACAAGACAGGACATTCAATGGCTGCTCGTGTAATAAGCAAACTTTACCAGGCAAAAGCAATCGATTGAACATTTGAGACCGCCTCGATGTACTTTTCTTTTTAAGGAAACCATAAAAATGTACGTGATCATTTCTTGAAATGAGAATATGTACGGTGCATACTAAAATCACCTTTTCTATGGTCACGGTATTTTTGCTGCTGCTATAAACAAATGCTTTGTAAGTTTTATTCTTGATAAATTGATAAATATATTGAATATGACAGCATACAGACTGTTTTGACAATGCAAAAAGCCTAAAACAAAAGTTATAATCGTAAAAAAAAACTTTCATGAGGACTTTAATTCCGAAAATGTAACCAAAACGTTATCCATCCTTTCCATCATCGGCACTCGACTACTTTTGCCGAGTAAGTTGGGTAGAAGTTGAAAGGTCATTCAGATGTGAAAACAGGAGGCACGTGTTAGTGTAAATCACAAATTCAATTGTTTAATTTGCCTTAAGTGTATGTTATTGTGATTTGCTAACGGCGACGTGGCAAGGTAAAGTTTGCCCTTTTTGCTCGCAGACGAAAAGATGACTTTGAGACTAACCCAGGTGGTCTTTAGCTTCATATGCTAGTCGACTAGCCGCCACTTAATAGCATGCGTGGATTTTGTTCTGTGTTACAAACGTTACACTTATTTTCCGTTTCCAATTAAGTGTTTAAAACGTTTAAGCCACTATGACATTGTACACAGTTTGAATATTTCCATCCTTCTGATTAGGCTTGAGAAGCAGCAAAGATGGCTGCCATCTACTCTGGTATCCATCTGAAGCTAAAGAGCCCTCAAACTCCATGGGAGGACAAGTTAAAGCTTGCACGCTTTGCCTGGATCTCCTCTCAATGCTTGCTACCCAACAAAGAACAAGTAGGTTTCCTGGATCTAGTCATTCTTCAACTTCCCAACGTTAAAGTCCTTTAATCGATATAAGTACAGTTATATTCAATTATCATATTCTGTTTGACATTGTTCTGTTGTAGATCCTTTTGGATTGGTGCACACATGCTCTGACAGGCTGGTATAATAAAAAGATCGAGTTCTCACAAACTGTGCTAGAAGGCCTGTGGAGTTGCCTTGATGATTTTCTCCATAGTCGGAAGCTTCACGTTGCTCTCAAGCAGGGCAAGACGGTCAGCTTGAGGCTCAACATGGCACAGGTGTGTAATTTTATTTTATTTTTTTAAAATAAGTTCTGACATATCAGACAGTTTAGCACATACAGACAAAATCTATTTATAGTAAATTAGTTATCTTCAGAGCAATTAAGTGAAATTGGATAATTTCCCGCTGCACTACTGACGCTCTTGGCACTGTGGATGATTTTTTTATTTTTTTTCCCCCTAGCTGCTACTCAACCTTCTTGAGGAGTGTGTGAGCGCCCCCACCAGGCTGTCAGTGGGTGTGTCCACCCTGCTGAGTGTGTGCCAGGGAATCCTCTCATCCTCAACTCTCTCATCTGTTTTCACCACCAAGTATGAACTCATGGTCAGTCTCTTGGTTAGACTCTGCTCCTTCGCCTGCCATCAACTTCAACAAGCTTTGCCTTCAGGATCCCATCAATCGGAATTCATTACAGACACTGTGAGCGACCTGGACTCTCAAACTGAAGTGATCCCTAACCTAGACTTAGAGGAGAGTCAGAAGAAAAAGACCACTCATTTGTTTGAGTTACTGCTTCAAGTTTTAGCATCATATTTATCAGTTCAGCGGCAACAAGGCAATCCGAATAGAATTTTCACCTTGGTAACAAACCAGCTCATCCAGCCGTTATTGGTCCTGAGACACATGCTGACATCAGCAGAGTATGCTCCTTCCCACACACATCTGAATCTCCGCCAGCATCTCTGCAGAGACTTTCGTGCCAGGATAGACGCCATCCTTCAGTTATCGCTTTTCTCCACCGAGCAACTGGCATCCTACAAAGAGGAGCTTCTATCTTCTAAAGAGGATACTGGCAAACGTGGACCCAGTGGAACAAAAGGCCTCTTAAAGCCAGCCAATGCTTTAATTTGCAAATTAGGTTCTTGTGAGCCACCGCTGCTTTACTCAGTCAAGTCAAACACCGTGCCGTTGTTTTTTAAATTCTTTCTGGAAAGCTACAGAAAATCTAGAACAGAAAATGAGGAAGAGCAGAGAATGCTGTGTTTCCATTACCTTGCAAAGTTGTTGCCCGCTTTGGATTTGTCCCCTTCTGATGTCCCCTGTTCGCCACAAAGTTGGAGTCTGGCTTTACTGGCTATGGAATCGCTGCTTAGCCATGCTCTGTCTGCAGATATTTATAATGTGGCAGCTGACAGAATAAGATACGCAGAGGTCCAGCTTAAGTTTTACAAAAACCTTGCACAAATTCTCTTCAATCAGGCCCAGCCTAGGTAAATCACTCATTTTTAAATTCTCTGTTTCAAGCAGCAATGATGTGCTTTAACAAGTCTTTTGTATTTCAGTATCCCTGCATGGTATCGCTGTTTGAAAGTGCTTCTGGGTCTCAATCACATGATTCTTGAACCAGACTTGGCTGAGTTGTTATCTTCAGCCTGGGTGAATGCCGACTGTATGGAAACACGGGTCCAACGGGCCAGACAGGTAAAATGATGAGCTCGTCTTAATTGATTCATAAATTTACTTTTTTTTTTTTCTTCATTCCCCAACAGATGATGCTGTGCAGTCTAGTTCAGACTTACACCAAGCTCCGCCAGCTGCCCCGCTTCTTCTCTGAGCTCCTTTCGGTGATCTGTCGGCCATCTCTCGACAACGTTCGACCCCCTCTGCTTTGCGATAGCGTCGTCACCACGCTCAGGACCAGCATTGTGGACATACCTCCCTCGCAGGGCATTGAGATTTGCTCCTTAGTGCTGGAGAACATGAGAAAACACGTTTTACCTGACCTGGTGAAGGAAGATGGAGAAGCAGAGAAGATGGAGATAAATGGAGTGAATGGTGAAAAAACGGGGGATCGGGAGCAAGAAGCTGCATCGGTGAAGCTTTTCAATCTCAGCCAGCTCCTTCACGTCGTTTTATTCAGTCTGAAGACTTTAGACGACGCCTCTCCTCTTCCCTTAGTAAGAAAAGGTCAAAGCCTGATGGAGGAGATGCAGAAGATTCTCAACGACCTGCTGCAACTGTTGCCCCCAGAAAACAAGACTCTGAAAGCAAACGCGACTCCAGTTCAGAAAGCAAAGAAAAAAAGAAAATCAGGAAAGGACCAGGGAGAGTCTCGAAAAGCACTTAAGTCTCTGTGGGAGCTGAAAATCCAAGAGGCGCTTCTTCTGCTCCGATACAGTTGGATCGAAGTGGACACGCTCTTTCACATCTACTGTAGCAAATACGCACCTCTGGACTCCAACGCTGCAGCCTTAACGAACATAGACAATCTCCTAAATTGTGAGATCAACTCTATACATCTCCACACGCACAGTCCCATCAGCTTTGTGTATCTCAAGCTACTCACTTTGCAACAGATTAAGAAAGTTCTGTTGGACTCAGCTCTACTCAAAGATCCAAGTACCTCAGAGTCCCTAAAGAGGGGAGTGGAGTTTATTTTAGCCAGAGATGAGCTCCAGTTATGTTCACAAGACGATCAGATGTGGGACGGGCAGATGAGCAGCGTGGACTCCACCTCCCACCGTGTCGCTCACTGGTACGTTGTCACATCTAACCTCCCCTTGCTGGCCCCTTACCTGGACAGGGAAGACGTGAACTGCATCTCGGATGTTCTGGTCACGTCGTTGCTGAGTAAGGAGTCTCGCAGAAACGCAGATCAACTCTCCGTCCCCCTTGTATCCTCACAGCTTATCCACAGCCCCGTTCTGACCGAGTTGCCATCGCTGTTCTCTGCCACTGTTGGTTCGCTCTCGCATAGGATTTTGGGGGTTCTAACAGCGGCGCATACCTCTAAAGATTGTCCAATGCTCGAGAAGTACCAAAAGGGTGAAACGGAGGTTTTGTCCGCCTTAGCGAAACAGAACATCATAGAGGACATGACAGCGTCCTCACAGTCTGGAAACGTGTTTGTGCTTTTGAGTGAGGCTCAAACCACAGAACTGATAGACCTGCTTTCAATCTTATCAAGCTTAAATGCAGATGGACTCAATTCTGAGGATCTGTTATCAAATTTCCTCCTCCTTGCCTTCATGCTCACATCTACCGCTTCTTATTCAGTAGATCCAGATTCCGAATATTGTTGCACAGGATTCCAAGTGAAGCTGCTCAAGATACTGGCGTGTCTTGTGGAGGGCCAAAACTTTCACGGCGTTCTGAAGTTCATTCACGGCAGCACTCTGCTGCAGGCCGTAGTCTCCTCGATGCTCTGGCACAACAAAAAAGGACGATTCAGATCCACCGCCAGCTCTGATTGGTTGGATTTGTTGAAAGCCATGCAGGAGTTCATCGTGAATTTGGTCCATTTAATTATGGTCAGGAACAGCAGCGTGCGCCTCAATCTGGACCGGATTGTCTCATTTCTTACCAGCGAGGACACCACATCAAATCGTGGAGGCTCCATCATGTCCGTTCATCTTCTACTGGCGTCCTTGGTCGCCGCCTCCAAGGCGATGACCTCTTACCTGGGACGGAGTAAAACAATGGATCAAACTTTAACCCAGATTCTTACAAGAACCACATCCTCACTGGGATCAGCTGTGGAGTTGGTCCTGAAGGCCCAGATGGTCGGCAAGAAGCCCGCCTGCTCGCTCAGTCCCGCCTTTGTCGTGGACACGGTCACGGTCATGCTGCGGTGTGAGCTGGCCTCCGAGGGCAATGACCGGACCACCCTGAGGCACATGACGCTCTATCAGGGTTTCTGCCAGCAGATCCTAAAAGAAATGAACTCCGCGGCCAGACCCATGGACTTTCTGGTTTCATCGTTACATTTCTTGTCAGCGTTCTACACGGCAGTGATGAAGACAGGAGAAAAGGAGGAGGAAGGAGAAGAAAAGAAAGTAAACGCCATGGATGAGTTGTATGCTCAGATGATTCAAAATGTCCATAAACTTTTGACAGGTAAGTAATCTGTGAGATCGATTAGAGTATTTATTTTTCTTGTCTTACTGAAATGTTCTTTTTGTAGCTCAGTGGCTGTCTCCATCGGACACATCTGAGCTGGAGCCGGCTGTGCAGGAACTGCTGCACCACCTGCTGGAGAACAGCACTCCCGACCAGTTCAGCATGTTGCTGACAATGATCAAAGATGGCTTAGATACTTGCACGCTCAGCTCTGGAAATTTCAAGGTGTGGTGTTAACCTTGTTCGCCTTGACACTGTCACAATATTAGGTACACCTCAATATTGTAATATGGCCAAGAAAATGTTCAGTTTAAACGCTGTATGAATTCAGCCGTATGTTTATTATTGTAGCTGTAGTTTGCAATTTTGTCAAGCGCCATTGCACCGTTTTGAGAGTATTTTCTTGTATCTTTGATGCGGATTTATTTTAGGCATCATACAGTTGTGCAAATATAACTTATATAGTGACAGTTGAGTGTATAATAGACAAAATGCCAGTTCTCTCATTCTGCCCGCTATTTACTCATCTCCAGGAAGTGCTGGCTATTGTCATCATCACCAAGCTGCTGTCCTGCTGTCAGTTACCTGAGCCTTGCTCCAAAGCTCTGTGGTTGCTTGTGCCACAAATTCTGTCTGCTATGGTGGTAAGCAAGATGCACAAACACTGCAATAAACATCATTGTAGATTATAAATTTATGTAATGTATCGTGCCAAAAGGACGCTTACATTTTCATGATGTTTCGCGCAGTTAGAGGGAAAAATCGGGATTGACTGAAAGTAATGTGCACAATCAGAGCCTTGCGAGGAGCAGAATACATTGTAAAGAGAAACTCAAGAGCTCGGTAGTAGCATGCGGGGTTTTTCATCTGTAATCATTCACTGATGGCTTGCCAGAAGAACATGTGACTGCCATTAGGAGTGACTTGGCAGCCAAATGACAATCACGCACGCACACTCACACACACATTGCAGTGTGCTTGGTCCATGTAATGAAGCTCCAATAGGTTTTGAATAAGGGGAGCAAGCACGTATGTGTGTAAATACAGTTATGCATAAGGCTGAATTAAGAAAAAAAAAAAAATTGTGTGTACTGGGTGTGCTTCTAAAAAATGTTTTCAATATGCAGCTTTTTGAATGGGGTAAATATGGAACGATTTTAAAAAAGTCAGTCATTCAAAGCACGTGTGTTATACATAGTTTTCCCTGCCAGCATAACTCAATTAGCGTATGCATTTCATAGCTGTTAATTAGTCATTAATAGGTTTTTTTTTTTGCCACATATACCCCGTACTATACTGTAACTGTCCAACTTTGTTCCAGTTCCTTGTCAGGTCGTCCAGTCAGGACGTGGGCTTGACTGCAACCTTCACCGTTCCTACCGTGACAGCCATGACGGCGCTGCTGCGCCAGGCCCAGGGTCTAATCTCCAACCCTCATCACGTCGTCTTGGTCCTCGGAGCACTTCAAGCTGTGCCGCTTGAACACCTGACCGCACTTGTTTACCAGTCAGCGTTCTTGGCTATTCATGAGGCACTTTTCGCTACCATCCAGTGTCATTCTCAGGTACGTAGCTTCAATTTGCAGGTTTGTAAATATACACATTGGTAAACTCACTTTTATTGTTGAGATTCCCAAACAGGAAATGATCCAATTTCACTCAATATACTTTTTTGTGACATTGATGATCTTGATGATTCACAACACAAATTCATGTACAGGTATTTTGTGGCTATGGTAAGTATTTCTTTGTTTGGACCTCTTTAATATACAGTGCAGCTGGAGTGAATTAATGCAGGCAGTAACCTGCTAAGTCACATCAGATGTTTTTAAAGTTGAAAGACTGCCTGCCTGCCTGCAGGGGAGACTGTCAGAGAGTGCTGTGTGTTGTGATGCAGAAAGGAAAGAAAAGGTTTGGTGATGTAAACGTGAATGGAGTTTGAGGGGGCAAGCAGGAGAACAGAGGAGGAAGATGTGACTGGACTGCACAATGCAGGTTAAGTGGAACAGAACGTGAGCTCAAGTGGTGAGGTGTATAGGTCAGAGTGTTTGGGGGAGGGTGGGGGGAGTGAGATGTTGGAGTCCTGGCAGAAACCAGTTGAGTTGTTGATGTCATCAACCGACACTCAGGGCCTTGCTCAACTGCCTTGCTCAACCAAGCGTGGACTTATTCCTTAAAGACTGCCTTACAACTGCCAAGCAGAAACGGTGGATTCGGTTTCCCAAAGCAGCTGATATAATATTTCGTAAAGTAGAGCTTCCGAACATGATCACGCGTCCTTGAAACTTCTAAATGTGGTTTTGCAAGCTCTAATACTAAGTCTTGTGAAGCTACTACATCTGAGCATTTATTTTTTCCATTACTCAACATGATTCCTCTTAAGTTTCTTTGTATGTGCTTCTTTGTGTGACATTTTCTTAAGAGCATGTTGTCCTTCCCTTGTCTGCATTCAGGTGATGCTGAATGCTACGCCATCATTCTTGAATGTCTTTTACCGTCTAGTGGCTTCCATCATGCAGGAAGGTCGACAGAGAGGAGCCGCTGACACGGGTACGTCTTTCATATTTTCATTAAATGAATCTGACCGCAAACTCAGACTTTTGTCTGAGCATGGATTATATTTTCATCTACTTGGAAAATTGGAGATTTAGAAGGCTTATTGCGACTCTCCTCTCTAACTCCTAACAATGGGCGTAACCTTTTTTGCAAAAGGTATGTGGACTGGTAATACATTTTAAAAAATTCAAGTACAGGTTTAAAAAAAAAAAACATTCCACACCAAAATGTGTGTGTTTAAAGTCTGTCAAGCTCATGACATCATCATAATCCCCAACTATTATTAAAATAAAGCGTGGTAGCATTGAAGGAGAATTAATCGTCAGAATCGAGCCATTGTTTTTCGTGGACGTCAATGATTCAATCAAAATGGACGGCACATAAATAAAACACGCAGTAACTGAATGCATGTAAATTAAAAGTTAAATACAAAAGAACTGTACTTGTTATTTATTTGTATACCACTAGAGGGAACCAACGCACCACTTTGACAATAACTGCCTTAATATTGTGGCAATATCCTACTTGGCTGGGTTTGCCTGCAAGGCAAAGGGAGATAAAATGTGCATTTTTCATTGTAACTCTAAAGTAGCAATTTTTTTGGGATGTCACTTTTATTTTCATAAAAGAAGAGCAAACACTATAAACTTCAATCTGACTAGTGTCCAAAAAGTTGGTTCTCAGAGATCCTAAAACCTGTTTTACATGTGGTTGAAAGGCATGAGAAAAATGTTACGCATTTCAAGAATATTACTACAACAATATCAAGTGTCTCACTCGAGCCTGTCAGCACTAGCTGTGGAACATGATGATATATAACAGAAATTAAACTTAGACATATTTTAAAGGACTCAAATCACAACAAAATGCTGACCAGGCTCTCTAAACTTTCCAGCAGAACGTCTGGTGAACCAAGTACGTTTTATTAGTCCTGGATTCATTTTCCACAAACCCCTTATCCGCTCCTTTAATTAACCCTATTTCGCTATGACTTTTAATTTATGACTTTGCTTTGGAGACATTTTAGCTTGTTTTATAGCACTGGGGGTATATTTTTAGTTCATGTATTGACTCGCAAGGTTCATAAATCATGTCAATTTGTGTTTGCAGGTGGGGAAAGTGAAGTGTACCTGCAGTGCGCCCGACTGGTCGAGAGGATGTACACACACATTGCTGCCATCCCGGAGAACTTCTCCACACTGTCTGTCTTCATGGTGGCTCAATACGTCACAGAACTGCAAAAGGTACACACTTGAATGTGATTTATTTTTCCAATATTAGCATTGGAAAATAGCTTTACCGGGTGGGTGGGAGACGTCACACGCAGTCATACATAGTCACCGATCCAAAACCATCTGTCATCTGTGGCAAATGTTTTTCTATGCAACGGTGAGTGACACACACACACACACACACAAATGAGGCAGCGGTATCTCGGCTGATCCAGCGATGTCGCGCAGTTGGCTCACATTAACATTCAGCAGAGCTGTGAGATTCCGAGGCTGAGAAGAAGAGTCGAGGAAATTTTTCTGTCAGCGCTGTTTAAAATTTCCCCAAATCCTTGCGAAAGGGGCTCAGGATTACTGTAATTCCATGTTCTGGAATCAAGCTTTTGGCTTGATGTTAGTTCAAGGACGGTGAGTCATGTCTGACTTGCGAACATGGCTCCGCTCCACTACCAGACTGTATTTAATGTGACGCCTACTTGACTCAGCGTTTTGCAGCCGAATTAACACATTTGGAAGAGGACGTTGGGACAGACGACCAAATGAATGGATAGGCTGATGGAAAAGGCAGGAGGAGGAGGGGAGGGGTCCAGTTAAATCATTAAACACTGTAACGTGTGCTGCAAATTTGACTTTTTAAAAAGCGACAACTTTATGCAAGTCAAGTGTAATTTAGCCTTGTCTAAGTGCTGATGATTTGAGACACATATGAAACTTTCCAAGAAGCAGTCTGCTATTTGACCGCAATGGACAAGCGAATCATTTATTTAGAAGGGCAGCGTTATTTTAGAAATAGAATTAAAAATATGACTTCACACCAGGATGCAAATTGACCTAGTCGTCAAAAACAAATGAGCTGTATCTTGAGACAGAGCCCACAATGAACAAAGTGGGGAAAGACAAATGGAAAAACAACTGCTTTTCAAACCGATTTATTTGCAGCTGATTTTCTGCCAGCCCTCCAGTTAACATACACTTTTGACAAACTGTATATTGCTATCAATGAGCAGCATTGACGTCAACGTATTGCCATTTAAAAGCTGTTGATGTTCTGCAAATGACATCCTTCATCATTATTCCCTTCCTGGCCCTTTAATGTTTTTTCTATTTGGCATATAGTAGATGCATTACACCTATTCATTCATTCTCCTTTCAACCACTGGCTTTGGGTCAAGTTTTTCTGTTGTGAAGCGTATAAACCAGATCTGCATGCGGCGTGCACATGCTTTGACAATGTACACCTTCACATAACTCGTGTGGACCACAAATTAGAACATCATACCTTGAAATATACATTTTCTCATTATGTTAGTATGTTTTAAAGATTATACAAGCACTTTTGCGCTGATGCTAATGCTAACACTTCATGAGAGCTCTCCTGGATGATCAATCGAAATTGTAAAGCAATAGAGTAGGTTGCCATGACAACAGAGACTTTCTTTTCAGTACTCTGTCAGTGTACCATCTAAATTTTGAAGCTGGTTTTTCAAGGTCAAACTTAATTTACTGAGCAAAGGCTGGCCTTTGTTCAATTTCTTCAACTAGAAATCGTATTCTTGTGTTTTTAGGTTACTTTACGGCCAGACATCAAGCTGCATCTCACAGAGGGAATCTACCACATACTGGACTTGTGCCTGGAGAAAGATATCAAGTTCCTAACAGCAGGCTTGCAGAGTGGAGTCCGGGAGGTGTTTAATGAACTCTACAGTAGTTACAACCACTACCACAAACCCCAGATACAAGGAGAGGACAAATACACTGTTTGAAGGGTTCAGGTGACTCTGAAATTGTGATAATTATGGATTACGCAGCAATTGCGTGACAGGCATCCAAGGATCTGGGTGTGTTTATTTTGATATTTTTACATATTGACTCAGATCATGTATAAAAGAGTGCTATTGTTGTTTTTTTAACTTGTGCATGTTCCAGGGTGCAGTAAAATTTACTGCAAATGTTCATTTTCGAGCATCTTCAATGACATCATTTTATGAGCAAGTGATTTTTTACTGGGCAATTTCAAGTACAAGCCAAAAAAAAAAGAAAAGATAAACTACTTTTCTCATTTGCTAATGGAGCTATAGCGGTGTTGAAATGAATCACAGGGATGAGTATAATCTTAGTCAACTTGATGGATCGTGTCAGAACCATAATGCCTTTTTTTCTTTTCGTAATAACAGCCCCTTCAAGGATGCATTGATTAAAGCTGAAGCTGGAGTATTTTGTGCTGTAGTAGCACAATAACCGTAAGCGCACACTCCCATGCTGCCAAGCTCATCAATTTTTGGGATTCCCTGCACAATTCTGAAAATGAAACTGTTGCAGATGCAGCATTTCTGTGAATAGCTCATATTTATTCTACATCAATGCTAAATCCATCAAAGGATTTCATAGAGATGAGCTGTATGACTGAAATTACCTATTAAAAACTGATTTGGGTATATGAGATTACTTTGCGTGTGGACTGAGAAGAAAGATAACTGTAAACTGATTAGGCCCTGTCTGCAGTTGGGATTTCAGAAATGCAAACAAAAATCGTGATAAACTAGCAGAGGTGCTTATCGGTGAGCTCAGTAAAAGCAACACTGCGACATCATCAGAACAACAACATAAAGCATGATGGCAGCTTCATGCTTTGAGGTTTTTTTCCCTGATGGAACATAGACAAATTTCAAAGTCAAAGTCAAAGTCAGCTTTATTGTCAATTTCTCCACATGCCAAAGACGCACAAAGAAACCGAAATTTCGTTTCGAAATTTGAAGTAATTGCATTCCAGTAAATTCTCAATTTTCAGTCAACAATAAGGCAAAATAGCTCCCCCGGATATTAAAAACGGCTGGATTTTTCTGATAAATTCACATTCCACAAATGGAACATTATTTACAATACCTTTTTTAGTTTAGTGGAGTATAAAATCTTAATTGCTGCCAACGTGTCTCTAGCACCCCTAGCGGACTCCCAGAGTAGAGCAGTCCGCCTGTAGCACACACGCTTGCACACATCACCTCGCCCGCTCACTGCTGCTGCAAGAGCTGCAACTAGAAACGCGCACTATACAATCATTTTCTCCAAGAATCGCCTTTGCTTTCCAACTTTATCACTATACGCCCCCCCTAACTCGCTCGTAGCACAGAGTCCTCGACGTTATCCGACCTTTGATTGGATTAAAGCGGGTTAGCCTTTGCCCTCTAACCCCCGTTGCTGAATTTTGGCTAGCTGCTTTCTGCTCCCTCCCCGGAGGACTGAGGACCCGTGGACCGAGAGGCGCAGCGACTTGCGCGGACACTACAGACCGTGACGAGCCCCCACCGCCGCCACCAGTGAAGCCGGAGCCGAGCCACCGAGCACTCGGTAGGCAGACGAGACGAGACGAGGAGCCATGCGGAGGAAATCGAGGATATTGTTATGTTTTGCCGTGCTTTGGGTGCTGGGGATAGCCTACTACTTCTACTCGGGGACGGCGTTGGGGCGAAAGGTAAGACTGGACTTTCATGTTTTTGATCAATCCATTTTCCTCCGTGGGACAAAGCGGCGAGAGAGCGCCGTTACCGGGGACTCCTCTGCCCGCTTCGGGCGCTCGCTTATGGCCGCATCGGTGATGTGTTAAACGAATTGAAGGCCCTGTTAGTTTAGATTTTCAGCTTTAAGTTGATTATAATTGAAAGGGGTGTCATTGTTGCATGACTAGCCGGTGAACTTGCACCGACATCCCGCCGGTTGTTGTCCCGTCGCAGCGGGAGTGAGGCACGGTAGGCACCGGACGACGTGTCGACCCGGGCCGGTGTCGTGATGGGAGGCTGCCGGCCTGGTTTACAGGGCAGGCCGGGTGGGCTTCGCCCGTGGAGTGGAGAACGTGAGCACATGAATAGAGAGCAGGAAGTGAACGTCGCACCCAAGTGGGACTGAATGTGACCGAAGTCTAACATAGGATTTATTTCCTCTATTGCTTTGATTTACAGATCTGTTCGCCCCTTGTGCACCGTGAAGACCTTTTTACAAACCTTTGGCTTTTATTCAGCAAATGGTCGCCCGATTTGGTTTTGCACCAAAAATGGAAAAAATCACAGCGACACGTTGATACCATTAATTTTCCACTCGAGCGAGAATTTAGTATTGAGTTTTTGATCTACAATTTCTAGGAAAATAACTTTTGCTCATTTATGTATGTCCCATCTGAATTTAGCAGCCAATCTCAGGGATGTTGACACATTGTATTTTAGATAAGGACCACATCCTCAATTTGCATCTTCTTGATTCCATGGATCGTGTAATTGGCGACTTGAACAGACTTCTCTACACAGGAACTTGGGTTAAGTTGCCAGTCAGTGACGTGTGAGTCAATATTTGTCTTTAGGTTCGACATTAAACCTATTTAGATGGTGGGGCCACCATGAGCCCTGCCAGAACTATCACTTGGGGGCACCGGGCCATTGGGCCACTGTAAATGTAGGACCATGATATATGCCTTGTGGATTGACTGGCGACCAGTCCAGGGTTTAGTCTGTGATCAAAGTCAAAGTCTGCTTTATAGTCAAGTTCTCCACATGCCAAAGACACACAAAGAAACCGAAATTTCGTTCCCCGCTATCCCACGGTGACAAGACACGGCTCACAATAGACAATCAAGTAACAAGTAAACAACAGCGTGCTGAATAAATAATGAATCCATAACACAACAAATAAATAAATAAGAGGAGTAAAAAAGGAGGCTCGAGTTCCCTGTTTAAGTCGTATAGCAAATGTTGCGAAACGTACAATTAGTTATAGAATTTTGCAAAACCTTTTGCTACTGTCCAGTAATGTGTTTTTGAATAAACATGGAAATTAGAATGTTTTTTTAAAGATCTCTTTGATTATTAACCTAATTGTTAGTTGCAGCTCTGAAGGATTGGAAAATTCGGAGATATCCTGATTTACAGCAGTCAAATGTAACCCCTCAAAATCTCCAAATTGTTTTGTGACCCTAATCGCACTGTGTCATCCACCCTCACGCACATGAACAGGTGGATGTTGTCATGCCACATCCTAATCTGCTCATTAGGGGCAATTAAAGCTTTTGTACTTGAACCAGTAACTGACTGTTACTGGGTGACTTGGATGGGCCACTTTTACCACCAATGCAAAACCTCTGCTACCCCAGAATGTATCACTTGCATGTCATCCCACCTGATGACACCTCAGTTTGAATGTTGGCCCCCTTTTATTTTGAAATCCTTTGTCGTCTCATTTTCGTACAACACAAAAAACGGCATCTGAACACTTTTTATATCTACTCTGGTGTGCTTTGTGTCCAGTCGACACATATTGTAAATGAAAGGTAAACATCCTTCAGGTATCCTTGTGTGGCATTCCGCATGGGTTGTTGTAGGCACAGCGCTACATTTGTGTGTGTGTGAGAACACCCACCTGCTTCTTGTCTGGTCATATCAGCTTCTGTGTGTTTGCATGGCTCCAGTCAACCATATTAGCCCTTTTACTTTCCCATTAGGTTGATAGCCGTGCGTGCATGCGTGTTTCATGCTTGTTCGGGGGTTCAAAGTAGCAGCAATGTCTTGTTCAGGTGGATTTGGAATTTGGAGGAAGGGTCGTAATAATAATAATAATCATCATGATAATAATATAGATGTGGTCATTTCACGCTAAAGTGCCATTCTTGTTTGTAACCAAATAGTTTTCTGTAAGGCTTTGTAACGCACATTTAAAAGTATAATTAGAAATGTGCTGTTTCTAAAGCATTGCTGGTTTGGTTGTTTATTACATACTGATAGAATACTAATCATTGGATACCTTCCAATGTTGTCCTTTCTTTTTTTCTGTTGTGTTAGCTGTCTTTTGAATTCATCGCCAGGTTGCATTGTGTCCCGCTGCTACATCATCACGCTATTTATGTAGCCGCCGAATCTGTCTCCATCGCGCCTTCACAGCCTGCGCGGAAACACAAGCCTGATCAGTGTTTGCCATTCCAAACCATGCCGTGATGAGCTTGACATAGCGCTAACTTGATTATTGGCTTTTTTATCGTCAGTGAGGAGGACCGATCTGTGTTTCTGTCTTTTACGGAATTGAAATAACAGCGGTTGTTGAAATGACATGTAAAACGTTTTAGCTCGGTTTTACATAATTAAAACTAATACTATCGATAATTAGGCGATATTCTGTCACGAGACAGCTCGCAGAACCACAAACTGGACACCTTCCAACGCCCTGATGCATTGTGGTATACTACAGATAGTGTTGCAGAACCTTTTCCAGGATACCCGTTCTGAATTCCGCCAACAAGCATGTTATGCTTTCTGCCAACTCTTAGCATCTACTTTCATGCTGATTAGGGTTGGGAGAGAGAAGCTTCAGCGCCAGAACTGTACAGACTTGCGGGACCAGCCAACACACTTCATTAATGTTGTCAGCTGTTTGAGCAAAGCTGCAGATTTTTGGCAAACTGAAGAAAATGACTTTTTCTATCCTAAGATGAACATGTCACCTGCTCTTTTTGGCAAGTACAGTGGAAACTTTGAAATCCTCTGAAATTATCATACAGAATTGGAATTAGATTCTGTGTGGGAGTGTGTGTGTGTGTTTTGGGTTGTCTTTTTGTATTGGTGTCATTGTGCATGATACAATACAAGGCCTTTGCACACACCACATGTGCTGAGTTCATCAGAGGATTAATTCTCTGGGCGTTTTTGTTGCTTTTGAATATGTCCCTGAAGTTAAGTAACGGACTCGCATTTAAAGCGGTAAAAGTCCGGCATCAGTTGTTATCAAAGTTAATGTGTGTTTTGTTTTTACTGTTTGTGACAATTCTGAATGTTGAGATGACTGGAGTGCAGGTTTACAGGGGAACAGGAAAACAAGACCACATATACCTAAGCACTAGTAAAAAAAAAAAAAAAGATTCTGATTAATATATTGCGCTTGTGGAATAAGAATTAAATGGCTCATTAATCAATGTTAGACAAATTGATTTTCCGCTGTAGACTAGAAGTGACGAAGCTCAACTTGCACCTTGCTTGCTAATATTGCCGGCTATTGAATTCTGTTAGCTGAAAGATTTTTGACAGCTCTACAGCATGACTGCCATGGAAAACGAGCGGAGGGTAAAACTTAGTATATCAACTTTTTGACGTGAAAGATCTCAAACAAGAACTCAAAACTGGCTTGGTAAGTACACATATCGGTAGAAGATCTTGTTTGGAATCATAGTGTATGTTGCTTTTGTGTACGGAATGAAATTGTAGATGTAGCTTGTCATTGTGCTGTTTTAACTGAATAATCCACATTATGTAACAAAAACAACTGTCTCGCTGTCTGTCACATTTAACGTTTCGCATTCCTAACAAACCTGCTACGCCACAGCCGACATTCTAGGTGAATTAGATAAATGCCTTGCTCGGCTTTAGAAGAATGTGAAATGTCAATGTAAAAATATGCTTCCCATTTCGCAAGAGGCGCCTCCAAGTTATGGAAGGCCTCATTTCGTAGTGTCAGGTTTCGTGGCGTTCACCCCATCTAACTACGGCCGACTGGGTTTGTCATTTGCACGGTGGCTGCCGTGGCAATGTTTTGGACCATTTACAGGTGGTCATCTCGCCCGGCATCCACGGCAATCACGGCCTGACATGTTGTATGGTGCACTCAAGTTGTCTTCCAAAAATGGCACCCTAGAGCAATGAATTTTATGAGTGTTCCGTTCCGTGCTTAGCCAGTTGGCTTCACTTGCTGGTGGTGGCTGAGGCTTCACAGCTCGGTGCACTCATGAGGTGGTGTGTCACACTGGCCAGTCCGAAATGTTTCATCTCTTCCGCCTAGTTCAAAATGTTTCATCTCTTCTGCCCGTATCTTGATTCTTCTTCCTGCTTGTATACTTCTCCAACTCTAGCGTAATCATTCGATCTGCTATCTTCCATTTGCGGCGTGACCTCGTTTGCTTAAGGCCAACTGTGACGTCACTTGTATATTGCAGCTGCCTTCATAGAGACGGATTTTCTGTCTTCTGATAATGTTTCTAAAGGGACCAACCGTCATCTTCCGTCTATCTATCTTGTCAGTGGTTGCCACTGTGGGAACACACACACACACACTCATCATGTCATCCGTCCTTCATTGCGGCAAGAGCATCGAAATGACAAAATAAATGACAGTGTTACTCATCTCATTTCAACATCCCAAGTGTGGCTGGCCTCCACTTACAGCTGCCAGGGTGTGATAATCATTTAATTGAGCTAATGAACTCTTACCCAAGGGCTTATTTAAAGCGGTGAAAACAAAGTTAAAAGCACGCGGTTGTCCGCTTCATTTTTTTTTCTAACGCAATAACTTGCCAAAGGGCATTATCGTTGTCGCACGTGACGAAGACGAGTTTAATGTGTAACAAACAACACAGCACAGTGAGCCAACATTGACACACTGCATACAGGTTGCGACACACACGCATTGAATCTTTTGAAATTGATGCCAACAGACTTCATTTTCTAAATCTCACCTCGCAATGTGTGCATATATGTGTAGCATCCAGGTACAATCATCATATTGCCGGCTTTACGCATCATATTTCAATTTTCAATATCAATACAGCGTATTACTCCAGTCTTGCAGCAGCTCCCATTGCGATTGGATAAATTTAGAATGCATTTCAAAATCCTGCTTCCTTTCCAGGATATCCAAAACCCCAGGACCCCAAACCTTTCTGCCATTGTTCAGGTAGAGATTGCCAGCGCATCTTGCAAGCTTCAATCCTGTTTTTTTTTTTCTACCTTCCGCACTGTGGGGAGCAGAGCGTTCTGTTATTGTGCAACACAAACTCCGTTTTCCTTTTTCAGTACCAAACTCAAATCAAAATTGTTCAGGATATAACACCCCTGTCACCTTTAATGCGGGATTTGGACCCAGTAGTTTCTGCCCAACACATATGATTGACTCTAAAACTAATTTAATCATTTCGAATGTTCTATATTTTACTATTAACAGTAAAAATGTTCAATACCTTTTTTTTCCCAGACCATTACAACAACAGCAACTCTTGAGAGTACCGATACCAGTTCATCGATACCACTTATACTTTTGACACATAACATTAACCAAACCATTGACAGATTATTTTAAGGACTCACTTTGCACTGTTACCACTTCACAGGTTGGTAAATAGTGAAAGAGCTTTCACTAGCGTAGCGCTTTTCAGGTCATTAAAAATTGCTTTTGGGCGAAAGCCAGTTTACCCCATTGGTGGTAAAATGATACCAGAATTGTAGCATTTTTACGAGTCACCAGTACGAGTCTCCACGGAAAAAAAATCTTTGTTCCATAACTTCCCTTTGGTGATCATAAACGTCTTTATGACTGACTGTATGTACTCTCGCTTTCTCACACACACTCGAATGAAAAGTGAAAAGTCCACTCTAAAGTTAAAGCGCCAGCAAGGAGAAACTTCGAAAGTGTCTTTTTTACGGCATGTGGAAATAGTTTCAGGAAGTAGACCCGCTGACTTGGCTGATACTCTTAAAAAGAGGGAAGAGCTAGAGTGAAACTTTGGCACGTTTGCTGATGTTTGATGGATCGAGTCATTTGATAAATGGATGTTAAATGTCATTGGAAACTACACAAACCGATTAATCGGCTAACTGCATTCTGCCAGTGTTGGGAATATTGGTGTTTTATGCGACTTGATGGATGGAACTGTGATTTTTTGTGACGCGCTGTTCCATTTATTCATCACCCTGATGTCAGACTCTGCAAACCAAACATTCTGACAACACAGAATATGCAGGGATTGTTTCCATTCAACCACACTAGGGTGAATTTTTGAGGGTTGTCAGAATATAACTTGAATAGCTGTCTATCTGTCACAAGTTTAGTAGGAGTGAAGGTTGAAGTTCACATCCCCACAGTTATGGTTCTTGCGCTGGCAAGATTGTCATTCACAGTAAAGATTTCTCAGAATTGGAAATAGAGAGAGAGAGAGAGAGAGAGAGAGAGAGAGAGAGAGAATTGGAAAGACGCAAAATTGTTTTTTGTGTTGTTGAAAGTATCAAAACATTTCTTTCTTTAAAAAAAAGATTTGATGTCCTATTCACAGTCTTTTGTAAGTTTTCTCTGGTCTCCACATGTGTTTTCTTGCCGGCTCTCCTAAAACAGGTCAGAAATGTGGTTAGTCACCGCTTACTCATCCATTGGGGAAAGGCGGTTTTATTTGTGTAAAGACGAGCAGGCCCAGATAGTTTGGGGCCTTTTTCTTACTGATTTATTTATTTATTTATTTACAAATTACTACTATTATTATTTCACCAGCTAATACCACTACACTTAAAGTCCCAGGTACTATCATAGACCCCAAATTGGGGGATGTTGTGAAAATTAATAAATGTATAATAGAAACAAACTTTTCTGAAGATTTCTTTTGATAGGTTCGGTGCTTATATTGTCACAACAATATGTAGATCTTCAAAGATCTTCATAATGCTTTGGCAATAGACTGAAAATGGCTTTGGGGGAATGAGGTTTCAAAGATCTCATGTGATCAACAAGATCAAATGTAATCTCAAAAAGAGTTCAAAATGTCTAGTTAATTATGGCATTATCACAGGGAAGTGTCAAACCGGTATTCCTTGCAGGGCGCTGATACGATAAGGATTAGGACGCATCATTTAATAATAGTCAAGGATGAGGCAGTACACACATAGGCTTCCAATTATAGTAAGACTTGAATCAGAATGAGTGGATGACGTATTTACCATATGTCTGTATTATTTAAAAAAAAATTATAAACAGAAAATGTTCCCAAATCTGCGTAGATCTTTTGCGTCGTGCTTAACAATTTTTACTTAACAATTGTTGTTTTAAAATTGACTACAGATGGTATGTTCCACTTGCCAGCATAAAAAGAGCTGCTGGTGTGAGTCACTGGACTGACCAAAAACACTTCAAAGACATTACGGAAAATCCAGTGCTACGGTGACAGTCGTATCCATGAGTGAATGGAGGTCATAATGTGGAAAAAGAAAAGAGGAATGTTTCCCTCCGTGGAGGGTACCAATTTGTTTCAAAGGGCCCGTGGACTGTTAGAGGAAAAATCTCCCCCTTAGCCAAGTTACAGGGTGTAATTAGCCCTCATTAGATGCCTTGCATGTGCTCCTCGCCTCTTGAACATGTTGGTGAATTTAACGCATTACAAGCTGGGCGCATGTTGGGAGGGCTGGCTTGTGTTCGGAGCTTTCAGACAAGACCACATCAGTCAGTCGTGATGCAAATGTCTGACTGACTCCCCGAGTTAGTTTTGTTGTTTGACTTCTTTTACTTTGCATTTATTTTGGTTGTTCTGCATTTATTTCATTTTACTTTATATTACTTTCTTTTACTTTACTTTACTTTATTTTATTTATTCATTTATTTATTTGTTTGTTTGTATTTACTTACTTACTTACTTACTTACTTACTTACTTACTTACTTACTTACTTACTTACTTACTTACTTACTTACTTACTTACTTACTTATCCAGCGCTATGGTTTCTGCAAAACTCCTGTGAAGCTGTGGGGGAGCACAGCAAACCATTGACATGTCAGTCTGTCTTGATTTTTTTTTTTTTTTTTTTTTTTCCTTGGCCACAGTGATTGTAAATTTGAAGTCCAGGATGGGGCCAGAGAGAGCTGTATCAACAAATCTTTGTCAGAAATCGAGTTGATTGACCTACATGGTTATCCGATTATTTGTGATACTGCTGTTTGTAATACTGTTAGAAATCTCTACTTTGACCTTTGGAGTTCAACTCTTAATTGCTCATAAGTTGGAATGTGAGTGTGAAAAGTTGCGGTATGACCCTAAACAGTATCAAATAGGATGGATTAACTTTAGGTGAGTGAACATCTTGAAGGCTAATTTCTGACAAGAAGTTGAATCGAGGGAACTCTAGTTGGGAGCGGAAATACATCAATCTAAATCACATCTGCGGTATTGCGCCGATGATTTAATGTTGAAGTGGAACCAGAGGATCATAGTTGACCTGCCAGCAGGCTTACAGTATGTTATGTTGTAGTCATGCCGTGAAATGTTGCTTTGGCTCTGCTGTAAGCAGGCAAAGCACAGATGGAGCCCGCTTTATCTCCAGGTTTGAGGTTTTGCTGACATGTTTTAAAGGTATCAGCCCTGTGCACGTGTGTTGATTTAATTAGGCCTAACGTATAAATAAAGAGGGATGTGAAGGTTAAAAAGATTATTTGCACATATTTTATGTCTGGGCTGATAAACAAGGAACAAACGCATGCAAAAGAACCAGACAGGGTCTGAATTTCTCAATGCACCATTAGCGCTGACAAAAACACACCTCTTACTGTTGGCTTACCAGAAACCCGTCTCCTTGTATGGCAAAAGAAAATATTTATGGACTCACAGGATCACCAAACATGTTCTTTCTGTTTTTGTGATTTTAGTACCCATCAGCGGTGTAACATTTATGACCTCATCCTTGTTCTGGCTGCCTGGTAATGGATTTCCTTTTGGCCTTTAGCATGTAAAACACCTGCATTGTTTTTTCATTTGTGTCAGCAGCACTCACCCTCATTTTGTATAATGATCTCTCATCATGCAGATTGTCTCACACCCAGTGGATACTTAGTTTTTGTGGTGGGCGTAATCACAGAGTGGCTGTGTGGTCGACGAGGGAACAGTCATTTAGTGTTCTCTTAGAGGAGGATGAGGCGGGAGAGGAGCATCAAAGAGAGGAAGAAGGGGGGGGAGATGTTGGGGTGAAGAAAAGAGAGGAAGCTTGTGGTTGATGAAAGAGTGTGTACAGTCAAGCTAGGTATTTTAAGACCCCGCCCCCATCAGCCCGCCAGCATTCAGACCTACGCGTTCCCTCTGCTCGCACCAGTTGGGATGATTCAGCACTCTTGTCCAGCAATGCTAGCCTGCTCCTCCCGGCGCTCGCTTCCTTTTGGTCAACCTTTCGGGAAGCCGAGTAAAAAATGCTACAATATGTTTGATGGGCCCGCGCTGACCCAAATGTGGTATTTCGATTAATATTGTGTTTGTGGGATGTTCATACCAGTATAAATACTTTGAGTCGCCAGCGATACCAAGAACCAATACCACTAGTACTTTTGATCCATAAAATTTCCGTCATAAAAGCAATTACAGATCATTAAAAAAAAATCCCAATATATGAATGTTCCTCCAAATTGCGTGTAATGAATGGCAATTTTCTATTCTTCTAATTTCTAGTTCCTGATAGTAAAACAGCCACAATAGGGCGGCCCATACTAGTATCGGCCAACGTATAGGTTGGTATCGGTACCGAAACGATACCTGCCTTCCCTAATTTATATCCTGCTATTTTGCCTTGTACAGCCACTGAAACTGTGCCTAACCCCACTTGACTAATTCCCACAACTACCTTTGAGTCTCTCACCAAAAGCGACATAAGCTGTAATAACAAATGTTATTCCTTCCATCTGAGCATTCGTTTTGACTTCCCACGAACTCTTGACTGTTTTGTATTCTCCAGCGTGGCTTTGCCCTTGTTTCAAATCTCACAGTTTTGATGCTCTTTCATGTCCTTCCCACAAGGGTCCGTGTTTATCCGACACACTAAACATTAAAAAAGCGAGCAGCGCGTGTCAATGACTTCCTGCAGTTCTACAACAATAGATGACTCACCATTTGTCCCGCATTTCAGTTCTTTTCAGCACTGTGGACATGCCGAGAGACGGATGAGCTGATCGTTTTGGTCCCAGGCGTAAAGATGTGTCTTGCTGCTTCATGTTCCTATATAACAAAAATATTCTTTTGTAATGTTAGTTAAAATCACCACCCCCTTTAAAGTAATATACATTTCATTTTTTGCATCGTCAGACTTCTCTTGTGGTGACATTTAATCTTTGCTAAATTACGTGTCAGTTGATTATCCATGCGCTTGATGGGCCGCCCTGCTTCAAATACAAAGCAAAAACTTGATTTTTGTTTGCCATTTTGTTTGGCTGTATTTCCAATTTCAAAGCTTAGAAGTAAAGGTCACTTGCTGCATTTTTTAGTTTTCTGCACACTCTTGTTTTAGGCTGACAATTATATGTGTGCCTATATAGGAATGTGTGTGTGTGTTTGCGTGTATGTGTGTGCGCTTGTGGGATGCAGATGGGCTTTCGGGAAAGAGGCCAGCGCACACAATTGTACCATTGAGCTGTTTTACACCCAGCGTCTCTCCTGCTGACACACACACACACTCGCACACAAATTGGTGTGACTTGTTGCAGTTTGCTTAGTGACGTGTGAGCAAAATGGCTCAGCTGCAAATTGACATTGTGGATTCCCCCCTGGGTATCATTCTTTTCCTTCATCATTTTACTTGAGGCAAAACAAACCATAAGAGTTCCTCAGAAGAATAGCGTGCGTCCATGCATGCATTTTTGTCATGCACGTTGAAAGTTTTGTGGTGGTGTGCTTGGGATGATTGTCTTAGCTCTACAGAAGAGAAGAGCACCCTCCATTTTGAAAGCTATTCAACTCCACATTGCCAGGCTACTCATGTCCTTTCAAAGTCTTTTTCACCTTTAACCTCACAAGATTGTTCCAAGACTATAAACACGTTTGAGGTCAAATGTCATCACGTCAGTCTCATTCTGCTGTGTGTGTTTATATGTCTGACCACATGTGGTGACAGCTGTCATGATGCACATATGTTGTTAGTTTATTATACAACGGAATTAATTTGTGCAGATTTTCATGAACATGCTTGACATATTTCCACCTTTAACCACCCACGATTCTGTTTACTTATGATTATTTAAAACACTGTATTTTTTTTTTACCTTACAGGAAGTCAATATCAGATAAATATGGCAACACCGGTTGGAGGTTAAAGTCAGTGAAAAAGTCACGACTGGAAAAAAAATCATGAATGCAAACGGACTCCATCCAAATGTGTGCTTGTGTGTGTCTTTGTGTGTGCGTGATAGCTCTTGGCTTCTCTCAGAGTTAATCTGTCATCAACTGTGATCAGATTATCGTGCATTATACATTGACCATTAGTGGATGAACATCCACGTGCGCACGCACACACTCGTGCTCATCCACACAAAGCCTGCCTGTAACCTTAGTGAACACACCAACGTTTCCGGGGTCTCTTGTGCACACACACACAAATATGAGCTGGCAGGCTAAAACGCTTTCTCTCACCCACATAGACACACTCGAGCATGCATGCATGTTGAGATGTGTTAGGGGATTTTAAGTTTATCCTATTAGCCAAGCAGCAGGTGTGCGAACAACCAGCAAACATCCTTCGCTTCGCATGAAATGAACTCGGACTATTAATTACGACTGCTTGAATTGTGTTTTGGCAAGCCCAAGGAAGAATACCAACTGAGTTTAGCACAGGACGAAATTCGAAAGTTGAAATATTCAACAGCTGCAGCCCTACATTCAACCTCCCCATTAGATTGTTAAATATATTTTTTATTGTTTAATAAAAACTTGTCCGTGGAATTAACCTGCAACAAATTGCTCCTCTAAATGACTAAATTGCTCCTCGAATGAAGTAAAATGCAAAATGGATCCCCAAAGAAAAGAAGTTAGTACAAGCCATGAGACTCAACAGGATGAAAACCAAGCTAACAGAAATGTTAAATTTTTTATCAAAAGCAAAAAAAGGAAATGTGTGTCGTAAAGTTGTATTTTACCATACTAATCATATTTAACTCTTTTGATCTTATTTCGTATCAAGGCTGCTCAATAGTTTTGTGCGAGTGTCTACTTGAGTCACCAATGCATTTATTCATAGCAAATGTAGTATAAAAGAAACACGTCAGCATTCTTTAGACTTCGATTCAGGCCATTGTAGTTACTTCTGGCTGTGAATTAAATATTGAAATTGTTTTGTGTCAGCGTGTGCACTTTGTTAGTTGTAGTGCCGTGATACGCTGCCAAATCCTGTCACATCAGGACATGTTTTCAAACTGTCATGTTTCATTTTGTCTGCCTGTGTTGCAGTAAAGCCCAAATTGCTCATCGTCTCTTAAAAGAACGAAACACGGAGTCTTGATATTGGCCAAAAGTAAAGTTGAGATCAATAAGGAAAAAAAAACAAGTGCAAGCTTTTTTTTTTTTTTTTAAATCAAAAGTAAACAGAAATAAAAAGATGGAAAAGGTAGGTCCGCATCATTCACCCATCCCATTAATTACAATGAATTATATGAAATGTGTGAAGGAAAGGCAATTCCAGATCGGCCATAAAAAACATGCTATAAAATCCATCAAATGAATTGCAAAAACATTACTCCAGCATTTGCTCTCACGATAGCTTTTGGACAGCAAATCATGCCCGCATGTCCAGTCGAGTTTCTCATCTTCATTTTAAAGTCCTCTGCTATGAAGTGCAAAGATTTGTGGTGGTCATTTGAAAATAGCAATCTTACTCGATGCATTCAACTCATACAATTTGTGGATCTCCTGGGAAAGGTTGTTACACTGAGTCACTATTTAAGACTTCCTTAGGTAGCTGTGAGGAAACAATTGACTTACTCAAATTCTTTTTTTTCGCGGGCCGCATTGTAGTCATAGTTTCTTTCGGAGGGCCATTATGACTGTCAACCCAAATAAATGTTTGAGCACCTCATATTATATACAATAAAAGCTACCAAACAAACTGACAAATAACTTGTTTTCAAATCAGATGAGTGAAAACTGGTCAAAAAAAATTAAAAGTGAAGACAATTTGCAATTCTAGTAATGACACATGAATTTGATGCACAATTTGTCTTTTCGGGCCACATAAAATAATTTGGCGGGCCGTATCTGGCCCCCCGGGCCTTGAGTTTGACACCTGTGCTCTAAAGACTCATTCTTGTCAGTTTTTTGCTTTACAGGATCTGCAGATAACTGCTACCACAGTTTAGTTGCAGCATATATGCTTATCTTTTGTCAAATTGTGTATATTTATGATTCTACTCACACTCTGCTGTATATTTGTGATGCGCATCACAGTGTGAACCAGATGCAGACATGTAAGGACAGCTGTCAGAGTGAAACAGTGCTGAACCTCAACAAGGAGCATCTCAACAAATCGTTGCTATTTTTATTCCTCCAAAGCGGGAATTGAATCGTGATCCTATGGTTCCAAAGTCCAAAGACAATATCGGTGCAGTATACAACTCCATTGTCAGACCATAAAAATTACATTGTTCTGCTTAATAACGGCACAAATGTAGAATTCATGATTTCAATTCTGCTTTCACCTCTTTGGTTTACCTTCCAGTACTTCGTGTCTTGAAGCGTTCCATAATCTCAGAAAATGAGTTCTTATTTGAGTCCTTCGTGAAACAATATTTTCAGACCTTTAAAACTAAAGTAAAATGTAAAAACTAAACACTGGAGCATTGAGGCAACACCTCGGCATTAGCTGAAGTAAATGACGGTGTGTAATAGTCCACTTGCCTGCATAATCGCATAATTATTCGAGCTCCAAGTTTTTTTTTGCAGCGTCTTATGTTAATTTGATGCATAGCCCGTTTTTTATTATAATGACTTAAGGCTCTAATGATGTGCTAACATAATTTAAGGGATTTTCCAACTTGGCTAAAATCCCCCCTTAAAATGTCCAGTGGTTTAAAAATTCAGTTTGAGTGTGACATCACTTTTGTTCCACTGGCGTTGCCCACTTGGCTCTGCTGCAAGGACCCCATGCGCTAGCTATTAAAATGCTACTGGAAGCCACATTTGTACGATTTGCAACTGATTCTGCCAATAATTCCAGATGCTGACAAGGTGGTGTTTTCACTTGGGGGTGTTCCCATGAACAATTTTTAGATACAGTAGTTGCACACCGTGAATTACAAGACACGTTGTAAGAAATAGTTGACAGTGTTTTGGTAAATGTCGCTCAGAAAGAACATTGGATGTTTCAAAGCCATCTTCAGAAGCTAATGTCTCTCATCTTAAGTGAAATAATTTAGTGGTGTCACAGAGCAGCAATGAAGGATGTCAGCCCATGTCAAATCTGCGATCTATAACACTTCATTTTCATTCATTTTCATGGTGAAAAGATTGAATGATGTTGAATCTTGACAATGTCGTGTCACTTTGTGTGGGTGGCGTTTTATTTTCATCTTCGCTCTCTATATGTACCGAAGTATTGGTTCCGCCCGGATACTGTGAAGTGGAAAAAGAAAGTCGAGTTGCTTCAACGCAGGAAACTGAGGTTGGCATAAACGTGACCGCTTTTAAGCCTGTTTTCAGATAACTTGTTCGCTATATGTCCATCTAAGTTCTTTGGCTCCATACAAGACTTGTATCTTGAATTTGTACTCATAAGTCAAAGCAAAAAATCAGGTGAATGTTGTCTGGAAAAACTCACAAGTTGGAACACTTGAAGGCACTATATCGCAGGTGTCAAACTCAAGGCCCGGGGGCCAGATACGGCCCGCCACATCATTTTATGTGCATTAAATTGTGCATCTAATTTGTGTGTCATTACTAGAATTGCAAATTGTCTTCACTTTTAATTTTTTTTTTGACCAGTTTTTACTAGTCTGATTTCAAAACGAGTTATTTGTCGGTTTGTTTTGTAGCTTATACTGTATATATCAATGATTTGAGATAGTTGTATCTTCAATGAAACTGTGGAAAGAAGCAGACAATTGTCTAAAATGTGACCGAAATGAAATAAGGGGATCTCTCCTTCTCTGTGAATTGTCTGAAAATGATGGCTGAATAAAAGCAATTAATAGGCTTAGACGTTTCTGATGGATTAGTCCTGTTGTAAAAAGCTCTCGCTCTTCATCTCGGCGACAATTGAGAGATTCAATATGAGGAGAAATAAAGGCTGAAGATTTTTCATAAAGGGAATGAAATCCTTTCAGATACAAATACTCACTGACGTTATCTCTGGCAGGGAAAATGTTCTTCTTCGTCTTAAGAAGATGTGTTTTTATGTTTGAGCTTGGACGATTGACAAGCTGTCGCATCGCAAAGCAACGTGCGATGATTACAGCGAACCTGTTTGTTTTTCCAAAAAATGAAAAGCAACTGGTTCTCAAAAGACACTCGCTGAACAAATTGTTGCATGCAGGCCGTTCCCTGAAGTCTAGACTTCTAATAGCCTTGTCTCACTTTGAATTGATCCAGTGGCTTTTAAACTTAACTTAGATTAAGTGCTTGGATAGATCAGAAGGACAATAGAAAACATGTTTGTTGGGAAATATTTGTATTTGATGGCTTATGTTTGGTTTTTATTTTGCTTTTAGGATGACTGGGACTCAAGTGACTCGTCCGGCCGATACAGAGCTCGTAACTCTGATGACAAGACTCACAGTCTGGAAGATCTGCCACCTGGTAAGAATCTCACTGAGAATTCAGCATAATTATGTTAATATATTGTTTCTGGAAATGTACAAAAAGAGTGTTACACTCACGAGTATACAGACCACAGTGTGTTCAACCAGCATTCTCCAATTGGATGGAGGATTTGGATTTTTTTTTATTTAGTCATCATTTTATCCAAATCTTTCCATAACTTTCTGTCAATTTTTTTATTATTATTATAAAGCAGGGCCAAAAATAGAGGAGTTTTGAAAATACAACTTTGAATCCCTTTTGCAAAAATTAATTAATTTTATAAAATAAACACGGTATTTTGTGCATGTCTAGTGACAGCGTACCTAAACAAGGAATGTCTATTTAATTTTATTGCATCAGTATCAAAGCAGATTTCCAAAAGTTGCTATGATTCTAAGTTGATTAATGGCACAGATAACATTTAATATTAACAATCGTAAAAAAAAATACTAAGGCACTGGAAATTTGCCTTTCATTTTGTCCAGACTCCAAATATATTTTTTTAGGATTTTGAAACACGTTGTACAGTTTGTACAAGCGTCAGAAAGTGTCCTGCTGCTGTCTCTAAATAAATCTAAATAAAGAGTGACATCCTTTGACATGCAGCAAGTTTATCCAGCTAACTTTGTGTGTGGTAACCTCAGGGGGGGAGGACCCTAAATTTATCCATGTGGTCAAAAGTTTCATGGTGATGGATGACAGAGCTATTTCCAAGATAATTTGTAGAATTTATGCCATAACAAAGGATTCCATACAATATGAGTGATTAAAGCAATAAAAAAAATCACTCACGCAATTTCCAAAAAGTTCTTTCCCTTTACTCCCGAAAGAGGTTGTGGTACATGGATTTAGCAACTTGGCTGGCATGTAGTTTTATTTGATTTAGTAGTAAAAGCAGGCTGGGGGGGGATAGTTGTAGTTTTACAACAGAACCTGGAAGACAGATGTAATCCAGCTGTCTAAACGTGTATGTACTACCTAGAGCGTTCTCACAAACCAGATCATTTCCTCCTGCTACAATGTGCTCAAACATTCCGAGTTCTTGATCAGTGTTACAGGTTTCCCAGCCCCTTTGACCTTCATACATGTAACAGAAAAGCCAATTCAATGCACTCGGCAGTCTAACGGTTGAAATTCCATTGCAGTGTGACTGCGAACCCAACTATGCATCTCCACCCACCGTTTCCAGAAACAACACAAAAGCAAAGAAGATTTAAAAAGTCATAGCTGAGCAACTTGTCATGTAGTTCTTGCCCGGAACCGTTGCCCCTCCCTCCCATGTGACCCACAAAAAGTTGAGCGCACGCATCTGATTGATTCGTGACTGGAAATGGATTTTAATTTAAGTGGGGGGGCTTTTTTAACTTCAGAGTGGCTTTATTCATCACCATGGCAGTCTAGCATAATAAACACTCTCGCTTATTTTCCCCATAATATTTTTTAGGACAATTAAAGAGTGGACAGAGTAAGAATGTGTTAGTCATTTAAAAAATATATATTTTAAAAGCATGGAGAACAATAAGCATACATAGGTGGTCTTGGTAACTGCGTTACCCTTTTTAAAAATCAAAAGGGTGGCACTTAATACATTTTGTGTTGAAATAAGCGAATATAAATTGAACATTAGGACAACAAACAGCTTTTAAGCAAATCTGTGAAAATGCAACCCCCTGCTGCTTTTTAAGCAGTACCAGTCTGCCTTTTATTGATTCCTCATGGATTTCTCAATTCACTAGAAATTGCCTAAAGTAGAAAACCAGAAATGATTGTCATCACTGCTCGTTGAATATGTTCAGTATTTCTCCACCATGAATCAATCACCTCTATAAACAAACAATCCCCCCCAAAGAATTCTTCATGTTGCTGTTTTTGAGTCAACACATATTTGAACAATTATTTGGAATTTGTGATTATTGAGCTGGTATTGTTGCAATTTGTTTTTTTATTCACACACAATTAAACAAATCGAGGTTATTGGTATTCTTATCAGGGAGTGAATCTAAAGCCACAGTGGTGCTGAGATAGCATGAATTTAGTGGGTTGGTGAAGTTCCACTGGATGCCTTTTGGAACAGCAACACGGGGGAGTCCTGTCTGCTCTGCACCATCAGTATGACAACACCAGAGCATCGTGGGATTTCCAGAAAATACTGCAGCCAACACAAACAGACACTCAGAAGAGGCTAAGAGTGGAAAGAGCTCAGTGAGCAAGAGGCCAAGGGAAAGATGTGCAGACTGCTCAATCTGTCCATTATTCACCAGTGGAAAAAAACCCAAACGTGCAAACCACAAGCCACTTCCATAGGGGGGTGCTCTCGAAAAGATGGCCGCAGGGAGTTTATTTTAATTGATATCACATGAATGAGATATCCTGTGGCCGAGGCTGTGGACATCTAATGGAGTGTGTCAGCCTTGAAAGAGAGGCTCTGTAGACTCATGACTTCTTGTACAATTCAGTTCAGTCTGCCTTTATTTACTTTGAAATGGTAAAACCTGATCTGGCTAGTGTTTGCACGTGGCAGTCTAAGCAGGATGTTGACAAACAATAAACAAAGAGAAGGAACATAAAAGTCACTGTTAGGGATCTTCAATACCATTTTTCACAACATGTCACCAGTGCAAACCTTCCACTTCTTAATCTGTGCTCTTTTTTTTTTTTAATGCATCTAACTTAGCTATTTTCAGTCTTGTCTCAATAAAAAATGTCAAAATTTTGAGGCGGCATAATGTTTCGTGGTTGAATTTAAATGAGATCATCATTATTTCAGTCCACTAGTGAATATACATTTTTAGCACATAGGACACAATTAAGACATTAACCCCAGGTAGACTTAATTAAAGATGAAAGAAATTCAAATTATTTGGGAAACAAAATGAGACGGAACATTAACTAACGGCTGCCTTGGAGCCCCGATATCAGCAAGGACATCCTGCCGCCACGTCTCCAACACGTCGCTTTCCACTCGGAGGCTGATCGCTGTGAGCTGCATCTAGTTAACATGCGAGACACACACACACACACACACTGTCAAGTTAGACACATGCACAAGTTTCGGTTGTCGCCCACTATCCTCGTCAGCATTCCCTTCTCGCTTTGTCTGCCGCCTGTCACGGCACACACTCACCTCGGCTGACAGATAGTATAATCTCACACTGCCATACGCTTAACACAAGTCATTACCATTGCAGTGTCGTTCTGCTAATTAGCTGTGGTCTCATTAGAGGGTGTCTCAGTGGTTGTGATTAACTGAGAAATAAAACCCTTTTTCTCTGTAACCCAGGCAACGTCCTTTCGATTGTTTGCAGGTTTCTCAACTCACTTTAGTTGCCAGTGTTTTAGCTTTTTTTTTTTTTTGCCATTCTGTTTATAAGGACAAAATATTTCAGGGAAGCTCAGCAGCTTTTTTTTCCTAGACAGCCGTGAAGTGTTCTTACATCAACCCTGCCGCTTGCATTTTAAATTCCAACTGATGTATAATCTAGCCGAGACACATTGGTGTAGGTTCGCAATCTTCGAAGGCTTTAATGATTTAGAAATGTTAAATTCATCAGACATACGTTTTGCTCTGAAGTATTTAACTCTGACTTTAAAAGTCCGACATACCGACACTGCTTTTTTCTTTACAACTAATCTTAAAATACGTAGAACTCCTGTTTCGACTGTATGTTAATAATTTGCTGTTGCCAAGTTGTTCTTCAGGCCACCCACTAGTTGAGACTGAGCAACAATCCCTGAACTGGTTGCTGCTGAGTTGTGCACCTCATTTACATCCAGGCAATTACTCAACAATAATTCCACACAATTGCCTGCCAGAATTTTCAATAATCACTATGCCAGTTATTATGCCTCCTGCCTACATCTGAACAAATGAGCTGTAAACCGACCTTGTCAACGCACCCTATAGAGTAGCAATAAAGCAGCTACTTATTATTTACATCTGTCTGTGTCTAGGTAAGGTCCGCTGGCAGGATTTCGACCAGGATCTATATGTTGGAGCCACCGTGGTCCGACCAGGTCAGGACCCGTACGCCAGAAACAAATTCAACCAGGTGGAAAGCGATAAGCTCCGTATGGACAGAGCTGTGCCAGATACCAGACATGACCAGTATGTATTGTCACATGGCAAACGTGCACACAAACATACAACGTTTTCCTGTGTACCTACAGTGTCCAAGTCTTGTGCATGCCTGTTTGATAAGATCTGATGGAAACGCCTTCTATTGTTAAATGACACCAGGAAGTAGTTGCAAAGTCCAAACTGTACAATGTCCACTTGTAAAAGCAAGGGGAAAAAAAAATCCCAAAAACTTGTGGAGCAGACAAACTTTATTGGTTTAATCAGCGGCGTGTGCCAAATGAGTTTGACTCAAACTAATCTATACCGAACACAACCAAATCCCATTTATGTGGGGGGGTGCACACTTTTGCAGCCGCATTTCCGTTGTTCATTTTGACTTCCCTTCTCAAAGATTTCAACTTTTTACTCAGTTGAGTTGTATAAATTAAATGAGGGGGCACTTTAGAAGTCTTTTAAAGCAATAGGAAACCACACATGCCACTGTGTGTATTATATTGTGCGTCAATCGGTTAGTGACCGCTCATTACCTGTCATTATTCTGCCTTGGCTGAGGTTTTCTCGTTTCCTGGCTTTGCTTCAATTTGCTCTACAGACAGATGTGAGTTGTGCTCTTTAAATACATCTTTTTTTTTTTCTTCACAGTCCTGCTGTTGTAACACTGGAGGCAAAACCCCTCCTTGAAGTTGTTTCATTAGCGCAAGAGGATTAGCATCTGTTTTATTGCTTCACCATCCCATTGTACTTCATTTGATAATATTTTCCCGGTGATGCTGATCTTGCGTTTATAGCTCATTAAACAAACACTATGTGCTCTCTATGTTTGCTCTATGATGTCTATTCATCAGAAGGGTTTTATTTGAGCACTTTGAGTCCCTGCCTTACGCACAAACATTAAGAGTGCTTTGTCCGTGGTCATGCTTCAGTGACGCGCTGACCGAACGTGAAGCCATTATTCTACTAAAAGAGCCCGCATGGATCTCATATTGATTTTACTGTGATTTGTCAGTCTGCCTAGCGTGCAACCGCTTTCGACGTTGAGAAAACATATGACAGGGTGCCCTCAGCAAAAGAACTTGTTACTATTTTCAACACAGAATCCTGAAATTTGTACTCAAATGTTTGTGACCGTTTGTTTGTTGTCTCATTGTGCGCATTTGTGTGTGTAGTTGCAGACATAAGCAATGGAAGTCGGACCTGCCAGCTTCGAGTGTGGTCATCACTTTTCACAATGAAGCCCGCTCCGCTCTGCTGCGCACCGTTGTCAGGTAGCCTACATGAATGCTTTTTTTTTTTTTAGAGTTCCGCATGAGCATACTGGGATCCAAATTCAGTCCTCCTCTCTTTCTCATTCTCGCTTCAGCGTATTGAAGAAAAGTCCTGCTCACTTGATCAAAGAGATCGTCTTGGTTGATGACTACAGTGACAATCGTAAGTATTGCATGAATGCACACAACAGATGGGCCGAACATTATTCATTGATAATTTGATTCTGGCTGTGCCTAGAATGGAAATCATTACCACGATGACATGGGGCATAGCGAGAGTTTCCACTTGCTGAGTTCAGAGTCTAAAAATGCAATTGTAAAAGCTGCAATGTCTTATTTTCACTCATGGAAACAGCAACTCAAGACATGTTTTGGATCTTTGCAAGCGTGTGTGCGGCTTATCGGTAGCTAATGCTGAGTTCTAAAACTAATCTGCTGTAACACGCAACTTTTTGGCTTTGACCCATGGTTGGATTATGGCCAGGTCTTGAAAGTGGTAGCCCTTCTTCTAAGCCAAGCTGCCGTGCCAATCAATGACAGAAGAAAGTTGGTGTGGAAGCGGTATTATGTAAAATAGAAATCATAGATACACTTTAATTCTTTCATCATTTGTATACAAGTAATTAAAAAGTCAAATTTCCATAATATGTCATCTTTAGTGATGAGCTTTGATGAACTAATGATTTCGGGTGTGGAGTTCTAGTAGAGTGCACTAATTGGCTGCAACGTAAAGATGCACTAATGATCTATCAATTAATACAACTAGAACAACATGACAGCTATGCAAAATTGAGATTCAAACATGCACTGACACGAGCTTTGCACATCACATTGAAACAAATATTTAAAAGACTTAACAGTTGATGAATTGGTTTATTTTTGCCATCACTGGTCAAGGATGTTTTGCCAAATGTCCATCCCTACAAAACAACACAAGCGTTTCTGATTCCAGTGTATAAAAGAACTTTTGTAAATTTGTTGCAGCGGAGGATGGAGCGCTGCTGGGCAAGATCGAGAAAGTCCGCGTGCTGAGAAACGACCGCAGAGAAGGTAATTAGAGGAAGAGAAGAATGTTTTCATTTTTTTCTCCCCCCCCAAATCTCAGAACAACCTTCTGGGTGCTGCGCTCGCTTTGATATCGAGCGACAACCTACGGCTCAGAATAGAGATGTTCTGTTCTGGAGAAGTATTGTGCCTGTGGTTCTTTTTAACCAAGTTTTCTTTCAGGACTGATGCGCTCGAGGGTTCGTGGCGCAGATGCTGCCACAGCGCCAGTTCTCACCTTCCTGGACTCTCACTGTGAATGTAATGACCACTGGCTTGAGCCGCTGCTGGAGAGAGTAGCTGAGGTACGTGCGTACACACTCGAATATCAACCATGTGCTCAACAGGAAATTCACACTTGAGCAAAGGAAATTGCTGGTTGGTCAGCCATTGAAGCACTAGGGAGTGGCTTTGTCCTAAGTATCCTCAAGCAAGCTACTGAGCCCCCAATTTCACCTGAAGCTGCACCATTATTGTGTGAAGATGTTTACGGTCCTTTCTTTAAATGTCAGTCCGCAACACCATCCAAGATAATAATGCTTAGTTTGAACTGACAATCAAAAAAGGATTCATTGCACATAACATATCCCACCAGGGGTAACAAACAAAAAAGCATAATAATATTTCGCTCATATTACAATTTGGTGTTTGCAGCACAACTTGAGATCTAATTTTGAATGTAGTAATGCCAATTTTCTCCCCCTCATGAATTCATTGTTATCCAGAAGCCTATTAAGAATTTCATTTGCAATGTCCTTGTTCTGTTTGGAAACAAAAGATGGTTGGTGGGTTACTTGTGAGTGCCATGCATTCCTTTTTGGATTACTTAAAACTCACTTATTCGTTTTTCATTCCTCTCCTACTGGTATTATGATTTCACAAACTACTCTCAGTAGGATGAAGTAACATTCTCTCTGTTACTAATCCAAACGACCACAACAATAATAAATATTATTTTCACGGGTACCAATACATACAGTATTGTAGCTTAAAAGCAAAGAGTGGGGAGTCTCCGATGTCGATTTGCACGAATGCAGTCAATGTATGGGGCTATCGTTGCCAACAGCACCTGGAATATCTACTAAAAAAAATGTACTATAAAAGAAGCCTGCCCTCAATGAACTAAAATGATTTCTTTGCTTTTATATCGTTTAAAGACTTGACATTTGCAAGTGGTGTTCAAGTGATAATACACTTTTTTGTTGTTGGTTGAATGTGTGCAAAATCGTATCATTTGGCCTACTTTCAGGCACCCGTCTCCACTCTTAGGAAAGAAAAAAAAACACTCTCCCTGCCACCAAACGCTCTCAAAATGTCACCAACACACTGGAATAATTTCAGGGTGGAAGTGTTTTTGTTTCCTTGCTGCCTCTCACTATTTTAAAAATACACAGCATCATAGCACTGCCAATTGCTTCATCACATAGTGTGCTTATTTATATCGGCGGAAAGGTTGTTTTTCTGTCCTTCTCTCAAAGAGGTCAGAGGTCATGCATGCACCTACCGAGCTGGCTGGCTGGCAGTCAGTGTCATGTTGAGCTAGCACGTGGCATCAATAAGGTTTGCGCTCTCATATTCTGTAGAGCAAACCGCTTCAGAATTTTTCGTGTTTACAGTATGTGATTTATTTTAATAGTTGATTTGTAGTGTTGTGCAAATTATTTTGCATAGAAAATGGGTTTAACTAAAAGTGAATTGAGCCTCATTAGAAATTAATTGGCTGTTTGAAGGGAGGTTATTAAGAAAAGGGCATTACAAAAATGTTTTATTATAGAGCTAAATAATCATCCGAAGTAAATGTTCACGTTTTAACAATTATATGAAAAATGTATATGTTAGATAGGCCTTGTTTTGTCTTACAAGTCGTAAAGGATTTTTTTCATCCCTTTAGTTACTGATTTATTCCCTTTCTTAAGTCTAGTTTCACAGAATATCCTCAATTATTTCCTTTAACAACATGAAAACATTACGTAACAAGTAGTCTCGCTCATGATGTTTAGTTTAAGGCTACAAACAAATTGTAATTGCATGAACTGTGTGCCTCTGCCTTATGCAACAAAGTCGTACGCCATTTTTCTCAACACGCGATTCATCAACTCAATTCCTCACAACTGACAATGACTCGCGTGGCATCGTTTCTATTGTTCTCTGTCCACTTGTGCAACCATTGTGCAATGTTTGTTTATCTGCGGCGTGCATTGGTAAGGAAAATGTTACCTACTCACCAAAGAAAGACTTTGTACCTAACGGTGTATTGATAATCATTGACATCCATCATTGTCTGTGAAGTACAGCCAGAATGTTGCAATTGTTTCCTCTCTCTCCCCTTTTTCCCAGGATAAGACCAGAGTGGTTTCTCCCATAATTGATGTCATCAACATGGACAACTTTCAGTATGTGGGAGCCTCGGCTGATCTCAAAGGAGGTAGAGTACACGATTAGAGACGGGCGAGTGAGCGTGACCTCAATGAGGAAACATTTGATGCGTTGGATGTCGAGTGTACTTCAGTTGCGCCGTTAACGGTACCTCAAAATGTTGTTCAACACACACTTCACTTATCCTGCTGACGAAGGAAACGAAAAGAACTCGGAGGCTAAAAAAATGATGACAAAGTATTTTATACTCAATTTATCGCAACTTAATGAATATATGTGTGTAGGTTTCGACTGGAATTTGGTGTTTAAATGGGATTACATGACGTTGGACCAGAGACGAGCAAGACAAGGCAACCCGATCGCTCCCATAAAGTAAGACGGAACACTTAGAAACTCTCAGTATAACATTCTGATGACAAACTACGAAAATAATTTCTTTCCTTTGATTGCCCCCCTCCTCCATACAGGACTCCCATGATAGCAGGAGGCCTGTTTGTCATGGATAAGGAATACTTTGAGCTTTTGGGGAAATATGACATGATGATGGATGTATGGGGAGGAGAAAATCTGGGTGAGTGCAGCTAATGCTAATGTCAGTCTTAGACAGTTTAAGTGCAGCTTCAAGTCAATAGACTAATGAAGCTTGTTAAAACCTTTTGCCTGCTTTTTAGGACTGAGTTCTCTTACAAATGCTTTGGAAACAAAAGTATTGGGCCACACGTGATGTGGAAATATTTTATGGGATCGGTCCCTCATTCGCAGCTGTTAAGGCTTCCTTGCCTCTGGGGAAGATTTTATACTGTTTGGTTCACATTCTCTTTTATAGTTCATTCCGAAACATATCGCCATCAAGTCTTCCTCCCTTTTAATTTCTCTCAAATGAAGTTGGGAATTTGTCTCAAACGCACAGCTGTCAGACAGACGCATTCTCCTTTGATGGGAAATTTAATGAAGTGAGATTGCCAATTCACACATTTATTTGATCACCTATTGAGATGAATAGAATGGCGGCGATGGAGCCTGACACTGCCGCAGCGCTGAAGACATTTATGAGGCGCTGATAGCTCAAGCAATATTCCAATGTTTGTTTATGGGCCCGCCTGTGCTGTGTTTTCAGAGATCTCATTTCGCGTGTGGCAGTGCGGCGGAAGCCTGGAAATCATCCCATGCAGCCGAGTCGGGCACGTTTTCAGGAAGCAACACCCTTATACCTTCCCAGGTGGTAGCGGGACTGTCTTTGCAAGGTGACGCGCACACACACAGAGCTCCAACTACCAATTACAGCGTCTTACTTTAATGACCGTCATTATGACCTTTTAGGCAGTCAACATTGTAGTGTCGGGGAGTGACTATTAGTCGTTAATGTTTAGCTGCCGAAGACCAACATTCAATTATACTCTTAATATTCACCGGTAACATGTTCACCCACCCACATTAGAGAGTCGTTAAGATTTTCTCATCTCATTAGATGAGTGCAATGAATTGTGCAGCCAAGGCAGCGTCAGTGGGTTGCACACTATGCAAAGTGAGACTTTTTATCTTCCGTTCAGTTTGCTTCAAAGTCAGCTACAGTGCAAAAGGGTATTCAATATGTTTGTTGATTTTTTTGCCCTGATCAACTAATTCATTAGTCATTCACGCTCTTGTACTGGAGCGGTTATTCACATTCACACTGCGAAAGGTGCTCTCTTAAAAACAAGGGATTTTCAAGGAGTTTTAGACAGTGAGTGTGAGAAGCTTCCCATCACGCTCCCTGCAAGTTGTCTTAACACAATTTTTTTTTTTGTTACAGACTGTCAGGTTTAGTTGTCTCCGCCCCATTTCACCACAGCCGACTAGGTTTCTTTCCGCACCATGACTCCCGAAGCAAATGTTTTGGCAATTTAACATCTCACCGGGCATCAATGAAAACCATGGCCGATCATGTTTAACCTTCCTGTTGCCCTGCGTTGTCTCACAACTATCCTGTGTTGTCCATGCTGGCCTGAGAAGAATAACAAACTATAGCTGTAGATGCAGCTTTTCTGTTGAGGCTGCTGAATCTTTTGGAGTAAGTGTTGTGGAAAAATAAATCCAAATAAAGTGCAGAGCACACGCCTAAGGTTAATCTAGTGACGCTCGCTTGTGAAAGTACAAGGGCTCATGCAGTAATTAAATTGTGCGACACCATGCATGACGGGAAACGATTGCATATGAAATGGATCTCAAAAGGCCAGAGAAAAAGCAAATAATGAATCATTTGAGGCTCACTGAATTCAGTTTGCATATTATGCTGCTGTTTTGCTTGATGTCATGCATAAGGCGGGTTGAAATAAGAAGTTTTGGAGCTACATTTAGAGGTATATTTTGGTCACTTTGGTTGAAGCGCAGCATCTTAATTTTTAACGCCTTGATATTTTCAGCTACTGGTGTTAATCACTAGATAAATCCCGCAGCTCCACAAGCCAAAAAAAACCAAACATGTTATGGAAGTTATGAAGAATGACAGAGCGTATGGTGTAGCTCAGTCATCCCAATATGCCTGGCAGCTGCTTAACATTGATGAAAAGGCCAGACGCTCCCTTCATGTCTGCTGGTGGCCACCAAAGGGAAGCCGCGAGACGGCTCGAGCTGATGACAGTATGCTTAATCTTCCAGTCGCACTCATATAGCGAAATTGTGTTGGCATGTTGCAACGAGGCTAATCATTGGCCCAGAAATGCGGTTTCCATCATCTCTTCTGCTCGGATGCACATGCGTTAGGAGGAGCGTGTTCGGATATCATCTTTCGAAAAAAATCACTTCATGCATGAAGTTATCCTCAAATGAACTCCTGTTTAAATATTAAAGTGCATCTGGTGTGGCCCCTCCAGACGTAGAGAATCCTAAGTGACTTGCATTCACTATGGCCGTACTCGAAAAAAGTGTCAGATGGTGGGTGACTTGGAATCTTTCTGTTGGTAAATTTGGATAAATACCCTGACATATTATGAACACAATCTGTCAATCACAAATTCTGTCTAATAATGTGCTTGCAATGCAATAATTTTGTGTTTATGACTATGGTTGCAATTTATTCTACTGTACTTCCATGCAAAGCACATTTTGCCTCTCAGTGTTACTTTAGTGCCCTTCAAAAATCTATAGCTATGTATACAAGTCTTTAATCAGAACTAATGGCGACACAAGGGGATATCCAATAATGCCGGTTTATTTATTATTCCTTCTGTAAGCAGTTATATCATGAGATGAAAGCCAGACTTGGAATTTTGTAGCATAGGCTGTAAAACTAAATGACCATATGGATCTTCCACAGTGTAGCTCTGCTGCCATTACTGCGGATCCGGCTGACTCAGTGTTTAACAGCTGTCTGTGACATCATTAGAAAAGAATGTAAATATAGCAAAAGAGCTCCAGGCTGCGAGTCAACACTTTGCTTTGCTTGGCAACCTACGCTAGAGCGGTAACTCGAGAAATAAACACACGACCCCACTTGACTGTCCAAACAGAGGAATGCTGCCCTTGGATGTTCTGTTAAGATGCATACATAAAACAATCAGTCAACGTTTTTAATCTTCTTTTTCCTCTTTGGTTCTTTCTCGCCTTCTCAGGAACACCAGGAGAGCTGCTGAAGTGTGGATGGACGAGTTCAAAAACTTCTACTACGCTGCTGTTCCCTCGGCAAGAAATGTGCCCTATGGAAAGTAAGAGCACATCACATTCTTGTCATGTGACACACATAACCTTTTTAAAGCGGAATACTAATTAGCACCACTACCTTTGCACAATTTGTGCGGCGGCCGACAGATCACAAGACTGCAGAGTTGAATTGCTCTTGGGAAGTGTGCTAATTTTATTTCAAAGCCTGAGGAAAATAGGGGATGGATTTTTAGGTGCAAGCTTACTGCAATTAAACAACATTGCCCATTTTTGCCAGTTGATGGTGCAAGTGAAATGTCACTCCAGTGTGTGACTGTACAGACACACTGTACATTGTGTCGCTAGCACAAAAGTGTCACACTGCCACCATGGGAGATTGGAAGAAAAAAAAACTTCAGCCTTAGCTTGTACGTTATATTAATTTGGGTCACCAAGATCAGAACTGAGACAGTGCGTTAATAACTTGTACATTGTGACGCCTAAATCTGTATTTAATTTTCTAGTATAAAAGTAAATTATCGGTCAAATCCCATGTCCAATTTAGTCCAAAATTGTACTGTCAAATATTTGTTCTAAAAACATTTCTCTTTGCTACATTTTATTGACTTGTATCCCAAAAAAAGTTCTTTATCTGATTTTGATCTGATTAAGAACATTCACATTAACTCACATGAAGTTGCAATGTTTTTTTTTTTTTTTTGTCTCCCCATGTTCAATCTGGTCATTCCTAATCATAATAAGTTTAGGGGCAATTCTTATGATTGCGTTTGTGGGTCAGCAAATTTACAGCGCAAAACTCCTCCAGAGAGAAATATTTTGTGACATTTTCGGAACATTGTTGTCATATCTCCCCCGTTTTATGCTCGTTTCCTCTGCTGCAGTCACGCCGTGGGCCTCTCTCGTCCTTCTCATCACTTATATAATTGAATCCGTTTGCACCGTGAGTGACAAGCCTCTCATCCTCTCTGCTTGTCTCCCTCAGCATCCAGAGTCGTTTGGATATGAAGAAGCGTTTAGCCTGTAAGCCCTTTAAATGGTACCTGGAGAATGTCTACCCTGAGCTGCGGTAAGATGATGACTGTATTTCATTTTGTATGCATGAATGTGTCCTACGGCATTTAATAACTGTACATCAGTCACCCACGACCTCGCAGTTCATGGTTTGTGCTTCCGCTTTATTTGTATATCATTACTTCAACTACATTTAAATATTTGTGCTTGTGTGAATAGTGTCCCAGACCACCAAGACATTGCATTCGGGGCCTTGCAGCAGGGAGGAAACTGCCTCGACACGCTCGGACATTTTGCCGACGGCGTGGTGGGCGTTTACGAGTGCCACAACGCTGGCGGAAACCAGGTAGCGTTACCACGGCAACACACGCAGGTCAGCATGTCTAAACTTAATAATTTAGAGTCACCCGGGGGTCAAACGGTAGCACTGGCGCTGAGAGAAAGGAGGGTGTGTTTGAAGTGAGTGAGTGATCATCCCTTTTCTGAAATAAATGTCAACTTAATTTATTGGTTTTGCTTTTTTTAGCATGCAGTATTTTGAGCGTTGTCATTACCGCACTGCCGTACAGAAATCAATTCCCAATTTTTGAATGACACTGTCAGAAATGATCAATATGATCGGTTGTAATTTGCAGTGGTATTGAAGTGGATTTTGTCACCCCCCTCAGTATCATGAAGTGCAATTTTGCAGTACTGCAAACGATATCTACTGTAATATGAGCCAAGCACTCCAATTAAAGAGCTCCCACACATCCACTCCACCACCCAGTCATCAACCCATTTAAATTTCATCAACTTTAAATATGCACCATTTTGCACACTTGTGACCTATTTATTGCATTTTGATTTTTACATTTCATTCGGTAGCCTGCGGCTACGTGAGATGCTGACGATTAATGCCCTTCTTTTTCCTCCACTTTTTAATCGTATTAAATGAATATCGTTACTCTCTAACACAGGTATTGCGTTGAGGTGGATCTCATAAAATTGTTAATGTTGCCCGTGAGCTAGAGGAATAATTTCATAATGCAATACTGACTCAACCTTCGTGGTATTCTGTTTTCAATGCCTTGGATTCATAATTAGAGTTGGCGATGGCAGCAATTATTTTAAGTGGGAGGAGAACGCGTCATTTTCTCATAGTGTTGATTATGACTGTCATTAAATAAGCAATTAATAAGAGTGTTTTGTTTTTTTGGTGAAAGGAATGGGCCCTGACGAAAGATAAATCAGTCAAACACATGGACTTGTGTCTGACAGTGGTGGAAAGAACGGCCGGCTCCCTCATCAAACTCCAAGGCTGTCGAGACAATGACAGCAGACAGGTATACTGGCGCCAAAATGTTCCAGCACATACCAAAAAAGATAAAAGCCTCTACCGACGGGCATAATGAATCATTCATTGTGGAATTATGTTGAACTAAATTTGACATTTAGCAAATCATTTTTGGCTCATCTGTAAAATTATAATGTGATAGCCTTTGCATCTTCAGTTAAAGAACAACCTGCACCTTCTCTGCTTTGTATGAACAGAAGTGGGAGCAAATCGAGTCCAACTCGAAGCTTCGTCACGTGGGCAGTAACCTGTGTCTTGACAGTCGCAGTGCCCGCATGGGTGGGCTCACTGTGGAGGTGTGCAGCCCCAACCTGAGCCAGCAGTGGAAGTTCACCCTGAATTTACAATCCTAGGGGACAACATGGCCGCCACTAGACATCACGCTCTGCTAAGAGCATTACACACCAACTAACTTTACGATGAAGTAAATGTCAACTGGAGGAGAAAGACAAACATGATGGATGAATGGGTCCATCTTACTCCTCCTCAGGGGTATGAGGTCATTTCTACACCACCACTCCACCCCCTCCTCCAACATAAGACTGGCGGAGGGCCTTGTAGACCTTAAACAGGAAACTGACCGTATTTAGTGGGAGGAACAGTGCTGGTGACACTGATGAGGGTTATGACGATGATGAGCGGGATAAAAGTGAAGGCTTTCCATCCAACTACTACATACCTCAGTGTTTTTCTCATTGATGGTTCGGGAGGCAAAATAACGTGGATTCTTCGAGTCGTTTGTTTTCTTGAATGCTGGTGGAAATCAACTTGAGTGTTTTTATTTTGTAATTATTTTCTTTGGAATATTTTAATTACTGTTCATTTGTGGAGGTTTGCAGGAGCTTTTTTTTCTTTTTTTTTTTTAGAAAACAAAAACAAGATTTTCCGAACCGAGCCAGAACTATTGATTTGGAGGAAAACAACATTGAATATTTTTTTTTCCCCGTATATTGAAACTCTTCGGTTTACAGGTTCAGCAGAGATGAGGTGGATGGAATTTTTTTTTTCTTCTAATCTTTTTTTTCCTCCCACAAAAGTTGAAGAGGAGATTTCCCCACAACACGCAACAAAGCTCTGGAGGAATTCTCAGAGAATATGGAGTTGAGGAAATCTGCTCTCCTCAGGCTGTAGCACTGGCTGCTGCACTTTAGTATCATTCGTTTTTGTCTTTAAAGCAGCAACACACCACGAAGCTCTTAGCAGCCTTTTTTGTTTACTTTCTCTCTTAAGCAAATTGGGGAAAAACTGCAAGGACAATGAACACTAGAGGATTGATGTATTTTCTTTACTCTTGCTGCTCTTCGGCTACTCCCTCGGGAGCGCCTCCTGTTTTATACAATGTCTGTTTGCATTGTGATTTTATTTTGCCCAGCACATCAGACTGAGTTTGTGTTATTTACTGTTGCCGCGGTTTCTCCCAAGAGGCAATGGGAATAAATAGTGCAACTTGTATTATCACCACCAACTCTTATTAGTTTCTCAAGGGTAGCTCTGACCTGAAGCGCCACACTTCGTAAAATGTGTTTGTCCAATTGATATATTGTATCCCACAGGCACAGGGGAAACTAAACCACAACTGCAGCTGCATAAATATGAAGTGGAAGGAACACAGGTTGAATTATTATTTGGGTCTTGTTCAAATTCTCTTTGTGGCAGTACTGCCACTCTACATGGGACTAAAGTTTTGGGTGAAGTTATTACAAATCAAATTCAGTGTTATTAAAAAGAATTAATGGTTTAAGTTAGCCTGACTGTTAATAGAACCTTTGTCCAACTGTTGTTTATGGTACATAAAATATTATTGCTGTCCGATGGCACCACGAAGCATTAAATTAAGAACACAAATAACAACTTAAGCACCAGAAGTAAATGCAATACTGTGTTTTCTGTTTAATGTTTTTAAATGAATTGTGCATTGAAATAGTGCATTGTTAAAGGTGTTTTTTTTTTTTTTTTTGCAAAAACGCCATGCCCCAAAAAATGGGAATGTTGGGCTCTAGCTAACCTCATTGGTTAGATGGTGCCACACTTTAGGGTGCATGCAGGAGAACAATCTTTTGAATGTCATCTAAAAACTATTAAGTCAATTGACATGGTTGCCCTCAGACAGCAATGCTGATGTATCCTAAACAATTATCTGCAAAAGCTGCAATAGTACATCTACATTCACAAATAATGAAACCAAAAAGATTTTTTTTAATACTATGTATTTAATTTCTTTGGCTTCCTCTCCACCCCTGCTTTCTTTCTTTCCTTTTTTTTTTATATGACTTTTTTCAAATGGCGCTTTTGTCTGTTGTCCGTTCCGGGCCATTTATACTCCGTGTCTTTTCCTTTGTCTTAAACTAAAGTTGAAGCCACCAGGCTGACACTGCAGCTGCTCGCAGAGCCTATCCTGACACTTGATAGGTTTCTGCGCTGGACTGCCAGTACCTGTGAGTGCCGGGGCAAATACAGAACTTGGTTATGAGGAGAGAGAGAGAGCCCTGTTGCCATGGTCACTGTACTGTACTACTCAGAAGACCCAAATGTTAGTTAATTTGGAGGTTTGATTAATTTGATGTTTTGAGGTAGCTATTGTGTTTGGACAGATGCAAAACAAAGGTAAATTTGTGTCGATTTAGAATTTAAGAATCAGCATTCTAGACCATCAGTGGGGTCAAATACTCCAAGGCAGTTACTATTTATTATTGTGTTGTCTTGGCACCCCCTAACAAAAGATTATAAAACAAAGTGTAGCTTTTATGTTGCCAGTTTTCATTTTTGTGCAGCTTTCTTCAAGTTACATTTATAATTCTTTCAAGTGTTTTACTGACTGCATAGAATCCAATTTACTAAAGAATAGAAAAATGTTTGTTTGGTCTACAGCGTCCTCTACTGTCACTTTGTAGCAACTAAGTTAAAAATGACATTCTCTAAACCGGGTGAGGAACCTGCATCCCGTGGGGCATGGACGGCCCCCGGGAGGTATAATTTGGTGTTATGCACTTCTAAAAACATGTTTGATTGCCTCATATTTTGTCATAAAAATAATATTGTCCTCTAAGGATTTTTTCTTTCCAAAACTGAAATGGGCCTTGTCAAGAAAATGGTTCCCTAACCTGCCCTATTATGAGCGACCAAAGAGTTTCAGGCTTCATTATTATTAGCTCTTGCTTTTATTAACTGTTCTCTGTTCATCCAGTTGGAACCAAACTGCACATATCTAAGTTACCATGGCAACACAGTCACCTATTCTTTTTGAACCAGAACCATTTAATTTAATGCCATTTCTTTTAAAAAGACAACACAATCCCATTGATTGGATGATTGAATGTTTACATCTTTAGCACACCGTGCCAACGATTCTCCTTGTTTGTTTCTTTTTTAAGAGAGAACAGTATAGCGGGATGTTTTTCACAGGGTATATACCGTTCAGCTTTCTGATTTAATGTCTTAACATTTGTGACAAGAACATCCAAAGCATGTGTGAAATGATCCATAGTTGAATTGAATTTTGTGGACAAAAGAAAGGTGTAAAACTTACGTTTCAGATTCATTTGTCATTTTGATTCCTATCATTATTGCGAAAGCCTACTTTAGATTAGCATCCATTTTAAGTTCGTAGTCTTTAGGTATTAAAATATGAATTTGGGTCAGAATGTGTGTCACAAGTCTCAACAACTGATGATGACAAAAAATCAAAGGACGTGAACTTCATACTTAATGCTTTGTGGCCCGTGTGCAAAAGTGTATATTTTTGTATATAGTACCTACATCCAAATGTGTGTACATTATGTACATAAATGAACAGTGTATTCAGCCCCAGGTTGCTAGCAGGTTTTGTTTTTGTCACACTGTGCAGCGCTTTTAACTGTTCCCTCTTTTATAGACACTGCAAACTTTGAATGAGGAGAAATGATTAACTTAAATAAATGCATTTATATAGAAAAAAAAATAACAAACTCAAGTATTTTGGTGTGCGTCCTTTATCTTATGATGGTCACTTTGGCATGACACTAATTTCTACTGGTTTGGTTTCACTGGATCTTGAGATTCGGGCTGACCCATCATGAAATGCATTGATTGCTGTGCCATTTCTGTATTGACTTCATTCTAATTTTTGTAGTTTATTTCTTTGTTATACTAAGCACTCAAAGACAAGTTCAGTGTATTGGAATTCTAATTGGAGACAACGTCAACATTTAAAGGACTGTGGTGAAGGAATTCCACAATTTAACTAATTCTAGCCTCAAGCGCAAAATTCTGAATATTGCAACCTGAAAAGTCCAGCAGGGAACAGGACTCAGCCCGTTCCTCTTCATATGGATCATTTTTGTCTAATTTGATTAATAACGACACAGGCAATTGAAAATATGATTTTGTCCTATTTAGCATTACTTATGCCACCTTTATCATATCCAGTATCTGCAATGCTGAAACAGCCATGCTTGAAATCCTATTTTCAAAAAGCTAGTGATTTGACATTTTAGGGCATAATTATAAATATATCCACTCATTTCATGGCACTCCAATAGAAAGTTCGTCTGTTCTTTTTTATATATAATTGGCACCTCTTTTAATGTGCATTTTTTTTGGGTGGCTGCACTTTGAATAGAGTAAAAGTAATACTGTTGTATATTGTCATCTGTCCACCAGGAGGGCGGGGGCGAGCGCAACACACGTAATGCGCCGTAGAAGAAGAAGAAGCTTTGCCACAAACCTGGAGCTGATCCCAGTAGAGTCAGTCACAGGGAGTACACACTGGTAAAGCTGCCAGGGAACCATGAAGAACGAAGGCATAGAAGGGACGGAGCTGTTCGTTAGCCCTGACAGGGGCCGAGGTCTGCGGGCATTGAGACACTTCGCGGTGGGGGAGTTGGTGTTCGCCTGTCCAGCTTACTCGTACGTGCTGACTGAGAGTGAGCGAGGAGCGCACTGCGAGCACTGTTTCACCAGGTAAAATTAATCATCGAATCAGCGTTTATTGTCATTTTTTTTTTTGAATAATTATTTAAAATAGATGCTCTCATCAAAAGTTAGCCATGTGTTCATTTCAACGTAGGCTAGGTTACCGTTTAAACCTCTGGACGCCCACCTAGCTCAATTAAATGGGTCAGTGCGCAACATTCATCACTGCAGATATTATTGGACGCACGCGTGGTTTGTACAATAAATTCCGTTCAGACTTAAGCCGACCTGACTTACACAAGCTCTCATTCACTAGACCAAAATCAATCTTCTCTTCTAGCAACTTAGAGGCACATTTGTTCCCATTGTGTTCACTGATCTCTTATAAAAAGTTATTTGAGCAAGAATTGGCTATTATTAGGCTATGAAATTGTTAATTTTCTTGTACACCTTGTACAAATCAAGTCTGGTGACTAATTTAATTATAAAAAAAAGTGTATTTTGTGCACAAAAAAAAAGGGAAAACAGGGGCAACATATACGTTTTAGTTACACAGTATTGTCTTTAATTTAAATCCCCTTACTGCTTCCCACACATACATGACGCACACATGCTCCATTAATTTTTATGGAGCAGTGAAAGGTTACAGTGCTAAATATAGCTACCCATGCCTCCCAGTAGTGGAGGAGAAGAGAAGGCCAGGGGGTGTGTTGGACATTTTTGACATTCTATTCAGTTGAAATAATTAACAACAAAATCCCTAGAGAGTTGAGATGCAAAAGAAAGGTTTTAAAGAGAGGTGTGTGTTTGTTTGTTTTACAGAAAAGAAGACCTTTTTAAATGTGGCAAATGTAAACAGGCCTACTATTGCGACATTGACTGCCAGGTAACCCCCTGCACATATAATTCATGTGTCTTATCGTGGAGTTGCTTATTGTATTTGTGTATGCACTCAGAGAGGGGATTGGCCCATGCACAAGCTGGAGTGTGTTGCCATGTGTGCCTACGGGGAAAACTGGTGTCCCTCAGAGACGGTCAGACTGGTAGCCCGAATCATTGTGAAACAGGTAGAGTGAAAATTAGCTGCTCACTACCAAGATACGAAATAGGTTAGGGTATGAAAAAGCCAACATGGCCGCCAACAGTATGCTGTTCTAAACAGCTGCATGTCATTGGAAATGTTTTGATGAAAGGAGCTGACAGCGAAATAATATATAATATAATCGTGTTGTTGTTTTTTTAATTCATGTATAGAGAGTCACGACAGAGCGCACGCCGTCAGAACGATTACTGCTGCTCAAGGAGTTTGAAGCACGTGAGTATGGTTGTGCATCTCTGAAAACATTGTTGATGAACCCACTACTATTCAGAGTTTCATAAAAACAAAACAAAACAAAAAATTGGGTCATTTTTTGTGTAAACCTGCTCAATCCAATCCACAATAGAGATAGCTGTACCTCTCGCCCTTGCACTCCTGAGCTTAGTGTAAGTAATTCAATGAGAATATTAAGCATACACCAATTCTCCATAACCTACTTACCTTCAGCCGCAGTATAAAATAATTTCTGCCAATAGTGTTCTTAGTTACATCTACAAGCAGTTTTAGTTACAGTTGAATTGTGTTAGCGGTGTCTCGAGACTATTCGAGACTCCACTGTAGCCTCCGGGTCTTGTTCTCTCACTTTGTTTCACTCCAAATGTGCTGCATATTGGGACTTCAATCCCAAGACTCCCAATGCTGTAATTTCATGTTCTCTGCAAAGCGATACTTGTACTGTGCCTTCCTGTGAGGTTATCGATCATGATGTTGTTAAATATCCACTCGCGCTGTTATGTTTGTATGCTTATACACAGTATGTTGGAGGTTCATTCGTAGCCGCAATTTTCTTTCCCAGATTTAGACAAAATGGACAGCGAGAAGGATGAAATGAACCAGACAGACATCGCGGCCCTGCATCACTTTTACGGCAAACACATCGGCAATATCCCGGACAACCAGGCGCTCACTGAGCTCTTTGCTCAGGTTTGTTGCCTCGTTTACTTGTGCATGGAGTATATTGTAAACATTGCATTTCTAAATGAATTAGATTAATTACCTAAAACGGAAAGGGATTTGATGCTTTTTTTTTGGATCTGGCTTGCATCAAGTAATATGTTTTGATGCTATTGTCTTTCTTCTGTCTATTGTTGTTGCTTTGTGTGTAGGTGAATTGCAATGGTTTCACAATAGAGGATGAGGAGCTCTCACATTTGGGATCAGCTGTTTTTCCAGAGTAAGTACACTAATTTCATGCTACACACATGCAAATAAAAGTGATGATGCAGGACTTTGTTGCTCTGGACGTGTTCCATATTTGGCAACAGAGCCCGACAGCTTAAAAAAAAAGATGGTTCTGTGTTAAATCAAGTAGTCGTCCTTCCTTGGCTGTTCTCCGCTCAATGTCCTGATGCGATTCCTCCCAGTGTAGCACTGATGAACCACAGCTGCAGCCCAAATGTCATTGTCACCTACAAAGGCACCGTGGCAGAAGTAAGAGCTGTCAAGGAGATCAGCCCCGGAGAGGAGGCAAGAATCTACTCACAGGCGTTCTCCACCACATCTACCCAGAATGCAGTTGATTTAGCATTGACTGCTGTTTTTCTATCTTTCCTTAGGTCTTTAACAGTTACATCGACTTGCTCTACCCCACAGAGGATCGAAAGGAAAGGTTGTTGGATTCCTACTTTTTCACGTGCCAGTGTACAGAGTGCACAACGGAGTCAAAGGTACGAGTGTCTGCCCACATTACAGATATCAAAACTCCACACAACCTTGTTTAGATAAGGTTTTTGATATTTACAAAAAATTACACCAAGATAGATCATTTGAATTTCCCCCCCCCACCATTAAGGGGTATGATATAAAGTCATGTTGTGCTCTCTCTTGCTTCATAGGACAAAGAGAAGATGGAAATCCGAAAGATGAGCTCCGGAGCACCCGAGCCAGAGGAAATCCGAGCCATGGTCCGATACGCCAAAAATGTCATTGAGGAATTCAGGAGAGCAAAACATTACAAGAATATCCTTTTCCTTCATTGTCACATTTTTCCATTTTGTTCTTCAATAAGTCGCTTAACTTCACTCGTGACTCCTTGACTTTCTGGCATGCCCGAGCGAGTTGCTGGAGATGTGTGAACTCAGCCAGGAGAAAATGGGCACCATATTTGCAGACACCAACGTCTACATGCTGCACATGATGTATCAGGCCATGGGCGTCTGCCTCTACATGCAGGACTGGGACGGAGCCATGAACTACGGAGAGAAGATCATACACCCATACAGGTAGAACCACTTGCTTAATCTTTTTTGATATTTGTACTGAGAGCTGCTTCCTGAGTTAGCTACAAAAGCGCAGAGCTTGGTCTGCAGTGTACTGCAATGTTGTTGTAAAAATGTTGCTATCAAACAGCTGAAGGCAGATCTCATCAGATACCGCAAGTGTACCTAATGTAGTGGCCAGTAATTTGATAGCGTTACTCTCTGCAGTGTGCACTACCCAGCTTACTCTCTGAACGTGGCATCCATGTATCTGAAGCTGGGTCGCTTGTATTTGGGGCTGGAGAAGAAGACACAAGGAGTCAAAGCTCTAAAGAAGGTATTAGAACAAACTCCGGGGCTGGTGTTGCACTCTGTTTAAATAAATGGTGGAAGTTTAAAAGCAACATGTGAATGTCATGTTTTCATGTTTGCAGGCACTGGCCATTATGGAGGTGGCTCATGGGAAAGATCACCATTATGTTGCAGAGGTCAAACGGGAACTCGAGGAGCAGAAATGAAAAGGGAATCGAGAAATGAGGAGAGTGAAGCACACAACCTGACTGCATGGTATGCATCTTTTTTTTTCAACATTGCCTTTGGAAACGATTTGCTATCATCTCTGAATTTTGTCTGAGGATGACTACAAGCGACTTCATCAGCTGTCTTGTCACTGGCACACTTAAAAGGAGAATGATTTCCAAAGATTTTATTTTTTAGTCTGTCATGGGCCATTTTTTGTGGCTTTATTTCAGAGTCAAGAGAGGATTTTTTTTTGACTCCCTTTGGTCAAAACAGACGTCTCTTGTTACACCAGACGTCTCTTGTTACACAATCCTGATTTTTCTTGTGAGTGGCTGAACTATGCGCCAACTGCAGCAGATGCGCAATTACATATTTCTCATCTTTAAAAAAAAAAGATCAATTACCAAGCATGCGTGTGTCTTGCTTCTTTAAATGATTTGGAATTTAAAGACTCAGCATACAGCATCGGGGACTGTAGCAACAAAAGTGAAAATGCAAACAATTGTTCATGTGTCAATACGTGTTTGGCTTGTGTCTGTCATGTTTGACTTGACTTTAAAAAAAAAGAACTGCAAGTTTTATAAGTCGTTGATGTTATTGGTGTAGTCTTTTTTTGTAAAATGAGGCTTGTTGACCAAAACCACCATGGGCTTCAGTGAACTATCTGCCCTGATCAAGCACAACATACCTGGTACACCTGCACTACATCATGACAGGAAACACTCCTACATATGTTGAATAGAACATGTTAATTCAAACTGAGCTTCATCTTTGTACAGTCAATATTTTCTGATACTACTGTTGGAAGTGATCCTAATGAAATGTCCCTTGAGGGAATATTTACAGTTGATATGTAAAATATATGCATGGTATGTCTTTTTGCACTCACAAACTGCACCTGTCTAGGCTACTTTGTCAAGCCACAACAAACAGTATTTAATGATTCATGATTATTTTTCTCGATCTTAATATTTTTTTAAGCCAAGCATTGGGGCCGGGTGCCATTTTGTTGTAGTCAGCTTTTGTTTGCATTTTAACAATTGCGTTGAACTCTTGGCTTGGAATGGAAGCTTGCAGTTCATTTCTTTAACTCTAAATGAGTGATTTTGGAAATTGTTTTTGTGATATTTTTTCTGCACTTGATATGACTGGAACACAAAGAACATTTCACTTCTACTGGGCTTTAAAATGTAGTATTCAAATGTGTAAACCAAAGAGATGCCGGCATGTTATCTGTAGCCTTTCAACTTTTTCTCTTTCAGCCATGGGTCCAGTTTACTTGTCATGAGGTGTCCTAAACAGTAGCAACTTCTGCACACGAATAACATCAGCACTGGTCTGTAAAATCATGGATGACATGATGAGCTTACCTGCTGTGTTGTAGAAATTTCATTCAAGGGCTGATCCTCCTTTCCAGTGATGTCATAAAACAAGACTAAAAGTGTAGCTATACGGTACACAAATAGTCCAACAAATACATTGTGCACGAACAAAAGCATTTTGGTTTCTTGTAAAAAAAAAAAAAAAAAAAAGTTAAGGCATGGACGGTTAGTATTTATGGAATGCATACATACAAAACCAATTCATGTACTCTGTCAGTGAATTCCAATAAATAGTACTTTGGCCCTCATTTACAATCAGCTGTCTTTATTTTGGAGCAATAACAATAGATGTTGCTGCTTGCGTTATTTGCTGTGCATATACAGTTACAACGTATCACCACATGGTGGCACTGCTAAACATTAACGAATCTACACCAATCGTATGCGCCGGCACGTCATACGTCACGAGCTGTAGCCAATGAGCGTTGAACTGTCTGAAATGCCGTTTGTTTCTGAAGAATTTGAATTTTCAACGAGACTCATCAACAATCGTCGGAAAGAAGTATCGCGCCAACGTAAGTTTTCTTATTTACAATCGGGTGAATGCATTCGTGCCATAATTAAACGCGTTACCCAATGTTTTATTCCGTGCCAATCCAATATTTATAGTCAGAGTGAAGTTGAATGGTAAAATAGTTCCATGTTTAACGATAGAATCACACTAAAGCTAACGTTCAGCTACTTAGTACGTTAAGTACCATTTATCTTATCCTCTTACGGTCAAACTCCTCACAACCAAAACAAGATTTAGTATTTTTAGACGGGAAACATTTAACATTGATTTAACAATTATCACAATAATAAACCAGATAAACATAATTCAATCGTCCATTTGTTTTGATCCATTTTTCTGAACCACTTATCCTCACGATGATCGTAGCGTTCTGGAGCCTTACTCTAACCCAGCTTGTGTTTCATCAGGTGAGCAACCATGAGCTGGGCGGTGGAGGAGTGGAAGGATGGACTTCCAGGAAAGGCCCTGCAGAAGATCCAGGAAATGGAAGTCCAGCTGGACAAATTGAAAAAGGAGAGAACTCAAAAACAGTTTCAGGTTGACTCTCTCGAGGCAGCCCTGCAGAAGCAGAAACAAAAGGTCAGTGGTCAAGAAGATTCTAAACATGGACGATTGAAACTATGTTATTTAGTTGGGGGACATTATAAGAAGTTCCTAGGGTGCACATAAAAGAGGCAAAAAAATACAATTTAAATTGTATAGTATTTGTTTTTTACAGGTGGACAGTGAACGCAATGAGGCATCTGTTTTGAAAAGAGAGAACCAGTCTTTAGTAGAGTCATGTGACTCCATAGAGAAAGCTCGCCAAAAGGTTTTACATGATCTGGGAGTCAAAGAGCAACAGGTGAGTTTGACTTGAAAAGAACTCCAAATTAGTTTCATTTTCTGCCTCTGTAGTCAGGCCAAAGTGTTTACGGCAAATGTTTGTATTTGATTTCATATTGAAATTGTGTCTTGTTGAGTTTGTTTGCATGTCTAAAATCAAAATGGAAATCTTTGTCTTCGTAAAGGTGAGATATTTGGAGGGCCAGCTCAACACTTGCAGAAACACCATAGAGCGACTGGAGCAAGAGCTTAAGAAGTGAGTTGTGGGGTTTTTTTTTTTCTTTGTGTGTGCAAATTTTGACTAAACACAAGCTATAGTGAAACTGCATTGCTAATCCGTTGCGGCCCAAAAAATCTTATTTGGACTTTCAGGTACAAAAATGAACTGGATCGTTCTCAACCTGCCGGCTCTTGCTCCTTGTCATCCTCCTCGGATCTGCAGGCGTTTGTTACTCCACAAAGGAGTTTCTCCACTCCAGTTTCATCTCACAGACCACAAGGTAAACCACTGTAAACCTTTCCCACCTAACTTTTTAAGATTGAATAAATATTGCTGTACCTGCAAGAACATCACAAATCTGACATCAATCTTGTATATTTGCTACAGATAACAAACTAGAGGACCTTCAAGAGAAATATAACCATGAGGTAGAGGAAAGAAAAAAGCTGCAGAATGAATTAAATGTCCTTCAAGTCAAAGTGAGTATGTCAGTCATCGTTACGAAGCTTCTTCCACCTAATACTTTTGCCATTTTGTTTCTTTTGTAGCTGTTGAATCAGTCGTCGGCCAGTGTGACCCACAAAGACATTGCTGCTCGCCAAGCTGGATCCTCTATTTTCCCATGGCAGCAACAAGATCGGACACACATCCGCCAGTCTCAGGAAATTGCTGAAACGCCTCTGAAGAGGCGTGGCACGTCCCTTTGGGACGCACACGAAGAGACGCCCATCAAATCGAGCCAGCGGATGAGCTGTCCCAGAGCAGCAGCAGCGAGTCCGGGTGGATCCCACCAGATGGAACAACTGAAAATCCTCAACCAAGGTGCTGATCACAAATTAAAGTAGAGTTGTAACTTGACTGAATTATTGTGCTGGTGTTTATCTTTTCAGATGGATGATATAATTGAGAAACATTTTAATTATATTTGTTTCAGAGCTGCGTGGCCGTGTGTCAGAGCTGGAGAGGAGCATGTCCAGTCACGAGAGAGAGATTAGCAGCCAAACCTCCAAGCTGCAGGACCTACAAGTCCAACTGACCCAGGCCCGCAAAGACCTGACTGAGCGGGATCGAGACTTGGCCAAGACGAGCCACGAGCTGCGTCAGACCACAGACAGACATCAGCAGCTCGAGGTCAAGGTAAGATCTGATGTCATTTCTTTCTACTAGTGCATTTCTTTTTGTCTACTACACCGTGTGGGATTAAATGCTGCTGCTTCTCTTTCTTAGTGTTCTACAGTTGAGCAGAAGCTGAAGCAAGTTACTGAAGAGATGAGCTGTCAGAGACACAATGCTGAGAGCTGCAGACGAGCCCTGGAACAGAAGGTCAAGGACCAGGAAAGAGACAGCCAGAAGGTGCAACAACACAGAGCCCTGCCTGCATCTGGCCTTTTAAATGTGATCAAACTAAAACATAACTCCTGATCATTTTCACTGTGTGTAGGAGCTTGCCCAACTGCAAAGATCTCATCAGACTTTGGAGCAACAATTGGAGCAGACCAGAACCAAGTTAACACAAGAGATCCAACAGTCCAAAAAAGACAACAACATACTGCAGACTGATTTGGAGAAAGTAACTCAGCCTGACTTCATTTTGCCATGTTCCACTCTGTGTCATTATTATTGTCAAATCATCCTCTTGCCGTGTTCCAGATGTGTTCTCAGAGGAGTCAGCTGGAGAGGGAGGTGGAGGAACAGAAACAGAAGCTGCTGCGCTCACAGCAGAGCCTCCAGGCCAGCCAGACCAAAGAGGAGGACCTCCGCAAGAAACTAGAGGTCATCTACCATTTTTTTTTCTATCACCTGACTTTTGAGATTTGTAGTGATTTGATCTTCTTGGCAGTGGCTTCCTGTTTCAAAATAGTGATTTAACAGTCCAAGTTCAGAATTCAATTTTTTTTTTCGTTATTGTGTTTTTGACTAGGTGGAGGTAGATAACTGGTTTTCTAACCTATAAATGAATACGGTACAAACATATGTTATAATAGCTTGTCTGTATCATCTCATTGGTTCCTTTTCTGACTCCAGGAGCATCAGCGAGAGAAGAACAGCACTTCTGTCCAGTTGGACCAGAGCAATAGGCAGCTGTCACAACTTGAGGTTGAAAAGAAGACCTTGGAGCAGACTCTCAAACGCACCCAAGGACTCCTGGATGATCTCAAAGGTAACTTAATGGTAGCATTAGAGTAGCGAAGAGCAAAATAAATAAGGACCCGCTATTTTTCTTTTCTTGGCCCACTAAGCATTCACTGTATTATTTGTTGTTCCTTAGCAAAATGCGAAAGTCAAAAAGAGGAGCTGAAGAGACTTGAGTGCAAACAGGAGCAGCAGTCCCAAGCTTCGACGCTGGAGCTGGAAAACCTAAGGAAGATGCTCTCCGACACTGAGACTAAAAATGAATGGTAGACATTAGGGGGGAAAAAAAGACCCATCCATTATTGCTCCTTGATTTAATGAAAGCCAATTAACCTTGTTGCAATCATTTTCTAGGGCCCATAAGGAAATGCAGAAACAGAAGCAAGCAGAGGAGCAGATGGCCAACAAGTTAACAGAGGCTGTAAAAGAGAGTCAAGAACTGAAGAAAAGTCTTGGTGCGAGTCATGACGAGTGCAAGCAGCTGACACAAAAGCATCAAGCTCTGCTGGATTGGAAGAACGAGAAGGATGCACTCATCAACCATGCAGAAGCCACGCAGAAGGAACTCGCTGATAAAATCGATGGATTGGACCAAAGTCTGAGCTCACAGAAAGAGGCTAACGAAGAATTGAAGGTAAAGATATTTATCCAACCAACTACATCAACAAGAGTCATCACCGTGTGTCGTTCTTCATGTCATTCCAATAAGTTTCTCTGCATTGCAGAAGCAGCTGAGGAGTGCAGAGGAAGAGCAGGCCAGGCTGTCAGCACACATTGACAGCCTGAAGGGAGAACTCCTCATCAAGAGTACAGAGCTGGAAGAGAGGGAGCATCAGTACAAGCAGCTCCAGACCAAATCCTCTGAGGCTGAACAGAAACACACCAAAGATCTGGAAAATCTTGGTGCACAGGTGACCCAACTTGAAAAACAGGTGAACATTATTACTACTGTAAATTTCCTCCTGTAACACTATATTGGTTGGCTTGGCTCTAATCACTCGATCTGTTCAGGTCAAGGAATTGCAATCGCAGCTGAAGAAGGAAATTGCCCGAGCGGAGCACGCCGAGAAGAACATCGCTCAGCTGCATGACGAGCAGCGAGTAGCCGCCGACCTGACGCGCTCCAAAGAACAGCTTATTGAACTCGGCCAAGATGAAATACGACAGCTGAGGGAGAGCCTTGCTCAGGCTACTGCAGAGCAGGAAGAGAGAAATTTAAGGTGAGAGAGAGGTTAAGAAGCTTAGGTTGTATCCTGTTGAAGCAGAGGTGGAGTAGACTATCGATGTCAAGATCCACAATTATCCCTATAAATCGCTTTCATTTGAGTCAAAGTGAGTTTTACAAAACTGAGATTAATTTTAAACGGTGCAACAGAGCTGATGAGCTAAAATGATTTCCTGGAAATTTGAAAAGGACACAATTAGTCTGCATTGTAACATGCATTGTCACTTATTGCACACAGATTGTCAGAGGAGAAAGCTGCGGTGATGCGACAATGTGAGGAAAGCATCACAGTGAAGATGGAGGAGATGACACAAATCAAGCTCCAGTTGGAGGAAACTCAGCAAGAGCTCCTACTCACAAAAAATCAGGTGCGCTTTGCAATGAAGGAATTAGTGTCTTGATTTGTACAACGCTTCATGTTCCTCTCATTTCACCTCCACGTGTTTCAGATCAACTCAATGGATCAGTTGCTGAAGACCCAAGAGCAATTTGGAGCAGAGCTGCAGAAAAAAAGCAAGAAGATGTCCGAGCGTGAGGAAGAACACAAAAGGATGGATGCGGAAAATACGCAAAAGCTGCAACAGCTGGAGGCGGAGCTCCGGGGGGCGTACGATCAAGCGGCGGAGAAGGAAAGGCTCCTTGGAGAAGACCGGGCTCGGCTCTTGTCTCTGGAGAAACAAAATGAAGACTTGGAAAATGATCTCCAAGGGAGGGTGAAAGAAATACAGGTAAAGTTCACTCACATGTTGGAGGAAAAAAAATGATCTTATGAATAATTTGTATGTTAATGAGATTATTCTTTCTCCTCTAAAGCTCCTGAAAGATAGACACACAGAGAAAGTAAACGAGCTTCAGGAGCAGATATCATCTTTAGAGGAGAAATTATCCTCAAACAAAGATGCAGCTGAGAAACTCCCATTGCTGAAAAATGAACTTGAGTTGGTCAATCGCTCTCACACCGAGCTCAAAAATCAATTGGAAAAAGAAGTTTCAGAGCTCACGCAGAAGTTGAGCCAGCTGTCTGAAAGTAAAGCATTGGAAGCTCAAAGCTTCCTCGACAAGGAAAAGAACCTCGGAGAAAAATGTGAAGCCGCAGAGAAAGCCCTGAATGCCACCAAAGCTGAGTTGTGTAACATCCAAACTGAAGTGAAGGCTATGAAGGCAACTCTGTCTGCAGCCTCGCAAGGCTTGGAAGAAAGAGACACCAGCATTAAGAGTCTGAAAGAGAAGCTGAACAATGCAGAAGTGGAACATGCCAAGACTACTGAGCTCCTGAAAGAGAAGACGATTGTCATGAACAAAATTAAGGTTTGCTTTGGAGCAATTACACTGGCTCGAACGATCAGTAATCTTAACATTTGTGTTCAAGTGACATGCTTTTAAAACAAACGGATGCGCCTGATTTTTTTTCGAGAGTAATTTAAAAAACTAAAATAATTCATTTTGATAGTTCACTACATTTTTTAACTTTTAATTTAAATCAGCCTATGTGTTTACCAAGATTAAATTATAAAATATGTATGTGAATGTTTATTTCAGATTAGTTTACAAGAAATTAAATTAAAAACTAACCAGTTAATTGGCAAAATTTCATGAATAAATTAACCATAGTTTTCATGTTGAGTTGAACAAAACAAGAATATCTTCAAGTAGGGATGTTTGATACCACTTTTTTTCAGCTTGATACCAGTACCACGTTATGAGCCTGTATTTTGGCCACCTCCAGTCTAATCTATTGAGTTTATAGTAAAGATTTTTTGATATATGTTGTATATTTTTTTGCAAACAGGTCCAGTTGGAGATGCTTCAGATGGATCTGGAAGACAATGAGACAACTGTCAACTCTTATGAAAGTCAAATTGAGACACTAAAGGAGACCATTCAGTCACTGGAGACGGAGCGAGCTCAAAACCAAAGACATATTTCTGACATGGTGGTCCAACTAGAGGATAGCCAAGCACAGGTAGACACCAAATATCAGTCATTTGCAGCAACTGGTTAACAATTAAAACAAAACTTTGGGACCAAATTGCTCATTGAAATTTTTTTTATGTCTTTTAGGTCTCAATTTTGGAAACACGGTTGGAGGAGGTCCAGTCTCAAAACTCCATATTGGAGTCCAAGTATGTGACAGCCAGAGAGGAACTGACAGAGAGGAGTTGTGAAATAACAAGCCTGGAGGGGGACGCTGTCAAATACACTCAGTTGGAAGATGAAGTCGCCGCTTTGACGGCTCAAGTTGCGACTCTCAACCAGATCATTAAAGACAAAGAAGATGACAGAGAGTCACTTGAGGAGAAGAACAACCTCGAGGCAACCCTGAAGCAGTTAGTAAATGCCAAAGATCAATTACAGACTGATTTAAATGAGGTGAATGTTCAGAAGCAGCAGTTGGAAACAAGGCTGGACGCGTTGCATGAGGAGAACAAACACCTGCAAACCAGCGTGATGGTTTTAACTGAAGAGAAGCAGCAAGCGGAAACACTGACACAACAATTGACCACGCAAAAAGAAAACGCACAATCAACATTGAGCCAACTCACCGAAGAGAAAGCCCAGCTCCTCTCCACTCTTGATCTTCTCTGTGAGCAAAAATCTCAGCTCGAGGCCCAACTCGGCGAGCTGGCAAGCAAGCTGACTCAAGCAGAGGAGGAGAAACTTCAGCTGCAATCCAGTGAAGCCCAGCTGATGGAGGAGAAGCAGCAGTCCCAAGCAACCATTGAGCTGCGTGATAACGAGGTGACTTCTTTGCAAGAAGAAAAGGAACGGATCCAAAAATTCCTCCAGGACTCTGAACAGGAGTGTCGCAGGATGAAGGAGCATCTTGAAATGACAGAAAAGAGGATGGAGGAGGAGAACACATCCAGGTATGGTTATTATCTGTGTTTATGCTCTTCTGTTAGATGACCATTGCGCCTCGATTGTGTCTCAGGAACCGGCAGTTTGAAACGGACCAGGCTGAACTGCATCAGAAATTGTCATGTTTACAACAAGAGCTGAGTGTCTTCAAGCACCAGTATGATGTGTTGTTGGAGCAGGTGGCCCAGCAAAACCACCTTATCCAGACACTCTCACAAACGCAGGACCAACAGAGACCTGAAGAAAAGTTGAGCTCCATCGAGCCTGAAGAGGCAGACATCAATGGTGAGTTGAAATAGAGAATGTCAGAAGGGGATTTTTATTTGAACCCTAGCGATGGCACATTGAGACTGACTTCACTTAATTCCAGCAAGCCATGTTCATGCTGAATCCACTGAGGAACCAGCATTAGACTCCTTGGCAATAAATGAGCCCGACTTGGAGGAACTCTCATTCCAACCTGATGAAGCCCCCAGGTATGGTGATTTAATGTAAACTACTCATAAATACGCAACAATTAGGAGAAATAAAGCTATTCTCTTTTGAATCTTGCAGTGAAGCAGAACCCGCCCTCAAACCGGACGTAATCGAACCAGAGACGATCGAGGAACTTGTGGAAGAAGACAGAGATGCTTGCATGGAAGATGGACATGAAATGCAGAGAACTGAAAAGAAAGAATTTGATCAGGTATAAAAGAAATATTTTGATTGAGTTGTCCTCCGACCAGAATTTGATTTAGTGGCTGGCTTTTATTTTATTTTTTTAAACCCACTTGCAGGATCATGAGAGCACTCCCTGCGGTGTCCTTGAACATGAAGCTGTTCCATTACACTCCATCGGTGAGAAATTAAATAGATAAATTTGCAAGCAAAACAGATATATTCAAAAGTCAAAGAACTTGTGTGTTGATATTTCATCGAGCAGAGACGAAGCCCGTGCAGTTAGAAGAGGATCACGAAAAACTCTCAAAGCTGGACGAGGACGCCGATGCCCTGCTTTCCAAAATTGACCTGCTCAACTCTGACCTTGCACTGAGAAAGGAGTTGACCTCAGACCTCCAAAAGCAAGTCCAAACCTTGGAGCAGAAAGTTGATGCGGCAGAAGAAGCGACGCGTTGTGCGGCAAATAAGCTGAGCAAAGTTTTGAAGGAGAAGGATAGCCTCTCTGATCAGGTGGGTTATTGCTGGTCTAGGAATGTCATTTATTAAACTGTGACGTCAATTCTGTGTTTGAATTTAGTTGTCCCAGTTGTCAGAAGAAAGAGAAAACTTAACCCTGCAACTCCAAACTGCTAAATGCCAGCTTACTGATGTTATGGAGATGATGGAGGGACTCGAAATGGCCAAAGGTAAAAATATACAGATGAATTTGTGTGCCATTGAGTTACATGCTAATCTTTTTTGTTACGCAGGCGGGTGGGACGAGAAGTTTCTCCAGCAGGAGAGCGAGCTGAAGAGAGTTCGCTCCGAGAAAGCCAATCTGGAGCAGCACATCCTGGGCATGGAGTGTGAGCTGGAGGCCCTGCAAGAGGAACGCAGCAAGCTGGGAAATGAGCTGGAAACTCAAAGGAGGACGTGCTCAGGCTTGGAGCAGCAAATCGAAACATTCTCCTCTGAGGTGGCTGCTCATTCGCGTGCAAAATATTAGGGACACCAAAGCTGCTGAGGCATGTGATATAATTGGGTGGCTTGTATAACTTGTTGTTTTCTTCTCAAGACTATCCATCTGAGATCTGAGCTGGTTTCCTGCTCTGAAGAACGAGACGAGCTGAGTCAGGCTGCGAACCAGTTGCGAGAGAAAATACACGGGCTGGAGAAGACCAACTGTGACACCAGGTCCTTAATTTCCATCCTGGAGGAGGACATCAGAGCAGGAAAGAGGGAGAATGAAGCCCTGCAAAGCAGCGTAGACAAAATGAAGACAGAGAAGCAACAGGTGCAAAAAGAACTTTTGTCTCTGAATAAGCTTGTCCAATTCATAAAGAATACACAATGACAATATATTTTTTTTGTCTCAAGCTGTCGAAGCATATAAATGTTTTGGAGGAAGCCATGTCTGAGCAGACTGGGGAGAAGGAACAGTTGATTGGGCAGATTGACAAGATTAAGGAAGATTGCACGGGTGCCAGTCTCAACACGGAGACCATGTTCAGCAAAATCCAGGTGAATAAGAAGAGTGGCAATAGACATAAGCTTTCAAAATGTTACTATCGTCTGTTTCTCTGCCAAGGCTTTGGAAGGAGAAGTACAACAGCTGACGCAGTCTTTGGAGTCTTCTCTCCTGGAAAAGGGAGAAATCGCTTCTCGACTGAATTCCACACAGGATGAAGTCCAGCAGATGCGAAGCGGCATTGAAAAGCTCCGCGTCCGCATCGAATCTGACGAGAGGAAGAAGAAGCACGTGAGCGAACTCCTCAAAGGTAACTTTGGCGTCATTTTTTTGCAGCGTGGTCGATTTGTTAGTGGGCTGACCAGGACTTTGCCTGTCTGTAGCCGCTCAGAGGAAGTCTGACTCACTGCAAGACCGCATTGATGCTCTGGAGCGAGAGAAGGAGGATGCAGAGCAAGACCTTGAGGAAGCCGTCCTTCAGGTATTCTCCAATATTTATATCGCTAACAACTGTATAAAACAGAATGTTGTAACGCTTAACTGTGACTTGCAATACAGGCTGAGACCATGAAAGCCGAGCTGGAGGAGCAAAGGATAAAGGTACGCAACATTATCAAATGTGGCTGCTTGATAAGATTTTTTGTGTGCGTGTACATGGTTTTTTTTTTGTTTTTGTTTTTTTTAAACCTGAATTCATGTTTTGTTTGACCCTAGGTGGACGAAGAGAAACAAGATCTCACAGAGGAGCTCTCGAAGCTTTCTGCCACTCTGGACAACCTGAGGTCTGAGAAGGAGCAACTGGAGCAAGTTCTGCAGATGAAAAACGCAGAGCTTGAGGAGCTGAAAGCTGCTAAGGAGGAATTAGAGCGAGGGCTGGAGAGGGCACAGATGGATCGGAGAGAAGAGGAGGAAAGGCAGAGGTGCCGGGTGGAGGAGTTGGAGCGGGGGTCGAGGGAGGAAGCTGAGAAGCTGACGAGGCGGGCAGACGATCTCCGAGTCCAGCTCGAAGCAGGTCAGCAGCGAGAGCTGTCTTTTGAAAACAAGAGCGCAGAAATGGAGAAGGAGCGAGAGAGATTGAAGCACCTCCTGGAGGAGCTGGAGGCTGAGAAACAACATCTGCAGGAGGAGCTGGAGAAGTGGAAGATGAATGGCGAGGAGTGGGAAAGGCAGAAAAACAATCTGATGACTCGCATTGAGGATTTAGAAGAAGACCTTGTAAAGGCCAAAGAGGCAGATGATAAGGAACAGCTCAAAGGAGAAAATAGACTACTGCTAGAAGAAAAAGAGAGACTAGAGCAGGAGAACAAGATGCTCCATTCTAGTAAGGAGGAGAACATTGCACTGAAGCAGGAGAGAGATAGAATAGAGGAGGACAGAAACAAGCTGGAGGGGGGAACAAAGACGCTTCAGGAAGCCTTGTCACTGATGGAAGATGAGAAGAAGAGTTTGTCTTTGGCTCTTTCTGCACTGGAACAAGAGAAACAAAGAGCTGAAGGCGAGAAGGTGAAACTGACAGAGGAGCAGCAGAAGCTTCAGTCTACAGTTTCCTGCCTTGAGGAGAAGCTGGAAACTCAGCAGCTGTCCGTCTCAAAGCTCAACGAGCAGGTACGCACACCCACATTTTTTTGTATAAAATATCTGGAATGATATTAAATGAATAAATGTGCATTTATACAAACGGCGAACCTATAATCTAAACTCTTTATTTCCCTCCAGGTGTCCGAGCTGTCGTCTGTCGTCGCTCGTGTGTCCAAAGAGCGAGACGCCACGCGCAGCAAGTTGAACCTTTGGATGAAGACTTGCAAACAGCTGGAGCAAGAGAAGATGCTCCTACTGAGCAGCTCAGGTTTGTTGACTCAACACCGCTCGCAGGGGAGACTCCTTTCATTTCAATGAGTCTCGGTTTATTCCAAAGCCACCTGTGATATTTAAAATCCATAAAACTAAATGAGAACTCCTTCCTGATAAACGTATTTAAAATAAAAAAATAAAATTACAAAAATCCTGAATAGTATTGATGAGTGCAGTGTGCTTTGATTTCCTCTAGATGGCACTAATGCCCAAGGTATGAAGTATGTGGACACCTGCTAAACACATATTCAACCCCACAAACGCTTGCCACGAACTGCAGATTTCTGTGATGACATTTTGCAGGATAAAAAAAATAATCCAATCCATTTTTAACATGGACCTGCTCTTTTTCCACCAGATGGAGCGTGCAAAGAAGCAGCACAGGTGGAAAATAAGCAACTGCAAATTCAAACTGAGGAGAGGAAGAAGGAGGTAGAAGAGCTGAAGTCATCCCTTAAGGAGGCAAAAGCAGAGTGTGAGGAAAAAAGCAAAGAGGTGGAGGAGCTCAAGGCGACCCTGGACGCACGCAGCAGAGCTCTGGAGGAGGTCAAAGGTGAACTCAAAGAAGTCAACCAGCTTGTGGAGGAGAAGACGCAGGAGGCAGACGACACCATGGACAAATACTGCAACTCGTTGTTGGAGGTGCGCAAACTGGAAGAGGCCAACGACGCGCTGACGACAAGGCTGGAGTATTTGTTAGCGAGCAAAACCCCCAGCAAAGACAACATCAGCCACTCCGGCACCACTGACGGTCGCAGACGCTCAGCGAGGTCTTCTACCAAACACTTGGATGACAAATCGGAGAACACAGATCCTGCGACTCCACAGAGGTCACCGCGGGGCTCCTCATCCGGGAAGAGGGCTCATAAACACATGAGCGATAAGGACAGCGCCCAGGAGGCTCTCCATAACCTCACCAAGAAGATCAGAGCTAACACCTTGACCACGCCAAAACCAAGTACTCCACAGGACGATGAGTTCAGGCCTGAGGGGCTTCCAGAGCTGGTGCAGAGAGGTACGAATGCCCTGCGTCTTTCATCATCATGCTGTTCAACATCTGTAGATGTAGTGGAGTCAAGATTTGTTTGTGTTAGGCTTTGCTGACATCCCACTGGGTGAGGCCAGCCCCTTCATCATGAGGAGGACCACCGCAAAACGATGCAGCCCTCGCCTGGCTGCCAGGCAGACGTCGGATGGCAAGGTAAGCACCAACACACAAACTGGATGTACTTGTTATTCTTCATGTTGTTTTACTTGTCACCTCCAGTTACTGCTGCCTCCTTCCTCGACTGACAAGTGCGAGGAAGCGGTCACTCCTCGTTCGCAGGGGTCACCAGAGGAAGGAGACAATTGTCATGTTCAGTAAAGGCAACTCAAAACACAGCACTGAGGTTTAGATGGACGGTACGTTTACCGTAATTACGCTGCACTCCTTTTAGTCATTTCTGTCAATCCTAACAGTTAGCAACATGTCCGTAACTTTTTAGTGTTTTTGTAAAAGATGAAAAGCAGGGACAAAAAAAGCCTTTTTTTGCAATATAAGACCATAAGACAGCTTCTCTGGTTAGTATGTACCACTTTAAATTTTTTTGTATTTTGGTATAGGTGATGAAAATGAAAAGCAGGGACAAACATGCCGTATTGTAACATATTAGGAATAGCCAACATAACAGCCTCTCAAACTCTTCCAACACATTCCTCAGGTGTGTAAATCAATTTCACGTTACGTATTTTTGGGCTGTATATATTTCTCTGTCCACTCAGCCGTGAGTCGTGTTTTCCGGGAGCTAGTCTCGTCCTAACGGCAGCTACCTTTTCTTATCCTTTTATGTGCTTAGACTGCTTCACTTTTTATTGATGCCTGGTAACTTTTGAATGTGTTTCTCTAATCACAGATTTACTTTGTAGAATATTTGCACTCAAACGCTTTTTACGTAGAAGATGCTTATTGTTAACGTGCGGGTGTATGAGCTCACTAGTCATTGTAAATAACTTTTTAATCCCCCACTAAACTTGTTTAAACAACCTGATAGCGTCTATGGTCTGTTTTGAGCACACCTTTTCTCTAAAATCAAGATGTTGTTTTTTTAAATATATTTTTAGCATGACTAATTATGAATTATTTTTATTTTAGTTTTTATATTTATTACTTTGTTGTGCACCCAGTTAGGAGATGCAGATGTTAACTGAAAAAAATATATATATATATGTATTAATTTATTTTAAGATTTGACTGAGAATCTTTGAAGGCCAAAAGAAAGCTCGCAGCTAGAAAGACAGGCAACCCATTCACCTTCAAGCAATCAAGATTTCAACTGTTGTTGACTTCACTCTACATCTTTTTTATGACGTGTCATCGTCTGCCGAAATTGGAAAAAAAGGGTAACAAGCATAAACAGTAGAAAATCTAATTATGTGCAAATAATTGGTTACTGCACCTACCACTTGAATCGTTTGGACTTTGAATGGGGAGGAAATGCTCAAAATAAGCGTAATTATCTACGTGTGTTAGTTAAAGACATCTCGTGTTTCTTTTAACGTGGGTGGAGCTTTATGATGCAGTCAGATGGCTTCTGGTCAATAGCCATCGATCTCCTCTACTTATAGACATTAAGGTTATCGATGTGTCAGCTGAGGTCATCGTGACTCTTGACCTCTAAGTCGATGATGGCAGCATTCCGTTCAAGCATCTATAACTCAGCCAGTTTAAAGCACCTGAGAGCAGTGAATTGCCAGTTATGGGAACGGAGAGAGAAGGATGAGCCAGTCGCACACACCTCAGAGTGGATAATGTTGATGCCAGTACCAACTGTGGCCCAGCACACGGGAAAAGCAGGGCTGTGTTATGACTGGCGCCGACTGTCAAACGTGTTTGTGTAGGAGTGTGTGCGTGTGTCCGCAGGCTGGACGGACAGAGCTCCCGACCGTCCCACCTCTGAAGCGTATGCATGAATTGAGCCATTCTCTGTCCAGCAACGCTGTATAAGCAGCAGCCAGTGTCAGGAAGTGACACCGGACCGCAGAGAGAACACTTGATCTCCTGCTAGAACATTTGATTTGCCTTAAAACAACACTGTCGCAACATTACTGGATGAGCACGAACCCTGTTTGCCCAACTGAATCTTTTGTTTTGTTTTCTACAATTGTTGGACCGATTCTGCTGTAAGAATATGAATACACTTCTTCAGTCAGCTTATACTCCATTCCAGACAAAATGGGAAGTTTTCCCCCGATCTCTGACCAGGACAAGTGCACTGCAACTGTACTCAAACAGGGAGGGTCATCTCACCAAGCCAGAAAAATAAAAACAAATCTACTTGGACGCCACTTGACAAATGCATCCCACAAACCAGTTAAAGGTAAATTTCGCACAGTATTTTCATCTATCTTTATTCAATCAATTTAGTTATTCAACATACTAAATTCACATCACACAATCTGACTTGTACTGTATGCCTGCATAAGAATGCTGTTATTCTGACAACTATATTCCTTGATATCAATATGGAAAATTACAATGGCACGTTTGCTGGAGGTCAAAATGTGTTTTGAGCGACCAAATCGGCCATCTTTGTTGTTTATATTCACTTGGAAGGCTTTGAGGTTGCAACTGGCACAATGTGAGTTGGTTCAATTTTATTTACACCCTTCCAGGAATGTAGCATTAGGTCCTTGTCACCAAGTTGGTGTCAAAGCACTACTTTTATGTTACACAGTTTAGACTCTGCACAAAAAGCAGCCAATGTTTTTTTTTTTTTTTTTTTTTTTCTTTCTCTCCAAAAGAAACTCTGAATACTATGAGTGAAACTTTTGAGTATCCAATAGACACGTTTTAGTGGTAGTTAATTTTTGGATCTTTACTCGTGCAGCTCAAAGTACCTTAACATGCTTAAAAAAACATTTATGTCAAACTGCCCCACTGATGACCAAGTCTCAAGAGATTATCTGCATGTCGACCTTAACATTATTAACTCATTGACTTGGAGAGGTCCTCATGGCTGCAAACAATTACACATGCCGCAATTGAGCCATTCTTCCTTACTAGACTGCAGGCTTTCTTCTTTCTTCTTTTGAGCAATAGTAAAGAGCAGACTCCGCATTTAGTGAACCTAAAATAGGAAAAGGCTCATAAAAGAAACTCAGTAAAAGCCTCTGGATGTTGTACATCATTTGATTTCTGTAGTTATCTTGGCAATCATTTACCCTGCCTGAGGGGTTGTCAAAAGCTAGTTTTGGAAGGACCAAAGGATGCATGCAGTCATCTTGCAAGGATTTAAATATTGCTGCTTACTCTGGAAGGAATATGAACTGCAGCTTCATTTTAATTCATTCAAAATGAAGTTTAAAATCTGGTGCAATGATAACTTAAAAAGTCTCTTGCTTGTTAAACTGAAAAGTATTGACTGTGTTCTTGCTATCCTGGACGAAATCATACTAAACTAATGAAATCATGTTATATAAAGTTTAATGACTGAAATAAATGATGACACAGCAAACATGGACAGAGGTGAACTTGAATATATTTTCTACTTATACAAAAATTATATTTTTACTCTAAAAGACATTCATGTGGCAGTAGTAGAAATATGTCTTAAAAAACATGCAGTGTAGAAAAACGCGCAAAATCCATGAAATATTCCTAAAACGCATATTGGGCACATGTGGCAAAAAAGCAAAAAAACGTCAACATTGGTTTCATTTTTATACAGCAACAGAAGCAGGATATCTAAAAAATGTAAAATAAAAAAAATGAAAAGAAATGAAATGAGACACCAACTAGCATGTTAGTACCCCACTAATAATAATAATTATAATAATAATTCAATAAACTATACTTTTTAAATATCCTTAACCATTCATAAAACTTGAGATTTCATTCAAATTCTTTCTTGACGTACGTATGTATCGGTCCAGAGATAAAACATAAATAAAAAATATCACTTTTCACTTTTGGCCATGTGCACAAGTGTGAGTGTATATTTTAGCACCATAGTCCGTCAGAACTCTTTGTGTACAGAGGAGTATTAGGGGGAAATAGAATTCAGAAACACTATGTATGTATATATTTCTGCCTTGAATAAGTATTCAAGGAAGAAAACAGTTAGTTTGTGTGAAGTAAATAATCTAAAGATGCAATTTGGCATGTTTTTATGAATCTGAAAATAACAATTTTGATGTGAATAGTCTCGAGATTAAGATAAAAAAAATCAAATTAAATTAGTCTATAATATTACATGCAAAGAAAGTCACAAAAAAGGTAAAACATAATATGAGCATCATTTTTCAGTTAAATTTCCAACTTTTTTTTCCAGACCTTTTGATTGTTTAGTTGGGCCCTAATACTCCTTGGTACAGTTGTAAACAAAATCAACCATAAACATAACAAGCCTTTTCGTTTCTTCCACATATGAAGGCGTTCCACAGGCGTACTTGAGTGCAGCAGTAAAATGGGATGGACTGCATAGCGCCGCAAACTGTAGCCTGTCGTTACGTGCTAATGCTGTAAAAATCAAAGTGCATTTTTAACTGCAGGTGGAGGAGGAAGAGGCCTCCTGTTTGTGTCTTTGAGCAGTAGTAGGACAGTGGCTCAGGATCATTTAAGTCAGTGGAAGGGAAGTCAAGACAAAGTATGAACATTTGTGGGTCAAATGTTTTCAGGCTTTTTTCCCCCCCTCGACAACTGAGGTTAAAAATTAAATTTCAAAAGTAGAAAAAAAAAATAATGAAAAGGATTTATGCAAACACTGCATAATTCCTGAACGTTGTCCTAATGTGACAAAGTTGAAGTAGAATCGTTTGAAGTTGATTATCATCTAGTACATTTCGACATTCGCATGGCAATATATTCCATTTTCCATATTCACACATATTAAAAAGTCCGTCTGTTAGTATATGCTTTAGAGTTCTAGATGTACCATGTTCAGGACTATCCCAAAAGTATTCCAAGTCTAGCAAGCATTTCTCTCAAGTGAACACACCCTTGTTAGGATATCAGAGCCCAGGCCTAAACCCAGTTTTCAATATCCAAGTTATTTGTAAAAAAGAGTTTGCTAATATCAAGTCAAGCAGTTCTGGGTCTGATGGATGGAAGGTTGATTTTTGGGGAGAAAAAAGAAATCTCACTTGTAAGGTATTCCTGGAACTGAAAAGTTTGAGGGCCCCTGTTCTAATCAAATATACATTAAGTGAAAAAAAAAGTATTAATAGTTTGAACCTCTTATTTTAACAGGCTTTCCACATGCACTGTAATAAAGACCAGAAAAGCTGTGAGGCTCAGAGAGCCAATAAAATATAACAAGGTTGTTGTTTTTGTTGTTTTTTTGCTTCGCACTTAAAGGTCAACCTCTGAGGCTTGTGCTTGACATTTCAGCAAAATGAATGACTTTAAGGCACCGTGACGATTGGATTAAAGCGTCCGTGTTGCCACGTGCATGCCCTGCAGTTTCTCTTCCTCCTCACCTGAGAGTTCTGAAGACTATCACTCACAGGTGTGGGATTGGCAACAGAATCCAAAAGGTTATTCTACCTTTTGATCAGAAATGGTGACCGCATCCAAAGTCCAATAAAGCAAGCATAAAAAACAAAAATGTTTACACTGTATTGAAGGGTTAAAAAAACAACAAAAAAAACAGCCGTAATCTTTAAATTATTCCTGGTCATCTTTCAGTTTCAAATTTGCAGCAGCTGTTCAGAAGTAAACTAAGGCAGTGGTTCTCAAACTGGTCCCCGGTTCTGGCATTTAGGGGTATACCTCGTGATTTTGCTTAATTGATGTGAAGATTATAGGGGTCCTCAAGCCCCAAATGGTTCAAGAAGGATCATGTATGAAGAAACTGTTCGGATTTGTTCATGCTTGGGTATTTAGTACATGTTGCCGTTGTTGATTGACGCCTACAAATTGTCCAAAAAACTGTATGGAATCTGTATGGAGGATAACAATGTCCACCATAATTAGGGAATCTTTTTTGTTTGGCGGCACACTACAAAGTACCTTTCACTTAATGTGTTCAATGACGGCCATATCGCCTCTTTCCAGGTCCAGACCGTTCATAAACAGGCCGCAGTTTCGGGTCAGATGTGACGTCAGCCCAGGTAGCCCTGCTTCTTTGTCGCTCTTTTCCCGTTCCTCGCTATGATTGGCTGACACCGTCCTCCGTGGGAGCGCAAATTCTGGCGCTGGGCTGAACCCGAGCTCTGACGACAGTTTGCGCTTAATGGAAGCGGCCCGTTGGAATTTATCATAAATTTCAACGCTCACTCGTCGGCGCGTTTCCTTCAGCTCTGCTGACACGTTGGCTGTCCATTCGGCCGCGTGAGCCCGAATCTCTCCAACCTGCAGAGAAGATTGTTGCAGTTAGAGATATAATGAGCAAAAAGACAGACAACCTTAATTCACAATTGTATGATACCACCCCCCCGTCTCAAAGTCATAGGTGCTTGGAAAATAATCCCGTTCTCACCAAGGAGTTATTTATTTTTTATGATTATTAGGAGAAATTATTTTTATTTAAAAAAAAAACATGAACCAGGTTTGATTACTGACGCTACAGGGATAGCTAAAACCCCGTTTTGTGAGGGCATCTTAGCCAATCAAAACTGCGATTATTGTTTCTGTAAAAATAAAATAAAAAGTAGATGTAAAAATAGCATAAGTATAATAAACACAATAAACAAAACAAAAACAGTAATAGGAAACATTGCAGTCCAGTGAAATTTACATTAAGTTGCTTCAAAAACCAAAAATATTGCATCTTTAATTGTATATAGGATCTATAATATATTATATTGTTTTGCTTTTTATTTCTACTAATAAATGTGGCTTAATTTTTTGCCAAATAACTATTCTGGCTCGTGTAAAAACTGTCTCCCCTCTGGAGAAATGTCCACTCATTTGCATAAGTTGTGTTATATTTATAGCAGCAATGAGTCAAGATGCATGTTCAGATGAGGCTTTATGCAAACTTTCTCTGGAGAGACTCAAACTAATAACCTGCTCGTGTGTGTAGGTTGCGTAAAGTCTATTGGATCAGAGAAGCATTTCATCATTGAAACCAAGTTAGGAGGGTGACAAAAGTCTGCTGGGGCATGGCGCCACACTTGGAAATGAACAACTTCTCAATTACAGTACAAGACACGGCACTGAAAAGAGGGTGTGCTATGTTACATAATATTCTGTATCAGTGGTAGACAAAGCGGTGAGTCACACACGCGGTACTTCAATCTGGGTCAGTTCTGTTTTCTTAAATTGTTCTCAAACTTTTTACACAAGTATCACCATAATACTCAGCAAAATACAGTCCCAAAATACGAAGGCTGAGGTTTTAGTCCTAAAAAGTGCATTTACTCTTTAAGTTAAAGATACTGTAAAAAATTAAATACCTAAAAAATACTGTAAAGTACATAAAAACAACTCTTTTTAAACTTAATCTGCAACTGAGCTTTTAAGTTGTAAAGTCAAATATCCATCCAGCCATCTAAATCTACCCGTCTGTCCGTCCGTCCATCCATCATCCACCTGTCCGTCCGTCCGTCCGTCCGTCCGTCCGTCCGTCCATCCATCCATCCATCCATCCATCCATCCATCCATCCATCCATCCATCCATCCATCCATCCATCCATCCATCCATCCATCCATCCGTCCGTCCGTCCATCCATCCTGCACAGCATATATAATACTGTGTTGAATATAAGGATAATGTAATCTAATAAAAACTAAACCTCTTCTTTGGTCCTCCTGGAAATGACTCTTAACCAGTCTCCAATCATGCTGAGGATGGCGGCAAAGTAGGCAAGTCCGACCAGAATCCAGAACCACACGACCGGTTTGTAGTAGTCCAAGTACTCGATTTCCGACCCTCCTGTAAGCAGAGGTAGAAGTATTCACATAATCACACGTGAGGCAAGTAACTTTTTTTTTTCTTCTTAACAGTTTTACCTGCAACAAAGTCCCCGAACCCGATGGTGGTCAATGTAATGACCACAAAGTAGAGCGACTCCAGCGCTGACCAGCCCTCAATGTGTTGAAAGATGACTGCCGGGAGCGCCACAAACAGTAAACAGCCAAAGAGCACAAACAGCAACGTAGATATGACCCGGATCTTCGTCTGACTGATGTTCCAGTGCTGCACGAAACACACATGAGGTGAGCACACATTATGCGACTGCTGATAAATTTGGATGGACTTTACAGAACATGGGACACAACAGTTGGGTCCACTTCTTTCAATTTGTTCTTTAAACCAGCCCACTGAGCATAACATAGACAAAAGACAACAAAGTGAAACCATTTATAATTTAATAGATTTTACTTTACTACTTTAAATCAATCAATAAATAAATATTATTCTAATAGGATCTAAAATAACAGCTTCATTAAAGAGATTTCTTTAACAAAGATGACTTGCTAGTTTTGATTGAGAATATTCATTCATTTGACAGTTTAATATTTTTTTCTGAATAATTGTTATATAATTGTTTGCAGTAGTGTAAAATTACCCAGCAATATGCTGATGGGAGCTTTCAATGTCTTATTTATCAGAGTAAAAATATTAGAAACAGCTCATCGTATGATGCTGTACAGTTTTTACAGCAGTATGAAATACATCCACAAATAATGTCATTTAAGATGACTCTTTCATTGATTACTGAATGTCTATTAAAGAAAACTCGGTTTCATCATCTGATTGATTATCGCTTCTAAAATGTTTTAAACCAAACAATCAAAATTCCATGCTAAATAGAGACATTGCGCAATATGACATCACAATGAATGCCCTTGAGAGTGCTTGTGACTGACACTAAAGCTGTTGTCTAAAACCATTTTTGCTCAAAGCCATTAGGCTTTTAGGTGGATGACACAATGAAATTTTGTCCCAATTGTCTGCAGCCTTTGTCACCATCATATTTGTCTCAGACACCCTCGGGATCCTTAAATCATTCAGAACAAAACTGCAGACTGAACAACGTAAATTTAGGCATGGGCTAAAGAGTCCAGCCCAACCTTTGACTGATTAAAGAATTGATTAGGAGGCTGTGTCCCAAGATGGGTTGACATTATGGTCAGACTCGGTCATTGGAAAAAAAATCAGCAATTATCTGTTCTTCAATATAGTTCAATATAATTTTATGTTGGTGGGAGTGGGTTGCCAATAAAAACATACTTCACGTCCTGTCACAAACCTTTAGCGTGTGAATGAGTAACATAAACCCTAAAACTCAATTGGAGACCATCAACCTGAGCTTTGCGCAGGATGTCACTGGTGTGACGGTGATTGGTTGACAGAATGGTCACTAAAGTTGCTCCAGATTTGTATTAAGTGATATGAACAAGGTTGTTTGTCTTGTACCTGAAAGGTCTTGGCGTGTCACGCTGTCAAGAGTGCTTTCGTGTAAATTATTCAGAAGATCTTTTGCGAACTGTAGGTGTATGCAAGTACGACCTTCACTCACCACAAACATCTTCTCTACTCTGGCGATGATCTTTCCAAAGATGGTGCCCAACTGGTCGCCCACTCCGGCCAGGAGGAAGCCGAAGAGTGGGATGCCCAGCAGAGCGTAGACGATACAGAAGATTCTCCCGCCCTCGGTGTGAGGAGAGATGTTCCCGAAGCCTGCAGAGAAGACGGAGAGTGGACTTCGAAACAGGTTTTAGGTTTTACTATTACTGCCACCAAGGTAGTTACCATTGCAAGGTTGGAATTCAGCTTCACACTGCTGGTGTTATGTTGTGATTTTCTGGAATGCCATTTGAGTATTTATTTAAGGTACATATGCTTCCAAACTCTTTGTCTTGAAGCTGTGATGGAGGGCAGGTTTATTGTAGTCCTACTGGCTACTAACTCCAAGTTGAAACAATTGGCGGGAGACAATTGTGGTAAGTGTGGTCCAATGCTGATGAGTTTAAATGAACATTAACCACAAAATTGGAGGAACCAAGTCAATAAGTGGAGCACTGTCCACAGTACAAAGAGTCATTGGTTGACCTTGCAATGTCGTAATTGCATTGGAATCAGCTGCCCCCAAAGAAGTCACAAGTCAAGGGAAGCAAGGGAAAGGAGAATGGATAAAAGCAGGGAGTAAAAGAAGGTAGTGTGCATGCACACACACACACACACACACAAACATACAAACACACACACATATGGCCATGAGAGTGCCACTGTGCACTAGTATGATTACTTGCAGGAAGCAGAGGTCAGATCGATGAGAAAAGTAACGTCCTCGACGTCCTACAGTATTAAATCTGTTATGTAACAGCTTATTTGGGGAGTGCGCACACACACACACACACACACACACACGCGCACACACACGCACACACACGCACGCACACACACTCCAACCAAATTCAATACATTATTTTTATTATGAATAGCAATCAATTATTATTATTATTATTATTATTATTATTATTATTATTATTATGAGTAGCGATAGTGTGTTTGTGTGTGTGTGTGTGTTTGTGTATGCGTGCATATGTGTACGTGCGTGCGTGTGTGTGTATGAGTGTGTGTGTGTCCTACCAATGGTAGTGATGACAGTGCCGGCAAAAAAGAAGGCAGAGCTCAGGTCCCACAGGCTGCTGGGATTGGTGAGCGTCCCAACAGGGTTCACTCCCGAGCGGATGGCCGACACGACTTGCTGGAGCGAAAAGAAGAGGCAGACAGAACTTTAACTTACAGCCAGAAAAAATGTCTTGACAGTGTAGCACATTACAGTGGAAAGGCAGATCAGAATATGATGAAACATGTGACCAAAGTTATCCATAGAATTCAACCAAAGCTACACTAAAGGTCAATTAGACTTATTTTTACACTCATGCGAGAGTCAAAAATGTTGTACAGCAAGAAGACGACTCAAATTCAGAAAGTCTCCTTCACTATCCTAAGAACTACCCCTCTGTCATCAGAAGGTGAGTAGTTTTTTTTTATTAATTATTATTATTTCTATCTAATAATTGCTAATATTGGAAATGATCATGAATGCAAATCATTGAAGGTCAACAAGAATCTCTTCATAGATTATGTTCAGCTTCAAAGGTTCCTTCGTATGAGAAAACAAGGAGCTGTCCAGGGTGCTGATTCTACTGCAGCGACAACACACAAGTCTTGTATATCTTTAATTATCATCTTACTTCTTTTTCTTTTTTTTTTTTCAAGAACAAATTTGAACAGAGATTTGTCAGCATTTTTCTACACAAATGTAAATATTTCACCTTAACCAGATCCTCCAGCTGGCTGTGGTTAACACAGGGGTGTTTTGCTAGAAAGTCCAACTTTTGAGTCAAGATGGCCAAGCGTTGAGCACTGATGGAGAAAGATGGCAGAAGTATTTGTCACAACTTTTCACCTCATTCAAGTCATTTGCATAGACACAATTATAAATGTTTGCAAATCCAATTAGCTTTGCATTTGTTGAGTTGCTGAACTTTCAACTTTCCTGGATTTCCAGACCCAATTAATTCTATGACTACTTTTCCTTCTACCAATTATAGTAGCTGGAAGGAATTTCGTGTCAGTATTTGCCAGTTATCAAAATAACTGATTTTCACCTGGCCCAACTTTTTGTTTGTGGAAACAGGTTCGCCTGGACAGCACAACCAGCCTCTCAAAAGTTTTGGGACCCTCAAAAAAAAGCATAGCAGTGCTGTAGGACCCTCTTTACCCAAGTAAGTTTTTTTTAAAAGAGGTATTTTTTTAAAAAAAAAAAGTTAATAGGAAAATTACCAAAAAAACTCAAAAGTACAACTGTATTTTAAGTTTTTTAGTTTAATAAAAAAACATGTTTTAATACTAGTTTTTACCTCTCATGAGGCTGTTCCAGGGACCTGAAGACGGCCGCTCCCATCACCAGGTAGAAGACAATCAAAAGAAAGATGGCAGTCACAGTCTTCCTTTTCATCACCGTGGCAACCACCTGCAATACCTCAACTGTTCAGTCAGCCAACACGTGCGTTGGAAAGAAGGTAAGGAACGAAAGCATGACGATAGTTTCGTCGCGTCCGACCTCGCTTTCCTCCCGTGGAGTCAGCGTGATGGACTTTGTGGAGAAGGAGAGGCGGGGCTTGGTGTTGTGGGTGGCTGATTTGGGGTCCAGTAAGTCTGGAGCTGCCACTGTTGAAGGGGATGAAGAGGGGGGGAAGAAAAAAAAAAAAAACATTGCCTTGAATTGTGTTTTCCCACACTGTCTCACTTCACTTACTGCGGCCATTTAGTTGTTAATTTTAGAAGTCTTTATAAATAAATCACAGACAAGGCTTTGAAATGGCTTTTCAGTCTGAACACAAGCAAACACATGAATCACTCTCTTGCCTCTTTTTTTAATGACAACATTTTAACAAGTAGAACTACACAGTAAACACGAGTGAATGCACACCAAAAGCAACATTTAGATTTGCTTCATATTGCAGTACGATTGTGTTTTGCAAATATTATACACAATAAATAATTTTTAGCTCTCCAAGTACCCCAAACAATGAAGTAGCATCGTAGGCTCAAGTGTTCAGCAAAAACAAGAGAAATTTTCTTTCAAAAATATATTTAATAATACTATGGTAACATTATGTACAGTTTGAACAAAATATATCCAATTAAAACATGAATATGTTTATATGTAAGTGATAGAAAAATTGTAACATAATGATTGTTTGAAATCAAACAGCTAAAAAAATTTTTTGTTCTTCTTGAACACAGCTGAACTGTACGTAACAAATGTGTGGTACTGGATTTAAAAAAAAGTTGAAGCCATTTTGACGCTATGCAATCAGTGATCGCCCCCACATACCACGAGAGGGACAATAAATGTGTTTTTTTTCACTTGTCTGCAATGATTACAGTGGTTTATAAAACTGAGTACAAAAAGACCTCAACCTTATTGTTGCACTGCTGTTTTTGTTGCAAAACAGACAATCATCATAAAGTATACGTAACGTCCACCTGCCTGAACTAATGACACACAATGCAAAAGTTGTATTAACAAACTAAACATTATCTGAAAAATAACTGTCAGTGTGGCAGCGTTTTAACATTTTTATGATTGTAATAATATAAAACAATTTTGCTTGTAGAGTTTTGGGGTAGACTCTCACCCAACAAAATGAAAATATTTTTGAACGTTATAAGTAGAACATATTGTGCAGCTGACAGGATAGATTTCAAGAATTAAAAAATATATTACAATGACTGCTACTCACTCCTGGATGAAGCCTATCCAATGCCCTCCGCGCTCCTCTTCTCCTCATCTGACACCCTCACTGCGTTGAGGGGAATTGTTCCTCCTCTTGGTCTCTCCTCCCTGTGATACTAAGGCCTCCTCGTCTTCCTCCCCCTCCTCGTCTTTGTCTCACCTCCGCTGAGGCCAAGCCAGCAGCTGAGTGGTGTAGGAGCTCCACGTGTGCCTGCAACACAAGTGTTGTTTTGCTCTCCGGCATGCACGCTGCTCCACTGCGCTTCCTGAGTGAAGGAGGGATGGGATAAAACAGAGGGAGGAGCAGGAGGAGGAGAGAGATGGGTGGAGAAACATACACACGCATGCACAAAGAATGAATTTCTTGACATGACACACACACATTATCACATGTGAATTGATTGAACTGGCCCATAATTTATTCCCCACCTAACATAATGAATTATTACAAAAGTTTGGGATCACTCAGACAAATTTATTTTTTTATGAACAACATTCATTTATACCCTAAGGAATTGGAGTCAGAGCTTGTTGTTAATTCATTTTTTTTAACTCATGAAAATATGTGAACTAGGACTTGGCAAAAAAGTCATCATCCATTTGAAAGGTGCCTGGAATGTGTAGCGGCATGCTGAGCTGGCATTGCCATCCGCATGATTGGTGTCCCCGTTGGCTCTCTGACACTGTTGAGTCTTCTGCTGATCATAAATTAAGAGCAATTTAAATCTTAATGTTTCCACCTGCTGGCTCCCCACCAGAAAAACATTCATTACACGCCCATTTACTCTGCCAAAGATAGGCATGAGTGGGTGAATGTGTGTGCGTGTGTGTGTCACATTTAGTTACACACTCAATGATGTGCACAGCACATGCATTTGTTTCTCTACTGTGTCTGTTGCGTATTTGATGCAACACAGCAGAGTGAGCACTACTAAATAATTGCATCATATGCAAATAAATGCTTAGTGAATCTGCGAGTGCATTCTTTATGCTGACCGCAGGAGGAAGACTCCAACAAGTTGTCAGGTAGAATCTAAGTCTGTGTGAAAAAAAGTATTGAACATGTCAAATATATTCAGGTGACGGGTGGTCTTATGCACTTGAAATAAGTGTCCACAAATAACTCTGTGGCCAAATGACCATTGAAAGCTGCAGGTCAGAACGTCTTGGCAGCACGCTGGGCTGCAATTAGTCTCCCATGTTGAAGCGGAACTGCCCTCTCAGTGTGGGTTGTACAAGAAGTACACTCGTGTTGCCAGAGTGCAAGAGAAACATCCTCTCTGTGGCAATAGTGCAATTGTGTGTGTGTGTGTCTGTGCGTGTGTGCGTGTGTGTGTGTGTGTGTGCGTGTGTGTTATTGTACTGCAACACAATTAGTGCTTCCTGACTGTCTACTAGTTGTAATGACCAGAAACTCATAATAATAGGCTTGTGGAATGTGATGGCAACTAATTCAAACAGACCCAAGAGTATAGAAATGCCTGGCATTTGTGAGAGTGCGCTCGTGTGTGTGTGTGTGTGTGTGTTTGTGGGTGTGTGTGCACGTTGTCCATCGTCTAATTCAACCCAGTGTGAAACCATATAAAACCGGATCTAACGAGACCCAACATGCTGATCATTGAGCGAGTTGTCATTGTAGGCACAATTTGTATTGTATTACAAAGCCAAGCCTCATAGAATAGATTAAAAAAAAAAAGTCTACACACTCTTGTCCAAAAGTCAGGTATTGTTAGAAAAAAGATGACACATTTATTTATTTGGTTTCCTACCAATAATGTGAAAGAAATTCTCCTAAAGCACAAATTGAAATGTGAATGGGAAAACAATTTTCAATGAAATAAATGCAAAAATAAAAAAGAATAATAAATAAATAAATAAATAAATAAATAAATAAATAAATAAATAAATAAATAAATAAATAAATAAATAAATAACTTTTTGTTCATCATTTCACAACACTGTTCAGCACACAGCATGGTGCTGGCAGCATTATATTGTACAAGCAAGTAGATAACGTTTTGAGGTAATTTCTTCTTTGTTTCAGTTTTTAATTAAAAACAAACAAAGAACAACAAAAAACTTTAAACAAGGGTATGTAACGTTTTTTTAATTGTATTTTACGAGGACGAATCCCACAATACTCTCAATTGCTAGTGTGCATCACTTCATGACTGGTTGAATGAATGGCAACAAGTGGATTCACGTTTCCCTGGACATTCTGTCATCTAGGATGAGCATTTATTCTTGTTTCTCATGTCACTGGCATAAATGGATGGACACATTTGTAATAAATAAATGATACTTTTCTGACGAGATAGTGAAATTGAATATTTTCCTGATGATCTAGCTCAAATGTGCAAAATGGTTGGGAGTCTTCATTTTAATGCAATATAATACAAACAATATAACCTGACACCGTAAGCTGTTTGTTATTTTGAAGGTTTTTTAATTAAAAGCATTTCAAAGAGTTGAAAGAACCTCACAGGTGCATGTTAGTGTTCTCATGTGCGACCCCTGCGACACAAATCATTGTTAATTTAAGCCATTATATACCAGATCGTGTGTTGATGTTAAATTGGGGTCCAGGCCTAAATATAGCTCCCATGGTTTGGACTGTTGAGGCCCACAAAATAGTACAAGTTAATCCATGTTATGTAACTGAGTGGAGGTGGAGGGGCTTCCAAATGGGACCTGCGCTTGAGTGTGTGCGTGTGTGAGTATGCACGTGAATGCACTTGGGCTATGCTGAAAACAAACAGTCCTGCGGTTGCGTGACATGATGCTGGGAAGTGGGCACAGCTCACAAAATATGGGGACATGTATGGAGTCAACATCTGCTAATTGTTTCACATGTGCAAAGGTGGAGGTACATCGACAAAAAAAGGTTCCATCCCTCAGATCGGAACAACTGGACAGGACTCAGCAACTTTTTTTTTTTTTTAAACTATGAGTTATTTGAAGTGCTTTTGATGCATAAATCTAAAACAATCTTGCTGATATGAAAATACCTTGAAAATTGTAATTATTAATGGTTAACAATAGCGGAAGCTGCAGTGAGCATAGTCGGGATGAGAATCGTCCCCTTAACCTTGCATTCGGAATCTAATTGTTTCGTTTTCTGCCACATTCGCGAAAGCGCGCGCGCACAGGCGCGCAAAGCTACGACTCAGCAATTACAATTATTCTTCAGTGGGATGTTTGTACACTATCCAGCTGTGACATATGAGATGAAATCATACACTGTAACCACAAGCGCAAGTGTTCATGTTTTATTTTCTCTTCAGCACCTACTCTGCACTGTATTGTCATGGTTTACCAAGGTGTCTGTGTTTTACATTTATTTATTTATTTATTGATTGATTGATTGATTTATTCATTTGTTTGTTTGTTTGTTTGTTTGATTGTGTAACTTGGCAGAGTAAGCGAGCTCTGAGGAAATAATACGACAATGACATACCGATTTGTGTGTAAGTGACTGCAATGTATTGCAAAATGTTTCATGTTGCTTGTTGAGTTAAGACCAAATAAGATTTTCTTATTTCTTTATTTGTGAATGCATGCATGCAATTGCATATCCAAAGAAACACTTGAACACTGCGCTGTATTTACTTTTTAGTGTGTCGCCTCCCAGTGGTTGTTAGCGGGAATGGCAACAACTGAAGCAAAAGTAAATGGATAGCTAGATAGATAGATGGCTGGAAAAAGGCTGTGTATTTTTTCCTTTGACCTTCCCTGATTGATTGAGCTAAATCACACGTTTCTGACTTTTGTAATGAGGCGTGTGGGGTTATTAATAATCAGGAATGGCTCATTGTAAATGTGTGCGCGTGTACGTGCGTCCGTGTGTGTCCCACGTAGTAAATATAAGTTCAAATGCTTACACTTGCAGTTTACTGTGAACTTCCAAAAACTCAAATGTCTTTGGGCGGAGCCCTCGTGTCACGCATCCAATGAAACGAAATCAAAACTTGCAGTCGACGCCAAATGAAACAAGCTGGATCTCGTTGTGGACGTGGCCAAGACACGCTGGCTTGCGCGCACGCGCGAGTATGTGTGCACGCACGTGTGTGTGCGCTGCCGGGACCTTCCACGTGGCCCAGAACACACTCATTTTCCATTCGGGAGCAGTCGGGAGCGCGCGACTGACGCAGTGCAGAACCCACGGCGCGTTCACGTAACAGCAGCAGCAGCCGGAGCAGAAGGCATTGCTACCGGCAAGTGAACGCACCACTGCATGAATAACGTCGTCTCGCCTTTTACCTCTCCGTGACCTCACTTCATTTGGCCTGACAGGTACGTGACCGCGTGACCTTACACTTCCTCTGCATTGCATGCTAGCTGTCATTTTCTCAAAATGGATGTATTTTGGTAGAACGCTCGCCGTTTCATTTTCAGTGACTGGAACCGACTTCTCACGTAGATTTCTACTTACTGGTCGTGTCATTAGGGACAGTTGCACGATCTATTGAGTTCCTACACAAGAGCTAAAGAAAAGAATGAAAAAGAAAAAAGAACGTTTGCCTTGTGCATGGAAAGAGTATGCAGAAAAGTGTGTAGAAAAGCTCCACAATGTTTTCTTTACTTCGTACGTTTTGGCAGCGTTAAATTTTAATGAGTCAATATCACGAGATGTTGGTATGCTCCATCAGAGTCACTCAATTATGAATTTGCATACATACCTGTGCAATGATAAAGCTATTAAATTATGTCATTTATGGGATTTTGGTCTGTTCCACACATCTCAGTGTGTGCAATATATGATTAAATTATACTTAATAAAGAAAACAAACGTGATTATATTGCCCACAAGTAATTTGATATAACAAGTCATGTTGATAATCTATTTTCAACATCATATTAAATATTTCTAAGTGTCCCTGAAATTGCTATCCTTCTCATTGTGAGAAACCCTCATATTGCAACCTGCAATGTCCTTTTTTTTAGTAGAATACATATTTGGCGGTAAATAAAAACAGCAATATTTTAAAAATGTAATGCTACCTACTATCCTTTTCTTGTAAAGTTATAAATACTCAAAGAAGGTGTGGTAGTTGTCACATTCTAACATCACAGGCCATCACATGCAGCTGCTTAATGACTTAAAAGTGTGTTTGTTTAGACGCTATCATGGATACATATCTGAGCAGACTGGTCCCTTCAGTTCTGGTTCTGGCTCTGGTCCTGCAGGTTCACCTGTCTCAGCCTGCACCTCAAAGGTAAACCGCATGTTTGTATAGCATTCACTCCGTACTTGCTCTGGGTTACTGAATGTGAATATGTTGCTAAGCTTTCTGACTGAATGTTTAATCCTGTGACTTCTGCTCTCGGTGAGTAAAGAAAGAATACTCTGTCATTGTTATCCCCACAGAAAGTATAATACTACAACAGTAGATTATTTTGGTGTTATACATACGTATTTGCATGGTTGTTGAGTAATATTGAATTTATTTGTGCATTTTCAACTTTTCAATACATCCAAAGAGAGGAACCAGAACAAGCCCACCCAGATTCCAAAGTGCTGATCAATCCTTTTGGTTCAGGAGAAGAAGAGCGAAGGTGACTGACACAACAACAATAAAGTTAAAGTTTAAGTTCCAATGATCATCACAAATTTGATTTGGTGTAAACCGACACATAATCAACATACATTTCTGTTTTAGTGCGACAAGACACTATTGTCCGCTCACTGTGGACTTTAGCTGCGGTGTTGTTATAATGATGTGTCCTACACTGATAACAGAATACGTGGAATGATACTGATTCATATTGCAATCTACATTTACTCTATATGTAGTAAACTGGCTCATTGCGACATATCTTTGAAAACATTTTAGACTGGTCACAATATTGGGTGCACTTGATTCATATTCATAAATCAAATATGATCAAGTCAATCAAGATTATTATTTTTTTACATCTGTGACTTGTGTTATTGTTTTGGTTTTGAATCTACTTCGACCTTCCTGTGTCAACTTCGTCCTATACATTTCCAAAACACAACTGAAGTCTCTTAATTGTCCAAAGATGTGAATGTGAGTGGGAATACTTGTCTGTCTCTGTGTAATGGCTGCTGCGCTTATTATTGTCATTGTCATTTTGCAGTCAATATTGAATCTGACTTAGAGCTGTTTGTATTCTTATGCCGCACTTCCCAAAATTCTACTTTAACCGTGCGTATGTCACAGGTTGCTGCAGCGTTACATCCAGTTAACAAGAAAAGATGATGTTCAGATCAACTCACGGGATGAAGGTAAATATCAGCACCCAATCAACTTTGAGCTTCACATGGCCAACTAGATATGCTAAGCTACTGTAAGTATTAAAAATGATAAGTTCAACATCAACCTAACTTATCATTCCTGTTGTTTGTTTAGAAGTATTCTACCTGTTTCGTCTCTATGACTTCGACCGCAGTGAGCGGCTGGATGGCTTGGAGATGATGAAGCTACTGTCTGACTACAACTCCCAGCATGCACCTGAGGAACAAGCCAATGACATGGTGAGGAGGAGTGGCTGCATGACCTGAAAATTTTCATTGCAACTGTTTTGGTTTATTTTTCATTTTCAGTGCGTAAAACATTTTGTTGATGATATGTTGGTGTCCAGGTGGTATCCTTGGTGGATTTCCTTCTTCAGAGTCAGGATGTTAACGGGGATGGTCTCTTGGATGCCTCAGAGCTACTTTCGCCTCACAGAGCTCACACAGAGGTAGCACGCAATATTGTCTGCTCTAATTGGCTATTAACTTAATACAGTTATATTAAATTAATATAATTTGCCTTTTATTTATTTTATATGAACGTATTTGACCATTGTAATGTAAGCCCCTCTGCCTTTGGAACATAAAGGACAAGAACATCCCTGTTGACGAGCCAAAGGCGATACTGGACGAGAGGATGCCAGACGTTGGCACCAAGCAGCAGACGATGGAAGTGGCCAAGCAAGAGGAGGAACATGATGAACATGTTCAGCCTCATCACGAGGAAGTACAACAAGATGTTGGAGCAGAAGAAGAACAAGAGTCCATACAGCAAATAGATGAACATAAAAGACAACAAGTTCAAGAAGACTTTGCAGCAGATCAGAGGCATGAACAGGAAGTCCCTGTACATCAGGGCCAACCAGAAATATGAACACACACACACACACACACACAAAGTGCTGCAGTGGACTGATGGAATAAACATATGGTGGTCTAGGATTATACATTATATTGATATCCATTATCTCAGACCACTTCTTTGCACTTTTTATGCAACTGGAGCAAAAAGAAGTCTTAAATTAAAAAATGCAATATTTTATTCAAACTGAAGCCTTAATTTCAATGTTGTATATTTAGTCTGATGGTACTAATTTTTAAAACCATTGGACATGGTGTTCGGGATTGTGTTCTTTTTAGGCATCTATACCGTTTACATGTCGTGCACCCAGGAGGTGTGTGCCGTGCATGGTGCAATAAAATCAGCCAGTGTCTTCCTTCCTTGCCATGTTTTCTCATATGCTGAACCTCAATTTACAAAGTTAGGCACAATTGGTGAGGTGAATTTCAATAAACATCACATTACTTTAGCTCCCCCCAAATTATGTCTGTTTCTCCATTGCAGTGTGCTATGAATTGGTTAAATAATTGCTATAATTGTGTCTTTTCATCCCTTTTATGGACCATTTACACCTCACCCCCAGAAAACCAGAAATAGTTTTGTATTAATTTGCACAGTGTAATGCATACCATGTGACTATCTATCTACGTATGTATTTAAAAGGAAAATTATTACGTGTGAATCGCAAGGGAAGCTGCTATAAATAAGTAATGGATGAAATTACATGATATATTGATTTCATAAAGCACTAAAAAGGCAGAGTACACTTTTCATTTAAAAACTATTCATGATAAATGACTCAAGTATTACAGCGTACTTATACTAGTCTTGTTTTTTATACAGGTGTTGTGATTTTTTTTATGCGGCACATATTTCACCTTTGCTGTGGTTAATGACGTCACGGGGACGTCACCCAGAAGTTATGTTGTTATCCCTGGTGGTTTTGGGGTACACTTGCCTGTCTTCGATTCCCGCATATGACGATTAGTGTTGGCTCGTAAGTGAACGATTCGTTCAAAAGACCGAATTATTTCACTGAACGGGAGTGAACGAATCACTTCCTAAAGTGATTCGTTCTTTTTCTAGTTCATATGACTTCAACCAGTAGGTGTCGGTAATGCGCATTGAAGCTGGTGCCACCTCACCGTAAAACAAAACGAAGTAGAAAATGACTAGAACAGATCAGTGAGGGAACGAATCCTGACTTTCCCGTTCGCGAACGAGTTAATGGGTGAACTGCCTTCCTTCCCCCCGTGCATCAACGGATCAGTCAGTGAACGTGTTGCGTCTCCCTTCTGGCGTGAACTATGTAAGCCAGAATGTCGATTTATGATGTGCCAAGGAAAGAAAGAACCACTCACTGAAACACCACTTCTTTTATGCACATTTTCTCCAAGCTAACGGCTAACTTTATTGCATGAAGGGATGCGTCGTTATGCAACAACGGTGAGATTATGCTTCTTTTTGGGTAACCTTGATTTTATAACACTTACAGTAGTTTTAACGGTGATGTGACTGCGTACAGACAGGAGGTGGAGCTGATCCAGTGGTGCAGCCAAAACCACCTGGAGCTGAACCGGCTCAAGACCATGGAGATGACAATGGATTTCAGGTGAGACCCTTCACCACTTTCACCCCTCACTATCCACAGTAATACTATTCTCTCCACAGACACCTTCAAGTTCTTGGGAACCACAATGTCTCGGGACCTGAAATGGACCGGCCACATAGACTCTGTCCGGAAGAAGGCCCAGCAGAGGCTGTACTTCCTGAGACAGCTGAAGAAGTTCAACATGCCGCGGGAGCTGCTGAAGACCTTCTACACTGCCATCATCCAGTCGGTCCTCTGCACCTCCATCACTGTCTGGTTTGGATCGGCCTCCAAACAAGACAAGCACAGACTGCAATGGACAATCAGGACTGCAGAAAAGATCATTGGAATCAACCTCCCATCTATTCAAGACTTGTACCTGTCCAGGACCAGGAAACGTGCAAGTAACATCTCTACAGACCCTTCTCACCCAGGTTGCAGTCTGTTTGAACTTCTCCCCTCCGGATGGCGTTATAGAGCTCTGTACGCCAAAACCAGCAGTCACAGAGACAGCTTCTTCCCCCAGGCTGTTGCTCTGATGAACTCACACCACTCTTAGTCTCAGAGTCATTGCTGTGCAATAACGCCCTGTTAACCACACCTTTTTTGAATTGTCTACACTGTTTGTACTTTGTGTCCTCTCTGCATCCATTACAGTCTGGTCATCCTGGAAGAGGGACCCTCCCATCTGTGGTCTCTTCTCAAGGTTTCTCATTTCCCCTAGCTGGAGTTTGAGTTTTTCCTTGCCCTCCTGGGAGTTTAAGATCAGGAGATGTTTGAGAATATTTGTCATTTTTCACACGTCCTAAGTGTTCTTGGTCACCTAAATGTTGAACAGAGGCTGTGATGTACCGAAGTCAAATTCCTTATTTGGCACGCTCAAACATGGTGAATAAAAATTCTTGAATCTTGAAATTTACTTTTAATATTATTATTATTATTATTATTTTAATAAACATTAAAACCTGTTAAAACTTGTCTGGTGTTTTAGTCCTTGTTTTCATTTTTTTGGGCATGAAAACAAAAATCTGACATTTGGTTAACTGCTTTATATGACAATATGTATATGTGTTTTACGTTGTGTACATTGGTGTCCCCCAAAATAAAGAGCAAGTAGTCAAATACACATTCTTGACATGTACAAAAAATGGTGGTGTACCTAATGAGGTGTCTGTGTGATGTCACAGATCAACCAGCCAATCAGGAGGTGGGGGTGAGGGCGGGTGTGGCACTTTTCACTTTCAGTTCAGTTTTGGCCATGATTTTTCCCTAATGAAGTGGCCTGTTATTAGGTACACCTGAAAATGGCGGCGTACCTAATGGAGTGTCCGAGTGATGTCACAGATCAACCAGCCAATCAGAAAGTGGGGGTGAGGGCGGGTGTGGCACTTTTCACTTAAACCAGGGGTGCCGACCTCCAGTCCTCGAAGGGCTGCGTTCCAACATGTTTTCCAAGTGACCCTCGTTAAGCGCACCTGCGTGAAAAGTTTTAGCTTCTTTCACGTTCCGCGGGAGCTAAAACTTTTCACGCAGGTGCACTTAACGAGGGAATCTTGGAAAACATGTTGGAATGCGGCCCCGAGGACTAGAGCTTGACACCTGTGACCTATGACCATGATATTTCCCTAATAAAGTAGCCTGTTATTAGGTACACTTGAAAATGGCGGTGTACCTAATGGAGTGTCCGTGTGATTCCCTCGTTAAGTGCAGGTGCGTGAAAACTTTTAGCTCATTTTGAACGTGAAAGAAGCTAAAACTTTTCACGCACCTGCGCTTAACGAGGGTCACTTGGAAAACATGTTGGAACGCGGCCCCGAGGACTAGAGCTTCACAACTGTGACCTTTGACCATGATATTTCCCTAATAAAGTGGCCTGTTATTAGGTACACTTGAAAATGGCGGTGTACCTAATGGAGTGTCCGTGTGATTCCCTCGTTAAGTGCACCTGCGTGAAAAGTTTTAGCTCCTGCGGAACGTGAAAGTGACCAAAAACTTTTCACGCAGGTGCGCTTAACGAGGATCACTTGGAAAACATGTTGGAACGCGGCCCCGAGGACTAGAGCTTGACAACTGTGACCTTTGACCATGATATTTCCCTAATAAAGTGGCCTGTTATTAGGTACACTTGAAAATGGCGGCGTACCTAATGGAGTGTCCGTGTGCTTCCCTCGTTAAGTGCACCTGCGTGAAAAGTTTTAGCTCCTGCAGAACGTGAAAGGAGCTAAAACTTTTCACGCAGGTGCGCTTAACGAGGGTCACTTGGAAAACATATTGGAACGCGGCCCCTCAAGGACTGGAGGTCGACACCCCTGGTTTAAGTGAAAAGTGCCACGCCCGCCCTCACCCCCACTTTCTGATTGGTTGCTTGATCTGTGACGTCACACGGACACTCCATCAGGTACACCGCCATTTTCAGATTCGTTGAACGATTCGTTTGAACGAATCTTTTGAGAGAACTGATTCTAAAGATTCAGTTCATTTAAAAGAACTGTAATGCACGTGTGTGAGACATAAAAAAATAATCTCACTGCGTGAATAAAAGTGATTTTAGTTATAATTATGATCATGATTATAATCAATATAAAAGTATTTTTGTCCATTTTGATTGTACTTTACAGTTCTATTTAACGTTTTTGGTTGCTATGACGACCGTTAAACAACATGGCGCTCAACGCACAAATTGCAGGTTTGTTTTCCGAACGAAAACATAACGAACAAAAACCGCCGTCAAGATTAAGACAAGACAAATTAATTCACATAAAAGTAGAAAACTATTCTTAATGCTAATACTTAAAAAATATTTTCTTTTTCTCTCAGAGGTGGAAAAAAAGATCCGAGCAGCTTTCGAAGCGTTCGACTACCAATCAAACAACACAGTCGATGTGCGGTAAGAGAGAAATAATCGTTTTTAAAAAGTAGTGATGTAGTGTATTCTTGTATCCGAGGTATCCGGTATATTTTAGCGTATACTATTTGTTTTCTCAGCGAAATTGGCACAATCATCTATTCTCTGGGTCGCTTCCCCAGTCAGGCAGAGCTGCATAACTTCATAGCTGAGGTCAGAAACCTGTTGAAATATGTTGGACGAATTCAAAAGGTGGGCCTTGCTATTTTTATTTGAGTAACTAAATAGGTGGTTTTGCAACCCAGGTGGAAGAGGACCAAACAGGATACATCCACTTGGACCGCTTCCTTCCTGCCATGAGCTATGTTTTAACGGAACATAAGTAGGATGTCTATCATGTTACCTGCCATGTGTTTGACTCTCAATGTGCATCAGGACGACCTTTGAATATATGTGCCACGACATTAAATACACACTTGGACAAGCCAATGAGATCCAATACAAGAACTGATAATGAAGTCAAGGTTTCAGACTAGGACTTCAAATTCGGGTCGTGGTTACAAACTAGGATTAGGGTTTTAAAGTGGGATTTCAAACCAGGGTTAGGGTTTTAATGTAAGATATCAAACTCGGGTGAACGTTTCAAATTAGGGTTAAGGCTTCAAACTAGTCAAAGTTTCAAACAAACTTTTCAAACTAGTGTTTCAAACTTCGGTTAGATATTCAAAGTAGGGTTTAAAACTAGGGTAAGGCTTTTAAACCTGAGTTAGGAACTCAAAGTAGGGTTAGGCATTCAAAGTAGTGTTTAAAACGATGGTTAGGATTTAAAATTAGGGTTAGGGGTTCAAAGTATGCTTTCAAACAAGGATTAGCGATTCAAACTAGGGTTTTAAACTAGAGTTAGGGTTTCAAACCGGGGTTTTAAACTAGAGTTAGGGTTTTAAACTAGGGTTAGGGATTCAAACTAGGGTTTTAAACTAGAGTTAGGGGTTCAAACTAGGGATAGGGTTTCAAACTAGTATTTTAAACTAGGGTTAAGATTTCAAACTTGAGTTAGGGTTTCAAGCTAGGATTTCAAACTACGGTTAAGGTTTCAAACTAGTTTTAGGGATTCAAAGTAGGGTTTTAAACTAGCATTAGGATTTGAAACTAGGGTTATGTTAACTAAGGTCATGGTCCCCTGCTTGTGTTAAAGGTTCCCTCCCATCTCTGAGGACGTTTTGCTTCAAGCATTTGAGGTAAGGGCGCCCACACGATAGTCATGTCTGTTTGCCTTGCAGAAAGAGTTTGTAAACGCACAGTCATGCTTGTCAAACCAGTAATACATGCCACAGTTCACTCAAAATCGTAGGTTGAAATGACTGCCTTTAACTTTAAGGCTTTGCACAAGTCAAGTAACTAAAAAGGTCTTAACAAAAACACTTTTCTTATTGAAATATACTATACCTACTTCTTTCAAAACAAACGTTTGCTTTTTATTCCGCCAACTATACTATACTATACTATACTATACTATACTATACTATACTATACTATACTATACTATACTATACTATACTATACTATACTATACTATACTATAATCAATTGTTGTCGTAATTCTGTTGAGGTTCTTGACAGTGAAAAGAAGGGCTACTTGGACCCGGATGATCTGTCACAGTACATGATGGAGGAAGGTAAAGCATTTTTCCACCCAAAACACAAGCAGCATTTGAGTCATATGTCGACATCAGGTGAAACCTTCACTCAAGAGGAGATGGATGAGATGTTGACAGCCCTCACTGACCATGAGACCAACTTGATTTACAGCAAAGACTTACTCAACCATCTCATCATGGACCCAGAAGTGTAGGGCACAGCAAAATAAATGTGGAATAAATCAATGGTACCATCAACTTTGTGTTTGCAGCAGGGGTTTCACAACAGCTGTTTGTTCTAGCTTTCAAGTTAGCGTAAGTCAATTTGTACATATTGAAGCACATTTCACTCCAAAATTATCCTTTCCATATGAATTTGATTCATTTCCAGCATTTATTCCCACCACAGCATCAGCTCAGACTGATACAAAGAAAAAGGTAGCTTATTTAGTCTTCAACTGACACCTGTTGCATTGTAACATGGCGACACATAAAAACCCCCAATGTGGATTAAATGGAAAATAGTGGCAAAGTACAAAGCGTAATGGGGACAAGGAGGCGTTACATGTGCAATGGAATGTTTACAGGGGCAGTCCTTGCTACTTATTTGGTCCTCAGACAGTAACACCTAAAGTAGAGTGATGTTAAATGATAAGTGCAGCATATGCAGTGGTCTCTTGAACATGTTTTTGTGTTCTTACACAGCAAGTGACATAATTTAAAAAAAAAAAAAATAGCAGGCCTAAAAGCTATACTTTCACATATATTGGGATCCTTTAAAGTTTCAAACAATTTCTTTTCATTTCACAACAATATGGAAGAATGGATGCAGGATTGGCCTTCCAAATAGCATTGGACCAATCAGCTTGGCTCATTTTTACCAATTGCACTATAAATTGAAACAAAATTTGAGAGCAGTGGATTGGGGCTAAATGTCATGCAGTACTTAGCTGCAACCAGCAGTACATTGACAGAACACTGGGATGGAAAAGGAGGTTAGACTGAACATTCAAACAAGTATTCCATCCGTTTAAAAACAACACTTTAAAAAATTACTTTTTTTTTGCATAGTCAATCAATGAAATTGAGTCAAAATGCCCATCACTTCGAAGAACTAAGAGCCCTCTGACACTAACTGTTAAAACAGAATTTTCCCAATTTTCCTTGTAGCTATTCTGTAATCACTGAAAAGACCCCTCAAAATCTGGCATTTTTCCACTCAAACCCCAAAAGACATTCGGATGAACAACCATTCACATGTACGGGCAATTTAAGAGTTCATTTAGAGCATGATTTGGGGAATGTGTGAGGAAGCTGGAGAAAACCCATGCAGGAACCGGAAGAACATGCAAATGAGTCCAGATTGGAACTCCAAACAGTGATAATGTGCTAACTCTTGAACTGCGGCACCATCTTGAAATCCAGACAACTAAAAATAGAAAAAGGATTGGTAAATTAAACCTGTAATATGAGCCTTTCTGTGAACGCTTTTTTGTAAAGTTTAGAATGGAAAGACCAGAACCTTGACAAAATATTCTGTTAATTTCTCTCACTTAACTTGAGTGGTCCACCTTATTATTAATCCAACAGGCAGTGGCGTGTCGGTGCCCGTGTTTTGCATCACACTAGGATGAACAGAGTCGCAGCATGGTTAGTTTGTGCTGCTTCAGATCTGGAGCACCAGTCCAGCAGCTGAGATGTTGTCTCCCCCGCCCGCGGTCTGGTACACCTCGGTGCACACCAACACAGGCGCCACGCAGATCTCATAGTCCTCCTCCTCCCAGCAACTGACGGGCCGGCTCTCCTGGAGGGGGATGCGCTGGCTGCCCTCCTGTCGGCTGACGGAAAACGAGTCATCCAGGATGAGCCTGGCCTTGCTGGGGTCGATGTCGTTGGAGCCGCACACGTGGCGGTTGGCAGTGAGCGAGGCCTTGGCGGTGGCCGACATGGTGTTCTTCCACTGGGAGCCCCGGGTCACGATAATTGCCTGGAAGGCTAACGTGTGCACGTGGAGGCGGGTCAGGGGCTTGCCCTGCGTTTGAGCGTCGTCACCTTGAGCGTCGGCGTCTTTGTAGCGCTGGTTGACCATGCGGTAGACCTCTCTCATCTGGTCCAGGACAGTAGCGACGCGAGGGTTGGGGTCAGACAGTACTGTGATGGTGGAGCCTTTGAGGAGGCTCAGCAGGTTGGGGAGCTCCTGCTCGTTCATTCCCAAAGAGTCCGCCTGGGTTAGCAGAAACATGATGACGATCGGAACGTCTCATTATCAATAGCGCTCATCTTAATTGAGGACCCAGGTTAGTTTGACGTACTTGAGGAATGACATAATGAAGCAGGTCTTCCATGATGCTCTCTTCTACAAAACTGGCCATCTCAAAATGGACACCAAGTGTGGGAGAGGCGGCGGCCAGCACTTCGGCCAGGCGGGAGAGCAGAGCAGCACGTTCACCTGAGGTGAAGGAGTTAGAAGCGGCCACACTTCAAAGTCAACCAAATGTCTTCATTTCATCTTACCTGACTGGAATGGAAAGTTATCCATCATTTGTAAGCCACCCACAACGAGAAGATCTGGATGAAAATCTTTGAGCTTCTTTGCAAACTCCTCCATGGACGCCAGGTACGGGTTATGGTCATCACTGTGGACGATGTACCTGCATGCCAATGAAAGGTTAACTTAACATGATGCCAATCGTGCTTACTATCAACTAAGACACACCTGTTGGCTCTACGAGAGGAATACTGTCCCCACTTTGCACCGGATGGATACTCCAGGATGAGATGAATGTCTGGCTCTTCTACGGTGTTGCCTGCAACTGTAGATAGAGATAAAAATGATTCAGTGTAATAATTTTGATAAAAGCATTAAAATCGCAATATTGGAAACAGTGCGAGAAGGGTGTTTAAGGTTCCCCAGTGTGTGTTGTTTATATACCGGTGATGTGCTGTGATAGGACGTCCATGAAGTCCGGGCTAAAGCTTCCACCAAGCAACACATCACACCCCTCGTTGGCCATGCGGCCGGCCATGACTGGGGCGTTGCCACCCACCGACCATCTGTTTCCAGGTAGGTCACGGGATGCCTCGACCAGCTCGCTGAAAAGCGTCTCATTTAGCACAAAGCGCCTGCAAGGGACACCAATGACGACTTGAGCAAATGTGGACGCCGTGGCCACCAGGAACATTAGCTTCCCCGGGTGACAGCAGCACAGGCACAAACATACAGTAGTATTACAGTTTCACACAAGGTGGTTTAAACAAAGGTTTGACACTGCTTACTCTGCCGCGGCGCCCGGGGCAAAGAAGTAGGCGAAGCTCTCAGACAGTTGCTCAGCGCTTTCAATGTAGTCGTGATGGAGGGGCTGGTCGGCGGGTACGAGGCCGATTTTATTGAGAAGCGACACACCGTCCACAAGCAGGTCCACGCAGCCTCCAAAACCTGCAGATAGATGGGTGAATGTGCAAAGTTTGTGAAATGTGATGATTTATATCATTAAGCACGGGGAAACAGAACCAGAGCATGCCAACGCAAACAGACACACGGTTAACTTTTCATGCCACATAGACGCTCCACTTGAGTATCATAATCTCAAGCATGATTTTTGTATGCCGACGTGGGACGCTATGCTAACCCACACTAGCTGCTGTCCATGTGGCTGCAAGTAGGCAAAGGTTGGAGATACAGGATAAGAACATGACAACACTAATTACAGACATAGGAGTTTAATGTGTCCCTGATTTCACACATAGGCAAACTTATCTGGAGATATATACGGTAAAAGCAAATTCCTGCTTTGCTTATGCACATTTTATCATCGCCTTGCAAACATTCTAATGCTTGTGCAATTAATTACGACGTCTATATATTCCAAAAGGCTTGTGAAAGAAATAAACAGGTCCTGCTAAGCAGATAAGATGCGCGTTCTTTGGATTGTATAATGCATACCTGAATTTACCTTTAAATGACTATTTGTCCGACTGCATTTCTGCAAATTAAATCCCATCAAATGAAATAATTATTTTTGCCACATTTTTTTGTGGCTTCAAAGTTTAAGCCAAGTTCCCGCACAAGACTCACAGCCAACCTTCAAGCAGCAATACAAGAAAAAAACGAAACGTTGATCGTTTTAGTTGAAGACAGTAGTCTGCAATTAAAGCCATATTTTGAGACATTTGCAGTAGCCAACTGTCACGAAATAATGTCAATGTTAGCAGTGTATTTATGTGAAATGACACGAGCTAATTCTGCTAGCCTTACCAATCGCCACCTTTGGTCGAGCAACGTGATTCATTCCAACTTTGCTCTCGGCTCGGAGTAGCGACGACAGCACGGTGTCCAGCCGGCCGTCCAGTCCCTCATCGTTCGGTGAGCGAAACCAAATTGCCAGAATCACGACAAAGAAGGAGATTGCAGAGCCATATTTCATCCAAGGACCTCTTCCAGCGACCTCCATCGTGAGCCAGCTCGGCAAATTAGCAGTGGGCACACTTGGGACTAGGAGCGAGTTCCAACTGAGCGCCTAATGGGGCGTTTGATTTCTACAAAATACGACCTGGACGTGCAATAACGACAGTGAACTCCCCGGTCCACACGCACTCATTATCAATGCCAAATCTCAATAAAAGCGTAACACTCTTTTATGTTTGGGGTTTCATTGCATTACATTAGTTTGTTTGTGGATCCACTGCTGAACATAAAGAACTTGAACATAAAGGTCACGAAATAGAGACGAGCGGTAAACAAAACAAGCCTACTCTTCTCCGCCTTCTTTGAAGGGGGCGTGTTTATTTTGACAACAAGGCGGAAGTCGAGTAGCCCGGAGCGTGTTTCGAAAATGTCTCATACAAACAATCGTAATATAAACCATATTTACAAGATTCATCGACCGAGTTAAAGAAACCAGTTCCTCTCACGAGCATAATAAAGTAACTAACAAGGTCGTTTGAGGTCTTATGGAATTCAGATACACTGAAATGTAGTACTGCACATTTAAGTCAATTATAAAGGTTCACAAAACTGCTTTGCAGACGAGTTTTGGACAAAGCACAATTATTAATAATGAATGACTGGAGCTCTATTATCTATAAAAGGTTGGAAGTGCTCTATCACTATTCTGAAAACTAATTTTCTGTAACGCAATCAATGTTCACGTTTCAGAACACAGTTTTAATGGATAAAGGTGCTGTTATGAACAGAGTCAAATATTGAGCTAGTAGGATAAATAGAATTCAAAAGGAATAAATGACTGGATTTAAATATTCCCGCAAAATTCCTTTGCATGAGTTACATTTGGACAAATAAATATGCATTGACCAGAAACTCAGAATGAGAACCAAACAAAAAATTTTATTCAAAGTTTAACAGTTGTATGCCAGCATTTTATTCACTGCAGGGAGGTGATTAAAATCACAAACTTTTAAAATCTGTCCTTAATGATAGACAGAATGGCACAAAAAAAGTAAAATCACAATGCAGAAGCTGTATTGACAAGACATAGGATACATTCAAGATAGTTAAATTGGCCGATCAAATTTGTAGGCTGGCAAAGTCTGACATGAATAAAAACATCTTTGACAGTCAAAAAAAAAAAAAAAGAAAACATTGTTTTCAGGCACATACAGTGATTGCAGACATTCGAAAAATCAACCTACAATTAAAAACCTTGCTACTAGTAAAAGTGAACTGCGGACAAAACTAGAATAACACAGGGACATTTCAGTGCAGGCAGGTGGAGTATGTCGCCCTCTAGCGAGCAAATGTCGAATGAACGAACACAAAGACCTGCACAGAGAAAGGAAGGCTCAACAGGCTTCAATTAAGAGTTCCAGGATTTTTAAAACTTACAATTCGCGATTCCATCTTACCTTTAAGTTTACTTGGGGACACCCGCCACAACCTCAGACTCAATGCCACAGTGATTTGATCCACGCAAGATTTTAAAGAACCCTAAAAAAATGAAGCAGACAAAAAAACGCAGCTAACAATCAGTTTGTAGCCTTCATATGAATAAACGGGCAAATCCAAAGGACATCTGGTATGATGCAATGCAGTTCTGTGCCAAGCTGTCTGTTCAGCACTTTAATATTTTGATTTAGAAAGTGACGACAGAGCAACAACGATTTGTAAGGTCTGTTAATTCCTTTCAGTACTCGACTAGTTGTTCTATATAACACACTAACTTGAAATGAGCTTTTTAGGCCACAAATTGGCAGAATGAACCAAAGTAGACTCTCACCATTATCACCCCAGTCAGTGTTCCAGGAATTGGCACAGAGCCAGTAGGGAACGCCATCTTCCTCACCCCAGCCAAGGATCTTGATGGCGTGCCCACCCAGCATGGACCCAGACACATGCTGATACACACCTGCAGATAAGAATAAGAGGCAACATCTTAACTAGTACAGAATTGAATGACAAACATAAAAAATGTGGAAAGAAATTATTTGTATATTATTAACACACTTACCAGATTTGTATAGAACAAAGTCCGAATACACCGTGAAGGCTCCCTCTACTGGGCCGTTCTTGTATATTTCCATCTGAATCTGTTCTGGCTCTGACGAAACGCTGTAAGACGTTTTACCTGAATCACACAAGAAAATAACGCTGATCAATACTTTTCTAAATAATTTTTAAAAACATATTGGTTCTAAAGCCGCCCTCATTCAAGCTCTAGAAATAAAGTTTTTCTGACCATAATGCTTGTCCTGCGTGTAGCTGGGCGTGTACCCGGGTTCACACATGGATGTGCACTTGGGTGTGTGTCCTTCCTCGCCAGTGCAGGGAGGTCGGCTACCGTTGACGTGGTGCTCGCAAGGCGCGATGCTGTAGGGCCGGCAACCTGTGTGCAGGGGAGATGATGTGATTCCAAACTCACACGGCTAAGCGCTCCCTTGTGGTTTCTTTTACGTGCGTCACTCACCAATGTGGGAGTTATACAGCCCACCAGAGACCAGTCCCTCACCGGTCCAGAATTCCCAGGCTGCTGACGGGTAGCCACCATTACATCTAAAAGGCGTCAGTTTTTGAAATTGGTGTCCAAATTCCATTGCCATTTTAATCAACTGTCACATTTGGACATAGTGTAAATCGTTCATGCCGACAGCAAGTCGCGCCTGCTTGGGGCACTGTTGAGTTAAATAAAAGAGTTGCGGTCATCTTACCCCATGCCACAACCATCGCAACAGGACAGCAGGTCCTCTGCCGAGATTTCCACGCTGACCTTGGCATTGCTGTGGATGCACACACGGTCGGATATGGCCTCCACGGCACCAAATGCCTGGAAACACAGATGACCGTCAGTGTTAGGAATGCATTCAAAGCAACAACAAAAAAAAAACATTCTAAACCCAAATAACGTTAAACACTGTTTTGGTTCCTCACCCAGCAAGACCCACAGGAGCCTTGGTCTCTGATCTCCTTCAGTGTGGGGCAGTCAGGCCACTGCTCCCTGGAGTCAAAGTTCTTTGGCAACCACACATTGTCAGCATACTGAACCCTACATATGATGGCAAGTTTTTGTTGACTTTAAATGTAAGCACAATTTGCACTTTAGCAGAAAGAACAGCTAATTTGCATGTCACACACTCACATGACAGGAAGCTTGGGTCCCTTGAGAAACGTTCCACAGAGTTTCTTCACATAACTGTAGTCGGCCTTCTGAAAGTTGTGAGTGGCCTGCAGCAGAGGAGCACGCGTAGGCAGACATGAGCAAAAGAAGCGTGGGAACCAGCATGGAAGCAAACAAAAAAACCTCACCCTCCAGGTAGTGTTGATCTTGTTGATGTGGTCAACCATCTCAGAGGACAACGGGTGGATGGGAGGTTTAGCCAAGCTTAGTGACAAGCTGGCAGCCAATAAGAGGAGGGACGCACGCCACATGTTGCCTGAAACGCCCAACAAAAGAACATTCAATTTGACTTATATTTAAAACAAACAACGCATATGGTATAAAAGAACGTTGCTCGAAATGAAAAAGGTCACAAGTGACTAAACTGAGAAAATTCAAAGGGCACAACAACAACAGTCTACTGCATTCAAGGAATTGGTTTTTATTTATAAAGCTTTGTGAAACACATTGTTCTTTTTAATGTCGTTTTTACCCTGCCTGAAAACTGACCCTGATGCAAAATTGTGCCCGCAATGCAGTTTGAAGGGCACTTCAGTTTGTAGCATGAAGGACAAGCAGCCATTAGAGATGCTGATGATGTGAAGCGAGCCCTGTGCTTTGGATTAAAAGGCTTCTCAAGATCCATTAAAGTCATTACAGGCACAGCGTTATCATGTAACAATAGAACCATATCAAAACATTCTCGGAAAGGAGCAAATGACGCAGGTAGGAAAAAAAATAAGAAGTGTTGAGACATGGGTGGTTTCTAGAGAAGTGAAAATAGTGAACATGTTGTAAGTGGATCCATTCAATGTGACAACATGGGCGAGGCGAATTTTATTCCTCATCACTGAAAGTGGAAAAAAAGGAAGTAACACAAAATTGTCCTGAAACCTATATCAATATATTTTCTTAGTCATTTGTCATCTCGACATGATCATCTGCCTTCATAAACAATAATAATTCTCTAAACGTCCTGAAATGCATTTGCATTAATTTCATAAAATGCTTTCCATCAAATGTTCAGCATAGAGTGGTGTAGAACGACACTCCTGTCATAATAAGAGAATTTGTGATATTTTGCTACAAAAATATTGAAACCTTGTTCTGGGTGTTTTCTGTTACACGTGTTTGACCGTCAAGGTTCCAATATTGTTACGAAACCATCAATAGTACAAAGTTGCGTCGTTCAAGGCGAAATGTTAATACTGCACCATAAGCAACGGTTCAAATGTGATGTGACGGAAGTGAACCACCCACGAGTGCACATTGACAATATAACACTGTAACCACTTCAAAGAATTTGCAAACGTACTCGGGACTTTACCGCCACATAGGTAGCATTTAAGTTACGTGCAGAATTGACTTCAGAAACCAAAGCTTTGCATTTATTGAGGCTCGGTGAGTCGTAACTGTAACCTCACTGGTTTACAGCCAGTGAGAAACACCATCCTGAGTCACGTCACTCTTAAATAGACTTTGCCTCCTTACATGTTCACTTCTTATCTGATTACTTCAGAATGGCTCTATCTGTTGATACTGTGCATTTGAATGAATACAATAAGTAGGACAGGAAATACACAGCCACTATTGTTTTTCATTGTTGTGGATCTGGGAAAGGGCCATCAGACCAAACAGATAGAAGGACTATCAAAGGTTGTCATGGTTCTGCAGGTTTCATCTTGCCCTCACATGTCAGATACCCAAGTACAATTGAGCTCATTCCTCATTGATGGGTACTTGTTTACTTCAGCACTTATTCATCCCAGCAGACAACATCGAAAAAAAAGACAATTTCGCATGTTGTCTGAATAGTTATTTTTGCACACTTCTAACGTTTAACATTTGGGTTTCCCCAACCTTTTGTGCACTCGTCTTGCAGCCCATTCATCCAGGATATGTCGTCTATTGCCAAATTACACCACATAATTTGCCGAGTCATTATATCTACTACATTCTAATAAAACACGAAACAATTACAGTAAACATACTCGAACAAGTATAAATAGCTTAGTGTTACTTCAAAATATGTATTCAAAAAAATAAAATAAAATTGGTCGATTTGTCTAGTTTGTTGTTGTCTTGTTTATCAAGTGTGACTTGCTAGCGGCTAACTTTTTGCGTGATCGTGTCGTTTGTGTGGCTAGAGATCAAGTCGGTGATAAAGAGAAAATTTACCTGCAGCTAGTTCTTTGGAGAAAAGTTTGCTTAGATTGCCGGTTGACGGTGAGTGAGTGAGTGAAATCAACTATGCGACAGTCAGCGGATGTATTTAGATGTGAAATCACGTGACTAGTCACATGCCGCTCATGTGATCGTCAGGAACGGGGTCAGAGCATTCGTAAAGGTAAAAAAATAAAATAAAAAAATCATTTTACAAAAATTTACATAAAATATAGAAAAATAAAGGTTGCTGAGAAGTACGGAAAATAATTTTTTGTAAAGATTTTTTACATTACATTGAACACATTTAGATGACAGAAAAACGAGACAAAATAAATGAATGCAAGAAAAAAATCGAATCATTTTCGACTACAATACAACAAAAATATCCACAAAACTAGATAAGAGAGTGTTAAAATCAAACAAGGCCGGAGGTTTATTTAATAATGAAATGCTCAGTAGGTCACATTTTGCCCATCCCTGTTCTGCACTGATGGGCATGCTCAACAAATAAACACACATATAACCCCAAAAATGTTTTTGTCATTATGGGAAACAACAAATCAGTATTTAATAATATTTATAAAGTGTCACAAATGTCTTCTTTATTCCTATGTGATTTTGAGCTACGTGATAATTTTTGAATTTGTCTGACCACAAAGAATATGCTGATTGATATCTGCAGCTTTCTGTTCCTTCTAACACTGTCTGCAGACTTTAGAAATGATGAGTTATGAAAAACTACCATCGCTCTGATTTTACCAAACAGGTTGAGCAAGAGCTATAGTGGCATTTCATCAGCCAAATTACATGAATAGCAGCACGCAGTACAACTTTTCATCAAGGTTAATGACTTTATTTTGTCACATCAATAGCACAGTTAGTGTCACCATCAACCACAGCAGCAGTGGGAAATCTCAGTCGAGATGGGTGTCTATTGATAACAGTAAAGGACAAAAACGTCCAAATAGTGTACCACATGTCCACTCATCTCATATATGTAAAAAAAAAAAAATCTAGACAAAAAAATTGTAATTTCAAAGCAATGCATTTTAGGCTACTAGGAGGCAATGCAAACACACACAAACAGTCATGTTTGCAGAAAAGCACCGATTCATGAAAATAATTCTGCAGTTTAAAGCGTGTATATTTTCTTTTAGTGCACAAAGATACATGTCATTAGCTGCTTTATTGCTATGGCGTTCACATCCAAGCATGTGTAATGTCGACTACAGTGTGTGCAGCGGGTGCATGTGCTCCTCATGCAGATATTCTTCATAGTTACGTATCACTTCTCTGGATTTGTTTAACCTTTCAGTGTATGTACTCAAAAGTGAAGTTCACTTGTGACCTCTTTCAAATGACAGCAGAACAGAGCAGATTGTTCAAATAAAACATGATTGGCAGGACTCACATCTGTTCTGTACTGCTAAATCTTCCTTATCACATGGTCCCAATGAAACGCAACAAGCTAGTTTTCAATGTCTTATGTGGATCTGCAGTAGCTTGACAAAAAATAAAGAAAATATTTAAAGCACTACTAAGTTAACTGCTGTTTTTATTTTATTTTTGTACTCATTTTACCGTGCGCTTGTTGATTTTTAGCTGACCCCCAAGCTCGGTTTATTATGTGTTGTTGATTGTTGTGAAAGGCTGATTCAAATAAAAAATATGCTAGTGTTAATATCAGTTAGATTTTGGAAGTGTTAACTGAATACATTATTAGTTTCTGCTTAAAAAGAGGTTCTGGGGAAAGACAAAAACAAGGAAGCAAAACCCCAACTATTTTCTGTTCTCTGACAGGAGGCTCACTTTCCTCCACACAGAACAATGTTACAACTAAAACTGCTACTCTGGTGATTAAAAATATACTCTAATGATCAATTAGAACTTAAATATAAAATCTGCTAAATATCCTTTCCTAAATCAATAAAAACAAATTTGTCGGTATTGCTTTGTAAGAATTCACAAGAAGCCACGAGGTTTAGAAAAGAGGCTGCACCCTGTAAAACAGCATTTTATGTAAACTGATTTCTTACTTAGAGAAAACAAATCTCAAATGTCACAATAATGCAAATGAGTTTTTTTTTTGGTAACCTGCTTGAAAGCGTAAGTACGTTTTTTTCAGTAGGGAGATCTTCCACTTGGTATTTTTGATCGGAAAAATAAACGTGTTGTTTTGTTTCAGTTCATTTGAACACTTGTAGGGAAATTTTGATGACGCCCACCAGTTAAAAGAAACTGTCTGCACATTTTCTGTGTACAAGTAATGAGCAGGGAGAAGGCATGCTTCAAATAGTGTTTTCTTCCATCACAAAAATCCTGTGCAGTCACTTCATTAGGTACACCTCTACCATCGTGTTAAGCAGGGGTCGGCAAACATTTGTGTAAAATTATTTCCTACAATTTTGAATTGTATTATTTATAATAAATCACTTGACCATTTATTTAATGAAGTGATTAAATAAAAACATTATGTACTCAATTTTAGGCGACAAGGGCTAAATTGATGCAACAAATATTTCAGGGATTTTGATCATGTCAGTGGGCCAGATTTAACAACAAAAAGGTCCATGGGCCACAAACTATGTCTTTGGTGAATTTTCTTACTTTCTTCACTTGGTAAATTATTTAATGATACTTTCTTTTAATAAGACAGAGGTGAGTTTGTTTACCTGCTAAACATGTTTTTAAGCTTCTGAGGAAGACTACAGGAAGTGGCTGAAACATGTTAAGCAGGTAAAAAAAAAACTAATAATAATGTACAAATAATGTACAGATAAGGTTACCAAAATACTAGAATTTGTGACACATCCATTGCAGGTGTACCTAATGGTCAGTGAATGCTGTTGATTTCATCTTTCTTACACCGCCCTCTCTCTGCTGTCCACCAACTGGACCATTTGTTTTCTGGCGTGGGAGATGATCGGTGTGAGTGGCACAATTGGGGTGCTGGGTGTAGTAGCACTAGCAGGGGTTGCAGCACCTGAAGTGGACGCAGCAGGCGTGGAGGCGGTGGGTGTGGAGGCCGCGGGTGTAATGGAACCAGGGGTCCCACTCGGGGTCGCGCGTGGAGTCGTGCCCGGCGTAGCAGGGATGATAACAACTGGGGCCACACTTGGACTCACTGTCCCAGCTCGAGATTCCGGACGCGAGGGAGATGGGACGAAACGAGCCTCCCTGATGCGGTAGGGGCTTCGGTAGGTGGAGATGGGGGACAGCTCAGACCCCCAGCCAAGGTAGCTTCCAGTGGAGGGAGAGGGTGCATCTACACTAAAATAGGAGGTAAGGTTAGGATCTAACGGCGTGGATGCTTTCTTCTCTGGGGAGTTGATCAGGAGAGGGGAACGACGTTCGGGTGACCAGCCGGGGGTCTTGATATCCAGAGAAGCGGCTGAGGACGACTTCTCGGTCAAGGTGCCGGCATTACTGTCGATGTGGCGCAGGCTTCCCGGTGGGGGAGGTGATGAAAGGGTAGGTGAGCCATAAATCGCACTTTGAAACTCTTCCTCACCTGTCAAAAGGACACATACAACATATGTTGTTAGGAAATAGGAACAATTGATAATATCATAAATAGCTCCACTTGTGCTTCTGTTGACACAGCAGTCTGTGTTTTTAATCATGTTGTATAGCAACAAACCTCTATCCTCTGAGTGTGGAGCACTGAAATCCTCTGTGACCTCTTCAAGAATGGCCTCATGAACTGGGATGATCTCTGGAACCAGTTTGATATCGTGGATGGTTGTGGGAGGAGCTTTCCTCACAGGTCTGGCTATGACATTGGTAAGAGCTGGCTTTGGTGGTGGTGCCACCTCTCTCTCCTGGAGAGGGCACACAGAGCAAACCTCAACATTATTATGCTGGATAATATTTTCATATTCCCTTGTATTGGATCTTTTTAGATAGGTGTACTCAATGAAGTAGCCACTGAGTGTTTAATATGCCTTTCAATGGGCGACTGCTGTTTCTCATGGTAACTGAAGCATTACCTGTGGAACTGGGATCACCTGAGGTGGGGGTGGTTGAGGAGCTGGTTGTAGCTTCTGAGGAACCTGAGGTGGGACACGTGGAGCCTGATGGGGGAGAAAAAGAGGAACTACAATAGCAAACAATATAGTACAAAGTGAGCATTTGTTAGACGCTGAATATTAGGAAGTAGCTGAATTGGACAATTTTCAAAATGGGGCTAGGGTGAGGTTACATTGGGACTTTTATAGGCATTTTTTTTTTACTGTTTTCATGATCATTTTATTTTTCCTCAACACAAACATACGTTAAAATCGACTGCTGTTTTTTTCCCCCTTATGCTCTTATTAATAACCCAGCCGATAAATGTCAATCAAATGTAAAACACACAGAAAAGGAAAATGAATAGGTGTAATTAAGGCGTAAATTTGACTGGAATACTCAAGCCAGCCAAGACATTAACAAACCTGCGGTACACGACGAGGTTCATTGCCATAGTGAATCTCTTCACACAGACCCATGAGTCCAGCCAGACCGCCTTCTCCGTAGAGCGACCAGATCTTGGGCACGTCCCCTGTCTTCAAAGCCAATCGAATCAGCAGCCAGTGATGATGCCTCCAGCCCTCCCACTGGAGCGGGAGCTCCATAAGGGTTCCGCCTCCTGATTTGAGTCACAACCCCAGGCATAATGATGAACAGCTTACTCCCCACTGTGTATGACTGATTGGTTAATTGAAAGACCAAACAGACCAGACAGTGTTGCATGACGATGGAAAGTAGGAGTGACTTTCTCCTCCAACGAAAGTATGGATCCAGTCTCCATGCAGGCGCCGCTGATCCCCCGACGGCGAATGCTCTGGAAGATCTCAAAGGATTTGGGGTGGAGGAAGCGATAGTATAGCACCAACGAGATCACACCTACAGACGAAACGATGAACGTAGATATAAAGCATGAGAAGCTTGCCGATAAAATATAAGAAGGAAATGAAACTACTGACAGGCACTTAGCAGGCCTCACCGATAAGGAAGCTGCAGAGGACTGCGGCTGGGATGGCCACCGTATCCCACGACACCATGCTGAACAACCAGGACGAGGCCAGCAGGAGGAAAATGTTCTCTAAAAACATTACCTGAAGTGGAGAATGCAAAAGAATTGGTCATGATTTGAACATCCCTTCATCCGCCCATCCATCCATCCTTTCAATAGTAATTTTCCTCATTAGCATATCAAAATCTGCCTTTATAAATAAATCAGTTAAAGTTTGATTGATACCATCACATATACATTCATAAAAATACACACATAAGCACATCCGTGCACACAAGCACACACACAGAGTCACATACCAGATAGAAGCCAGCCATTCGGAAGCGTGACGGGCCGTACTTCACGTTGAGGAAAAAGAATATATGAATGGCTCCAAGAATCAGATTGAAGAGTCTCCATCGACTAGTTGAACGGATGATGTCAGTCTGCTGAGAAACCATCCAAAATGTTGTCCCCAACCAGTGCACACCTGACGCAATGAACAAACAACCATTTTGTGAATTCTTGACTGAAAACATGATGTCAATCATGTCGTGTTTACAAAGTACAAGATATGATCAATAAAGGATATCTCATAGCTTGCTAGCCAGATACAGTGAATGCTCGCCTGATTAACTCACCTATAACGCCAAGAATCCACTGTTTGAAGACCCGTGTGAAAAGCATGAGTACGCCGAATCGAGACCCCAACATACTGACCTGCGCACACACAAACATACAGAGTCAAGTACACACCTGTAGTTGGCAAGGCATGTATTTTGTCAGGAAGGCACTAAAAAGTGTTTACCCTCCACAGGAGTCGACAAAAGATGGATGCAGGGGTCATTTGCAGGTGTCCTGGTCTGATGAGATGACATGCCCGGGCGTACAGGACCAACGCCCAGGCAAGAGATAACAAACACACGGCAAAACACACTGATGCTGGAAGACGAGAGAGAAAGACAGGAATGAGGTGCCAGAAAATAAGACATATATGGCGACATAATCAGATTATATTTAATTCATCTGAGAAACTGTTGATGAATTTTGGTGCTTATGTTTTGGTTAGCAATCAGGTTCAAATGTCCTACTTGTCTTTGCTTTGTTTTCTTGTTTTTATTTGCCATGTAGCACTTTGAGATTCCTCCGAATGTAAAGTGCGTTCCAAATAAAATTTATTATTATTATTTATTGTGCTTTGCGTGTGAATCTAGATTTATTTATTTATTTTTGTTTGTTTGTTCTTAGTATGAGAAAAGGGAGTAGCGTAACATTATCTTCCCGACCTGGAGATTTGATGCCTATATCAGTGCAGATGAGCACGTAGGTATGGAGCAGTGTTTCGGGGAGAGTGACCACCAAGGCCTCCAACAGGCGCAAGGCAGACACGTCGGCCTGCTGCATGATCTCGCCATACACGTCCATGTCTGAAAGATGCATACACTCCCACAACCTGCCAAGGCCGCACACACAATACATACTGTGTAGCCATCATATGCATGTAAGTATGTACAGTGGAAAAAGATCAATGGTGCAATACCAGCTTTTTACCCGGTAAAAAAAAACACTTTCCATAACCACTGCACATTTACTAAACACAATTAACTTAAATTAATGCACACCCCACCTTTTGAAAATACCCAAGTGCAGTACGTGAGTCCAGGTGAGAGACTTTCTGCGAATTTTTCCATCTGAGAGGTACCACAAGTAGCTGAGCCACTGTGGACCCCAACCTGGAATACACACAATATAAACTAATCAATCCAGACCAGCCTTATCTCTATCTCTATATCGCTCTATCTCGTTTACCTGGTAGCAAGAAGAGTGCGGTGAATCCAGCCAGATGGGCATAGCAGTAGTTGTGACCCACCCATAGATAGTACACAAAGCAGTAAATCACTGGGGGAGGAAAAAAAGGGAAAATAACATGATTATGCAATGGGCAGACAATGTGAATACGTTTGAGTCAGTTGAGTATCTTTAGATCTAAAGATTCCAGTACATGCTTACCAATGCGTCTCATGACTGTTTTGTGTGGCACTACTGATTGTTGATTACAGTAATTGTGAATTTCTTTGAGCATTAACAATTGTCATAATAACATCAATAAAAATAATAGTCACAGTAAATCATCATATGACCTCTGCAATGCTCTTCATCCCAACTGAGAAGCTACACAACAGTTCAGCCTCCCTCCTTCCCCTCACACATGAAGTCCCAAACCTTCACTATACTGCTTCGTGAGTCCCAACCATAACAGGGCCCCATCCTGGGGTACGCCCATCCCCTCCATCACCCTGCCCCAAAAACAGGTCGTGTAGGAATGTTGCATCATGCTCCTAGAGTCTGCATTTTTTATTGTCGAATACATGACATTTGGATGGTGCGGCATGGAAGGGGTTAAGGCATGTGGCATGAGTCTGCACTTTTGCTCTGATGGGATGCATGCAGGGTGTAGCAGCATGCACTGCTGCAGTCCGTGACGTCACAGAGCAAGCACAACTTTCACTGATAGTTGCACCAATAATCCACACCATTTTTTGCAACAGTCAATCAGAAATTATGTCCCATAACTAGTCTAGATCATTTGTTTCAGCAGGTTAGTGCATGTGAGTGTTGCATGCATGTCCCGTGTGTGTGTGTGTGTGTGTGTTTGTGTGTGTCCCAGGTAGGACTCACGCGCTGCCCTCTCCGCGACAATAAGGACTGCAGTGAAGAAGAAGACACAAACTTGGCAGCAGGCCACACAAGAGCCTCCGTGGCTGGCAGGGCCTGAGTAGTCCCTCATGGCGGACTCCCACAGACACACACACTTTGCTCCGGAACAGCCAGACTAGACCTGGTTGCGGGTTGGCGGCCCGCAGTCTTTTTGGTCCTGGCAGAGAGAGATGGAGATGGGAGGGGGGGGGGCTGCTGATGCTGCAGAGCCCGTGCTCACTTGGGCTGCGCGCTCCCGACTCTGCCGTTAAAGAGACAACAGCCATGCAGCGGGGAAGAGCATACTTGACCCCTGGACTTGTTTTTTAAATCCATTTTAATTAAACTTTTTCATTCTATTTCATGTTTTCATACAAGGGAGACGTGAGGAATGCACAATGGCGTGAACTGAAGTTGGTTTATCGCATTTGAAGATATGGTATTACACATTTTTGCCTCATGAGGGCGCAACATTACAAATTTTGTGTTCAATTTTCCCCCCTCAGAAATAGGATGTAAGCACGAGGAAAGGAGGGGAGGGTCTCATTTCAGCTTTTATAAAGACTTCCAAAGACCAACTAAATGTATGAAAATATATTGCTGCACCAATTAACTGAATCTTTGTAAGAGGTTTTGATACCAGTATTGGATGTCAGGTGTACAGCACCTATTATAATGTTCCAGTGAGAAGGAGTGGGGGGAGAGTATGAAAATCCTAAGGGCCTCTTTATCTTTAGTGACTGGGGGCCTAAAAAACATTTTCATTCAAGTGGTTGGGTGACTTGGGTCAAAAGTGATATTTCCACTGCCTTGGCCCCTGTCAGTGACAAAGACTGCATCATCAACAAATAGGTTAAAGATCTCTGCTGAATCACGTGTACAAGCAATAGACTCTCTTTCTTCACGTATGCATTCTCTTCATTTAAGGAATGCAACACATAAAACAGTAAAAGCACCAGAATCACACCATCATGCCCATTGTTTGCTTTATCAACTTTCAATGGATACAAAAGTTGGAATAAGGAACATGTGTATTCCATAAACTAACACATTCACATCCCTTATATGTATACAAAAGCACCATTTAAATTGTGTTTCAAACACAAAATTTATGTTAGTGAGCAAATGTATGAACAGATCATGATGGTCACTTTGTCCATTTGTGGTCACACGTTCATGAGTCCTCCGTTGCTTTGTGTGTCTTTCTTTGAATTTCTCTTGCTTACCTTTCATTCATCGTTCAGTGTGTTTTGTCAGTAATATCTGTTTAGGCTCTGAGTGACTGTGCTGATGTCTGGCTGTCCGTTCATCCAGATTTCTCTCAGGATCCTTTCTCGCTCCTCTAGCCGCTGGGCCTGGTCCAGTTCTAATATCACACACGCACGCACGCACGCGCACGCGCACACGCACGCACGCACACGCACACACACACAATGAGCATCAATTCACATCAGCATCAACTTATTTCTGACTACTGCCACATGTTTCTACTTTTAAGAATTCAACCTTTGCTAAACAAGGAAAGGAGGGAGCCTAGCTAAATGCACACAATGCAAAAAGCCATGCATGAGCTAACAGTCTGTGTTGTTGTGTTACATTCCTGAACACAAATGGTGAGGCAACACATAATACATATAATATAATAATACTCATTGGTATGTATTCTTCATCCTCTGCGGAAAATAGCTAATATTACTGGAGCTTAATGCACATATTTTTGAGCGTGTATGTAAAATACCCTCAGCTGATGTAAACATGCCGGCATGCAGCAAGGCCCTCTCAAAGCGTCTGCGTCTCCGTGATGACATGTCAGTCGTTTCATCCCAGTCCTCGGATTCGCTGTCCCCGGCCGGCCCGGTGACCTCTGAGGGGACAACAGCCATGCTGTCCGGGTTGGCGTCGACGTGCTGCTGGTGGTGCTGACAGACGTGATGGTGACGCTTGTGGCGATGATGATGGTGATGTCGATGGCGAGGGTGTTTACTGTTGCCATAGTGACAGTCGGTGCGACAATGTATCTGGAAGACCACGGCACAGAGCGTGACAAGAAGACCGACAGACACTCCACCCAGAAACACCAGAGCCGTCCTCTCCGGTTGGTCTGACAGAGAAAGATCAAACAGACAAAACAGCTTTCAACGCATTTTCCAATTGGCACAAAGGGCTCGATTAGATATGTGAGAGGGAGGGCTGCGCCACTGTGAGTAGTCAGAGCTAACTTCAGTCACGGCAAATCAAAGCGACCCGTTTCGTTCCCTTTAAATGTATCCCACTAGATTCTCGTCATTGTGACAGCACATCAGCGCCCTCACCCCTGAATACACACATTGTGCATCAGAATGTTTTTTATATATAATTATGTTGCTTGAAGCCACTAAAACTACTGAACATTATACACAATGAACAAGCCTTTATTTTTTTTTGGGTCACATTGAAAAAGAGAACAAAGAGATACCTTGTATATAGTCACAGAAGATGCGGAGTACATTGAGACTTGGGCATAACCCGTACATGTAACGTACCTGTGATGAAGGTGTAAGCTGCTAGTATGTTGCTAAGCAATGCCATCTCCTTGGAGACCACTATCACATCCGCGCTGGTGCTCTCTGTGGTCTGTGTACTCATCACTTCACAGGGAGTTGATCTTATTGGAATCTTCTTCAGTCCTCATCGGAGTTCTTGTACTCATCTCTTCATAACAGGAAGAAATGACAGAAGACAAAGAGAGAATGGTTTCAAAGCATTTTAAAAGCACAAATTTACTGGACACAACATTAGGTACATTGATCTAGTTTACGTGAAGCTGCTGACTGTAATATCACAAAGAATCAGAGGTGATTTTATTGCTCACACCTATCAAATGACAAAACAACATATTGACTGACCTAAAGTTAATGTGCAGCTGAGAATGAAGAAATAAAGAATCCATGAGGAATTTAAACTGCTTAAGACAGCATTATTGTATCAAAGTTTATGTTATGCTCCTGAGTAGAAAAATGATGAAACACTCAAAGACCCAATTGATTTGATTACAAAGGGAGATCTCTAATTAAAAAATGTCTTTATTGAGTGAATGGATCTCATTTATCTTGAAATTAAACAAAAGGGGGCAATAAAACTAAAATTGCGAGCAGAAAGTCATAATGTGAGAGTGAATGAGATTCTGTGTCATAAGTATGGGAATCAAAAAGGATGTCCCAAACATCATACGTGTGTATGTGTGTGTGTGCGTGTGTGTGTGTGAGAAAAAAAACTATTCATACTGTACAGTACTCCTTATTTGCCACTTTATTGTGTCAATCCAACCAGAGGATACCCATTCACCCAATCTTACTCCAATTTTGGCCAAATTATGAATCATCTGAGCCTGAACTGTATTACATGTGCAACCATGGGCCAAGTAACATGCACGTTTCAGACATTCATTTGCACTTCAGGCACATTTTTCTGTGTTACAAGAATGACACGTCTGCCTGGTGTCGCAGCCATGCACACACACTCATACACACACCACTGGGACTCAAGACGACACAAACATGGACGGCGTCCTCAGAGCGATGTCAAATTATTTGGCTGTCGAGGTGGTTTTGGGATGTTGAGTGTGAGTGCTGCAGGACGTGGATGCCCTTCTTTGCCTGAACCCTCCCCCCTCAGAGACATTTGACCATTTAGGTTGGTGCTTGTTGGAGCAAAAATCAAGGCCACCCTGCTAACAGAAAAAGCTTTGGAGGCTGAATCCTTTTTGTATTGAAGATTGGAATACACTCATACAATCCCCCCCAAAAAATAGCAGCAAAATAAATTGCAACATTCCAGTTACGTATTTAGATGATTGTGAGGCACAAGGCCAGCAGACAGCTCATTAATAGATAGCAACAGAACTTGTTGACAAAGCCTCGACCATTCCGCTGACTGGACTTCTCATTAGGTACGGCAGTTGCACAATGAATCATTTAAAAAATCTATTCTGATAGTTACCATTAAGAAAAAAAGAAAAGCAATGTAATTTCATTACTTTTAATTACTTCTTGATTACAATGCCAAATATTCTAAAAGAAGAAGAAAAAAATATCAATACCATGTATGTATATATCTCTGGATTTGGTCATTTTTGAAAAAATGTCATTTTTCAGGAGAGCCAGAATACTCCATATTTTTTCAACGATTAACATTGCATCATCAAAGAGAGCAAGCTTTTCTCAATATTTCAAATTGGTTCATAATTCATAAAAATAACACCCCTGCCTGACAGTATACAAGTAGATCCAGGGGAAATATATGGAATTTACCAATTTGTGAGGTTGCGACCCGACGCCAGCGAGATGCAGTATTTGATTGTTGTTTTCTGTCCTACGAATATTTCATACGCATGGTTTTGAAATGCAAGGGGAAGTCTGAGCACCTGGAACTCAAATCCAAAATAACTGTGTCTACTAATTACTTAGTCCCTTGCTAAGTAGCTTGATATCGTGAACATGAAACTCAAATTAGCCTTCCCCACTGACAACTATGCCATCAGGTGGCATGTCAGACAACTGGTACTCAACTTTGTTCTCAACCATTACTGCTTCATAATAAGAATTTATTGCACTTATGTACATTATATTATATGATATTGTGTGTTAAAACTTTTCCCTGAAAAAAGTATGACTTCAATTCTGTAAACTTCATCCGTTAAAATCTTTTTATTCTCATTAGTCATTAAAACCTAAAAAATAGATTTTTAATGACAATAAATGTACTGATGTCTGTCCTGACTATCACATCTTTTATAAAAAAACAGTTTGAATCATTTTTTGTAACATCCCTGTTGATTCATTTTAAACATTTCCAAAGCCTTGTGTTGAACTTATGATAGAAGGGTGACATAAATGTGAAAATGAATACTGTACTACCATTTGTACTATTACTTAAAACCTTGGATGAGGTCAACACTCCTAAGCAGGTTGATGATTTAATGCCTTGCTCAAGGGAACCATGTCAGATTATTCAGGTCCACAGAGGGATTTTGAACCTTGGATCCTCATGTCCCCAGGCCAATTAAGTCCTTGTGCAGAAAGCCATTGCTGCTCCAACCAAACAAATCAAGCTGCTAAAACAACAACAACGAAATGTTCAGCGCTCGTGTTAGTTCCGTTCTTGTCTTTGTTAATTAAAAGCAATTAAAATTCACGCTGACATTTATGCTAAGGGACTTTCCTTGCACAGTCTACAAAGTGATCTTGTTTCTATGTGTGTGGTTCAAACAAACTGCGTGTGTGTGTGTTTTTGCATATGAAGCTGATGTTAATATAATGTGACATTGGCCTTTCCCTCCTCAGCACGGTTACACTTTAACATGACCTGCGGAGCACGAGGGAGACAGCATGCACGGCAAAACACAAACAGCATGGGAAGATGGACATAATGGGAGCATGGGGTGGAGGCACGAAATCATTAAACAAGGTGGAAAAAGTGATGGAGTAGTATTAACGATGAAAAAGGAGGAGGACTTACACTTACGTTTCCGTGCAGCCAGCATCGCTTGGCTCCTTTCCTTCTCCTGTTTGCCTGCGTCTGTGCTCCTCTCTGTATTGAGCGCCACTCCTCCCCTTTCCTCTTCCCTGTGTCTTACTCCTGCCAAAAAAACGAATAATAATCACCAAAGCTAGATGTTCTCTTGCTGCCTATTGGCAAAAATAAATAATCCATTCTTCCTTCTTGATAGAAGTTCGCAGGGTGAATATTTTCCAAAATGAGCTTTCATCCTCTACCGTTGAGCTGAGCTTCTCCAGGTTGGTTGGCAGTCAGCAAGGCAGAGGTCGGGGCCTCGGGGGCAGAGCTGTGACATGAGAGACCTCGACAGGAAAAGCAAGTCTCTAGCTCTTGCTCTCCCTCTATCTCCCAAATGTCTGCATCCTTTTCCTCAACTGCATGTGGAAAATATAAAATATAAAGTACAGTATGTGGAAGAGGAGGAGGTGGGAGGGGAGTGACAGAAGCTGGATGAATGTTACAACAATAACACAGCAACACTGCAGGTTGTGTTTACTCCTCAAGTGATTTCTTGTGCTAAATCTTCAACTCTTGTAAAACTGCATTAAGATAAGATATGAAATTTTTATGAGCTGACCTGTCATGATGGCAGGTTATTTCTGTGACAAGTCTAACAATCTCGCTCTCTCTTGCTCTCTCATCCAGGAAATTTCAAGCACAAAATAGATTTATGCATGCTTAAAACCTCTAGGCAAAATGTTTAGGAATTGGCAAGGGGGTTGTGTGTTCAGTGGACATAAAAAGTCTACACACCTATTTTCAAATGCCAGTCGTCCAGGCATATCCAAGGCAGTCCCGGCGTCATGAAGTCGGATCCAAGCCGGTCCCGGCGTCGTCATGGCGCATCCTAGGCGGTCCCGTCGGCATCTAGGCGCATCCAAGGCGCTCTCGGCGTCATACAGGCGCATCCAAGGCGGTCCTGGCGTCGTCCAAGCGGATCCGAGGCGGTCCCGGCATCATCCAGGCGTATCTGATGCAGTCCCAGGATCGTTCAGGCTCATCCAGGGCAGTCCCAGCATCGTCCAGGCGCATCTGAGGCGGTCCCGACATCGTCCGGGCCGAATCGAGGCGGTCCCGGCGTCATCCAGGCGCATCCGAGGCGGTACCGGCATCGTTCAGGTGCATTCAAAGCGGTCCCAGCGTCGACCTGCCGCATCCGAGTCGGTCCTGGCGTCGTCCAGGCCCATCTGAGGCGGTCCCGGCGTCATCCAGGCGCAACCAAGACAGTCCCGGCTTGGTCCAGGCGCATCCGAGGCGGTCCTGGCATTGTACAGGCGCATTCAAGGCGGCCCTGGCGTGGTCCAGGCGCATCCAAGCCGCATCTAAGGCGCATCCAAGACAGTCCCGCTGTCGTCCAGGGGGATCCAAGATGATCCCGGCGTCGTCCAGATGCATGCAAGACTGTACCGGCTTCGTCCAGGCGCATCCAAGCCGGTCTCTGCGTCGTCCAAGGCGCATCCAAGAGGGTCCTGGCATCGTCTAAGGCGAATCCAAGGCGGTCCTGGCTTCGTCTAGGCACATCCAAGGCAGTCCTGGCGAGGTCCAGAAGCATTCAAGGAGTATCTAAGGCAGTCCCGGCATCGTCCAGGCGCATCCGAGGCAGTCCCGGCATCATCCAGGCTCAACCAAGGCGGACCCAATGTTCAGGCGCATGCAAGGCGGTACCAGCATCGTCCAGGCACATCCAAGACAGTCCCGGCGTTGTCCAGGTGCATCCAAAGAAGTCAAAACGGCGTCCAGGCACACCCATAGCTGTACTGACGTCGTCCAGGCGCATTCAAGGCAGTCCAAGCGTTGTCCAGGTGCATCCAAGGTGCATTTAGAACGGTTCCCAGGGTCGTCCAGAAGCTCCCAAGGCTGATTAAAAGTAAATCCAAGGCACATCCAAGGCACATCCAAGGCGGTCCCGACGGACCCTCCTCTCCAGCACCCCTGAATAGACATCAAAAGCAAGTCCAAGACGGTCCCAGCAACGTCCAGACACATCCAAGGCGGTCCTGGTGTCGTACAGGCGCATCAGAGGCGCATTCGAGGCACATCCAAGCAGCATCCAAGGCAGTCCCGGCGTTATCCAGGCGCATACAAGACGCATTCAAGGCAGTCCCGGCGTTTTTCAGGTGCATCCTAGGCGGTCCTGGCGTCGTGCAGGCGCATCCAAAGCATATCCAAGGCGGTCTCTGCGTCGTTCAGGCGCATCCAAGTCAGGCCCAGCGTCGTCCAGGCGCAACCAAGGCACATCCAAAGAAGTCCCGGCGTCGTCCAGGCGCATCCAAGGCAGTCCTGGTGTCTTCCAGGTTCATCCGAAGCATGTCCAAGGCGTTACCCACAGCCGAGCCGCAGCCGAGCCGCAGCCGAGCCGCAGCCGAGCCGCAGCCCAGCCGCAGCCGAGCCGCAGCCCAGCTGCAGCCCAGCCGCAGCCCAGCCGCAGCCCAGCCGCAGCCAAGGCGTAGCCAAGGCAGTCCCTGCATCATCCAGGCGCATCCAAGGTGATCCCGGCGTCATCCAGAAGCATCCAAGATGATCCCGTCGTCCAGGCGCATCCAAGCTGAGCTTGGCGTCAACCAGGCGCATTCAAGGCTGTCCCGGCGTCGTCCAGGCACATCCAAGGCAGTCCCAGCGGCGTCCAGACGCATTCAAGGCGGTCTCAGCGTTGTCCTGGCGCATCCAAAGCATATCCAAGGCGGTCCCGGCCTCACCCAGGTGCATTCAAGGCGCATCCAAGGCAGTCCTGGCGTCGTCCAGGCGCATCCAAGGCAATCCCGGCGTCGTCCAGGCGCATCTAAGCCAGTCTCAGTGTCATCCAGGCGCATACAAGATGATCCCTGCGTCGTCCAAGGCGAATCCAAGGCGGTCCCAGCTTCGTCTAGGCACATCCAAGGCAGTCCTGGCGAGGTCCAGAAGCATTCAAGGAGTATCTAAGGCAGTCCCGGCATCGTCTAGGCGCATCTGAGGCAGTCCCGGCATAATCCAGGCTCAACCAAGGCGGTCCCAATGTTCAGGCGCATGCAAGGTGGTACCAGCATCGTCCAGGCACATCCAAGACAGTCCCGGTGTTGTCCAGGTGCATCCAAAGAAGTCAAAGCAGCGTCCAGGCGCACCCATAGCTGTACTGACGTCGTCCAGGCGCATTCAGGGCAGTCCAAGCGTTGTCCAGGTGCATCCAAGGTGCATTTAGAACGGTTCCCAGGGTCGTCCAAAAGCTTCCAAGGTTGATTAAAAGTAAATCCAAGGCACATCCAAGGCACATCCAAGACGGTCCCGACGGACCCTCCTCTCCAGCACCCCTGAATAGACCTCACCAGGGAGGCTGAGGAGTGTGATTCCCCTGTAATTGGAACACACCCTCCGGTCCCCCTTCTTAAAGAGGGGAACCACCACCCCAGTCTGCCAATCCAGAGGCACTGTCCCCGATGTCCACGCAACGTTGTAGAGGCGTGTCAGCCATGACAGCCCCACAACATCCAGAGCCTTTAAGAACTCCGGGTGGATCTCATCCACCCCCGGGGCCTTGCCACCGAGGAGTTTTTTAACTACCTCAGTGACTTCGACCCCAGAGATTGGAGAATCCGCCTCAGAGTCTCCAGGCCCTGCTTCCACAACGGAAGGCGTGTAGGTGGAATTGAGGAGGTCTTCGAAGCATTCTCCCCACCGACTCACGACGTCCTGGGTCGAGGTCAGCAGCACGCCATCCCCACTGTAAACAGTGTTGACGTTGCACTGCTTCGCTCCTGAGACGCCGGATGGTGGACCAGAATTTCCTCGAAGCCGTCTGAGAGTCATTCTCCATGGCCTCGCCAAACGCATCCAAGGTGCATCAAAGGCACATCAGAGGCGGTCCCGGCCAAGTCCAGGTGCATCCAAGGCGGTCCCAGCGTCTTCCAGGTCCATCCAAGGCAGTCCCAGCGTCTTCCAGACGCATCCAAGGCAATCTCGGGGTTGTCCAGTCGCACACTAGGCGGTCCAGTCGTCGTCCGTGCGCATCCATAGCGGTTTCGACGTTGACCAGGCGCATCCGAATTGGTCCCAGGGTCATCCAGGCACATCTAAGGTGATCCCGGCGTCGTCCAGGGCGCATCCAAGGCGGTCCTGGCGTTGTCCAGGCCCATCCAAGGGAGTCCCAGCGTCATCCAGGCACATCCAAAGCGGTACCAGCGTCGTCCAGGCGCTTTCAAGGTGCATCCAAGGCTTATCCAAGGCAGTCCCGGCTTCATCCAGGCGCATCCGAGGCGATCCCGGAGTCGTTCAAGTGCACTCACGGCAGTCTTGGCATCATCCAGGCGCATCTAAGGCTCATCCTAGGCAATCCCGGCGTTGTCCAGGAGCATCCACGGTGGTTCCGGTGTCGTCCAAGCGCTTCCAAGGTACATCCAAGGCAGTGCCGGCGTCATCCAGGCTCATCCAAGGCAGTCCCTGAGTCATCCAGCCTCATCCAAGGTGATCCCGGCGTCGTCCAGGCTCATTCCAAGAAGGTCCAGGCGTCGTCCCGGCGCATCCAAGCCACATTCAGGCACATTCAAGGCGGTCCTGGTGACGCACAGGCGCATCAAACGCGCATCATAGGCAGTCCCAGCATCGTCTACGCGCATCCAAGGTGGTCCCAGTGTCGTCCAGGCGCCACCAAGGCGGTCCCAGGATCGTCCAGGCGCATACAAGGCGGTCCAGGCGTTGTCCAGGCACATCCAAGGCGTTCCAGAGGTCACTAGATGCATCCAAGGCAATCCCAGCATCGTCCAGGCACATCCAAGACTGTCCCAGCGCCGATCAGGCGCATCCAAAGTGCATCCGAGGTGGTCCCGGTGTCGTCTAGGCGCAACAAAGGCAGTCCCTGCGTCGTCCAGGAGCATCCAAGGCGGTCTTGCCATAGTCCAGGCGCATCCATGACGCATCCGAGGCACATCCTAGGCAGTCCCGAAGTCATCCAGGCGCATCCACGGTGGTACTGGCGTAGTCCAGGCGTATCAAAGACATATCCGAGGCAGTCCCGGCGTCGTCCAGGCGCATCCAAGGTGCATCCTTGACATTCCCGTAGTCGTCCAGCCTCATCCAAGGGAGTCCTGGGGTCGTCCAGGGGCATCCAAGGCGCATCCAACGCTGTCCCGGCGTCATCCAGGCACATCAAAAGCACATCCAAGACGGTCCCAGCAACGTCCAGACACATCCAAAGCGGTCCTTGTGTCGTACAGGCGCATCAGAGGCGCATCCGAGGCGCATCCAAGCAGCATCCAAGGCAGTCCCGGCGTTGTCCAGGCGCATACAAGACGCATTCAAGGCAGTCCCGGCGTTTTTCAGGTGCATCCTAGGCGGTCCTGGCGTCGTGCAGGCGCATCCAAAGCATATCCAAGGCAGTCTCTGCGTCGTCCAGGCGCATCCAAGTCAGGCCCGGCGTCGTCCAGGCGCAACCAAGGAACATCCAAAGAAGTCCCGGCGTCGTCCAGGCGCATCCAAGGCAGTCCCGGTGTCTTCCAAGTTCATCCGAAGCATGTCCAAGGCGTTACCCGCAGCCTAGCCGCAGCCTAGCCGCAGCCTAGTCGCAGCCTGGCCGCAGCCTAGCCGCAGCCGAGCCGCAGCCGAGCCGCAGCCGAGCCGCAGCCGAGCCGCAGCCGAGCCGCAGCCGAGGCGCAGCCAAGGCAGTCTCTTCATCATCCAGGCGCATCCAAGGCACATCTAAGGCAGTCCCGGCTTCGTCCAGGCGCATACAAGTAGGTTACGGCGTGATCCAGACGCATCCAAGGAAGTCACGGCGTGATCCAGACGCATCCAAGGCAGTCACGGCTTTGTCCAGGCGCATCCAAGGTGATACCGGCGTCTTTCAGGCCTATCCAAGGCGGTCGCGGCCTCGTCCAGGCGAATACAAGGCGCATTGATGGCGTATCCAAGGTAGTCTCGGCGTTGACCAGGCGCATCCAAGGCTTATCAGAGGCGCATCCAAGACAGTGCCAGCGTCGTCCAGGCGCATCCAAGGCAGTCCCGAAGTTGCCCAAGCACATCCAAGTCTTATCCAAGGTGGTCCAGGCATCATCCAGGCACACCTAAGGAGGTCCTGGTGTCATCCAGGCGCATCCAAGGCGCAATCATGGCGCATCCAAGGCCGTCCCGGCATCGTCCAGACGCATCCAAGGCCGTCCTGGCGTCGTACAGGCGCAACCAAGGCGGTCCCGGCGTCGTCCAGGCGCATTCAACGCGGTCCCGGTGTTGTCCAGGCGCATCAAGGGCGGTCCAGACGTCACAAAGGGCATCCAAGGCAATCCCAGCGTCGTCCAGGCACATCCAAGACGGTCCCAGTGTCGTCCAGGCGCATCCAAGGTGGTCTCAGAATTATCTAGGCGCCTTGTCATCGTCCAGGCGCACCAAAGGCGGTCCCGGCGACGTCCAGGCGCAAGCAAGGCGGTCCAGGTGTCGTCCAAGCGCAACCAAGGCGGTCCCGGCGTCGTCCATACGCATCCAAGGTGATCTCGCTTTAGTCCAGGCGCATCCATGACGCATCCAAGGTGGTCCCAGTGTCATCCAGGCGCATCCAAGGCAGTCCAAGCATCGTCCAGGCGCATCCAAGGCGATCCCGGCTCCATCCAGGCGCATACAAGGCGATCCCGGCTCCATCCAGGCGGTTCCTGCATCGTCCAGGCACATGCAAGATGGTCCCTTCCTCTTCCAGGCATGTCCAAGGTGCATTCAAGGCGGTCCAAGCGTCGTCCAGGTAAATCCAAGGCAGTTCTGACGTCGTCCAGGCACACCCAAGGCTGTCCCGGAGTCATTCAGGAGCATCAGACGCGGCCCCGGCGTTGTCCAGGCCCACACAAGGCTGCCCCGGCGTCGTCCAGGCGCATCCAAGGCGGTCCCGGCGTCGGACGGGTGCAACCAAGGCCGTCCCGGCGTCGTCCAGGCGCATGCAAGGCAGTCCCGGCTTCGTCCAGTTGCATCCAAGACAGTCCCGGCTTCGTCCAGCTGCATCCAAGGCAGTCTTGGCACGGTCCAGGTGCATCCAAAGTGATCCCGGCGTCGTCTAGGCGGGTACAAGGTGGTCCCAGCGTCTTCCAGGCACATCCAGGGCAGTCCTGGCATCGTCTGGGCACATCCAAGGTTGTCCTGGCGTCGATTAGGTGCATCCAAGGTGCATCCGAGGCACATTTCAAGCCACATTTCAAGTCGTCTAGGGGCATCCTAGGTGGTCCTGGTGTCGTTCAGGGGTATTCAAGGCGCATCCAAGGTGGTCTTGGCGTTTTAGAGGCGCATCCAATGTGGTCCAAGCATCGTCGAGGTGCATCCAAGGTGATCCCGGCGTCATCCAGAAGCATCCAAAGTGATCCCGCCGTCGTCCAGGCGCATCCAATGCGGTCCCAGCGCCATCCAGGCAGGCCCGGCTTAGTGCGCCTGGACGCCGGTGGGCACCTTGGTGGCCTTGCTTCCCTGCTACTTATCTAGTTCATCTATACAATTTTTATCTATTCAAACAATTCACTTCTCTATTTACATCTATTTTACCAATTAAGTTTTCCATTTTATCTATTTCATCAATTTACGTTTCTATTTTCATCTATTTTACCTATTTACTTTACTATTTTCATGTATCTAATTAATCTACTGTTCTATTTTGATCTATTTACTTATCTATTTTGATATACTTTATCTATATACGTTTCTATTTTTATCTATTTTAACTATTTACTTTTCTATTTTTATCTATTTTATCTATTTACTTTCCTATTTTGATGTATTCTATTTGTTTTTTTCATTTTTAGTGATTTTATATACTTTATTTTCTAATTTTATCTAGTTATCTTTTTTACTTTGCTAATTTTATCTATTTTATCTATTTTTTCTATTTTATCTATTTACTTTTTTATTTTATCTACTTTATCTATTTAGTTTTCTATTTTTATCTACTTTATTTAATTTTCTATTTTTATCTAGTTAATTTACTTCACTATTTTTATCTATTTTGTCTATTTACTTTATATCTTTATCTATTTAACTACTTATCAGTTTTATCTTTTTCATCTATTTTTATCCATCAATTTTATCTATTAACTTTTCTAGTTTGATTTATTTACTTTTCGATTTTATCTATTTATTCTTCTATTTTTATCCATTTGATTTTTATTTTAAATCTATTTAATTATCTAATTTTATCTATTTACTTATCTACTTCTATATACTTATCTATTTTATCTATTTATCTATCTAATTTTATCCATCCCTCCATCCATCCATCCATCCAGCCACTATTTTTATCTATTTACTTATCTATTTTTATCTATTTAATTATCTAATTTTATCTATTTACTTATCTACTTCTATATGCTTTATTTACTTTTCTATTTTATCTATTTATTCTTCTATTTTTATCCATTTAATTTTTATTTTAAATCTTTTTAATTATCTAATTTTATCTATTTACTTATCTACTTCTATATACTTATCTATTTTATCTATTTATCTATCTAATTTTATCCATCCCTCCATCCAGCCATCCATCCAGCCACTATTTTTATCTATTTACTTATCTATTTTTATCTATTTAATTATCTAATTTTATCTATTTACTTATCTACTTCTATATACTTATCTATTTTATCTATTTATCTATCTAATTTTATCCATCCCTCCATCCATCCATCCATCCAGCCACTATTTTTATCTATTTACTTATCTATTTTTATCTATTTAACTATCCATTTTTATCTATTTATATTTCTATTTTTATATATTTATCTACCTTAGCTATTTTTATCTATTTTACTTATCCATTTTTATTTAATTACTTATCTACTTGTATATACGTATTTATTTTATCTATTTAATTATCTAATTTTATCCATCCTCCATCCATCCATCCATCCAGCCACTATTTTTATCTATTTACTTATCTATTTTTATTTATTTAACTATAAATTCATCTATTTACTTTTCTATTTTTATATATTTATCTATTTTATCTAATTTTATCTCTTTTATTTATGCATTTTTATCTATTTACTTATCTACCTCTATACACTTGTTAATGTATTTACTTTTCTATTTTTATCTATTTACTTTTCTAATTTTGTCTATTTTAATCTAGTTACTTTTCTAATTTGATCTATTTACTAATCTATTTTTAGCTATTTACTTTCGCATTTCCAGCTATTTACATCTGTTTTTATCTATTTACTTATCTATTTGTTGCTGTTTACTTATCAATTTTTATCTATTTTCTTATCTACTCACACTTATCGATTTAATCTATTTACTCAGCTAATTTTTTCTATTTACTGCTTTTATCTATTTGTCTATTTACTTCAAGGCGCATCCGAGGCGGCCCCGGCGTTGTCCAGGCGCACACAAGGCGGTTCCGGCGTCGTCTAGGTGCGTCCAGGTGCATCCAAGGCGCATCCAAGGCAGTCCCGGCATCATCCAGGCGCATCCAAGGCGGTCCTGGTGTCGTCCAGGGGCATCCAAGGCACATCCAAGGTGCATCCGAGGCAGTTCCAGCATCGTCCAGGCGCATCCAAGGCATTCCCGACGTCCTCCAGGCGCATCCAAGGCAGTCCCAGCGTCGTCCAGGTGCAACCAAGGCAATCCCGACGTCGTCCAAGCGCATACAAGGCAGTCTCGGCGTCGTCCAGGCGCAGCCAAGGTAGTCCTGGCATCGTCTAAGCGCATCCAGGGCGCATCCAAGGAACATCCTGGTGTTGACTAGGCGCATCCAAGCCAGTCCCGCATCATCCAGGCGCATCCTCGGCGGTCCTGTCATCGTCCAGGCGGATCCAAGGCGGTGCCGGCGTCATGCAGGCTGCATCCAAGTCGCATTCAAGGCGCATCCAAGGCGCAATCATGGCGCATCCAAGGCGGTCCCGGCATCGTCCAGACGCATCCAAGGCGGTCCTGGCGTCGTGCAGGCGCAACCAAGGCGGTCCCGGCGTCGTCCAGGCGCATCCATGGCGGTCCCGGTGTTGTCCAGGCGCATCAAGGGCGGTCCAGAGGTCACAAAGGGCATCCAAGGCAATCCCAGCGTCGTCCAGGCACATCCAAGACGGTCCCAATGTCGTCCAGGCGCATCCAAGGTGGTCTCAGAATTATCCAGGCGCCTTGGCAACGTCCAGGCGCACCAAAGGCGGTCCCGGCGTCGTCCAGGCGCAAGCAAGGCGGTCCAGGTGTTGTCCAAGAGCAACCAAGGCGGTCCCGGCGTCGTCCATACGCATCCAAGGCGGTCTCGCTGTAGTCCAGGCGCATCCATGACGCATCCAAGGGGGTCCCGGCGTCATCCAGGCGCATCCAAGGCGGTCCAAGCATCGTCCAGGCGCATCCAAGGCGATCCCGGCTCCATCCAGGCGCATACAAGGCGCATCCCAGGCGGTTCCTGCATCGTCCAGGTGCATGCAAGATGGTCCCTGCCTCTTCCAGGCATGTCTAAGGCGCATTCAAGGCGGTCCAAGCGTCGTCCAGGTACATCCAAGGCAGTTCTGACGTCGTCCAGGCACACCCAAGGCTGTCCCGGAGTCATTCAGGAGCATCAGACGCGGCCCCGGCGTTGTCCAGGCCCACACAAGGCTGCCCCGGCGTCGTCCAGGCGCATCCAAGGCGGTCCCGGCGTCGGCCGGGTGCAACCAAGGCCGTCCCGGCGTCGTCCAGGCGCATGCAAGGCAGTCCCGGCTTCGTCCAGCTGCATCCAAGGCAGTCCCGGCTTCGTCCAGCTGCATCCAAGGCAGTCCCGGCGTGGTCCAGGTGCATCCAAAGAGATCCCGGCGTCGTCTAGGCGGGTAAAAGGTGGTCCCAACGTCTTCCAGGCACATCCAGGGCAGTCCTGGCATCGTCTGGGCACATCCAAGGTGCATCCAGGGTGGTCCTGGCGTCCATTAGGTGCATCCAAGGTGCATCCGAGGCACATTTCAAGCCACATTTCAAGTCGTCCAGGGGCATCCTAGGTGGTCCTGGGGTCGTCCAGGGGCATCCAAAGTAGTCTTGGCGTCTTACAGGCGCATCCAATGTGGTCCAAGCATCACTGAGGCGCATCCAAGGTGATCCCGGCGTCATCCAGAAGCATCCAAGGTGATCCCGCCGTCGTCCAGGCGCATCCAAGCTGAGCTTGGCGTCAACCAGGCGCATTCAAGGCTGTCCCGGCGTCGTCCAGAGACATCCAAGGCAGTCCCAGCGGCGTCCAGACGCATTCAAGGCGGTCTCAGCGTTGTCCTGGCGCATCCAAAGCATATCCAAGGCGGTCCCGGCCTCACCCAGGCGCATTCAAGGCGCATCCAAGGCAGTCCTGGCGTCGTCCAGGCGCATCCAAGGCAATCCCGGCGTCGTCCAGGCGCATGTAAAATGGTTCTCCGGCGTCGTCCAGGCGTGACCAAGGCGATCCCAGCGTCCAAGCACGTCCAAGGCGCATTCAAGGCTCATCCAAGGCGGTCCAAGCATCGTCCAGATGCATCCAAGGCAGTTCTGACGTCGTCCAGGCACATCCAAGGTAGTTCCAAAGTCATCCAGGCGTATTCGACGCGGTCCCGGCATCGTCCAGGCGCATCCGAGGCAGGCCCGGCTTTGTCCAGGCACATCAAAGGCAGTCCTGGCATCGACTCGGTGCATTAAAGTCAGTCGCGGAGTCGTCCAGGCGCATTCAAGGTGGTCCTGGCTTGGTCTCAGCGCATCCAAGGCGGTCCCGGCATTGTCCAGGCGCATCCCAGGCAGTCCTGGCTTGGTCCAAGCGCATCCAAGTCGGTCTTTGCTTCGTCCAGGCGCATTCGAAGCAGTCCTGGCTTCATCCAGGCACGTCCAAGGCAGCGTACCAAATTGCTCAGTGCAAAAAAAAAAACACCATTGCAAAAGACCTACCTGCAGTCGTGGATATGGTCTCCGTCATGCTGCCTCATTCACATTAAAAAAGAAATCATTTTATTTACTTTTGTTTTGTAGGATAAAATGTTTTAAATATTGTGCTTCTTACTTTGAATTGAATATTAATTATTGCTGTTATTTCATTTAATATTATGTTTGCTCATTATTTTGTATTTTCTTCAGCATAAAATGGCAGCTGGTCAAGAATGTTTAGAGTTTAAAAATTCACAATTTATTTTTTAATTTCAGGCAAAGTGATGCACATTCAATCTGTTCTGTTACAGACACAAAAACAATGTTATAATACAGTTATTCTTTACTGTAAGTTGACCTTTCTTTTTGATTTAGTTTTGTTTGCTTTAATCATTGAAGAATCATTCAAGTTTAATGTTAATAAGGGTACAAGCGTGGGGGGCTCAAAATGTTTTTTTCTCTCTGGGGGGCATCAGGGAATTGATTGAGCAGCACTGATCTAAGCGCAGGCGCAGGGCAGGGCAGGGTAGGGCAGGGCAGGGCAAGGGTGGGCAGTTTCAACCAGATGCGGGCACATGACATAGCCGCACACAAAAGACTTATGCTAGTTGCGTTAATCTGTCGATGGTGTTTTCCACCATTGATGCGCTAGCATCAAGCTAACCAACCTTAGCGTTCATCACATTTTCTTCACATACTGTGTCAAATCTGTATTGGGTGGTTCACAGCCACCAAAATATTTGAGCCACTAAGCTTCAATCAGTTTTAGGTATACATAATATATTGTATGCTGCGAGTATTGTTATATTTTCTGCCTACAAGTGTTGCTGCAAAGTTTGTGTTCAAATATCAGTGTTATATTGCAGTTATAATGACCGCAACATTAATCTAGAATTGTTAGCATTATATGTTAGCATTAAGCTCAGACAAAACAAACATCCGGGAGATGCTAAAATACTTGTCGTACAGTGTGACTTTTGTAAATGAAATATAATGACTTACTTGTTTGCTGTTCTCCCCGAGTCTTCAGATCATAATGGCAGACGTAATTTTTGGAACCGCATTGAAGGCGGTCCCAGCATTGTCCAGGTACATCCAATATACTTTTCTATTTTGATCTACGTCATCTATTTACTTTTCTCTATTTTCTCTATTTACTTTTCTATGTTGTCTACGTTTATCTATTTTTATCCTTTTACTTATCCAATTTTGTGTATTTACTTTTCTACTTCTATAAACTTATCTATTTTATCTATTTTTCCATCCCTCCAGCCACTATTTCTAAATGTTTACTCATCTATTTTTATCTACTTTTTACTTATCAATTTTTTTCTATTTACTTATCAACTTCTATATACTTAACTATTTTTCCTATTTAATTATCTAATTTTATCCATCCCTCCATCCATCCATCCATCCAGCCACTATTTTTATCCATTTACTTATCTATTTCTATCTACTTTTTACTTATCGTTTTTGTTTTATTTACTTATCTACTTCTATATCTGTATCTATTTTATCTATTTAATTATCTAATTTTATCCATCCCTCCTTCCATCCATCCATCCAGCCACTATTTTTATCTGTTCACTTATCTATTTTTTACTTATCAATTTTGATTTATTTACTTATCTACTTCTATATACTTATCTATTTTGTCTATTTAATTATCTAATTTTATCCATCCCTCCATCCATCCATCCAGCCAGCCACTATTATCATCAGTCTATTTATCTATTTTTTATCTACTTATCTATGTACTTAACTATTTACTTATTCAGATATTTAGTGATGTATTTTTACATATTTACTTATCTTATTCTCTCTATTCGGTATCAGTCTCAAAAGTCTCGAGTCTGGACGTTAGGTCGTCTTCCCACCACATTTTCTGTAGCTGGTGAGCCCATTCCATAAGAGACAAACGTGGCCTCAGATGTTACAGGTGTGGGCCGGATCTGGTGATGGTGGGGACATCCAATGCGGTCCCGGCGTCATCCAGACGTGGCTGAGGCGGTCCCGGCGTCGTCCAGGCGCATCCGAGGCAGTCCTTCCTTTGTCCAGGTGCATCCAGGGCAGTACTGGCTTCATCCAGGCAATCCCAACTTCGTCCAGGCTAACCCAAGACATCCTGGTTTTGTCCAGGTGTATCCAAGGCGTGGTCCAGGCGCATCCGAGGCGGTCTCTGCATTGTACAGGCGCATTCAAGGCGGCCCTGGCGTGGTCCAGGCGCATCCAAGCCGCATCTAAGGCGCATCCAAGACAGTCCCGCTGTCGTCCAGGGGGATCCAAGATGATCCCGGCGTCGTCCAGGCGCATGCAAGACGGTACCGGCTTCGTCCAGGCGCATCCAAGCCGGTCTCTGCGTCGTCCAAGGCGCATCCAAGAGGGTCCTGGCATCGTCCTGGCATCGTCCAGGCGCATCCAAGGCGCATCCAAGGCAGTGCCGTCGTAGTCTGGGCGAATGCAGGATGCATGCAAGGCGCATTCAAGGCGGTCCCAACGTCGTCCAGGCGCAATCAAGGCAGTCCAGGCGCATGCAAGGCGGTCCTGGCGTCCAGGCGCATCCAAAGTCCAGCCGATCTCCAGGCGCATCCAAGAAGCATCAGGCGTCGTCCAAGCGCATTCAAGGCAATCCCAGCGGCGTCTAAGTGCATCCAAGACGCTCCCGCTGTCATCCAGGCGCATCAAAGAAGCATCCAAGGCGCATCCAAGGTGGTCCCAGCGCCGTTCAGGCGCATCCTAGACGGTTCCGTCGTTGTACAGGCGCAGCCAAAGCAGTTTCGGCGTTGACCAGGTTCATCCAAAGCGGTCCCGGCGTCCTCCAGGCGCATCTAAGCCAGTCTCAGTGTCATCCAGGCGCATACAAGATGATCCCTGCGTCGTCCAAGGCGAATCCAAGGCGGTTCCGGCTTCGTCTAGGCACATCCAAGGCAGTCCTGGCGAGGTCCAGAAGCATTCAAGGAGTATCTAAGGCAGTCCCGGCATCGTCTAGGCGCATCTGAGGCAGTCCCGGCATCATCCAGGCTCAACCAAGGCGGTCCCAATGTTCAGGCGCATGCAAGGTGGTACCAGCATCGTCCAGGCACATCCAAGACAGTCCCGGCGTTGTCCAGGTGCATCCAAAGAAGTCAAAGCAGCGTCCAGGCGCACCCATAGCTGTGCTGACGTCGTCCAGGCGCATTCAAGGCAGTCCAAGCGTTTTCCAGGTGCATCCAAGGTGCATTTAGAACGGTTCCCAGGGTCGTCCAAAAGCTTCCAAGGTTGATTAAAAGTAAATCCAAGGCACATCCAAGGCACATCCAAGGCGGTCCCGACGGACCCTCCTCTCCAGCACCCCTGAATAGACCTCACCAGGGAGGCTGAGGAGTGTGATTCCCCTGTAATTGGAACACACCCTCCGGTCCCCCTTCTTAAAGAGGGGAACCACCACCCCAGTCTGCCAATCCAGAGGCACTGTCCCCGATGTCCACGCAACGTTGTAGAGGCGTGTCAGCCATGACAGCCCCACAACATCCAGAGCCTTTAAGGACTCCGGGCGGATCTCATCCACCCCCGGGGCCTTGCCACCGAGGTGTTTTTTAACTACCTCAGTGACTTTGACCCCAGAGATTGGAGAATCCGCCTCAGAGTCTCCAGGCCCTGCTTCCTCAACAGAAGGCGTGTAGGGGGAATTGAGGAGGTCTTCAAAGTTTTCTCCCCACCAACTCACGACGTCCCGGGTCGAGGTCAGCAGCACGCCATCCCCACTGTAAACAGTGTTGACGTTGCACTGCTTCGCTCCTGAGACGCCGGATGGTGGACCAGAATTTCCTCGAAGCCGTCCGAGAGTCATTCTCCATGGCCTCGCCAAACTCATCCAAGGTGCATCAAAGGCGCATCAGAGGCGGTCCGGCCAAGTCCAGGTCCATCCAAGGCGGTCCCGGCGTCTTCCAGGCCCATCCAAGGCAGTCCCAGCGTCTTCCAGACGCATCCAAGGCGGTCTCGGGGTTGTCCAGGCGCACAGTAGGCGGCCCCGTCATCGTCCGTGCACATTCAGAGCGGCTTCGACGTTGATCAGGCGCATCCGAATTGTTCCCAGCGTCATCCAGGCACATCTAAGGTGATCCCGGCGTCGTCCAGGGCGCATCCAAGGCGGTCCTGGCGTTGTCTAGGCCCATCCAAGGGAGTCCCGGCGTCATCCAGGCACATCCAAAGCGGTGCCGGCGTCGTCCAGGCGCTTCCAAGGTGCATCCAAGGCTCATCCAAGGCAGTCCCGGCGTTGTCCAGGCGCATCCAAGCCGGAACCGGCGTCGTCCAGGCGCATTCAAAGCCGGTCTCAGTGTCATCCTGGCGCATACAAGATGATCCCTGCGTCGTCCAAGGTGAATCCAAGGCGGTTCAGGCTTCGTCTAGGGACATCCAAGGCAGTCCTGGCGAGGTCCAGAAGCATTCAAGGAGTATCTAAGGCAGTCCCGGCATCATCCAGGCTCAACCAAGGCGGTCCCAATGTTCAGGCGCATGCAAGGTGGTACCAGCATAGTCCAGGCACATCCAAGACAGTCCCGGCGTTGTCCAGGTGCATCCAAAGAAGTCAAAGCAGCGTCCAGGCGCACCCATAGCTGTACTGACGTCGTCCAGGCGCATTCAAGGCAGTCCAAGCGTTTTCCAGGTGCATCCAAGGTGCATTTAGAACGGTTCCCAGGGTCGTCCAAAAGCTTCCAAGGTTGATTAAAAGTAAATCCAAGGCACATCCAAGGCACATCCAAGGCGGTCCCGACGGACCCTCCTCTCCAGCACCCCTGAATAGACCTCACCAGGGAGGCTGAGGAGTGTGATTCCCCTGTAATTGGAACACACCCTCCGGTCCCCCTTCTTAAAGAGGGGAACCACCACCCCAGTCTGCCAATCCAGAGGCACTGTCCCCGATGTCCACGCAACGTTGTAGAGGCGTGTCAGCCATGACAGCCCCACAACATCCAGAGCCTTTAAGGACTCCGGGCGGATCTCATCCACCCCCGGGGCCTTGCCACCGAGGTGTTTTTTAACTACCTCAGTGACTTTGACCCCAGAGATTGGAGAATCCGCCTCAGAGTCTCCAGGCCCTGCTTCCTCAACGGAAGGCGTGTAGGGGGAATTGAGGAGGTCTTCGAAGTTTTCTCCCCACCAACTCACGACGTCCCGGGTCGAGGTCAGCAGCACGCCATCCCCACTGTAAACAGTGTTGACGTTGCACTGCTTCGCTCCTGAGACGCCGGATGGTGGACCAGAATTTCCTCGAAGCCGTCCGAGAGTCATTCTCCATGGCCTCGCCAAACTCATCCAAGGTGCATCAAAGGCGCATCAGAGGCGGTCCGGCCAAGTCCAGGTCCATCCAAGGCGGTCCCGGCGTCTTCCAGGCCCATCCAAGGCAGTCCCAGCGTCTTCCAGACGCATCCAAGGCGGTCTCGGGGTTGTCCAGGCGCACAGTAGGCGGCCCCGTCATCGTCCGTGCACATTCAGAGCGGCTTCGACGTTGATCAGGCGCATCCGAATTGTTCCCAGCGTCATCCAGGCACATCTAAGGTGATCCCGGCGTCGTCCAGGGCGCATCCAAGGCGGTCCTGGCGTTGTCTAGGCCCATCCAAGGGAGTCCCGGCGTCATCCAGGCACATCCAAAGCGGTGCCGGCGTCGTCCAGGCGCTTCCAAGGTGCATCCAAGGCTCATCCAAGGCAGTCCCGGCGTTGTCCAGGCGCATCCAAGCCGGAACCGGCGTCGTCCAGGCGCATTCAAAGCCGGTCTCAGTGTCATCCTGGCGCATACAAGATGATCCCTGCGTCGTCCAAGGCGAATCCAAGGCGGTTCAGGCTTCGTCTAGGGACATCCAAGGCAGTCCTGGCGAGGTCCAGAAGCATTCAAGGAGTATCTAAGGCAGTCCCGGCATCATCCAGGCTCAACCAAGGCGGTCCCAATGTTCAGGCGCATGCAAGGTGGTACCAGCATAGTCCAGGCACATCCAAGACAGTCCCGGCGTTGTCCAGGTGCATCCAAAGAAGTCAAAGCAGCGTCCAGGCGCACCCATAGCTGTACTGACGTCGTCCAGGCGCATTCAAGGCAGTCCAAGCGTTTTCCAGGTGCATCCAAGGTGCATTTAGAACGGTTCCCAGGGTCGTCCAAAAGCTTCCAAGGTTGATTAAAAGTAAATCCAAGGCACATCCAAGGCACATCCAAGGCGGTCCCGACGGACCCTCCTCTCCAGCACCCCTGAATAGACCTCACCAGGGAGGCTGAGGAGTGTGATTCCCCTGTAATTGGAACACACCCTCCGGTCCCCCTTCTTAAAGAGGGGAACCACCACCCCAGTCTGCCAATCCAGAGGCACTGTCCCCGATGTCCACGCAACGTTGTAGAGGCGTGTCAGCCATGACAGCCCCACAACATCCAGAGCCTTTAAGGACTCCGGCCGGATCTCATCCACCCCCGGGGCCTTGCCACCGAGGTGTTTTTTAACTACCTCAGTGACTTTGACCCCAGAGATTGGAGAATCCGCCTCAGAGTCTCCAGGCCCTGCTTCCTCAACGGAAGGCGTGTAGGGGGAATTGAGGAGGTCTTCGAAGTTTTCTCCCCACCAACTCACGACGTCCCGGGTCGAGGTCAGCAGCACGCCATCCCCACTGTAAACAGTGTTGACGTTGCACTGCTTCGCTCCTGAGACGCCGGATGGTGGACCAGAATTTCCTCGAAGCCGTCCGAGAGTCATTCTCCATGGCCTCGCCAAACTCATCCAAGGTGCATCAAAGGCGCATCAGAGGCGGTCCGGCCAAGTCCAGGTCCATCCAAGGCGGTCCCGGCGTCTTCCAGGCCCATCCAAGGCAGTCCCAGCGTCTTCCAGACGCATCCAAGGCGGTCTCGGGGTTGTCCAGGCGCACAGTAGGCGGCCCCGTCATCGTCCGTGCACATTCAGAGCGGCTTCGACGTTGATCAGGCGCATCCGAATTGTTCCCAGCGTCATCCAGGCACATCTAAGGTGATCCCGGCGTCGTCCAGGGCGCATCCAAGGCGGTCCTGGCGTTGTCTAGGCCCATCCAAGGGAGTCCCGGCGTCATCCAGGCACATCCAAAGCGGTGCCGGCGTCGTCCAGGCGCTTCCAAGGTGCATCCAAGGCTCATCCAAGGCAGTCCCGGCGTTGTCCAGGCGCATCCAAGCCGGAACCGGCGTCGTCCAGGCGCATTCAAAGCCGGTCTCAGTGTCATCCTGGCGCATACAAGATGATCCCTGCGTCGTCCAAGGCGAATCCAAGGCGGTTCAGGCTTCGTCTAGGGACATCCAAGGCAGTCCTGGCGAGGTCCAGAAGCATTCAAGGAGTATCTAAGGCAGTCCCGGCATCATCCAGGCTCAACCAAGGCGGTCCCAATGTTCAGGCGCATGCAAGGTGGTACCAGCATAGTCCAGGCACATCCAAGACAGTCCCGGCGTTGTCCAGGTGCATCCAAAGAAGTCAAAGCAGCGTCCAGGCGCACCCATAGCTGTACTGACGTCGTCCAGGCGCATTCAAGGCAGTCCAAGCGTTTTCCAGGTGCATCCAAGGTGCATTTAGAACGGTTCCCAGGGTCGTCCAAAAGCTTCCAAGGTTGATTAAAAGTAAATCCAAGGCACATCCAAGGCACATCCAAGGCGGTCCCGACGGACCCTCCTCTCCAGCACCCCTGAATAGACCTCACCAGGGAGGCTGAGGAGTGTGATTCCCCTGTAATTGGAACACACCCTCCGGTCCCCCTTCTTAAAGAGGGGAACCACCACCCCAGTCTGCCAATCCAGAGGCACTGTCCCCGATGTCCACGCAACGTTGTAGAGGCGTGTCAGCAGTGACAGCCCCACAACATCCAGAGCCTTTAAGAACTCCGGGCGGATCTCATCCACCCCCGGGGCCTTGCCACCGAGAAGTTTTTTTAACTACCTCAGTGACTTCGACCCCAGAGATTGGAGAATCCGCCTCAGAGTCTCCAGGCCCTGCTTCCTCAACGGAAGGCGTGTAGGGGGAATTGAGGAGGTCTTCGAAGTATTCTCCCCACCGACTCACGACGTCCCGGGTCGAGGTCAGCAGCACGCCATCCCCACTGTAAACAGTGTTGACGTTGCACTGCTTCGCTCCTGAGACACCGGATGGTGGACCAGAATTTCCTCGAAGCCGTCCGAGAGTCATTCTCCATGGCCTCGCCAAACGCATCCAAGGTGCATCAAAGGCGCATCAGAGGCGGTCCGGCCAAGTCCAGGTCCATCCAAGGCGGTCCCGGCGTCTTCCAGGCCCATCCAAGGCAGTCCCAGCGTCTTCCAGACGCATCCAAGGCGATCTCGGGGTTGTCCAGGCGCACACTAGGCGGCCCCGTAATCGTCCGTGCACATTCAGAGCGGCTTCGACGTTGACCAGGCGCATCCGAATTGGTCCCAGTGTCATCCAGGCACATCTAAGGTGATCCCGGCGTCGTCCAGGGCGCATCCAAGGCGGTCCTGGCGTTGTCCAGGCCCATCCAAGGGAGTCCCGGCGTCATCCAGGCACATCCAAAGCGGTGCCGGCGTCGTCCAGGCGCTTCCAAGGTGCATCCAAGGCTCATCCAAGGCAGTCCCGGCGTTGTCCAGGCGCATCCAAGCCGGAACCGGCGTCGTCCAGGCGCATTCAAAGCCGGTCTCAGTGTCATCCTGGCGCATACAAGATGATCCCTGAGTCGTCCAAGGTGAATCAGGGGCGGTCCTGGCTTCGTCTAGACACATCCAAGGCAGTCCTGTCGAGGTCCAGAAGCATTCAAGGAGTATGTAAGGTAGTCCCGGCATCGTCCAGGCGCATCCGAGGCAGTCCCAGCATCATCCAGGCTCAACCAAGGCGGTCCCAATGTTCAGGCGCATGCAAGGTGGTACCAGCATAGTCCAGGCACATCCAAGACAGTCCCGGCGTTGTCCAGGTGCATCCAAAGAAGTCAAAGCAGCGTCCAGGCGCACCCATAGCTATACTGATGTCGTCCAGGCGCATCCAAGGCAGTCCAAGCGTTGTCCAGGTGCATCCAAGGAGCATTTAGAACGGTTCCCAGGGTCGTCCAAAAGCTTCCAAGGTTGATTAAAAGTAAATCCAAGGCCCATCCAAGGCGGTCCCGACGGACCCTCCTCTCCAGCACCCCTGAATAGACCTCACCAGGGAGGCTGAGGAGTGTGATTCCCCTGTAATTGGAACACACCCTCCGGTCCCCCTTCTTAAAGAGGGGAACCACCACCCCAGTCTGCCAATCCAGAGGCACTGTCCCCGATGTCCACGCAACGTTGTAGAGGCGTGTCAGCCATGACAGCCCCACAACATCCAGAGCCTTTAAGAACTCCGGGTGGATCTCATCCACCCCCGGGGCCTTGCCACCGAGGAGTTTTTTAACTACCTCAGTGACTTCGACCCCAGAGATTGGAGAATCCGCCTCAGAGTCTCCAGGCCCTGCTTCCACAACGGAAGGCGTGTAGGTGGAATTGAGGAGGTCTTCGAAGCATTCTCCCCACCGACTCACGACGTCCTGGGTCGAGGTCAGCAGCACGCCATCCCCACTGTAAACAGTGTTGACGTTGCACTGCTTCGCTCCTGAGACGCCGGATGGTGGACCAGAATTTCCTCGAAGCCGTCTGAGAGTCATTCTCCATGGCCTCGTCAAACGCATCCAAGGTGCATCAAAGGCACATCAGAGGCGGTCCCGGCCAAGTCCAGGTGCATCCAAGGCGGTCCCAGCGTCTTCCAGGTCCATCCAAGGCAGTCCCAGCGTCTTCCAGACGCATCCAAGGCAATCTCGGGGTTGTCCAGTCGCACACTAGGCGGTCCCGTCGTCGTCCGTGCGCATCCATAGCGGTTTCGACGTTGACCAGGCGCATCCGAATTGGTCCCAGGGTCATCCAGGCACATCTAAGGTGATCCCGGCGTCGTCCAGGGCGCATCCAAGGCGGTCCTGGCGTTGTCCAGGCCCATCCAAGGGAGTCCCAGCGTCATCCAGGCACATCCAAAGCGGTACCAGCGTCGTCCAGGCGCTTTCAAGGTGCATCCAAGGCTTATCCAAGGCAGTCCCGGCTTCATCCAGGCGCATCCGAGGCGATCCCGGAGTCGTTCAAGTGCACTCACGGCAGTCTTGGCATCATCCAGGCGCATCTAAGGCTCATCCTAGGCAATCCCGGCGTTGTCCAGGAGCATCCACGGTGGTTCCGGTGTCGTCCAAGCGCTTCCAAGGTACATCCAAGGCAGTGCCGGCGTCATCCAGGCTCATCCAAGGCAGTCCCTGAGTCATCCAGCCTCATCCAAGGTGATCCCGGCGTCGTCCAGGCTCATTCCAAGAAGGTCCAGGCGTCGTCCCGGCGCATCCAAGCCACATTCAGGCACATTCAAGGCGGTCCTGGTGACGCACAGGCGCATCAAACGCGCATCATGGGCAGTCCCAGCATCGTCTACGCGCATCCAAGGTGGTCCCAGTGTCGTCCAGGCGCCACCAAGGCGGTCCCAGGATCGTCCAGGCGCATACAAGGCGGTCCAGGCGTTGTCCAGGCACATCCAAGGCGTTCCAGAGGTCACTAGATGCATCCAAGGCAATCCCAGCATCGTCCAGGCACATCCAAGACTGTCCCAGCGCCGATCAGGCGCATCCAAAGTGCATCCGAGGTGGTCCCGGTGTCGTCTAGGCGCAACAAAGGCAGTCCCTGCGTCGTCCAGGAGCATCCAAGGCGGTCTTGCCATAGTCCAGGCGCATCCATGACGCATCCGAGGCACATCCTAGGCAGTCCCGAAGTCATCCAGGCGCATCCACGGTGGTACTGGCGTAGTCCAGGCGTATCAAAGACATATCCGAGGCAGTCCCGGCGTCGTCCAGGCGCATCCAAGGTGCATCCTTGACATTCCCGTAGTCGTCCAGCCTCATCCAAGGGAGTCCTGGGGTCGTCCAGGGGCATCCAAGGCGCATCCAACGCTGTCCCGGCGTCATCCAGGCACATCAAAAGCACATCCAAGACGGTCCCAGCAACGTCCAGACACATCCAAAGCGGTCCTTGTGTCGTACAGGCGCATCAGAGGCGCATCCGAGGCGCATCCAAGCAGCATCCAAGGCAGTCCCGGCGTTGTCCAGGCGCATACAAGACGCATTCAAGGCAGTCCCGGCGTTTTTCAGGTGCATCCTAGGCGGTCCTGGCGTCGTGCAGGCGCATCCAAAGCATATCCAAGGCAGTCTCTGCGTCGTCCAGGCGCATCCAAGTCAGGCCCGGCGTCGTCCAGGCGCAACCAAGGAACATCCAAAGAAGTCCCGGCGTCGTCCAGGCGCATCCAAGGCAGTCCCGGTGTCTTCCAAGTTCATCCGAAGCATGTCCAAGGCGTTACCCGCAGCCTAGCCGCAGCCTAGCCGCAGCCTAGTCGCAGCCTGGCCGCAGCCTAGCCGCAGCCGAGCCGCAGCCGAGCCGCAGCCGAGCCGCAGCCGAGCCGCAGCCGAGCCGCAGCCGAGGCGCAGCCAAGGCAGTCTCTTCATCATCCAGGCGCATCCAAGGCACATCTAAGGCAGTCCCGGCTTCGTCCAGGCGCATACAAGTAGGTTACGGCGTGATCCAGACGCATCCAAGGAAGTCACGGCGTGATCCAGACGCATCCAAGGCAGTCACGGCTTTGTCCAGGCGCATCCAAGGTGATACCGGCGTCTTTCAGGCCTATCCAAGGCGGTCGCGGCCTCGTCCAGGCGAATACAAGGCGCATTGATGGCGTATCCAAGGTAGTCTCGGCGTTGACCAGGCGCATCCAAGGCTTATCAGAGGCGCATCCAAGACAGTGCCAGCGTCGTCCAGGCGCATCCAAGGCAGTCCCGAAGTTGCCCAAGCACATCCAAGTCTTATCCAAGGTGGTCCAGGCATCATCCAGGCACACCTAAGGAGGTCCTGGTGTCATCCAGGCGCATCCAAGGCGCAATCATGGCGCATCCAAGGCCGTCCCGGCATCGTCCAGACGCATCCAAGGCCGTCCTGGCGTCGTACAGGCGCAACCAAGGCGGTCCCGGCGTCGTCCAGGCGCATTCAACGCGGTCCCGGTGTTGTCCAGGCGCATCAAGGGCGGTCCAGACGTCACAAAGGGCATCCAAGGCAATCCCAGCGTCGTCCAGGCACATCCAAGACGGTCCCAGTGTCGTCCAGGCGCATCCAAGGTGGTCTCAGAATTATCTAGGCGCCTTGTCATCGTCCAGGCGCACCAAAGGCGGTCCCGGCGACGTCCAGGCGCAAGCAAGGCGGTCCAGGTGTCGTCCAAGCGCAACCAAGGCGGTCCCGGCGTCGTCCATACGCATCCAAGGTGATCTCGCTTTAGTCCAGGCGCATCCATGACGCATCCAAGGTGGTCCCAGTGTCATCCAGGCGCATCCAAGGCAGTCCAAGCATCGTCCAGGCGCATCCAAGGCGATCCCGGCTCCATCCAGGCGCATACAAGGCGATCCCGGCTCCATCCAGGCGCATACAAGGCGCATCCCAGGCGGTTCCTGCATCGTCCAGGCACATGCAAGATGGTCCCTTCCTCTTCCAGGCATGTCCAAGGTGCATTCAAGGCGGTCCAAGCGTCGTCCAGGTAAATCCAAGGCAGTTCTGACGTCGTCCAGGCACACCCAAGGCTGTCCCGGAGTCATTCAGGAGCATCAGACGCGGCCCCGGCGTTGTCCAGGCCCACACAAGGCTGCCCCGGCGTCGTCCAGGCGCATCCAAGGCGGTCCCGGCGTCGGACGGGTGCAACCAAGGCCGTCCCGGCGTCGTCCAGGCGCATGCAAGGCAGTCCCGGCTTCGTCCAGTTGCATCCAAGACAGTCCCGGCTTCGTCCAGCTGCATCCAAGGCAGTCTTGGCACGGTCCAGGTGCATCCAAAGTGATCCCGGCGTCGTCTAGGCGGGTACAAGGTGGTCCCAGCGTCTTCCAGGCACATCCAGGGCAGTCCTGGCATCGTCTGGGCACATCCAAGGTTGTCCTGGCGTCGATTAGGTGCATCCAAGGTGCATCCGAGGCACATTTCAAGCCACATTTCAAGTCGTCTAGGGGCATCCTAGGTGGTCCTGGTGTCGTTCAGGGGTATTCAAGGCGCATCCAAGGTGGTCTTGGCGTTTTAGAGGCGCATCCAATGTGGTCCAAGCATCGTCGAGGTGCATCCAAGGTGATCCCGGCGTCATCCAGAAGCATCCAAAGTGATCCCGCCGTCGTCCAGGCGCATCCAATGCGGTCCCAGCGCCATCCAGGCAGGCCCGGCTTAGTGCGCCTGGACGCCGGTGGGCACCTTGGTGGCCTTGCTTCCCTGCTACTTATCTAGTTCATCTATACAATTTTTATCTATTCAAACAATTCACTTCTCTATTTACATCTATTTTACCAATTAAGTTTTCCATTTTATCTATTTCATCAATTTACGTTTCTATTTTCATCTATTTTACCTATTTACTTTACTATTTTCATGTATCTAATTAATCTACTGTTCTATTTTGATCTATTTACTTATCTATTTTGATATACTTTATCTATATACGTTTCTATTTTTATCTATTTTAACTATTTACTTTTCTATTTTTATCTATTTTATCTATTTACTTTCCTATTTTGATGTATTCTATTTGTTTTTTTCATTTTTAGTGATTTTATATACTTTATTTTCTAATTTTATCTAGTTATCTTTTTTACTTTGCTAATTTTATCTATTTTATCTATTTTTTCTATTTTATCTATTTACTTTTTTATTTTATCTACTTTATCTATTTAGTTTTCTATTTTTATCTACTTTATTTAATTTTCTATTTTTATCTAGTTAATTTACTTCACTATTTTTATCTATTTTGTCTATTTACTTTATATCTTTATCTATTTAACTACTTATCAGTTTTATCTTTTTCATCTATTTTTATCCATCAATTTTATCTATTAACTTTTCTAGTTTGATTTATTTACTTTTCGATTTTATCTATTTATTCTTCTATTTTTATCCATTTGATTTTTATTTTAAATCTATTTAATTATCTAATTTTATCTATTTACTTATCTACTTCTATATACTTATCTATTTTATCTATTTATCTATCTAATTTTATCCATCCCTCCATCCATCCATCCATCCAGCCACTATTTTTATCTATTTACTTATCTATTTTTATCTATTTAATTATCTAATTTTATCTATTTACTTATCTACTTCTATATGCTTTATTTACTTTTCTATTTTATCTATTTATTCTTCTATTTTTATCCATTTAATTTTTATTTTAAATCTTTTTAATTATCTAATTTTATCTATTTACTTATCTACTTCTATATACTTATCTATTTTATCTATTTATCTATCTAATTTTATCCATCCCTCCATCCAGCCATCCATCCAGCCACTATTTTTATCTATTTACTTATCTATTTTTATCTATTTAATTATCTAATTTTATCTATTTACTTATCTACTTCTATATACTTATCTATTTTATCTATTTATCTATCTAATTTTATCCATCCCTCCATCCATCCATCCATCCAGCCACTATTTTTATCTATTTACTTATCTATTTTTATCTATTTAACTATCCATTTTTATCTATTTATATTTCTATTTTTATATATTTATCTACCTTAGCTATTTTTATCTATTTTACTTATCCATTTTTATTTAATTACTTATCTACTTGTATATACGTATTTATTTTATCTATTTAATTATCTAATTTTATCCATCCTCCATCCATCCATCCATCCAGCCACTATTTTTATCTATTTACTTATCTATTTTTATTTATTTAACTATAAATTCATCTATTTACTTTTCTATTTTTATATATTTATCTATTTTATCTAATTTTATCTCTTTTATTTATGCATTTTTATCTATTTACTTATCTACCTCTATACACTTGTTAATGTATTTACTTTTCTATTTTTATCTATTTACTTTTCTAATTTTGTCTATTTTAATCTAGTTACTTTTCTAATTTGATCTATTTACTAATCTATTTTTAGCTATTTACTTTCGCATTTCCAGCTATTTACATCTGTTTTTATCTATTTACTTATCTATTTGTTGCTGTTTACTTATCAATTTTTATCTATTTTCTTATCTACTCACACTTATCGATTTAATCTATTTACTCAGCTAATTTTTTCTATTTACTGCTTTTATCTATTTGTCTATTTACTTCAAGGCGCATCCGAGGCGGCCCCGGCGTTGTCCAGGCGCACACAAGGCGGTTCCGGCGTCGTCTAGGTGCGTCCAGGTGCATCCAAGGCGCATCCAAGGCAGTCCCGGCATCATCCAGGCGCATCCAAGGCGGTCCTGGTGTCGTCCAGGGGCATCCAAGGCACATCCAAGGTGCATCCGAGGCAGTTCCAGCATCGTCCAGGCGCATCCAAGGCATTCCCGACGTCCTCCAGGCGCATCCAAGGCAGTCCCAGCGTCGTCCAGGTGCAACCAAGGCAATCCCGACGTCGTCCAAGCGCATACAAGGCAGTCTCGGCGTCGTCCAGGCGCAGCCAAGGTAGTCCTGGCATCGTCTAAGCGCATCCAGGGCGCATCCAAGGAACATCCTGGTGTTGACTAGGCGCATCCAAGCCAGTCCCGCATCATCCAGGCGCATCCTCGGCGGTCCTGTCATCGTCCAGGCGGATCCAAGGCGGTGCCGGCGTCATGCAGGCTGCATCCAAGTCGCATTCAAGGCGCATCCAAGGCGCAATCATGGCGCATCCAAGGCGGTCCCGGCATCGTCCAGACGCATCCAAGGCGGTCCTGGCGTCGTGCAGGCGCAACCAAGGCGGTCCCGGCGTCGTCCAGGCGCATCCATGGCGGTCCCGGTGTTGTCCAGGCGCATCAAGGGCGGTCCAGAGGTCACAAAGGGCATCCAAGGCAATCCCAGCGTCGTCCAGGCACATCCAAGACGGTCCCAATGTCGTCCAGGCGCATCCAAGGTGGTCTCAGAATTATCCAGGCGCCTTGGCAACGTCCAGGCGCACCAAAGGCGGTCCCGGCGTCGTCCAGGCGCAAGCAAGGCGGTCCAGGTGTTGTCCAAGAGCAACCAAGGCGGTCCCGGCGTCGTCCATACACATCCAAGGCGGTCTCGCTGTAGTCCAGGCGCATCCATGACGCATCCAAGGGGGTCCCGGCGTCATCCAGGCGCATCCAAGGCGGTCCAAGCATCGTCCAGGCGCATCCAAGGCGATCCCGGCTCCATCCAGGCGCATACAAGGCGCATCCCAGGCGGTTCCTGCATCGTCCAGGTGCATGCAAGATGGTCCCTGCCTCTTCCAGGCATGTCTAAGGCGCATTCAAGGCGGTCCAAGCGTCGTCCAGGTACATCCAAGGCAGTTCTGACGTCGTCTAGGCACACCCAAGGCTGTCCCGGAGTCATTCAGGAGCATCAGACGCGGCCCCGGCGTTGTCCAGGCCCACACAAGGCTGCCCCGGCGTCGTCCAGGCGCATCCAAGGCGGTCCCGGCGTCGGCCGGGTGCAACCAAGGCCGTCCCGGCGTCGTCCAGGCGCATGCAAGGCAGTCCCGGCTTCGTCCAGCTGCATCCAAGGCAGTCCCGGCTTCGTCCAGCTGCATCCAAGGCAGTCCCGGCGTGGTCCAGGTGCATCCAAAGAGATCCCGGCGTCGTCTAGGCGGGTAAAAGGTGGTCCCAACGTCTTCCAGGCACATCCAGGGCAGTCCTGGCATCGTCTGGGCACATCCAAGGTGCATCCAGGGTGGTCCTGGCGTCCATTAGGTGCATCCAAGGTGCATCCGAGGCACATTTCAAGCCACATTTCAAGTCGTCCAGGGGCATCCTAGGTGGTCCTGGGGTCGTCCAGGGGCATCCAAAGTAGTCTTGGCGTCTTACAGGCGCATCCAATGTGGTCCAAGCATCACTGAGGCGCATCCAAGGTGATCCCGGCGTCATCCAGAAGCATCCAAGGTGATCCCGCCGTCGTCCAGGCGCATCCAAGCTGAGCTTGGCGTCAACCAGGCGCATTCAAGGCTGTCCCGGCGTCGTCCAGAGACATCCAAGGCAGTCCCAGCGGCGTCCAGACGCATTCAAGGCGGTCCCAGCGTTGTCCTGGCGCATCCAAAGCATATCCAAGGCGGTCCCGGCCTCACCCAGGCGCATTCAAGGCGCATCCAAGGCAGTCCTGGCGTCGTCCAGGCGCATCCAAGGCAATCCCGGCGTCGTCCAGGCGCATGTAAAATGGTTCTCCGGCGTCGTCCAGGCGTGACCAAGGCGATCCCAGCGTCCAAGCACGTCCAAGGCGCATTCAAGGCTCATCCAAGGCGGTCCAAGCATCGTCCAGATGCATCCAAGGCAGTTCTGACGTCGTCCAGGCACATCCAAGGTAGTTCCAAAGTCATCCAGGCGTATTCGACGCGGTCCCGGCATCGTCCAGGCGCATCCGAGGCAGGCCCGGCTTTGTCCAGGCACATCAAAGGCAGTCCTGGCATCGACTCGGTGCATTAAAGTCAGTCGCGGAGTCGTCCAGGCGCATTCAAGGTGGTCCTGGCTTGGTCTCAGCGCATCCAAGGCGGTCCCGGCATTGTCCAGGCGCATCCCAGGCAGTCCTGGCTTGGTCCAAGCGCATCCAAGTCGGTCTTTGCTTCGTCCAGGCGCATTCGAAGCAGTCCTGGCTTCATCCAGGCACGTCCAAGGCAGCGTACCAAATTGCTCAGTGCAAAAAAAAAAACACCATTGCAAAAGACCTACCTGCAGTCGTGGATATGGTCTCCGTCATGCTGCCTCATTCACATTAAAAAAGAAATCATTTTATTTACTTTTGTTTTGTAGGATAAAATGTTTTAAATATTGTGCTTCTTACTTTGAATTGAATATTAATTATTGCTGTTATTTCATTTAATATTATGTTTGCTCATTATTTTGTATTTTCTTCAGCATAAAATGGCAGCTGGTCAAGAATGTTTAGAGTTTAAAAATTCACAATTTATTTTTTAATTTCAGGCAAAGTGATGCACATTCAATCTGTTCTGTTACAGACACAAAAACAATGTTATAATACAGTTATTCTTTACTGTAAGTTGACCTTTCTTTTTGATTTAGTTTTGTTTGCTTTAATCATTGAAGAATCATTCAAGTTTAATGTTAATAAGGGTACAAGCGTGGGGGGCTCAAAATGTTTTTTTCTCTCTGGGGGGCATCAGGGAATTGATTGAGCAGCACTGATCTAAGCGCAGGCGCAGGGCAGGGCAGGGTAGGGCAGGGCAGGGCAAGGGTGGGCAGTTTCAACCAGATGCGGGCACATGACATAGCCGCACACAAAAGACTTATGCTAGTTGCGTTAATCTGTCGATGGTGTTTTCCACCATTGATGCGCTAGCATCAAGCTAACCAACCTTAGCGTTCATCACATTTTCTTCACATACTGTGTCAAATCTGTATTGGGTGGTTCACAGCCACCAAAATATTTGAGCCACTAAGCTTCAATCAGTTTTAGGTATACATAATATATTGTATGCTGCGAGTATTGTTATATTTTCTGCCTACAAGTGTTGCTGCAAAGTTTGTGTTCAAATATCAGTGTTATATTGCAGTTCTAATGACCGCAACATTAATCTAGAATTGTTAGCATTATATGTTAGCATTAAGCTCAGACAAAACAAACATCCGGGAGATGCTAAAATACTTGTCGTACAGTGTGACTTTTGTAAATGAAATATAATGACTTACTTGTTTGCTGTTCTCCCCGAGTCTTCAGATCATAATGGCAGACGTAATTTTTGGAACCGCATTGAAGGCGGTCCCAGCATTGTCCAGGTACATCCAATATACTTTTCTATTTTGATCTACGTCGTCTATTTACTTTTCTCTATTTTCTCTATTTACTTTTCTATGTTGTCTACGTTTATCTATTTTTATCCTTTTACTTATCCAATTTTGTGTATTTACTTTTCTACTTCTATAAACTTATCTATTTTATCTATTTTTCCATCCCTCCAGCCACTATTTCTAAATGTTTACTCATCTATTTTTATCTACTTTTTACTTATCAATTTTTTTCTATTTACTTATCAACTTCTATATACTTAACTATTTTTCCTATTTAATTATCTAATTTTATCCATCCCTCCATCCATCCATCCAGCCAGCCACTATTTTTATCCGTTTACTTATCTATTTCTATCTACTTTTTACTTATCGTTTTTGTTTTATTTACTTATCTACTTCTATATCTGTATCTATTTTATCTATTTAATTATCTAATTTTATCCATCCCTCCTTCCATCCAGCCATCCAGCCACTATTTTTATCTGTTCACTTATCTATTTTTTACTTATCAATTTTGATTTATTTACTTATCTACTTCTATATACTTATCTATTTTGTCTATTTAATTATCTAATTTTATCCATCCCTCCATCCATCCAGCCACTATTATCATCAGTCTATTTATCTATTTTTTATCTACTTATCTATGTACCTAACTATTTACTTATTCAGATATTTAGTGATGTATTTTTACATATTTACTTATCTTATTCTCTCTATTCGGTATCAGTCTCAAGAGTCTCGAGTCTGGACGTTAGGTCGTCTTCCCACCACATTTTCTGTAGCTGGTGAGCCCATTCCATAAGAGACAAACGTGGCCTCAGATGTTACAGGTGTGGGCCGGATCTGGTCCTGGCATCGTCCAGGCGCATCCAAGGCGCATCCAAGGCAGTGCCGTCGTAGTCTGGGCGAATGCAGGATGCATGCAAGGCGCATTCAAGGCGGTCCCAACGTCGTCCAGGCGCAATCAAGGCGGTCCAGGCGCATGCAAGGCGGTCCTGGCGTCCAGGCGCATCCAAAGTCCAGCCGATCTCCAGGCGCATCCAAGAAGCATCAGGCGTCGTCCAAGCGCATTCAAGGCAATCCCAGCGGCGTCTAAGTGCATCCAAGACGCTCCCGCTGTCATCCAGGCGCATCAAAGAAGCATCCAAGGCGCATCCAAGGTGGTCCCAGCGCCGTTCAGGCGCATCCTAGACGGTTCCGTCGTTGTACAGGCGCAGCCAAAGCAGTTTCGGCGTTGACCAGGTTCATCCAAAGCGGTCCCGGCGTCCTCCAGGCGCATCTAAGCCAGTCTCAGTGTCATCCAGGCGCATACAAGATGATCCCTGCGTCGTCCAAGGCGAATCCAAGGCGGTTCCGGCTTCGTCTAGGCACATCCAAGGCAGTCCTGGCGAGGTCCAGAAGCATTCAAGGAGTATCCTTGGCAGTCCCGGCATCGTCTAGGCGCATCTGAGGCAGTCCCGGCATCATCCAGGCTCAACCAAGGCGGTCCCAATGTTCAGGCGCATGCAAGGTGGTACCAGCATCGTCCAGGCACATCCAAGACAGTCCCGGCGTTGTCCAGGTGCATCCAAAGAAGTCAAAGCAGCGTCCAGGCGCACCCATAGCTGTGCTGACGTCGTCCAGGCGCATTCAAGGCAGTCCAAGCGTTTTCCAGGTGCATCCAAGGTGCATTTAGAACGGTTCCCAGGGTCGTCCAAAAGCTTCCAAGGTTGATTAAAAGTAAATCCAAGGCACATCCAAGGCACATCCAAGGCGGTCCCGACGGACCCTCCTCTCCAGCACCCCTGAATAGACCTCACCAGGGAGGCTGAGGAGTGTGATTCCCCTGTAATTGGAACACACCCTCCGGTCCCCCTTCTTAAAGAGGGGAACCACCACCCCAGTCTGCCAATCCAGAGGCACTGTCCCCGATGTCCACGCAACGTTGTAGAGGCGTGTCAGCCATGACAGCCCCACAACATCCAGAGCCTTTAAGGACTCCGGGCGGATCTCATCCACCCCCGGGGCCTTGCCACCGAGGTGTTTTTTAACTACCTCAGTGACTTTGACCCCAGAGATTGGGGAATCCGCCTCAGAGTCTCCAGGCCCTGCTTCCTCAACGGAAGGCGTGTAGGGGGAATTGAGGAGGTCTTCGAAGTTTTCTCCCCACCAACTCACGACGTCCCGGGTCGAGGTCAGCAGCACGCCATCCCCACTGTAAACAGTGTTGACGTTGCACTGCTTCGCTCCTGAGACGCCGGATGGTGGACCAGAATTTCCTCGAAGCCGTCCGAGAGTCATTCTCCATGGCCTCGCCAAACTCATCCAAGGTGCATCAAAGGCGCATCAGAGGCGGTCCGGCCAAGTCCAGGTCCATCCAAGGCGGTCCCGGCGTCTTCCAGGCCCATCCAAGGCAGTCCCAGCGTCTTCCAGACGCATCCAAGGCGGTCTCGGGGTTGTCCAGGCGCACAGTAGGCGGCCCCGTCATCGTCCGTGCACATTCAGAGCGGCTTCGACGTTGATCAGGCGCATCCGAATTGTTCCCAGCGTCATCCAGGCACATCTAAGGTGATCCCGGCGTCGTCCAGGGCGCATCCAAGGCGGTTCTGGCGTTGTCTAGGCCCATCCAAGGGAGTCCCGGCGTCATCCAGGCACATCCAAAGCGGTGCCGGCGTCGTCCAGGCGCTTCCAAGGTGCATCCAAGGCTCATCCAAGGCAGTCCCGGCGTTGTCCAGGCGCATCCAAGCCGGAACCGGCGTCGTCCAGGCGCATTCAAAGCCGGTCTCAGTGTCATCCTGGCGCATACAAGATGATCCCTGCGTCGTCCAAGGCGAATCCAAGGCGGTTCAGGCTTCGTCTAGGGACATCCAAGGCAGTCCTGGCGAGGTCCAGAAGCATTCAAGGAGTATCTAAGGCAGTCCCGGCATCATCCAGGCTCAACCAAGGCGGTCCCAATGTTCAGGCGCATGCAAGGTGGTACCAGCATCGTCCAGGCACATCCAAGACAGTCCCGGCGTTGTCCAGGTGCATCCAAAGAAGTCAAAGCAGCGTCCAGGCGCACCCATAGCTGTGCTGACGTCGTCCAGGCGCATTCAAGGCAGTCCAAGCGTTTTCCAGGTGCATCCAAGGTGCATTTAGAACGGTTCCCAGGGTCGTCCAAAAGCTTCCAAGGTTGATTAAAAGTAAATCCAAGGCACATCCAAGGCACATCCAAGGCGGTCCCGACGGACCCTCCTCTCCAGCACCCCTGAATAGACCTCACCAGGGAGGCTGAGGAGTGTGATTCCCCTGTAATTGGAACACACCCTCCGGTCCCCCTTCTTAAAGAGGGGAACCACCACCCCAGTCTGCCAATCCAGAGGCACTGTCCCCGATGTCCACGCAACGTTGTAGAGGCGTGTCAGCCATGACAGCCCCACAACATCCAGAGCCTTTAAGGACTCCGGGCGGATCTCATCCACCCCCGGGGCCTTGCCACCGAGGTGTTTTTTAACTACCTCAGTGACTTTGACCCCAGAGATTGGAGAATCCGCCTCAGAGTCTCCAGGCCCTGCTTCCTCAACGGAAGGCGTGTAGGGGGAATTGAGGAGGTCTTCGAAGTTTTCTCCCCACCAACTCACGACGTCCCGGGTCGAGGTCAGCAGCACGCCATCCCCACTGTAAACAGTGTTGACGTTGCACTGCTTCGCTCCTGAGACGCCGGATGGTGGACCAGAATTTCCTCGAAGCCGTCCGAGAGTCATTCTCCATGGCCTCGCCAAACTCATCCAAGGTGCATCAAAGGCGCATCAGAGGCGGTCCGGCCAAGTCCAGGTCCATCCAAGGCGGTCCCGGCGTCTTCCAGGCCCATCCAAGGCAGTCCCAGCGTCTTCCAGACGCATCCAAGGCGGTCTCGGGGTTGTCCAGGCGCACAGTAGGCGGCCCCGTCATCGTCCGTGCACATTCAGAGCGGCTTCGACGTTGATCAGGCGCATCCGAATTGTTCCCAGCGTCATCCAGGCACATCTAAGGTGATCCCGGCGTCGTCCAGGGCGCATCCAAGGCGGTCCTGGCGTTGTCTAGGCCCATCCAAGGGAGTCCCGGCGTCATCCAGGCACATCCAAAGCGGTGCCGGCGTCGTCCAGGCGCTTCCAAGGTGCATCCAAGGCTCATCCAAGGCAGTCCCGGCGTTGTCCAGGCGCATCCAAGCCGGAACCGGCGTCGTCCAGGCGCATTCAAAGCCGGTCTCAGTGTCATCCTGGCGCATACAAGATGATCCCTGCGTCGTCCAAGGCGAATCCAAGGCGGTTCAGGCTTCGTCTAGGGACATCCAAGGCAGTCCTGGCGAGGTCCAGAAGCATTCAAGGAGTATCTAAGGCAGTCCCGGCATCATCCAGGCTCAACCAAGGCGGTCCCAATGTTCAGGCGCATGCAAGGTGGTACCAGCATAGTCCAGGCACATCCAAGACAGTCCCGGCGTTGTCCAGGTGCATCCAAAGAAGTCAAAGCAGCGTCCAGGCGCACCCATAGCTGTACTGACGTCGTCCAGGCGCATTCAAGGCAGTCCAAGCGTTTTCCAGGTGCATCCAAGGTGCATTTAGAACGGTTCCCAGGGTCGTCCAAAAGCTTCCAAGGTTGATTAAAAGTAAATCCAAGGCACATCCAAGGCACATCCAAGGCGGTCCCAACGGACCCTCCTCTCCAGCACCCCTGAATAGACCTCACCAGGGAGGCTGAGGAGTGTGATTCCCCTGTAATTGGAACACACCCTCCGGTCCCCCTTCTTAAAGAGGGGAACCACCACCCCAGTCTGCCAATCCAGAGGCACTGTCCCCGATGTCCACGCAACGTTGTAGAGGCGTGTCAGCCATGACAGCCCCACAACATCCAGAGCCTTTAAGGACTCCGGCCGGATCTCATCCACCCCCGGGGCCTTGCCACCGAGGTGTTTTTTAACTACCTCAGTGACTTTGACCCTAGAGATTGGAGAATCCGCCTCAGAGTCTCCAGGCCCTGCTTCCTCAACGGAAGGCGTGTAGGGGGAATTGAGGAGGTCTTCGAAGTTTTCTCCCCACCAACTCACGACGTCCCGGGTCGAGGTCAGCAGCACGCCATCCCCACTGTAAACAGTGTTGACGTTGCACTGCTTCGCTCCTGAGACGCCGGATGGTGGACCAGAATTTCCTCGAAGCCGTCCGAGAGTCATTCTCCATGGCCTCGCCAAACTCATCCAAGGTGCATCAAAGGCGCATCAGAGGCGGTCCGGCTAAGTCCAGGTCCATCCAAGGCGGTCCCGGCGTCTTCCAGGCCCATCCAAGGCAGTCCCAGCGTCTTCCAGACGCATCCAAGGCAATCTCGGGGTTGTCCAGGCGCACACTAGGCGGCCCCGTAATCGTCCGTGCACATTCAGAGCGGCTTCGACGTTGACCAGGCGCATCCGAATTGGTCCCAGTGTCATCCAGGCACATCTAAGGTGATCCCGGCGTCGTCCAGGGCGCATCCAAGGCGGTCCTGGCGTTGTCCAGGCCCATCCAAGGGAGTCCCGGCGTCATCCAGGCACATCCAAAGCGGTGCCGGCGTCGTCCAGGCGCTTCCAAGGTGCATCCAAGGCTCATCCAAGGCAGTCCCGGCGTTGTCCAGGCGCATCCAAGCCGGAACCGGCGTCGTCCAGGCGCATTCAAAGCCGGTCTCAGTGTCATCCTGGCGCATACAAGATGATCCCTGAGTCGTCCAAGGTGAATCAGGGGCGGTCCTGGCTTCGTCTAGACACATCCAAGGCAGTCCTGTCGAGGTCCAGAAGCATTCAAGGAGTATCTAAGGTAGTCCCGGCATCGTCCAGGCGCATCCGAGGCAGTCCCAGCATCATCCAGGCTCAACCAAGGCGGTCCCAATGTTCAGGCGCATGCAAGGTGGTACCAGCATAGTCCAGGCACATCCAAGACAGTCCCGGCGTTGTCCAGGTGCATCCAAAGAAGTCAAAGCAGCGTCCAGGCGCACCCATAGCTATACTGATGTCGTCCAGGCGCATCCAAGGCAGTCCAAGCGTTGTCCAGGTGCATCCAAGGAGCATTTAGAACGGTTCCCAGGGTCGTCCAAAAGCTTCCAAGGTTGATTAAAAGTAAATCCAAGGCCCATCCAAGGCGGTCCCGACGGACCCTCCTCTCCAGCACCCCTGAATAGACCTCACCAGGGAGGCTGAGGAGTGTGATTCCCCTGTAATTGGAACACACCCTCCGGTCCCCCTTCTTAAAGAGGGGAACCACCACCCCAGTCTGCCAATCCAGAGGCACTGTCCCCGATGTCCACGCAACGTTGTAGAGGCGTGTCAGCAGTGACAGCCCCACAACATCCAGAGCCTTTAAGAACTCCGGGCGGATCTCATCCACCCCCGGGGCCTTGCCACCGAGAAGTTTTTTTAACTACCTCAGTGACTTCGACCCCAGAGATTGGAGAATCCGCCTCAGAGTCTCCAGGCCCTGCTTCCTCAACGGAAGGCGTGTAGGGGGAATTGAGGAGGTCTTCGAAGTATTCTCCCCACCGACTCACGACGTCCCGGGTCGAGGTCAGCAGCACGCCATCCCCACTGTAAACAGTGTTGACGTTGCACTGCTTCGCTCCTGAGACACCGGATGGTGGACCAGAATTTCCTCGAAGCCGTCCGAGAGTCATTCTCCATGGCCTCGCCAAACGCATCCAAGGTGCATCAAAGGCGCATCAGAGGCGGTCCGGCCAAGTCCAGGTCCATCCAAGGCGGTCCCGGCGTCTTCCAGGCCCATCCAAGGCAGTCCCAGCGTCTTCCAGACGCATCCAAGGCGATCTCGGGGTTGTCCAGGCGCACACTAGGCGGCCCCGTAATCGTCCGTGCACATTCAGAGCGGCTTCGACGTTGACCAGGCGCATCCGAATTGGTCCCAGTGTCATCCAGGCACATCTAAGGTGATCCCAGCGTCGTCCAGGGCGCATCCAAGGCGGTCCTGGCGTTGTCCAGGCCCATCCAAGGGAGTCCCGCCGTCATCCAGGCACATCCAAAGCGGTGCCGGCGTCGTCCAGGCGCTTCCAAGGTGCATCCAAGGCTCATCCAAGGCAGTCCCGGCGTTGTCCAGGCGCATCCAAGCCGGAACCGGCGTCGTCCAGGCGCATTCAAAGCCGGTCTCAGTGTCATCCTGGCGCATACAAGATGATCCCTGAGTCGTCCAAGGTGAATCAGGGGCGGTCCTGGCTTCGTCTAGACACATCCAAGGCAGTCCTGTCGAGGTCCAGAAGCATTCAAGGAGTATCTAAGGTAGTCCCGGCATCGTCCAGGCGCATCCGAGGCAGTCCCAGCATCATCCAGGCTCAACCAAGGCGGTCCCAATGTTCAGGCGCATGCAAGGTGGTACCAGCATAGTCCAGGCACATCCAAGACAGTCCCGGCGTTGTCCAGGTGCATCCAAAGAAGTCAAAGCAGCGTCCAGGCGCACCCATAGCTATACTGAAGTCGTCCAGGCGCATCCAAGGCAGTCCAAGCGTTGTCCAGGTGCATCCAAGGAGCATTTAGAACGGTTCCCAGGGTCGTCCAAAAGCTTCCAAGGTTGATTAAAAGTAAATCCAAGGCACATCCAAGGCGGTCCCGACGGACCCTCCTCTCCAGCACCCCTGAATAGACCTCACCAGGGAGGCTGAGGAGTGTGATTCCCCTGTAATTGGAACACACCCTCCGGTCCCCCTTCTTAAAGAGGGGAACCACCACCCCAGTCTGCCAATCCAGAGGCACTGTCCCCGATGTCCACGCAACGTTGTAGAGGCGTGTCAGCCGTGACAGCCCCACAACATCCAGAGCCTTTAAGAACTCCGGGCGGATCTCATCCACCCCCGGGGCCTTGCCACCGAGGTGTTTTTTAACTACCTCAGTGACTTTGACCCCAGAGATTGGAGAATCCGCCTCAGAGTCTCCAGGCCCTGCTTCCTCAACGGAAGGCGTGTAGGGGGAATTGAGGAGGTCTTCGAAGCATTCTCCCCACCGACTCACGACGTCCTGGGTCGAGGTCAGCAGCACGCCATCCCCACTGTAAACAGTGTTGACGTTGCACTGCTTCGCTCCTGAGACGCCGGATGGTGGACCAGAATTTCCTCGAAGCCGTCTGAGAGTCATTCTCCATGGCCTCGCCAAACGCATCCAAGGTGCATCAAAGGCACATCAGAGGCGGTCCCGGCCAAGTCCAGGTGCATCCAAGGCGGTCCCAGCGTCTTCCAGGTCCATCCAAGGCAGTCCCAGCGTCTTCCAGACGCATCCAAGGCAATCTCGGGGTTGTCCAGTCGCACACTAGGCGGTCCCGTCGTCGTCCGTGCGCATCCATAGCGGTTTCGACGTTGACCAGGCGCATCCGAATTGGTCCCAGGGTCATCCAGGCACATCTAAGGTGATCCCAGCGTCGTCCAGGGCGCATCCAAGGCGGTCCTGGCGTTGTCCAGGCCCATCCAAGGGAGTCCCAGCGTCATCCAGGCACATCCAAAGCGGTACCAGCGTCGTCCAGGCGCTTTCAAGGTGCATCCAAGGCTTATCCAAGGCAGTCCCGGCTTCATCCAGGCGCATCCGAGGCGATCCCGGAGTCGTTCAAGTGCACTCACGGCAGTCTTGGCATCATCCAGGCGCATCTAAGGCTCATCCTAGGCAATCCCGGCGTTGTCCAGGAGCATCCACGGTGGTTCCGGTGTCGTCCAAGCGCTTCCAAGGTACATCCAAGGCAGTGCCGGCGTCATCCAGGCTCATCCAAGGCAGTCCCTGAGTCATCCAGCCTCATCCAAGGTGATCCCGGCGTCGTCCAGGCTCATTCCAAGAAGGTCCAGGCGTCGTCCCGGCGCATCCAAGCCACATCCAAGACGATGTCGGCGTCATTCAGGCACATTCAAGGCGGTCCTGGTGACGCACAGGCGCATCAAACGCGCATCATAGGCAGTCCCAGCATCGTCTACGCGCATCCAAGGTGGTCCCAGTGTCGTCCAGGCGCCACCAAGGCGGTCCCAGGATCGTCCAGGCGCATACAAGGCGGTCCAGGCGTTGTCCAGGCACATCCAAGGCGTTCCAGAGGTCACTAGATGCATCCAAGGCAATCCCAGCATCGTCCAGGCACATCCAAGACTGTCCCAGCGCCGATCAGGCGCATCCAAAGTGCATCCGAGGTGGTCCCGGTGTCGTCTAGGCGCAACAAAGGCAGTCCCTGCGTCGTCCAGGAGCATCCAAGGTGGTCTTGCCATAGTCCAGGCGCATCCATGACGCATCCGAGGCACATCCTAGGCAGTCCCGAAGTCATCCAGGCGCATCCACGGTGGTAGTGGCGTAGTCCAGGCGTATCAAAGACATATCCGAGGCAGTCCCGGCGTCGTCCAGGCGCATCCAAGGTGCATCCTTGACATTCCCGTAGTCGTCCAGCCTCATCCAAGGGAGTCCTGGGGTCGTCCAGAGGCATCCAAGGCGCATCCAACGCTGTCCCGGCGTCATCCAGGCACATCAAAAGCACATCCAAGACGGTCCCAGCAACGTCCAGACACATCCAAAGCGGTCCTTGTGTCGTACAGGCGCATCAGAGGCGCATCCGAGGCGCATCCAAGCAGCATCCAAGGCAGTCCCGGCGTTGTCCAGGCGCATACAAGACGCATTCAAGGCAGTCCCGGCGTTTTTCAGGTGCATCCTAGGCGGTCCTGGCGTCGTGCAGGCGCATCCAAAGCATATCCAAGGCAGTCTCTGCGTCGTCCAGGCGCATCCAAGTCAGGCCCGGCGTCGTCCAGGCGCAACCAAGGAACATCCAAAGAAGTCCCGGCGTCGTCCAGGCGCATCCAAGGCAGTCCCGGTGTCTTCCAAGTTCATCCGAAGCATGTCCAAGGCGTTACCCGCAGCCTAGCCGCAGCCTAGCCGCAGCCTGGCCGCAGCCTAGCCGCAGCCGAGCCGCAGCCGAGCCGCAGCCGAGCCGCAGCCGAGCCGCAGCCGAGGCGCAGCCGAGCCGCAGCCGAGCCGCAGCCGAGGCGCAGCCGAGGCGCAGCCAAGGCAGTCTCTTCATCATCCAGGCGCATCCAAGGCACATCTAAGGCAGTCCCGGCTTCGTCCAGGCGCATACAAGTAGGTTACGGCGTGATCCAGACGCATCCAAGGAAGTCACGGCGTGATCCAGACGCATCCAAGGCAGTCACGGCTTTGTCCAGGCGCATCCAAGGTGATACCGGCGTCTTTCAGGCCTATCCAAGGCGGTCGCGGCCTCGTCCAGGCGAATACAAGGCGCATTGATGGCGTATCCAAGGTAGCCTCGGCGTTGACCAGGCGCATCCAAGGCTTATCAGAGGCGCATCCAAGACAGTGCCAGCGTCGTCCAGGCGCATCCAAGGCAGTCCCGAAGTTGCCCAAGCACATCCAAGTCTTATCCAAGGTGGTCCAGGCATCATCCAGGCACACCTAAGGAGGTCCTGGTGTCATCCAGGCGCATCCAAGGCGCAATCATGGCGCATCCAAGGCCGTCCCGGCATCGTCCAGACGCATCCAAGGCCGTCCTGGCGTCGTACAGGCGCAACCAAGGCGGTCCCGGCGTCGTCCAGGCGCATTCAACGCGGTCCCGGTGTTGTCCAGGCGCATCAAGGGCGGTCCAGACGTCACAAAGGGCATCCAAGGCAATCCCAGCGTCGTCCAGGCACATCCAAGACGGTCCCAGTGTCGTCCAGGCGCATCCAAGGTGGTCTCAGAATTATCTAGGCGCCTTGTCATCGTCCAGGCGCACCAAAGGCGGTCCCGGCGACGTCCAGGCGCAAGCAAGGCGGTCCAGGTGTCGTCCAAGCGCAACCAAGGCGGTCCCGGCGTCGTCCATACGCATCCAAGGTGATCTCGCTTTAGTCCAGGCGCATCCATGACGCATCCAAGGTGGTCCCAGTGTCATCCAGGCGCATCCAAGGCAGTCCAAGCATCGTCCAGGCGCATCCAAGGCGATCCCGGCTCCATCCAGGCGCATACAAGGCGATCCCGGCTCCATCCAGGCGCATACAAGGCGCATCCCAGGCGGTTCCTGCATCGTCCAGGCGCATGCAAGATGGTCCCTTCCTCTTCCAGGCATGTCCAAGGTGCATTCAAGGCGGTCCAAGCGTCGTCCAGGTAAATCCAAGGCAGTTCTGACGTCGTCCAGGCACACCCAAGGCTGTCCCGGAGTCATTCAGGAGCATCAGACGCGGCCCCGGCGTTGTCCAGGCCCACACAAGGCTGCCCCGGCGTCGTCCAGGCGCATCCAAGGCGGTCCCGGCGTCGGCCGGGTGCAACCAAGGCCGTCCCGGCGTCGTACAGGCGCATGCAAGGCAGTCCCGGCTTTGTCCAGTTGCATCCAAGACAGTCCCGGCATCGTCCAGCTGCATCCAAGGCAGTCTTGGCACGGTCCAGGTGCATCCAAGGTGATCCCGGCGTCGTCTAGGCGGGTACAAGGTGGTCCCAGCGTCTTCCAGGCACATCCAGGGCAGTCCTGGCATCGTCTGGGCACATCCAAGGTTGTCCTGGCGTCGATTGGGTGCATCCAAGGTGCATCCGAGGCACATTTCAAGCCACATTTCAAGTCGTCTAGGGGCATCCTAGGTGGTCCTGGTGTCGTTCAGGGGTATTCAAGGCGCATCCAAGGTGGTCTTGGCGTTTTAGAGGCGCATCCAATGTGGTCCAAGCATCGTCGAGGTGCATCCAAGGTGATCCCGGCGTCATCCAGAAGCATCCAAAGTGATCCCGCCGTCGTCCAGGCGCATCCAATGCGGTCCCAGCGCCATCTAGGCAGGCCCGGCTTAGTGCGCCTGGACGCCGGTGGGCACCTTGGTGGCCTTGCTTCCCTGCTACTTATCTAGTTCATCTATACAATTTTTATCTATTCAAACAATTCACTTCTCTATTTACATCTATTTTACCAATTAAGTTTTCCATTTTATCTATTTCATCAATTTACGTTTCTATTTTCATCTATTTTACCTATTTACTTTACTATTTTCATGTATCTAATTAATCTACTGTTCTATTTTGATCTGTTTACTTATCTATTTTGATATACTTTATCTATATACGTTTCTATTTTTATCTATTTTAACTATTTACTTTTCTATTTTTATCTATTTTATCTATTTACTTTCCTATTTTGATGTATTCTATTTGTTTTTTTCATTTTTAGTGATTTTATATACTTTATTTTCTAATTTTATCTAGTTATCTTTTTTACTTTACTAATTTTATCTATTTTATCTATTTTTTCTATTTTATCTATTTACTTTTTTATTTTATCTACTTTATCTATTTAGTTTTCTATTTTTATCTACTTTATTTAATTTTCTAATTTTATCTAGTTAATTTACTTCACTATTTTTATCTATTTTGTCTATTTAATTTATATCTTTATCTATTTAACTACTTATCAGTTTTATCTTTTTCATCTATTTTTATCCATCAATTTTATCTATTAACTTTTCTAGTTTGATTTATTTACTTTTCGATTTTATCTATTTATTCTTCTATTTTTATCCATTTGATTTTTATTTTAAATCTATTTAATTATCTAATTTTATCTATTTACTTATCTACTTCTATATACTTATCTATTTTATCTATTTATCTATCTAATTTTATCCATCCCTCCATCCATCCATCCATCCAGCCACTATTTTTATCTATTTACTTATCTATTTTTATCTATTTAATTATCTAATTTTATCTATTTACTTATCTACTTCTATATGCTTTATTTACTTTTCTATTTTATCTATTTATTCTTCTATTTTTATCCATTTAATTTTTATTTTAAATCTTTTTAATTATCTAATTTTATCTATTTACTTATCTACTTCTATATACTTATCTATTTTATCTATTTATCTATCTAATTTTATCCATCCCTCCATCCAGCCATCCATCCAGCCACTATTTTTATCTATTTACTTATCTATTTTTATCTATTTAATTATCTAATTTTATCTATTTACTTATCTACTTCTATATACTTATCTATTTTATCTATTTATCTATCTAATTTTATCCATCCCTCCATCCATCCATCCATCCAGCCACTATTTTTATCTATTTACTTATCTATTTTTATCTATTTAACTATCCATTTTTATCTATTTATATTTCTATTTTTATATATTTATCTACCTTAGCTATTTTTATCTATTTTACTTATCCATTTTTATTTAATTACTTATCTACTTGTATATACGTATTTATTTTATCTATTTAATTATCTAATTTTATCCATCCTCCATCCATCCATCCATCCAGCCACTATTTTTATCTATTTACTTATCTATTTTTATTTATTTAACTATAAATTCATCTATTTATTTTTCTATTTTTATATATTTATCTATTTTATCTAATTTTATCTCTTTTATTTATGCATTTTTATCTATTTACTTATCTACCTCTATACACTTGTTAATGTATTTACTTTTCTATTTTTATCTATTTACTTTTCTAATTTTGTCTATTTTAATCTAGTTACTTTTCTAATTTGATCTATTTACTAATCTATTTTTAGCTATTTACTTTCGCATTTCCAGCTATTTACATCTGTTTTTATCTATTTACTTATCTATTTGTTGCTGTTTACTTATCAATTTTTATCTATTTTCTTATCTACTCACACTTATCGATTTAATCTATTTACTCAGCTAATTTTTTCTATTTACTGCTTTTATCTATTTGTCTATTTACTTCAAGGCGCATCCGAGGCGGCCCCGGCGTTGTCCAGGCGCACACAAGGCGGTTCCGGCGTCGTCTAGGTGCGTCCAGGTGCATCCAAGGCGCATCCAAGGCAGTCCCGGCATCATCCAGGCGCATCCAAGGCGGTCCTGGTGTCGTCCAGGGGCATCCAAGGCACATCCAAGGTGCATCCGAGGCAGTTCCAGCATCGTCCAGGCGCATCCAAGGCATTCCCGACGTCCTCCAGGCGCATCCAAGGCAGTCCCAGCGTCGTCCAGGTGCAACCAAGGCAATCCCGACGTCGTCCAAGCGCATACAAGGCAGTCTCGGCGTCGTCCAGGCGCAGCCAAGGTAGTCCTGGCATCGTCTAAGCGCATCCAGGGCGCATCCAAGGAACATCCTGGTGTTGACTAGGCGCATCCAAGCCAGTCCCGCATCATCCAGGCGCATCCTCGGCGGTCCTGTCATCGTCCAGGCGGATCCAAGGCGGTGCCGGCGTCATGCAGGCTGCATCCAAGTCGCATTCAAGGCGCATCCAAGGCGCAATCATGGCGCATCCAAGGCGGTCCCGGCATCGTCCAGACGCATCCAAGGCGGTCCTGGCGTCGTGCAGGCGCAACCAAGGCGGTCCCGGCGTCGTCCAGGCGCATCCATGGCGGTCCCGGTGTTGTCCAGGCGCATCAAGGGCGGTCCAGAGGTCACAAAGGGCATCCAAGGCAATCCCAGCGTCGTCCAGGCACATCCAAGACGGTCCCAATGTCGTCCAGGCGCATCCAAGGTGGTCTCAGAATTATCCAGGCGCCTTGGCAACGTCCAGGCGCACCAAAGGCGGTCCCGGCGTCGTCCAGGCGCAAGCAAGGCGGTCCAGGTGTTGTCCAAGAGCAACCAAGGCGGTCCCGGCGTCGTCCATACGCATCCAAGGCGGTCTCGCTGTAGTCCAGGCGCATCCATGACGCATCCAAGGGGGTCCCGGCGTCATCCAGGCGCATCCAAGGCGGTCCAAGCATCGTCCAGGCGCATCCAAGGCGATCCCGGCTCCATCCAGGCGCATACAAGGCGCATCCCAGGCGGTTCCTGCATCGTCCAGGTGCATGCAAGATGGTCCCTGCCTCTTCCAGGCATGTCTAAGGCGCATTCAAGGCGGTCCAAGCGTCGTCCAGGTACATCCAAGGCAGTTCTGACGTCGTCCAGGCACACCCAAGGCTGTCCCGGAGTCATTCAGGAGCATCAGACGCGGCCCCGGCGTTGTCCAGGCCCACACAAGGCTGCCCCGGCGTCGTCCAGGCGCATCCAAGGCGGTCCCGGCGTCGGCCGGGTGCAACCAAGGCCGTCCCGGCGTCGTCCAGGCGCATGCAAGGCAGTCCCGGCTTCGTCCAGCTGCATCCAAGGCAGTCCCGGCTTCGTCCAGCTGCATCCAAGGCAGTCCCGGCGTGGTCCAGGTGCATCCAAAGAGATCCCGGCGTCGTCTAGGCGGGTAAAAGGTGGTCCCAACGTCTTCCAGGCACATCCAGGGCAGTCCTGGCATCGTCTGGGCACATCCAAGGTGCATCCAGGGTGGTCCTGGCGTCCATTAGGTGCATCCAAGGTGCATCCGAGGCACATTTCAAGCCACATTTCAAGTCGTCCAGGGGCATCCTAGGTGGTCCTGGGGTCGTCCAGGGGCATCCAAAGTAGTCTTGGCGTCTTACAGGCGCATCCAATGTGGTCCAAGCATCACTGAGGCGCATCCAAGGTGATCCCGGCGTCATCCAGAAGCATCCAAGGTGATCCCGCCGTCGTCCAGGCGCATCCAAGCTGAGCTTGGCGTCAACCAGGCGCATTCAAGGCTGTCCCGGCGTCGTCCAGAGACATCCAAGGCAGTCCCAGCGGCGTCCAGACGCATTCAAGGCGGTCTCAGCGTTGTCCTGGCGCATCCAAAGCATATCCAAGGCGGTCCCGGCCTCACCCAGGCGCATTCAAGGCGCATCCAAGGCAGTCCTGGCGTCGTCCAGGCGCATCCAAGGCAATCCCGGCGTCGTCCAGGCGCATGTAAAATGGTTCTCCGGCGTCGTCCAGGCGTGACCAAGGCGATCCCAGCGTCCAAGCACGTCCAAGGCGCATTCAAGGCTCATCCAAGGCGGTCCAAGCATCGTCCAGATGCATCCAAGGCAGTTCTGACGTCGTCCAGGCACATCCAAGGTAGTTCCAAAGTCATCCAGGCGTATTCGACGCGGTCCCGGCATCGTCCAGGCGCATCCGAGGCAGGCCCGGCTTTGTCCAGGCACATCAAAGGCAGTCCTGGCATCGACTCGGTGCATTAAAGTCAGTCGCGGAGTCGTCCAGGCGCATTCAAGGTGGTCCTGGCTTGGTCTCAGCGCATCCAAGGCGGTCCCGGCATTGTCCAGGCGCATCCCAGGCAGTCCTGGCTTGGTCCAAGCGCATCCAAGTCGGTCTTTGCTTCGTCCAGGCGCATTCGAAGCAGTCCTGGCTTCATCCAGGCACGTCCAAGGCAGCGTACCAAATTGCTCAGTGCAAAAAAAAAAACACCATTGCAAAAGACCTACCTGCAGTCGTGGATATGGTCTCCGTCATGCTGCCTCATTCACATTAAAAAAGAAATCATTTTATTTACTTTTGTTTTGTAGGATAAAATGTTTTAAATATTGTGCTTCTTACTTTGAATTGAATATTAATTATTGCTGTTATTTCATTTAATATTATGTTTGCTCATTATTTTGTATTTTCTTCAGCATAAAATGGCAGCTGGTCAAGAATGTTTAGAGTTTAAAAATTCACAATTTATTTTTTAATTTCAGGCAAAGTGATGCACATTCAATCTGTTCTGTTACAGACACAAAAACAATGTTATAATACAGTTATTCTTTACTGTAAGTTGACCTTTCTTTTTGATTTAGTTTTGTTTGCTTTAATCATTGAAGAATCATTCAAGTTTAATGTTAATAAGGGTACAAGCGTGGGGGGCTCAAAATGTTTTTTTCTCTCTGGGGGGCATCAGGGAATTGATTGAGCAGCACTGATCTAAGCGCAGGCGCAGGGCAGGGCAGGGTAGGGCAGGGCAGGGCAAGGGTGGGCAGTTTCAACCAGATGCGGGCACATGACATAGCCGCACACAAAAGACTTATGCTAGTTGCGTTAATCTGTCGATGGTGTTTTCCACCATTGATGCGCTAGCATCAAGCTAACCAACCTTAGCGTTCATCACATTTTCTTCACATACTGTGTCAAATCTGTATTGGGTGGTTCACAGCCACCAAAATATTTGAGCCACTAAGCTTCAATCAGTTTTAGGTATACATAATATATTGTATGCTGCGAGTATTGTTATATTTTCTGCCTACAAGTGTTGCTGCAAAGTTTGTGTTCAAATATCAGTGTTATATTGCAGTTATAATGACCGCAACATTAATCTAGAATTGTTAGCATTATATGTTAGCATTAAGCTCAGACAAAACAAACATCCGGGAGATGCTAAAATACTTGTCGTACAGTGTGACTTTTGTAAATGAAATATAATGACTTACTTGTTTGCTGTTCTCCCCGAGTCTTCAGATCATAATGGCAGACGTAATTTTTGGAACCGCATTGAAGGCGGTCCCAGCATTGTCCAGGTACATCCAATATACTTTTCTATTTTGATCTACGTCATCTATTTACTTTTCTCTATTTTCTCTATTTACTTTTCTATGTTGTCTACGTTTATCTATTTTTATCCTTTTACTTATCCAATTTTGTGTATTTACTTTTCTACTTCTATAAACTTATCTATTTTATCTATTTTTCCATCCCTCCAGCCACTATTTCTAAATGTTTACTCATCTATTTTTATCTACTTTTTACTTATCAATTTTTTTCTATTTACTTATCAACTTCTATATACTTAACTATTTTTCCTATTTAATTATCTAATTTTATCCATCCCTCCATCCATCCATCCATCCAGCCACTATTTTTATCCATTTACTTATCTATTTCTATCTACTTTTTACTTATCGTTTTTGTTTTATTTACTTATCTACTTCTATATCTGTATCTATTTTATCTATTTAATTATCTAATTTTATCCATCCCTCCTTCCATCCATCCATCCAGCCACTATTTTTATCTGTTCACTTATCTATTTTTTACTTATCAATTTTGATTTATTTACTTATCTACTTCTATATACTTATCTATTTTGTCTATTTAATTATCTAATTTTATCCATCCCTCCATCCATCCATCCAGCCAGCCACTATTATCATCAGTCTATTTATCTATTTTTTATCTACTTATCTATGTACTTAACTATTTACTTATTCAGATATTTAGTGATGTATTTTTACATATTTACTTATCTTATTCTCTCTATTCGGTATCAGTCTCAAAAGTCTCGAGTCTGGACGTTAGGTCGTCTTCCCACCACATTTTCTGTAGCTGGTGAGCCCATTCCATAAGAGACAAACGTGGCCTCAGATGTTACAGGTGTGGGCCGGATCTGGTGATGGTGGGGACATCCAATGCGGTCCCGGCGTCATCCAGACGTGGCTGAGGCGGTCCCGGCGTCGTCCAGGCGCATCCAGGGCAGTACTGGCTTCATCCAGGCAATCCCAACTTCGTCCAGGCTAACCCAAGACATCCTGGTTTTGTCCAGGTGTATCCAAGGCGTGGTCCAGGCGCATCCGAGGCGGTCTCTGCATTGTACAGGCGCATTCAAGGCGGCCCTGGCGTGGTCCAGGCGCATCCAAGCCGCATCTAAGGCGCATCCAAGACAGTCCCGCTGTCGTCCAGGGGGATCCAAGATGATCCCGGCGTCGTCCAGGCGCATGCAAGACGGTACCGGCTTCGTCCAGGCGCATCCAAGCCGGTCTCTGCGTCGTCCAAGGCGCATCCAAGAGGGTCCTGGCATCGTCCTGGCATCGTCCAGGCGCATCCAAGGCGCATCCAAGGCAGTGCCGTCGTAGTCTGGGCGAATGCAGGATGCATGCAAGGCGCATTCAAGGCGGTCCCAACGTCGTCCAGGCGCAATCAAGGCAGTCCAGGCGCATGCAAGGCGGTCCTGGCGTCCAGGCGCATCCAAAGTCCAGCCGATCTCCAGGCGCATCCAAGAAGCATCAGGCGTCGTCCAAGCGCATTCAAGGCAATCCCAGCGGCGTCTAAGTGCATCCAAGACGCTCCCGCTGTCATCCAGGCGCATCAAAGAAGCATCCAAGGCGCATCCAAGGTGGTCCCAGCGCCGTTCAGGCGCATCCTAGACGGTTCCGTCGTTGTACAGGCGCAGCCAAAGCAGTTTCGGCGTTGACCAGGTTCATCCAAAGCGGTCCCGGCGTCCTCCAGGCGCATCTAAGCCAGTCTCAGTGTCATCCAGGCGCATACAAGATGATCCCTGCGTCGTCCAAGGCGAATCCAAGGCGGTTCCGGCTTCGTCTAGGCACATCCAAGGCAGTCCTGGCGAGGTCCAGAAGCATTCAAGGAGTATCTAAGGCAGTCCCGGCATCGTCTAGGCGCATCTGAGGCAGTCCCGGCATCATCCAGGCTCAACCAAGGCGGTCCCAATGTTCAGGCGCATGCAAGGTGGTACCAGCATCGTCCAGGCACATCCAAGACAGTCCCGGCGTTGTCCAGGTGCATCCAAAGAAGTCAAAGCAGCGTCCAGGCGCACCCATAGCTGTGCTGACGTCGTCCAGGCGCATTCAAGGCAGTCCAAGCGTTTTCCAGGTGCATCCAAGGTGCATTTAGAACGGTTCCCAGGGTCGTCCAAAAGCTTCCAAGGTTGATTAAAAGTAAATCCAAGGCACATCCAAGGCACATCCAAGGCGGTCCCGACGGACCCTCCTCTCCAGCACCCCTGAATAGACCTCACCAGGGAGGCTGAGGAGTGTGATTCCCCTGTAATTGGAACACACCCTCCGGTCCCCCTTCTTAAAGAGGGGAACCACCACCCCAGTCTGCCAATCCAGAGGCACTGTCCCCGATGTCCACGCAACGTTGTAGAGGCGTGTCAGCCATGACAGCCCCACAACATCCAGAGCCTTTAAGGACTCCGGGCGGATCTCATCCACCCCCGGGGCCTTGCCACCGAGGTGTTTTTTAACTACCTCAGTGACTTTGACCCCAGAGATTGGAGAATCCGCCTCAGAGTCTCCAGGCCCTGCTTCCTCAACAGAAGGCGTGTAGGGGGAATTGAGGAGGTCTTCAAAGTTTTCTCCCCACCAACTCACGACGTCCCGGGTCGAGGTCAGCAGCACGCCATCCCCACTGTAAACAGTGTTGACGTTGCACTGCTTCGCTCCTGAGACGCCGGATGGTGGACCAGAATTTCCTCGAAGCCGTCCGAGAGTCATTCTCCATGGCCTCGCCAAACTCATCCAAGGTGCATCAAAGGCGCATCAGAGGCGGTCCGGCCAAGTCCAGGTCCATCCAAGGCGGTCCCGGCGTCTTCCAGGCCCATCCAAGGCAGTCCCAGCGTCTTCCAGACGCATCCAAGGCGGTCTCGGGGTTGTCCAGGCGCACAGTAGGCGGCCCCGTCATCGTCCGTGCACATTCAGAGCGGCTTCGACGTTGATCAGGCGCATCCGAATTGTTCCCAGCGTCATCCAGGCACATCTAAGGTGATCCCGGCGTCGTCCAGGGCGCATCCAAGGCGGTCCTGGCGTTGTCTAGGCCCATCCAAGGGAGTCCCGGCGTCATCCAGGCACATCCAAAGCGGTGCCGGCGTCGTCCAGGCGCTTCCAAGGTGCATCCAAGGCTCATCCAAGGCAGTCCCGGCGTTGTCCAGGCGCATCCAAGCCGGAACCGGCGTCGTCCAGGCGCATTCAAAGCCGGTCTCAGTGTCATCCTGGCGCATACAAGATGATCCCTGCGTCGTCCAAGGCGAATCCAAGGCGGTTCAGGCTTCGTCTAGGGACATCCAAGGCAGTCCTGGCGAGGTCCAGAAGCATTCAAGGAGTATCTAAGGCAGTCCCGGCATCATCCAGGCTCAACCAAGGCGGTCCCAATGTTCAGGCGCATGCAAGGTGGTACCAGCATAGTCCAGGCACATCCAAGACAGTCCCGGCGTTGTCCAGGTGCATCCAAAGAAGTCAAAGCAGCGTCCAGGCGCACCCATAGCTGTACTGACGTCGTCCAGGCGCATTCAAGGCAGTCCAAGCGTTTTCCAGGTGCATCCAAGGTGCATTTAGAACGGTTCCCAGGGTCGTCCAAAAGCTTCCAAGGTTGATTAAAAGTAAATCCAAGGCACATCCAAGGCACATCCAAGGCGGTCCCGACGGACCCTCCTCTCCAGCACCCCTGAATAGACCTCACCAGGGAGGCTGAGGAGTGTGATTCCCCTGTAATTGGAACACACCCTCCGGTCCCCCTTCTTAAAGAGGGGAACCACCACCCCAGTCTGCCAATCCAGAGGCACTGTCCCCGATGTCCACGCAACGTTGTAGAGGCGTGTCAGCCATGACAGCCCCACAACATCCAGAGCCTTTAAGGACTCCGGCCGGATCTCATCCACCCCCGGGGCCTTGCCACCGAGGTGTTTTTTAACTACCTCAGTGACTTTGACCCCAGAGATTGGAGAATCCGCCTCAGAGTCTCCAGGCCCTGCTTCCTCAACGGAAGGCGTGTAGGGGGAATTGAGGAGGTCTTCGAAGTTTTCTCCCCACCAACTCACGACGTCCCGGGTCGAGGTCAGCAGCACGCCATCCCCACTGTAAACAGTGTTGACGTTGCACTGCTTCGCTCCTGAGACGCCGGATGGTGGACCAGAATTTCCTCGAAGCCGTCCGAGAGTCATTCTCCATGGCCTCGCCAAACTCATCCAAGGTGCATCAAAGGCGCATCAGAGGCGGTCCGGCCAAGTCCAGGTCCATCCAAGGCGGTCCCGGCGTCTTCCAGGCCCATCCAAGGCAGTCCCAGCGTCTTCCAGACGCATCCAAGGCGATCTCGGGGTTGTCCAGGCGCACACTAGGCGGCCCCGTAATCGTCCGTGCACATTCAGAGCGGCTTCGACGTTGACCAGGCGCATCCGAATTGGTCCCAGTGTCATCCAGGCACATCTAAGGTGATCCCGGCGTCGTCCAGGGCGCATCCAAGGCGGTCCTGGCGTTGTCCAGGCCCATCCAAGGGAGTCCCGCCGTCATCCAGGCACATCCAAAGCGGTGCCGGCGTCGTCCAGGCGCTTCCAAGGTGCATCCAAGGCTCATCCAAGGCAGTCCCGGCGTTGTCCAGGCGCATCCAAGCCGGAACCGGCGTCGTCCAGGCGCATTCAAAGCCGGTCTCAGTGTCATCCTGGCGCATACAAGATGATCCCTGAGTCGTCCAAGGTGAATCAGGGGCGGTCCTGGCTTCGTCTAGACACATCCAAGGCAGTCCTGTCGAGGTCCAGAAGCATTCAAGGAGTATCTAAGGTAGTCCCGGCATCGTCCAGGCGCATCCGAGGCAGTCCCAGCATCATCCAGGCTCAACCAAGGCGGTCCCAATGTTCAGGCGCATGCAAGGTGGTACCAGCATAGTCCAGGCACATCCAAGACAGTCCCGGCGTTGTCCAGGTGCATCCAAAGAAGTCAAAGCAGCGTCCAGGCGCACCCATAGCTATACTGAAGTCGTCCAGGCGCATCCAAGGCAGTCCAAGCGTTGTCCAGGTGCATCCAAGGAGCATTTAGAACGGTTCCCAGGGTCGTCCAAAAGCTTCCAAGGTTGATTAAAAGTAAATCCAAGGCACATCCAAGGCGGTCCCGACGGACCCTCCTCTCCAGCACCCCTGAATAGACCTCACCAGGGAGGCTGAGGAGTGTGATTCCCCTGTAATTGGAACACACCCTCCGGTCCCCCTTCTTAAAGAGGGGAACCACCACCCCAGTCTGCCAATCCAGAGGCACTGTCCCCGATGTCCACGCAACGTTGTAGAGGCGTGTCAGCCGTGACAGCCCCACAACATCCAGAGCCTTTAAGAACTCCGGGCGGATCTCATCCACCCCCGGGGCCTTGCCACCGAGGTGTTTTTTAACTACCTCAGTGACTTTGACCCCAGAGATTGGAGAATCCGCCTCAGAGTCTCCAGGCCCTGCTTCCTCAACGGAAGGCGTGTAGGGGGAATTGAGGAGGTCTTCGAAGCATTCTCCCCACCGACTCACGACGTCCTGGGTCGAGGTCAGCAGCACGCCATCCCCACTGTAAACAGTGTTGACGTTGCACTGCTTCGCTCCTGAGACGCCGGATGGTGGACCAGAATTTCCTCGAAGCCGTCTGAGAGTCATTCTCCATGGCCTCGCCAAACGCATCCAAGGTGCATCAAAGGCACATCAGAGGCGGTCCCGGCCAAGTCCAGGTGCATCCAAGGCGGTCCCAGCGTCTTCCAGGTCCATCCAAGGCAGTCCCAGCGTCTTCCAGACGCATCCAAGGCAATCTCGGGGTTGTCCAGTCGCACACTAGGCGGTCCCGTCGTCGTCCGTGCGCATCCATAGCGGTTTCGACGTTGACCAGGCGCATCCGAATTGGTCCCAGGGTCATCCAGGCACATCTAAGGTGATCCCAGCGTCGTCCAGGGCGCATCCAAGGCGGTCCTGGCGTTGTCCAGGCCCATCCAAGGGAGTCCCAGCGTCATCCAGGCACATCCAAAGCGGTACCAGCGTCGTCCAGGCGCTTTCAAGGTGCATCCAAGGCTTATCCAAGGCAGTCCCGGCTTCATCCAGGCGCATCCGAGGCGATCCCGGAGTCGTTCAAGTGCACTCACGGCAGTCTTGGCATCATCCAGGCGCATCTAAGGCTCATCCTAGGCAATCCCGGCGTTGTCCAGGAGCATCCACGGTGGTTCCGGTGTCGTCCAAGCGCTTCCAAGGTACATCCAAGGCAGTGCCGGCGTCATCCAGGCTCATCCAAGGCAGTCCCTGAGTCATCCAGCCTCATCCAAGGTGATCCCGGCGTCGTCCAGGCTCATTCCAAGAAGGTCCAGGCGTCGTCCCGGCGCATCCAAGCCACATCCAAGACGATGTCGGCGTCATTCAGGCACATTCAAGGCGGTCCTGGTGACGCACAGGCGCATCAAACGCGCATCATAGGCAGTCCCAGCATCGTCTACGCGCATCCAAGGTGGTCCCAGTGTCGTCCAGGCGCCACCAAGGCGGTCCCAGGATCGTCCAGGCGCATACAAGGCGGTCCAGGCGTTGTCCAGGCACATCCAAGGCGTTCCAGAGGTCACTAGATGCATCCAAGGCAATCCCAGCATCGTCCAGGCACATCCAAGACTGTCCCAGCGCCGATCAGGCGCATCCAAAGTGCATCCGAGGTGGTCCCGGTGTCGTCTAGGCGCAACAAAGGCAGTCCCTGCGTCGTCCAGGAGCATCCAAGGTGGTCTTGCCATAGTCCAGGCGCATCCATGACGCATCCGAGGCACATCCTAGGCAGTCCCGAAGTCATCCAGGCGCATCCACGGTGGTACTGGCGTAGTCCAGGCGTATCAAAGACATATCCGAGGCAGTCCCGGCGTCGTCCAGGCGCATCCAAGGTGCATCCTTGACATTCCCGTAGTCGTCCAGCCTCATCCAAGGGAGTCCTGGGGTCGTCCAGAGGCATCCAAGGCGCATCCAACGCTGTCCCGGCGTCATCCAGGCACATCAAAAGCACATCCAAGACGGTCCCAGCAACGTCCAGACACATCCAAAGCGGTCCTTGTGTCGTACAGGCGCATCAGAGGCGCATCCGAGGCGCATCCAAGCAGCATCCAAGGCAGTCCCGGCGTTGTCCAGGCGCATACAAGACGCATTCAAGGCAGTCCCGGCGTTTTTCAGGTGCATCCTAGGCGGTCCTGGCGTCGTGCAGGCGCATCCAAAGCATATCCAAGGCAGTCTCTGCGTCGTCCAGGCGCATCCAAGTCAGGCCCGGCGTCGTCCAGGCGCAACCAAGGAACATCCAAAGAAGTCCCGGCGTCGTCCAGGCGCATCCAAGGCAGTCCCGGTGTCTTCCAAGTTCATCCGAAGCATGTCCAAGGCGTTACCCGCAGCCTAGCCGCAGCCTAGCCGCAGCCTGGCCGCAGCCTAGCCGCAGCCGAGCCGCAGCCGAGCCGCAGCCGAGCCGCAGCCGAGGCGCAGCCGAGCCGCAGCCGAGCCGCAGCCGAGCCGCAGCCGAGCCGCAGCCGAGGCGCAGCCGAGGCGCAGCCAAGGCAGTCTCTTCATCATCCAGGCGCATCCAAGGCACATCTAAGGCAGTCCCGGCTTCGTCCAGGCGCATACAAGTAGGTTACGGCGTGATCCAGACGCATCCAAGGAAGTCACGGCGTGATCCAGACGCATCCAAGGCAGTCACGGCTTTGTCCAGGCGCATCCAAGGTGATACCGGCGTCTTTCAGGCCTATCCAAGGCGGTCGCGGCCTCGTCCAGGCGAATACAAGGCGCATTGATGGCGTATCCAAGGTAGCCTCGGCGTTGACCAGGCGCATCCAAGGCTTATCAGAGGCGCATCCAAGACAGTGCCAGCGTCGTCCAGGCGCATCCAAGGCAGTCCCGAAGTTGCCCAAGCACATCCAAGTCTTATCCAAGGTGGTTCAGGCATCATCCAGGCACACCTAAGGAGGTCCTGGTGTCATCCAGGCGCATCCAAGGCGCAATCATGGCGCATCCAAGGCCGTCCCGGCATCGTCCAGACGCATCCAAGGCCGTCCTGGCGTCGTACAGGCGCAACCAAGGCGGTCCCGGCGTCGTCCAGGCGCATTCAATGCGGTCCCGGTGTTGTCCAGGCGCATCAAGGGCGGTCCAGACGTCACAAAGGGCATCCAAGGCAATCCCAGCGTCGTCCAGGCACATCCAAGACGGTCCCAGTGTCGTCCAGGCGCATCCAAGGTGGTCTCAGAATTATCCAGGCGCCTTGTCATCGTCCAGGCGCACCAAAGGCGGTCCCGGCGACGTCCAGGCGCAAGCAAGGCGGTCCAGGTGTCGTCCAAGCGCAACCAAGGCGGTCCCGGCGTCGTCCATACGCATCCAAGGTGATCTCGCTTTAGTCCAGGCGCATCCATGACGCATCCAAGGTGGTCCCAGTGTCATCCAGGCGCATCCAAGGCAGTCCAAGCATCGTCCAGGCGCATCCAAGGCGATCCCGGCTCCATCCAGGCGCATACAAGGCGATCCCGGCTCCATCCAGGCGCATACAAGGCGCATCCCAGGCGGTTCCTGCATCGTCCAGGCGCATGCAAGATGGTCCCTTCCTCTTCCAGGCATGTCCAAGGTGCATTCAAGGCGGTCCAAGCGTCGTCCAGGTAAATCCAAGGCAGTTCTGACGTCGTCCAGGCACACCCAAGGCTGTCCCGGAGTCATTCAGGAGCATCAGACGCGGCCCCGGCGTTGTCCAGGCCCACACAAGGCTGCCCCGGCGTCGTCCAGGCGCATCCAAGGCGGTCCCGGCGTCGGCCGGGTGCAACCAAGGCCGTCCCGGCGTCGTACAGGCGCATGCAAGGCAGTCCCGGCTTTGTCCAGTTGCATCCAAGACAGTCCCGGCATCGTCCAGCTGCATCCAAGGCAGTCTTGGCACGGTCCAGGTGCATCCAAAGTGATCCCGGCGTCGTCTAGGCGGGTACAAGGTGGTCCCAGCGTCTTCCAGGCACATCCAGGGCAGTCCTGGCATCGTCTGGGCACATCCAAGGTTGTCCTGGCGTCGATTGGGTGCATCCAAGGTGCATCCGAGGCACATTTCAAGCCACATTTCAAGTCGTCTAGGGGCATCCTAGGTGGTCCTGGTGTCGTTCAGGGGTATTCAAGGCGCATCCAAGGTGGTCTTGGCGTTTTAGAGGCGCATCCAATGTGGTCCAAGCATCGTCGAGGTGCATCCAAGGTGATCCCGGCGTCATCCAGAAGCATCCAAAGTGATCCCGCCGTCGTCCAGGCGCATCCAATGCGGTCCCAGCGCCATCCAGGCAGGCCCGGCTTAGTGCGCCTGGACGCCGGTGGGCACCTTGGTGGCCTTGCTTCCCTGCTACTTATCTAGTTCATCTATACAATTTTTATCTATTCAAACAATTCACTTCTCTATTTACATCTATTTTACCAATTAAGTTTTCCATTTTATCTATTTCATCAATTTACGTTTCTATTTTCATCTATTTTACCTATTTACTTTACTATTTTCATGTATCTAATTAATCTACTGTTCTATTTTGATCTGTTTACTTATCTATTTTGATATACTTTATCTATATACGTTTCTATTTTTATCTATTTTAACTATTTACTTTTCTATTTTTATCTATTTTATCTATTTACTTTCCTATTTTGATGTATTCTATTTGTTTTTTTCATTTTTAGTGATTTTATATACTTTATTTTCTAATTTTATCTAGTTATCTTTTTTACTTTACTAATTTTATCTATTTTATCTATTTTTTCTATTTTATCTATTTACTTTTTTATTTTATCTACTTTATCTATTTAGTTTTCTATTTTTATCTACTTTATTTAATTTTCTAATTTTATCTAGTTAATTTACTTCACTATTTTTATCTATTTTGTCTATTTAATTTATATCTTTATCTATTTAACTACTTATCAGTTTTATCTTTTTCATCTATTTTTATCCATCAATTTTATCTATTAACTTTTCTAGTTTGATTTATTTACTTTTCGATTTTATCTATTTATTCTTCTATTTTTATCCATTTGATTTTTATTTTAAATCTATTTAATTATCTAATTTTATCTATTTACTTATCTACTTCTATATACTTATCTATTTTATCTATTTATCTATCTAATTTTATCCATCCCTCCATCCATCCATCCATCCAGCCACTATTTTTATCTATTTACTTATCTATTTTTATCTATTTAATTATCTAATTTTATCTATTTACTTATCTACTTCTATATGCTTTATTTACTTTTCTATTTTATCTATTTATTCTTCTATTTTTATCCATTTAATTTTTATTTTAAATCTTTTTAATTATCTAATTTTATCTATTTACTTATCTACTTCTATATACTTATCTATTTTATCTATTTATCTATCTAATTTTATCCATCCCTCCATCCAGCCATCCATCCAGCCACTATTTTTATCTATTTACTTATCTATTTTTATCTATTTAATTATCTAATTTTATCTATTTACTTATCTACTTCTATATACTTATCTATTTTATCTATTTATCTATCTAATTTTATCCATCCCTCCATCCATCCATCCATCCAGCCACTATTTTTATCTATTTACTTATCTATTTTTATCTATTTAACTATCCATTTTTATCTATTTATATTTCTATTTTTATATATTTATCTACCTTAGCTATTTTTATCTATTTTACTTATCCATTTTTATTTAATTACTTATCTACTTGTATATACGTATTTATTTTATCTATTTAATTATCTAATTTTATCCATCCTCCATCCATCCATCCATCCAGCCACTATTTTTATCTATTTACTTATCTATTTTTATTTATTTAACTATAAATTCATCTATTTACTTTTCTATTTTTATATATTTATCTATTTTATCTAATTTTATCTCTTTTATTTATGCAGTTTTATCTATTTACTTATCTACCTCTATACACTTGTTAATGTATTTACTTTTCTATTTTTATCTATTTACTTTTCTAATTTTGTCTATTTTAATCTAGTTACTTTTCTAATTTGATCTATTTACTAATCTATTTTTAGCTATTTACTTTCGCATTTCCAGCTATTTACATCTGTTTTTATCTATTTACTTATCTATTTGTTGCTGTTTACTTATCAATTTTTATCTATTTTCTTATCTACTCACACTTATCGATTTAATCTATTTACTCAGCTAATTTTTTCTATTTACTGCTTTTATCTATTTGTCTATTTACTTCAAGGCGCATCCGAGGCGGCCCCGGCGTTGTCCAGGCGCACACAAGGCGGTTCCGGCGTCGTCTAGGTGCGTCCAGGTGCATCCAAGGCGCATCCAAGGCAGTCCCGGCATCATCCAGGCGCATCCAAGGCGGTCCTGGTGTCGTCCAGGGGCATCCAAGGCACATCCAAGGTGCATCCGAGGCAGTTCCAGCATCGTCCAGGCGCATCCAAGGCATTCCCGACGTCCTCCAGGCGCATCCAAGGCAGTCCCAGCGTCGTCCAGGTGCAACCAAGGCAATCCCGACGTCGTCCAAGCGCATACAAGGCAGTCTCGGCGTCGTCCAGGCGCAGCCAAGGTAGTCCTGGCATCGTCTAAGCGCATCCAGGGCGCATCCAAGGAACATCCTGGTGTTGACTAGGCGCATCCAAGCCAGTCCCGCATCATCCAGGCGCATCCTCGGCGGTCCTGTCATCGTCCAGGCGGATCCAAGGCGGTGCCGGCGTCATGCAGGCTGCATCCAAGTCGCATTCAAGGCGCATCCAAGGCGCAATCATGGCGCATCCAAGGCGGTCCCGGCATCGTCCAGACGCATCCAAGGCGGTCCTGGCGTCGTGCAGGCGCAACCAAGGCGGTCCCGGCGTCGTCCAGGCGCATCCATGGCGGTCCCGGTGTTGTCCAGGCGCATCAAGGGCGGTCCAGAGGTCACAAAGGGCATCCAAGGCAATCCCAGCGTCGTCCAGGCACATCCAAGACGGTCCCAATGTCGTCCAGGCGCATCCAAGGTGGTCTCAGAATTATCCAGGCGCCTTGGCAACGTCCAGGCGCACCAAAGGCGGTCCCGGCGTCGTCCAGGCGCAAGCAAGGCGGTCCAGGTGTTGTCCAAGAGCAACCAAGGCGGTCCCGGCGTCGTCCATACGCATCCAAGGCGGTCTCGCTGTAGTCCAGGCGCATCCATGACGCATCCAAGGGGGTCCCGGCGTCATCCAAGGCGGTCCAAGCATCGTCCAGGCGCATCCAAGGCGATCCCGGCTCCATCCAGGCGCATACAAGGCGCATCCCAGGCGGTTCCTGCATCGTCCAGGTGCATGCAAGATGGTCCCTGCCTCTTCCAGGCATGTCTAAGGCGCATTCAAGGCGGTCCAAGCGTCGTCCAGGTACATCCAAGGCAGTTCTGACGTCGTCCAGGCACACCCAAGGCTGTCCCGGAGTCATTCAGGAGCATCAGACGCGGCCCCGGCGTTGTCCAGGCCCACACAAGGCTGCCCCGGCGTCGTCCAGGCGCATCCAAGGCGGTCCCGGCGTCGGCCGGGTGCAACCAAGGCCGTCCCGGCGTCGTCCAGGCGCATGCAAGGCAGTCCCGGCTTCGTCCAGCTGCATCCAAGGCAGTCCCGGCTTCGTCCAGCTGCATCCAAGGCAGTCCCGGCGTGGTCCAGGTGCATCCAAAGAGATCCCGGCGTCGTCTAGGCGGGTAAAAGGTGGTCCCAACGTCTTCCAGGCACATCCAGGGCAGTCCTGGCATCGTCTGGGCACATCCAAGGTGCATCCAGGGTGGTCCTGGCGTCCATTAGGTGCATCCAAGGTGCATCCGAGGCACATTTCAAGCCACATTTCAAGTCGTCCAGGGGCATCCTAGGTGGTCCTGGGGTCGTCCAGGGGCATCCAAAGTAGTCTTGGCGTCTTACAGGCGCATCCAATGTGGTCCAAGCATCACTGAGGCGCATCCAAGGTGATCCCGGCGTCATCCAGAAGCATCCAAGGTGATCCCGCCGTCGTCCAGGCGCATCCAAGCTGAGCTTGGCGTCAACCAGGCGCATTCAAGGCTGTCCCGGCGTCGTCCAGAGACATCCAAGGCAGTCCCAGCGGCGTCCAGACGCATTCAAGGCGGTCTCAGCGTTGTCCTGGCGCATCCAAAGCATATCCAAGGCGGTCCCGGCCTCACCCAGGCGCATTCAAGGCGCATCCAAGGCAGTCCTGGCGTCGTCCAGGCGCATCCAAGGCAATCCCGGCGTCGTCCAGGCGCATGTAAAATGGTTCTCCGGCGTCGTCCAGGCGTGACCAAGGCGATCCCAGCGTCCAAGCACGTCCAAGGCGCATTCAAGGCTCATCCAAGGCGGTCCAAGCATCGTCCAGATGCATCCAAGGCAGTTCTGACGTCGTCCAGGCACATCCAAGGTAGTTCCAAAGTCATCCAGGCGTATTCGACGCGGTCCCGGCATCGTCCAGGCGCATCCGAGGCAGGCCCGGCTTTGTCCAGGCACATCAAAGGCAGTCCTGGCATCGACTCGGTGCATTAAAGTCAGTCGCGGAGTCGTCCAGGCGCATTCAAGGTGGTCCTGGCTTGGTCTCAGCGCATCCAAGGCGGTCCCGGCATTGTCCAGGCGCATCCCAGGCAGTCCTGGCTTGGTCCAAGCGCATCCAAGTCGGTCTTTGCTTCGTCCAGGCGCATTCGAAGCAGTCCTGGCTTCATCCAGGCACGTCCAAGGCAGCGTACCAAATTGCTCAGTGCAAAAAAAAAAACACCATTGCAAAAGACCTACCTGCAGTCGTGGATATGGTCTCCGTCATGCTGCCTCATTCACATTAAAAAAGAAATCATTTTATTTACTTTTGTTTTGTAGGATAAAATGTTTTAAATATTGTGCTTCTTACTTTGAATTGAATATTAATTATTGCTGTTATTTCATTTAATATTATGTTTGCTCATTATTTTGTATTTTCTTCAGCATAAAATGGCAGCTGGTCAAGAATGTTTAGAGTTTAAAAATTCACAATTTATTTTTTAATTTCAGGCAAAGTGATGCACATTCAATCTGTTCTGTTACAGACACAAAAACAATGTTATAATACAGTTATTCTTTACTGTAAGTTGACCTTTCTTTTTGATTTAGTTTTGTTTGCTTTAATCATTGAAGAATCATTCAAGTTTAATGTTAATAAGGGTACAAGCGTGGGGGGCTCAAAATGTTTTTTTCTCTCTGGGGGGCATCAGGGAATTGATTGAGCAGCACTGATCTAAGCGCAGGCGCAGGGCAGGGCAGGGTAGGGCAGGGCAGGTTATATTGTTATATTGCAGTTATAATGACCGCAACATTAATCTAGAATTGTTAGCATTATATGTTAGCATTAAGCTCAGACAAAACAAACATCCGGGAGATGCTAAAATACTTGTCGTACAGTGTGACTTTTGTAAATGAAATATCAAAGTCAAAGTCAAAGTCAGCTTTATTGTCAATTTCTCCACATGCCAAAGACACACAATATATATAATGACTTACTTGTTTGCTGTTCTCCTCGAGTCTTCAGATCATAATGGCAGACGTCTTTTTGATTTAGTTTTGTTTGCTTTAATCATTGAAGAATCATTCAAGTTTAATGTTAATAAGGGTACAAGCGTGGGGGGCTCAAAATGTCTTTTTCTCCCTGGGGGGCATCAGGGAATTGATTGAGCAGCACTGAACTAAGCGCAGGCGCAGGGCATGGCATGGCAGGGGTGGGGTGGGGTGGGCAGGGCAGGGTAGGGCAGGGCAGGGCAGGGCAGGGCAGGGCAAGGGTGAGCAGTTTCAACCAGATGAGGGCACATGACATAGCCGCACACAAAAGACTTATGCTAGTTGCGTTAATCTGTCGATGGTGTTTTCCACCATTGATGCGTTGGCATCAAGCTAACCAACCTTAGCATTCATCACATTTTCTTCACATACTGTGTCAAATCTGTATTGGGTGGTTCGCAGCCACCAAAATATTTGAGCCACTAAGCTTCAATCAATTTTTGGTATACATAATATATTGTATGCTGTGAGTATTGTTATATTTTCTGCCTACAAGTGTTGCTGCCAAGTTTGTGTTCAAATATCAGTGATATATTGGAGTTATAATGACTAACATTAATCTAGAATTGTTAGCATGGTTGTGTTAGTCTGTCGATGGTGTTTTCCATAATGCGTTAGCATCAAGCTAACCAAGCTTAGCATTCATCACATTTTCTTCACACACAGTGTCAAATCTGTATTGGGTGGTTCGCAATCACCAAAATATTTGAGCCCCTAAGCTTCAATCACTTTTTAGAATACATAATATATGCCTCTGAGTTTAGTTATATTTTCTGTCTACAAGTGTTGCTGTAAAGTTTGTGTTCAAATATCAGTTATATTGGAGTTATATGACTGCAACCTTAATCTAGAATTGTTAGCATTGTATGTTAGCATTAAGCTCAGACAAAACTAAAACATCCGGGAGTTGCTAAAATACTTGTCGTACAGTGTGACTTTTGTAAATGAGAAATAATGACTTACTTGTTTGCTGTTCTTCTCAAGTATTCAGATCATAATGGCTGACGTAATTTTTGGAACTCCAAATGAACATATGGAATTTACAGTAGACATTGAAAGGCAGGCAAATGCAACTCGTGCAGCCCCCTAAAAAAAATTACAAAAGGAAAATAGTTCATTTAATTTATTTTTTACGTTATAAAAACCTACAGTCATAGCATAATTGAAAAGAATGTAAAGAATTAAATAAAAACAGCTTGCACATAATGATTTCATGCTTGTAACAGACTTGAGCCTATATATGGTCTGCAGAAACGAGCTCTAAGAGTAATATGTTGTGTACATCCGAAACGTTCATCTCAGCCTCTTTTTACTCAGCGAGGTATCCTCACTGTTTTTCAAGTCAATCATCTTCAAATTGGTCTCTTGCTTCATGGCTCATTGGGGAGAACCCTTCCCCTATTTTTTCATAACTTATTTAGACAGAATTCTCAGGTCCATAATTACCCCACATGCAGCTCAAATGACCTCAGACCACCAATAGCCCGTACAGCCCAAACTCAATTTAACATACTAGGCTACAGCGGGTCAAAGATTTACAATTCGCTTCCACTATTTTTATGGGCTTTTCTTACCAATTTAAGAAGGCTCTGAAATCACTTATCTTAGACACTAAATACTTTCCATATGGTATGCTAAATGAACCTGGCTGGATCCATTCATTATTCTCTTTAGTTATAGTTTTGGTGTGCTTTTTCCCTATTGTTGTATGCCTTATCCCTGTTATTAATGTTTCTTTTTTCATCTGTATGACATGTATTAGGATGCATATTTCTCTATCCATTGAAATTTTACCTTAAATGTATTCATATTTCTGGAGAATGCTACTTTGCAAGCCCCTGGAGGGTTTTTGAGACATTCTTTTTCACATGTATTTAATCTACGTACATTTTAAATGTTTTTGTATGTGAAAATAAACAAACAAAAATAATTAAAAAATTAAGCAAAAGTATACAACATGTGAAATTAGATTAACATTACTTCTCTAAAACGCTTAAACGCTCAAACTCGGCCACAATATGTCAATAATAATAATCCAGCTGGTTATCAACACTTTTGTAGAAAAGCTGATACTACCTGCAGCCGTGGATATATGGTCTCCGTCATGCTGCCTTATTTTCATTAAAAAAACAGCACAAATTGTTTTATTTATTTTTGTTTTGTAGGTTAAAATGTTTTATATATTGTGCTCCAGAGTTAATGGTGCTAATTACTTTGAATTGAATATTATTTATTGCTGTTATTTAATATTATGTATGTTAATTATTATTTTATTGTATTTTTTTTAGCATAAAATGGCAGTTGGTCAAGAATGTTTAGCATTTAAATAATCATAATTTATCTTAATTTCAGGCAAAGTGATGCACATTGAATCTGTTCTGTTACAAACTAAAAAACAATGTTATTCTTTATTGTAAGTTGATCTTTCTTTTTTATTTATTTTTTGTTTTCTTTAATCATTAAAGAAACATTAAAGTTTAATGTTGATAAGGGTACAAGCTTGGGGGTGGCGCAAAATGTTTTCTTCTCCCTTGGGGGGGCATCTCAGAAAATGATTGAGAAACACTGATCTCAACGCAGGCGCAGGGCAGGGCAGGGGTGGGCAGTTTCAACCAGATGCAGGCACATGACATAGCTGCAAACAAAAGACTGATGCTGGTTGTGTTAGTCTGTCGATGGTGCTTTCAATAATGCGTTAGCATCAAGCTAACCAAGCTTAGCATTCATCACATTTTCTTCACATACTGTGTCAAATCTGTATTGGGTGGTTCGCAGTCACCAGCATATTTGAGCCACTAAACATCAATCAATTTTTAGTATACATAATATATGCACGTGAGTATTGTTATATTTTCTGCCTACAAGTGTTGCTGCAAAGTTTGTGATCAAATATTGGTGTTATATTGGAGTTATAACAACTGCAACGTTGATCTATAATTGTTAGCATTGTATGTTAACATTAAGCTCAGACAAAACTAAAACATCTGGGAGATGCTAAAATACTTGTCGTAAAGTGTGACTTTTGTAAATGAGTAATAATGACTTACTTGTTTGCTGTTCTCAAGTATTCAGATCATAATGGCTGACGTAATTTTGGAACTCCAAATGAACACACATGGAACATCCACTACACCATTGAAATGCAGGCAAATGCAACTCGCGCAGGCCCCTAAAAAAAACAATACAAAACAAAAATAGTTTATTTTGTTTGTTTTTTACTTCATAAAAACCTACAGTAATAGCATAATTGAAAAGAATGTAAAGAATTACAGAAAGGGTTGTACATAATGATTTCATGCTTCAGTATAATACAAAGAGTTGAGCCACTAAACTTCAATCAGTTATTAGTATACATAATATACGGGACTGTCTCAGGAAATCAGAATATTGTGATAAAGTTCTTTCTTTTCTGTAATGCAATTAAAGAAACAAAAATGTCGTACATTCTGGATTCATTACAAATCAACTGAAATATTGCAAGCCTTTCATTATTTTAATGTTGCTGATTATGGCATAGAGCTTAAGAAAACTCAAATATCCTTTGTCAAAATGTTAGAATATCATGAAATAGTATACTAGTAAGGTAAAGCAATCAAAACTACACCACGTTTTCCCTTCTGTGTTCTGACCAACAGCCGGGGGTAAAAAGAGCATAACCATCCGAGCCAACCCCCGATACAGTCCTCAGGCTCCCCAACAATAGCGGTAGCAGTTTGCATTATTTTATTGCAAAGTTTTTCCTTATTCAGATTTGTTTCAAGATTAGTTACAGTTAGACTTCACTTTAATGTTTAATGCAGTTATTGCAATTTTGTTGTTTTATCACAGTAGATTGGTTTATTTACATTTTAAAAACCAGTAGCCATTCATCTACAAATATAATTGCACTTTAGTTTACATATTTAAATGTTCAGATATTAAGATGTGACACAGATTTTGCATGATTTGATAGAGGCAAAATAATATGCTTACTCTTTCAAATATAGTAGTATAATCATTTGTTTCAGATGTAATTATTTTCTGAATAAAAATTAAATTTGGTGTTCAAAAAGTCATTTTTCAAACCTGAGTCTTGTAAAAGAGGGGGTCGTCTTGTAATCGGTGTCGTATTATATTTGGGCCAATACAGTAATATGAAATTAGATTAACATTACTTCTCTAAAACGCTTAAACCCTCAAACTCGGCCACAATATGGCAATATTAATATTCCAGCTGGTTATCAACACTTTTGGGCAGTCAAAGACACTAGAATACTGTATGAACATCAATTGAAAACGAAGCAACACGGCACATAATATTTTCAAATAGACGAGATAAACACATTTTTCACGAGACATACTTTTAGGTTTGCCCATATTTAAGGGCAAGCCTATAAATCATTCTAATATTACACACCATTTCCATACATTTGTAGAGCAGTTTAGAGGGGAAAAATCGTGAAGTATGGTAGGCCAAGCTACAAGCTAAAACTCCGTCGTGTTGCCCCGAATATGCTGTTAGCGCTAAACTACGCGCGAACGAGAACAATTACTACAATACTACCAATATTAGTACAATAGTCCATCGTATCATTTAATAAAGTCGTTTATTATTAAACTCTCCATATTATTACAATTGTTGGTAGTAGTTAACATCGTTCTTACCTCATGCGTTTCAACGCAATTTAAAAAGGAGACAGCCGCCAATTGATGACACACACCTGCGCAGTTCACAGTTAAACTCTGCCACAATATGGCAATATTAATATTCCAGCTGGTTATTAACACTTTTGGGCAGTCAAAGAAACCAAAAATATTGTATGAAGATCAACCAATTGAAAGCGAAGCAGCACGGCACATCATATTTTCAAATTAACGAGATAAACACGTTTTTAACGAGACATACCTTTAGGTTTACCCATATTTAGGGGCAAGTCTACCAATCATTCTAACAGTACAAATCATTTCCATACATTTGTAGAGCAGTTTAGAGGGGAAAAAAATGTGAAGTATGGTAGGCCAAGCTACAAGCTAAAACTCCGTCGTGTTGCCCCGAATGCTGTGTTCGCGCTAACGCGTGAACGAGAACAATTGCTACAATACTACGAATATTAGTACAATAGTTCATCGTATCATTTAATAAAGTTGTTTATTATTCAACTCTCCATATTATTACGATTGTTTGTAATAGTTAACATCGTTCTTACCTCATGCGTTTCAATGCTATTTAAAAAGGAGACAGCCGGCAATTGATTACACACACCTGCGCAATTCACAGTTAAACTCGGCCACAATATGGCAATATTAATATTCCAGCTGGTTAACACTTTTGGGCAGTCAAAGACACCAAAAATACTTTATTAACATCAACCAATTGAAAACGAAGCAACACGGCACATCATATTTTCAAATAAACGAGATGAACACATTTTTAACGAGACTTACCTTTAGGTTTGACCATTTTCAGGGGCAAGTCTATAAACCATTCTAACAGTACACACTATTTCCACACATTTGTAGAGCACTTTAGAGGGAAAAAATCGTGAAGGATGGTAGGCCAAGCTACAAGCTAAAACTCCGAATGCTGTGTTAGCGCTAAGCTACGCGCGAACGAGAACAATTACTACAATACTACCAATATTAGTACAATAGTTCATCGTATCATTTAATAAAGTTATTATTTAACTCTCCATATTATTACGATTGTTGGTAGTAGTTAATTTACAATACATCGTTCTTACCTCATGCGTTTCACCGCTATTTTGAATGGAGGCAGCCGGCATGTGATTACACCTGCGCTAGTGTTGGACGGTGAGTGAACGATTCGGATAAAAGGAAGAACTCTTTTCAATGAACGAATTACTTCCTAACGTGATTCGTTCTTTTTTCCTTTCATATACAACTTCAACCAGTAGATGTCAGTAATGCCCATTGAAGCTGGTGCTACCCAGCCGTAAAACAAAACGAAGAAGAAAATCAGCCAATCAGCAGCGCCAGCGAGCGTTACATGGAGGAGGGACTTTCCGAGTCAGTGACGTAACTTCCCGTTCATGAACGAATCGTCAATTGAGATTCGTTCAATCTGAGATTCGTTCACCAACTAACGAATCTGAGATTGATTGAATCACTCAGTGAGTGAATCACTCAGTGAGTGAATCACTCACTGAGTGATTCGCATTTCCAGTTCGCCGCGAGAACGGATCAGTGAGGGAACGAATCCTGGCTTTCCCGTTTGCGAGACAATGAGTGAACTGCCTTCCTGTGCATCAACGGATCAGTCAGTAAATATGTTGCGTCTCCTGGCGTAAACTATGTAAGCCAGAATGTACATTTACGATTTACTTATAGTCGGTTTTAAATAACGTGTATGCATATATATGCCTAAATGTTGTTATTCAATATATGCACTGCAGTTTCACATTAGATTGCTGGTTTGAGATGTACTTTTACAATATCAATGTCAACATAACGTGTGTCGGGTGGCAATGGCATAGCAGTAGTAGTAGTTTTAGTGTTGCAAAACTAGGAGAGTTGTGAAGGAATGAGGTCGAAATAAAAAAAGTCCTGCCTAGCTACAAAAACAGATATGCTCAAACCTCATTGAATAAAGAAAATAAGCAGACAAGCATATTCACATATTAAATAAATAAAAGAAACATTTTAAGCATATAATTATACCTACACACCAAATCAATAAAGAAGACATAACTAGACATTTTTGATAAGTGGTAATGAGAAAGGTTTTTATAACTTTATGATCTGATATATATTTCTGAGCACTTTGAAAAAACAAATGTCTTTTGATATATTGCCTAAATAGCTTAATGACCCTTAAGGAACTGTGTAATGCATGCCTGATGATTTTCTAAATCACGGACACTGCCAAAGTCGTCTAAAAATGTTCAGTACTTGATTGTATCTTATGTTTTGACGAATGCTAGACGCCAGTTTTCGATTACTACTGAACGTTCTGGACAGAGGGAAATATTTTACCTAACAAAGAAAAGATATGGTTGAAAGCATGATTAAACTAAGAATATGATGACGTAAGCAAGTAAATGGAGATCAAAAGAACAAACTTTGCATAGTTAGGGAACAGTAATAGATTAATGATGTCACAGCCAAAAGCTCACATAATTTCGTACAAAATGACAAAACTGAAAGAATGATGAAAGAATTAGGTGAGACAGTGTATGTGCAAGAATGGAGGAGAATGTTTACAGGAAGGTCACTTGGAGATAAAACCAGCAGGTGCCAGAGGGAGACAGCCCAGCCAAAGATGATCGTCAAGGCTGAAAGACGGAAAGGAAAACAACAGCCCCCGCACATCGAATCGCCCATAATCAGCACCCAACCCCACTGAACCAGCTCTCACCGAACCAGCAGCCACTCCCATGGAATCAGACTCTCCTGCGAACTTGCCCCGCCCCAAAGACTCATCACCCATCAAACTCGGCCCACACTGGCATGTGCAACTGAATATAAGCTGACCAAAAAACGTTGAACGTTGCCTGTTCTGAATGGAGACTTTCCGCTCTTGAAAGGCCCAACGCTGTATTGTACTTTCCTGAAGACAGAGCTTTTTGAACAAGAATTGTGATTGAACTCAACCAACCTGTGTAAGTCTAATTTCTGCTTCAGTGTCTTAGCATTTTCCTAAATCTGAAGAAATCAAACGAGCACACAGTGAGTAAATTGGATAACAGGTGATTGGCAATGGCTTTTGCCGTGAGGCGCAGATAACGCGCTCCCTAAATTGTGGACAAAAATCCAACAGTAGTCATTCTTAGAATTTTGGTGCAACGTCATGTTACACGGGCATACATATGTGTGCAGTTGGTACACGGCTCATACCCACGGCATACTGTATATATGTGCATCTCTGTGCGTGAGTGTTTGTATCAGTGTTTGGCCCTTTAAAAGGTTCCTGCAGGGCCGAGGGGGAAGAGAAGATAACGGGAGCAGACATTATTTGCGTCTGTCATGTCGGCTTAGCATCAGGTCCCCCACACTGTGGTCTAGTCACACATGGATGCCAAGTGGGTGTACCTGAACACATCTCACACACACACGCACACACACACGCGCGCATATGAGGGCAATCAGTGCGGTAGGCTTTTTAATTGGACTCGAAAGAATAGCGCATCTGAAGAGTCAATATCAAGTCTCAGCACATTTCAAAGTCTTTCCACACCAGGCTGCACATAACAGTACATTCACAATTGTTCCCTGGCCTCTGGGTGGAAAAAATATTTGTTTTCTCATCACTGCACCCAGAAAGAAATGTGTGAAACAAGCTTCACTCTACACTCCACCTGTCTACATAAGTGAGTCATATGCATTATTCATGGATAACATGTTTGTCTTCCGATGTTGCAGGAAATAACAGAAGCATGTGGCACTCTGGTTAAGTCATGTGGCAGTACAGTTGAATAACCACTTGCTCACAATCACTATTAATGGAACAAAAAGTATTCTTGTACAGGCACATGGGCTTGAAGCCTTTAAACATTCATTATGCATCCGAGCTGCACCTTAGCCTGTCTTAGAGTTAAAACATGGCCCTCTTTTGCATTACACACCCGGCCAGACACATTAGAACACACAACAGATGGAAACAGTCACTCATTACAGCATTGTAAATGAGTCGACGCATGATGTGTGACTGTGAGGTCACAAGGGACAGTCCCGTCAAAGTCTACTGGCAGGCAGAGTCAACTACTTACTGTATCACTCTCAAGTTATATTAAAACTCTATGCAGCTACATTTCTAGGACCTTCTGTCTTTTTTTCTCCCCATGCTATTTTCTAAAGTATCGTAGAAACTGCCGCAAATGAAAGAACTGTCGTGCAGCATGTAAGGTCGGCCAGTTCGTAGTCAAACTGTGTAGCTTTAGTATCTCTCATGAAGGGCGCCAGAGGACTTCAGCGTAGATATAGCAATTTAATTGAAAAAAAAATGGAATAACTGTTTTTAGATGAAAATACAGATGCACATCAACATTTGTGTCCAGTATATTTACACTGTGTGAGGAAACTGCTGTATGGAGAGGGGGGCGAGCTGTGTTTTTCAATGGGTTGCACCCTAGTGAGTTGGCACATTTGTCTTGCCATGAACTGCATTCATCGGGTGCCTTGCTCACATGAGTTTCCCTAAGGCCGTAACCAAATGAGGCTTTCAATACATTAACTACTCTTTTGTACGCGCTTGCAATATCGCCATTTCGCATGGAGTAGTAGTTAAGACCGCATAGTACAGTAGCTATAGTTAAACATGTACCAAGACTTGTCAAGACTTTTGTTTACGTAGGGCACCTGCGTTTCTTCAGGTTTGTATCCAGGATGTGCCCCCTTTGCCATTATTTAGGTCTGTGTGTGTGTGTGTTACATAAGACAGCTGTTCATGTGGTAATAATGAAATCATTCTCATGACTGAGTCGAGTGGAACTCAGTGCTTCTCAGACTGTCACTCTGCCTCTCTGTTCTCTGATTCTACCCCAATATGTGTTTATTCTTCTTTACTTCCATCTTGCCTCTCAACTACTCTGCAGCTCTTTGCTTCTGCTTTGCTGCGTTTTGTCATTTTTCTGTATTTCACTCACCATCTCCCTCTCCCGTCCGCCTATTTCTCTTTGCTAGGGCTATTTTTGTCTCGTTGCAACCGTGTACAGGATGTGAGAGAAACCTACAGTAAATGTGAATTATTTAAGCAATATCAAAAGATGAATGCACAGTGGGACATGGCAAGTGAAACTAACAGTACAATTTGGAGCTCAACAGATTAATGGCATGTCTATTCATTTTAATGGAGAATGATGAATTGACATACACAAGTTTGTTTCGTCTTGGAACAAACGCAACTTGCATCTCAAGGCATGAATAAAAACTGTAAAACGGATTCTGGTTAACTTTAAAGTCTTACATTCAACAATATTTCTTTGTGAATAATTCTGTTCCACGTACTATACGGAGCAGGAGTAACTAATAATCTTAATAATGTCCCTACAGGATTAAAAACCCCCACTGTAGGCAGAGTAGGTTGACTCCAGCTGATGTTGTGTTGCACAGCTGTGAGCGTGTGTGTGCCTCTCTCACAGCCACTGTCAGTGTAGTTATGCAATCACTGTTGCTCCTGTGCATTCAGAACTAGTGGAGGGTGAAGAAGGACTTAATGAGGTCTATTTGTGCACTCTACTCTTCCAAAATTCCCTCCTCGACTACTATGTACAAAATGGATTCAAAATATAACACAATTGAAAAATTATTCCCACTTAGTGATGGTAAAACATTCACATTTGGGATTCCTTGCTCTATTGGGGTACCAAAGTAAATTTTTGTGAGCCTTTCAAACAATGTGTTAGTCTGGTCACTTTTAATGTCTTTAATTTGACTCGACAACCCTTGAGTGCCTCAATCAGGCCCAGGATATTACAAACAGCAGGTAAACGGACAGACACGGCGGGCACAGCAGATGGCTGCAAAACGTACAACCAAACAAACACGTTTCACAATTCTATTGGGAGTACTTATGCAGTCCAGTATCTGTGCAGAAATAAAATAGAATAATGAAAAAAAAAGAGGAAAAAAGTCAAATCAATGTAATTTAAAAAAGATCTAAAACAGGTTGAACTAGCAAGAGAGGAATTAACAATTACAGAAAACATGGTAACATGTTTTGCTGACCCTAAAAAAAAATACCAGTGAACATGAATATGGTTATGTAAGCGTTATACCTTCGGATAGTCCCTCACATAAATAAAGAAATAAATACACATTGTAATTAATATGCAGAACCCCGGCAGGCGCTTACTGTCAAATCATTAAACATCGCTGAGGGTGTGGTGACATTCACATCTGTGGTGGGATGGAAGAACAGAAAAAGTCACACTATACATTTGTCTGAGAAAAGTGATGCAGCAAGCACACTGGCTGTAAATAAACAGCAGGATTCACTTAGAACAGAACACAAAAGAGAATTCTTAATTCTATTATTATTATTATTATTGCACAGCTTCTGTTTTGGACTTGAATGTAAAAGATAATTGCGAGGGACTTTGAGAGGGGCAAAAAAAAAAGAGGAAAAGGTGTTGATTGTATTACCAGACAATTAGAAATTAAAGAACAATCATTAAACAAACCTATCTCCTTCCACAACAACTTAGACGATTTAAAGATACATAAGAAACACAGACACTTTTAAAGACACTATTCAGTTAATTAGTAGAATGCCCCTGGAAAATTGCTGTGATTTTACTCCTATTAAAAAAAAAAAAAAAAAAAAAATCATCTCCCCTAACCACAGTCAACATATGGCAAAGAACAGTGTGTCCTACAAGCTTTGATATCAACAAAATTAACTTTTAGTTAGAAATTGGTTGTGAGCTAATAATGCACACAAAGTTCAACGGGTTGAAAGGAGCTTTTGCTTGCAGGCACACAATACAAAGATGGCAAACTTGGCCAAACATGAAAAGAAGAGAGGACACAGAGGAGACGGCACCTTGTGTCATAACAGAGACTTACTTGACCCAGAATGAAATAGCCTGAGATCTATCTACAGCAGTAGACTTTGTTCAAACTAGTGCTACTGTTTTCATGGCAAAATGGGGGTAGACAGCATATCAGCAAAACCATCAGTCATGCTCGCTTCAGACTGGAGCAAAGGTCCTCGAGTTTACTACAACTTGTTTGGTGGACTTTGCCCTGAATTACTTGACTCAACAGTTGCTTCATTGAAGATTTGTTAATATTCCCCTTTTCATTCAAGTAAAAGCAAGCAAAAAAAATACAAAAAAAAACAGCCCTTCAGAAGGATTGGGGTAATGTCAGACAGATTTTCTGCCTTCCTTCATCACAACATTAAGGCAGGCCTTGGTTAAGCTATTTGCCATTAAAGAGCTGCAGGTCGAAGCGGACCCACACTTCCCCGCTGGACACCTCTTGCAGCACAAGACGCCGCGCTCCACCGCCTTTGCTCTCCAGCTCTTTCTTTATGTTTGCCATGGGAACCTCTGTCCGTCCCAGGAAGTCTGAGAAGAGAAAATGATCATGACAGTGAGTTGGACTGTTTTTATACTGATTCTAAATTGGGAAAGAAAAAAAGAGAGCAGCTCACCAGGATTTAATAGAAAAATGTAAAAGTGGATTTCATTGAAAAATGACTCAAACAATAATACTAGTACTTAGTCATTGTAACTCATGTGAACATTTTATGTGAAGGAGGCGCGACGATAAAGAGTGGAACTGACCATCAGGAGCAAATGGGTCCCTCTCATATATGGTGATGCTGAGGACGTCTTGGTAAATGTCCTTGATTTGGAACTGACAGTTGAAGTTCCACTTGGGGTACGTGGTGTCATTGAGCGTTCGGGACGTGAAGACCTGAGATCCCAAGGTCACCTCGCAGTATGGATTCATTTTACCTATGGAGGTGAGAGGATGGAAAGGTTGACAAGGATGAACGGAAAGCAGGAGGAAGTACATTCAAAAGCCCCTAAAGTATATGATCATGATGACCATTGGGTCAAGCAACTATGTAATACTCAAAAGCCACCCAATTGAGCAAATGCGTTCATACTCACCATTGGACCTGACTGCTTTCAGCTCAGAGGCTTCCAAGACTGTGACAAGGAGACGGCCCATTCCAGTTCCCTTCAAGGATCGAGCTAAAAAGACAAGCAACAGTTGTTCATCTACAGCGACCATGACATTTGCTGGGCACAGTGTGAAAGGCATACAGTGGAAGGCCCTGTCCCGCTTTTTCTTTTCCTTCTGGAGAGATTCTTCAGACGCTGCCTTGATCTTCTGAACCCAGGCTGTCCTGCGAACGCAAAGGATCAGATTGATCATTTTGGCTGCCTAAATTACACATATACTACTCACAAACAGTTTAACATTAGCAGGTTCATTTCATTTGACCTTCTTGAAAGTTTTGAATGCACATGTTCAACGCACAACATGCTATTCAGGCGTACGTGTGTTTGTGTGCATGGCTACCGTTCATTGATGTTCTCCGTCCTCAGTATGTACACCGTGTCGATGTGCGAGACGTGGAAGACGGGATCGTCACTAGAAGGATCCGGCAGTTTCACCAAAACTTCATTGAGCATAATAGGCTGCAGGAAAACAGCAGACATCAACGGGAAAAAAAAGAATGATAATAAAAACTACGTCAAGTTGGTTGACAGCATGATATTTTGTGTCTTACCGGCTTGTACATTTTGAGGTGTGTGTTGTTCTTGGTGCTGAACAGTTTATCAATGCCGGATGAGGTGAATTGTTTCCCTGAGTGAGTCAAGAGCAGGAAGTCGTTGAAGAGGAAGGCCCAAAGTTCCTTGTTGCTCTTGACTTTGTAGATCTTGCAAACATAATAAAGACAAATGCTAATTAACATCCACGCTGAATAAGGAATAAAACATAAAGGTGACAAAACGTAAAATAAGGGAAGCATGGTGGAATAGTGGTTGAAATGTTTGTGTCGACTACATCAGTCACCTTGCCACTGTGGAGTAATTTTCTTGGGCCCAAACAGTTGGAATACACTCATACAATCCCCCCAAAAAATTAGCGGCAAAATAAATTGCAACATTCCAGTTACGTATTTAGATGATTGTGAGGCACAAGGCCAGCAGACAGCTCATTAATAGATAGCAACAGAACTTGTTGACAAAGCCTCGACCATTCCGCTGACTGGACTTCTCATTAGGTACGGCAGTTGCACAATGAATCATTTAAAAAATCTATTCTGATAGTTACCATTAAGAAAAAAAGAAAAGCAATGTAATTTCATTACTTTTAATTACTTCTTGATTACAATGCCAAATATTCTAAAAGAAGAAGAAAAAAACATCAATACCATGTATGTATATATCTCTGGATTTGGTCATTTTTGAAAAAATGTCATTTTTCAGGAGAGCCAGAATACTCCACATTTTTTCAACGATTAACATTGCATCATCAAAGAGAGCAAGCTTTTCTCAATATTTCAAATTGGTTCATAATTCATAAAAATAACACCCCTGCCTGACAGTATACAAGTAGATCCAGGGGAAATATATGGAATTTACCAATTTGTGAGGTTGCGACCCGACGCCAGCGAGATGCAGTATTTGATTGTTGTTTTCTGTCCTACGCATGGTTTTGAAATGCAAGGGGAAGTCTGAGCAGCTGGAACTCAAATCCAAAATAACTGTGTCTACTAATTACTTAGTCCCTTGCTAAGTAGCTTGATATCGTGAACATGAAACTCAAATTAGCCTTCCCCACTGACAACTATGCCATCAGGTGGCATGTCAGACAACTGGTACTCAACTTTGTTCTCAACCATTACTGCTTCATAATAAGAATTTATTGCACTTATGTACATTATATTATATGATATTGTGTGTTAAAACTTTTCCCTGAAAAAAGTATGACTTCAATTCTGTAAACTTCATCCGTTAAAATCTTTTTATTCACATTAGTCATTAAAACCTAAAAAATAGATTTTTAATGACAATAAATGTACTGATGTCTGTCCTGACTATCACATCTTTTATAACAAAACAGTTTGAATCATTTTTTGTAACATCCCTGTTGATTCATTTTAAACATTTCCAAAGCCTTGTGTTGAACTTATGATAGAAGGGTGACATAAATGTGAAAATGAATACTGTACTACCATTTGTACTATTACTTAAAACCTTGGATGAGGTCAACACTCCTAAGCAGGTTGATGATTTAATGCCTTGCTCAAGGGAACCATGTCAGATTATTCAGGTCCACAGAGGGATTTTGAACCTTGGATCCTCATGTCCCCAGGCCAATTAAGTCCTTGTGCAGAAAGCCATTGCTGCTCCAACCAAACAAATCAAGCTGCTAAAACAACAACAACGAAATGTTCAGCGCTCGTGTTAGTTCCGTTCTTGTCTTTGTTAATTAAAAGCAATTAAAATTCACGCTGACATTTATGCTAAGGGACTTTCCTTGCACAGTCTACAAAGTGATCTTGTTTCTATGTGTGTGGTTCAAACAAACTGCGTGTGTGTGTGTGTGTTTTTGCATATGAAGCTGATGTTAATATAATGTGACATTGGCCTTTCCTTCCTCAGCACGGTTACACTTTAACATGACCTGCGGAGCACGAGGGAGACAGCATGCACGGCAAAACACAAACAGCATGGGAAGATGGACATAATGGGAGCATGGGGTGGAGGCACGAAATCATTAAACAAGGTGGAAAAAGTGATGGAGTAGTATTAACGATGAAAAAGGAGGAGGACTTACACTTACGTTTCCGTGCAGCCAGCATCGCTTGGCTCCTTTCCTTCTCCTGTTTGCCTGCGTCTGTGCTCCTCTCTGTATTGAGCGCCACTCCTCCCCTTTCCTCTTCCCTGTGTCTTACTCCTGCCAAAATAACGAATAATAATCACCAAAGCTAGATGTTCTCTTGCTGCCTATTGGCAAAAATAAATAATCCATTCTTCCTTCTTGATAGAAGTTCGCAGGGTGAATATTTTCCAAAATGAGCTTTCATCCTCTACCGTTGAGCTGAGCTTCTCCAGGTTGGTTGGCAGTCAGCAAGGCAGAGGTCGGGGCCTCGGGGGCAGAGCTGTGACATGAGAGACCTCGACAGGAAAAGCAAGTCTCTAGCTCTTGCTCTCCCTCTATCTCCCAAATGTCTGCATCCTTTTCCTCAACTGCATGTGGAAAATATAAAATATAAAGTACAGTATGTGGAAGAGGAGGAGGTGGGAGGGGAGTGACAGAAGCTGGATGAATGTTACAACAATAACACAGCAATACTGCAGGTTGTGTTTACTCCTCAAGTGATTTCTTATGCTAAATCTTCAACTCTTGTAAAACTGCATTAAGATAAGATATGAAATTTTTATGAGCTGACCTGTCATGATGGCAGGTTATTTCTGTGACAAGTCTAACAATCTCGCTCTCTCTTGCTCTCTCATCCAGGAAATTTCAAGCACAAAATAGATTTATGCATGCTTAAAACCTCTAGGTAAAATGTTTAGGAATTGGCAAGGGGTTGTGTGTTCAGTGGACATAAAAAGTCTACACACCTATTTTCAAATGCCAGTCGTCCAGGCATATCCAAGGCAGTCCCGGCGTCATGAAGTCGGATCCAAGCCGGTCCCGGCGTCGTCAAGGCGCATCCTAGGCGGTCCCGTCGGCATCTAGGCGCATCCAAGGCGCTCTCGGCGTCATACAGGCGCATCCAAGGCGGTCCTGGCGTTGTCCAAGCGGATCCGAGGCGGTCCCGGCATCATCCAGGCGTATCTGATGCAGTCCCAGGATCGTTCAGGCTCATCCAGGGCAGTCCCAGCATCGTCCAGGCGCATCTGAGGCGGTCCCGACATCGTCCGGGCCGAATCAAGGCGGTCCCGGCGTCATCCAGGCGCATCCGAGGCGGTACCGGCATCGTTCAGGTACATTCAAAGCGGTCCCAGCGTCGACCTGCCGCATCCGAGTCAGTCCTGGCGTCGTCCAGGCCCATCTGAGGCGGTCCCCGCGTCATCCAGGCGCAACCAAGACAGTCCCGGCTTGGTCCAGGCGCATCCAAAGCAGTCCAGGTGCATCCAAGGCGGCCCTGGCATCGTCCAGAAGCATCCAAAGCAATCCCGGCGTCGTCCAGGTGCATTCAGGTGCATTCAAGGTGGTCCTGGTGTCATCCAAAGAGGTCCCAGCTTCATCCAGATGCATTCAAAGCACAACCAAAGGTTTTGTCCAGGTGCATCCAAGGTAGTCCAGGCGTATCCAAGGCCGTCCCGGCGTGGTCCAGGCGCATCCGAGGCGGTCCCGGCATTGTACAGGCGCATTCAAGGCGGCCCTGGCGTGGTCCAGGCGCATCCAAGCCGCATCTAAGGCGCATCCAAGACAGTCCCGCTGTCGTCCAGGGGGATCCAAGATGAATCCCGGCGTCGTCCAGATGCATGCAAGACTGTACCGGCTTCATCCAGGCGCATCCAAGCCGGTCTCTGCGTCGTCCAAGGCGCATCCAAGGCAGTGCCGTCGTAGTCTGGGCGAATGCAGGATGCATGCAAGGCGCATTCAAGGCGGTCCCAACATCGTCCAGGCGCAATCAAGGCGGTCCAGGCGCATGCAAGGCGGTCCTGGCGTCCAGGCGCATCCAAAGTCCAGCCGATCTCCAGGCACATCCAAGAAGCATCAGGCGTCATCCAAGCGCATTCAAGGCAATCCCAGCGGCGTCTAAGTGCATCCAAGACGCTACCGCTGTCATCCAGGCGCATCAAAGATGCATCCAAGGCGCATCCAAGGTGGTCCCGGCGCCGTTCAGGGGCATTCTAGACGGTTCCGTCGTTGTCCAGGCGTTGACCAGGTTCATCCAAAGCGGTCCCGGCGTCCTCCAGGCGCATCTAAGCCAGTCTCAGTGTCATCCAGGCGCATACAAGATGATCCCTGCGTCGTCCAAGGCGAATCCAAGGCGGTTCCGGCTTCGTCTAGGCACATCCAAGGCAGTCCTGGCGAGGTCCAGAAGCATTCAAGGAGTATCTAAGGCAGTCCCGGCATCGTCTAGGCGCATCTGAGGCAGTCCCGGCATCATCCAGGCTCAACCAAGGCGGTCCCAATGTTCAGGCGCATGCAAGGTGGTACCAGCATCGTCCAGGCACATCCAAGACAGTCCCGGCGTTGTCCAGGTGCATCCAAAGAAGTCAAAACAGCGTCCAGGCGCACCCATAGCTGTACTGACGTCGTCCAGGCGCATTCAAGGCAGTCCAAGCGTTTTCCAGGTGCATCCAAGGTGCATTTAGAACGGTTCCCAGGGTCGTCCAAAAGCTTCCAAGGTTGATTAAAAGTAAATCAAAGGCACATCCAAGGCACATCCAAGGCGGTCCCGACGGACCCTCCTCTCCAGCACCCCTGAATAGACCTCACCAGGGAGGCTGAGGAGTGTGATTCCCCTGTAATTGGAACACACCCTCCGGTCCCCCTTCTTAAAGAGGGGAACCACCACCCCAGTCTGCCAATCCAGAGGCACTGTCCCCGATGTACACGCAACGTTGTAGAGGCGTGTCAGCCATGACAGCCCCACAACATCCAGAGCCTTTAGGAACTCCGGGCGGATCTCATCCACCCCCGGGGCCTTGCCACCGAGGTGTTTTTTAACTACCTCAGTGACTTCGACCCCAGAGATTGGAGAATCCGCCTCAGAGTCTCCAGGCCCTGCTTCCTCAACGGAAGGCGTGTAGGTGGAATTGAGGAGGTCTTCGAAGTATTCTCCCCACCGACTCACGACGTCCCGGGTCGAGGTCAGCAGCACGCCATCCCCACTGTAAACAGTGTTGACGTTGCACTGCTTCGCTCCTGAGACGCCGGATGGTGGACCAGAATTTCCTCGAAGCCGTCCGAGAGTCATTCTCCATGGCCTCGCCAAACGCATCCAAGGTGCATCAAAGGCGCATCAGAGGCGGTCCGGCCAAGTCCAGGTCCATCCAAGGCGGTCCCGGCGTCTTCCAGGCCCGTCCAAGGCAGTCCCAGCGTCTTCCAGACGCATCCAAGGCGATCTCGGGGTTGTCCAGGCGCACACTAGGCGGCCCCGTAATCGTCCGTGCACATTCAGAGCGGCTTCGACGTTGACCAGGCGCATCCGAATTGGTCCCAGTGTCATCCAGGCACATCTAAGGTGATCCCGGCATCGTCCAGGGCGCATCCAAGGCGGTCCTGGCGTTGTCCAGGCCCATCCAAGGGAGTCCCGGCGTCATCCAGGCACATCCAAAGCGGTGCCGGCGTCATCCAGGCGCTTCCAAGGTGCATCCAAGGCTCATCCAAGGCAGTCCCGGCGTTGTCCAGGCGCATCCAAGCCGGAACCGGCGTCGTCCAGGCGCATTCAAAGCCGGTCTCAGTGTCATCCTGGCGCATACAAGATGATCCCTGAGTCGTCCAAGGCGAATCCAAGGCGGTCCTGGCTTCGTCTAGACACATCCAAGGCAGTCCTGTCGAGGTCCAGAAGCATTCAAGGAGTATCTAAGGCAGTCCTGGCATCGTCCAGGCGCATCAGAGGCAGTCCCGGCATCATCCAGGCTCAACCAAGGCGGTCCCAATGTTCAGGCGCATGCAAGGTGGTACCAGCATAGTCCAGGCACATCCAAGACAGTCCCGGCGTTGTCCAGGTGCATCCAAAGAAGTCAAAGCAGCGTCCAGGCGCACCCATAGCTATACTGATGTCGTCCAGGCGCATTCAAGGCAGTCCAAGCGTTGTCCAGGTGCATCCAAGGTGCATTTAGAACGGTTCCCAGGGTCGTCCAAAAGCTTCCAAGGTTGATTAAAAGTAAATCCAAGGCACATCCAAGGCACATCCAAGGCGGTCCCAACGGACCCTCCTCTCCAGCACCCCTGAATAGACCTCACCAGGGAGGCTGAGGAGTGTGATTCCCCTGTAATTGGAACACACCCTCCGGTCCCCCTTCTTAAAGAGGGGAACCACCACCCCAGTCTGCCAATCCAGAGGCACTGTCCCCGATGTCCACGCAACGTTGTAGAGGCGTGTCAGCCATGACAGCCCCACAACATCCAGAGCCTTTAAGGACTCCGGGCGGATCTCATCCACCCCCGGGGCCTTGCCACCGAGGTGTTTTTTAACTACCTCAGTGACTTTGACCCCAGAGATTGGAGAATCCGCCTCAGAGTCTCCAGGCCCTGCTTCCTCAACGGAAGGCGTGTAGGGGGAATTGAGGAGGTCTTCGAAGTTTTCTCCCCACCAACTCACGACGTCCCGTGTCGAGGTCAGCAGCACGCCATCCCCACTGTAAACAGTGTTGACGTTGCACTGCTTCGCTCCTGAGACGCCGGATGGTGGACCAGAATTTCCTCGAAGCCGTCCGAGAGTCATTCTCCATGGCCTCGCCAAACTCATCCAAGGTGCATCAAAGGCGCATCAGAGGCGGTCCGGCCAAGTCCAGGTCCATCCAAGGCGGTCCCGGCGTCTTCCAGGCCCATCCAAGGCAGTCCCAGCGTCTTCCAGACGCATCCAAGGCGATCTCGGGGTTGTCCAGGCGCACACTAGGCGGCCCCGTAATCGTCCGTGCACATTCAGAGCGGCTTCGACGTTGACCAGGCGCATCCGAATTGGTCCCAGTGTCATCCAGGCACATCTAAGGTGATCCCGGCGTCGTCCAGGGCGCATCCAAGGCGGTCCTGCGTTGTCCAGGCCCATCCAAGGGAGTCCCGGCGTCATCCAGGCACATCCAAAGCGGTGCCGGCGTCGTCCAGGCGCTTCCAAGGTGCATCCAAGGCTCATCCAAGGCAGTCCCGGCGTTGTCCAGGCGCATCCAAGCCGGAACCGGCGTCGTCCAGGCGCATTCAAAGCCGGTCTCAGTGTCATCCTGGCGCATACAAGATGATCCCTGAGTCGTCCAAGGTGAATCCAAGGCGGTCCTGGCTTCGTCTAGACACATCCAAGGCAGTCCTGTCGAGGTCCAGAAGCATTCAAGGAGTATCTAAGGCAGTCCCGGCATCGTCCAGCCGCATCCGAGGCAGTCCCAGCATCATCCAGGCTCAACCAAGGCGGTCACAATGTTCAGGCGCATGCAAGGTGGTACCAGCATAGTCCAGGCACATCCAAGACAGTCCCGGCGTTGTCCAGGTGCATCCAAAGAAGTCAGAGCAGCGTCCAGGCGCACCCATAGCTATACTGATGTCGTCCAGGCGCATTCAAGGCAGTCCAAGCGTTATCCAGGTGCATCCAAGGTGCATTTAGAACGGTTCCCAGGGTCCTCCAAAAGCTTCCAAGGTTGATTAAAAGTAAATCCAAGGCACATCCAAGGCACATCCAAGGCGGTCCCGACGGACCCTCCTCTCCAGCACCCCTGAATAGACCTCACCAGGGAGGCTGAGGAGTGTGATTCCCCTGTAATTGGAACACACCCTCCGGTCCCCCTTCTTAAAGAGGGGAACCACCACCCCAGTCTGCCAATCCAGAGGCACTGTCCCCGATGTCCACGCAACGTTGTAGAGGCGTGTCAGCCATGACAGCCCCACAACATCCAGAGCCTTTAAGGACTCCGGGCGGATCTCATCCACCCCCGGGGCCTTGCCACCGAGGTGTTTTTTAACTACCTCAGTGACTTTGACCCCAGAGATTGGAGAATCCGCCTCAGAGTCTCCAGGCCCTGCTTCCTCAACGGAAGGCGTGTAGGGGGAATTGAGGAGGTCTTCGAAGCATTCTCCCCACCGACTCACGACGTCCTGGGTCGAGGTCAGCAGCACGCCATCCCCACTGTAAACAGTGTTGACGTTGCACTGCTTCGCTCCTGAGACGCCGGATGGTGGACCAGAATTTCCTCGAAGCCGTCTGAGAGTCATTCTCCATGGCCTCGCCAAACGCATCCAAGGTGCATCAAAGGCACATCAGAGGCGGTCCCGGCCAAGTCCAGGTGCATCCAAGGCGGTCCCAGCGTCTTCCAGGTCCATCCAAGGCAGTCCCAGCGTCTTCCAGACGCATCCAAGGCAATCTCGGGGTTGTCCAGTCGCACACTAGGCGGTCCCGTCGTCGTCCGTGCGCATCCATGGCGGTTTCGACGTTGACCAGGCGCATCCGAATTGGTCCCAGGGTCATCCAGGCACATCTAAGGTGATCCCGGCGTCGTCCAGGGCGCATCCAAGGCGGTCCTGGCGTTGTCCAGGCCCATCCAAGGGAGTCCCAGCGTCATCCAGGCACATCCAAAGCGGTACCAGCGTCGTCCAGGCGCTTTCAAGGTGCATCCAAGGCTTATCCAAGGCAGTCCCGGCTTCATCCAGGCGCATCCGAGGCGATCCCGGAGTCGTTCAAGTGCACTCACGGCAGTCTTGGCATCATCCAGGCGCATCTAAGGCTCATCCTAGGCAATCCCGGCGTTGTCCAGGAGCATCCACGGTGGTTCCGGTGTCGTCCAAGCGCTTCCAAGGTACATCCAAGGCAGTGCCGGCGTCATGCAGGCTCATCCAAGGCAGTCCCTGAGTCATCCAGCCTCATCCAAGGTGATCCCGGCGTCGTCCAGGCTCATTCCAAGAAGGTCCAGGCGTCGTCCCGGCGCATCCAAGCCACATCCAAGACGATGTCGGCGTCATTCAGGCACATTCAAGGCGGTCCTGGTGACGCACAGGCGCATCAAACGCGCATCATAGGCAGTCCCAGCATCGTCTACGCGCATCCAAGGTGGTCCCAGTGTCGTCCAGGCGCCACCAAGGCGGTCCCAGGATCGTCCAGGCGCATACAAGGCGGTCCAGGCGTTGTCCAGGCACATCCAAGGCGTTCCAGAGGTCACTAGATGCATCCAAGGCAATCCCAGCATCGTCCAGGCACATCCAAGACTGTCCCAGCGCCGATCAGGCGCATCCAAAGTGCATCCGAGGTAGTCCCGGTGTCGTCTAGGCGCAACAAAGGCAGTCCCTGCGTCGTCCAGGAGCATCCAAGGCGGTCTTGCCATAGTCCAGGCGCATCCATGACGCATCCGAGGCACATCCTAGGCAGTCCCGAAGTCATCCAGGCGCATCCACGGTGGTACTGGCGTAGTCCAGGCGTATCAAAGACATATCCGAGGCAGTCCCGGCGTCGTCCAGGCGCATCCAAGGTGCATCCTTGACATTCCCGTAGTCGTCCAGCCTCATCCAAGGGAGTCCTGGGGTCGTCCAGGGGCATCCAAGGCGCATCCAACGCTGTCCCGGCGTCATCCAGGCACATCAAAAGCACATCCAAGACGGTCCCAGCAACGTCCAGACACATCCAAAGCGGTCCTTGTGTCGTACAGGCGCATCAGAGGCGCATCCGAGGCGCATCCAAGCAGCATCCAAGGCAGTCCCGGCGTTGTCCAGGCGCATACAAGACGCATTCAAGGCAGTCCCGGCGTTTTTCAGGTGCATCCTAGGCGGTCCTGGCGTCGTGCAGGCGCATCCAAAGCATATCCAAGGCGGTCTCTGCGTCGTCCAGGCGCATCCAAGTCAGGCCCGGCGTCGTCCAGGCGCAACCAAGGAACATCCAAAGAAGTCCCGGCGTCGTCCAGGCGCATCCAAGGCAGTCCCGGTGTCTTCCAAGTTCATCCGAAGCATGTCCAAGGCGTTACCCGCAGCCTAGCCGCAGCCTAGCCGCAGCCTAGCCGCAGCCTGGCCGCAGCCTAGCCGCAGCCGAGCCGCAGCCGAGCCGCAGCCGAGCCGCAGCCGAGCCGCAGCCGAGGCGCAGCCGAGGCGCAGCCGAGCCGCAGCCGAGGCGCAGCCGAGGCGCAGCCGAGGCGCAGCCAAGGCAGTCTCTTCATCATCCAGGCGCATCCAAGGCACATCTAAGGCAGTCCCGGCTTCGTCCAGGCGCATACAAGTAGGTTACGGCGTGATCCAGACGCATCCAAGGAAGTCACGGCGTGATCCAGACGCATCCAAGGCAGTCACGGCTTTGTCCAGGCGCATCCAAGGTGATACCGGCGTCTTTCAGGCCTATCCAAGGCGGTCGCGGCCTCGTCCAGGCGAATACAAGGCGCATTGATGGCGTATCCAAGGTAGTCTCGGCGTTGACCAGGCGCATCCAAGGCTTATCAGAGGCGCATCCAAGACAGTGCCAGCGTCGTCCAGGCGCATCCAAGGCAGTCCCGAAGTTGCCCAAGCACATCCAAGTCTTATCCAAGGTGGTCCAGGCATCATCCAGGCACACCTAAGGAGGTCCTGGTGTCATCCAGGCGCATCCAAGGCGCAATCATGGCGCATCCAAGGCCGTCCCGGCATCGTCCAGACGCATCCAAGGCCGTCCTGGCGTCGTACAGGCGCAACCAAGGCGGTCCCGGCGTCGTCCAGGCGCATTCAACGCGGTCCCGGTGTTGTCCAGGCGCATCAAGGGCGGTCCAGACGTCACAAAGGGCATCCAAGGCAATCCCAGCGTCGTCCAGGCACATCCAAGACGGTCCCAGTGTCGTCCAGGCGCATCCAAGGTGGTCTCAGAATTATCTAGGCGCCTTGTCATCGTCCAGGCGCACCAATGGCGGTCCCGGCGACGTCCAGGCGCAAGCAAGGCGGTCCAGGTGTCGTCCAAGCGCAACCAAGGCGGTCCCGGCGTCGTCCATACGCATCCAAGGTGATCTCGCTTTAGTCCAGGCGCATCCATGACGCATCCAAGGTGGTCCCAGTGTCATCCAGGCGCATCGAAGGCAGCCCAAGCATCGTCCAGGCGCATCCAAGGCGATCCCGGCTCCATCCAGGCGCATACAAGGCGATCCCGGCTCCATCCAGGCGCATACAAGGCGCATCCCAGGCGGTTCCTGCATCGTCCAGGCGCATGCAAGATGGTCCCTTCCTCTTCTAGGCATGTCCAAGGTGCATTCAAGGCGGTCCAAGCGTCGTCCAGGTAAATCCAAGGCAGTTCTGACGTCGTCCAGGCACACCCAAGGCTGTCCCGGAGTCATTCAGGAGCATCAGACGCGGCCCCGGCGTTGTCCAGGCCCACACAAGGCTGCCCCGGCGTCGTCCAGGCGCATCCAAGGCGGTCCCGGCGTCGGACGGGTGCAACCAAGGCCGTCCCGGCGTCGTCCAGGCGCATGCAAGGCAGTCCCGGCTTCGTCCAGTTGCATCCAAGACAGTCCCGGCTTCGTCCAGCTGCATCCAAGGCAGTCTTGGCACGGTCCAGGTGCATCCAAAGTGATCCCGGCGTCGTCTAGGCGGGTACAAGGTGGTCCCAGCGTCTTCCAGGCACATCCAGGGCAGTCCTGGCATCGTCTGGGCACATCCAAGGTTGTCCTGGCGTCGATTAGGTGCATCCAAGGTGCATCCGAGGCACATTTCAAGCCACATTTCAAGTCGTCTAGGGGCATCCTAGGTGGTCCTGGTGTCGTTCAGGGGTATTCAAGGCGCATCCAAGGTGGTCTTGGCGTTTTAGAGGCGCATCCAATGTGGTCCAAGCATCGTCGAGGTGCATCCAAGGTGATCCCGGCGTCATCCAGAAGCATCCAAAGTGATCCCGCCGTCGTCCAGGCGCATCCAATGCGGTCCCAGCGCCATCCAGGCAGGCCCGGCTTAGTGCGCCTGGACGCCGGTGGGCACCTTGGTGGCCTTGCTTCCCTGCTACTTATCTAGTTCATCTATACAATTTTTATCTATTCAAACAATTCACTTCTCTATTTACATCTATTTTACCAATTAAGTTTTCCATTTTATCTATTTCATCAATTTACGTTTCTATTTTCATCTATTTTACCTATTTACTTTACTATTTTCATGTATCTAATTAATCTACTGTTCTATTTTGATCTATTTACTTATCTATTTTGATATACTTTATCTATATACGTTTCTATTTTTATCTATTTTAATTATTTACTTTTCTATTTTTATCTATTTTATCTATTTACTTTCCTATTTTGATGTATTCTATTTGTTTTTTTCATTTTTAGTGATTTTATATACTTTATTTTCTAATTTTATCTAGTTATCTTTTTTACTTTGCTAATTTTATCTATTTTATCTATTTTTTTCTATTTTATCTATTTACTTTTTTATTTTATCTACTTTATCTATTTAGTTTTCTATTTTTATCTACTTTATTTAATTTTCTAATTTTATCTAGTTAATTTACTTCACTATTTTTATCTATTTTGTCTATTTACTTTATATCTTTATCTATTTAACTACTTATCAGTTTTATCTTTTTCATCTATTTTTATCCATCAATTTTATCTATTAACTTTTCTAGTTTGATTTATTTACTTTTCGATTTTATCTATTTATTCTTCTATTTTTATCCATTTGATTTTTATTTTAAATCTATTTAATTGTCTAATTTTATCTATTTACTTATCTACTTCTATATACTTATCTATTTTATCTATTTATCTATCTAATTTTATCCATCCCTCCATCCATCCATCCATCCAGCCACTATTTTTATCTATTTACTTATCTATTTTTATCTATTTAATTATCTAATTTTATCTATTTACTTATCTACTTCTATATGCTTTATTTACTTTTCTATTTTATCTATTTATTCTTCTATTTTTATCCATTTAATTTTTATTTTAAATCTTTTTAATTATCTAATTTTATCTATTTACTTATCTACTTCTATATACTTATCTATTTTATCTATTTATCTATCTAATTTTATCCATCCCTCCATCCATCCATCCATCCAGCCACTATTTTTATCTATTTACTTATCTATTTTTATCTATTTAATTATCTAATTTTATCTATTTACTTATCTACTTCTATATACTTATCTATTTTATCTATTTATCTATCTAATTTTATCCATCCCTCCATCCATCCATCCATCCAGCCACTATTTTTATCTATTTACTTATCTATTTTTATCTATTTAACTATCCATTTTTATCTATTTATATTTCTATTTTTATATATTTATCTACCTTAGCTATTTTTATCTATTTTACTTATCCATTTTTATTTAATTACTTATCTAGTTGTATATACGTATTTATTTTATCTATTTAATTATCTAATTTTATCCATCCTCCATCCATCCAGCCACTATTTTTATCTATTTACCTATCTATTTTTATTTATTTAACTATAAATTCATCTATTTATTTTTCTATTTTTATATATTTATCTATTTTATCTAATTTTATCTCTTTTATTTATGCATTTTTATCTATTTACTTATCTACCTCTATACACTTGTTAATGTATTTACTTTTCTATTTTTATCTATTTACTTTTCTAATTTTGTCTATTTTAATCTAGTTACTTTTCTAATTTGATCTATTTACTAATCTATTTTTAGCTATTTACTTTCGTATTTCCAGCTATTTACTTCTGTTTTTATCTATTTACTTATCTATTTGTTGCTGTTTACTTATCAATTTTTATCTATTTTCTTATCTACTCACACTTATCGATTTAATCTATTTACTCAGCTATTTTTTTCTATTTACTGCTTTTATCTATTTGTCTATTTACTTCAAGGCGCATCCGAGGCGGCCCCGGCGTTGTCCAGGCGCACACAAGGCGGTTCCGGCGTCGTCTAGGTGCGTCCAGGTGCATCCAAGGCGCATCCAAGGCAGTCCCGGCATCATCCAGGCGCATCCAAGGCGGTCCTGGTGTCGTCCAGGGGCATCCAAGGCCCATCCAAGGTGCATCCGAGGCAGTTCCAGCATCGTCCAGGCGCATCCAAGGCATTCCCGACGTCCTCCAGGCGCATCCAAGGCAGTCCCAGCGTCGTCCAGGTGCAACCAAGGCAATCCCGACGTCGTCCAAGCGCATACAAGGCAGTCTCGGCGTCGTCCAGGCGCAGCCAAGGTAGTCCTGGCATCGTCTAAGCGCATCCAAGGCGCATCCAAGGAACATCCTGGTGTTGACTAGGCGCATCCAAGCCAGTCCCGCATCATCCAGGCGCATCCTCGGCGGTCCTGTCATCGTCCAGGCGGATCCAAGGCGGTGCCGGCGTCATGCAGGCTGCATCCAAGTCGCATTCAAGGCGCATCCAAGGCGCAATCATGGCGCATCCAAGGCGGTCCCGGCATCGTCCAGACGCATCCAAGGCGGTCCTGGCGTCGTGCAGGCGCAACCAAGGCGGTCCCGGCGTCGTCCAGGCGCATCCATGGCGGTCCCGGTGTTGTCCAGGCGCATCAAGGGCGGTCCAGAGGTCACAAAGGGCATCCAAGGCAATCCCAGCGTCGTCCAGGCACATCCAAGACGGTCCCAATGTCGTCCAGGCGCATCCAAGGTGGTCTCAGAATTATCTAGGCGCCTTGGCAACGTCCAGGCGCATCAAAGGCGGTCCCGGCGTCGTCCAGGCGCAAGCAAGGCGGTCCAGGTGTTGTCCAAGAGCAACCAAGGCGGTCCCGGCGTCGTCCATACGCATCCAAGGCGGTCCAAGCATCGTCCAGGCGCATCCAAGGCGATCCCGGCTCCATCCAGGCGCATACAAGGCGCATCCCAGGCGGTTCCTGCATCGTCCAGGTGCATGCAAGATGGTCCCTGCCTCTTCCAGGCATGTCTAAGGCGCATTCAAGGCGGTCCAAGCGTCGTCCAGGTACATCCAAGGCAGTTCTGACGTCGTCCAGGCACACCCAAGGCTGTCCCGGAGTCATTCAGGAGCATCAGACGCGGCCCCGGCGTTGTCCAGGCCCACACAAGGCTGCCCCGGCGTCGTCCAGGCTTATCCAAGGGGGTCCCGGCGTCGGCCGGGTGCAACCAAGGCCGTCCCGGCGTCGTCCAGGCGCATGCAAGGCAGTCCCGGCTTCGTCCAGCTGCATCCAAGGCAGTCCCGGCTTCGTCCAGCTGCATCCAAGGCAGTCCCGGTGTGGTCCAGGTGCATCCAAAGAGATCCCGGCGTCGTCTAGGCGGGTAAAAGGTGGTCCCAACGTCTTCCAGGCACATCCAGGGCAGTCCTGGCATCGTCTGGGCACATCCAAGGTGCATCCAGGGTGGTCCTGGCGTCCATTAGGTGCATCCAAGGTGCATCCGAGGCACATTTCAAGCCACATTTCAAGTCGTCCAGGGGCATCCTAGGTGGTCTTGGGGTCGTCCAGGGGCATCCAAGGTGGTCTTGGCGTCTTACAGGCGCATCCAATGTGGTCCAAGCATCACTGAGGCGCATCCAAGGTGATCCCAGCGTCATCCAGAAGCATCCAAGGTGATCCCGCCGTCGTCCAGGCGCATCCAAGCTGAGCTTGGCGTCAACCAGGCGCATTCAAGGCTGTCCCGGCGTCGTCCAGAGACATCCAAGGCAGTCCCAGCGGCGTCCAGACGCATTCAAGGCGGTCTCAGCGTTGTCCTGGCGCATACAAAGCATATCCAAGGCGGTCCCGGCCTCACCCAGGCGCATTCAAGGCGCATCCAAGGCAGTCCTGGCGTCGTCCAGGCGCATCCAAGGCAATCCCGGCGTCGTCCAGGCGCATGTAAAATGGTTCTCCGGCGTCGTCCAGGCGTGACCAAGGCGATCCCAGCGTCCAAGCACGTCCAAGGCGCATTCAAGGCTCATCCAAGGCGGTCCAAGCATCGTCCAGATGCATCCAAGGCAGTTCTGACGTCGTCCAGGCACATCCAAGGTAGTTCCAAAGTCATCCAGGCGCATTCGACGCGGTCCCGGCATCGTCCAGGCGCATCCGAGGCAGGCCCGGCTTTGTTCAGGCACATCAAAGGCAGTCCTGGCGTCGACTCGGTGCATTAAAGTCAGTCGCGGAGTCGTCCAGGCGCATTCAAGGTGGTCCTGGCTTGGTCTCAGCGCATCCAAGGCGGTCCCGGCGTTGTCCAGGCGCATCCCAGGCAGTCCTGGCTTGGTCCAAGCGCATCCAAGTCGGTCTTTGCTTCGTCCAGGCGCATTCGAAGCAGTCCTGGCTTCATCCAGGCACGTCCAAGGCAGCGTACCAAATTGCTCAGTGCAAAATAAAAAACCACCATTGCAAAAGACCTACCTGCAGTCGTGGATATGGTCTCCGTCATGCTGCCTCATTCACATTAAAAAAGAAATCATTTTATTTACTTTTGTTTTGTAGGATAAAATGTTTTAAATATTGTGCTTCTTACTTTGAATTGAATATTAATTATTGCTGTTATTTCATTTAATATTATGTTTGCTCATTATTTTGTATTTTCTTCAGCATAAAATGGCAGCTGGTCAAGAATGTTTAGAGTTTAAAAATTCACAATTTATTTTTTAATTTCAGGCAAAGTGATGCACATTCAATCTGTTCTGTTACAGACACAAAAACAATGTTATAATACAGTTATTCTTTACTGTAAGTTGACCTTTCTTTTTGATTTAGTTTTGTTTGCTTTAATCATTGAAGAATCATTCAAGTTTAATGTTAATAAGGGTACAAGCGTGGGGGGCTCAAAATGTTTTTTTCTCTCTGGGGGGCATCAGGGAATTGATTGAGCAGCACTGATCTAAGCGCAGGCGCAGGGCAGGGCAGGGTAGGGCAGGGCAGGGCAAGGGTGGGCAGTTTCAACCAGATGCGGGCACATGACATAGCCGCACACAAAAGACTTATGCTAGTTGCGTTAATCTGTCGATGGTGTTTTCCACCATTGATGCGCTAGCATCAAGCTAACCAACCTTAGCGTTCATCACATTTTCTTCACATACTGTGTCAAATCTGTATTGGGTGGTTCACAGCCACCAAAATATTTGAGCCACTAAGCTTCAATCAGTTTTAGGTATACATAATATATTGTATGCTGCGAGTATTGTTATATTTTCTGCCTACAAGTGTTGCTGCAAAGTTTGTGTTCAAATATCAGTGTTATATTGCAGTTATAATGACCGCAACATTAATCTAGAATTGTTAGCATTATATGTTAGCATTAAGCTCAGACAAAACAAACATCCGGGAGATGCTAAAATACTTGTCGTACAGTGTGACTTTTGTAAATGAAATATAATGACTTACTTGTTTGCTGTTCTCCCCGAGTCTTCAGATCATAATGGCAGACGTAATTTTTGGAACCGCATTGAAGGCGGTCCCAGCATTGTCCAGGTACATCCAATATACTTTTCTATTTTGATCTACGTCATCTATTTACTTTTCTCTATTTTCTCTATTTACTTTTCTATGTTGTCTACGTTTATCTATTTTTATCCTTTTACTTATCCAATTTTGTGTATTTACTTTTCTACTTCTATAAACTTATCTATTTTATCTATTTTTCCATCCCTCCAGCCACTATTTCTAAATGTTTACTCATCTATTTTTATCTACTTTTTACTTATCAATTTTTTTCTATTTACTTATCAACTTCTATATACTTAACTATTATTCCTATTTAATTATCTAATTTTATCCATCCCTCCATCCATCCATCCAGCCAGCCACTATTTTTATCCGTTTACTTATCTATTTCTATCTACTTTTTACTTATCGTTTTTGTTTTATTTACTTATCTACTTCTATATCCGTATCTATTTTATCTATTTAATTATCTAATTTTATCCATCCCTCCTTCCATCCATCCATCCAGCCACTATTTTTATCTGTTCACTTATCTATTTTTTACTTATCAATTTTGATTTATTTACTTATCTACTTCTATATACTTATCTATTTTGTCTATTTAATTATCTAATTTTATCCATCCCTCCATCCATCCATCCATCCAGCCACTATTATCATCAGTCTATTTATCTATTTTTTATCTACTTATCTATGTACTTAACTATTTACTTATTCAGATATTTAGTGATGTATTTTTACATATTTACTTATCTTATTCTCTCTATTCGGTATCAGTCTCAAAAGTCTCGAGTCTGGACGTTAGGTCGTCTTCCCACCACATTTTCTGTAGCTGGTGAGCCCATTCCATAAGAGACAAACGTGGCCTCAGATGTTACAGGTGTGGGCCGGATCTGGTGATGGTGGGGACATCCAATGCGGTCCCGGCGTCATCCAGACGTGGCTGAGGCGGTCCCGGCGTCGTCCAGGCGCATCCGAGGCAGTCCTTCCTTTGTCCAGGTGCATCCAGGGCAGTACTGGCTTCATCCAGGCAATCCCAACTTCGTCCAGGCTAACCCAAGACATCCTGGTTTTGTCCAGGTGTATCCAAGGCGTGGTCCAGGCGCATCCGAGGCGGTCCCTGCATTGTACAGGCGCATTCAAGGCGGCCCTGGCGTGGTCCAGGCGCATCCAAGCCGCATCTAAGGCGCATCCAAGACAGTCCCGCTGTCGTCCAGGGGGATCCAAGATGATCCCGGCGTCGTCCAGGCGCATGCAAGACGGTACCGGCTTCGTCCAGGCGCATCCAAGCCGGTCTCTGCGTCGTCCAAGGCGCATCCAAGAGGGTCCTGGCATCGTCCAGGCGCATCCAAGGCGCATCCAAGGCAGTGCCGTCGTAGTCTGGGCGAATGCAGGATGCATGCAAGGCGCATTCAAGGCGGTCCCAACGTCGTCCAGGCGCAATCAAGGCGGTCCAGGCGCATGCAAGGCGGTCCTGGCGTCCAGGCGCATCCAAAGTCCAGCCAATCTCCAGGCGCATCCAAGAAGCATCAGGCGTCGTCCAAGCGCATTCAAGGCAATCCCAGCGGCGTCTAAGTGCATCCAAGACGCTCCCGCTGTCATCCAGGCGCATCAAAGAAGCATCCAAGGCGCATCCGAGGTGGTCCCAGCGCCGTTCAGGCGCATCCTAGACGGTTCCGTCGTTGTACAGGCGCATCCAAAGCAGTTTCGGCGTTGACCAGGTTCATCCAAAGCGGTCCCGGCGTCCTCCAGGCGCATCTAAGCCAGTCTCAGTGTCATCCAGGCGCATACAAGATGATCCCTGCGTCGTCCAAGGCAAATCCAAGGCGGTTCCGGCTTCGTCTAGGCACATCCAAGGCAGTCCTGGCGAGGTCCAGAAGCATTCAAGGAGTATCTAAGGCAGTCCCGGCATCGTCTAGGCGCATCTGAGGCAGTCCCGGCATCATCCAGGCTCAACCAAGGCGGTCCCAATGTTCAGGCGCATGCAAGGTGGTACCAGCATCGTCCAGGCACATCCAAGACAGTCCCGGCGTTGTCCAGGTGCATCCAAAGAAGTCAAAGCAGCGTCCAGGCGCACCCATAGCTGTGCTGACGTCGTCCAGGCGCATTCAAGGCAGTCCAAGCGTTTTCCAGGTGCATCCAAGGTGCATTTAGAACGGTTCCCAGGGTCGTCCAAAAGCTTCCAAGGTTGATTAAAAGTAAATCCAAGGCACATCCAAGGCACATCCAAGGCGGTCCCGACGGACCCTCCTCTCCAGCACCCCTGAATAGACCTCACCAGGGAGGCTGAGGAGTGTGATTCCCCTGTAATTGGAACACACCCTCCAGTCCCCCTTCTTAAAGAGGGGAACCACCACCCCAGTCTGCCAATCCAGAGGCACTGTCCCCGATGTCCACGCAACGTTGTAGAGGCGTGTCAGCCATGACAGCCCCACAACATCCAGAGCCTTTAAGGACTCCGGGCGGATCTCATCCACCCCCGGGGCCTTGCCACCGAGGTGTTTTTTAACTACCTCAGTGACTTTGACCCCAGAGATTGGAGAATCCGCCTCAGAGTCTCCAGGCCCTGCTTCCTCAACGGAAGGCGTGTAGGGGGAATTGAGGAGGTCTTCGAAGTTTTCTCCCCACCAACTCACGACGTCCCGGGTCGAGGTCAGCAGCACGCCATCCCCACTGTAAACAGTGTTGACGTTGCACTGCTTCGCTCCTGAGACGCCGGATGGTGGACCAGAATTTCCTTGAAGCCGTCCGAGAGTCATTCTCCATGGCCTCGCCAAACTCATCCAAGGTGCATCAAAGGCGCATCAGAGGCGGTCCGGCCAAGTCCAGGTCCATCCAAGGCGGTCCCGGCGTCTTCCAGGCCCATCCAAGGCAGTCCCAGCGTCTTCCAGACGCATCCAAGGCGGTCTCGGGGTTGTCCAGGCGCACAGTAGGCGGCCCCGTCATCGTCCGTGCACATTCAGAGCGGCTTCGACGTTGATCAGGCGCATCCGAATTGTTCCCAGCGTCATCCAGGCACAACTAAGGTGATCCCGGCGTCGTCCAGGGCGCATCCAAGGCGGTCCTGGCGTTGTGTAGGCCCATCCAAGGGAGTCCCGACGTCATCCAGGCACATCCAAAGCGGTGCCGGCGTCGTCCAGGCGCTTCCAAGGTGCATCCAAGGCTCATCCAAGGCAGTCCCGGCGTTGTCCAGGCGCATCCAAGCCGGAACCGGCGTCGTCCAGGCGCATTCAAAGCCGGTCTCAGTGTCATCCTGGCGCATACAAGATGATCCCTGCGTCGTCCAAGGCGAATCCAAGGCGGTTCAGGCTTCGTCTAGGGACATCCAAGGCAGTCCTGGCGAGGTCCAGAAGCATTCAAGGAGTATCTAAGGCAGTCCCGGCATCGTCCAGGCGCATCCGAGGCAGTCCCGGCATCATCCAGGCTCAACCAAGGCGGTCCCAATGTTCAGGCGCATGCAAGGTGGTACCAGCATAGTCCAGGCACATCCAAGACAGTCCCGGCGTTGTCCAGGTGCATCCAAAGAAGTCAAAGCAGCGTCCAGGCGCACCCATAGCTGTACTGACATCGTCCAGGCGCATTCAAGGCAGTCCAAGCGTTTTCCAGGTGCATCCAAGGTGCATTTAGAACGGTTCCCAGGGTCGTCCAAAAGCTTCCAAGGTTGATTAAAAGTAAATCCAAGGCACATCCAAGGCACATCCAAGGCGGTCCCGACGGACCCTCCTCTCCAGCACCCCTGAATAGACCTCACCAGGGAGGCTGAGGAGTGTGATTCCCCTGTAATTGGAACACACCCTCCGGTCCCCCTTCTTAAAGAGGGGAACCACCACCCCAGTCTGCCAATCCAGAGGCACTGTCCCCGATGTCCACGCAACGTTGTAGAGGCGTGTCAGCCATGACAGCCCCACAACATCCAGAGCCTTTAAGGACTCCGGGCGGATCTCATCCACCCCCGGGGCCTTGCCACCGAGGTGTTTTTTAACTACCTCAGTGACTTTGACCCCAGAGATTGGAGAATCCGCCTCAGAGTCTCCAGGCCCTGCTTCCTCAACGGAAGGCGTGTAGGGGGAATTGAGGAGGTCTTCAAAGTTTTCTCCCCACCAACTCACGACGTCCCGGGTCGAGGTCAGCAGCACGCCATCCCCACTGTAAACAGTGTTGACGTTGCACTGCTTCGCTCCTGAGACGCCGGATGGTGGACCAGAATTTCCTCGAAGCCGTCCGAGAGTCATTCTCCATGGCCTCGCCAAACTCATCCAAGGTGCATCAAAGGCGCATCAGAGGCGGTCCGGCCAAGTCCAGGTCCATCCAAGGCGGTCCCGGCGTCTTCCAGGCCCATCCAAGGCAGTCCCAGCGTCTTCCAGACGCATCCAAGGCGATCTCGGGGTTGTCCAGGCGCACACTAGGCGGCCCCGTAATCGTCCGTGCACATTCAGAGCGGCTTCGACGTTGACCAGGCGCATCCGAATTGGTCCCAGTGCCATCCAGGCACATCTAAGGTGATCCCGGCGTCGTCCAGGGCGCATCCAAGGCGGTCCTGGCGTTGTCCAGGCCCATCCAAGGGAGTCCCGGCGTCATCCAGGCACATCCAAAGCGGTGCCGGCGTCGTCCAGGCGCTTCCAAGGTGCATCCAAGGCTCATCCAAGGCAGTCCCGGCGTTGTCCAGGCGCATCCAAGCCGGAACCGGCGTCGTCCAGGCGCATTCAAAGCCGGTCTCAGTGTCATCCTGGCGCATACAAGATGATCCCTGCGTCGTCCAAGGCGAATCCAAGGCGGTTCAGGCTTCGTCTAGGGACATCCAAGGCAGTCCTGGCGAGGTCCAGAAGCATTCAAGGAGTATCTAAGGCAGTCCCGGCATCGTCCAGGCGCATCCGAGGCAGTCCCGGCATCATCCAGGCTCAACCAAGGCGGTCCCAATGTTCAGGCGCATGCAAGGTGGTACCAGCATAGTCCAGGCACATCCAAGACAGTCCCGGCGTTGTCCAGGTGCATCCAAAGAAGTCAAAGCAGCGTCCAGGCGCACCCATAGCTGTACTGACGTCGTCCAGGCGCATTCAAGGCAGTCCAAGCGTTTTCCAGGTGCATCCAAGGTGCATTTAGAACGGTTCCCAGGGTCGTCCAAAAGCTTCCAGGGTTGATTAAAAGTAAATCCAAGGCACATCCAAGGCACATCCAAGGCGGTCCCGACGGACCCTCCTCTCCAGCACCCCTGAATAGACCTCACCAGGGGAGGCTGAGGAGTGTGATTCCCCTGTAATTGGAACACACCCTCCGGTCCCCCTTCTTAAAGAGGGGAACCACCACCCCAGTCTGCCAATCCAGAGGCACTGTCCCCGATGTCCACGCAACGTTGTAGAGGCGTGTCAGCCATGACAGCCCCACAACATCCAGAGCCTTTAAGGACTCCGGGCGGATCTCATCCACCCCCGGGGCCTTGCCACCGAGGTGTTTTTTAACTACCTCAGTGACTTTGACCCCAGAGATTGGAGAATCCGCCTCAGAGTCTCCAGGCCCTGCTTCCTCAACGGAAGGCGTGTAGGGGGAATTGAGGAGGTCTTCGAAGTTTTCTCCCCACCAACTCACGACGTCCCGGGTCGAGGTCAGCAGCACGCCATCCCCACTGTAAACAGTGTTGACGTTGCACTGCTTCGCTCCTGAGACGCCGGATGGTGGACCAGAATTTCCTCGAAGCCGTCCGAGAGTCATTCTCCATGGCCTCGCCAAACTCATCCAAGGTGCATCAAAGGCGCATCAGAGGCGGTCCGGCCAAGTCCAGGTCCATCCAAGGCGGTCCCGGCGTCTTCCAGGCCCATCCAAGGCAGTCCCAGCGTCTTCCAGACGCATCCAAGGCAATCTCGGGGTTGTCCAGGCGCACACTAGGCGGCCCCGTAATCGTCCGTGCACATTCAGAGCGGCTTCGACGTTGACCAGGCGCATCCGAATTGGTCCCAGTGTCATCCAGGCACATCTAAGGTGATCCCGGCGTCGTCCAGGGCGCATCCAAGGCGGTCCTGCGTTGTCCAGGCCCATCCAAGGGAGTCCCGGCGTCATCCAGGCACATCCAAAGCGGTGCCGGCGTCGTCCAGGCGCTTCCAAGGTGCATCCAAGGCTCATCCAAGGCAGTCCCGGCGTTGTCCAGGCGCATCCAAGCCGGAACCGGCGTCGTCCAGGCGCATTCAAAGCCGGTCTCAGTGTCATCCTGGCGCATACAAGATGATCCCTGAGTCGTCCAAGGTGAATCCAAGGCGGTCCTGGCTTCGTCTAGACACATCCAAGGCAGTCCTGTCGAGGTCCAGAAGCATTCAAGGAGTATCTAAGGCAGTCCCGGCATCGTCCAGCCGCATCCGAGGCAGTCCCAGCATCATCCAGGCTCAACCAAGGCGGTCACAATGTTCAGGCGCATGCAAGGTGGTACCAGCATAGTCCAGGCACATCCAAGACAGTCCCGGCGTTGTCCAGGTGCATCCAAAGAAGTCAAAGCAGCGTCCAGGCGCACCCATAGCTGTACTGACGTCGTCCAGGCGCATTCAAGGCAGTCCAAGCGTTTTCCAGGTGCATCCAAGGTGCATTTAGAACGGTTCCCAGGGTCGTCCAAAAGCTTCCAAGGTTGATTAAAAGTAAATCCAAGGCACATCCAAGGCACATCCAAGGCGGTCCCGACGGACCCTCCTCTCCAGCACCCCTGAATAGACCTCACCAGGGAGGCTGAGGAGTGTGATTCCCCTGTAATTGGAACACACCCTCCGGTCCCCCTTCTTAAAGAGGGGAACCACCACCCCAGTCTGCCAATCCAGAGGCACTGTCCCCGATGTCCACGCAACGTTGTAGAGGCGTGTCAGCCATGACAGCCCCACAACATCCAGAGCCTTTAAGGACTCCGGGCGGATCTCATCCACCCCCGGGGCCTTGCCACCGAGGTGTTTTTTAACTACCTCAGTGACTTTGACCCCAGAGATTGGAGAATCCGCCTCAGAGTCTCCAGGCCCTGCTTCCTCAACGGAAGGCGTGTAGGGGGAATTGAGGAGGTCTTCGAAGTTTTCTCCCCACCAACTCACGACGTCCCGTGTCGAGGTCAGCAGCACGCCATCCCCACTGTAAACAGTGTTGACGTTGCACTGCTTCGCTCCTGAGACGCCGGATGGTGGACCAGAATTTCCTCGAAGCCGTCCGAGAGTCATTCTCCATGGCCTCGCCAAACTCATCCAAGGTGCATCAAAGGCGCATCAGAGGCGGTCCGGCCAAGTCCAGGTCCATCCAAGGCGGTCCCGGCGTCTTCCAGGCCCATCCAAGGCAGTCCCAGCGTCTTCCAGACGCATCCAAGGCGATCTCGGGGTTGTCCAGGCGCACACTAGGCGGCCCCGTAATCGTCCGTGCACATTCAGAGCGGCTTCGACGTTGACCAGGCGCATCCGAATTGGTCCCAGTGTCATCCAGGCACATCTAAGGTGATCCCGGCGTCGTCCAGGGCGCATCCAAGGCGGTCCTGCGTTGTCCAGGCCCATCCAAGGGAGTCCCGGCGTCATCCAGGCACATCCAAAGCGGTGCCGGCGTCGTCCAGGCGCTTCCAAGGTGCATCCAAGGCTCATCCAAGGCAGTCCCGGCGTTGTCCAGGCGCATCCAAGCCGGAACCGGCGTCGTCCAGGCGCATTCAAAGCCGGTCTCAGTGTCATCCTGGCGCATACAAGATGATCCCTGAGTCGTCCAAGGTGAATCCAAGGCGGTCCTGGCTTCGTCTAGACACATCCAAGGCAGTCCTGTCGAGGTCCAGAAGCATTCAAGGAGTATCTAAGGCAGTCCCGGCATCGTCCAGCCACATCCGAGGCAGTCCCAGCATCATCCAGGCTCAACCAAGGCGGTCACAATGTTCAGGCGCATGCAAGGTGGTACCAGCATAGTCCAGGCACATCCAAGACAGTCCCGGCGTTGTCCAGGTGCATCCAAAGAAGTCAGAGCAGCGTCCAGGCGCACCCATAGCTATACTGATGTCGTCCAGGCGCATTCAAGGCAGTCCAAGCGTTGTCCAGGTGCATCCAAGGTGCATTTAGAACGGTTCCCAGGGTCCTCCAAAAGCTTCCAAGGTTGATTAAAAGTAAATCCAAGGCACATCCAAGGCACATCCAAGGCGGTCCCGACGGACCCTCCTCTCCAGCACCCCTGAATAGACCTCACCAGGGAGGCTGAGGAGTGTGATTCCCCTGTAATTGGAACACACCCTCCGGTCCCCCTTCTTAAAGAGGGGAACCACCACCCCAGTCTGCCAATCCAGAGGCACTGTCCCCGATGTCCACGCAACGTTGTAGAGGCGTGTCAGCCATGACAGCCCCACAACATCCAGAGCCTTTAAGGACTCCGGGCGGATCTCATCCACCCCCGGGGCCTTGCCACCGAGGTGTTTTTTAACTACCTCAGTGACTTTGACCCCAGAGATTGGAGAATCCGCCTCAGAGTCTCCAGGCCCTGCTTCCTCAACGGAAGGCGTGTAGGGGGAATTGAGGAGGTCTTCGAAGCATTCTCCCCACCGACTCACGACGTCCTGGGTCGAGGTCAGCAGCACGCCATCCCCACTGTAAACAGTGTTGACGTTGCACTGCTTCGCTCCTGAGACGCCGGATGGTGGACCAGAATTTCCTCGAAGCCGTCTGAGAGTCATTCTCCATGGCCTCGCCAAACGCATCCAAGGTGCATCAAAGGCACATCAGAGGCGGTCCCGGCCAAGTCCAGGTGCATCCAAGGCGGTCCCAGCGTCTTCCAGGTCCATCCAAGGCAGTCCCAGCGTCTTCCAGACGCATCCAAGGCAATCTCGGGGTTGTCCAGTCGCACACTAGGCGGTCCCGTCGTCGTCCGTGCGCATCCATGGCGGTTTCGACGTTGACCAGGCGCATCCGAATTGGTCCCAGGGTCATCCAGGCACATCTAAGGTGATCCCGGCGTCGTCCAGGGCGCATCCAAGGCGGTCCTGGCGTTGTCCAGGCCCATCCAAGGGAGTCCCAGCGTCATCCAGGCACATCCAAAGCGGTACCAGCGTCGTCCAGGCGCTTTCAAGGTGCATCCAAGGCTTATCCAAGGCAGTCCCGGCTTCATCCAGGCGCATCCGAGGCGATCCCGGAGTCGTTCAAGTGCACTCACGGCAGTCTTGGCATCATCCAGGCGCATCTAAGGCTCATCCTAGGCAATCCCGGCGTTGTCCAGGAGCATCCACGGTGGTTCCGGTGTCGTCCAAGCGCTTCCAAGGTACATCCAAGGCAGTGCCGGCGTCATGCAGGCTCATCCAAGGCAGTCCCTGAGTCATCCAGCCTCATCCAAGGTGATCCCGGCGTCGTCCAGGCTCATTCCAAGAAGGTCCAGGCGTCGTCCCGGCGCATCCAAGCCACATCCAAGACGATGTCGGCGTCATTCAGGCACATTCAAGGCGGTCCTGGTGACGCACAGGCGCATCAAACGCGCATCATAGGCAGTCCCAGCATCGTCTACGCGCATCCAAGGTGGTCCCAGTGTCGTCCAGGCGCCACCAAGGCGGTCCCAGGATCGTCCAGGCGCATACAAGGCGGTCCAGGCGTTGTCCAGGCACATCCAAGGCGTTCCAGAGGTCACTAGATGCATCCAAGGCAATCCCAGCATCGTCCAGGCACATCCAAGACTGTCCCAGCGCCGATCAGGCGCATCCAAAGTGCATCCGAGGTAGTCCCGGTGTCGTCTAGGCGCAACAAAGGCAGTCCCTGCGTCGTCCAGGAGCATCCAAGGCGGTCTTGCCATAGTCCAGGCGCATCCATGACGCATCCGAGGCACATCCTAGGCAGTCCCGAAGTCATCCAGGCGCATCCACGGTGGTACTGGCGTAGTCCAGGCGTATCAAAGACATATCCGAGGCAGTCCCGGCGTCGTCCAGGCGCATCCAAGGTGCATCCTTGACATTCCCGTAGTCGTCCAGCCTCATCCAAGGGAGTCCTGGGGTCGTCCAGGGGCATCCAAGGCGCATCCAACGCTGTCCCGGCGTCATCCAGGCACATCAAAAGCACATCCAAGACGGTCCCAGCAACGTCCAGACACATCCAAAGCGGTCCTTGTGTCGTACAGGCGCATCAGAGGCGCATCCGAGGCGCATCCAAGCAGCATCCAAGGCAGTCCCGGCGTTGTCCAGGCGCATACAAGACGCATTCAAGGCAGTCCCGGCGTTTTTCAGGTGCATCCTAGGCGGTCCTGGCGTCGTGCAGGCGCATCCAAAGCATATCCAAGGCGGTCTCTGCGTCGTCCAGGCGCATCCAAGTCAGGCCCGGCGTCGTCCAGGCGCAACCAAGGAACATCCAAAGAAGTCCCGGCGTCGTCCAGGCGCATCCAAGGCAGTCCCGGTGTCTTCCAAGTTCATCCGAAGCATGTCCAAGGCGTTACCCGCAGCCTAGCCGCAGCCTAGCCGCAGCCTAGCCGCAGCCTGGCCGCAGCCTAGCCGCAGCCGAGCCGCAGCCGAGCCGCAGCCGAGCCGCAGCCGAGCCGCAGCCGAGGCGCAGCCGAGGCGCAGCCGAGCCGCAGCCGAGGCGCAGCCGAGGCGCAGCCGAGGCGCAGCCAAGGCAGTCTCTTCATCATCCAGGCGCATCCAAGGCACATCTAAGGCAGTCCCGGCTTCGTCCAGGCGCATACAAGTAGGTTACGGCGTGATCCAGACGCATCCAAGGAAGTCACGGCGTGATCCAGACGCATCCAAGGCAGTCACGGCTTTGTCCAGGCGCATCCAAGGTGATACCGGCGTCTTTCAGGCCTATCCAAGGCGGTCGCGGCCTCGTCCAGGCGAATACAAGGCGCATTGATGGCGTATCCAAGGTAGTCTCGGCGTTGACCAGGCGCATCCAAGGCTTATCAGAGGCGCATCCAAGACAGTGCCAGCGTCGTCCAGGCGCATCCAAGGCAGTCCCGAAGTTGCCCAAGCACATCCAAGTCTTATCCAAGGTGGTCCAGGCATCATCCAGGCACACCTAAGGAGGTCCTGGTGTCATCCAGGCGCATCCAAGGCGCAATCATGGCGCATCCAAGGCCGTCCCGGCATCGTCCAGACGCATCCAAGGCCGTCCTGGCGTCGTACAGGCGCAACCAAGGCGGTCCCGGCGTCGTCCAGGCGCATTCAACGCGGTCCCGGGGTTGTCCAGGCGCATCAAGGGCGGTCCAGACGTCACAAAGGGCATCCAAGGCAATCCCAGCGTCGTCCAGGCACATCCAAGACGGTCCCAGTGTCGTCCAGGCGCATCCAAGGTGGTCTCAGAATTATCTAGGCGCCTTGTCATCGTCCAGGCGCACCAAAGGCGGTCCCGGCGACGTCCAGGCGCAAGCAAGGCGGTCCAGGTGTCGTCCAAGCGCAACCAAGGCGGTCCCGGCGTCGTCCATACGCATCCAAGGTGATCTCGCTTTAGTCCAGGCGCATCCATGACGCATCCAAGGTGGTCCCAGTGTCATCCAGGCGCATCGAAGGCAGCCCAAGCATCGTCCAGGCGCATCCAAGGCGATCCCGGCTCCATCCAGGCGCATACAAGGCGATCCCGGCTCCATCCAGGCGCATACAAGGCGCATCCCAGGCGGTTCCTGCATCGTCCAGGCGCATGCAAGATGGTCCCTTCCTCTTCTAGGCATGTCCAAGGTGCATTCAAGGCGGTCCAAGCGTCGTCCAGGTAAATCCAAGGCAGTTCTGACGTCGTCCAGGCACACCCAAGGCTGTCCCGGAGTCATTCAGGAGCATCAGACGCGGCCCCGGCGTTGTCCAGGCCCACACAAGGCTGCCCCGGCGTCGTCCAGGCGCATCCAAGGCGGTCCCGGCGTCGGACGGGTGCAACCAAGGCCGTCCCGGCGTCGTCCAGGCGCATGCAAGGCAGTCCCGGCTTCGTCCAGTTGCATCCAAGACAGTCCCGGCTTCGTCCAGCTGCATCCAAGGCAGTCTTGGCACGGTCCAGGTGCATCCAAAGTGATCCCGGCGTCGTCTAGGCGGGTACAAGGTGGTCCCAGCGTCTTCCAGGCACATCCAGGGCAGTCCTGGCATCGTCTGGGCACATCCAAGGTTGTCCTGGCGTCGATTAGGTGCATCCAAGGTGCATCCGAGGCACATTTCAAGCCACATTTCAAGTCGTCTAGGGGCATCCTAGGTGGTCCTGGTGTCGTTCAGGGGTATTCAAGGCGCATCCAAGGTGGTCTTGGCGTTTTAGAGGCGCATCCAATGTGGTCCAAGCATCGTCGAGGTGCATCCAAGGTGATCCCGGCGTCATCCAGAAGCATCCAAAGTGATCCCGCCGTCGTCCAGGCGCATCCAATGCGGTCCCAGCGCCATCCAGGCAGGCCCGGCTTAGTGCGCCTGGACGCCGGTGGGCACCTTGGTGGCCTTGCTTCCCTGCTACTTATCTAGTTCATCTATACAATTTTTATCTATTCAAACAATTCACTTCTCTATTTACATCTATTTTACCAATTAAGTTTTCCATTTTATCTATTTCATCAATTTACGTTTCTATTTTCATCTATTTTACCTATTTACTTTACTATTTTCATGTATCTAATTAATCTACTGTTCTATTTTGATCTATTTACTTATCTATTTTGATATACTTTATCTATATACGTTTCTATTTTTATCTATTTTAATTATTTACTTTTCTATTTTTATCTATTTTATCTATTTACTTTCCTATTTTGATGTATTCTATTTGTTTTTTTCATTTTTAGTGATTTTATATACTTTATTTTCTAATTTTATCTAGTTATCTTTTTTACTTTGCTAATTTTATCTATTTTATCTATTTTTTTCTATTTTATCTATTTACTTTTTTATTTTATCTACTTTATCTATTTAGTTTTCTATTTTTATCTACTTTATTTAATTTTCTAATTTTATCTAGTTAATTTACTTCACTATTTTTATCTATTTTGTCTATTTACTTTATATCTTTATCTATTTAACTACTTATCAGTTTTATCTTTTTCATCTATTTTTATCCATCAATTTTATCTATTAACTTTTCTAGTTTGATTTATTTACTTTTCGATTTTATCTATTTATTCTTCTATTTTTATCCATTTGATTTTTATTTTAAATCTATTTAATTGTCTAATTTTATCTATTTACTTATCTACTTCTATATACTTATCTATTTTATCTATTTATCTATCTAATTTTATCCATCCCTCCATCCATCCATCCATCCAGCCACTATTTTTATCTATTTACTTATCTATTTTTATCTATTTAATTATCTAATTTTATCTATTTACTTATCTACTTCTATATGCTTTATTTACTTTTCTATTTTATCTATTTATTCTTCTATTTTTATCCATTTAATTTTTATTTTAAATCTTTTTAATTATCTAATTTTATCTATTTACTTATCTACTTCTATATACTTATCTATTTTATCTATTTATCTATCTAATTTTATCCATCCCTCCATCCATCCATCCATCCAGCCACTATTTTTATCTATTTACTTATCTATTTTTATCTATTTAATTATCTAATTTTATCTATTTACTTATCTACTTCTATATACTTATCTATTTTATCTATTTATCTATCTAATTTTATCCATCCCTCCATCCATCCATCCATCCAGCCACTATTTTTATCTATTTACTTATCTATTTTTATCTATTTAACTATCCATTTTTATCTATTTATATTTATATTTTTATATATTTATCTACCTTAGCTATTTTTATCTATTTTACTTATCCATTTTTATTTAATTACTTATCTAGTTGTATATACGTATTTATTTTATCTATTTAATTATCTAATTTTATCCATCCTCCATCCATCCAGCCACTATTTTTATCTATTTACCTATCTATTTTTATTTATTTAACTATAAATTCATCTATTTATTTTTCTATTTTTATATATTTATCTATTTTATCTAATTTTATCTCTTTTATTTATGCATTTTTATCTATTTACTTATCTACCTCTATACACTTGTTAATGTATTTACTTTTCTATTTTTATCTATTTACTTTTCTAATTTTGTCTATTTTAATCTAGTTACTTTTCTAATTTGATCTATTTACTAATCTATTTTTAGCTATTTACTTTCGTATTTCCAGCTATTTACTTCTGTTTTTATCTATTTACTTATCTATTTGTTGCTGTTTACTTATCAATTTTTATCTATTTTCTTATCTACTCACACTTATCGATTTAATCTATTTACTCAGCTATTTTTTTCTATTTACTGCTTTTATCTATTTGTCTATTTACTTCAAGGCGCATCCGAGGCGGCCCCGGCGTTGTCCAGGCGCACACAAGGCGGTTCCGGCGTCGTCTAGGTGCGTCCAGGTGCATCCAAGGCGCATCCAAGGCAGTCCCGGCATCATCCAGGCGCATCCAAGGCGGTCCTGGTGTCGTCCAGGGGCATCCAAGGCCCATCCAAGGTGCATCCGAGGCAGTTCCAGCATCGTCCAGGCGCATCCAAGGCATTCCCGACGTCCTCCAGGCGCATCCAAGGCAGTCCCAGCGTCGTCCAGGTGCAACCAAGGCAATCCCGACGTCGTCCAAGCGCATACAAGGCAGTCTCGGCGTCGTCCAGGCGCAGCCAAGGTAGTCCTGGGATCGTCTAAGCGCATCCAAGGCGCATCCAAGGAACATCCTGGTGTTGACTAGGCGCATCCAAGCCAGTCCCGCATCATCCAGGCGCATCCTCGGCGGTCCTGTCATCGTCCAGGCGGATCCAAGGCGGTGCCGGCGTCATGCAGGCTGCATCCAAGTCGCATTCAAGGCGCATCCAAGGCGCAATCATGGCGCATCCAAGGCGGTCCCGGCATCGTCCAGACGCATCCAAGGCGGTCCTGGCGTCGTGCAGGCGCAACCAAGGCGGTCCCGGCGTCGTCCAGGCGCATCCATGGCGGTCCCGGTGTTGTCCAGGCGCATCAAGGGCGGTCCAGAGGTCACAAAGGGCATCCAAGGCAATCCCAGCGTCGTCCAGGCACATCCAAGACGGTCCCAATGTCGTCCAGGCGCATCCAAGGTGGTCTCAGAATTATCTAGGCGCCTTGGCAACGTCCAGGCGCATCAAAGGCGGTCCCGGCGTCGTCCAGGCGCAAGCAAGGCGGTCCAGGTGTTGTCCAAGAGCAACCAAGGCGGTCCCGGCGTCGTCCATACGCATCCAAGGCGGTCCAAGCATCGTCCAGGCGCATCCAAGGCGATCCCGGCTCCATCCAGGCGCATACAAGGCGCATCCCAGGCGGTTCCTGCATCGTCCAGGTGCATGCAAGATGGTCCCTGCCTCTTCCAGGCATGTCTAAGGCGCATTCAAGGCGGTCCAAGCGTCGTCCAGGTACATCCAAGGCAGTTCTGACGTCGTCCAGGCACACCCAAGGCTGTCCCGGAGTCATTCAGGAGCATCAGACGCGGCCCCGGCGTTGTCCAGGCCCACACAAGGCTGCCCCGGCGTCGTCCAGGCTTATCCAAGGGGGTCCCGGCGTCGGCCGGGTGCAACCAAGGCCGTCCCGGCGTCGTCCAGGCGCATGCAAGGCAGTCCCGGCTTCGTCCAGCTGCATCCAAGGCAGTCCCGGCTTCGTCCAGCTGCATCCAAGGCAGTCCCGGTGTGGTCCAGGTGCATCCAAAGAGATCCCGGCGTCGTCTAGGCGGGTAAAAGGTGGTCCCAACGTCTTCCAGGCACATCCAGGGCAGTCCTGGCATCGTCTGGGCACATCCAAGGTGCATCCAGGGTGGTCCTGGCGTCCATTAGGTGCATCCAAGGTGCATCCGAGGCACATTTCAAGCCACATTTCAAGTCGTCCAGGGGCATCCTAGGTGGTCTTGGGGTCGTCCAGGGGCATCCAAGGTGGTCTTGGCGTCTTACAGGCGCATCCAATGTGGTCCAAGCATCACTGAGGCGCATCCAAGGTGATCCCAGCGTCATCCAGAAGCATCCAAGGTGATCCCGCCGTCGTCCAGGCGCATCCAAGCTGAGCTTGGCGTCAACCAGGCGCATTCAAGGCTGTCCCGGCGTCGTCCAGAGACATCCAAGGCAGTCCCAGCGGCGTCCAGACGCATTCAAGGCGGTCTCAGCGTTGTCCTGGCGCATACAAAGCATATCCAAGGCGGTCCCGGCCTCACCCAGGCGCATTCAAGGCGCATCCAAGGCAGTCCTGGCGTCGTCCAGGCGCATCCAAGGCAATCCCGGCGTCGTCCAGGCGCATGTAAAATGGTTCTCCGGCGTCGTCCAGGCGTGACCAAGGCGATCCCAGCGTCCAAGCACGTCCAAGGCGCATTCAAGGCTCATCCAAGGCGGTCCAAGCATCGTCCAGATGCATCCAAGGCAGTTCTGACGTCGTCCAGGCACATCCAAGGTAGTTCCAAAGTCATCCAGGCGCATTCGACGCGGTCCCGGCATCGTCCAGGCGCATCCGAGGCAGGCCCGGCTTTGTTCAGGCACATCAAAGGCAGTCCTGGCGTCGACTCGGTGCATTAAAGTCAGTCGCGGAGTCGTCCAGGCGCATTCAAGGTGGTCCTGGCTTGGTCTCAGCGCATCCAAGGCGGTCCCGGCGTTGTCCAGGCGCATCCCAGGCAGTCCTGGCTTGGTCCAAGCGCATCCAAGTCGGTCTTTGCTTCGTCCAGGCGCATTCGAAGCAGTCCTGGCTTCATCCAGGCACGTCCAAGGCAGCGTACCAAATTGCTCAGTGCAAAATAAAAAACCACCATTGCAAAAGACCTACCTGCAGTCGTGGATATGGTCTCCGTCATGCTGCCTCATTCACATTAAAAAAGAAATCATTTTATTTACTTTTGTTTTGTAGGATAAAATGTTTTAAATATTGTGCTTCTTACTTTGAATTGAATATTAATTATTGCTGTTATTTCATTTAATATTATGTTTGCTCATTATTTTGTATTTTCTTCAGCATAAAATGGCAGCTGGTCAAGAATGTTTAGAGTTTAAAAATTCACAATTTATTTTTTAATTTCAGGCAAAGTGATGCACATTCAATCTGTTCTGTTACAGACACAAAAACAATGTTATAATACAGTTATTCTTTACTGTAAGTTGACCTTTCTTTTTGATTTAGTTTTGTTTGCTTTAATCATTGAAGAATCATTCAAGTTTAATGTTAATAAGGGTACAAGCGTGGGGGGCTCAAAATGTTTTTTTCTCTCTGGGGGGCATCAGGGAATTGATTGAGCAGCACTGATCTAAGCGCAGGCGCAGGGCAGGGCAGGGTAGGGCAGGGCAGGGCAAGGGTGGGCAGTTTCAACCAGATGCGGGCACATGACATAGCCGCACACAAAAGACTTATGCTAGTTGCGTTAATCTGTCGATGGTGTTTTCCACCATTGATGCGCTAGCATCAAGCTAACCAACCTTAGCGTTCATCACATTTTCTTCACATACTGTGTCAAATCTGTATTGGGTGGTTCACAGCCACCAAAATATTTGAGCCACTAAGCTTCAATCAGTTTTAGGTATACATAATATATTGTATGCTGCGAGTATTGTTATATTTTCTGCCTACAAGTGTTGCTGCAAAGTTTGTGTTCAAATATCAGTGTTATATTGCAGTTATAATGACCGCAACATTAATCTAGAATTGTTAGCATTATATGTTAGCATTAAGCTCAGACAAAACAAACATCCGGGAGATGCTAAAATACTTGTCGTACAGTGTGACTTTTGTAAATGAAATATAATGACTTACTTGTTTGCTGTTCTCCCCGAGTCTTCAGATCATAATGGCAGACGTAATTTTTGGAACCGCATTGAAGGCGGTCCCAGCATTGTCCAGGTACATCCAATATACTTTTCTATTTTGATCTACGTCATCTATTTACTTTTCTCTATTTTCTCTATTTACTTTTCTATGTTGTCTACGTTTATCTATTTTTATCCTTTTACTTATCCAATTTTGTGTATTTACTTTTCTACTTCTATAAACTTATCTATTTTATCTATTTTTCCATCCCTCCAGCCACTATTTCTAAATGTTTACTCATCTATTTTTATCTACTTTTTACTTATCAATTTTTTTCTATTTACTTATCAACTTCTATATACTTAACTATTATTCCTATTTAATTATCTAATTTTATCCATCCCTCCATCCATCCATCCAGCCAGCCACTATTTTTATCCGTTTACTTATCTATTTCTATCTACTTTTTACTTATCGTTTTTGTTTTATTTACTTATCTACTTCTATATCCGTATCTATTTTATCTATTTAATTATCTAATTTTATCCATCCCTCCTTCCATCCATCCATCCAGCCACTATTTTTATCTGTTCACTTATCTATTTTTTACTTATCAATTTTGATTTATTTACTTATCTACTTCTATATACTTATCTATTTTGTCTATTTAATTATCTAATTTTATCCATCCCTCCATCCATCCATCCATCCAGCCACTATTATCATCAGTCTATTTATCTATTTTTTATCTACTTATCTATGTACTTAACTATTTACTTATTCAGATATTTAGTGATGTATTTTTACATATTTACTTATCTTATTCTCTCTATTCGGTATCAGTCTCAAAAGTCTCGAGTCTGGACGTTAGGTCGTCTTCCCACCACATTTTCTGTAGCTGGTGAGCCCATTCCATAAGAGACAAACGTGGCCTCAGATGTTACAGGTGTGGGCCGGATCTGGTGATGGTGGGGACATCCAATGCGGTCCCGGCGTCATCCAGACGTGGCTGAGGCGGTCCCGGCGTCGTCCAGGCGCATCCGAGGCAGTCCTTCCTTTGTCCAGGTGCATCCAGGGCAGTACTGGCTTCATCCAGGCAATCCCAACTTCGTCCAGGCTAACCCAAGACATCCTGGTTTTGTCCAGGTGTATCCAAGGCGTGGTCCAGGCGCATCCGAGGCGGTCCCTGCATTGTACAGGCGCATTCAAGGCGGCCCTGGCGTGGTCCAGGCGCATCCAAGCCGCATCTAAGGCGCATCCAAGACAGTCCCGCTGTCGTCCAGGGGGATCCAAGATGATCCCGGCGTCGTCCAGGCGCATGCAAGACGGTACCGGCTTCGTCCAGGCGCATCCAAGCCGGTCTCTGCGTCGTCCAAGGCGCATCCAAGAGGGTCCTGGCATCGTCCAGGCGCATCCAAGGCGCATCCAAGGCAGTGCCGTCGTAGTCTGGGCGAATGCAGGATGCATGCAAGGCGCATTCAAGGCGGTCCCAACGTCGTCCAGGCGCAATCAAGGCGGTCCAGGCGCATGCAAGGCGGTCCTGGCGTCCAGGCGCATCCAAAGTCCAGCCAATCTCCAGGCGCATCCAAGAAGCATCAGGCGTCGTCCAAGCGCATTCAAGGCAATCCCAGCGGCGTCTAAGTGCATCCAAGACGCTCCCGCTGTCATCCAGGCGCATCAAAGAAGCATCCAAGGCGCATCCGAGGTGGTCCCAGCGCCGTTCAGGCGCATCCTAGACGGTTCCGTCGTTGTACAGGCGCATCCAAAGCAGTTTCGGCGTTGACCAGGTTCATCCAAAGCGGTCCCGGCGTCCTCCAGGCGCATCTAAGCCAGTCTCAGTGTCATCCAGGCGCATACAAGATGATCCCTGCGTCGTCCAAGGCAAATCCAAGGCGGTTCCGGCTTCGTCTAGGCACATCCAAGGCAGTCCTGGCGAGGTCCAGAAGCATTCAAGGAGTATCTAAGGCAGTCCCGGCATCGTCTAGGCGCATCTGAGGCAGTCCCGGCATCATCCAGGCTCAACCAAGGCGGTCCCAATGTTCAGGCGCATGCAAGGTGGTACCAGCATCGTCCAGGCACATCCAAGACAGTCCCGGCGTTGTCCAGGTGCATCCAAAGAAGTCAAAGCAGCGTCCAGGCGCACCCATAGCTGTGCTGACGTCGTCCAGGCGCATTCAAGGCAGTCCAAGCGTTTTCCAGGTGCATCCAAGGTGCATTTAGAACGGTTCCCAGGGTCGTCCAAAAGCTTCCAAGGTTGATTAAAAGTAAATCCAAGGCACATCCAAGGCACATCCAAGGCGGTCCCGACGGACCCTCCTCTCCAGCACCCCTGAATAGACCTCACCAGGGAGGCTGAGGAGTGTGATTCCCCTGTAATTGGAACACACCCTCCAGTCCCCCTTCTTAAAGAGGGGAACCACCACCCCAGTCTGCCAATCCAGAGGCACTGTCCCCGATGTCCACGCAACGTTGTAGAGGCGTGTCAGCCATGACAGCCCCACAACATCCAGAGCCTTTAAGGACTCCGGGCGGATCTCATCCACCCCCGGGGCCTTGCCACCGAGGTGTTTTTTAACTACCTCAGTGACTTTGACCCCAGAGATTGGAGAATCCGCCTCAGAGTCTCCAGGCCCTGCTTCCTCAACGGAAGGCGTGTAGGGGGAATTGAGGAGGTCTTCGAAGTTTTCTCCCCACCAACTCACGACGTCCCGGGTCGAGGTCAGCAGCACGCCATCCCCACTGTAAACAGTGTTGACGTTGCACTGCTTCGCTCCTGAGACGCCGGATGGTGGACCAGAATTTCCTTGAAGCCGTCCGAGAGTCATTCTCCATGGCCTCGCCAAACTCATCCAAGGTGCATCAAAGGCGCATCAGAGGCGGTCCGGCCAAGTCCAGGTCCATCCAAGGCGGTCCCGGCGTCTTCCAGGCCCATCCAAGGCAGTCCCAGCGTCTTCCAGACGCATCCAAGGCGGTCTCGGGGTTGTCCAGGCGCACAGTAGGCGGCCCCGTCATCGTCCGTGCACATTCAGAGCGGCTTCGACGTTGATCAGGCGCATCCGAATTGTTCCCAGCGTCATCCAGGCACAACTAAGGTGATCCCGGCGTCGTCCAGGGCGCATCCAAGGCGGTCCTGGCGTTGTGTAGGCCCATCCAAGGGAGTCCCGACGTCATCCAGGCACATCCAAAGCGGTGCCGGCGTCGTCCAGGCGCTTCCAAGGTGCATCCAAGGCTCATCCAAGGCAGTCCCGGCGTTGTCCAGGCGCATCCAAGCCGGAACCGGCGTCGTCCAGGCGCATTCAAAGCCGGTCTCAGTGTCATCCTGGCGCATACAAGATGATCCCTGCGTCGTCCAAGGCGAATCCAAGGCGGTTCAGGCTTCGTCTAGGGACATCCAAGGCAGTCCTGGCGAGGTCCAGAAGCATTCAAGGAGTATCTAAGGCAGTCCCGGCATCGTCCAGGCGCATCCGAGGCAGTCCCGGCATCATCCAGGCTCAACCAAGGCGGTCCCAATGTTCAGGCGCATGCAAGGTGGTACCAGCATAGTCCAGGCACATCCAAGACAGTCCCGGCGTTGTCCAGGTGCATCCAAAGAAGTCAAAGCAGCGTCCAGGCGCACCCATAGCTGTACTGACATCGTCCAGGCGCATTCAAGGCAGTCCAAGCGTTTTCCAGGTGCATCCAAGGTGCATTTAGAACGGTTCCCAGGGTCGTCCAAAAGCTTCCAAGGTTGATTAAAAGTAAATCCAAGGCACATCCAAGGCACATCCAAGGCGGTCCCGACGGACCCTCCTCTCCAGCACCCCTGAATAGACCTCACCAGGGAGGCTGAGGAGTGTGATTCCCCTGTAATTGGAACACACCCTCCGGTCCCCCTTCTTAAAGAGGGGAACCACCACCCCAGTCTGCCAATCCAGAGGCACTGTCCCCGATGTCCACGCAACGTTGTAGAGGCGTGTCAGCCATGACAGCCCCACAACATCCAGAGCCTTTAAGGACTCCGGGCGGATCTCATCCACCCCCGGGGCCTTGCCACCGAGGTGTTTTTTAACTACCTCAGTGACTTTGACCCCAGAGATTGGAGAATCCGCCTCAGAGTCTCCAGGCCCTGCTTCCTCAACGGAAGGCGTGTAGGGGGAATTGAGGAGGTCTTCGAAGTTTTCTCCCCACCAACTCACGACGTCCCGGGTCGAGGTCAGCAGCACGCCATCCCCACTGTAAACAGTGTTGACGTTGCACTGCTTCGCTCCTGAGACGCCGGATGGTGGACCAGAATTTCCTCGAAGCCGTCCGAGAGTCATTCTCCATGGCCTCGCCAAACTCATCCAAGGTGCATCAAAGGCGCATCAGAGGCGGTCCGGCCAAGTCCAGGTCCATCCAAGGCGGTCCCGGCGTCTTCCAGGCCCATCCAAGGCAGTCCCAGCGTCTTCCAGACGCATCCAAGGCGATCTCGGGGTTGTCCAGGCGCACACTAGGCGGCCCCGTAATCGTCCGTGCACATTCAGAGCGGCTTCGACGTTGACCAGGCGCATCCGAATTGGTCCCAGTGCCATCCAGGCACATCTAAGGTGATCCCGGCGTCGTCCAGGGCGCATCCAAGGCGGTCCTGGCGTTGTCCAGGCCCATCCAAGGGAGTCCCGGCGTCATCCAGGCACATCCAAAGCGGTGCCGGCGTCGTCCAGGCGCTTCCAAGGTGCATCCAAGGCTCATCCAAGGCAGTCCCGGCGTTGTCCAGGCGCATCCAAGCCGGAACCGGCGTCGTCCAGGCGCATTCAAAGCCGGTCTCAGTGTCATCCTGGCGCATACAAGATGATCCCTGCGTCGTCCAAGGCGAATCCAAGGCGGTTCAGGCTTCGTCTAGGGACATCCAAGGCAGTCCTGGCGAGGTCCAGAAGCATTCAAGGAGTATCTAAGGCAGTCCCGGCATCGTCCAGGCGCATCCGAGGCAGTCCCGGCATCATCCAGGCTCAACCAAGGCGGTCCCAATGTTCAGGCGCATGCAAGGTGGTACCAGCATAGTCCAGGCACATCCAAGACAGTCCCGGCGTTGTCCAGGTGCATCCAAAGAAGTCAAAGCAGCGTCCAGGCGCACCCATAGCTGTACTGACGTCGTCCAGGCGCATTCAAGGCAGTCCAAGCGTTTTCCAGGTGCATCCAAGGTGCATTTAGAACGGTTCCCAGGGTCGTCCAAAAGCTTCCAGGGTTGATTAAAAGTAAATCCAAGGCACATCCAAGGCACATCCAAGGCGGTCCCGACGGACCCTCCTCTCCAGCACCCCTGAATAGACCTCACCAGGGGAGGCTGAGGAGTGTGATTCCCCTGTAATTGGAACACACCCTCCGGTCCCCCTTCTTAAAGAGGGGAACCACCACCCCAGTCTGCCAATCCAGAGGCACTGTCCCCGATGTCCACGCAACGTTGTAGAGGCGTGTCAGCCATGACAGCCCCACAACATCCAGAGCCTTTAAGGACTCCGGGCGGATCTCATCCACTCCCGGGGCCTTGCCACCGAGGTGTTTTTTAACTACCTCAGTGACTTTGACCCCAGAGATTGGAGAATCCGCCTCAGAGTCTCCAGGCCCTGCTTCCTCAACGGAAGGCGTGTAGGGGGAATTGAGGAGGTCTTCGAAGTTTTCTCCCCACCAACTCACGACGTCCCAGGTCGAGGTCAGCAGCACGCCATCCCCACTGTAAACAGTGTTGACGTTGCACTGCTTCGCTCCTGAGACGCCGGATGGTGGACCAGAATTTCCTCGAAGCCGTCCGAGAGTCATTCTCCATGGCCTTGCCAAACTCATCCAAGGTGCATCAAAGGCGCATCAGAGGCGGTCCGGCCAAGTCCAGGTCCATCCAAGGCGGTCCCGGCGTCTTCCAGGCCCATCCAAGGCAGTCCCAGCGTCTTCCAGACGCATCCAAGGCAATCTCGGGGTTGTCCAGGCGCACACTAGGCGGCCCCGTAATCGTCCGTGCACATTCAGAGCGGCTTCGACGTTGACCAGGCGCATCCGAATTGGTCCCAGTGTCATCCAGGCACATCTAAGGTGATCCCGGCGTCGTCCAGGGCGCATCCAAGGCGGTCCTGCGTTGTCCAGGCCCATCCAAGGGAGTCCCGGCGTCATCCAGGCACCTCCAAAGCGGTGCCGGCGTCGTCCAGGCGCTTCCAAGGTGCATCCAAGGCTCATCCAAGGCAGTCCCGGCGTTGTCCAGGCGCATCCAAGCCGGAACCGGCGTCGTCCAGGCGCATTCAAAGCCGGTCTCAGTGTCATCCTGGCGCATACAAGATGATCCCTGAGTCGTCCAAGGTGAATCCAAGGCGGTCCTGGCTTCGTCTAGACACATCCAAGGCAGTCCTGTCGAGGTCCAGAAGCATTCAAGGAGTATCTAAGGCAGTCCCGGCATCGTCCAGCCGCATCCGAGGCAGTCCCAGCATCATCCAGGCTCAACCAAGGCGGTCACAATGTTCAGGCGCATGCAAGGTGGTACCAGCATAGTCCAGGCACATCCAAGACAGTCCCGGCGTTGTCCAGGTGCATCCAAAGAAGTCAAAGCAGCGTCCAGGCGCACCCATAGCTGTACTGACGTCGTCCAGGCGCATTCAAGGCAGTCCAAGCGTTTTCCAGGTGCATCCAAGGTGCATTTAGAACGGTTCCCAGGGTCGTCCAAAAGCTTCCAAGGTTGATTAAAAGTAAATCCAAGGCACATCCAAGGCACATCCAAGGCGGTCCCGACGGACCCTCCTCTCCAGCACCCCTGAATAGACCTCACCAGGGAGGCTGAGGAGTGTGATTCCCCTGTAATTGGAACACACCCTCCGGTCCCCCTTCTTAAAGAGGGGAACCACCACCCCAGTCTGCCAATCCAGAGGCACTGTCCCCGATGTCCACGCAACGTTGTAGAGGCGTGTCAGCCATGACAGCCCCACAACATCCAGAGCCTTTAAGGACTCCGGGCGGATCTCATCCACCCCCGGGGCCTTGCCACCGAGGTGTTTTTTAACTACCTCAGTGACTTTGACCCCAGAGATTGGAGAATCCGCCTCAGAGTCTCCAGGCCCTGCTTCCTCAACGGAAGGCGTGTAGGGGGAATTGAGGAGGTCTTCGAAGTTTTCTCCCCACCAACTCACGACGTCCCGTGTCGAGGTCAGCAGCACGCCATCCCCACTGTAAACAGTGTTGACGTTGCACTGCTTCGCTCCTGAGACGCCGGATGGTGGACCAGAATTTCCTCGAAGCCGTCCGAGAGTCATTCTCCATGGCCTCGCCAAACTCATCCAAGGTGCATCAAAGGCGCATCAGAGGCGGTCCGGCCAAGTCCAGGTCCATCCAAGGCGGTCCCGGCGTCTTCCAGGCCCATCCAAGGCAGTCCCAGCGTCTTCCAGACGCATCCAAGGCGATCTCGGGGTTGTCCAGGCGCACACTAGGCGGCCCCGTAATCGTCCGTGCACATTCAGAGCGGCTTCGACGTTGACCAGGCGCATCCGAATTGGTCCCAGTGTCATCCAGGCACATCTAAGGTGATCCCGGCGTCGTCCAGGGCGCATCCAAGGCGGTCCTGCGTTGTCCAGGCCCATCCAAGGGAGTCCCGGCGTCATCCAGGCACATCCAAAGCGGTGCCGGCGTCGTCCAGGCGCTTCCAAGGTGCATCCAAGGCTCATCCAAGGCAGTCCCGGCGTTGTCCAGGCGCATCCAAGCCGGAACCGGCGTCGTCCAGGCGCATTCAAAGCCGGTCTCAGTGTCATCCTGGCGCATACAAGATGATCCCTGAGTCGTCCAAGGTGAATCCAAGGCGGTCCTGGCTTCGTCTAGACACATCCAAGGCAGTCCTGTCGAGGTCCAGAAGCATTCAAGGAGTATCTAAGGCAGTCCCGGCATCGTCCAGCCACATCCGAGGCAGTCCCAGCATCATCCAGGCTCAACCAAGGCGGTCACAATGTTCAGGCGCATGCAAGGTGGTACCAGCATAGTCCAGGCACATCCAAGACAGTCCCGGCGTTGTCCAGGTGCATCCAAAGAAGTCAGAGCAGCGTCCAGGCGCACCCATAGCTATACTGATGTCGTCCAGGCGCATTCAAGGCAGTCCAAGCGTTGTCCAGGTGCATCCAAGGTGCATTTAGAACGGTTCCCAGGGTCCTCCAAAAGCTTCCAAGGTTGATTAAAAGTAAATCCAAGGCACATCCAAGGCACATCCAAGGCGGTCCCGACGGACCCTCCTCTCCAGCACCCCTGAATAGACCTCACCAGGGAGGCTGAGGAGTGTGATTCCCCTGTAATTGGAACACACCCTCCGGTCCCCCTTCTTAAAGAGGGGAACCACCACCCCAGTCTGCCAATCCAGAGGCACTGTCCCCGATGTCCACGCAACGTTGTAGAGGCGTGTCAGCCATGACAGCCCCACAACATCCAGAGCCTTTAAGGACTCCGGGCGGATCTCATCCACCCCCGGGGCCTTGCCACCGAGGTGTTTTTTAACTACCTCAGTGACTTTGACCCCAGAGATTGGAGAATCCGCCTCAGAGTCTCCAGGCCCTGCTTCCTCAACGGAAGGCGTGTAGGGGGAATTGAGGAGGTCTTCGAAGCATTCTCCCCACCGACTCACGACGTCCTGGGTCGAGGTCAGCAGCACGCCATCCCCACTGTAAACAGTGTTGACGTTGCACTGCTTCGCTCCTGAGACGCCGGATGGTGGACCAGAATTTCCTCGAAGCCGTCTGAGAGTCATTCTCCATGGCCTCGCCAAACGCATCCAAGGTGCATCAAAGGCACATCAGAGGCGGTCCCGGCCAAGTCCAGGTGCATCCAAGGCGGTCCCAGCGTCTTCCAGGTCCATCCAAGGCAGTCCCAGCGTCTTCCAGACGCATCCAAGGCAATCTCGGGGTTGTCCAGTCGCACACTAGGCGGTCCCGTCGTCGTCCGTGCGCATCCATGGCGGTTTCGACGTTGACCAGGCGCATCCGAATTGGTCCCAGGGTCATCCAGGCACATCTAAGGTGATCCCGGCGTCGTCCAGGGCGCATCCAAGGCGGTCCTGGCGTTGTCCAGGCCCATCCAAGGGAGTCCCAGCGTCATCCAGGCACATCCAAAGCGGTACCAGCGTCGTCCAGGCGCTTTCAAGGTGCATCCAAGGCTTATCCAAGGCAGTCCCGGCTTCATCCAGGCGCATCCGAGGCGATCCCGGAGTCGTTCAAGTGCACTCACGGCAGTCTTGGCATCATCCAGGCGCATCTAAGGCTCATCCTAGGCAATCCCGGCGTTGTCCAGGAGCATCCACGGTGGTTCCGGTGTCGTCCAAGCGCTTCCAAGGTACATCCAAGGCAGTGCCGGCGTCATGCAGGCTCATCCAAGGCAGTCCCTGAGTCATCCAGCCTCATCCAAGGTGATCCCGGCGTCGTCCAGGCTCATTCCAAGAAGGTCCAGGCGTCGTCCCGGCGCATCCAAGCCACATCCAAGACGATGTCGGCGTCATTCAGGCACATTCAAGGCGGTCCTGGTGACGCACAGGCGCATCAAACGCGCATCATAGGCAGTCCCAGCATCGTCTACGCGCATCCAAGGTGGTCCCAGTGTCGTCCAGGCGCCACCAAGGCGGTCCCAGGATCGTCCAGGCGCATACAAGGCGGTCCAGGCGTTGTCCAGGCACATCCAAGGCGTTCCAGAGGTCACTAGATGCATCCAAGGCAATCCCAGCATCGTCCAGGCACATCCAAGACTGTCCCAGCGCCGATCAGGCGCATCCAAAGTGCATCCGAGGTAGTCCCGGTGTCGTCTAGGCGCAACAAAGGCAGTCCCTGCGTCGTCCAGGAGCATCCAAGGCGGTCTTGCCATAGTCCAGGCGCATCCATGACGCATCCGAGGCACATCCTAGGCAGTCCCGAAGTCATCCAGGCGCATCCACGGTGGTACTGGCGTAGTCCAGGCGTATCAAAGACATATCCGAGGCAGTCCCGGCGTCGTCCAGGCGCATCCAAGGTGCATCCTTGACATTCCCGTAGTCGTCCAGCCTCATCCAAGGGAGTCCTGGGGTCGTCCAGGGGCATCCAAGGCGCATCCAACGCTGTCCCGGCGTCATCCAGGCACATCAAAAGCACATCCAAGACGGTCCCAGCAACGTCCAGACACATCCAAAGCGGTCCTTGTGTCGTACAGGCGCATCAGAGGCGCATCCGAGGCGCATCCAAGCAGCATCCAAGGCAGTCCCGGCGTTGTCCAGGCGCATACAAGACGCATTCAAGGCAGTCCCGGCGTTTTTCAGGTGCATCCTAGGCGGTCCTGGCGTCGTGCAGGCGCATCCAAAGCATATCCAAGGCGGTCTCTGCGTCGTCCAGGCGCATCCAAGTCAGGCCCGGCGTCGTCCAGGCGCAACCAAGGAACATCCAAAGAAGTCCCGGCGTCGTCCAGGCGCATCCAAGGCAGTCCCGGTGTCTTCCAAGTTCATCCGAAGCATGTCCAAGGCGTTACCCGCAGCCTAGCCGCAGCCTAGCCGCAGCCTAGCCGCAGCCTGGCCGCAGCCTAGCCGCAGCCGAGCCGCAGCCGAGCCGCAGCCGAGCCGCAGCCGAGCCGCAGCCGAGGCGCAGCCGAGGCGCAGCCGAGCCGCAGCCGAGGCGCAGCCGAGGCGCAGCCGAGGCGCAGCCAAGGCAGTCTCTTCATCATCCAGGCGCATCCAAGGCACATCTAAGGCAGTCCCGGCTTCGTCCAGGCGCATACAAGTAGGTTACGGCGTTATCCAGACGCATCCAAGGAAGTCACGGCGTGATCCAGACGCATCCAAGGCAGTCACGGCTTTGTCCAGGCGCATCCAAGGTGATACCGGCGTCTTTCAGGCCTATCCAAGGCGGTCGCGGCCTCGTCCAGGCGAATACAAGGCGCATTGATGGCGTATCCAAGGTAGTCTCGGCGTTGACCAGGCGCATCCAAGGCTTATCAGAGGCGCATCCAAGACAGTGCCAGCGTCGTCCAGGCGCATCCAAGGCAGTCCCGAAGTTGCCCAAGCACATCCAAGTCTTATCCAAGGTGGTCCAGGCATCATCCAGGCACACCTAAGGAGGTCCTGGTGTCATCCAGGCGCATCCAAGGCGCAATCATGGCGCATCCAAGGCCGTCCCGGCATCGTCCAGACGCATCCAAGGCCGTCCTGGCGTCGTACAGGCGCAACCAAGGCGGTCCCGGCGTCGTCCAGGCGCATTCAACGCGGTCCCGGGGTTGTCCAGGCGCATCAAGGGCGGTCCAGACGTCACAAAGGGCATCCAAGGCAATCCCAGCGTCGTCCAGGCACATCCAAGACGGTCCCAGTGTCGTCCAGGCGCATCCAAGGTGGTCTCAGAATTATCTAGGCGCCTTGTCATCGTCCAGGCGCACCAAAGGCGGTCCCGGCGACGTCCAGGCGCAAGCAAGGCGGTCCAGGTGTCGTCCAAGCGCAACCAAGGCGGTCCCGGCGTCGTCCATACGCATCCAAGGTGATCTCGCTTTAGTCCAGGCGCATCCATGACGCATCCAAGGTGGTCCCAGTGTCATCCAGGCGCATCGAAGGCAGCCCAAGCATCGTCCAGGCGCATCCAAGGCGATCCCGGCTCCATCCAGGCGCATACAAGGCGATCCCGGCTCCATCCAGGCGCATACAAGGCGCATCCCAGGCGGTTCCTGCATCGTCCAGGCGCATGCAAGATGGTCCCTTCCTCTTCTAGGCATGTCCAAGGTGCATTCAAGGCGGTCCAAGCGTCGTCCAGGTAAATCCAAGGCAGTTCTGACGTCGTCCAGGCACACCCAAGGCTGTCCCGGAGTCATTCAGGAGCATCAGACGCGGCCCCGGCGTTGTCCAGGCCCACACAAGGCTGCCCCGGCGTCGTCCAGGCGCATCCAAGGCGGTCCCGGCGTCGGACGGGTGCAACCAAGGCCGTCCCGGCGTCGTCCAGGCGCATGCAAGGCAGTCCCGGCTTCGTCCAGTTGCATCCAAGACAGTCCCGGCTTCGTCCAGCTGCATCCAAGGCAGTCTTGGCACGGTCCAGGTGCATCCAAAGTGATCCCGGCGTCGTCTAGGCGGGTACAAGGTGGTCCCAGCGTCTTCCAGGCACATCCAGGGCAGTCCTGGCATCGTCTGGGCACATCCAAGGTTGTCCTGGCGTCGATTAGGTGCATCCAAGGTGCATCCGAGGCACATTTCAAGCCACATTTCAAGTCGTCTAGGGGCATCCTAGGTGGTCCTGGTGTCGTTCAGGGGTATTCAAGGCGCATCCAAGGTGGTCTTGGCGTTTTAGAGGCGCATCCAATGTGGTCCAAGCATCGTCGAGGTGCATCCAAGGTGATCCCGGCGTCATCCAGAAGCATCCAAAGTGATCCCGCCGTCGTCCAGGCGCATCCAATGCGGTCCCAGCGCCATCCAGGCAGGCCCGGCTTAGTGCGCCTGGACGCCGGTGGGCACCTTGGTGGCCTTGCTTCCCTGCTACTTATCTAGTTCATCTATACAATTTTTATCTATTCAAACAATTCACTTCTCTATTTACATCTATTTTACCAATTAAGTTTTCCATTTTATCTATTTCATCAATTTACGTTTCTATTTTCATCTATTTTACCTATTTACTTTACTATTTTCATGTATCTAATTAATCTACTGTTCTATTTTGATCTATTTACTTATCTATTTTGATATACTTTATCTATATACGTTTCTATTTTTATCTATTTTAATTATTTACTTTTCTATTTTTATCTATTTTATCTATTTACTTTCCTATTTTGATGTATTCTATTTGTTTTTTTCATTTTTAGTGATTTTATATACTTTATTTTCTAATTTTATCTAGTTATCTTTTTTACTTTGCTAATTTTATCTATTTTATCTATTTTTTTCTATTTTATCTATTTACTTTTTTATTTTATCTACTTTATCTATTTAGTTTTCTATTTTTATCTACTTTATTTAATTTTCTAATTTTATCTAGTTAATTTACTTAACTATTTTTATCTATTTTGTCTATTTACTTTATATCTTTATCTATTTAACTACTTATCAGTTTTATCTTTTTCATCTATTTTTATCCATCAATTTTATCTATTAACTTTTCTAGTTTGATTTATTTACTTTTCGATTTTATCTATTTATTCTTCTATTTTTATCCATTTGATTTTTATTTTAAATCTATTTAATTGTCTAATTTTATCTATTTACTTATCTACTTCTATATACTTATCTATTTTATCTATTTATCTATCTAATTTTATCCATCCCTCCATCCATCCATCCATCCAGCCACTATTTTTATCTATTTACTTATCTATTTTTATCTATTTAATTATCTAATTTTATCTATTTACTTATCTACTTCTATATGCTTTATTTACTTTTCTATTTTATCTATTTATTCTTCTATTTTTATCCATTTAATTTTTATTTTAAATCTTTTTAATTATCTAATTTTATCTATTTACTTATCTACTTCTATATACTTATCTATTTTATCTATTTATCTATCTAATTTTATCCATCCCTCCATCCATCCATCCATCCAGCCACTATTTTTATCTATTTACTTATCTATTTTTATCTATTTAATTATCTAATTTTATCTATTTACTTATCTACTTCTATATACTTATCTATTTTATCTATTTATCTATCTAATTTTATCCATCCCTCCATCCATCCATCCATCCAGCCACTATTTTTATCTATTTACTTATCTATTTTTATCTATTTAACTATCCATTTTTATCTATTTATATTTATATTTTTATATATTTATCTACCTTAGCTATTTTTATCTATTTTACTTATCCATTTTTATTTAATTACTTATCTAGTTGTATATACGTATTTATTTTATCTATTTAATTATCTAATTTTATCCATCCTCCATCCATCCAGCCACTATTTTTATCTATTTACCTATCTATTTTTATTTATTTAACTATAAATTCATCTATTTATTTTTCTATTTTTATATATTTATCTATTTTATCTAATTTTATCTCTTTTATTTATGCATTTTTATCTATTTACTTATCTACCTCTATACACTTGTTAATGTATTTACTTTTCTATTTTTATCTATTTACTTTTCTAATTTTGTCTATTTTAATCTAGTTACTTTTCTAATTTGATCTATTTACTAATCTATTTTTAGCTATTTACTTTCGTATTTCCAGCTATTTACTTCTGTTTTTATCTATTTACTTATCTATTTGTTGCTGTTTACTTATCAATTTTTATCTATTTTCTTATCTACTCACACTTATCGATTTAATCTATTTACTTAGCTATTTTTTTCTATTTACTGCTTTTATCTATTTGTCTATTTACTTCAAGGCGCATCCGAGGCGGCCCCGGCGTTGTCCAGGCGCACACAAGGCGGTTCCGGCGTCGTCTAGGTGCGTCCAGGTGCATCCAAGGCGCATCCAAGGCAGTCCCGGCATCATCCAGGCGCATCCAAGGCGGTCCTGGTGTCGTCCAGGGGCATCCAAGGCCCATCCAAGGTGCATCCGAGGCAGTTCCAGCATCGTCCAGGCGCATCCAAGGCATTCCCGACGTCCTCCAGGCGCATCCAAGGCAGTCCCAGCGTCGTCCAGGTGCAACCAAGGCAATCCCGACGTCGTCCAAGCGCATACAAGGCAGTCTCGGCGTCGTCCAGGCGCAGCCAAGGTAGTCCTGGCATCGTCTAAGCGCATCCAAGGCGCATCCAAGGAACATCCTGGTGTTGACTAGGCGCATCCAAGCCAGTCCCGCATCATCCAGGCGCATCCTCGGCGGTCCTGTCATCGTCCAGGCGGATCCAAGGCGGTGCCGGCGTCATGCAGGCTGCATCCAAGTCGCATTCAAGGCGCATCCAAGGCGCAATCATGGCGCATCCAAGGCGGTCCCGGCATCGTCCAGACGCATCCAAGGCGGTCCTGGCGTCGTGCAGGCGCAACCAAGGCGGTCCCGGCGTCGTCCAGGCGCATCCATGGCGGTCCCGGTGTTGTCCAGGCGCATCAAGGGCGGTCCAGAGGTCACAAAGGGCATCCAAGGCAATCCCAGCGTCGTCCAGGCACATCCAAGACGGTCCCAATGTCGTCCAGGCGCATCCAAGGTGGTCTCAGAATTATCTAGGCGCCTTGGCAACGTCCAGGCGCACCAAAGGCGGTCCCGGCGTCGTCCAGGCGCAAGCAAGGCGGTCCAGGTGTTGTCCAAGAGCAACCAAGGCGGTCCCGGCGTCGTCCATACGCATCCAAGGCGGTCCAAGCATCGTCCAGGCGCATCCAAGGCGATCCCGGCTCCATCCAGGCGCATACAAGGCGCATCCCAGGCGGTTCCTGCATCGTCCAGGTGCATGCAAGATGGTCCCTGCCTCTTCCAGGCATGTCTAAGGCGCATTCAAGGCGGTCCAAGCGTCGTCCAGGTACATCCAAGGCAGTTCTGACGTCGTCCAGGCACACCCAAGGCTGTCCCGGAGTCATTCAGGAGCATCAGACGCGGCCCCGGCGTTGTCCAGGCCCACACAAGGCTGCCCCGGCGTCGTCCAGGCTTATCCAAGGGGGTCCCGGCGTCGGCCGGGTGCAACCAAGGCCGTCCCGGCGTCGTCCAGGCGCATGCAAGGCAGTCCCGGCTTCGTCCAGCTGCATCCAAGGCAGTCCCGGCTTCGTCCAGCTGCATCCAAGGCAGTCCCGGTGTGGTCCAGGTGCATCCAAAGAGATCCCGGCGTCGTCTAGGCGGGTAAAAGGTGGTCCCAACGTCTTCCAGGCACATCCAGGGCAGTCCTGGCATCGTCTGGGCACATCCAAGGTGCATCCAGGGTGGTCCTGGCGTCCATTAGGTGCATCCAAGGTGCATCCGAGGCACATTTCAAGCCACATTTCAAGTCGTCCAGGGGCATCCTAGGTGGTCTTGGGGTCGTCCAGGGGCATCCAAGGTGGTCTTGGCGTCTTACAGGCGCATCCAATGTGGTCCAAGCATCACTGAGGCGCATCCAAGGTGATCCCAGCGTCATCCAGAAGCATCCAAGGTGATCCCGCCGTCGTCCAGGCGCATCCAAGCTGAGCTTGGCGTCAACCAGGCGCATTCAAGGCTGTCCCGGCGTCGTCCAGAGACATCCAAGGCAGTCCCAGCGGCGTCCAGACGCATTCAAGGCGGTCTCAGCGTTGTCCTGGCGCATACAAAGCATATCCAAGGCGGTCCCGGCCTCACCCAGGCGCATTCAAGGCGCATCCAAGGCAGTCCTGGCGTCGTCCAGGCGCATCCAAGGCAATCCCGGCGTCGTCCAGGCGCATGTAAAATGGTTCTCCGGCGTCGTCCAGGCGTGACCAAGGCGATCCCAGCGTCCAAGCACGTCCAAGGCGCATTCAAGGCTCATCCAAGGCGGTCCAAGCATCGTCCAGATGCATCCAAGGCAGTTCTGACGTCGTCCAGGCACATCCAAGGTAGTTCCAAAGTCATCCAGGCGCATTCGACGCGGTCCCGGCATCGTCCAGGCGCATCCGAGGCAGGCCCGGCTTTGTTCAGGCACATCAAAGGCAGTCCTGGCGTCGACTCGGTGCATTAAAGTCAGTCGCGGAGTCGTCCAGGCGCATTCAAGGTGGTCCTGGCTTGGTCTCAGCGCATCCAAGGCGGTCCCGGCGTTGTCCAGGCGCATCCCAGGCAGTCCTGGCTTGGTCCAAGCGCATCCAAGTCGGTCTTTGCTTCGTCCAGGCGCATTCGAAGCAGTCCTGGCTTCATCCAGGCACGTCCAAGGCAGCGTACCAAATTGCTCAGTGCAAAATAAAAAACCACCATTGCAAAAGACCTACCTGCAGTCGTGGATATGGTCTCCGTCATGCTGCCTCATTCACATTAAAAAAGAAATCATTTTAATTACTTTTGTTTTGTAGGATAAAATGTTTTAAATATTGTGCTTCTTACTTTGAATTGAATATTAATTATTGCTGTTATTTCATTTAATATTATGTTTGCTCATTATTTTGTATTTTCTTCAGCATAAAATGGCAGCTGGTCAAGAATGTTTAGAGTTTAAAAATTCACAATTTATTTTTTAATTTCAGGCAAAGTGATGCACATTCAATCTGTTCTGTTACAGACACAAAAACAATGTTATAATACAGTTATTCTTTACTGTAAGTTGACCTTTCTTTTTGATTTAGTTTTGTTTGCTTTAATCATTGAAGAATCATTCAAGTTTAATGTTAATAAGGGTACAAGCGTGGGGGGCTCAAAATGTTTTTTTCTCTCTGGGGGGCATCAGGGAATTGATTGAGCAGCACTGATCTAAGCGCAGGCGCAGGGCAGGGCAGGGTAGGGCAGGGCAGGGCAAGGGTGGGCAGTTTCAACCAGATGCGGGCACATGACATAGCCGCACACAAAAGACTTATGCTAGTTGCGTTAATCTGTCGATGGTGTTTTCCACCATTGATGCGCTAGCATCAAGCTAACCAACCTTAGCGTTCATCACATTTTCTTCACATACTGTGTCAAATCTGTATTGGGTGGTTCACAGCCACCAAAATATTTGAGCCACTAAGCTTCAATCAGTTTTAGGTATACATAATATATTGTATGCTGCGAGTATTGTTATATTTTCTGCCTACAAGTGTTGCTGCAAAGTTTGTGTTCAAATATCAGTGTTATATTGCAGTTATAATGACCGCAACATTAATCTAGAATTGTTAGCATTATATGTTAGCATTAAGCTCAGACAAAACAAACATCCGGGAGATGCTAAAATACTTGTCGTACAGTGTGACTTTTGTAAATGAAATATAATGACTTACTTGTTTGCTGTTCTCCCCGAGTCTTCAGATCATAATGGCAGACGTAATTTTTGGAACCGCATTGAAGGCGGTCCCAGCATTGTCCAGGTACATCCAATATACTTTTCTATTTTGATCTACGTCATCTATTTACTTTTCTCTATTTTCTCTATTTACTTTTCTATGTTGTCTACGTTTATCTATTTTTATCCTTTTACTTATCCAATTTTGTGTATTTACTTTTCTACTTCTATAAACTTATCTATTTTATCTATTTTTCCATCCCTCCAGCCACTATTTCTAAATGTTTACTCATCTATTTTTATCTACTTTTTACTTATCAATTTTTTTCTATTTACTTATCAACTTCTATATACTTAACTATTATTCCTATTTAATTATCTAATTTTATCCATCCCTCCATCCATCCATCCAGCCAGCCACTATTTTTATCCGTTTACTTATCTATTTCTATCTACTTTTTACTTATCGTTTTTGTTTTATTTACTTATCTACTTCTATATCCGTATCTATTTTATCTATTTAATTATCTAATTTTATCCATCCCTCCTTCCATCCATCCATCCAGCCACTATTTTTATCTGTTCACTTATCTATTTTTTACTTATCAATTTTGATTTATTTACTTATCTACTTCTATATACTTATCTATTTTGTCTATTTAATTATCTAATTTTATCCATCCCTCCATCCATCCATCCATCCAGCCACTATTATCATCAGTCTATTTATCTATTTTTTATCTACTTATCTATGTACTTAACTATTTACTTATTCAGATATTTAGTGATGTATTTTTACATATTTACTTATCTTATTCTCTCTATTCGGTATCAGTCTCAAAAGTCTCGAGTCTGGACGTTAGGTCGTCTTCCCACCACATTTTCTGTAGCTGGTGAGCCCATTCCATAAGAGACAAACGTGGCCTCAGATGTTACAGGTGTGGGCCGGATCTGGTGATGGTGGGGACATCCAATGCGGTCCCGGCGTCATCCAGACGTGGCTGAGGCGGTCCCGGCGTCGTCCAGGCGCATCCGAGGCAGTCCTTCCTTTGTCCAGGTGCATCCAGGGCAGTACTGGCTTCATCCAGGCAATCCCAACTTCGTCCAGGCTAACCCAAGACATCCTGGTTTTGTCCAGGTGTATCCAAGGCGTGGTCCAGGCGCATCCGAGGCGGTCCCTGCATTGTACAGGCGCATTCAAGGCGGCCCTGGCGTGGTCCAGGCGCATCCAAGCCGCATCTAAGGCGCATCCAAGACAGTCCCGCTGTCGTCCAGGGGGATCCAAGATGATCCCGGCGTCGTCCAGGCGCATGCAAGACGGTACCGGCTTCGTCCAGGCGCATCCAAGCCGGTCTCTGCGTCGTCCAAGGCGCATCCAAGAGGGTCCTGGCATCGTCCAGGCGCATCCAAGGCGCATCCAAGGCAGTGCCGTCGTAGTCTGGGCGAATGCAGGATGCATGCAAGGCGCATTCAAGGCGGTCCCAACGTCGTCCAGGCGCAATCAAGGCGGTCCAGGCGCATGCAAGGCGGTCCTGGCGTCCAGGCGCATCCAAAGTCCAGCCAATCTCCAGGCGCATCCAAGAAGCATCAGGCGTCGTCCAAGCGCATTCAAGGCAATCCCAGCGGCGTCTAAGTGCATCCAAGACGCTCCCGCTGTCATCCAGGCGCATCAAAGAAGCATCCAAGGCGCATCCGAGGTGGTCCCAGCGCCGTTCAGGCGCATCCTAGACGGTTCCGTCGTTGTACAGGCGCATCCAAAGCAGTTTCGGCGTTGACCAGGTTCATCCAAAGCGGTCCCGGCGTCCTCCAGGCGCATCTAAGCCAGTCTCAGTGTCATCCAGGCGCATACAAGATGATCCCTGCGTCGTCCAAGGCAAATCCAAGGCGGTTCCGGCTTCGTCTAGGCACATCCAAGGCAGTCCTGGCGAGGTCCAGAAGCATTCAAGGAGTATCTAAGGCAGTCCCGGCATCGTCTAGGCGCATCTGAGGCAGTCCCGGCATCATCCAGGCTCAACCAAGGCGGTCCCAATGTTCAGGCGCATGCAAGGTGGTACCAGCATCGTCCAGGCACATCCAAGACAGTCCCGGCGTTGTCCAGGTGCATCCAAAGAAGTCAAAGCAGCGTCCAGGCGCACCCATAGCTGTGCTGACGTCGTCCAGGCGCATTCAAGGCAGTCCAAGCGTTTTCCAGGTGCATCCAAGGTGCATTTAGAACGGTTCCCAGGGTCGTCCAAAAGCTTCCAAGGTTGATTAAAAGTAAATCCAAGGCACATCCAAGGCACATCCAAGGCGGTCCCGACGGACCCTCCTCTCCAGCACCCCTGAATAGACCTCACCAGGGAGGCTGAGGAGTGTGATTCCCCTGTAATTGGAACACACCCTCCAGTCCCCCTTCTTAAAGAGGGGAACCACCACCCCAGTCTGCCAATCCAGAGGCACTGTCCCCGATGTCCACGCAACGTTGTAGAGGCGTGTCAGCCATGACAGCCCCACAACATCCAGAGCCTTTAAGGACTCCGGGCGGATCTCATCCACCCCCGGGGCCTTGCCACCGAGGTGTTTTTTAACTACCTCAGTGACTTTGACCCCAGAGATTGGAGAATCCGCCTCAGAGTCTCCAGGCCCTGCTTCCTCAACGGAAGGCGTGTAGGGGGAATTGAGGAGGTCTTCGAAGTTTTCTCCCCACCAACTCACGACGTCCCGGGTCGAGGTCAGCAGCACGCCATCCCCACTGTAAACAGTGTTGACGTTGCACTGCTTCGCTCCTGAGACGCCGGATGGTGGACCAGAATTTCCTTGAAGCCGTCCGAGAGTCATTCTCCATGGCCTCGCCAAACTCATCCAAGGTGCATCAAAGGCGCATCAGAGGCGGTCCGGCCAAGTCCAGGTCCATCCAAGGCGGTCCCGGCGTCTTCCAGGCCCATCCAAGGCAGTCCCAGCGTCTTCCAGACGCATCCAAGGCGGTCTCGGGGTTGTCCAGGCGCACAGTAGGCGGCCCCGTCATCGTCCGTGCACATTCAGAGCGGCTTCGACGTTGATCAGGCGCATCCGAATTGTTCCCAGCGTCATCCAGGCACAACTAAGGTGATCCCGGCGTCGTCCAGGGCGCATCCAAGGCGGTCCTGGCGTTGTGTAGGCCCATCCAAGGGAGTCCCGACGTCATCCAGGCACATCCAAAGCGGTGCCGGCGTCGTCCAGGCGCTTCCAAGGTGCATCCAAGGCTCATCCAAGGCAGTCCCGGCGTTGTCCAGGCGCATCCAAGCCGGAACCGGCGTCGTCCAGGCGCATTCAAAGCCGGTCTCAGTGTCATCCTGGCGCATACAAGATGATCCCTGCGTCGTCCAAGGCGAATCCAAGGCGGTTCAGGCTTCGTCTAGGGACATCCAAGGCAGTCCTGGCGAGGTCCAGAAGCATTCAAGGAGTATCTAAGGCAGTCCCGGCATCGTCCAGGCGCATCCGAGGCAGTCCCGGCATCATCCAGGCTCAACCAAGGCGGTCCCAATGTTCAGGCGCATGCAAGGTGGTACCAGCATAGTCCAGGCACATCCAAGACAGTCCCGGCGTTGTCCAGGTGCATCCAAAGAAGTCAAAGCAGCGTCCAGGCGCACCCATAGCTGTACTGACATCGTCCAGGCGCATTCAAGGCAGTCCAAGCGTTTTCCAGGTGCATCCAAGGTGCATTTAGAACGGTTCCCAGGGTCGTCCAAAAGCTTCCAAGGTTGATTAAAAGTAAATCCAAGGCACATCCAAGGCACATCCAAGGCGGTCCCGACGGACCCTCCTCTCCAGCACCCCTGAATAGACCTCACCAGGGAGGCTGAGGAGTGTGATTCCCCTGTAATTGGAACACACCCTCCGGTCCCCCTTCTTAAAGAGGGGAACCACCACCCCAGTCTGCCAATCCAGAGGCACTGTCCCCGATGTCCACGCAACGTTGTAGAGGCGTGTCAGCCATGACAGCCCCACAACATCCAGAGCCTTTAAGGACTCCGGGCGGATCTCATCCACCCCCGGGGCCTTGCCACCGAGGTGTTTTTTAACTACCTCAGTGACTTTGACCCCAGAGATTGGAGAATCCGCCTCAGAGTCTCCAGGCCCTGCTTCCTCAACGGAAGGCGTGTAGGGGGAATTGAGGAGGTCTTCGAAGTTTTCTCCCCACCAACTCACGACGTCCCGGGTCGAGGTCAGCAGCACGCCATCCCCACTGTAAACAGTGTTGACGTTGCACTGCTTCGCTCCTGAGACGCCGGATGGTGGACCAGAATTTCCTCGAAGCCGTCCGAGAGTCATTCTCCATGGCCTCGCCAAACTCATCCAAGGTGCATCAAAGGCGCATCAGAGGCGGTCCGGCCAAGTCCAGGTCCATCCAAGGCGGTCCCGGCGTCTTCCAGGCCCATCCAAGGCAGTCCCAGCGTCTTCCAGACGCATCCAAGGCGATCTCGGGGTTGTCCAGGCGCACACTAGGCGGCCCCGTAATCGTCCGTGCACATTCAGAGCGGCTTCGACGTTGACCAGGCGCATCCGAATTGGTCCCAGTGCCATCCAGGCACATCTAAGGTGATCCCGGCGTCGTCCAGGGCGCATCCAAGGCGGTCCTGGCGTTGTCCAGGCCCATCCAAGGGAGTCCCGGCGTCATCCAGGCACATCCAAAGCGGTGCCGGCGTCGTCCAGGCGCTTCCAAGGTGCATCCAAGGCTCATCCAAGGCAGTCCCGGCGTTGTCCAGGCGCATCCAAGCCAGAACCGGCGTCGTCCAGGCGCATTCAAAGCCGGTCTCAGTGTCATCCTGGCGCATACAAGATGATCCCTGCGTCGTCCAAGGCGAATCCAAGGCGGTTCAGGCTTCGTCTAGGGACATCCAAGGCAGTCCTGGCGAGGTCCAGAAGCATTCAAGGAGTATCTAAGGCAGTCCCGGCATCGTCCAGGCGCATCCGAGGCAGTCCCGGCATCATCCAGGCTCAACCAAGGCGGTCCCAATGTTCAGGCGCATGCAAGGTGGTACCAGCATAGTCCAGGCACATCCAAGACAGTCCCGGCGTTGTCCAGGTGCATCCAAAGAAGTCAAAGCAGCGTCCAGGCGCACCCATAGCTGTACTGACGTCGTCCAGGCGCATTCAAGGCAGTCCAAGCGTTTTCCAGGTGCATCCAAGGTGCATTTAGAACGGTTCCCAGGGTCGTCCAAAAGCTTCCAGGGTTGATTAAAAGTAAATCCAAGGCACATCCAAGGCACATCCAAGGCGGTCCCGACGGACCCTCCTCTCCAGCACCCCTGAATAGACCTCACCAGGGAGGCTGAGGAGTGTGATTCCCCTGTAATTGGAACACACCCTCCGGTCCCCCTTCTTAAAGAGGGGAACCACCACCCCAGTCTGCCAATCCAGAGGCACTGTCCCCGATGTCCACGCAACGTTGTAGAGGCGTGTCAGCCATGACAGCCCCACAACATCCAGAGCCTTTAAGGACTCCGGGCGGATCTCATCCACCCCCGGGGCCTTGCCACCGAGGTGTTTTTTAACTACCTCAGTGACTTTGACCCCAGAGATTGGAGAATTCGCCTCAGAGTCTCCAGGCCCTGCTTCCTCAACGGAAGGCGTGTAGGGGGAATTGAGGAGGTCTTCGAAGTTTTCTCCCCACCAACTCACGACGTCCCGGGTCGAGGTCAGCAGCACGCCATCCCCACTGTAAACAGTGTTGACGTTGCACTGCTTCGCTCCTGAGACGCCGGATGGTGGACCAGAATTTCCTCGAAGCCGTCCGAGAGTCATTCTCCATGGCCTCGCCAAACTCATCCAAGGTGCATCAAAGGCGCATCAGAGGCGGTCCGGCCAAGTCCAGGTCCATCCAAGGCGGTCCCGGCGTCTTCCAGGCCCATCCAAGGCAGTCCCAGCGTCTTCCAGACGCATCCAAGGCAATCTCGGGGTTGTCCAGGCGCACACTAGGCGGCCCCGTAATCGTCCGTGCACATTCAGAGCGGCTTCGACGTTGACCAGGCGCATCCGAATTGGTCCCAGTGTCATCCAGGCACATCTAAGGTGATCCCGGCGTCGTCCAGGGCGCATCCAAGGCGGTCCTGCGTTGTCCAGGCCCATCCAAGGGAGTCCCGGCGTCATCCAGGCACATCCAAAGCGGTGCCGGCGTCGTCCAGGCGCTTCCAAGGTGCATCCAAGGCTCATCCAAGGCAGTCCCGGCGTTGTCCAGGCGCATCCAAGCCGGAACCGGCGTCGTCCAGGCGCATTCAAAGCCGGTCTCAGTGTCATCCTGGCGCATACAAGATGATCCCTGAGTCGTCCAAGGTGAATCCAAGGCGGTCCTGGCTTCGTCTAGACACATCCAAGGCAGTCCTGTCGAGGTCCAGAAGCATTCAAGGAGTATCTAAGGCAGTCCCGGCATCGTCCAGCCGCATCCGAGGCAGTCCCAGCATCATCCAGGCTCAACCAAGGCGGTCACAATGTTCAGGCGCATGCAAGGTGGTACCAGCATAGTCCAGGCACATCCAAGACAGTCCCGGCGTTGTCCAGGTGCATCCAAAGAAGTCAAAGCAGCGTCCAGGCGCACCCATAGCTGTACTGACGTCGTCCAGGCGCATTCAAGGCAGTCCAAGCGTTTTCCAGGTGCATCCAAGGTGCATTTAGAACGGTTCCCAGGGTCGTCCAAAAGCTTCCAAGGTTGATTAAAAGTAAATCCAAGGCACATCCAAGGCACATCCAAGGCGGTCCCGACGGACCCTCCTCTCCAGCACCCCTGAATAGACCTCACCAGGGAGGCTGAGGAGTGTGATTCCCCTGTAATTGGAACACACCCTCCGGTCCCCCTTCTTAAAGAGGGGAACCACCACCCCAGTCTGCCAATCCAGAGGCACTGTCCCCGATGTCCACGCAACGTTGTAGAGGCGTGTCAGCCATGACAGCCCCACAACATCCAGAGCCTTTAAGGACTCCGGGCGGATCTCATCCACCCCCGGGGCCTTGCCACCGAGGTGTTTTTTAACTACCTCAGTGACTTTGACCCCAGAGATTGGAGAATCCGCCTCAGAGTCTCCAGGCCCTGCTTCCTCAACGGAAGGCGTGTAGGGGGAATTGAGGAGGTCTTCGAAGTTTTCTCCCCACCAACTCACGACGTCCCGTGTCGAGGTCAGCAGCACGCCATCCCCACTGTAAACAGTGTTGACGTTGCACTGCTTCGCTCCTGAGACGCCGGATGGTGGACCAGAATTTCCTCGAAGCCGTCCGAGAGTCATTCTCCATGGCCTCGCCAAACTCATCCAAGGTGCATCAAAGGCGCATCAGAGGCGGTCCGGCCAAGTCCAGGTCCATCCAAGGCGGTCCCGGCGTCTTCCAGGCCCATCCAAGGCAGTCCCAGCGTCTTCCAGACGCATCCAAGGCGATCTCGGGGTTGTCCAGGCGCACACTAGGCGGCCCCGTAATCGTCCGTGCACATTCAGAGCGGCTTCGACGTTGACCAGGCGCATCCGAATTGGTCCCAGTGTCATCCAGGCACATCTAAGGTGATCCCGGCGTCGTCCAGGGCGCATCCAAGGCGGTCCTGCGTTGTCCAGGCCCATCCAAGGGAGTCCCGGCGTCATCCAGGCACATCCAAAGCGGTGCCGGCGTCGTCCAGGCGCTTCCAAGGTGCATCCAAGGCTCATCCAAGGCAGTCCCGGCGTTGTCCAGGCGCATCCAAGCCGGAACCGGCGTCGTCCAGGCGCATTCAAAGCCGGTCTCAGTGTCATCCTGGCGCATACAAGATGATCCCGCCGTCGTCCAAGGTGAATCCAAGGCGGTCCTGGCTTCGTCTAGACACATCCAAGGCAGTCCTGTCGAGGTCCAGAAGCATTCAAGGAGTATCTAAGGCAGTCCCGGCATCGTCCAGCCGCATCCGAGGCAGTCCCAGCATCATCCAGGCTCAACCAAGGCGGTCACAATGTTCAGGCGCATGCAAGGTGGTACCAGCATAGTCCAGGCACATCCAAGACAGTCCCGGCGTTGTCCAGGTGCATCCAAAGAAGTCAGAGCAGCGTCCAGGCGCACCCATAGCTATACTGATGTCGTCCAGGCGCATTCAAGGCAGTCCAAGCGTTGTCCAGGTGCATCCAAGGTGCATTTAGAACGGTTCCCAGGGTCCTCCAAAAGCTTCCAAGGTTGATTAAAAGTAAATCCAAGGCACATCCAAGGCACATCCAAGGCGGTCCCGACGGACCCTCCTCTCCAGCACCCCTGAATAGACCTCACCAGGGAGGCTGAGGAGTGTGATTCCCCTGTAATTGGAACACACCCTCCGGTCCCCCTTCTTAAAGAGGGGAACCACCACCCCAGTCTGCCAATCCAGAGGCACTGTCCCCGATGTCCACGCAACGTTGTAGAGGCGTGTCAGCCATGACAGCCCCACAACATCCAGAGCCTTTAAGGACTCCGGGCGGATCTCATCCACCCCCGGGGCCTTGCCACCGAGGTGTTTTTTAACTACCTCAGTGACTTTGACCCCAGAGATTGGAGAATCCGCCTCAGAGTCTCCAGGCCCTGCTTCCTCAACGGAAGGCGTGTAGGGGGAATTGAGGAGGTCTTCGAAGCATTCTCCCCACCGACTCACGACGTCCTGGGTCGAGGTCAGCAGCACGCCATCCCCACTGTAAACAGTGTTGACGTTGCACTGCTTCGCTCCTGAGACGCCGGATGGTGGACCAGAATTTCCTCGAAGCCGTCTGAGAGTCATTCTCCATGGCCTCGCCAAACGCATCCAAGGTGCATCAAAGGCACATCAGAGGCGGTCCCGGCCAAGTCCAGGTGCATCCAAGGCGGTCCCAGCGTCTTCCAGGTCCATCCAAGGCAGTCCCAGCGTCTTCCAGACGCATCCAAGGCAATCTCGGGGTTGTCCAGTCGCACACTAGGCGGTCCCGTCGTCGTCCGTGCGCATCCATAGCGGTTTCGACGTTGACCAGGCGCATCCGAATTGGTCCCAGGGTCATCCAGGCACATCTAAGGTGATCCCGGCGTCGTCCAGGGCGCATCCAAGGCGGTCCTGGCGTTGTCCAGGCCCATCCAAGGGAGTCCCAGCGTCATCCAGGCACATCCAAAGCGGTACCAGCGTCGTCCAGGCGCTTTCAAGGTGCATCCAAGGCTTATCCAAGGCAGTCCCGGCTTCATCCAGGCGCATCCGAGGCGATCCCGGAGTCGTTCAAGTGCACTCACGGCAGTCTTGGCATCATCCAGGCGCATCTAAGGCTCATCCTAGGCAATCCCGGCGTTGTCCAGGAGCATCCACGGTGGTTCCGGTGTCGTCCAAGCGCTTCCAAGGTACATCCAAGGCAGTGCCGGCGTCATGCAGGCTCATCCAAGGCAGTCCCTGAGTCATCCAGCCTCATCCAAGGTGATCCCGGCGTCGTCCAGGCTCATTCCAAGAAGGTCCAGGCGTCGTCCCGGCGCATCCAAGCCACATCCAAGACGATGTCGGCGTCATTCAGGCACATTCAAGGCGGTCCTGGTGACGCACAGGCGCATCAAACGCGCATCATAGGCAGTCCCAGCATCGTCTACGCGCACCCAAGGTGGTCCCAGTGTCGTCCAGGCGCCACCAAGGCGGTCCCAGGATCGTCCAGGCGCATACAAGGCGGTCCAGGCGTTGTCCAGGCACATCCAAGGCGTTCCAGAGGTCACTAGATGCATCCAAGGCAATCCCAGCATCGTCCAGGCACATCCAAGACTGTCCCAGCGCCGATCAGGCGCATCCAAAGTGCATCCGAGGTAGTCCCGGTGTCGTCTAGGCGCAACAAAGGCAGTCCCTGCGTCGTCCAGGAGCATCCAAGGCGGTCTTGCCATAGTCCAGGCGCATCCATGACGCATCCGAGGCACATCCTAGGCAGTCCCGAAGTCATCCAGGCGCATCCACGGTGGTACTGGCGTAGTCCAGGCGTATCAAAGACATATCCGAGGCAGTCCCGGCGTCGTCCAGGCGCATCCAAGGTGCATCCTTGACATTCCCGTAGTCGTCCAGCCTCATCCAAGGGAGTCCTGGGGTCGTCCAGGGGCATCCAAGGCGCATCCAACGCTGTCCCGGCGTCATCCAGGCACATCAAAAGCACATCCAAGACGGTCCCAGCAACGTCCAGACACATCCAAAGCGGTCCTTGTGTCGTACAGGCGCATCAGAGGCGCATCCGAGGCGCATCCAAGCAGCATCCAAGGCAGTCCCGGCGTTGTCCAGGCGCATACAAGACGCATTCAAGGCAGTCCCGGCGTTTTTCAGGTGCATCCTAGGCGGTCCTGGCGTCGTGCAGGCGCATCCAAAGCATATCCAAGGCGGTCTCTGCGTCGTCCAGGCGCATCCAAGTCAGGCCCGGCGTCGTCCAGGCGCAACCAAGGAACATCCAAAGAAGTCCCGGCGTCGTCCAGGCGCATCCAAGGCAGTCCCGGTGTCTTCCAAGTTCATCCGAAGCATGTCCAAGGCGTTACCCGCAGCCTAGCCGCAGCCTAGCCGCAGCCTAGCCGCAGCCTAGCCGCAGCCTGGCCGCAGCCTAGCCGCAGCCGAGCCGCAGCCGAGCCGCAGCCGAGCCGCAGCCGAGCCGCAGCCGAGGCGCAGCCGAGGCGCAGCCGAGCCGCAGCCGAGGCGCAGCCGAGGCGCAGCCAAGGCAGTCTCTTCATCATCCAGGCGCATCCAAGGCACATCTAAGGCAGTCCCGGCTTCGTCCAGGCGCATACAAGTAGGTTACGGCGTGATCCAGACGCATCCAAGGAAGTCACGGCGTGATCCAGACGCATCCAAGGCAGTCACGGCTTTGTCCAGGCGCATCCAAGGTGATACCGGCGTCTTTCAGGCCTATCCAAGGCGGTCGCGGCCTCGTCCAGGCGAATACAAGGCGCATTGATGGCGTATCCAAGGTAGTCTCGGCGTTGACCAGGCGCATCCAAGGCTTATCAGAGGCGCATCCAAGACAGTGCCAGCGTCGTCCAGGCGCATCCAAGGCAGTCCCGAAGTTGCCCAAGCACATCCAAGTCTTATCCAAGGTGGTCCAGGCATCATCCAGGCACACCTAAGGAGGTCCTGGTGTCATCCAGGCGCATCCAAGGCGCAATCATGGCGCATCCAAGGCCGTCCCGGCATCGTCCAGACGCATCCAAGGCCGTCCTGGCGTCGTACAGGCGCAACCAAGGCGGTCCCGGCGTCGTCCAGGCGCATTCAACGCGGTCCCGGTGTTGTCCAGGCGCATCAAGGGCGGTCCAGACGTCACAAAGGGCATCCAAGGCAATCCCAGCGTCGTCCAGGCACATCCAAGACGGTCCCAGTGTCGTCCAGGCGCATCCAAGGTGGTCTCAGAATTATCTAGGCGCCTTGTCATCGTCCAGGCGCACCAAAGGCGGTCCCGGCGACGTCCAGGCGCAAGCAAGGCGGTCCAGGTGTCGTCCAAGCGCAACCAAGGCGGTCCCGGCGTCGTCCATACGCATCCAAGGTGATCTCGCTTTAGTCCAGGCGCATCCATGACGCATCCAAGGTGGTCCCAGTGTCATCCAGGCGCATCGAAGGCAGCCCAAGCATCGTCCAGGCGCATCCAAGGCGATCCCGGCTCCATCCAGGCGCATACAAGGCGATCCCGGCTCCATCCAGGCGCATACAAGGCGCATCCCAGGCGGTTCCTGCATCGTCCAGGCGCATGCAAGATGGTCCCTTCCTCTTCTAGGCATGTCCAAGGTGCATTCAAGGCGGTCCAAGCGTCGTCCAGGTAAATCCAAGGCAGTTCTGACGTCGTCCAGGCACACCCAAGGCTGTCCCGGAGTCATTCAGGAGCATCAGACGCGGCCCCGGCGTTGTCCAGGCCCACACAAGGCTGCCCCGGCGTCGTCCAGGCGCATCCAAGGCGGTCCCGGCGTCGGACGGGTGCAACCAAGGCCGTCCCGGCGTCGTCCAGGCGCATGCAAGGCAGTCCCGGCTTCGTCCAGTTGCATCCAAGACAGTCCCGGCTTCGTCCAGCTGCATCCAAGGCAGTCTTGGCACGGTCCAGGTGCATCCAAAGTGATCCCGGCGTCGTCTAGGCGGGTACAAGGTGGTCCCAGCGTCTTCCAGGCACATCCAGGGCAGTCCTGGCATCGTCTGGGCACATCCAAGGTTGTCCTGGCGTCGATTAGGTGCATCCAAGGTGCATCCGAGGCACATTTCAAGCCACATTTCAAGTCGTCTAGGGGCATCCTAGGTGGTCCTGGTGTCGTTCAGGGGTATTCAAGGCGCATCCAAGGTGGTCTTGGCGTTTTAGAGGCGCATCCAATGTGGTCCAAGCATCGTCGAGGTGCATCCAAGGTGATCCCGGCGTCATCCAGAAGCATCCAAAGTGATCCCGCCGTCGTCCAGGCGCATCCAATGCGGTCCCAGCGCCATCCAGGCAGGCCCGGCTTAGTGCGCCTGGACGCCGGTGGGCACCTTGGTGGCCTTGCTTCCCTGCTACTTATCTAGTTCATCTATACAATTTTTATCTATTCAAACAATTCACTTCTCTATTTACATCTATTTTACCAATTAAGTTTTCCATTTTATCTATTTCATCAATTTACGTTACTATTTTCATCTATTTTACCTATTTACTTTACTATTTTCATGTATCTAATTAATCTACTGTTCTATTTTGATCTATTTACTTATCTATTTTGATATACTTTATCTATATACGTTTCTATTTTTATCTATTTTAACTATTTACTTTTCTATTTTTATCTATTTTATCTATTTACTTTCCTATTTTGATGTATTCTATTTGTTTTTTTCATTTTTAGTGATTTTATATACTTTATTTTCTAATTTTATCTAGTTATCTTTTTTACTTTGCTAATTTTATCTATTTTATTTATTTTTTCTATTTTATCTATTTACTTTTTTATTTTATCTACTTTATCTATTTAGTTTTCTATTTTTATCTACTTTATTTAATTTTCTAATTTTATCTAGTTAATTTACTTCACTATTTTTATCTATTTTGTCTATTTACTTTATATCTTTATCTATTTAACTACTTATCAGTTTTATCTTTTTCATCTATTTTTATCCATCAATTTTATCTATTAACTTTTCTAGTTTGATTTATTTACTTTTCGATTTTATCTATTTATTCTTCTATTTTTATCCATTTGATTTTTATTTTAAATCTATTTAATTGTCTAATTTTATCTATTTACTTATCTACTTCTATATACTTATCTATTTTATCTATTTATCTATCTAATTTTATCCATCCCTCCATCCATCCATCCATCCAGCCACTATTTTTATCTATTTACTTATCTATTTTTATCTATTTAATTATCTAATTTTATCTATTTACTTATCTACTTCTATATGCTTTATTTACTTTTCTATTTTATCTATTTATTCTTCTATTTTTATCCATTTAATTTTTATTTTAAATCTTTTTAATTATCTAATTTTATCTATTTACTTATCTACTTCTATATACTTATCTATTTTATCTATTTATCTATCTAATTTTATCCATCCCTCCATCCAGCCATCCATCCAGCCACTATTTTTATCTATTTACTTATCTATTTTTATCTATTTAATTATCTAATTTTATCTATTTACTTATCTACTTCTATATACTTATCTATTTTATCTATTTATCTATCTAATTTTATCCATCCCTCCATCCATCCATCCATCCAGCCACTATTTTTATCTATTTACTTATCTATTTTTATCTATTTAACTATCCATTTTTATCTATTTATATTTCTATTTTTATATATTTATCTACCTTAGCTATTTTTATCTATTTTACTTATCCATTTTTATTTAATTACTTATCTACTTGTATATACGTATTTATTTTATCTATTTAATTATCTAATTTTATCCATCCTCCATCCATCCATCCATCCACTATTTTTATCTATTTACTTATCTATTTTTATTTATTTAACTATAAATTCATCTATTTATTTTTCTATTTTTATATATTTATCTATTTTATCTAATTTTATCTCTTTTATTTATGCATTTTTATCTATTTACTTATCTACCTCTATACACTTGTTAATATATTTACTTTTCTATTTTTATCTATTTACTTTTCTAATTTTGTCTATTTTAATCTAGTTACTTTTCTAATTTGATCTATTTACTAATCTATTTTTAGCTATTTACTTTCGTATTTCCAGCTATTTACTTCTGTTTTTATCTATTTACTTATCTATTTGTTGCTGTTTACTTATCAATTTTTATCTATTTTCTTATCTACTCACACTTATCGATTTAATCTATTTACTCAGCTATTTTTTTCTATTTACTGCTTTTATCTATTTGTCTATTTACTTCAAGGCGCATCCGAGGCGGCCCCGGCGTTGTCCAGGCGCACACAAGGCGGTTCCGGCGTCGTCTAGGTGCGTCCAGGTGCATCCAAGGCGCATCCAAGGCAGTCCCGGCATCATCCAGGCGCATCCAAGGCGGTCCTGGTGTCGTCCAGGGGCATCCAAGGCCCATCCAAGGTGCATCCGAGGCAGTTCCAGCATCGTCCAGGCGCATCCAAGGCATTCCCGACGTCCTCCAGGCGCATCCAAGGCAGTCCCAGCGTCGTCCAGGTGCAACCAAGGCAATCCCGACGTCGTCCAAGCGCATACAAGGCAGTCTCGGCGTCGTCCAGGCGCAGCCAAGGTAGTCCTGGCATCGTCTAAGCGCATCCAAGGCGCATCCAAGGAACATCCTGGTGTTGACTAGGCGCATCCAAGCCAGTCCCGCATCATCCAGGCGCATCCTCGGCGGTCCTGTCATCGTCCAGGCGGATCCAAGGCGGTGCCGGCGTCATGCAGGCTGCATCCAAGTCGCATTCAAGGCGCATCCAAGGCGCAATCATGGCGGTCCCGGCATCGTCCAGACGCATCCAAGGCGGTCCTGGCGTCGTGCAGGCGCAACCAAGGCGGTCCCGGCGTCGTCCAGGCGCATCCATGGCGGTCCCGGTGTTGTCCAGGCGCATCAAGGGCGGTCCAGAGGTCACAAAGGGCATCCAAGGCAATCCCAGCGTCGTCCAGGCACATCCAAGACGGTCCCAATGTCGTCCAGGCGCATCCAAGGTGGTCTCAGAATTATCTAGGCGCCTTGGCAACGTCCAGGCGCACCAAAGGCGGTCCCGGCGTCGTCCAGGCGCAAGCAAGGCGGTCCAGGTGTTGTCCAAGAGCAACCAAGGCGGTCCCGGCGTCGTCCATACGCATCCAAGGCGGTCCAAGCATCGTCCAGGCGCATCCAAGGCGATCCCGGCTCCATCCAGGCGCATACAAGGCGCATCCCAGGCGGTTCCTGCATCGTCCAGGTGCATGCAAGATGGTCCCTGCCTCTTCCAGGCATGTCTAAGGCGCATTCAAGGCGGTCCAAGCGTCGTCCAGGTACATCCAAGGCAGTTCTGACGTCGTCCAGGCACACCCAAGGCTGTCCCGGAGTCATTCAGGAGCATCAGACGCGGCCCCGGCGTTGTCCAGGCCCACACAAGGCTGCCCCGGCGTCGTCCAGGCTTATCCAAGGGGGTCCCGGCGTCGGCCGGGTGCAACCAAGGCTGTCCCGGCGTCGTCCAGGCGCATGCAAGGCAGTCCCGGCTTCGTCCAGCTGCATCCAAGGCAGTCCCGGCTTCGTCCAGCTGCATCCAAGGCAGTCCCGGTGTGGTCCAGGTGCATCCAAAGAGATCCCGGCGTCGTCTAGGCGGGTAAAAGGTGGTCCCAACGTCTTCCAGGCACATCCAGGGCAGTCCTGGCATCGTCTGGGCACATCCAAGGTGCATCCAGGGTGGTCCTGGCGTCCATTAGGTGCATCCAAGGTGCATCCGAGGCACATTTCAAGCCACATTTCAAGTCGTCCAGGGGCATCCTAGGTGGTCTTGGGGTCGTCCAGGGGCATCCAAGGTGGTCTTGGCGTCTTACAGGCGCATCCAATGTGGTCCAAGCATCACTGAGGCGCATCCAAGGTGATCCCAGCGTCATCCAGAAGCATCCAAGGTGATCCCGCCGTCGTCCAGGCGCATCCAAGCTGAGCTTGGCGTCAACCAGGCGCATTCAAGGCTGTCCCGGCGTCGTCCAGAGACATCCAAGGCAGTCCCAGCGGCGTCCAGACGCATTCAAGGCGGTCTCAGCGTTGTCCTGGCGCATACAAAGCATATCCAAGGCGGTCCCGGCCTCACCCAGGCGCATTCAAGGCGCATCCAAGGCAGTCCTGGCGTCGTCCAGGCGCATCCAAGGCAATCCCGGCGTCGTCCAGGCGCATGTAAAATGGTTCTCCGGCGTCGTCCAGGCGTGACCAAGGCGATCCCAGCGTCCAAGCACGTCCAAGGCGCATTCAAGGCTCATCCAAGGCGGTCCAAGCATCGTCCAGATGCATCCAAGGCAGTTCTGACGTCGTCCAGGCACATCCAAGGTAGTTCCAAAGTCATCCAGGCGCATTCGACGCGGTCCCGGCATCGTCCAGGCGCATCCGAGGCAGGCCCGGCTTTGTTCAGGCACATCAAAGGCAGTCCTGGCGTCGACTCGGTGCATTAAAGTCAGTCGCGGAGTCGTCCAGGCGCATTCAAGGTGGTCCTGGCTTGGTCTCAGCGCATCCAAGGCGGTCCCGGCGTTGTCCAGGCGCATCCCAGGCAGTCCTGGCTTGGTCCAAGCGCATCCAAGTCGGTCTTTGCTTCGTCCAGGCGCATTCGAAGCAGTCCTGGCTTCATCCAGGCACGTCCAAGGCAGCGTACCAAATTGCTCAGTGCAAAATAAAAAACCACCATTGCAAAAGACCTACCTGCAGTCGTGGATATGGTCTCCGTCATGCTGCCTCATTCACATTAAAAAAGAAATCATTTTAATTACTTTTGTTTTGTAGGATAAAATGTTTTAAATATTGTGCTTCTTACTTTGAATTGAATATTAATTATTGCTGTTATTTCATTTAATATTATGTTTGCTCATTATTTTGTATTTTCTTCAGCATAAAATGGCAGCTGGTCAAGAATGTTTAGAGTTTAAAAATTCACAATTTATTTTTTAATTTCAGGCAAAGTGATGCACATTCAATCTGTTCTGTTACAGACACAAAAACAATGTTATAATACAGTTATTCTTTACTGTAAGTTGACCTTTCTTTTTGATTTAGTTTTGTTTGCTTTAATCATTGAAGAATCATTCAAGTTTAATGTTAATAAGGGTACAAGCGTGGGGGGCTCAAAATGTTTTTTTCTCTCTGGGGGGCATCAGGGAATTGATTGAGCAGCACTGATCTAAGCGCAGGCGCAGGGCAGGGCAGGGTAGGGCAGGGCAGGTTATATTGTTATATTGCAGTTATAATGACCGCAACATTAATCTAGAATTGTTAGCATTATATGTTAGCATTAAGCTCATACAAAACAAACATCCGGGAGATGCTAAAATACTTGTCGTACAGTGTGACTTTTGTAAATGAAATATCAAAGTCAAAGTCAAAGTCAGCTTTATTGTCAATTTCTCCACATGCCAAAGACACACAATATATATAATGACTTACTTGTTTGCTGTTCTCCTCGAGTCTTCAGATCATAATGGCAGACGTCTTTTTGATTTAGTTTTGTTTGCTTTAATCATTGAAGAATCATTCAAGTTTAATGTTAATAAGGGTACAAGCGTGGGGGGCTCAAAATGTCTTTTTCTCCCTGGGGGGCATCAGGGAATTGATTGAGCAGCACTGAACTAAGCGCAGGCGCAGGGCATGGCATGGCAGGGGTGGGGTGGGGTGGGCAGGGCAGGGTAGGGCAGGGCAGGGCAGGGCAGGGCAGGGCAAGGGTGAGCAGTTTCAACCAGATGAGGGCACATGACATAGCCGCACACAAAAGACTTATGCTAGTTGCGTTAATCTGTCGATGGTGTTTTCCACCATTGATGCGTTGGCATCAAGCTAACCAACCTTAGCATTCATCACATTTTCTTCACATACTGTGTCAAATCTGTATTGGGTGGTTCGCAGCCACCAAAATATTTGAGCCACTAAGCTTCAATCAATTTTTGGTATACATAATATATTGTATGCTGTGAGTATTGTTATATTTTCTGCCTACAAGTGTTGCTGCCAAGTTTGTGTTCAAATATCAGTGATATATTGGAGTTATAATGACTAACATTAATCTAGAATTGTTAGCATGGTTGTGTTAGTCTGTCGATGGTGTTTTCCATAATGCGTTAGCATCAAGCTAACCAAGCTTAGCATTCATCACATTTTCTTCACACACAGTGTCAAATCTGTATTGGGTGGTTCGCAATCACCAAAATATTTGAGCCCCTAAGCTTCAATCACTTTTTAGAATACATAATATATATGCCTCTGAGTTTAGTTATATTTTCTGTCTACAAGTGTTGCTGTAAAGTTTGTGTTCAAATATCAGTTATATTGGAGTTATATGACTGCAACCTTAATCTAGAATTGTTAGCATTGTATGTTAGCATTAAGCTCAGACAAAACTAAAACATCCGGGAGTTGCTAAAATACTTGTCGTACAGTGTGACTTTTGTAAATGAGAAATAATGACTTACTTGTTTGCTGTTCTTCTCAAGTATTCAGATCATAATGGCTGACGTAATTTTTGGAACTCCAAATGAACATATGGAATTTACAGTAGACATTGAAAGGCAGGCAAATGCAACTCGTGCAGCCCCCTAAAAAAAATTACAAAAGGAAAATAGTTCATTTAATTTATTTTTTACGTTATAAAAACCTACAGTCATAGCATAATTGAAAAGAATGTAAAGAATTAAATAAAAACAGCTTGCACATAATGATTTCATGCTTGTAACAGACTTGAGCCTATATATGGTCTGCAGAAACGAGCTCTAAGAGTAATATGTTGTGTACATCCGAAACGTTCATCTCAGCCTCTTTTTACTCAGCGAGGTATCCTCACTGTTTTTCAAGTCAATCATCTTCAAATTGGTCTCTTGCTTCATGGCTCATTGGGGAGAACCCTTCCCCTATTTTTTCATAACTTATTTAGACAGAATTCTCAGGTCCATAATTACCCCACATGCAGCTCAAATGACCTCAGACCACCAATAGCCCGTACAGCCCAAACTCAATTTAACATACTAGGCTACAGCGGGTCAAAGATTTACAATTCGCTTCCACTATTTTTATGGGCTTTTCTTACCAATTTAAGAAGGCTCTGAAATCACTTATCTTAGACACTAAATACTTTCCATATGGTATGCTAAATGAACCTGGCTGGATCCATTCATTATTCTCTTTAGTTATAGTTTTGGTGTGCTTTTTCCCTATTGTTGTATGCTTTATCCCTGTTATTAATGTTTCTTTTTTCATCTGTATGACATGTATTAGGATGCATATTTCTCTATCCATTGAAATTTTACCTTAAATGTATTCATATTTCTGGAGAATGCTACTTTGCAAGCCCCTGGAGGGTTTTTGAGACATTCTTTTTCACATGTATTTAATCTACGTACATTTTAAATGTTTTTGTATGTGAAAATAAACAAACAAAAATAATTAAAAAATTAAGCAAAAGTATACAACATGTGAAATTAGATTAACATTACTTCTCTAAAACGCTTAAACGCTCAAACTCGGCCACAATATGTCAATAATAATAATCCAGCTGGTTATCAACACTTTTGTAGAAAAGCTGATACTACCTGCAGCCGTGGATATATGGTCTCCGTCATGCTGCCTTATTTTCATTAAAAAAACAGCACAAATTGTTTTATTTATTTTTGTTTTGTAGGTTAAAATGTTTTATATATTGTGCTCCAGAGTTAATGGTGCTAATTACTTTGAATTGAATATTATTTATTGCTGTTATTTAATATTATGTATGTTAATTATTATTTTATTGTATTTTTTTAGCATAAAATGGCAGTTGGTCAAGAATGTTTAGCATTTAAATAATCATAATTTATCTTAATTTCAGGCAAAGTGATGCACATTGAATCTGTTCTGTTACAAACTAAAAAACAATGTTATTCTTTATTGTAAGTTGATCTTTCTTTTTTATTTATTTTTTGTTTTCTTTAATCATTAAAGAAACATTAAAGTTTAATGTTGATAATGGTACAAGCTTGGGGGTGGCGTAAAATGTTTTCTTCTCCCTAGGGGGGGCATCTCAGAAAATGATTGAGAAACACTGATCTCAACGCAGGCGCAGGGCAGGGCAGGCAGTTTCAACCAGATGCAGGCACATGACATAGCTGCAAACAAAAGACTGATGCTGGTTGTGTTAGTCTGTCGATGGTGCTTTCAATAATGCGTTAGCATCAAGCTAACCAAGCTTAGCATTCATCACATTTTCTTCACATACTGTGTCAAATCTGTATTGGGTGGTTCGCAGTCACCAGCATATTTGAGCCACTAAACATCAATCAATTTTTAGTATACATAATATATGCACGTGAGTATTGTTATATTTTCTGCCTACAAGTGTTGCTGCAAAGTTTGTGATCAAATATTGGTGTTATATTGGAGTTATAACAACTGCAACGTTGATCTATAATTGTTAGCATTGTATGTTAACATTAAGCTCAGACAAAACTAAAACATCTGGGAGATGCTAAAATACTTGTCGTAAAGTGTGACTTTTGTAAATGAGTAATAATGACTTACTTGTTTGCTGTTCTCAAGTATTCAGATCATAATGGCTGACGTAATTTTGGAACTCCAAATGAACACACATGGAACATCCACTACACCATTGAAATGCAGGCAAATGCAACTCGCGCAGGCCCCTAAAAAAAACAATACAAAACAAAAATAGTTTATTTTGTTTGTTTTTTACTTCATAAAAACCTACAGTAATAGCATAATTGAAAAGAACGTAAAGAATTACAGAAAGGGTTGTACATAATGGTTTCATGCTTCAGTATAATACAAAGAGTTGAGCCACTAAACTTCAATCAGTTATTAGTATACATAATATACGGGACTGTCTCAGGAAATTAGAATATTGTGATAAAGTTCTTTATTTTCTGTAATGCAATTAAAGAAACAAAAATGTTGTACATTCTGGATTCATTACAAATCAACTGAAATATTGCAAGCCTTTCATTATTTTAATGTTGCTGATTATGGCATAGAGCTTAAGAAAACTCAAATATCCTTTGTCAAAATATTAGAATATCATGAAATAGTATACTAGTAAGGTAACGCAATCAAAACTAAACCACGTTTTCCCTTCTGTGTTCTGACCAACAGCCGGGGGTAAAAAGAGCATAACCATCCGAGCCAACCCCCGATACAGTCCTCAGGCTCCCCAACAATAGCGGTAGCAGTTTGCATTATTTTATTGCAAAGTTTTTCCTTATTCAGATTTGTTTCAAGATTAGTTACAGTTAGACTTCACTTTAATGTTTAATGCAGTTATTGCAATTTTGTTGTTTTATCACAGTAGATTGGTTTATTTACATTTTAAAAACCAGTAGCCATTCATCTACAAATATAATTGCACTTTAGTTTACATATTTAAATGTTCAGATATTAAGATGTGACACAGATTTTGCATGATTTGATAGAGGCAAAATAATATGCTTACTCTTTCAAATATAGTAGTATAATCATTTGTTTCAGATGTAATTATTTTCTGAATAAAAATTAAATTTGGTGTTCAAAAAGTCATTTTTCAAACCTGAGTCTTGTAAAAGAGGGGGTCGTCTTGTAATCGGTGTCGTATTATATTTGGGCCAATACAGTAATATGAAATTAGATTAACATTACTTCTCTAAAACGCTTAAACCCTCAAACTCGGCCACAATATGGCAATATTAATATTCCAGCTGGTTATCAACACTTTTGGGCAGTCAAAGACACTAGAATACTGTATGAACATCAATTGAAAACGAAGCAACACGGCACATAATATTTTCAAATAGACGAGATAAACACATTTTTCACGAGACATACTTTTAGGTTTGCCCATATTTAAGGGCAAGCCTATAAATCATTCTAATATTACACACCATTTCCATACATTTGTAGAGCAGTTTAGAGGGGAAAAATCGTGAAGTATGGTAGGCCAAGCTACAAGCTAAAACTCCGTCGTGTTGCCCCGAATATGCTGTTAGCGCTAAACTACGCGCGAACGAGAACAATTACTACAATACTACCAATATTAGTACAATAGTCCATCGTATCATTTAATAAAGTCGTTTATTATTAAACTCTCCATATTATTACAATTGTTGGTAGTAGTTAACATCGTTCTTACCTCATGCGTTTCAACGCAATTTAAAAAGGAGACAGCCGCCAATTGATGACACACACCTGCGCAGTTCACAGTTAAACTCTGCCACAATATGGCAATATTAATATTCCAGCTGGTTATTAACACTTTTGGGCAGTCAAAGAAACCAAAAATATTGTATGAAGATCAACCAATTGAAAGCGAAGCAACACGGCACATCATATTTTCAAATTAACGAGATAAACACGTTTTTAACGAGACATACCTTTAGGTTTACCCATATTTAGGGGCAAGTCTACCAATCATTCTAACAGTACAAATCATTTCCATACATTTGTAGAGCAGTTTAGAGGGGAAAAAAATGTGAAGTATGGTAGGCCAAGCTACAAGCTAAAACTCCGTCGTGTTGCCCCGAATGCTGTGTTCGCGCTAACGCGTGAACGAGAACAATTGCTACAATACTACGAATATTAGTACAATAGTTCATCGTATCATTTAATAAAGTTGTTTATTATTCAACTCTCCATATTATTACGATTGTTTGTAATAGTTAACATCGTTCTTACCTCATGCGTTTCAATGCTATTTAAAAAGGAGACAGCCGGCAATTGATTACACACACCTGCGCAATTCACAGTTAAACTCGGCCACAATATGGCAATATTAATATTCCAGCTGGTTAACACTTTTGGGCAGTCAAAGACACCAAAAATACTTTATTAACATCAACCAATTGAAAACGAAGCAACACGGCACATCATATTTTCAAATAAACGAGATGAACACATTTTTAACGAGACTTACCTTTAGGTTTGACCATTTTCAGGGGCAAGTCTATAAACCATTCTAACAGTACACACTATTTCCACACATTTGTAGAGCACTTTAGAGGGAAAAAATCGTGAAGGATGGTAGGCCAAGCTACAAGCTAAAACTCCGTCGTGGTGCTCCGAATGCTGTGTTAGCGCTAAGCTACGCGCGAACGAGAACAATTACTACAATACTACCAATATTAGTACAATAGTTCATCGTATCATTTAATAAAGTTATTATTTAACTCTCCATATTATTACGATTGTTGGTAGTAGTTAATTTACAATACATCGTTCTTACCTCATGCGTTTCACCGCTATTTTGAATGGAGGCAGCCGGCATGTGATTACACCTGCGCTAGTGTTGGACGGTGAGTGAACGATTCGGATAAAAGGAAGAACTCTTTTCAATGAACGAATTACTTCCTAACGTGATTCGTTCTTTTTTCCTTTCATATACAACTTCAACCAGTAGATGTCAGTAATGCCCATTGAAGCTGGTGCTACCCAGCCGTAAAACAAAACGAAGAAGAAAATCAGCCAATCAGCAGCGCCAGCGAGCGTTACATGGAGGAGGGACTTTCCGAGTCAGTGACGTAACTTCCCGTTCATGAACGAATCGTCAATTGAGATTCGTTCAATCTGAGATTCGTTCACCAACTAACGAATCTTAGATTGATTGAATCACTCAGTGAGTGAATCACTCAGTGAGTGAATCACTCACTGAGTGATTCGCATTTCCAGTTCGCCGCGAGAACGGATCAGTGAGGGAACGAATCCTGGCTTTCCCGTTTGCGAGACAATGAGTGAACTGCCTTCCTGTGCATCAACGGATCAGTCAGTAAATATGTTGCGTCTCCTGGCGTAAACTATGTAAGCCAGAATGTACATTTACGATTTACTTATAGTCGGTTTTAAATAACGTGTATGCATATATATGCCTAAATGTTGTTATTCAATATATGCACTGCAGTTTCACATTAGATTGCTGGTTTGAGATGTACTTTTATTATTATTATTATTATTATTTTAATAGACATTTATGTTATAACTTGTCTGTTTTTTTTGTTCCTTGTTTTTATATTCACCAATTAAAACATAAAAATCAGACATTTGGTTAACTGCTTTATATGACAATATGTGTGTGTTTTGCGTTGTTGTATGAGTTGGTGTCCCCCAAAATAACAAATGTCGGCATAACGGGTTTTTTTTCAACCTTTTATTCAAACACAAACACATTCGGTGTAATAACACCATCAACTACAAGCCAACAAATACAAAATTAAAATATCAATGTCAACATAACGTGTGTCGGGTGGCAATGGCATAGCAGCAATGCTGTCTGTCACTCACTCCTGAATCTACGCGAACGACCAATCAGCAGCGCCAGCGAGGGTTAGATGGAGGAGGGACTTTACGAATCATGACGTAATTTTCCGTTCACGAACGAGTCAGTGACGCAACTTCCCGTTCACGACTGGGTGATAGAAAGAAATGTGTTAATTACCCGAGCCAATTATTATCATATATAATAATTTGGGGGTAGTTGTATTGTTTGATGTGTATGGGTTATTTCCACTGGATATTATTTAAAAAAAAAAAAAAAAGAAAGCCGTATCATTTTGTGTGTTTGTGTGTGGGGGGATTCGTTGAACGATTTGTTTGAACAAATCTTAGGAGTGAACTGATTCTAAAGATCCGTTCACCTAAAAGAACTGGAATGCACATCACTAACCTGCGCATTACGAAAGGCCCAACCTAGTATTCAGTTAATTGCTGATTTAAATGAACCATTTGAATAAAACGAACACGATGAAATTAAAAATAAAGTCGTCAAATAAAATACTAGATGAAAAAAAGAATACGATGCGAATTGAAGAAATGAACCACCGCTTCCTTCATGCTTGTTGGGCTTCCGTAGGTGTGCTCTGTGCAAGTGGTTCGTTTGCTTTGTGAATTGAGCATTTAGACCATTTTAAAATATAAATCTAAGTTTATATATATATATATATATATATATATATATATATATATATATATATATATATATATATCAGAAATCTTGAATGCAGCATTTTACCTCAAAACAATGGTGCTTCAAGTGCAATTGTATACTATTCAGGTAGTTTTAGTGTTGCAAAACTAGGAGAGTTGTGAAGGAATGAGGTCGAAATAAAAAAAGTCCTGCCTAGCTACAAAAACAGATATGCTCAAACCTCATTGAATAAAGTACATAAGCAGACAAGTATATTCACATATTAAATAAATAAAAGAAACATTTTAAGCATATAATTATACCTACACACCAAATCAATAAAGAAGACATAACTAGACATTTTTGATAAGTGGTAATGAGAAAGGTTTTTATAACTTTATGATCTGATATATGTTTCTGAGCACTTTGAAAAAACAAATGTCTTTTGATATATTGCCTAAATAGCTTAATGACCCTTAAGGAACTGTGTAATGCATGCCTGATGATTTTCTAAATCACGGACACTGCCAAAGTCGTCTAAAAATGTTCAGTACTTGATTGTATCTTATGTTTTGACAAATGCTAGACGCCAGTTTTCGATTACTACTGAACGTTCTGGACAGAGGGAAATATTTTACCTAACAAAGAAAAGATATGGTTGAAAGCATGATTAAACTAAGAATATGATGACGTAAGCAAGTAAATGGAGATCAAAAGAACAAACTTTGCATAGTCAGGGAACAGTAATAGATTAATGATGTCACAGCCAAAAGCTCACATAATTTCGTACAAAATGACAAAACTGAAAGAATGATGAAAGAATTAGGTGAGACAGTGTATGTGCAAGAATGGAGGAGAATGTTTACAGGAAGGTCACTTGGAGATAAAACCAGCAGGTGCCAGAGGGAGACAGCCCAGCCAAAGATGATCGTCAAGGCTGAAAGACGGAAAGGAAAACAACAGCCCCCGCACATCGAATCGCCCATAATCAGCACCCAACCCCACTGAACCAGCTCTCACCGAACCAGCAGCCACTCCCATGGAATCAGACTCTCCTGCGAACTTGCCCCGCCCCAAAGACTCATCACCCATCAAACTCGGCCCACACTGGCATGTGCAACTGAATATAAGCTGACCAAAAAACGTTGAACGTTGCCTGTTCTGAATGGAGACTTTCCGCTCTTGAAAGGCCCAACGCTGTATTGTACTTTCCTGAAGACAGAGCTTTTTGAACAAGAATTGTGATTGAACTCAACCAACCTGTGTAAGTCTAATTTCTGCTTCAGTGTCTTAGCATTTTCCTAAATCTGAAGAAATCAAACGAGCACACAGTGAGTAAATTGGATAACAGGTGATTGGCAATGGCTTTTGCCGTGAGGCGCAGATAACGCGCTCCCTAAATTGTGGACAAAAATCCAACAGTAGTCATTCTTAGAATTTTGGTGCAACGTCATGTTACACGGGCATACATATGTGTGCAGTTGGTACACGGCTCATACCCACGGCATACTGTATATATGTGCATCTCTGTGCGTGAGTGTTTGTATCAGTGTTTGGCCCTTTAAAAGGTTCCTGCAGGGCCGAGGGGGAAGAGAAGATAACGGGAGCAGACATTATTTGCGTCTGTCATGTCGGCTTAGCATCAGGTCCCCCACACTGTGGTCTAGTCACACATGGATGCCAAGTGGGTGTACCTGAACACATCTCACACACACACGCACACACACACGCGCGCATATGAGGGCAATCAGTGCGGTAGGCTTTTTAATTGGACTCGAAAGAATAGCGCATCTGAAGAGTCAATATCAAGTCTCAGCACATTTCAAAGTCTTTCCACACCAGGCTGCACATAACAGTACATTCACAATTGTTCCCTGGCCTCTGGGTGGAAAAAATATTTGTTTTCTCATCACTGCACCCAGAAAGAAATGTGTGAAACAAGCTTCACTCTACACTCCACCTGTCTACATAAGTGAGTCATATACATTATTCATGGATAACATGTTTGTCTTCCGATGTTGCAGGAAATAACAGAAGCATGTGGCACTCTGGTTAAGTCATGTGGCAGTACAGTTGAATAACCACTTGCTCACAATCACTATTAATGGAACAAAAAGTATTCTTGTACAGGCACATGGGCTTGAAGCCTTTAAACATTCATTATGCATCCGAGCTGCACCTTAGCCTGTCTTAGAGTTAAAACATGGCCCTCTTTTGCATTACACACCCGGCCAGACACATTAGAACACACAACAGATGGAAACAGTCACTCATTACAGCATTGTAAATGAGTCGACGCATGATGTGTGACTGTGAGGTCACAAGGGACAGTCCCGTCAAAGTCTACTGGCAGGCAGAGTCAACTACTTACTGTATCACTCTCAAGTTATATTAAAACTCTATGCAGCTACATTTCTAGGACCTTCTGTCTTTTTTTCTCCCCATGCTATTTTCTAAAGTATCGTAGAAACTGCCGCAAATGAAAGAACTGTCGTGCAGCATGTAAGGTCGGCCAGTTCGTAGTCAAACTGTGTAGCTTTAGTATCTCTCATGAAGGGCGCCAGAGGACTTCAGCGTAGATATAGCAATGTAATTGAAAAAAAAATGGAATAACTGTTTTTAGATGAAAATACAGATGCACATCAACATTTGTGTCCAGTATATTTACACTGTGTGAGGAAACTGCTGTATGGAGAGGGGGGCGAGCTGTGTTTTTCAATGGGTTGCACCCTAGTGAGTTGGCACATTTGTCTTGCCATGAACTGCATTCATCGGGTGCCTTGCTCACATGAGTTTGCCTAAGGCCGTAACCAAATGAGGCTTTCAATACATTAACTACTCTTTTGTACGCGCTTGCAATATCGCCATTTCGCATGGAGTAGTAGTTAAGACCGCATAGTACAGTAGCTATAGTTAAACATGTACCAAGACTTGTCAAGACTTTTGTTTACGTAGGGCACCTGCGTTTCTTCAGGT